>NW_027518678.1:1369901-2729803 GCF_043159265.1 Tasmannia lanceolata
GAGTTATGATGGAAATAGTTAGACTCGCGCTTTGGTTTAGCAATTTACTGACTTACCTCCGATTGATTGACCATAACTCACCCAATTTAACTCGTAATTTATTGAAATTAGTTTCATTTCGAAGGAATCGAAGTGTTTTTTCAAACGAAAGAAACGGAGATGAAAAACTCCAAGTATTTTGAGAGTTATGATGGAAATAGTTAGACTCACGCTTTGGTTTAGCAATTTAGTGACATACCACCGATTGATTGACCATAACTCACTCAATTTAACTTGTAATTCATTGAAATTAGTTTCATTTCGGATGAATCAAAGTGTCGTTTCAAACGAAAGAAACGGAGAAGAAAAACTCCAAGTATTTCGAGAGTTATGATGGAAATAGTTAGACTCGCGCTTTGGTTTAGCAATTTAGTGACATACCTCCGATTGATTGACCATAACTCACTCAATTTAACTCGTAATTCATTGAAATTAGTTTCATTTCGAAGGAATCAAAGTGTAGTTGAAAACGAAAGAAACGGAGATGAAAAACTCCAAGTATTTTGAGAGTTATGATGGAAATAGTTAGACTCGTGCTTTGGTTTAGAAATTTACTGACCTACCTCCGATTGATTGACCATAACTCACTCAATTTAACTCGTAATTCATTGAAATTAGTTTCATTTCGAAGGAATCGAAGTGTAGTTTAAAACGAAAGAAATGGAGATGAAAAACTCCAAGTAATTTGAGAGTTATGATGGAAATAGTTAGACTCGCGCTTTGGTTTAGCAATTTACTGACCTACCTCCGATTGATTGACCATAACTCACTCAATTGAACTCGTAATTCATTGATATTAGTTTTATTTCGAAGGAATCGAAGTGTCGTTTAAAACGAAAGAAACGAAGATGAAAAACTCCAAGTATTTTGAGAGTTATGATGGAAATAGTTAGACTCGCACTTTGGTTTAGCAATTTACTGACATACTTCCGATTGATCGACCATAACTCACTCAATTCAACTCGTAATTCATTGAAATTAGTTCCATTTCGAAGGAATCGAAGTGTAGTTTCAAACGAAAGAAACGAAGATGAAAAACTCCAAGTATTTTGAGAGTTATGATGGAAATAGTTAGACTCGCGCTTTGGTTTAGCAATTTACTGACCTACCTCCGATTGATTGACCATAACTCACCCAATTTAACTCGTAATTTATTGAAATTAGTTTCATTTCGAAGGACTCGAAGTGTCGTTTAAAACGAAAGAAACGAAGATGAAAAACTCCAAGTATTTTGAGAGTTATGATGGAAATAGTTAGACTCGCGCTTTGGTTTTGCAATTTACTGACATACTTCCGATTGATTGACCATAACTCACTCAATTTAACTCGTAATTCATTGAAATTAGTTCCATTTCGAAGGAATCGAAGTGTAGTTTAAAACGAAAGAAACGGAGATGAAAATTTCCAAGTATTTTGAGAGTTATGATGAAAATAGTTAGACTCACGCTTTGGTTTAGCAATTTACTGACTTACCTCCGATTGATTGACCATAACTCACCCAATTTAACTCGTAATTTATTGAAATTAGTTTCATTTCGAAGGAATCGAAGTGTCGTTTCAAACGAAAGAAACGGAGATGAAAAACTCCAAGTATTTTGAGAGTTATGATGGAAATGGTTAGACTCGCGCTTTGGTTTAGCAATTTAGTGACATACCATCGATTGATTGACCATAACTCACTCAATTTAACTTGTAATTCATTGAAATTAGTTTCATTTCGGATGAATCAAAGTGTCGTTTCAAACGAAAGAAACGGAGATGAAAAACTCCAAGTATTTCGAGAGTTATGATGGAAATAGTTAGACTCGCGCTTTGGTTTAGCAATTTAGTGACATACCTCCGATTGATTGACCATAACTCACTCAATTTAACTCGTAATTCATTGAAATTAGTTTCATTTCGAAGGAATCGAAGTGTCGTTTAAAACGAAAGAAACGAAGATGAAAAACTCCAAGTATTTTGAGAGTTATGATGGAAATAGTTAGACTCGCGCTTTGGTTTAGCAATTTACTGACCTACCTCCGATTGATTGACCATAACTCACTCAATTGAACTCGTAATTCATTGAAATTAGGTTTATTTCGAAGGAATCGAAGTTTAGTTTAAAACGAAAGAAACGGAGATGAAAAACTCCAAGTATTTTGAGAGTTATGATGGAAATTTTTTTGACTCGCGCTTTGGTTTAGCAATTTACTGACCTACCTCCGATTGATTAACCATAACTCACTCAATTTAACTCGTAATTCATTGAAATTAGTTTAATTTTGAGGGAATCAAAGTGTAGTTTGAAACGAAAGAAACGGAGATGAAAAACTCCAAGTATTTTGAGAGTTATGATGGAAATAGTTAGACTCGCGCTTTGGTTTAGCAATTTACTGACTTACCTCCGATTGATTGACCATAACTCACCCAATTTAACTCGTAATTTATTGAAATTAGTTTCATTTCGAAGGAATCGAAGTGTCGTTTCAAACGAAAGAAACGGAGATGAAAAACTCCAAGTATTTTGAGAGTTATGATGGAAATAGTTAGACTCACGCTTTGGTTTAGCAATTTAGTGACATACCACCGATTGATTGACCATAACTCACTCAATTTAACTTGTAATTCATTGAAATTAGTTTCATTTCGGATGAATCAAAGTGTCGTTTCAAACGAAAGAAACGGAGAAGAAAAACTCCAAGTATTTCGAGAGTTATGATGGAAATAGTTAGACTCGCGCTTTGGTTTAGCAATTTAGTGACATACCTCCGATTGATTGACCATAACTCACTCAATTTAACTCGTAATTCATTGAAATTAGTTTCATTTTGAAGGAATCAAAGTGTAGTTGAAAACGAAAGAAACGGAGATGAAAAACTCCAAGTATTTTGAGAGTTATGATGGAAATAGTTAGACTCGTGCTTTGGTTTAGAAATTTACTGACCTACCTCCGATTGATTGACCATAACTCACTCAATTTAACTCGTAATTCATTGAAATTAGTTTCATTTCGAAGGAATCGAAGTGTAGTTTAAAACGAAAGAAACGGAGATGAAAAACTCCAAGTAATTTGAGAGTTATGATGGAAATAGTTAGACTCGCGCTTTGGTTTAGCAATTTACTGACCTACCTCCGATTGATTGACCATAACTCACTCAATTGAACTCGTAATTCATTGAAATTAGTTTTATTTCGAAGGAATCGAAGTGTCGTTTAAAACGAAAGAAACGAAGATGAAAAACTCCAAGTATTTTGAGAGTTATGATGGAAATAGTTAGACTCGCGCTTTGGTTTAGCAATTTACTGACATACTTCCGATTGATTGACCATAACTCACTCAATTCAACTCGTAATTCATTGAAATTAGTTCCATTTCGAAGGAATCGAAGTGTAGTTTCAAACGAAAGAAACGGAGATGAAAAACTCCAAGTATTTTGAGAGTTATGATGGAAATAGTTAGACTCGCGCTTTGGTTTAGCAATTTACTGACCTACCTCCGATTGATTGATCATAACTCACCCAATTTAACTCGTAATTTATTGAAATTAGTTTCATTTCGAAGGAATCGAAGTGTCGTTTAAAACGAAAGAAACGAAGATGAAAAACTCCAAGTATTTTGAGAGTTATGATGGAAATAGTTAGACTCGCGCTTTGGTTTTGCAATTTACTGACATACTTCCGATTGATTGACCATAACTCACTCAATTTAACTCGTAATTCATTGAAATTAGTTCCATTTCGAAGGAATCGAAGTGTAGTTTAAAACGAAAGAAACGGAGATGAAAATTTCCAAGTATTTTGAGAGTTATGATGCAAATAGTTAGACTAACGCTTTGGTTTAGCAATTTACTGACTTACCTCCGATTGATTGACCATAACTCACCCAATTTAACTCGTAATTTATTGAAATTAGTTTCATTTCGAAGGAATCGAAGTGTCGTTTCAAACGAAAGAAACGGAGATGAAAAACTCCAAGTATTTTGAGAGTTATGATGGAAATAGTTAGACTCGCGCTTTGGTTTAGCAATTTAGTGACATACCACCGATTGATTGACCATAACTCACTAAATTTAACTTGTAATTCATTGAAATTAGTTTCATTTCGGATGAATCAAAGTGTCGTTTCAAACGAAAGAAACGGAGATGAAAAACTCCAAGTATTTCGAGAGTTATGATGGAAATAGTTAGACTCGCGCTTTGGTTTAGCAATTTAGTGACATACCTCCGATTGATTGACCATAACTCACTCAATTTAACTCGTAATTCATTGAAATTAGTTTCATTTCGAAGGAATCAAAGGGTAGTTGAAAACGAAAGAAACGGAGATGAAAAACTCCAAGTATTTTGAGAGTTATGATGGAAATAGTTAGACTCGCGCTTTGGTTTAGCAATTTACTGACATACCTCCGATTGATTAACCATAACTCACTCAATTTTACTCGTAATTCATTAAAATTAGTTCCATTTCGAAGGAATCAAAGTGTAGTTTAGAACGAAAGAAACAGAGATGAAAAACTCCAATTATTTTGAGAGTTATGATGGAAATAGTTAGACTCGCGCTTTGGTTTAGCAATTTACTGACCTACCTCCGATTGATTGACCATAACTCACTAAATTTAACTCGTAATTCATTGAAATTAGTTATATTTCGAAGGAATCCAAGTGTAGTTTAAAACGAAAGAAACGGAGATGAAAAATATCAAGTATTTTAAGAGTTATGAAGAAAATAGTTAGACTCGCGCTTTGGTTTAGCAATTTACTGACCTACCTCCGATTGATTGACCATAACTCACTCAATTTTACTCGTAATTCATTGAAATTAGTTCCATTTCGAATGAATCGAAGTGTAGTTTAAAACGAAAGAAACAGAGATGAAAAACTCCAAGTATTTTGAGAGTTATGTTGGAAATAGTTACACTCGCGCTTTGGTTTTGCAATTTACTGACATACGTCCGATTGATTGACCATAACTCACTCAATTTAACTCGTAATTCATTGAAATTAGTTCCATTTCGAAGTAATCGAAGTGTAGTTTAAAACGAAAGAAACAGAGATGAAAAACTCCAAGTATTTTGAGAGTTATGATGGAAGTGGTTAGACTCGCGCTTTGGTTTAGCAATTTACTGACCTACCTTCGATTGATTAACCATAACTCACTCAATTTAACTCGTAATTCATTGAAATTAGTTTCATTTCGAAGGAATCGAAGTGTAGTTTAAAACGAAAGAAACGGAGATGAAAAACTTCAAGTATTTTGAGAGTTATGATGGAAATAGTTAGACTCGTGCTTTGGTTTAGCAATTTACTGACCTACCTCCGATTGATTGACCATAACTCACTCAATTTAACTCGTAATTCATTGAAATTAGTTTCATTTCGAAGGAATCGAAGTGTAGTTTAAAACGAAAGAAACGGAGATGAAAAACTCCAAGTAATTTGAGAGTTATGATGGAAATAGTTAGACTCGCGCTTTGGTTTAGCAATTTACTGACCTACCTCCGATTGATTGACCATAACTCACTCAATTGAACTCGTAATTCATTGAAATTAGTTTTATTTCGAAGGAATCGAAGTGTCGTTTAAAACGAAAGAAACGAAGATGAAAAACTCCAAGTATTTTGAGAGTTATGATGGAAATAGTTAGACTCGCGCTTTGGTTTAGCAATTTACTGACATACTTCCGATTGATTGACCATAACTCACTCAATTCAACTCGTAATTCATTGAAATTAGTTCAATTTCGAAGGAATCGAAGTGTAGTTTGAAACGAAAGAAACGGAGATGAAAAACTCCAAGTATTTTGAGAGTTATGATGGAAATAGTTAGACTCGCGCTTTGGTTTAGCAATTTACTGACCTACCTCCGATTGATTGACCATAACTCACCCAATTTAACTCGTAATTTATTGAAATTAGTTTCATTTCGAAGGAATCGAAGTGTCGTTTAAAATGAAAGAAACGAAGATGAAAAACTCCAAGTATTTTGAGAGTTATGATGGAAATAGTTAGACTCGCGCTTTGGTTTAGCAATTTACTGACCTACCTCCGATTGATTGACCATAACTCACTCAATTGAACTCGTAATTCATTGAAATTAGTTTTATTTCGAAGGAATCGAAGTTTAGTTTAAAACGAAAGAAACGGAGATGAAAAACTCCAAGTATTTTGAGAGTTATGATGGAAATAGTTAGACTCGCGCTTTGGTTTAGCATTTTACTGACCTACCTCCGATTGATTAACCATAACTCACTCAATTTAACTCGTAATTCATTGAAATTAGTTTAATTTTGAGGGAATCAAAGTGTAGTTTGAAACGAAAGAAACGGAGATGAAAAACTCCAAGTATTTTGAGAGTTATGATGGAAATAGTTAGACTCGCGCTTTGGTTTAGCAATTTACTGACTTACCTCCGATTGATTGACCATAACTCACCCAATTTAACTCGTAATTTATTGAAATTAGTTTCATTTCGAAGGAATCGAAGTGTTGTTTCAAACGAAAGAAACGGAGATGAAAAACTCCAAGTATTTTGAGAGTTATGATGGAAATAGTTAGACTCACGCTTTGGTTTAGCAATTTAGTGACATACCACCGATTGATTGACCATAACTCACTCAATTTAACTTGTAATTCATTGAAATTAGTTTCATTTCGGATGAATCAAAGTGTCGTTTCAAACGAAAGAAACGGAGAAGAAAAACTCCAAGTATTTCGAGAGTTATGATGGAAATAGTTAGACTCGCGCTTTGGTTTAGCAATTTAGTGACATACCTCCGATTGATTGACCATAACTCACTCAATTTAACTCGTAATTCATTGAAATTAGTTTCATTTTGAAGGAATCAAAGTGTAGTTGAAAACGAAAGAAACGGAGATGAAAAACTCCAAGTATTTTGAGAGTTATGATGGAAATAGTTAGACTCGTGCTTTGGTTTAGAAATTTACTGACCTACCTCCGATTGATTGACCATAACTCACTCAATTTAACTCGTAATTCATTGAAATTAGTTTCATTTCGAAGGAATCGAAGTGTAGTTTAAAACGAAAGAAATGGAGATGAAAAACTCCAAGTAATTTGAGAGTTATGATGGAAATAGTTAGACTCGCGCTTTGGTTTAGCAATTTACTGACCTACCTCCGATTGATTGACCATAACTCACTCAATTGAACTCGTAATTCATTGATATTAGTTTTATTTCGAAGGAATCGAAGTGTCGTTTAAAACGAAAGAAACGAAGATGAAAAACTCCAAGTATTTTGAGAGTTATGATGGAAATAGTTAGACTCGCACTTTGGTTTAGCAATTTACTGACATACTTCCGATTGATCGACCATAACTCACTCAATTCAACTCGTAATTCATTGAAATTAGTTCCATTTCGAAGGAATCGAAGTGTAGTTTCAAACGAAAGAAACGGAGATGAAAAACTCCAAGTATTTTGAGAGTTATGATGGAAATAGTTAGACTCGCGCTTTGGTTTAGCAATTTACTGACCTACCTCCGATTGATTGACCATAACTCACCCAATTTAACTCGTAATTTATTGAAATTAGTTTCATTTCGAAGGAATCGAAGTGTCGTTTAAAACGAAAGAAACGAAGATGAAAAACTCCAAGTATTTTGAGAGTTATGATGGAAATAGTTAGACTCGCGCTTTGGTTTTGCAATTTACTGACATACTTCCGATTGATTGACCATAACTCACTCAATTTAACTCGTAATTCATTGAAATTAGTTCCATTTCGAAGGAATCGAAGTATAGTTTAAAACGAAAGAAACGGAGATGAAAATTTCCAAGTATTTTGAGAGTTATGATGAAAATAGTTAGACTCACGCTTTGGTTTAGCAATTTACTGACTTACCTCCGATTGATTGACCATAACTCACCCAATTTAACTCGTAATTTATTGAAATTAGTTTCATTTCGAAGGAATCGAAGTGTCGTTTCAAACGAAAGAAACGGAGATGAAAAACTCCAAGTATTTTGAGAGTTATGATGGAAATAGTTAGACTCGCGCTTTGGTTTAGCAATTTAGTGACATACCATCGATTGATTGACCATAACTCACTCAATTTAACTTGTAATTCATTGAAATTAGTTTCATTTCGGATGAATCAAAGTGTCGTTTCAAACGAAAGAAACGGAGATGAAAAACTCCAAGTATTTCGAGAGTTATGATGGAAATAGTTAGACTCGCGCTTTGGTTTAGCAATTTAGTGACATACCTCCGATTGATTGACCATAACTCACTCAATTTAACTCGTAATTCATTGAAATTAGTTTCATTTCGAAAGAATCAAAGTGTAGTTGAAAACGAAAGAAACGGAGATGAAAAACTCCAAGTATTTTGAGAGTTATGATGGAAATAGTTAGACTCGCGCTTTGGTTTAGCAATTTACTGACATACCTCCGATTGATTAACCATAACTCACTCAATTTTACTCGTAATTCATTGAAATTAGTTCCATTTCGAAGGAATCAAAGTGTAGTTTAGAACGAAAGAAACAGAGATGAAAAACTCCAATTATTTTGAGAGTTATGATGGAAATAGTTAGACTCGCGCTTTGGTTTAGCAATTTACTGACCTACCTCCGATTGATTGACCATAACTCACTAAATTTAACTCGTAATTCATTGAAATTAGTTTCATTTCGAAGGAATCCAAGTGTAGTTTAAAACGAAAGAAACGGAGATGAAAAATATCAAGTATTTTAAGAGTTATGATGAAAATAGTTAGACTCGCGCTTTGGTTTAGCAATTTACTGACCTACCTCCGATTGATTAACCATAACTCACTCAATTTTACTCGTAATTCATTGAAATTAGTTCCATTTCGAATGAATCGAAGTGTAGTTTAAAACGAAAGAAACAGAGATGAAAAACTCCAAGTATTTTGAGAGTTATGTTGGAAATAGTTACACTCGCGCTTTGGTTTTGCAATTTACTGACATACGTCCGATTGATTGACCATAACTCACTCAATTTAACTCGTAATTCATTGAAATTAGTTCCATTTCGAAGTAATCGAAGTGTAGTTTAAAACGAAAGAAACGGAGATGAAAATTTCCAAGTATTTTGAGAGTTATGATGAAAATAGTTAGACTCACGCTTTGGTTTAGCAATTTACTGACTTACCTCCGATTGATTGACCATAACTCACCCAATTTAACTCGTAATTTATTGAAATTAGTTTCATTTCGAAGGAATCGAAGTGTCGTTTCAAACGAAAGAAACGGAGATGAAAAACTCCAAGTATTTTGAGAGTTATGATGGAAATAGTTAGACTCGCGCTTTGGTTTAGCAATTTAGTGACATACCACCGATTGATTGACCATAACTCACTCAATTTAACTTGTAATTCATTGAAATTAGTTTCATTTCGGATGAATCAAAGTGTCGTTTCAAACGAAAGAAACGGAGATGAAAAACTCCAAGTATTTCGAGAGTTATGATGGAAATAGTTAGACTCGCGCTTTGGTTTAGCAATTTAGTGACATACCTCCGATTGATTGACCATAACTCACTCAATTTAACTCGTAATTCATTGAAATTAGTTTCATTTCGAAAGAATCAAAGTGTAGTTGAAAACGAAAGAAACGGAGATGAAAAACTCCAAGTATTTTGAGAGTTATGATGGAAATAGTTAGACTCGCGCTTTGGTTTAGCAATTTACTGACATACCTCCGATTGATTAACCATAACTCACTCAATTTTACTCGTAATTCATTGAAATTAGTTCCATTTCGAAGGAATCAAAGTGTAGTTTAGAACGAAAGAAACAGAGATGAAAAACTCCAATTATTTTGAGAGTTATGATGGAAATAGTTAGACTCGCGCTTTGGTTTAGCAATTTACTGACCTACCTCCGATTGATTGACCATAACTCACTAAATTTAACTCGTAATTCATTGAAATTAGTTTCATTTCGAAGGAATCCAAGTGTAGTTTAAAACGAAAGAAACGGAGATGAAAAATATCAAGTATTTTAAGAGTTATGATGAAAATAGTTAGACTCGCGCTTTGGTTTAGCAATTTACTGACCTACCTCCGATTGATTGACCATAACTCACTCAATTTTACTCGTAATTCATTGAAATTAGTTCCATTTCGAATGAATCGAAGTGTAGTTTAAAACGAAAGAAACAGAGATGAAAAACTCCAAGTATTTTGAGAGTTATGTTGGAAATAGTTACACTCGCGCTTTGGTTTTGCAATTTACTGACATACGTCCGATTGATTGACCATAACTCACTCAATTTAACTCGTAATTCATTGAAATTAGTTCCATTTCGAAGTAATCGAAGTGTAGTTTAAAACGAAAGAAACGGAGATGAAAATTTCCAAGTATTTTGAGAGTTATGATGAAAATAGTTAGACTCACGCTTTGGTTTAGCAATTTACTGACTTACCTCCGATTGATTGACCATAACTCACCCAATTTAACTCGTAATTTATTGAAATTAGTTTCATTTCGAAGGAATCGAAGTGTCGTTTCAAACGAAAGAAACGGAGATGAAAAACTCCAAGTATTTTGAGAGTTATGATGGAAATAGTTAGACTCGCGCTTTGGTTTAGCAATTTAGTGACATACCACCGATTGATTGACCATAACTCACTCAATTTAACTTGTAATTCATTGAAATTAGTTTCATTTCGGATGAATCAAAGTGTCGTTTCAAACGAAAGAAACGGAGATGAAAAACTCCAAGTATTTCGAGAGTTATGATGGAAATAGTTAGACTCGCGCTTTGGTTTAGCAATTTAGTGACATACCTCCGATTGATTGACCATAACTCACTCAATTTAACTCGTAATTCATTGAAATTAGTTTCATTTCGAAGGAATCGAAGTGTCGTTTAAAACGAAAGAAACGAAGATGAAAAACTCCAAGTATTTTGAGAGTTATGATGGAAATAGTTAGACTCGCGCTTTGGTTTAGCAATTTACTGACATACTTCCGATTGATTGACCATAACTCACTCAATTTACTTTGTAATTCATTGAAATTAGTTTCATTTCGGATGAATCAAAGTGTCGTTTCAAACGAAAGAAACGGAGATGAAAAACTCCAAGTATTTCGAGAGTTATGATGGAAATAGTTAGACTCGCGCTTTGGTTTAGCAATTTAGTGACATACCTCCGATTGATTGACCATAACTCACTCAATTTAACTCGTAATTCATTGAAATTAGTTTCATTTCGAAGGAATCAAAGTGTAGTTGAAAACGAAAGAAACGGAGATGAAAAACTCCAAGTATTTTGAGAGTTATGATGGAAATAGTTAGACTCGCGCTTTGGTTTAGCAATTTACTGACATACCACCGATTGATTAACCATAACTCACTCAATTTTACTCGTAATTCATTGAAATTAGTTCCATTTCGAAGGAATCAAAGTGTAGTTTAGAATAAAAGAAACAGAGATGAAAAACTCCAAGTATTTTGAGAGTTATGATGGAAACAGTTAGACTCGCGCTTTGGTTTAGCAATTTACTGACCTACCTACGATTGATTGACCATAACTCACTAAATTTAACTCGTAATTCATTGAAATTAGTTTCATTTCGAAGGAATCCAAGTGTAGTTTAAAACGAAAGAAACGGAGATGAAAAATATCAAGTATTTTAAGAGTTATGATGAAAATAGTTAGACTCGCGCTTTGGTTTAGCAATTTACTGACCTACCTCCGATTGATTGACCATAACTCACTCAATTTTACTCGTAATTCATTGAAATTAGTTCCATTTCGAATGAATCGAAGTGTAGTTTAAAACGAAAGAAACAGAGATGAAAAACTCTAAGTATTTTGAGAGTTATGATGGAAATAGTTACACTCGCGCTTTGGTTTTGCAATTTACTGACATACGTCCGATTAATTGACCATAACTCACTCAATTTAACTCGTAATTCATTGAAATTAGTTCCATTTCGAAGTAATCGAAGTGTAGTTTAAAACGAAAGAAACGGAGATGAAAAACTCCAAGTATTTTGAGAGTTATGATGGAAGTGGTTAGACTCGCGCTTTGGTTTAGCAATTTACTGACCTACCTTCGATTGATTGAACATAACTCAGTTAATTCGACTCATAATTCATTGACATTAGTTCCATTTCGAAGGAATCGAAGTGTAGTTTAAAACGAAAGAAACGGAGATGAAAAACTCCAAGTATTTTGAGAGTTATGATGGAAATAGTTAGACTCGTGCTTTCGTTTAGCAATTTACTGACCTACCTCCGATTGATTGACCATAACTCACTCAATTTAACTCGTAATTCATTGAAATTAGTTTCATTTCGAAGGAATCGAAGTGTAGTTTAAAACGAAAGAAACGGAGATGAAAAACTCCAAGTAATTTGAGAGTTATGATGGAAATAGTTAGACTCGCGCTTTGGTTTAGCAATTTACTGACCTTCCTCCGATTGATTGACCATAACTCACTCAATTGAACTCGTAATTCATTGAAATTAGTTTTATTTCGAAGGAATCGAAGTGTCGTTTAAAACGAAAGAAACGAAGATGAAAAACTCCAAGTATTTTGAGAGTTATGATGGAAATAGTTAGACTCGCGCTTTGGTTTAGCAATTTACTGACATACTTCCGATTGATTGACCATAACTCACTCAATTCAACTCGTAATTCATTGAAATTAGTTCCATTTCGAAGGAATCGAAGTTTAGTTTGAAACGAAAGAAACGGAGATGAAAAACTCCAAGTATTTTGAGAGTTATGATGGAAATAGTTAGACTCGCGCTTTGGTTTAGCAATTTACTGACCTACCTCCGATTGATTGACCATAACTCACCCAATTTAACTCGTAATTTATTGAAATTAGTTTCATTTCGAAGGAATCGAAGTGTCGTTTAAAACGAAAGAAACGAAGATGAAAAACTCCAAGTATTTTGAGAGTTATGATGGAAATAGTTAGACTCGTGCTTTCGTTTAGCAATTTACTGACCTACCTCCGATTGATTGACCATAACTCACTCAATTTAACTCGTAATTCATTGAAATTAGTTTCATTTCGAAGGAATCGAAGTGTAGTTTAAAACGAAAGAAACGGAGATGAAAAACTCCAAGTAATTTGAGAGTTATGATGGAAATAGTTAGACTCGCGCTTTGGTTTAGCAATTTACTGACCTACCTCCGATTGATTGACCATAACTCACTCAATTGAACTCGTAATTCATTGAAATTAGTTTTATTTCGAAGGAATCGAAGTGTCGTTTAAAACGAAAGAAACGAAGATGAAAAACTCCAAGTATTTTGAGAGTTATGATGGAAATAGTTAGACTCGCGCTTTGGTTTAGCAATTTACTGACATACTTCCGATTGATTGACCATAACTCACTCAATTCAACTCGTAATTCATTGAAATTAGTTCCATTTCGAAGGAATCGAAGTTTAGTTTGAAACGAAAGAAACGGAGATGAAAAACTCCAAGTAATTTGAGAGTTATGATGGAAATAGTTAGACTCGCGCTTTGGTTTAGCAATTTACTGACATACCTTCGATTGATTGACCATAACTCACTCAATTGAACTCGTAATTCATTGAAATTAGTTTTATTTCGAAGGAATCGAAGTGTCGTTTAAAACGAAAGAAACGAAAATGAAAAACTCCAAGTATTTTGAGAGTTATGATGGAAATAGTTAGACTCGCGCTTTGGTTTAGCAATTTAGTGACATACCATCGATTGATTGACCATAACTCACTCAATTTAACTTGTAATTCATTGAAATTAGTTTCATTTCGGATGAATCAAAGTGTCGTTTCAAACGAAAGAAACGGAGATGAAAAACTCCAAGTATTTCGAGAGTTATGATGGAAATAGTTAGACTCGCGCTTTGGTTTAGCAATTTAGTGACATACCTCCGATTGATTGACCATAACTCACTCAATTTAACTCGTAATTCATTGAAATTAGTTTCATTTCGAAGGAATCAAAGTGTAGTTGAAAACGAAAGAAACGGAGATGAAAAACTCCAAGTATTTTGAGAGTTATGATGGAAATAGTTAGACTCGCGCTTTGGTTTAGCAATTTACTGACCTACCTCCGATTGATTGACCATAACTCACCCAATTTAACTCGTAATTTATTGAAATTAGTTTCATTTCGAAGGAATCGAAGTGTCGTTTAAAACGAAAGAAACGAAGATGAAAAACTCCAAGTATTTTGAGAGTTATGATGGAAATAGTTAGACTCGTGCTTTCGTTTAGCAATTTACTGACCTACCTCCGATTGATTGACCATAACTCACTCAATTTAACTCGTAATTCATTGAAATTAGTTTCATTTCGAAGGAATCGAAGTGTAGTTTAAAACGAAAGAAACGGAGATGAAAAACTCCAAGTATTTTGAGAGTTATGATGGAAATAGTTAGACTCGCGCTTTGGTTTAGCAATTTACTGACCTACCTCCGATTGATTAACCATAACTCACTCAATTTAACTCGTAATTCATTGAAATTAGTTTAATTTTGAGGGAATCAAAGTGTAGTTTGAAACGAAAGAAACGGAGATGAAAAACTCCAAGTATTTTGAGAGTTATGATGGAAATAGTTAGACTCGCGCTTTGGTTTAGCAATTTACTGACTTACCTCCGATTGATTGACCATAACTCACCCAATTTAACTCGTAATTTATTGAAATTAGTTTCATTTCGAAGGAATCGAAGTGTTGTTTCAAACGAAAGAAACGGAGATGAAAAACTCCAAGTATTTTGAGAGTTATGATGGAAATAGTTAGACTCACGCTTTGGTTTAGCAATTTAGTGACATACCACCGATTGATTGACCATAACTCACTCAATTTAACTTGTAATTCATTGAAATTAGTTTCATTTCGGATGAATCAAAGTGTCGTTTCAAACGAAAGAAACGGAGAAGAAAAACTCCAAGTATTTCGAGAGTTATGATGGAAATAGTTAGACTCGCGCTTTGGTTTAGCAATTTAGTGACATACCTCCGATTGATTGACCATAACTCACTCAATTTAACTCGTAATTCATTGAAATTAGTTTCATTTCGAAGGAATCAAAGTGTAGTTGAAAACGAAAGAAACGGAGATGAAAAACTCCAAGTATTTTGAGAGTTATGATGGAAATAGTTAGACTCGTGCTTTGGTTTAGAAATTTACTGACCTACCTCCGATTGATTGACCATAACTCACTCAATTTAACTCGTAATTCATTGAAATTAGTTTCATTTCGAAGGAATCGAAGTGTAGTTTAAAACGAAAGAAATGGAGATGAAAAACTCCAAGTAATTTGAGAGTTATGATGGAAATAGTTAGACTCGCGCTTTGGTTTAGCAATTTACTGACCTACCTCCGATTGATTGACCATAACTCACTCAATTGAACTCGTAATTCATTGATATTAGTTTTATTTCGAAGGAATCGAAGTGTCGTTTAAAACGAAAGAAACGAAGATGAAAAACTCCAAGTATTTTGAGAGTTATGATGGAAATAGTTAGACTCGCACTTTGGTTTAGCAATTTACTGACATACTTCCGATTGATCGACCATAACTCACTCAATTCAACTCGTAATTCATTGAAATTAGTTCCATTTCGAAGGAATCGAAGTGTAGTTTCAAACGAAAGAAACGGAGATGAAAAACTCCAAGTATTTTGAGAGTTATGATGGAAATAGTTAGACTCGCGCTTTGGTTTAGCAATTTACTGACCTACCTCCGATTGATTGACCATAACTCACCAAATTTAACTCGTAATTTATTGAAATTAGTTTCATTTCGAAGGAATCGAAGTGTCGTTTAAAACGAAAGAAACGAAGATGAAAAACTCCAAGTATTTTGAGAGTTATGATGGAAATAGTTAGACTCGCGCTTTGGTTTTGCCATTTACTGACATACTTCCGATTGATTGACCATAACTCACTCAATTTAACTCGTAATTCATTGAAATTAGTTTCATTTCGAAGGAATCAAAGTGTAGTTGAAAACGAAAGAAACGGAGATGAAAAACTCCAAGTATTTTGAGAGTTATGATGGAAATAGTTAGACTCGCGCTTTGGTTTAGCAATTTACTGACCTACCTCCGATTGATTGACCATAACTCACTCAATTGAACTCGTAATTCATTGATATTAGTTTTATTTCGAAGGAATCGAAGTGTCGTTTAAAACGAAAGAAACGAAGATGAAAAACTCCAAGTATTTTGAGAGTTATGATGGAAATAGTTAGACTCGCGCTTTGGTTTAGCAATTTACTGACATACTTCCGATTGATTGACCATAACTCACTCAATTCAACTCGTAATTCATTGAAATTAGTTCCATTTCGAAGGAATCGAAGTTTAGTTTGAAACGAAAGAAACGGAGATGAAAAACTCCAAGTATTTTGAGAGTTATGATGGAAATAGTTAGACTCGCGCTTTGGTTTAGCAATTTACTGACCTACCTCCGATTGATTGACCATAACTCACCCAATTTAACTCGTAATTTATTGAAATTAGTTTCATTTCGAAGGAATCGAAGTGTCGTTTAAAACGAAAGAAACGAAGATGAAAAACTCCAAGTATTTTGAGAGTTATGATGGAAATAGTTAGACTCGTGCTTTCGTTTAGCAATTTACTGACCTACCTCCGATTGATTGACCATAACTCACTCAATTTAACTCGTAATTCATTGAAATTAGTTTCATTTCGAAGGAATCGAAGTGTAGTTTAAAACGAAAGAAACGGAGATGAAAAACTCCAAGTAATTTGAGAGTTATGATGGAAATAGTTAGACTCGCGCTTTGGTTTAGCAATTTACTGACCTACCTCCGATTGATTGACCATAACTCACTCAATTGAACTCGTAATTCATTGAAATTAGTTTTATTTCGAAGTAATCGAAGTGTCGTTTAAAACGAAAGAAACGAAGATGAAAAACTCCAAGTATTTTGAGAGTTATGATGGAAATAGTTAGACTCGCGCTTTGGTTTAGCAATTTACTGACATACTTCCGATTGATTGACCATAACTCACTCAATTCAACTCGTAATTCATTGAAATTAGTTCCATTTCGAAGGAATCGAAGTTTAGTTTGAAACGAAAGAAACGGAGATGAAAAACTCCAAGTAATTTGAGAGTTATGATGGAAATAGTTAGACTCGCGCTTTGGTTTAGCAATTTACTGACATACCTCCGATTGATTGACCATAACTCACTCAATTGAACTCGTAATTCATTGAAATTAGTTTTATTTCGAAGGAATCGAAGTGTCGTTTAAAACGAAAGAAACGAAAATGAAAAACTCCAAGTATTTTGAGAGTTATGATGGAAATAGTTAGACTCGCGCTTTGGTTTAGCAATTTAGTGACATACCATCGATTGATTGACCATAACTCACTCAATTTAACTTGTAATTCATTGAAATTAGTTTCATTTCGGATGAATCAAAGTGTCGTTTCAAACGAAAGAAACGGAGATGAAAAACTCCAAGTATTTCGAGAGTTATGATGGAAATAGTTAGACTCGCGCTTTGGTTTAGCAATTTAGTGACATACCTCCGATTGATTGACCATAACTCACTCAATTTAACTCGTAATTCATTGAAATTAGTTTCATTTCGAAGGAATCAAAGTGTAGTTGAAAACGAAAGAAACGGAGATGAAAAACTCCAAGTATTTTGAGAGTTATGATGGAAATAGTTAGACTCGCGCTTTGGTTTAGCAATTTACTGACCTACCTCCGATTGATTGACCATAACTCACCCAATTTAACTCGTAATTTATTGAAATTAGTTTCATTTCGAAGGAATCGAAGTGTCGTTTAAAACGAAAGAAACGAAGATGAAAAACTCCAAGTATTTTGAGAGTTATGATGGAAATAGTTAGACTCGTGCTTTCGTTTAGCAATTTACTGACCTACCTCCGATTGATTGACCATAACTCACTCAATTTAACTCGTAATTCATTGAAATTAGTTTCATTTCGAAGGAATCGAAGTGTAGTTTAAAACGAAAGAAACGGAGATGAAAAACTCCAAGTATTTTGAGAGTTATGATGGAAATAGTTAGACTCGCGCTTTGGTTTAGCAATTTACTGACCTACCTCCGATTGATTAACCATAACTCACTCAATTTAACTCGTAATTCATTGAAATTAGTTTAATTTTGAGGGAATCAAAGTGTAGTTTGAAACGAAAGAAACGGAGATGAAAAACTCCAAGTATTTTGAGAGTTATGATGGAAATAGTTAGACTCGCGCTTTGGTTTAGCAATTTACTGACTTACCTCCGATTGATTGACCATAACTCACCCAATTTAACTCGTAATTTATTGAAATTAGTTTCATTTCGAAGGAATCGAAGTGTTGTTTCAAACGAAAGAAACGGAGATGAAAAACTCCAAGTATTTTGAGAGTTATGATGGAAATAGTTAGACTCACGCTTTGGTTTAGCAATTTAGTGACATACCACCGATTGATTGACCATAACTCACTCAATTTAACTTGTAATTCATTGAAATTAGTTTCATTTCGGATGAATCAAAGTGTCGTTTCAAACGAAAGAAACGGAGAAGAAAAACTCCAAGTATTTCGAGAGTTATGATGGAAATAGTTAGACTCGCGCTTTGGTTTAGCAATTTAGTGACATACCTCCGATTGATTGACCATAACTCACTCAATTTAACTCGTAATTCATTGAAATTAGTTTCATTTCGAAGGAATCAAAGTGTAGTTGAAAACGAAAGAAACGGAGATGAAAAACTCCAAGTAATTTGAGAGTTATGATGGAAATAGTTAGACTCGCGCTTTGGTTTAGCAATTTACTGACCTACCTCCGATTGATTGACCATAACTCACTCAATTGAACTCGTAATTCATTGAAATTAGTTTTATTTCGAAGGAATCGAAGTGTCGTTTAAAACGAAAGAAACGAAGATGAAAAACTCCAAGTATTTTGAGAGTTATGATGGAAATAGTTAGACTCGCGCTTTGGTTTAGCAATTTACTGACATACTTCCGATTGATTGACCATAACTCACTCAATTCAACTCGTAATTCATTGAAATTAGTTCCATTTCGAAGGAATCGAAGTTTAGTTTGAAACGAAAGAAACGGAGATGAAAAACTCCAAGTAATTTGAGAGTTATGATGGAAATAGTTAGACTCGCGCTTTGGTTTAGCAATTTACTGACATACCTCCGATTGATTGACCATAACTCACTCAATTGAACTCGTAATTCATTGAAATTAGTTTTATTTCGAAGGAATCGAAGTGTCGTTTAAAACGAAAGAAACGAAAATGAAAAACTCCAAGTATTTTGAGAGTTATGATGGAAATAGTTAGACTCGCGCTTTGGTTTAGCAATTTAGTGACATACCATCGATTGATTGACCATAACTCACTCAATTTAACTTGTAATTCATTGAAATTAGTTTCATTTCGGATGAATCAAAGTGTCGTTTCAAACGAAAGAAACGGAGATGAAAAACTCCAAGTATTTCGAGAGTTATGATGGAAATAGTTAGACTCGCGCTTTGGTTTAGCAATTTAGTGACATACCTCCGATTGATTGACCATAACTCACTCAATTTAACTCGTAATTCATTGAAATTAGTTTCATTTCGAAGGAATCAAAGTGTAGTTGAAAACGAAAGAAACGGAGATGAAAAACTCCAAGTATTTTGAGAGTTATGATGGAAATAGTTAGACTCGCGCTTTGGTTTAGCAATTTACTGACCTACCTCCGATTGATTGACCATAACTCACCCAATTTAACTCGTAATTTATTGAAATTAGTTTCATTTCGAAGGAATCGAAGTGTCGTTTAAAACGAAAGAAACGAAGATCAAAAACTCCAAGTATTTTGAGAGTTATGATGGAAATAGTTAGACTCGTGCTTTCGTTTAGCAATTTACTGACCTACCTCCGATTGATTGACCATAACTC
Organism: Tasmannia lanceolata; assembly: GCF_043159265.1. Taxonomy (NCBI): domain Eukaryota; kingdom Viridiplantae; phylum Streptophyta; class Magnoliopsida; order Canellales; family Winteraceae; genus Tasmannia; species Tasmannia lanceolata. The sequence goes on from NW_027518678.1 coordinate 1,389,820, forward strand.
ACTCAATTTAACTCGTAATTCATTGAAATTAGTTTCATTTCGAAGGAATCGAAGTGTAGTTTAAAACGAAAGAAACGGAGATGAAAAACTCCAAGTATTTTGAGAGTTATGATGGAAATAGTTAGACTCGCGCTTTGGTTTAGCAATTTACTGACCTACCTCCGATTGATTAACCATAACTCACTCAATTTAACTCGTAATTCATTGAAATTAGTTTAATTTTGAGGGAATCAAAGTGTAGTTTGAAACGAAAGAAACGGAGATGAAAAACTCCAAGTATTTTGAGAGTTATGATGGAAATAGTTAGACTCGCGCTTTGGTTTAGCAATTTACTGACTTACCTCCGATTGATTGACCATAACTCACCCAATTTAACTCGTAATTTATTGAAATTAGTTTCATTTCGAAGGAATCGAAGTGTTGTTTCAAACGAAAGAAACGGAGATGAAAAACTCCAAGTATTTTGAGAGTTATGATGGAAATAGTTAGACTCACGCTTTGGTTTAGCAATTTAGTGACATACCACCGATTGATTGACCATAACTCACTCAATTTAACTTGTAATTCATTGAAATTAGTTTCATTTCGGATGAATCAAAGTGTCGTTTCAAACGAAAGAAACGGAGAAGAAAAACTCCAAGTATTTCGAGAGTTATGATGGAAATAGTTAGACTCGCGCTTTGGTTTAGCAATTTAGTGACATACCTCCGATTGATTGACCATAACTCACTCAATTTAACTCGTAATTCATTGAAATTAGTTTCATTTCGAAGGAATCAAAGTGTAGTTGAAAACGAAAGAAACGGAGATGAAAAACTCCAAGTATTTTGAGAGTTATGATGGAAATAGTTAGACTCGTGCTTTGGTTTAGAAATTTACTGACCTACCTCCGATTGATTGACCATAACTCACTCAATTTAACTCGTAATTCATTGAAATTAGTTTCATTTCGAAGGAATCGAAGTGTAGTTTAAAACGAAAGAAATGGAGATGAAAAACTCCAAGTAATTTGAGAGTTATGATGGAAATAGTTAGACTCGCGCTTTGGTTTAGCAATTTACTGACCTACCTCCGATTGATTGACCATAACTCACTCAATTGAACTCGTAATTCATTGATATTAGTTTTATTTCGAAGGAATCGAAGTGTCGTTTAAAACGAAAGAAACGAAGATGAAAAACTCCAAGTATTTTGAGAGTTATGATGGAAATAGTTAGACTCGCACTTTGGTTTAGCAATTTACTGACATACTTCCGATTGATCGACCATAACTCACTCAATTCAACTCGTAATTCATTGAAATTAGTTCCATTTCGAAGGAATCGAAGTGTAGTTTCAAACGAAAGAAACGGAGATGAAAAACTCCAAGTATTTTGAGAGTTATGATGGAAATAGTTAGACTCGCGCTTTGGTTTAGCAATTTACTGACCTACCTCCGATTGATTGACCATAACTCACCAAATTTAACTCGTAATTTATTGAAATTAGTTTCATTTCGAAGGAATCGAAGTGTCGTTTAAAACGAAAGAAACGAAGATGAAAAACTCCAAGTATTTTGAGAGTTATGATGGAAATAGTTAGACTCGCGCTTTGGTTTTGCCATTTACTGACATACTTCCGATTGATTGACCATAACTCACTCAATTTAACTCGTAATTCATTGAAATTAGTTCCATTTCGAAGGAATCGAAGTGTAGTTTAAAACGAAAGAAACGGAGATGAAAATTTCCAAGTATTTTGAGAGTTATGATGAAAATAGTTAGACTCACGCTTTGGTTTAGCAATTTACTGACTTACCTCCGATTGATTGACCATAACTCACCCAATTTAACTCGTAATTTATTGAAATTAGTTTCATTTCGAAGGAATCGAAGTGTCGTTTCAAACGAAAGAAACGGAGATGAAAAACTCCAAGTATTTTGAGAGTTATGATGGAAATAGTTAGACTCGCGCTTTGGTTTAGCAATTTAGTGACATACCTCCGATTGATTGACCATAACTCACCCAATTTAACTCGTAATTTATTGAAATTAGTTTCATTTCGAAGGAATCGAAGTGTCGTTTAAAACGAAAGAAACGAAGATGAAAAACTCCAAGTATTTTGAGAGTTATGATGGAAATAGTTAGACTCGTGCTTTCGTTTAGCAATTTACTGACCTACCTCCGATTGATTGACCATAACTCACTCAATTTAACTCGTAATTCATTGAAATTAGTTTCATTTCGAAGGAATCGAAGTGTAGTTTAAAACGAAAGAAACGGAGATGAAAAACTCCAAGTAATTTGAGAGTTATGATGGAAATAGTTAGACTCGCGCTTTGGTTTAGCAATTTACTGACCTACCTCCGATTGATTGACCATAACTCACTCAATTGAACTCGTAATTCATTGAAATTAGTTTTATTTCGAAGGAATCGAAGTGTCGTTTAAAACGAAAGAAACGAAGATGAAAAACTCCAAGTATTTTGAGAGTTATGATGGAAATAGTTAGACTCGCGCTTTGGTTTAGCAATTTACTGACATACTTCCGATTGATTGACCATAACTCACTCAATTCAACTCGTAATTCATTGAAATTAGTTCCATTTCGAAGGAATCGAAGTTTAGTTTGAAACGAAAGAAACGGAGATGAAAAACTCCAAGTAATTTGAGAGTTATGATGGAAATAGTTAGACTCGCGCTTTGGTTTAGCAATTTACTGACATACCTCCGATTGATTGACCATAACTCACTCAATTGAACTCGTAATTCATTGAAATTAGTTTTATTTCGAAGGAATCGAAGTGTCGTTTAAAACGAAAGAAACGAAAATGAAAAACTCCAAGTATTTTGAGAGTTATGATGGAAATAGTTAGACTCGCGCTTTGGTTTAGCAATTTAGTGACATACCATCGATTGATTGACCATAACTCACTCAATTTAACTTGTAATTCATTGAAATTAGTTTCATTTCGGATGAATCAAAGTGTCGTTTCAAACGAAAGAAACGGAGATGAAAAACTCCAAGTATTTCGAGAGTTATGATGGAAATAGTTAGACTCGCGCTTTGGTTTAGCAATTTAGTGACATACCTCCGATTGATTGACCATAACTCACTCAATTTAACTCGTAATTCATTGAAATTAGTTTCATTTCGAAGGAATCAAAGTGTAGTTGAAAACGAAAGAAACGGAGATGAAAAACTCCAAGTATTTTGAGAGTTATGATGGAAATAGTTAGACTCGCGCTTTGGTTTAGCAATTTACTGACCTACCTCCGATTGATTGACCATAACTCACCCAATTTAACTCGTAATTTATTGAAATTAGTTTCATTTCGAAGGAATCGAAGTGTCGTTTAAAACGAAAGAAACGAAGATCAAAAACTCCAAGTATTTTGAGAGTTATGATGGAAATAGTTAGACTCGTGCTTTCGTTTAGCAATTTACTGACCTACCTCCGATTGATTGACCATAACTCACTCAATTTAACTCGTAATTCATTGAAATTAGTTTCATTTCGAAGGAATCGAAGTGTAGTTTAAAACGAAAGAAACGGAGATGAAAAACTCCAAGTATTTTGAGAGTTATGATGGAAATAGTTAGACTCGCGCTTTGGTTTAGCAATTTACTGACCTACCTCCGATTGATTAACCATAACTCACTCAATTTAACTCGTAATTCATTGAAATTAGTTTAATTTTGAGGGAATCAAAGTGTAGTTTGAAACGAAAGAAACGGAGATGAAAAACTCCAAGTATTTTGAGAGTTATGATGGAAATAGTTAGACTCGCGCTTTGGTTTAGCAATTTACTGACTTACCTCCGATTGATTGACCATAACTCACCCAATTTAACTCGTAATTTATTGAAATTAGTTTCATTTCGAAGGAATCGAAGTGTTGTTTCAAACGAAAGAAACGGAGATGAAAAACTCCAAGTATTTTGAGAGTTATGATGGAAATAGTTAGACTCACGCTTTGGTTTAGCAATTTAGTGACATACCACCGATTGATTGACCATAACTCACTCAATTTAACTTGTAATTCATTGAAATTAGTTTCATTTCGGATGAATCAAAGTGTCGTTTCAAACGAAAGAAACGGAGAAGAAAAACTCCAAGTATTTCGAGAGTTATGATGGAAATAGTTAGACTCGCGCTTTGGTTTAGCAATTTAGTGACATACCTCCGATTGATTGACCATAACTCACTCAATTTAACTCGTAATTCATTGAAATTAGTTTCATTTCGAAGGAATCAAAGTGTAGTTGAAAACGAAAGAAACGGAGATGAAAAACTCCAAGTATTTTGAGAGTTATGATGGAAATAGTTAGACTCGTGCTTTGGTTTAGAAATTTACTGACCTACCTCCGATTGATTGACCATAACTCACTCAATTTAACTCGTAATTCATTGAAATTAGTTTCATTTCGAAGGAATCGAAGTGTAGTTTAAAACGAAAGAAATGGAGATGAAAAACTCCAAGTAATTTGAGAGTTATGATGGAAATAGTTAGACTCGCGCTTTGGTTTAGCAATTTACTGACCTACCTCCGATTGATTGACCATAACTCACTCAATTGAACTCGTAATTCATTGATATTAGTTTTATTTCGAAGGAATCGAAGTGTCGTTTAAAACGAAAGAAACGAAGATGAAAAACTCCAAGTATTTTGAGAGTTATGATGGAAATAGTTAGACTCGCACTTTGGTTTAGCAATTTACTGACATACTTCCGATTGATCGACCATAACTCACTCAATTCAACTCGTAATTCATTGAAATTAGTTCCATTTCGAAGGAATCGAAGTGTAGTTTCAAACGAAAGAAACGGAGATGAAAAACTCCAAGTATTTTGAGAGTTATGATGGAAATAGTTAGACTCGCGCTTTGGTTTAGCAATTTACTGACCTACCTCCGATTGATTGACCATAACTCACCAAATTTAACTCGTAATTTATTGAAATTAGTTTCATTTCGAAGGAATCGAAGTGTCGTTTAAAACGAAAGAAACGAAGATGAAAAACTCCAAGTATTTTGAGAGTTATGATGGAAATAGTTAGACTCGCGCTTTGGTTTTGCCATTTACTGACATACTTCCGATTGATTGACCATAACTCACTCAATTTAACTCGTAATTCATTGAAATTAGTTCCATTTCGAAGGAATCGAAGTGTAGTTTAAAACGAAAGAAACGGAGATGAAAATTTCCAAGTATTTTGAGAGTTATGATGAAAATAGTTAGACTCACGCTTTGGTTTAGCAATTTACTGACTTACCTCCGATTGATTGACCATAACTCACCCAATTTAACTCGTAATTTATTGAAATTAGTTTCATTTCGAAGGAATCGAAGTGTCGTTTCAAACGAAAGAAACGGAGATGAAAAACTCCAAGTATTTTGAGAGTTATGATGGAAATAGTTAGACTCGCGCTTTGGTTTAGCAATTTAGTGACATACCTCCGATTGATTGACCATAACTCACCCAATTTAACTCGTAATTTATTGAAATTAGTTTCATTTCGAAGGAATCGAAGTGTCGTTTAAAACGAAAGAAACGAAGATGAAAAACTCCAAGTATTTTGAGAGTTATGATGGAAATAGTTAGACTCGTGCTTTCGTTTAGCAATTTACTGACCTACCTCCGATTGATTGACCATAACTCACTCAATTTAACTCGTAATTCATTGAAATTAGTTTCATTTCGAAGGAATCGAAGTGTAGTTTAAAACGAAAGAAACGGAGATGAAAAACTCCAAGTAATTTGAGAGTTATGATGGAAATAATTAGACTCGCGCTTTGGTTTAGCAATTTACTGACCTACCTCCGATTGATTGACCATAACTCACTCAATTGAACTCGTAATTCATTGAAATTAGTTTTATTTCGAAGGAATCGAAGTGTCGTTTAAAACGAAAGAAACGAAGATGAAAAACTCCAAGTATTTTGAGAGTTATGATGGAAATAGTTAGACTCGCGCTTTGGTTTAGCAATTTACTGACATACTTCCGATTGATTGACCATAACTCACTCAATTCAACTCGTAATTCATTGAAATTAGTTCCATTTCGAAGGAATCGAAGTTTAGTTTGAAACGAAAGAAACGGAGATGAAAAACTCCAAGTAATTTGAGAGTTATGATGGAAATAGTTAGACTCGCGCTTTGGTTTAGCAATTTACTGACATACCTCCGATTGATTGACCATAACTCACTCAATTGAACTCGTAATTCATTGAAATTAGTTTTATTTCGAAGGAATCGAAGTGTCGTTTAAAACGAAAGAAACGAAAATGAAAAACTCCAAGTATTTTGAGAGTTATGATGGAAATAGTTAGACTCGCGCTTTGGTTTAGCAATTTAGTGACATACCATCGATTGATTGACCATAACTCACTCAATTTAACTTGTAATTCATTGAAATTAGTTTCATTTCGGATGAATCAAAGTGTCGTTTCAAACGAAAGAAACGGAGATGAAAAACTCCAAGTATTTCGAGAGTTATGATGGAAATAGTTAGACTCGCGCTTTGGTTTAGCAATTTAGTGACATACCTCCGATTGATTGACCATAACTCACTCAATTTAACTCGTAATTCATTGAAATTAGTTTCATTTCGAAGGAATCAAAGTGTAGTTGAAAACGAAAGAAACGGAGATGAAAAACTCCAAGTATTTTGAGAGTTATGATGGAAATAGTTAGACTCGCGCTTTGGTTTAGCAATTTACTGACCTACCTCCGATTGATTGACCATAACTCACCCAATTTAACTCGTAATTTATTGAAATTAGTTTCATTTCGAAGGAATCGAAGTGTCGTTTAAAACGAAAGAAACGAAGATCAAAAACTCCAAGTATTTTGAGAGTTATGATGGAAATAGTTAGACTCGTGCTTTCGTTTAGCAATTTACTGACCTACCTCCGATTGATTGACCATAACTCACTCAATTTAACTCGTAATTCATTGAAATTAGTTTCATTTCGAAGGAATCGAAGTGTAGTTTAAAACGAAAGAAACGGAGATGAAAAACTCCAAGTATTTTGAGAGTTATGATGGAAATAGTTAGACTCGCGCTTTGGTTTAGCAATTTACTGACCTACCTCCGATTGATTAACCATAACTCACTCAATTTAACTCGTAATTCATTGAAATTAGTTTAATTTTGAGGGAATCAAAGTGTAGTTTGAAACGAAAGAAACGGAGATGAAAAACTCCAAGTATTTTGAGAGTTATGATGGAAATAGTTAGACTCGCGCTTTGGTTTAGCAATTTACTGACTTACCTCCGATTGATTGACCATAACTCACCCAATTTAACTCGTAATTTATTGAAATTAGTTTCATTTCGAAGGAATCGAAGTGTTGTTTCAAACGAAAGAAACGGAGATGAAAAACTCCAAGTATTTTGAGAGTTATGATGGAAATAGTTAGACTCACGCTTTGGTTTAGCAATTTAGTGACATACCACCGATTGATTGACCATAACTCACTCAATTTAACTTGTAATTCATTGAAATTAGTTTCATTTCGGATGAATCAAAGTGTCGTTTCAAACGAAAGAAACGGAGAAGAAAAACTCCAAGTATTTCGAGAGTTATGATGGAAATAGTTAGACTCGCGCTTTGGTTTAGCAATTTAGTGACATACCTCCGATTGATTGACCATAACTCACTCAATTTAACTCGTAATTCATTGAAATTAGTTTCATTTCGAAGGAATCAAAGTGTAGTTGAAAACGAAAGAAACGGAGATGAAAAACTCCAAGTATTTTGAGAGTTATGATGGAAATAGTTAGACTCGTGCTTTGGTTTAGAAATTTACTGACCTACCTCCGATTGATTGACCATAACTCACTCAATTTAACTCGTAATTCATTGAAATTAGTTTCATTTCGAAGGAATCGAAGTGTAGTTTAAAACGAAAGAAATGGAGATGAAAAACTCCAAGTAATTTGAGAGTTATGATGGAAATAGTTAGACTCGCGCTTTGGTTTAGCAATTTACTGACCTACCTCCGATTGATTGACCATAACTCACTCAATTGAACTCGTAATTCATTGATATTAGTTTTATTTCGAAGGAATCGAAGTGTCGTTTAAAACGAAAGAAACGAAGATGAAAAACTCCAAGTATTTTGAGAGTTATGATGGAAATAGTTAGACTCGCACTTTGGTTTAGCAATTTACTGACATACTTCCGATTGATCGACCATAACTCACTCAATTCAACTCGTAATTCATTGAAATTAGTTCCATTTCGAAGGAATCGAAGTGTAGTTTCAAACGAAAGAAACGGAGATGAAAAACTCCAAGTATTTTGAGAGTTATGATGGAAATAGTTAGACTCGCGCTTTGGTTTAGCAATTTACTGACCTACCTCCGATTGATTGACCATAACTCACCAAATTTAACTCGTAATTTATTGAAATTAGTTTCATTTCGAAGGAATCGAAGTGTCGTTTAAAACGAAAGAAACGAAGATGAAAAACTCCAAGTATTTTGAGAGTTATGATGGAAATAGTTAGACTCGCGCTTTGGTTTTGCCATTTACTGACATACTTCCGATTGATTGACCATAACTCACTCAATTTAACTCGTAATTCATTGAAATTAGTTCCATTTCGAAGGAATCGAAGTGTAGTTTAAAACGAAAGAAACGGAGATGAAAATTTCCAAGTATTTTGAGAGTTATGATGAAAATAGTTAGACTCACGCTTTGGTTTAGCAATTTACTGACTTACCTCCGATTGATTGACCATAACTCACCCAATTTAACTCGTAATTTATTGAAATTAGTTTCATTTCGAAGGAATCGAAGTGTCGTTTCAAACGAAAGAAACGGAGATGAAAAACTCCAAGTATTTTGAGAGTTATGATGGAAATAGTTAGACTCGCGCTTTGGTTTAGCAATTTAGTGACATACCATCGATTGATTGACCATAACTCACTCAATTTAACTTGTAATTCATTGAAATTAGTTTCATTTCGGATGAATCAAAGTGTCGTTTCAAACGAAAGAAACGGAGATGAAAAACTCCAAGTATTTCGAGAGTTATGATGGAAATAGTTAGACTCGCGCTTTGGTTTAGCAATTTAGTGACATACCTCCGATTGATTGACCATAACTCACTCAATTTAACTCGTAATTCATTGAAATTAGTTTCATTTCGAAGGAATCAAAGTGTAGTTGAAAACGAAAGAAACGGAGATGAAAAACTCTAAGTATTTTGAGAGTTATGATGGAAATAGTTAGACTCGCGCTTTGGTATAGCAATTTACTGACATACCTTCGATTGATTAACCATAACTCACTCAATTTTACTCGTAATTCATTGAAATTAGTTCCATTTCGAAGGAATCAAAGTGTAGTTTAGAACGAAAGAAACAGAGATGAAAAACTCCAATTATTTTGAGAGTTATGATGGAGATAGTTAGACTCGCGCTTTGGTTTAGCAATTTACTGACCTACCTCCGATTGATTGACCATAACTCACTAAATTTAACTCGTAATTCATTGAAATTAGTTTCATTTCGAAGGAATCCAAGTGTAGTTTAAAACGAAAGAAACGGAGATGAAAAATATCAAGTATTTTAAGAGTTATGATGAAAATAGTTAGACTCGAGCTTTGGTTTAGCAATTTACTGACCTACCTCCGATTGATTGACCATAACTCACTCAATTTTACTCGTAATTCATTGAAATTAGTTCCATTTCGAATGAATCGAAGTGTAGTTTAAAACGAAAGAAACAGAGATGAAAAACTCCAAGTATTTTGAGAGTTATGTTGGAAATAGTTACACTCGCGCTTTGGTTTTGCAATTTACTGACATACGTCCGATTGATTGACCATAACTCACTCAATTTAACTCGTAATTCATTGAAATTAGTTCCATTTCGAAGTAATCGAAGTGTAGTTTAAAACGAAAGAAACGGAGATGAAAATTTCCTAGTATTTTGAGAGTTATGATGAAAATAGTTAGACTCACGCTTTGGTTTAGCAATTTACTGACTTACCTCCGATTGATTGACCATAACTCACCCAATTTAACTCGTAATTTATTGAAATTAGTTTCATTTCGAAGGAATCGAAGTGTCGTTTCAAACGAAAGAAACGGAGATGAAAAACTCCAAGTATTTTGAGAGTTATGATGGAAATAGTTAGACTCGCGCTTTGGTTTAGCAATTTAGTGACATACCTCCGATTGATTGACCATAACTCACTCAATTTAACTCGTAATTCATTGAAATTAGTTTCATTTCGAAGGAATCAAAGTGTAGTTGAAAACAAAAGAAACGGAGATGAAAAACTCCAAGTATTTTGAGAGTTATGATGGAAATAGTTAGACTCGCGCTTTGGTTTAGCAATTTACTGACATACCTCCGATTGATTAACCATAACTCACTCAATTTTACTCGTAATTCATTGAAATTAGTTCCATTTCGAAGGAATCAAAGTGTAGTTTAGAACGAAAGAAACAGAGATGAAAAACTCCAATTATTTTGAGAGTTATGATGGAAATAGTTAGACTCGCGCTTTGGTTTAGCAATTTACTGACCTACCTCCGATTGATTGACCATAACTCACTAAATTTAACTCGTAATTCATTGAAATTAGTTTCATTTCGAAGGAATCCAAGTGTAGTTTAAAACGAAAGAAACGGAGATGAAAAATATCAAGTATTTTAAGAGTTATGATGAAAATAGTTAGACTCGCGCTTTGGTTTAGCAATTTACTGACCTACCTCCGATTGATTGACCATAACTCACTCAATTTTACTCGTAATTCATTGAAATTAGTTCCATTTCGAATGAATCGAAGTGTAGTTTAAAACGAAAGAAACAGAGATGAAAAACTCCAAGTATTTTGAGAGTTATGTTGGAAATAGTTACACTCGCGCTTTGGTTTTGCAATTTACTGACATACGTCCGATTGATTGACCATAACTCACTCAATTTAACTCGTAATTCATTGAAATTAGTTCCATTTCGAAGTAATCGAAGTGTAGTTTAAAACGAAAGAAACGGAGATGAAAATTTCCAAGTATTTTGAGAGTTATGATGAAAATAGTTAGACTCACGCTTTGGTTTAGCAATTTACTGACTTACCTCCGATTGATTGACCATAACTCACCCAATTTAACTCATAATTTATTGAAATTAGTTTCATTTCGAAGGAATCCAAGTGTAGTTTAAAACGAAAGAAACGGAGATGAAAAATATCAAGTATTTTAAGAGTTATGATGAAAATAGTTAGACTCGCGCTTTGGTTTAGCAATTTACTGACCTACCTCCGATTGATTGACCATAACTCACTCAATTTTACTCGTAATTCATTGAAATTAGTTCCATTTCGAATGAATCGAAGTGTAGTTTAAAACGAAAGAAATAGAGATGAAAAACTCCAAGTATTTTGAGAGTTATGTTGGAAATAGTTACACCCGCGCTTTGGTTTTGCAATTTACTGACATACGTCCGATTGATTGACCATAACTCACTCAATTTAACTCGTAATTCATTGAAATTAGTTCCATTTCGAAGTAATCGAAGTGTAGTTTAAAACGAAAGAAACGGAGATGAAAATTTCCAAGTATTTTGAGAGTTATAATGAAAATAGTTAGACTCACGCTTTGGTTTAGCAATTTACTGACTTACCTCCGATTGATTGACCATAACTCACCCAATTTAACTCGTAATTTATTGAAATTAGTTTCATTTCGAAGGAATCGAAGTGTCGTTTCAAACGAAAGAAACGGAGATGAAAAACTCCAAGTATTTTGAGAGTTATGATGGAAATAGTTAGACTCGCGATTTGGTTTAGCAATTTAGTGACATACCACCGATTGATTGACCATAACTCACTCAATTTAACTTGTAATTCATTGAAATTAGTTTCATTTCGGATGAATCAAAGTGTCGTTTCAAACGAAAGAAACGGAGATGAAAAACTCCAAGTATTTCGAGAGTTATGATGGAAATAGTTAGACTCGCGCTTTGGTTTAGCAATTTAGTGACATACCTCCGATTGATTGACCATAACTCACTCAATTTAACTCGTAATTCATTGAAATTAGTTTCATTTCGAAGGAATCGAAGTGTAGTTTAAAACGAAAGAAACGGAGATGAAAAACTCCAAGTAATTTGAGAGTTATGATGGAAATAGTTAGACTCGCGCTTTGGTTTAGCAATTTACTGACCTACCTCCGATTGATTGACCATAACTCACTCAATTGAACTCGTAATTCATTGAAATTAGTTTTATTTCGAAGGAATCGAAGTGTCGTTTAAAACGAAAGAAACGAAGATGAAAAACTCCAAGTATTTTGAGAGTTATGATGGAAATAGTTAGACTCGCGCTTTGGTTTAGCAATTTACTGACATACTTCCGATTGATTGACCATAACTCACTCAATTTACTTTGTAATTCATTGAAATTAGTTTCATTTCGGATGAATCAAAGTGTCGTTTCAAACGAAAGAAACGGAGATGAAAAACTCCAAGTATTTCGAGAGTTATGATGGAAATAGTTAGACTCGCGCTTTGGTTTAGCAATTTAGTGACATACCTCCGATTGATTGACCATAACTCACTCAATTTAACTCGTAATTCATTGAAATTAGTTTCATTTCGAAGGAATCAAAGTGTAGTTGAAAACGAAAGAAACGGAGATGAAAAACTCCAAGTATTTTGAGAGTTATGATGGAAATAGTTAGACTCGCGCTTTGGTTTAGCAATTTACTGACATACCACCGATTGATTAACCATAACTCACTCAATTTTACTCGTAATTCATTGAAATTAGTTCCATTTCGAAGGAATCAAAGTGTAGTTTAGAACAAAAGAAACAGAGATGAAAAACTCCAAGTATTTTGAGAGTTATGATGGAAATAGTTAGACTCGCGCTTTGGTTTAGCAATTTACTGACCTACCTACGATTGATTGACCATAACTCACTAAATTTAACTCGTAATTCATTGAAATTAGTTTCATTTCGAAGGAATCCAAGTGTAGTTTAAAACGAAAGAAACGGAGATGAAAAATATCAAGTATTTTAAGAGTTATGATGAAAATAGTTAGACTCGCGCTTTGGTTTAGCAATTTACTGACCTACCTCCGATTGATTGACCATAACTCACTCAATTTTACTCGTAATTCATTGAAATTAGTTCCATTTCGAATGAATCGAAGTGTAGTTTAAAACGAAAGAAACAGAGATGAAAAACTCCAAGTATTTTGAGAGTTATGTTGGAAATAGTTACACTCGCGCTTTGGTTTTGCAATTTACTGACATACGTCCGATTGATTGACCATAACTCACTCAATTTAACTCGTAATTCATTGAAATTAGTTCCATTTCGAAGTAATCGAAGTGTAGTTTAAAACGAAAGAAACGGAGATGAAAAACTCCAAGTATTTTGAGAGTTATGATGGAAGTGGTTAGACTCGCGCTTTGGTTTAGCAATTTACTGACCTACCTTCGATTGATTGACCATAACTCAGTTAATTCGACTCATAATTCATTGACATTAGTTCCATTTCGAAGGAATCGAAGTGTAGTTTAAAACGAAAGAAACGGAGATGAAAAACACTAAGTATTTTGAGAGTTATGATGGAAATAGTTAGACTCGTGCTTTCGTTTAGCAATTTACTGACCTACCTCCGATTGATTGACCATAACTCACTAAATTTAACTCGTAATTCATTGAAATTAGTTTCATTTCGAAGGAATCGAAGTGTAGTTTAAAACGAAAGAAACGGAGATGAAAAACTCCAAGTAATTTGAGAGTTATGATGGAAATAGTTAGACTCGCGCTTTGGTTTAGCAATTTACTGACCTACCTCCGATTGATTGACCATAACTCACTCAATTGAACTCGTAATTCATTGAAATTAGTTTTATTTCGAAGGAATCGAAGTGTCGTTTAAAACGAAAGAAACGAAGATGAAAAACTCCAAGTATTTTGAGAGTTATGATGGAAATAGTTAGACTCGCGCTTTGGTTTAGCAATTTACTGACATACTTCCGATTGATTGACCATAACTCACTCAATTCAACTCGTAATTCATTGAAATTAGTTCCATTTCGAAGGAATCGAAGTTTAGTTTGAAACGAAAGAAACGGAGATGAAAAACTCCAAGTATTTTGAGAGTTATGATGGAAATAGTTAGACTCGCGCTTTGGTTTAGCAATTTACTGACCTACCTCCGATTGATTGACCATAACTCACCCAATTTAACTCGTAATTTATTGAAATTAGTTTCATTTCGAAGGAATCGAAGTGTCGTTTAAAACGAAAGAAACGAAGATGAAAAACTCCAAGTATTTTGAGAGTTATGATGGAAATAGTTAGACTCGTGCTTTCGTTTAGCAATTTACTGACCTACCTCCGATTGATTGACCATAACTCACTCAATTTAACTCGTAATTCATTGAAATTAGTTTCATTTCGAAGGAATCGAAGTGTAGTTTAAAACGAAAGAAACGGAGATGAAAAACTCCAAGTAATTTGAGAGTTATGATGGAAATAGTTAGACTCGCGCTTTGGTTTAGCAATTTACTGACCTACCTCCGATTGATTGACCATAACTCACTCAATTGAACTCGTAATTCATTGAAATTAGTTTTATTTCGAAGGAATCGAAGTGTCGTTTAAAACGAAAGAAACGAAGATGAAAAACTCCAAGTATTTTGAGAGTTATGATGGAAATAGTTAGACTCGCGCTTTGGTTTAGCAATTTACTGACATACTTCCGATTGATTGACCATAACTCACTCAATTCAACTCGTAATTCATTGAAATTAGTTCCATTTCGAAGGAATCGAAGTTTAGTTTGAAACGAAAGAAACGGAGATGAAAAACTCCAAGTATTTTGAGAGTTATGATGGAAATAGTTAGACTCGCGCTTTGGTTTAGCAATTTACTGACATACTTCCGATTGATTGACCATAACTCACTCAATTCAACTCGTAATTCATTGAAATTAGTTCCATTTCGAAGGAATCGAAGTTTAGTTTGAAACGAAAGAAACGGAGATGAAAAACTCCAAGTATTTTGAGAGTTATGATGGAAATAGTTAGACTCGCGCTTTGGTTTAGCAATTTACTGACCTACCTCCGATTGATTGACCATAACTCACCCAATTTAACTCGTAATTTATTGAAATTAGTTTCATTTCGAAGGAATCGAAGTTTAGTTTAAAACGAAAGAAACGGAGATGAAAAACTCCAAGTATTTTGAGAGTTATGATGGAAATAGTTAGACTCGTGCTTTCGTTTAGCAATTTACTGACCTACCTCCGATTGATTGACCATAACTCACTCAATTGAACTCGTAATTCATTGAAATTAGTTTTATTTCGAAGGAATCGAAGTTTAGTTTAAAACGAAAGAAACGGAGATGAAAAACTCCAAGTATTTTGAGAGTTATGATGGAAATAGTTAGACTCGCGCTTTGGTTTAGCAATTTACTGACCTACCTCCGATTGATTAACCATAACTCACTCAATTTAACTCGTAATTCATTGAAATTAGTTTAATTTTGAGGGAATCAAAGTGTAGTTTGAAACGAAAGAAACGGAGATGAAAAACTCCAAGTACTTTGAGAGTTATGATGGAAATAGTTAGACTCGCGCTTTGGTTTAGCAATTTACTGACTTACCTCCGATTGATTGACCATAACTCACCCAATTTAACTCGTAATTTATTGAAATTAGTTTCATTTCGAAGGAATCGAGGTGTTGTTTCAAACGAAAGAAACGGAGATGAAAAACTCCAAGTATTTTGAGAGTTATGATGGAAATAGTTAGACTCACGCTTTGGTTTAGCAATTTAGTGACATACCACCGATTGATTGACCATAACTCACTCAATTTAACTTGTAATTCATTGAAATTAGTTTCATTTCGGATGAATCAAAGTGTCGTTTCAAACGAAAGAAACGGAGAAGAAAAACTCCAAGTATTTTGAGAGTTATGATGGAAATAGTTAGACTCGCGCTTTGGTTTAGCAATTTAGTGACATACCTCCGATTGATTGACCATAACTCACTCAATTTAACTCGTAATTCATTGAAATTAGTTTCATTTCGAAGGAATCAAAGTGTAGTTGAAAACGAAAGAAACGGAGAAGAAAAACTCCAAGTATTTTGAGAGTTATGATGGAAATAGTTAGACTCGTGCTTTGGTTTAGAAATTTACTGACCTACCTCCGATTGATTGACCATAACTCACTCAATTTAACTCGTAATTCATTGAAATTAGTTTCATTTCGAAGGAATCGAAGTGTAGTTTAAAACGAAAGAAATGGAGATGAAAAACTCCAAGTAATTTGAGAGTTATGATGGAAATAGTTAGACTCGCGCTTTGGTTTAGCAATTTACTGACCTACCTCCGATTGATTGACCATAACTCACTCAATTGAACTCGTAATTCATTGATATTAGTTTTATTTCGAAGGAATCGAAGTGTCGTTTAAAACGAAAGAAACGAAGATGAAAAACTCCAAGTATTTTGAGAGTTATGATGGAAATAGTTAGACTCGCACTTTGGTTTAGCAATTTACTGACATACTTCCGATTGATCGACCATAACTCACTCAATTCAACTCGTAATTCATTGAAATTAGTTCCATTTCGAAGGAATCGAAGTGTAGTTTCAAACGAAAGAAACGGAGATGAAAAACTCCAAGTATTTTGAGAGTTATGATGGAAATAGTTAGACTCGCGCTTTGGTTTAGCAATTTACTGACCTACCTCCGATTGATTGACCATAACTCACCCAATTTAACTCGTAATTTATTGAAATTAGTTTCATTTCGGATGAATCGAAGTGTCGTTTCAAACGAAAGAAACGGAGATGAAAAACTCCAAGTATTTCGAGAGTTATGATGGAAATAGTTAGACTCGCGCTTTGGTTTTGCAATTTACTGACATACCTCCGATTGATTGACCATAACTCACTCAATTTAACTCGTAATTCATTGAAATTAGTTTCATTTCGAAGGAATCGAAGTGTAGTTTAAAACGAAAGAAACGGAGATGAAAAACTCCAAGTAATTTGAGAGTTATGATGGAAATAGTTAGACTCGCGCTTTGGTTTAGCAATTTACTGACCTACCTCCGATTGATTGACCATAACTCACTCAATTGAACTCGTAATTCATTGAAATTAGTTTATTTCGAAGGAATCGAAGTGTCGTTTAAAACGAAAGAAACGAAGATGAAAAACTCAAAGTATTTTGAGAGTTATGATGGAAATAGTTAGACTCGCGCTTTGGTTTAGCAATTTACTGACATACTTCCGATTGATTGACCATAACTCACTCAATTTACTTTGTAATTCATTGAAATTAGTTTCATTTCGGATGAATAAAAGTGTCGTTTCAAACGAAAGAAACGGAGATGAAAAACTCCAAGTATTTCGAGAGTTATGATGGAAATAGTTAGACTCGCGCTTTGGTTTAGCAATTTAGTGACATACCTCCGATTGATTGACCATAACTCACTCAATTTAACTCGTAATTCATTGAAATTAGTTTCATTTCGAAGGAATCAAAGTGTAGTTGAAAACGAAAGAAACGGAGATGAAAAACTCCAAGTATTTTGAGAGTTATGATGGAAATAGTTAGACTCGCGCTTTGGTTTAGCAATTTACTGACATACCACCGATTGATTAACCATAACTCACTCAATTTTACTCGTAATTCATTGAAATTAGTTCCATTTCGAAGGAATCAAAGTGTAGTTTAGAACAAAAGAAAAAGAGATGAAAAACTCCAAGTATTTTGAGAGTTATGATGGAAATAGTTAGACTCGCGCTTTGGTTTAGCAATTTACTGACCTACCTACGATTGATTGACCATAACTCACTAAATTTAACTCGTAATTCATTGAAATTAGTTTCATTTCGAAGGAATCCAAGTGTAGTTTAAAACGAAAGAAACGGAGATGAAAAATATCAAGTATTTTAAGAGTTATGATGAAAATAGTTAGACTCGCGCTTTGGTTTAGCAATTTACTGACCTACCTCCGATTGATTGACCATAACTCACTCAATTTTACTCGTAATTCATTGAAATTAGTTCCATTTCGAATGAATCGAAGTGTAGTTTAAAACGAAAGAAACAGAGATGAAAAACTCCAAGTATTTTGAGAGTTATGTTGGAAATAGTTACACTCGCGCTTTGGTTTTGCAATTTACTGACATACGTCCGATTGATTGACCATAACTCACTCAATTTAACTCGTAATTCATTGAAATTAGTTCCATTTCGAAGTAATCGAAGTGTAGTTTAAAACGAAAGAAACGGAGATGAAAATTTCCAAGTATTTTGAGAGTTATGATGGAAATAGTTAGACTCACGCTTTGGTTTAGCAATTTACTGACTTACCTCCGATTGATTGACCATAACTCACCCAATTTAACTCGTAATTTATTGAAATTAGTTTCATTTCGAAGGAATCGAAGTGTCGTTTCAAACGAAAGAAACGGAGATGAAAAACTCCAAGTATTTTGAGAGTTATGATGGAAATAGTTAGACTCGCGCTTTGGTTTAGCAATTTAGTGACATACCACCGATTGATTGACCATAACTCACTCAATTTAACTTGTAATTCATTGAAATTAGTTTCATTTCGGATGAATCAAAGTGTCGTTTCAAACGAAAGAAACGGAGATGAAAAACTCCAAGTATTTCGAGAGTTATGATGGAAATAGTTAGACTCGCGCTTTGGTTTAGCAATTTAGTGACATACCTCCGATTGATTGACCATAACTCACTCAATTTAACTCGTAATTCATTGAAATTAGTTTCATTTCGAAGGAATCGAAGTGTAGTTTAAAACAAAAGAAACGGAGATGAAAAACTCCAAGTAATTTGAGAGTTATGATGGAAATAGTTAGACTCGCGCTTTGGTTTAGCAATTTACTGACCTACCTCCGATTGATTGACCATAACTCACTCAATTGAACTCGTAATTCATTGAAATTAGTTTTATTTCGAAGGAATCGAAGTGTCGTTTAAAACGAAAGAAACGAAGATGAAAAACTCCAAGTATTTTGAGAGTTATGATGGAAATAGTTAGACTCGCGCTTTGGTTTAGCAATTTACTGACATACTTCCGATTGATTGACCATAACTCACTCAATTTACTTTGTAATTCATTGAAATTAGTTTCATTTCGGATGAATCAAAGTGTCGTTTCAAACGAAAGAAACGGAGATGAAAAACTCCAAGTATTTCGAGAGTTATGATGGAAATAGTTAGACTCGCGCTTTGGTTTAGCAATTTAGTGACATACCTCCGATTGATTGACCATAACTCACTCAATTTAACTCGTAATTCATTGAAATTAGTTTCATTTCGAAGGAATCAAAGTGTAGTTGAAAACGAAAGAAACGGAGATGAAAAACTCCAAGTATTTTGAGAGTTATGATGGAAATAGTTAGACTCGCGCTTTGGTTTAGCAATTTACTGACATACCACCGATTGATTAACCATAACTCACTCAATTTTACTCGTAATTCATTGAAATTAGTTCCATTTCGAAGGAATCAAAGTGTAGTTTAGAACAAAAGAAACAGAGATGAAAAACTCCAAGTATTTTGAGAGTTATGATGGAAATAGTTAGACTCGCGCTTTGGTTTAGCAATTTACTGACCTACCTACGATTGATTGACCATAACTCACTAAATTTAACTCGTAATTCATTGAAATTAGTTTCATTTCGAAGGAATCCAAGTGTAGTTTAAAACGAAAGAAACGGAGATGAAAAATATCAAGTATTTTAAGAGTTATGATGAAAATAGTTAGACTCGCGCTTTGGTTTAGCAATTTACTGACCTACCTCCGATTGATTGACCATAACTCACTCAATTTTACTCGTAATTCATTGAAATTAGTTCCATTTCGAATGAATCGAAGTGTAGTTTAAAACGAAAGAAACAGAGATGAAAAACTCCAAGTATTTTGAGAGTTATGTTGGAAATAGTTACACTCGCGCTTTGGTTTTGCAATTTACTGACATACGTCCGATTGATTGACCATAACTCACTCAATTTAACTCGTAATTCATTGAAATTAGTTCCATTTCGAAGTAATCGAAGTGTAGTTTAAAACGAAAGAAACGGAGATGAAAAA
Organism: Tasmannia lanceolata; assembly: GCF_043159265.1. Taxonomy (NCBI): domain Eukaryota; kingdom Viridiplantae; phylum Streptophyta; class Magnoliopsida; order Canellales; family Winteraceae; genus Tasmannia; species Tasmannia lanceolata. Next base: position 1,409,927 of record NW_027518678.1, read on the forward strand.
CTCCAAGTATTTTGAGAGTTATGATGGAAGTGGTTAGACTCGCGCTTTGGTTTAGCAATTTACTGACCTACCTTCGATTGATTGACCATAACTCAGTTAATTCGACTCATAATTCATTGACATTAGTTCCATTTCGAAGGAATCGAAGTGTAGTTTAAAACGAAAGAAACGGAGATGAAAAACTCCAAGTATTTTGAGAGTTATGATGGAAATAGTTAGACTCGTGCTTTCGTTTAGCAATTTACTGACCTACCTCCGATTGATTGACCATAACTCACTCAATTTAACTCGTAATTCATTGAAATTAGTTTCATTTCGAAGTAATCGAAGTGTAGTTTAAAACGAAAGAAACGGAGATGAAAAACTCCAAGTAATTTGAGAGTTATGATGGAAATAGTTAGACTCGCGCTTTGGTTTAGCAATTTACTGACCTACCTCCGATTGATTGACCATAACTCACTCAATTGAACTCGTAATTCATTGAAATTAGTTTTATTTCGAAGGAATCGAAGTGTCGTTTAAAACGAAAGAAACGAAGATGAAAAACTCCAAGTATTTTGAGAGTTATGATGGAAATAGTTAGACTCGCGCTTTGGTTTAGCAATTTACTGACATACTTCCGATTGATTGACCATAACTCACTCAATTCAACTCTTAATTCATTGAAATTAGTTCCATTTCGAAGGAATCGAAGTTTAGTTTGAAACGAAAGAAACGGAGATGAAAAACTCCAAGTATTTTGAGAGTTATGATGGAAATAGTTAGACTCGCGCTTTGGTTTAGCAATTTACTGACCTACCTCCGATTGATTGACCATAACTCACCCAATTTAACTCGTAATTTATTGAAATTAGTTTCATTTCGAAGGAATCGAAGTGTCGTTTAAAACGAAAGAAACGAAGATGAAAAACTCCAAGTATTTTGAGAGTTATGATGGAAATAGTTAGACTCGCGCTTTGGTTTAGCAATTTACTGACCTACCTCCGATTGATTGACCATAACTCACTCAATTGAACTCGTAATTCATTGAAATTAGTTTTATTTCGAAGGAATCGAAGTTTAGTTTAAAACGAAAGAAACGGAGATGAAAAACTCCAAGTATTTTGAGAGTTATGATGGAAATAGTTAGACTCGCGCTTTGGTTTAGTAATTTACTGACCTACCTCCGATTGATTAACCATAACTCACTCAATTTAACTCGTAATTCATTGAAATTAGTTTAATTTTGAGGGAATCAAAGTGTAGTTTGAAACGAAAGAAACGGAGATGAAAAACTCCAAGTATTTTGAAAGTTATGATGGAAATAGTTAGACTCGCGCTTTGGTTTAGCAATTTACTGACTTACCTCCGATTGATTGACCATAACTCACCCAATTTAACTCGTAATTTATTGAAATTAGTTTCATTTCGAAGGAATCGAAGTTTCGTTTCAAACGAAAGAAACGGAGATGAAAAACTCCAAGTATTTTGAGAGTTATGATGGAAATAGTTAGACTCACGCTTTGGTTTAGCAATTTAGTGACATACCACCGATTGATTAACCATAACTCACTCAATTTAACTTGTAATTCATTGAAATTAGTTTCATTTCGGATGAATCAAAGTGTCGTTTCAAACGAAAGAAACGGAGAAGAAAAACTCCAAGTATTTCGAGAGTTATGATGGAAATAGTTAGACTCGCGCTTTGGTTTAGCAATTTAGTGACATACCTCCGATTGATTAACCATAACTCACTCAATTTAACTCGTAATTCATTGAAATTAGTTTCATTTCGAAGGAATCAAAGTGTAGTTGAAAACGAAAGAAACGGAGATGAAAAACTCCAAGTATTTTGAGAGTTATGATGGAAATAGTTAGACTCGTGCTTTGGTTTAGAAATTTACTGACCTACCTCCGATTGATTGACCATAACTCACTCAATTTAACTCGTAATTCATTGAAATTAGTTTCATTTCGAAGGAATCGAAGTGTAGTTTAAAACGAAAGAAACGGAGATGAAAAACTCCAAGTAATTTGAGAGTTATTATGGAAATAGTTAGACTCGCGCTTTGGTTTAGCAATTTACTGACCTACCTCCGATTGATTGACCATAACTCACTCAATTGAACTCGTAATTCATTGAAATTAGTTTTATTTCGAAGGAATCGAAGTGTCGTTTAAAACGAAAGAAACGAAGATGAAAAACTCCAAGTATTTTGAGAGTTATGATGGAAATAGTTAGACTCGCGCTTTGGTTTAGCAATTTACTGACATACTTCCGATTGATTGACCATAACTCACTCAATTCAACTCGTAATTCATTGAAATTAGTTCCATTTCGAAGGAATCGAAGTGTAGTTTCAAACGAAAGAAACGGAGATGAAAAACTCCAAGTATTTTGAGAGTTATGATGGAAATAGTTAGACTCGCGCTTTGGTTTAGCAATTTACTGACCTACCTCCGATTGATTGACCATAACTCACCCAATTTAACTCGTAATTTATTGAAATTAGTTTCATTTCGAAGGAATCGAAGTGTCGTTTAAAACGAAAGAAACGAAGATGAAAAACTCCAAGTATTTTGAGAGTCATGATGGAAATAGTTAGACTCGCGCTTTGGTTTTGCAATTTACTGACATACTTCCGATTGATTGACCATAACTCACTCAATTTAACTCGTAATTCATTGAAATTAGTTCCATTTCGAAGGAATCGAAGTGTAGTTTAAAACGAAAGAAACGGAGATGAAAATTTCCAAGTATTTTGAGAGTTATGATGCAAATAGTTAGACTCACGCTTTGGTTTAGCAATTTACTGACTTACCTCCGATTGATTGACCATAACTCACCCAATTTAACTCGTAATTTATTGAAATTAGTTTCATTTCGAAGGAATCGAAGTGTCGTTTCAAACGAAAGAAACGGAGATGAAAAACTCCAAGTATTTTGAGAGTTATGATGGAAATAGTTAGACTCGCGCTTTGGTTTAGCAATTTAGTGACATACCACCGATTGATTGACCATAACTCACTCAATTTAACTTGTAATTCATTGAAATTAGTTTCATTTCGGATGAATCAAAGTGTCGTTTCAAACGAAAGAAACGGAGATGAAAAACTCCAAGTATTTCGAGAGTTATGATGGAAATAGTTAGACTCGCGCTTTGGTTTAGCAATTTAGTGACATACCTCCGATTGATTGACCATAACTCACTCAATTTAACTCGTAATTCATTGAAATTAGTTTCATTTCGAAGGAATCAAAGTGTAGTTGAAAACGAAAGAAACGGAGATGAAAAACTCCAAGTATTTTGAGAGTTATGATGGAAATAGTTAGACTCGCGCTTTGGTTTAGCAATTTACTGACATACCTCCGATTGATTAACCATAACTCACTCAATTTTACTCGTAATTCATTGAAATTAGTTCCATTTCGAAGGAATCAAAGTGTAGTTTAGAACGAAAGAAACAGAGATGAAAAACTCCAAGTAATTTGAGAGTTATGATGGAAATAGTTAGACTCGCGCTTTGGTTTAGCAATTTACTGACCTACCTCCGATTGATTGACCATAACTCACTCAATTGAACTCGTAATTCATTGAAATTAGTTTTATTTCGAAGGAATCGAAGTGTCGTTTAAAACGAAAGAAACGAAGATGAAAAACTCCAAGTATTTTGAGAGTTATGATGGAAATAGTTAGACTCGCGCTTTGGTTTAGCAATTTACTGACATACTTCCGATTGATTGACCATAACTCACTCAATTCAACTCGTAATTCATTGAAATTAGTTCCATTTCGAAGGAATCGAAGTGTAGTTTCAAACGAAAGAAACGGAGATGAAAAACTCCAAGTATTTTGAGAGTTATGATGGAAATAGTTAGACTCGCGCTTTGGTTTAGCAATTTACTGACCTACCTCCGATTGATTGACCCTAACTCACCCAATTTAACTCGTAATTTATTGAAATTAGTTTCATTTCGAAGGAATCGAAGTGTCGTTTAAAACGAAAGAAACGAAGATGAAAAACTCCAAGTATTTTGAGAGTTATGATGGAAATAGTTAGACTCGCGCTTTGGTTTTGCAATTTACTGACATACTTCCGATTGATTGACCATAACTCACTCAATTTAACTCGTAATTCATTGAAATTAGTTCCATTTCGAAGGAATCGAAGTGTAGTTTAAAACGAAAGAAACGGAGATGAAAATTTCCAAGTATTTTGAGAGTTATGATGCAAATAGTTAGACTCACGCTTTGGTTTAGCAATTTACTGACTTACCTCCGATTGATTGACCATAACTCACCCAATTTAACTCGTAATTTATTGAAATTAGTTTCATTTCGAAGGAATCGAAGTGTCGTTTCAAACGAAAGAAACGGAGATGAAAAACTCCAAGTATTTTGAGAGTTATGATGGAAATAGTTAGACTCGCGCTTTGGTTTAGCAATTTAGTGACATACCACCGATTGATTGACCATAACTCACTAAATTTAACTTGTAATTCATTGAAATTAGTTTCATTTCGGATGAATCAAAGTGTCGTTTCAAACGAAAGAAACGGAGATGAAAAACTCCAAGTATTTCGAGAGTTATGATGGAAATAGTTAGACTCGCGCTTTGGTTTAGCAATTTAGTGACATACCTCCGATTGATTGACCATAACTCACTCAATTTAACTCGTAATTCATTGAAATTAGTTTCATTTCGAAGGAATCAAAGTGTAGTTGAAAACGAAAGAAACGGAGATGAAAAACTCCAAGTATTTTGAGAGTTATGATGGAAATAGTTAGACTCGCGCTTTGGTTTAGCAATTTACTGACATACCTCCGATTGATTAACCATAACTCACTCAATTTTACTCGTAATTCATTGAAATTAGTTCCATTTCGAAGGAATCAAAGTGTAGTTTAGAACGAAAGAAACAGAGATGAAAAACTCCAATTATTTTGAGAGTTATGATGGAAATAGTTAGACTCGCGCTTTGGTTTAGCAATTTACTGACCTACCTCCGATTGATTGACCATAACTCACTAAATTTAACTCGTAATTCATTGAAATTAGTTTCATTTCGAAGGAATCCAAGTGTAGTTTAAAACGAAAGAAACGGAGATGAAAAATATCAAGTATTTTAAGAGTTATGATGAAAATAGTTAGACTCGCGCTTTAGTTTAGCAATTTACTGACCTACCTCCGATTGATTGACCATAACTCACTCAATTTTACTCGTAATTCATTGAAATTAGTTCCATTTCGAATGAATCGAAGTGTAGTTTAAAACGAAAGAAACAGAGATGAAAAACTCCAAGTATTTTGAGAGTTATGTTGGAAATAGTTACACTCGCGCTTTGGTTTTGCAATTTACTGACATACGTCCGATTGATTGACCATAACTCACTCAATTTAACTCGTAATTCATTGAAATTAGTTACATTTCGAAGTAATCGAAGTGTAGTTTAAAACGAAAGAAACGGAGATGAAAAACTCCAAGTATTTTGAGAGTTATGATGGAAGTGGTTAGACTCGCGCTTTGGTTTAGCAATTTACTGACCTACCTTCGATTGATTGACCATAACTCAGTTAATTCGACTCATAATTCATTGACCTTAGTTCCATTTCGAAGGAATCGAAGTGTAGTTTAAAACGAAAGAAACGGAGATGAAAAACACCAAGTATTTTGAGAGTTATTATGGAAATAGTTAGACTCGTGCTTTGGTTTAGCAATTTACTGACCTACCTCCGATTGATTGACCATAACTCACTCAATTTAACTCGTAATTCATTGAAATTAGTTTCATTTCGAAGGAATCGAAGTGTAGTTTAAAACGAAAGAAACGGAGATGAAAAACTCCAAGTAATTTGAGAGTTATGATGGAAATAGTTAGACTCGCGCTTTGGTTTAGCAATTTACTGACCTACCTCCGATTGATTGACCATAACTCACTCAATTGAACTCGTAATTCATTGAAATTAGTTTTATTTCGAAGGAATCGAAGTGTCGTTTATAACGAAAGAAACGAAGATGAAAAACTCCAAGTATTTTGAGAGTTATGATGGAAATAGTTAGACTCGCGCTTTGGTTTAGCAATTTACTGACATACTTCCGATTGATTGACCATAACTCACTCAATTCAACTCGTAATTCATTGAAATTAGTTCCATTTCGAAGGAATCGAAGTGTAGTTTGAAACGAAAGAAACGGAGATGAAAAACTCCAAGTATTTTGAGAGTTATGATGGAAATAGTTAGACTCGCGCTTTGGTTTAGCAATTTACTGACCTACCTCCGATTGATTGACCATAACTCACCCAATTTAACTCGTAATTTATTGAAATTAGTTTCATTTCGAAGGAATCGAAGTGTCGTTTAAAACGAAAGAAACGAAGATGAAAAACTCCAAGTATTTTGAGAGTTATGATGGAAATAGTTAGACTCGCGGTTTGGTTTAGCAATTTACTGACCTACCTCTGATTGATTGACCATAACTCACTCAATTGAACTCGTAATTCATTGAAATTAGTTTTATTTCGAAGGAATCGAAGTTTAGTTTAAAACGAAAGAAACGGAGATGAAAAACTCCAAGTATTTTGAGAGTTATGATGGAAATAGTTAGACTCGCGCTTTGGTTTAGCAATTTACTGACCTACCTCCGATTGATTGACCATAACTCACTCAATTGAACTCGTAATTCATTGAAATTAGTTTTATTTCGAAGGAATCGAAGTTTAGTTTAAAACGAAAGAAACGGAGATGAAAAACTCCAAGTATTTTGAGAGTTATGATGGAAGTGGTTAGACTCGCGCTTTGGTTTAGCAATTTACTGACCTACCTTCGATTGATTGACCATAACTCAGTTAATTCGACTCATAATTCATTGACATTAGTTCCATTTCGAAGGAATCGAAGTGTAGTTTAAAACGAAAGAAACGGAGATGAAAAACTCCAAGTATTTTGAGAGTTATGATGGAAATAGTTAGACTCGTGCTTTCGTTTAGCAATTTACTGACCTACCTCCGATTGATTGACCATAACTCACTCAATTTAACTCGTAATTCATTGAAATTAGTTTCATTTCGAAGTAATCGAAGTGTAGTTTAAAACGAAAGAAACGGAGATGAAAAACTCCAAGTAATTTGAGAGTTATGATGGAAATAGTTAGACTCGCGCTTTGGTTTAGCAATTTACTGACCTACCTCCGATTGATTGACCATAACTCACTCAATTGAACTCGTAATTCATTGAAATTAGTTTTATTTCGAAGGAATCGAAGTGTCGTTTAAAACGAAAGAAACGAAGATGAAAAACTCCAAGTATTTTGAGAGTTATGATGGAAATAGTTAGACTCGCGCTTTGGTTTAGCAATTTACTGACATACTTCCGATTGATTGACCATAACTCACTCAATTCAACTCGTAATTCATTGAAATTAGTTCCATTTCGAAGGAATCGAAGTTTAGTTTGAAACGAAAGAAACGGAGATGAAAAACTCCAAGTATTTTGAGAGTTATGATGGAAATAGTTAGACTCGCGCTTTGGTTTAGCAATTTACTGACCTACCTCCGATTGATTGACCATAACTCACCCAATTTAACTCGTAATTTATTGAAATTAGTTTCATTTCGAAGGAATCGAAGTGTCGTTTAAAACGAAAGAAACGAAGATGAAAAACTCCAAGTATTTTGAGAGTTATGATGGAAATAGTTAGACTCGCGCTTTGGTTTAGCAATTTACTGACCTACCTCCGATTGATTGACCATAACTCACTCAATTGAACTCGTAATTCATTGAAATTAGTTTTATTTCGAAGGAATCGAAGTTTAGTTTAAAACGAAAGAAACGGAGATGAAAAACTCCAAGTATTTTGAGAGTTATGATGGAAATAGTTAGACTCGCGCTTTGGTTTAGTAATTTACTGACCTACCTCCGATTGATTAACCATAACTCACTCAATTTAACTCGTAATTCATTGAAATTAGTTTAATTTTGAGGGAATCAAAGTGTAGTTTGAAACGAAAGAAACGGAGATGAAAAACTCCAAGTATTTTGAAAGTTATGATGGAAATAGTTAGACTCGCGCTTTGGTTTAGCAATTTACTGACTTACCTCCGATTGATTGACCATAACTCACCCAATTTAACTCGTAATTTATTGAAATTAGTTTCATTTCGAAGGAATCGAAGTTTCGTTTCAAACGAAAGAAACGGAGATGAAAAACTCCAAGTATTTTGAGAGTTATGATGGAAATAGTTAGACTCACGCTTTGGTTTAGCAATTTAGTGACATACCACCGATTGATTAACCATAACTCACTCAATTTAACTTGTAATTCATTGAAATTAGTTTCATTTCGGATGAATCAAAGTGTCGTTTCAAACGAAAGAAACGGAGAAGAAAAACTCCAAGTATTTCGAGAGTTATGATGGAAATAGTTAGACTCGCGCTTTGGTTTAGCAATTTAGTGACATACCTCCGATTGATTAACCATAACTCACTCAATTTAACTCGTAATTCATTGAAATTAGTTTCATTTCGAAGGAATCAAAGTGTAGTTGAAAACGAAAGAAACGGAGATGAAAAACTCCAAGTATTTTGAGAGTTATGATGGAAATAGTTAGACTCGTGCTTTGGTTTAGAAATTTACTGACCTACCTCCGATTGATTGACCATAACTCACTCAATTTAACTCGTAATTCATTGAAATTAGTTTCATTTCGAAGGAATCGAAGTGTAGTTTAAAACGAAAGAAACGGAGATGAAAAACTCCAAGTAATTTGAGAGTTATGATGGAAATAGTTAGACTCGCGCTTTGGTTTAGCAATTTACTGACCTACCTCCGATTGATTGACCATAACTCACTCAATTGAACTCGTAATTCATTGAAATTAGTTTTATTTCGAAGGAATCGAAGTGTCGTTTAAAACGAAAGAAACGAAGATGAAAAACTCCAAGTATTTTGAGAGTTATGATGGAAATAGTTAGACTCGCGCTTTGGTTTAGCAATTTACTGACATACTTCCGATTGATTGACCATAACTCACTCAATTCAACTCGTAATTCATTGAAATTAGTTCCATTTCGAAGGAATCGAAGTGTAGTTTCAAACGAAAGAAACGGAGATGAAAAACTCCAAGTATTTTGAGAGTTATGATGGAAATAGTTAGACTCGCGCTTTAGTTTAGCAATTTACTGACCTACCTCCGATTGATTGACCATAACTCACCCAATTTAACTCGTAATTTATTGAAATTAGTTTCATTTCGAAGGAATCGAAGTGTCGTTTAAAACGAAAGAAACGAAGTTGAAAAACTCCAAGTATTTTGAGAGTCATGATGGAAATAGTTAGACTCGCGCTTTGGTTTTGCAATTTACTGACATACTTCCGATTGATTGACCATAACTCACTCAATTTAACTCGTAATTCATTGAAATTAGTTCCATTTCGAAGGAATCGAAGTGTAGTTTAAAACGAAAGAAACGGAGATGAAAATTTCCAAGTATTTTGAGAGTTATGATGCAAATAGTTAGACTCACGCTTTGGTTTAGCAATTTACTGACTTACCTCCGATTGATTGACCATAACTCACCCAATTTAACTCGTAATTTATTGAAATTAGTTTCATTTCGAAGGAATCGAAGTGTCGTTTCAAACGAAAGAAACGGAGATGAAAAACTCCAAGTATTTTGAGAGTTATGATGGAAATAGTTAGACTCGCGCTTTGGTTTAGCAATTTAGTGACATACCACCGATTGATTGACCATAACTCACTCAATTTAACTTGTAATTCATTGAAATTAGTTTCATTTCGGATGAATCGAAGTGTCGTTTCAAACGAAAGAAACGGAGATGAAAAACTCCAAGTATTTCGAGAGTTATGATGGAAATAGTTAGACTCGCGCTTTGGTTTAGCAATTTAGTGACATACCTCCGATTGATTGACCATAACTCACTCAATTTAACTCGTAATTCATTGAAATTAGTTTCATTTCGAAGGAATCAAAGTGTAGTTGAAAACGAAAGAAACGGAGATGAAAAACTCCAAGTATTTTGAGAGTTATGATGGAAATAGTTAGACTCGCGCTTTGGTTTAGCAATTTACTGACATACCTCCGATTGATTAACCATAACTCACTCAATTTTACTCGTAATTCATTGAAATTAGTTCCATTTCGAAGGAATCAAAGTGTAGTTTAGAACGAAAGAAACAGAGATGAAAAACTCCAAGTAATTTGAGAGTTATGATGGAAATAGTTAGACTCGCGCTTTGGTTTAGCAATTTACTGACCTACCTCCGATTGATTGACCATAACTCACTCAATTGAACTCGTAATTCATTGAAATTAGTTTTATTTCGAAGGAATCGAAGTGTCGTTTAAAACGAAAGAAACGAAGATGAAAAACTCCAAGTATTTTGAGAGTTATGATGGAAATAGTTAGACTCGCGCTTTGGTTTAGCAATTTACTGACATACTTCCGATTGATTGACCATAACTCACTCAATTCAACTCGTAATTCATTGAAATTAGTTCCATTTCGAAGGAATCGAAGTGTAGTTTCAAACGAAAGAAACGGAGATGAAAAACTCCAAGTATTTTGAGAGTTATGATGGAAATAGTTAGACTCGCGCTTTGGTTTAGCAATTTACTGACCTACCTCCGATTGATTGACCCTAACTCACCCAATTTAACTCGTAATTTATTGAAATTAGTTTCATTTCGAAGGAATCGAAGTGTCGTTTAAAACGAAAGAAACGAAGATGAAAAACTCCAAGTATTTTGAGAGTTATGATGGAAATAGTTAGACTCGCGCTTTGGTTTTGCAATTTACTGACATACTTCCGATTGATTGACCATAACTCACTCAATTTAACTCGTAATTCATTGAAATTAGTTCCATTTCGAAGGAATCGAAGTGTAGTTTAAAACGAAAGAAACGGAGATGAAAATTTCCAAGTATTTTGAGAGTTATGATGCAAATAGTTAGACTCACGCTTTGGTTTAGCAATTTACTGACTTACCTCCGATTGATTGACCATAACTCACCCAATTTAACTCGTAATTTATTGAAATTAGTTTCATTTCGAAGGAATCGAAGTGTCGTTTCAAACGAAAGAAACGGAGATGAAAAACTCCAAGTATTTTGAGAGTTATGATGGAAATAGTTAGACTCGCGCTTTGGTTTAGCAATTTAGTGACATACCACCGATTGATTGACCATAACTCACTAAATTTAACTTGTAATTCATTGAAATTAGTTTCATTTCGGATGAATCAAAGTGTTGTTTCAAACGAAAGAAACGGAGATGAAAAACTCCAAGTATTTCGAGAGTTATGATGGAAATAGTTAGACTCGCGCTTTGGTTTAGCAATTTAGTGACATACCTCCGATTGATTGACCATAACTCACTCAATTTAACTCGTAATTCATTGAAATTAGTTTCATTTCGAAGGAATCAAAGTGTAGTTGAAAACGAAAGAAACGGAGATGAAAAACTCCAAGTATTTTGAGAGTTATGATGGAAATAGTTAGACTCGCGCTTTGGTTTAGCAATTTACTGACATACCTCCGATTGATTAACCATAACTCACTCAATTTTACTCGTAATTCATTGAAATTAGTTCCATTTCGAAGGAATCAAAGTGTAGTTTAGAACGAAAGAAACAGAGATGAAAAACTCCAATTATTTTGAGAGTTATGATGGAAATAGTTAGACTCGCGCTTTGGTTTAGCAATTTACTGACCTACCTCCGATTGATTGACCATAACTCACTAAATTTAACTCGTAATTCATTGAAATTAGTTTCATTTCGAAGGAATCCAAGTGTAGTTTAAAACGAAAGAAACGGAGATGAAAAATATCAAGTATTTTAAGAGTTATGATGAAAATAGTTAGACTCGCGCTTTGGTTTAGCAATTTACTGACCTACCTCCGATTGATTGACCATAACTCACCCAATTTAACTCGTAATTTATTGAAATTAGTTTCATTTCGAAGGAATCGAAGTGTCGTTTAAAACGAAAGAAACGAAGATGAAAAACTCCAAGTATTTTGAGAGTCATGATGGAAATAGTTAGACTCGCGCTTTGGTTTTGCAATTTACTGACATACTTCCGATTGATTGACCATAACTCACTCAATTTAACTCGTAATTCATTGAAATTAGTTCCATTTCGAAGGAATCGAAGTGTAGTTTAAAACGAAAGAAACGGAGATGAAAATTTCCAAGTATTTTGAGAGTTATGATGCAAATAGTTAGACTCACGCTTTGGTTTAGCAATTTACTGACTTACCTCCGATTGATTGACCATAACTCACCCAATTTAACTCGTAATTTATTGAAATTAGTTTCATTTCGAAGGAATCGAAGTGTCGTTTCAAACGAAAGAAACGGAGATGAAAAACTCCAAGTATTTTGAGAGTTATGATGGAAATAGTTAGACTCGCGCTTTGGTTTAGCAATTTAGTGACATACCACCGATTGATTGACCATAACTCACTCAATTTAACTTGTAATTCATTGAAATTAGTTTCATTTCGGATGAATCAAAGTGTCGTTTCAAACGAAAGAAACGGAGATGAAAAACTCCAAGTATTTCGAGAGTTATGATGGAAATAGTTAGACTCGCGCTTTGGTTTAGCAATTTAGTGACATACCTCCGATTGATTGACCATAACTCACTCAATTTAACTCGTAATTCATTGAAATTAGTTTCATTTCGAAGGAATCAAAGTGTAGTTGAAAACGAAAGAAACGGAGATGAAAAACTCCAAGTATTTTGAGAGTTATGATGGAAATAGTTAGACTCGCGCTTTGGTTTAGCAATTTACTGACATACCTCCGATTGATTAACCATAACTCACTCAATTTTACTCGTAATTCATTGAAATTAGTTCCATTTCGAAGGAATCAAAGTGTAGTTTAGAACGAAAGAAACAGAGATGAAAAACTCCAAGTAATTTGAGAGTTATGATGGAAATAGTTAGACTCGTGCTTTGGTTTAGCAATTTACTGACCTACCTCCGATTGATTGACCATAACTCACTCAATTGAACTCGTAATTCATTGAAATTAGTTTTATTTCGAAGGAATCGAAGTGTCGTTTAAAACGAAAGAAACGAAGATGAAAAACTCCAAGTATTTTGAGAGTTATGATGGAAATAGTTAGACTCGCGCTTTGGTTTAGCAATTTACTGACATACTTCCGATTGATTGACCATAACTCACTCAATTCAACTCGTAATTCATTGAAATTAGTTCCATTTCGAAGGAATCGAAGTGTAGTTTCAAACGAAAGAAACGGAGATGAAAAACTCCAAGTATTTTGAGAGTTATGATGGAAATAGTTAGACTCGCGCTTTGGTTTAGCAATTTACTGACCTACCTCCGATTGATTGACCCTAACTCACCCAATTTAACTCGTAATTTATTGAAATTAGTTTCATTTCGAAGGAATCGAAGTGTCGTTTAAAACGAAAGAAACGAAGATGAAAAACTCCAAGTATTTTGAGAGTTATGATGGAAATAGTTAGACTCGCGCTTTGGTTTTGCAATTTACTGACATACTTCCGATTGATTGACCATAACTCACTCAATTTAACTCGTAATTCATTGAAATTAGTTCCATTTCGAAGGAATCGAAGTGTAGTTTAAAACGAAAGAAACGGAGATGAAAATTTCCAAGTATTTTGAGAGTTATGATGCAAATAGTTAGACTCACGCTTTGGTTTAGCAATTTACTGACTTACCTCCGATTGATTGACCATAACTCACCCAATTTAACTCGTAATTTATTGAAATTAGTTTCATTTCGAAGGAATCGAAGTGTCGTTTCAAACGAAAGAAACGGAGATGAAAAACTCCAAGTATTTTGAGAGTTATGATGGAAATAGTTAGACTCGCGCTTTGGTTTAGCAATTTAGTGACATACCACCGATTGATTGACCATAACTCACTAAATTTAACTTGTAATTCATTGAAATTAGTTTCATTTCGGATGAATCAAAGTGTCGTTTCAAACGAAAGAAACGGAGATGAAAAACTCCAAGTATTTCGAGAGTTATGATGGAAATAGTTAGACTCGCGCTTTGGTTTAGCAATTTAGTGACATACCTCCGATTGATTGACCATAACTCACTCAATTTAACTCGTAATTCATTGAAATTAGTTTCATTTCGAAGGAATCAAAGTGTAGTTGAAAACGAAAGAAACGGAGATGAAAAACTCCAAGTATTTTGAGAGTTATGATGGAAATAGTTAGACTCGCGCTTTGGTTTAGCAATTTACTGACATACCTCCGATTGATTAACCATAACTCACTCAATTTTACTCGTAATTCATTGAAATTAGTTCCATTTCGAAGGAATCAAAGTGTAGTTTAGAACGAAAGAAACAGAGATGAAAAACTCCAATTATTTTGAGAGTTATGATGGAAATAGTTAGACTCGCGCTTTGGTTTAGCAATTTACTGACCTACCTCCGATTGATTGACCATAACTCACTAAATTTAACTCGTAATTCATTGAAATTAGTTTCATTTCGAAGGAATCCAAGTGTAGTTTAAAACGAAAGAAACGGAGATGAAAAATATCAAGTATTTTAAGAGTTATGATGAAAATAGTTAGACTCGCGCTTTAGTTTAGCAATTTACTGACCTACCTCCGATTGATTGACCATAACTCACTCAATTTTACTCGTAATTCATTGAAATTAGTTCCATTTCGAATGAATCGAAGTGTAGTTTAAAACGAAAGAAACAGAGATGAAAAACTCCAAGTATTTTGAGAGTTATGTTGGAAATAGTTACACTCGCGCTTTGGTTTTGCAATTTACTGACATACGTCCGATTGATTGACCCTAACTCACTCAATTTAACTCGTAATTCATTGAAATTAGTTCCATTTCGAAGTAATCGAAGTGTAGTTTAAAACGAAAGAAACGGAGATGAAAAACTCCAAGTATTTTGAGAGTTATGATGGAAGTGGTTAGACTCGCGCTTTGGTTTAGCAATTTACTGACCTACCTTCGATTGATTGACCATAACTCAGTTAATTCGACTCATAATTCATTGACCTTAGTTCCATTTCGAAGGAATCGAAGTGTAGTTTAAAACGAAAGAAACGGAGATGAAAAACACCAAGTATTTTGAGAGTTATTATGGAAATAGTTAGACTCGTGCTTTGGTTTAGCAATTTACTGACCTACCTCCGATTGATTGACCATAACTCACTCAATTTAACTCGTAATTCATAGAAATTAGTTTCATTTCGAAGGAATCGAAGTGTAGTTTAAAACGAAAGAAACGGAGATGAAAAACTCCAAGTAATTTGAGAGTTATGATGGAAATAGTTAGACTCGCGCTTTGGTTTAGCAATTTACTGACCTACCTCCGATTGATTGACCATAACTCACTCAATTGAACTCGTAATTCATTGAAATTAGTTTTATTTCGAAGGAATCGAAGTGTCGTTTATAACGAAAGAAACGAAGATGAAAAACTCCAAGTATTTTGAGAGTTATGATGGAAATAGTTAGACTCGCGCTTTGGTTTAGCAATTTACTGACATACTTCCGATTGATTGACCATAACTCACTCAATTCAACTCGTAATTCATTGAAATTAGTTCCATTTCGAAGGAATCGAAGTGTAGTTTGAAACGAAAGAAACGGAGATGAAAAACTCCAAGTATTTTGAGAGTTATGATGGAAATAGTTAGACTCGCGCTTTGGTTTAGCAATTTACTGACCTACCTCCGATTGATTGACCATAACTCACCCAATTTAACTCGTAATTTATTGAAATTAGTTTCATTTCGAAGGAATCGAAGTGTCGTTTAAAACGAAAGAAACGAAGATGAAAAACTCCAAGTATTTTGAGAGTTATGATGGAAATAGTTAGACTCGCGGTTTGGTTTAGCAATTTACTGACCTACCTCCGATTGATTGACCATAACTCACTCAATTGAACTCGTAATTCATTGAAATTAGTTTTATTTCGAAGGAATCGAAGTTTAGTTTAAAACGAAAGAAACGGAGATGAAAAACTCCAAGTATTTTGAGAGTTATGATGGAAATAGTTAGACTCGCGCTTTGGTTTAGCAATTTACTGACCTACCTCCGATTGATTAACCATAACTCACTCAATTTAACTCGTAATTCATTGAAATTAGTTTAATTTTGAGGGAATCAAAGTGTAGTTTGAAACGAAAGAAACGGAGATGAAAAACTCCAAGTATTTTGAGAGTTATGATGGAAATAGTTAGACTCGCGCTTTGGTTTAGCAATTTACTGACTTACCTCCGATTGATTGACCATAACTCACCCAATTTAACTCGTAATTTATTGAAATTAGTTTCATTTCGAAGGAATCGAAGTGTCGTTTCAAACGAAAGAAACGGAGATGAAAAACTCCAAGTATTTTGAGAGTTATGATGGAAATAGTTAGACTCACGCTTTGGTTTAGCAATTTAGTGACATACCACCGATTGATTGACCATAACTCACTCAATTTAACTTGTAATTCATTGAAATTAGTTTCATTTCGGATGAATCAAAGTGTCGTTTCAAACGAAAGAAACGGAGAAGAAAAACTCCAAGTATTTCGAGAGTTATGATGGAAATAGTTAGACTCGCGCTTTGGTTTAGCAATTTAGTGACATACCTCCGATTGATTGACCATAACTCACTCAATTTAACTCGTAATTCATTGAAATTAGTTTCATTTCGAAGGAATCAAAGTGTAGTTGAAAACGAAAGAAACGGAGATGAAAATTTCCAAGTATTTTGAGAGTTATGATGAAAATATTTAGACTCACGCTTTGGTTTAGCAATTTACTGACTTACCTCCGATTGATTGACCATAACTCACCCAATTTAACTCGTAATTTATTGAAATTAGTTTCATTTCGAAGGAATCGAAGTGTCGTTTCAAACGAAAGAAACGGAGATGAAAAACTCCAAGTATTTTGAGAGTTATGATGGAAATAGTTAGACTCGCGCTTTGGTTTAGCAATTTAGTGACATACCACCGATTGATTGACCATAACTCACTCAATTTAACTTGTAATTCATTGAAATTAGTTTCATTTCGGATGAATCAAAGTGTCGTTAAAAACGAAAGAAACGGAGATGAAAAACTCCAAGTATTTCGAGAGTTATGATGGAAATAGTTAGACTCGCGCTTTGGTTTAGCAATTTAGTGACATACCTCCGATTGATTGACCATAACTCACTCAATTTAACTCGTAATTCATTGAAATTAGTTTCATTTCGAAGGAATCAAAGTGTAGTTGAAAACGAAAGAAACGGAGATGAAAAACTCCAAGTATTTTGAGAGTTATGATGGAAATAGTTAGACTCGCGCTTTGGTTTAGCAATTTACTGACATACCTCCGATTGATTAACCATAACTCACTCAATTTTACTCGTAATTCATTGAAATTAGTTCCATTTCGAAGGAATCAAAGTGTAGTTTAGAACGAAAGAAACAGAGATGAAAAACTCCAATTATTTTGAGAGTTATGATGGAAATAGTTAGACTCGCGCTTTGGTTTAGCAATTTACTGACCTACCTCCGATTGATTGACCATAACTCACTAAATTTAACTCGTAATTCATTGAAATTAGTTTCATTTCGAAGGAATCCAAGTGTAGTTTAAAACGAAAGAAACGGAGATGAAAAATATCAAGTATTTTAAGAGTTATGATGAAAATAGTTAGACTCGCGCTTTGGTTTAGCAATTTACTGACCTACCTCCGATTGATTGACCATAACTCACTCAATTTTACTCGTAATTCATTGAAATTAGTTCCATTTCGAATGAATCAAAGTGTAGTTGAAAACGAATGAAACGGAGATGAAAAACTCCAAGTATTTTGAGAGTTATGATGGAAATAGTTAGACTCGCGCTTTGGTTTAGCAATTTACTGACATACCACCGATTGATTAACCATAACTCACTCAATTTTACTCGTAATTCATTGAAATTAGTTCCATTTCGAAGGAATCAAAGTGTAGTTTAGAACAAAAGAAACAGAGATGAAAAACTCCAAGTATTTTGAGAGTTATGATGGAAATAGTTAGACTCGCGCTTTGGTTTAGCAATTTACTGACCTACCTCCGATTGATTGACCATAACTCACTAAATTTAACTCGTAATTCATTGAAATTAGTTTCATTTCGAAGGAATCCAAGTGTAGTTTAAAACGAAAGAAACGGAGATGAAAAATATCAAGTATTTTAAGAGTTATGATGAAAATAGTTAGACTCGCGCTTTGGTTTAGCAATTTACTGACCTACCTCCGATTGATTGACCATAACTCACTCAATTTTACTCGTAATTCATTGAAATTAATTCCATTTCGAATGAATCGAAGTGTAGTTTAAAACGAAAGAAACAGAGATGAAAAACTCCAAGTATTTTGAGAGTTATGTTGGAAATAGTTACACTCGCGCTTTGGTTTTGCAATTTACTGACATACGTCCGATTGATTGACCATAACTCACTCAATTTAACTCGTAATTCATTGAAATTAGTTCCATTTCGAAGTAATCGAAGTGTAGTTTAAAACGAAAGAAACGGAGATGAAAAACTCCAAGTATTTTGAGCGTTATGATGGAAGTGGTTAGACTCGCGCTTTGGTTTAGCAATTTACTGACCTACCTTCGATTGATTGACCATAACTCAGTTAATTCGACTCATAATTCATTGACATTAGTTCCATTTCGAAGGAATCGAAGTGTAGTTTAAAACGAAAGAAACGGAGATGAAAAACTCCAAGTATTTTGAGAGTTATGATGGAAATAGTTAGACTCGTGCTTTGGTTTAGCAATTTACTGACCTACCTCCGATTGATTTACCATAACTCACTCAATTTAACTCGTAATTCATTGAAATTAGTTTCATTTCGAAGGAATCGAAGTGTAGTTTAAAACGAAAGAAACGGAGATGAAAAACTCCAAGTAATTTGAGAGTTATGATGGAAATAGTTAGACTCGCGCTTTGGTTTAGCAATTTACTGACATACCTCCGATTGATTGACCATAACTCACTCAATTGAACTCGTAATTCATTGAAATTAGTTTTATTTCGAAGGAATCGAAGTGTCGTTTAAAACGAAAGAAACGGAGATGAAAAACTCCAAGTATTTTGAGAGTTATGATGGAAATAGTTAGACTCGTGCTTTGGTTTAGCAATTTACTGACCTACCTCCGATTGATTGACCATAACTCACTCAATTTAACTCGTAATTCATTGAAATTAGTTTCATTTCGAAGGAATCGAAGTGTAGTTTAAAACGAAAGAAACGGAGATGAAAAACTCCAAGTAATTTGAGAGTTATGATGGAAATAGTTAGACTCGCGCTTTGGTTTAGCAATTTACTGACATACCTCCGATTGATTGACCATAACTCACTCAATTGAACTCGTAATTCATTGAAATTAGTTTTATTTCGAAGGAATCGAAGTGTCGTTTAAAACGAAAGAAACGAAAATGAAAAACTCCAAGTATTTTGAGAGTTATGATGGAAATAGTTAGACTCGCGCTTTGGTTTAGCAATTTACTGACATACTTCCGATTGATTGACCATAACTCACTCAATTCAACTCGTAATTCATTGAAATTAGTTCCATTTCGAAGGAATCGAAGTGTAGTTTGAAACGAAAGAAACGGAGATGAAAAACTCCAAGTATTTTGAGAGTTATGATGGAAATAGTTAGACTCGCGCTTTGGTTTAGCAATTTACTGACCTACCTCCGATTGATTGACCATAACTCACCCAATTTAACTCGTAATTTATTGAAATTAGTTTCATTTCGAAGGAATCGAAGTGTCGTTTAAAACGAAAGAAACGAAGATGAAAAACTCCAAGTATTTTGAGAGTTATGATGGAAATAGTTAGACTCGCGCTTTGGTTTAGCAATTTACTGACCTACCTCCGATTGATTGACCATAACTCACTCAATTGAACTCGTAATTCATTGAAATTAGTTTTATTTCGAAAGAATCGAAGTTTAGTTTAAAACGAAAGAAACGGAGATGAAAAACTCCAAGTATTTTGAGAGTTATGATGGAAATAGTTAGACTCGCGCTTTGGTTTAGCAATTTACTGACCTACCTCCGATTGATTAACCATAACTCACTCAATTTAACTCGTAATTCATTGAAATTAGTTTAATTTTGAGGGAATCAAAGTGTAGTTTGAAACGAAAGAAACGGAGATGAAAAACTCCAAGTATTTTGAGAGTTATGATGGAAATAGTTAGACTCGCGCTTTGGTTTAGCAATTTACTGACTTACCTCCGATTGATTGACCATAACTCACCCAATTTAACTCGTAATTTATTGAAATTAGTTTCATTTCGAAGGAATCGAAGTGTCGTTTCAAACGAAAGAAACGGAGATGAAAAACTCCAAGTATTTTGAGAGTTATGATGGAAATAGTTAGACTCACGCTTTGGTTTAGCAATTTAGTGACATACCACCGATTGATTGACCATAACTCACTCAATTTAACTTGTAATTCATTGAAATTAGTTTCATTTCGGATGAATCAAAGTGTCGTTTCAAACGAAAGAAACGGAGAAGAAAAACTCCAAGTATTTCGAGAGTTATGATGGAAATAGTTAGACTCGCGCTTTGGTTTAGCAATTTAGTGACATACCTCCGATTGATTGACCATAACTCACTCAATTTAACTCGTAATTCATTGAAATTAGTTTCATTTCGAAGGAATCAAAGTGTAGTTGAAAACGAAAGAAACGGAGATGAAAAACTCCAAGTATTTTGAGAGTTATGATGGAAATAGTTAGACTCGTGCTTTGGTTTAGAAATTTACTGACCTACCTCCGATTGATTGACCATAACTCACTCAATTTAACTCGTAATTCATTGAAATTAGTTTCATTTCGAAGGAATCGAAGTGTAGTTTAAAACGAAAGAAACTGAGATGAAAAACTCCAAGTAATTTGAGAGTTATGATGGAAATAGTTAGACTCGCGCTTTGGTTTAGCAATTTACTAACCTACCTCCGATTGATTGACCATAACTCACTCAATTGAACTCGTAATTCATTGAAATTAGTTTTATTTCGAAGGAATCGAAGTGTCGTTTAAAACGAAAGAAACGAAGATGAAAAACTCCAAGTATTTTGAGAGTTATGATGGAAATAGTTAGACTCGCGCTTTGGTTTAGCAATTTACTGACATACTTCCGATTGATTGACCATAACTCACTCAATTCAACTCGTAATTCATTGAATTTAGTTCCATTTCGAAGAAATCGAAGTGTAGTTTCAAACGAAAGAAACGGAGATGAAAAACTCCAAGTATTTTGAGAGTTATGATGGAAATAGTTAGACTCGCGCTTTGGTTTAGCAATTTACTGACCTACCTCCGATTGATTGACCATAACTCACCCAATTTAACTCGTAATTTATTGAAATTAGTTTCATTTCGAAGGAATCGAAGTGTCGTTTAAAACGAAAGAAACGAAGATGAAAAACTCTAAGTATTTTGAGATTTATGATGGAAATAGTTAGACTCGCGCTTTGGTTTTGCAATTTACTGACATACTTCCGATTGATTGACCATAACTCACTCAATTTAACTCGTAATTCATTGAAATTAGTTCCATTTCGAAGGAATCGAAGTGTAGGTTAAAACGAAAGAAACGGAGATGAAAATTTCCAAGTATTTTGAGAGTTATGATGCAAATAGTTAGACTCACGCTTTGGTTTAGCAATTTACTGACTTACCTCCGATTGATTGACCATAACTCACCCAATTTAACTCGTAAATTATTGAAATTAGTTTCATTTCGAAGGAATCGAAGTGTCGTTTCAAACGAAAGAAACGGAGATGAAAAACTCCAAGTATTTTGAGAGTTATGATGGAAATAGTTAGACTCGCGCTTTGGTTTAGCAATTTAGTGACATACCACCGATTGATTGACCATAACTCACTCAATTTAACTTGTAATTCATTGAAATTAGTTTCATTTCGGATGAATCAAAGTGTCGTTTCAAACGAAAGAAACGGAGATGAAAAACTCCAAGTATTTCGAGAGTTATGATGGAAATAGTTAGACTCGCGCTTTGGTTTAGCAATTTAGTGACATACCTCCGATTGATTGACCATAACTCACTCAATTTAACTCGTAATTCATTGAAATTAGTTTCATTTCGAAGGAATCAAAGTGTAGTTGAAAACGAAAGAAACGGAGATGAAAAACTCCAAGTATTTTGAGATTTATGATGGAAATAGTTAGACTCGCGCTTTGGTTTAGCAATTTACTGACATACCTCCGATTGATTAACCATAACTCACTCAATTTTACTCGTAATTCATTGAAATTAGTTTCATTTCGAAGGAATCAAAGTGTAGTTTAGAACGAAAGAAACAGAGATGAAAAACTCCAATTATTTTGAGAGTTATGATGGAAATAGTTAGACTCGCGCTTTGGTTTAGCAATTTACTGACCTACCTCCGATTGATTGACCATAACTCACTCAATTTAACTCGTAATTCATTGAAATTAGTTTCATTTCGAAGGAATCCAAGTGTAGTTTAAAACGAAAGAAACGGAGATGAAAAATATCAAGTATTTTAAGAGTTATGATGAAAATAGTTAGACTCGCGCTTTGGTTTAGCAATTTACTGACCTACCTCCGATTGATTGACCATAACTCACTCAATTTTACTCATAATTCATTGAAATTAGTTCCATTTCGAATGAATCGAAGTGTAGTTTAAAACGAAAGAAACAGAGATGAAAAACTCCAAGTATTTTGAGAGTTATGTTGGAAATAGTTACACTCGCGCTTTGGTTTTGCAATTTACTGACATACGTCCGATTGATTGACCATAACTCACTCAATTTAACTCGTAATTCATTGAAATTAGTTCCATTTCGAAGTAATCGAAGTGTAGTTTAAAACGAAAGAAACGGAGATGAAAAACTCCAAGTATTTTGAGAGTTATGATGGAAGTGGTTAGACTCGCGCTTTGGTTTAGCAATTTACTGACCTACCTTCGATTGATTGACCATAACTCAGTTAATTCGACTCATAATTCATTGACATTAGTTCCATTTCGAAGGATTCGAAGTGTAGTTTAAAACGAAAGAAACGGAGATGAAAAACTCCAAGTATTTTGAGAGTTATGATGGAAATAGTTAGACTCGTGCTTTGGTTTAGCAATTTACTGACCTACCTCCGATTGATTGACCATAACTCACTCCATTTAACTCGTAATTCATTGAAATTAGTTTCATTTCGAAGGAATCGAAGTGTAGTTTAAAACGAAAGAAACGGAGATGAAAAACTCCAAGTAATTTGAGAGTTACGATGGAAATAGTTAGACTCGCGCTTTGGTTTAGCAATTTACTGACCTACCTCCGATTGATTGACCATAACTCACTCAATTGAACTCGTAATTCATTGAAATTAGTTTTATTTCGAAGGAATCGAAGTGTCGTTTAAAACGAAAGAAACGAAGATGAAAAACTCCAAGTATTTTGAGAGTTATGATGGAAATAGTTAGACTCGCGCTTTGGTTTAGCAATTTACTGACATACTTCCGATTGATTGACCATAACTCACTCAATTCAACTCGTAATTCATTGAAATTAGTTCCATTTCGAAGGAATCGAAGTGTAGTTTGAAACGAAAGAAACGGAGATGAAAAACTCCAAGTATTTTGAGAGTTATGATGGAAATAGTTAGACTCGCGCTTTGGTTTAGCAATTTACTGACCTACCTCCGATTGATTGACCATAACTCACCCAATTTAACTCGTAATTTATTGAAATTAGTTTCATTTCGAAGGAATCGAAGTGTCGTTTAAAACGAAAGAAACGAAGATGAAAAACTCCAAGTATTTTGAGAGTTATGATGGAAATAGTTAGACTCGCGCTTTGGTTTAGCAATTTACTGACCTACCTCCGATTGATTGACCATAACTCACTCAATTGAACTCGTAATTCATTGAAATTAGTTTTATTTCGAAGGAATCGAAGTTTAGTTTAAAACGAAAGAAACGGAGATGAAAAACTCCAAGTATTTTGAGAGTTATGATGGAAATAGTTAGACTCGCGCTTTGGTTTAGCAATTTACTGACCTACCTCCGATTGATTAACCATAACTCACTCAATTTAACTCGTAATTCATTGAAATTAGTTTAATTTTGAGGGAATCAAAGTGTAGTTTGAAACGAAAGAAACAGAGATGAAAAACTCCAAGTATTTTGAGAGTTATGATGGAAATAGTTAGACTCGCGCTTTGGTTTAGCAATTTACTGACTTACCTCCGATTGATTGACCATAACTCACCCAATTTAACTCGTAATTTATTGAAATTAGTTTCATTTCGAAGGAATCGAAGTGTCGTTTCAAACGAAAGAAACGGAGATGAAAAACTCCAAGTATTTTGAGAGTTATGATGGAAATAGTTAGACTCACGCTTTGGTTTAGCAATTTAGTGACATACCACCGATTGATTGACCATAACTCACTCAATTTAACTTGTAATTCATTGAAATTAGTTTCATTTCGGATGAATCAAAGTGTCGTTTCAAACGAAAGAAACGGAGAAGAAAAACTCCAAGTATTTCGAGAGTTATGATGGAAATAGTTAGACTCGCGCTTTGGTTTAGCAATTTAGTGACATACCTTCGATTGATTGACCATAACTCACTCAATTTAACTCGTAATTCATTGAAATTAGTTTCATTTCGAAGGAATCAAAGTGTAGTTGAAAACGAAAGAAACGGAGATGAAAAACTCCAAGTATTTTGAGAGTTATGATGGAAATAGTTAGACTCGTGCTTTGGTTTAGAAATTTACTGACCTACCTCCGATTGATTGACCATAACTCACTCAATTTAACTCGTAATTCATTAAAATTAGTTTCATTTCGAAGGAATCGAAGTGTAGTTTAAAACGAAAGAAACGGAGATGAAAAACTCCAAGTAATTTGAGAGTTATGATGGAAATAGTTAGACTCGCGCTTTGGTTTAGCAATTTACTGACCTACCTCCGATTGATTGACCATAACTCACTCAATTGAACTCGTAATTCATTGAAATTAGTTTTATTTCGAAGGAATCGAAGTGTCGTTTAAAACGAAAGAAACGAAGATGAAAAACTCCAAGTATTTTGAGAGTTATGATGGAAATAGTTAGACTCGCACTTTGGTTTAGCAATTTACTGACATACTTCCGATTGATTGACCATAACTCACTCAATTCAACTCGTAATTCATTGAAATTAGTTCCATTTCGAAGGAATCGAAGTGTAGTTTCAAACGAAAGAAACGGAGATGAAAAACTCCAAGTATTTTGAGAGTTATGATGGAAATAGTTAGACTCGAGCTTTAGTTTAGCAATTTACTGACCTACCTCCGATTGATTGACCATAACTCACCCAATTTAACTCGTAATTTATTGAAATTAGTTTCATTTCGAAGGAATCGAAGTGTCGTTTAAAACGAAAGAAACGAAGATGAAAAACTCCAAGTATTTTGAGAGTTATGATGGAAATAGTTAGACTCGCGCTTTGGTTAAGCAATTTACTGACATACTTCCGATTGATTGACCATAACTCACTCAATTTAACTCGTAATTCATTGAAATTAGTTCCATTTCGAAGGAATCGAAGTGTAGTTTAAAACGAAAGAAACGGAGATGAAAATTTCCAAGTATTTTGAGAGTTATGATGAAAATAGTTAGACTCACGCTTTGGTTTAGCAATTTACTGACTTACCTCCGATTGATTGACCATAACTCACCCAATTTAACTCGTAATTTATTGAAATTAGTTTCATTTCGAAGGAATCGAAGTGTCGTTTCAAACGAAAGAAACGGAGATGAAAAACTCCAAGTATTTTGAGAGTTATGATGGAAATAGTTAGACTCGCGCTTTGGTTTAGCAAATTTAGTGACATAACATCGATTGATTGACCATAACTCACTGAATTAAACTTGTAATTCATTGAAATTAGTTTCATTTCGGATGAATCAAAGTGTCGTTTCAAACGAAAGAAACGGAGATGAAAAACTCCAAGTATTTCGAGAGTTATGATGGAAATAGTTAGACTCGCGCTTTGGTTTAGCAATTTAGTGACATACCTCCGATTGATTGACCATAACTCACTCAATTTAACTCGTAATTCATTGAAATTAGTTTCATTTCGAAGGAATCAAAGTGTAGTTGAAAACGAAAGAAACGGAGATGAAAAACTCCAAGTATTTTGAGAGTTATGATGGAAATAGTTAGACTCGCGCTTTGGTTTAGCAATTTACTGACATACCTCCGATTGATTAACCATAACTCACTCAATTTTACTCGTAATTCATTGAAATTAGTTCCATTTCGAAGGAATCAAAGTGTAGTTTAGAACCAAAGAAACAGAGATGAAAAACTCCAATTATTTTGAGAGTTATGATGGAAATAGTTAGACTCGCGCTTTGGTTTAGCAATTTACTGACATACCTCCGATTGATTGACCATAACTCATTAAATTTAACTCGTAATTCATTGAAATTAGTTTCATTTCGAAGGAATCCAAGTGTAGTTTAAAACGAAAGAAACGGAGATGAAAAATATCAAGTATTTTAAGAGTTATGATGAAAATAGTTAGACTCGCGCTTTGGTTTAGCAATTTACTGACCTACCTCCGATTGATTGACCATAACTCACTCAATTTTACTCGTAATTCATTGAAATTAGTTCCATTTCGAATGAATCGAAGTGTAGTTTAAAACGAAAGAAACCGAGATGAAAAACTCCAAGTATTTTGAGAGTTATGATGGAAGTGGTTAGACTCGTGCTTTGGTTTAGCAATTTACTGACCTACCTTCGATTGATTGACCATAACTCAGTTAATTCGACTCATAATTCATTGACATTAGTTCCATTTCGAAGGAATCGAAGTATAGTTTAAAACGAAAGAAACGGAGATGAAAAACTCCAAGTATTTTGAGAGTTATGATGGAAATAGTTAGACTCGTGCTTTGGTTTAGCAATTTACTGACCTACCTCCGATTGATTGACCATAACTCACTCAATTTAACTCGTAATTCATTGAAATTAGTTTCATTTCGAAGGAATCGAAGTGTAGTTTAAAACGAAAGAAACGGAGATGAAAAACTCCAAGTAATCTGAGAGTTACGATGGAAATAGTTAGACTCGCGCTTTGGTTTAGCAATTTACTGACCTACCTCCGATTGATTGACCATAACTCACTCAATTGAACTCGTAATTCATTGAAATTAGTTTTATTTCGAAGGAATCGAAGTGTCGTTTAAAACGAAAGAAACGAAGATGAAAAACTCCAAGTATTTTGAGAGTTATGATGGAAATAGTTAGACTCGCGCTTTGGTTTAGCAATTTACTGACATACTTCCGATTGATTGACCATAACTCACTCAATTCAACTCGTAATTCATTGAAATTAGTTCCATTTCGAAGGAATCGAAGTGTAGTTTGAAACGAAAGAAACGGAGATGAAAAACTCCAAGTATTTTGAGAGTTATGATGGAAATAGTTAGACTCGCGCTTTGGTTTAGCAATTTACTGACCTACCTCCGATTGATTGACCATAACTCACCCAATTTAACTCGTAATTTATTGAAATTAGTTTCATTTCGAAGGAATCGAAGTGTCGTTTAAAACGAAAGAAACGAAGATGAAAAACTCCAAGTATTTTGAGAGTTATGATGGAAATAGTTAGACTCGCGCTTTGGTTTAGCAATTTACTGACCTACCTCCGATTGATTGACCATAACTCACTCAATTGAACTCGTAATTCATTGAAATTAGTTTTATTTCGAAGGAATCGAAGTTTAGTTTAAAACGAAAGAAACGGAGATGAAAAACTCCAAGTATTTTGAGAGTTATGATGGAAATAGTTAGACTCGCGCTTTGGTTTAGCAATTTACTGACCTACCTCCGATTGATTAACCATAACTCACTCAATTTAACTCGTAATTCATTGAAATTAGTTTAATTTTGAGGGAATCAAAGTGTAGTTTGAAACGAAAGAAACGGAGATGAAAAACTCCAAGTATTTTGAGAGTTATGATGGAAATAGTTAGACTCGCGCTTTGGTTTAGCAATTTACTGACTTACCTCCGATTGATTGACCATAACTCACCCAATTTAACTCGTAATTTATTGAAATTAGTTTCATTTCGAAGGAATCGAAGTGTCGTTTCAAACGAAAGAAACGGAGATGAAAAACTCCAAGTATTTTGAGAGTTATGATGGAAATAGTTAGACTCACGCTTTGGTTTAGCAATTTAGTGACATACCACCGATTGATTGACCATAACTCACTCAATTTAACTTGTAATTCATTGAAATTAGTTTCATTTCGGATGAATCAAAGTGTCGTTTCAAACGAAAGAAACAGAGAAGAAAAACTCCAAGTATTTCGAGAGTTATGATGGAAATAGTTAGACTCGCGCTTTGGTTTAGCAATTTAGTGACATACCTCCGATTGATTGACCATAACTCACTCAATTTAACTCGTAATTCATTGAAATTAGTTTCATTTCGAAGGAATCAAAGTGTAGTTGAAAACGAAAGAAACGGAGATGAAAAACTCCAAGTATTTTGAGAGTTATGATGGAAATAGTTAGACTCGTGCTTTGGTTTAGAAATTTACTGACCTACCTCCGATTGATTGACCATAACTCACTCAATTTAACTCGTAATTCATTGAAATTAGTTTCATTTCGAAGGAATCGAAGTGTAGTTTAA
The DNA here is from genome assembly GCF_043159265.1 of Tasmannia lanceolata. Classification (NCBI taxonomy): domain Eukaryota; kingdom Viridiplantae; phylum Streptophyta; class Magnoliopsida; order Canellales; family Winteraceae; genus Tasmannia; species Tasmannia lanceolata. Next base: position 1,438,660 of record NW_027518678.1, read on the forward strand.
AACGAAAGAAACGGAGATGAAAAACTCCAAGTAATTTGAGAGTTATGATGGAAATAGTTAGACTCGCGCTTTGGTTTAGCAATTTACTGACCTACCTCCGATTGATTGACCATAACTCACTCAATTGAACTCGTAATTCATTGAAATTAGTTTTATTTCGAAGGAATCGAAGTGTCGTTTAAAACGAAAGAAACGAAGATGAAAAACTCCAAGTATTTTGAGAGTTATGATGGAAATAGTTAGACTCGCACTTTGGTTTAGCAATTTACTGACATACTTCCGATTGATTGACCATAACTCACTCAATTCAACTCGTAATTCATTGAAATTAGTTCCATTTCGAAGGAATCGAAGTGTAGTTTCAAACGAAAGAAACGGAGATGAAAAACTCCAAGTATTTTGAGAGTTATGATGGAAATAGTTAGACTCGAGCTTTAGTTTAGCAATTTACTGACCTACCTCCGATTGATTGACCATAACTCACCCAATTTAACTCGTAATTTATTGAAATTAGTTTCATTTCGAAGGAATCGAAGTGTCGTTTAAAACGAAAGAAACGAAGATGAAAAACTCCAAGTATTTTGAGAGTTATGATGGAAATAGTTAGACTCGCGCTTTGGTTAAGCAATTTACTGACATACTTCCGATTGATTGACCATAACTCACTCAATTTAACTCGTAATTCATTGAAATTAGTTCCATTTCGAAGGAATCGAAGTGTAGTTTAAAACGAAAGAAACGGAGATGAAAATTTCCAAGTATTTTGAGAGTTATGATGAAAATAGTTAGACTCACGCTTTGGTTTAGCAATTTACTGACTTACCTCCGATTGATTGACCATAACTCACCCAATTTAACTCGTAATTTATTGAAATTAGTTTCATTTCGAAGGAATCGAAGTGTCGTTTCAAACGAAAGAAACGGAGATGAAAAACTCCAAGTATTTTGAGAGTTATGATGGAAATAGTTAGACTCGCGCTTTGGTTTAGCAATTTAGTGACATAACATCGATTGATTGACCATAACTCACTCAATTTAACTTGTAATTCATTGAAATTAGTTTCATTTCGGATGAATCAAAGTGTCGTTTCAAACGAAAGAAACGGAGATGAAAAACTCCAAGTATTTCGAGAGTTATGATGGAAATAGTTAGACTCGCGCTTTGGTTTAGCAATTTAGTGACATACCTCCGATTGATTGACCATAACTCACTCAATTTAACTCGTAATTCATTGAAATTAGTTTCATTTCGAAGGAATCAAAGTGTAGTTGAAAACGAAAGAAACGGAGATGAAAAACTCCAAGTATTTTGAGAGTTATGATGGAAATAGTTAGACTCGCGCTTTGGTTTAGCAATTTACTGACATACCTCCGATTGATTAACCATAACTCACTCAATTTTACTCGTAATTCATTGAAATTAGTTCCATTTCGAAGGAATCAAAGTGTAGTTTACAACCAAAGAAACAGAGATGAAAAACTCCAATTATTTTGAGAGTTATGATGGAAATAGTTAGACTCGCGCTTTGGTTTAGCAATTTACTGACATACCTCCGATTGATTGACCATAACTCATTAAATTTAACTCGTAATTCATTGAAATTAGTTTCATTTCGAAGGAATCCAAGTGTAGTTTAAAACGAAAGAAACGGAGATGAAAAATATCAAGTATTTTAAGAGTTATGATGAAAATAGTTAGACTCGCGCTTTGGTTTAGCAATTTACTGACCTACCTCCGATTGATTGACCATAACTCACTCAATTTTACTCGTAATTCATTGAAATTAGTTCCATTTCGAATGAATCGAAGTGTAGTTTAAAACGAAAGAAACAGAGATGAAAAACTCCAAGTATTTTGAGAGTTATGATGGAAGTGGTTAGACTCGTGCTTTGGTTTAGCAATTTACTGACCTACCTTCGATTGATTGACCATAACTCAGTTAATTCGACTCATAATTCATTGACATTAGTTCCATTTCGAAGGAATCGAAGTATAGTTTAAAACGAAAGAAACGGAGATGAAAAACTCCAAGTATTTTGAGAGTTATGATGGAAATAGTTAGACTCGTGCTTTGGTTTAGCAATTTACTGACCTACCTCCGATTGATTGACCATAACTCACTCAATTTAACTCGTAATTCATTGAAATTAGTTTCATTTCGAAGGAATCGAAGTGTAGTTTAAAACGAAAGAAACGGAGATGAAAAACTCCAAGTAATTTGAGAGTTACGATGGAAATAGTTAGACTCGCGCTTTGGTTTAGCAATTTACTGACCTACCTCCGATTGATTGACCATAACTCACTCAATTGAACTCGTAATTCATTGAAATTAGTTTTATTTCGAAGGAATCGAAGTGTCGTTTAAAACGAAAGAAACGAAGATGAAAAACTCCAAGTATTTTGAGAGTTATGATGGAAATAGTTAGACTCGCGCTTTGGTTTAGCAATTTACTGACATACTTCCGATTGATTGACCATAACTCACTCAATTCAACTCGTAATTCATTGAAATTAGTTCCATTTCGAAGGAATCGAAGTGTAGTTTGAAACGAAAGAAACGGAGATGAAAAACTCCAAGTATTTTGAGAGTTATGATGGAAATAGTTAGACTCGCGCTTTGGTTTAGCAATTTACTGACCTACCTCCGATTGATTGACCATAACTCACCCAATTTAACTCGTAATTTATTGAAATTAGTTTCATTTCGAAGGAATCGAAGTGTCGTTTAAAACGAAAGAAACGAAGATGAAAAACTCCAAGTATTTTGAGAGTTATGATGGAAATAGTTAGACTCGCGCTTTGGTTTAGCAATTTACTGACCTACCTCCGATTGATTGACCATAACTCACTCAATTGAACTCGTAATTCATTGAAATTAGTTTTATTTCGAAGGAATCGAAGTTTAGTTTAAAACGAAAGAAACGGAGATGAAAAACTCCAAGTATTTTGAGAGTTATGATGGAAATAGTTAGACTCGCGCTTTGGTTTAGCAATTTACTGACCTACCTCCGATTGATTAACCATAACTCACTCAATTTAACTCGTAATTCATTGAAATTAGTTTAATTTTGAGGGAATCAAAGTGTAGTTTGAAACGAAAGAAACGGAGATGAAAAACTCCAAGTATTTTGAGAGTTATGATGGAAATAGTTAGACTCGCGCTTTGGTTTAGCAATTTACTGACTTACCTCCGATTGATTGACCATAACTCACCCAATTTAACTCGTAATTTATTGAAATTAGTTTCATTTCGAAGGAATCGAAGTGTCGTTTCAAACGAAAGAAACGGAGATGAAAAACTCCAAGTATTTTGAGAGTTATGATGGAAATAGTTAGACTCGCGCTTTGGTTTAGCAATTTACTGACGTACCTCCGATTGATTGACCATAACTCACCCAATTTAACTCGTAATTTATTGAAATTAGTTTCATTTCGAAGGAATCGAAGTGTCGTTTCAAACGAAAGAAACGGAGATGAAAAACTCCAAGTATTTTGAGAGTTATGATGGAAATAGTTAGACTCACGCTTTGGTTTAGTAATTTAGTGACATACCACCGATTGATTGACCATAACTCACTCAATTTAACTTGTAATTCATTGAAATTAGTTTCATTTCGGATGAATCAAAGTGTCGTTTCAAACGAAAGAAACGGAGAAGAAAAACTCCAAGTATTTCGAGAGTTATGATGGAAATAGTTAGACTCGCGCTTTGGTTTAGCAATTTAGTGACATACCTCCGATTGATTGACCATAACTCACTCAATTTAACTCGTAATTCATTGAAATTAGTTTCATTTCCAAGGAATCGAAGTGTAGTTTAAACTGAAAGAAATGGAGTTGAAAAATATTAAGTATTTTAAGAGTTATGATGAAAATAATTAGACTCGCGCTTTGGTTTAGCAATTTACTGACCTACCTCCGATTGATTGACCATAACTCACTCAATTTACCTCGTAATTCATTGAAATTAGTTTCATTTCGAAGGAATCGAAGTGTAGTTTAAAACGAAAGAAACGGAGATGAAAAACTCCAAGTAATTTGAGATTTATGATGGAAATAGTTAGACTCGCGCTTTGGTTTAGCAATTTACTGACCTACCTCCGATTGATTGACCATAACTCACTCAATTGAACTCGTAATTCATTGAAATTAGTTTTATTTCGAAGGAATCGAAGTGTCGTTTAAAACGAAAGAAACGAAGATGAAAAACTCCAAGTATTTTGAGAGTTATGATGGAAATAGTTAGACTCGCGCTTTGGTTTAGCAATTTACTGACATACTTCCGATTGATTGACCATAACTCACTCAATTCAACTCGTAATTCATTGAAATTAGTTCCATTTCGAAGGAATCGAAGTGTAGTTTCAAACGAAAGAAACGGAGATGAAAAACTCCAAGTATTTTGAGAGTTATGATGGAAATAGTTAGACTCGCGCTTTGGTTTAGCAATTTACTGACCTACCTCCGATTGATTGACCATAACTCACCCAATTTAACTCGTAATTTATTGAAATTAGTTTCATTTCGAAGGAATCGAAGTGTCGTTTAAAACGAAAGAAACGAAGATGAAAAACTCCAAGTATTTTAAGAGTTATGATGGAAATAGTTAGACTCGCGCTTTGGTTTAGCAATTTACTGACATACTTCCGATTGATTGACCATAACTCACTCAATTTAACTCGTAATTCATTGAAATTAGTTCCATTTCGAAGGAATCGAAGTGTAGTTTAAAACGAAAGAAACGGAGATGAAAATTTCCAAGTATTTTGAGAGTTATGATGAAAATAGTTAGACTCACGCTTTGGTTTAGCAATTTACTGACTTACCTCCGATTGATTGACCATAACTCACCCAATTTAACTCGTAATTTATTGAAATTAGTTTCATTTCGAAGGAATCGAAGTGTCGTTTCAAACGAAAGAAACGGAGATGAAAAACTCCAAGTATTTTGAGAGTTATGATGGAAATAGTTAGACTCGCGCTTTGGTTTAGCAATTTAGTGACATACCACCGATTGATTGACCATAACTCACTCAATTTAACTTGTAATTCATTGAAATTAGTTTCATTTCGGATGAATCAAAGTGTCGTTTCAAACGAAAGAAACGGAGATGAAAAACTCCAAGTATTTCGAGAGTTATGATGGAAATAGTTAGACTCGCGCTTTGGTTTAGCAATTTAGTGACATACCTCCGATTGATTGACCATAACTCACTCAATTTAACTCGTAATTCATTGAAATTAGTTTCATTTCGAAGGAATCAAAGTGTAGTTGAAAACGAAAGAAACGGAGATGAAAAACTCCAAGTATTTTGAGAGTTATGATGGAAATAGTTAGACTCGCGCTTTGGTTTAGCAATTTACTGACATACCTCCGATTGATTAACCATAACTCACTCAATTTTACTCGTAATTCATTGAAATTAGTTCCATTTCGAACGAATCAAAGTGTAGTTTAGAACGAAAGAAACAGAGATGAAAAACTCCAATTATTTTGAGAGTTATGATGGAAATAGTTAGACTCGCGCTTTGGTTTAGCAATTTACTGACCTACCTCCGATTGATTGACCATAACTCACTAAATTTAACTCGTAATTCATTGAAATTAGTTTCATTTCGAAGGAATCCAAGTGTAGTTTAAAACGAAAGAAACGGAGATGAAAAATATCAAGTATTTTAAGAGTTATGATGAAAATAGTTAGACTCGCGCTTTGGTTTAGCAATTTACTGACGTACCTCCGATTGATTGACCATAACTCACTCAATTTTACTCGTAATTCATTGAAATTAGTTCCATTTCGAATGAATCGAAGTGTAGTTTAAAACGAAAGAAACAGAGATGAAAAACTCCAAGTATTTTGAGAGTTATGTTGGAAATAGTTACACTCGCGCTTTGGTTTTGCAATTTACTGACATACGTCCGATTGATTGACCATAACTCACTCAATTTAACTTGTAATTCATTGAAATTAGTTCCATTTCGAAGTAATCGAAGTGTAGTTTAAAACGAAAGAAACGGAGATGAAAATTTCCAAGTATTTTGAGAGTTATGATGAAAATAGTTAGACTCACGCTTTGGTTTAGCAATTTACTGACTTACCTCCGATTGATTGACCATAACTCACCCAATTTAACTCGTAATTTATTGAAATTAGTTTCATTTCGAAGGAATCGAAGTGTCGTTTCAAACGAAAGAAACGGAGATGAAAAACTCCAAGTATTTTGAGAGTTATGATGGAAATAGTTAGACTCGCGCTTTGGTTTAGCAATTTAGTGACATACCACCGATTGATTGACCATAACTCACTCAATTTAACTTGTAATTCATTGAAATTAGTTTCATTTCGGATGAATCAAAGTGTCGTTTCAAACGAAAGAAACGGAGATGAAAAACTCCAAGAATTTCGAGAGTTATGATGGAAATAGTTAGACTCGCGCTTTGGTTTAGCAATTTAGTGACATACCTCCGATTGATTGACCATAACTCACTCAATTTAACTCGTAATTCATTGAAATTAGTTTCATTTCGAAGGAATCGAAGTGTAGTTTAAAACGAAAGAAACGGAGATGAAAAACTCCAAGTAATTTGAGAGTTATGATGGAAATAGTTAGACTCGCGCTTTGGTTTAGCAATTTACTGACCTACCTCCGATTGATTGACCATAACTCACTCAATTGAACTCGTAATTCATTGAAATTAGTTTTATTTCGAAGGAATCGAAGTGTCGTTTAAAACGAAGGAAACGAAGATGAAAAACTCCAAGTATTTTGAGAGTTATGATGGAAATAGTTAGACTCGCGCTTTGGTTTAGCAATTTACTGACATACTTCCGATTGATTGACCATAAGTCACTCAATTCAACTCGTAATTCATTGAAATTAGTTCCATTTCGAAGGAATCGAAGTGTAGTTTCAAACGAAAGAAACGGAGATGAAAAACTCCAAGTATTTTGAGAGTTATGATGGAAATAGTTAGACTCGCGCTTTGGTTTAGCAATTTACTGACCTACCTCCGATTGATTGACCATAACTCACCCAATTTAACTCGTAATTTATTGAAATTAGTTTCATTTCGAAGGAATCGAAGTGTCGTTTAAAACGAAAGAAACGAAGATGAAAAACTCCAAGTATTTTGAGAGTTATGATGGAAATAGTTAGACTCGCGGTTTGGTTTAGCAATTTACTGACCTACCTCCGATTGATTGACCATAACTCACTCAATTGAACTCGTAATTCATTGAAATTAGTTTTATTTCGAAGGAATCGAAGTTTAGTTTAAAACGAAAGAAACGGAGATGAAAAACTCCAAGTATTTTGAGAGTTATGATGGAAATAGTTAGACTCGCGCTTTGGTTTAGCAATTTACTGACCTACCTCCGATTGATTAACCATAACTCACTCAATTTAACTCGTAATTCATTGAAATTAGTTTAATTTTGAGGGAATCAAAGTGTAGTTTGAAACGAAAGAAACGGAGATGAAAAACTCCAAGTATTTTGAGAGTTATGATGGAAATAGTTAGACTCGCGCTTTGGTTTAGCAATTTACTGACTTACCTCCGATTGATTGACCATAACTCACCAAATTTAACTCGTAATTTATTGAAATTAGTTTCATTTCGAAGGAATCGAAGTGTCGTTTCAAACGAAAGAAACGGAGATGAAAAACTCCAAGTATTTTGAGAGTTATGATGGAAATAGTTAGACTCACGCTTTGGTTTAGCAATTTAGTGACATACCACCGATTGATTGACCATAACTCACTCAATTTAACTTGTAATTTATTGAAATTAGTTTTATTTCGGATGAATCAAAGTGTCGTTTCAAACGAAAGAAACGGAGAAGAAAAACTCCAAGTATTTCGAGAGTTATGATGGAAATAGTTAGACTCGCGCTTTGGTTTAGCAATTTAGTGACATACCTCCGATTGATTGACCATAACTCACTCAATTTAACTCGTAATTCATTGAAATTTGTTTCATTTCGAAGGAATCAAAGTGTAGTTGAAAACGAAAGAAACGGAGATGAAAAACTCCAAGTATTTTGAGAGTTATGATGGAAATAGTTAGACTCGTGCTTTGGTTTAGCAATTTACTGACCTACCTCCGATTGATTGACCATAACTCACTCAATTTAACTCGTAATTCATTGAAATTAGTTTCATTTCGAAGGAATCGAAGTTTAGTTTAAAACGAAAGAAACGGAGATGAAAAACTCCAAGTAATTTGAGAGTTATGATGGAAATAGTTAGACTCGCGCTTTGGTTTAGCAATTTACTGACCTACCTCCGATTGATTGACCATAACTCACTCAATTGAACTCGTAATTCATTGAAATTAGTTTTATTTCGAAGGAATCGAAGTGTCGTTTAAAACGAAAGAAACGAAGATGAAAAACTCCAAGTATTTTGAGAGTTATGATAGAAATAGTTAGACTCGCGCTTTGGTTTAGCAATTTACTGACATACTTCCGATTGATTGACCATAACTCACTCAATTCAACTCGTAATTCATTGAAATTAGTTCCATTTCGAAGGAATCGAAGTGTAGTTTCAAACGAAAGAAACGGAGATGAAAAACTCCAAGTATTTTGAGAGTTATGATGGAAATAGTTAGACTCGCGCTTTGGTTTAGCAATTTACTGACCTACCTCCGATTGATTAACCATAACTCACTCAATTTAACTCGTAATTCATTGAAATTAGTTTAATTTTGAGGGAATCAAAGTGTAGTTTGAAACGAAAGAAACGGAGATGAAAAACTCCAAGTATTTTGAGAGTTATGATGGAAATAGTTAGACTCGCGCTTTGGTTTAGCAATTTACTGACGTACCTCCGATTGATTGACCATAACTCACCCAATTTAACTCGTAATTTATTGAAATTAGTTTCATTTCGAAGGAATCGAAGTGTCGTTTCAAACGAAAGAAACGGAGATGAAAAACTCCAAGTATTTTGAGAGTTATGATGGAAATAGTTAGACTCACGCTTTGGTTTAGCAATTTAGTGACATACCACCGATTGATTGACCATAACTCACTCAATTTAACTTGTAATTCATTGAAAGTAGTTTCATTTCGGATGAATCAAAGTGTCGTTTCAAACGAAAGAAACGGAGAAGAAAAACTCCAAGTATTTCGAGAGTTATGATGGAAATAGTTAGACTCGCGCTTTGGTTTAGCAATTTAGTGACATACCTCCGATTGATTGACCATAACTCACTCAATTTAACTCGTAATTCATTGAAATTAGTTTCATTTCGAAGGAATCGAAGTGTAGTTTAAACTGAAAGAAACGGAGTTGAAAAATATTAAGTATTTTAAGAGTTATGATGAAAATAATTAGACTCGCGCTTTGGTTTAGCAATTTACTGACCTACCTCCGATTGATTGACCATAACTCACTCAATTTACCTCGTAATTCATTGAAATTAGTTTCATTTCGAAGGAATCGAAGTGTAGTTTAAAACGAAAGAAACGGAGATGAAAAACTCCAAGTAATTTGAGAGTTATGATGGAAATAGTTAGACTCGCGCTTTGGTTTAGCAATTTACTGACCTACCTCCGATTGATTGACCATAACTCACTCAATTGAACTCGTAATTCATTGAAATTAGTTTTATTTCGAAGGAATCGAAGTGTCGTTTAAAACGAAAGAAACGAAGATGAAAAACTCCAAGTATTTTGAGAGTTATGATGGAAATAGTTAGACTCGCGCTTTGGTTTAGCAATTTACTGACATACTTCCGATTGATTGACCATAACTCACTCAATTCAACTCGTAATTCATTGAAATTAGTTCCATTTCGAAGGAATCGAAGTGTAGTTTCAAACGAAAAAAACGGAGATGAAAAACTCCAAGTATTTTGAGAGTTATGATGGAAATAGTTAGACTCGCGCTTTGGTTTAGCAATTTACTGAGCTACCTCCGATTGATTGACCATAACTCACCCAATTTAACTCGTAATTTATTGAAATTAGTTTCATTTCGAAGGAATCGAAGTGTCGTTTAAAACGAAAGAAACGAAGATGAAAAACTCCAAGTATTTTAAGAGTTATGATGGAAATAGTTAGACTCGCGCTTTGGTTTAGCAATTTACTGACATACTTCCGATTGATTGACCATAACTCACTCAATTTAACTCGTAATTCATTGAAATTAGTTCCATTTCGAAGGAATCGAAGTGTAGTTTAAAACGAAAGAAACGGAGATGAAAATTTCCAAGTATTTTGAGAGTTATGATGAAAATAGTTAGACTCACGCTTTGGTTTAGCAATTTACTGACTTACCTCCGATTGATTGACCATAACTCACCCAATTTAACTCGTAATTTATTGAAATTAGTTTCATTTCGAAGGAATCGAAGTGTCGTTTCAAACGAAAGAAACGGAGATGAAAAACTCCAAGTATTTTGAGAGTTATGATGGAAATAGTTAGACTCGCGCTTTGGTTTAGCAATTTAGTGACATACCACCGATTGATTGACCATAACTCACTCAATTTAACTTGTAATTCATTGAAATTAGTTTCATTTCGGATGAATCAAAGTGTCGTTTCAAACGAAAGAAACGGAGATGAAAAACTCCAAGTATTTCGAGAGTTATGATGGAAATAGTTAGACTCGCGCTTTGGTTTAGCAATTTAGTGACATACCTCCGATTGATTGACCATAACTCACTCAATTTAACTCGTAATTCATTGAAATTAGTTTCATTTCGAAGGAATCAAAGTGTAGTTGAAAACGAAAGAAACGGAGATGAAAAACTCCAAGTATTTTGAGAGTTATGATGGAAATAGTTAGACTCGCGCTTTGGTTTAGCAATTTACTGACATACCTCCGATTGATTAACCATAACTCACTCAATTTTACTCGTAATTCATTGAAATTAGTTCCATTTCGAACGAATCAAAGTGTAGTTTAGAACGAAAGAAACAGAGATGAAAAACTCCAATTATTTTGAGAGTTATGATGGAAATAGTTAGACTCGCGCTTTGGTTTAGCAATTTACTGACCTACCTCCGATTGATTGACCATAACTCACTAAATTTAACTCGTAATTCATTGAAATTAGTTTCATTTCGAAGGAATCCAAGTGTAGTTTAAAACGAAAGAAACGGAGATGAAAAATATCAAGTATTTTAAGAGTTATGATGAAAATAGTTAGACTCGCGCTTTGGTTTAGCAATTTACTGACGTACCTCCGATTGATTGACCATAACTCACTCAATTTTACTCGTAATTCATTGAAATTAGTTCCATTTCGAATGAATCGAAGTGTAGTTTAAAACGAAAGAAACAGAGATGAAAAACTCCAAGTATTTTGAGAGTTATGTTGGAAATAGTTACACTCGCGCTTTGGTTTTGCAATTTACTGACATACGTCCGATTGATTGACCATATCTCACTCAATTTAACTTGTAATTCATTGAAATTAGTTCCATTTCGAAGTAATCGAAGTGTAGTTTAAAACGAAAGAAACGGAGATGAAAATTTCCAAGTATTTTGAGAGTTATGATGAAAATAGTTAGACTCACGCTTTGGTTTAGCAATTTACTGACTTACCTCCGATTGATTGACCATAACTCACCCAATTTAACTCGTAATTTATTGAAATTAGTTTCATTTCGAAGGAATCGAAGTGTCGTTTCAAACGAAAGAAACGGAGATGAAAAACTCCAAGTATTTTGAGAGTTATGATGGAAATAGTTAGACTCGCGCTTTGGTTTAGCAATTTAGTGACATACCACCGATTGATTGACCATAACTCACTCAATTTAACTTGTAATTCATTGAAATTAGTTTCATTTCGGATGAATCAAAGTGTCGTTTCAAACGAAAGAAACGGAGATGAAAAACTCCAAGAATTTCGAGAGTTATGATGGAAATAGTTAGACTCGCGCTTTGGTTTAGCAATTTAGTGACATACCTCCGATTGATTGACCATAACTCACTCAATTTAACTCGTAATTCATTGAAATTAGTTTCATTTCGAAGGAATCGAAGTGTAGTTTAAAACGAAAGAAACGGAGATGAAAAACTCCAAGTAATTTGAGAGTTATGATGGAAATAGTTAGACTCGCGCTTTGGTTTAGCAATTTACTGACCTACCTCCGATTGATTGACCATAACTCACTCAATTGAACTCGTAATTCATTGAAATTAGTTTTATTTCGAAGGAATCGAAGTGTCGTTTAAAACGAAGGAAACGAAGATGAAAAACTCCAAGTATTTTGAGAGTTATGATGGAAATAGTTAGACTCGCGCTTTGGTTTAGCAATTTACTGACATACTTCCGATTGATTGACCATAACTCACTCAATTCAACTCGTAATTCATTGAAATTAGTTCCATTTCGAAGGAATCGAAGTGTAGTTTCAAACGAAAGAAACGGAGATGAAAAACTCCAAGTATTTTGAGAGTTATGATGGAAATAGTTAGACTCGCGCTTTGGTTTAGCAATTTACTGACCTACCTCCGATTGATTGACCATAACTCACCCAATTTAACTCGTAATTTATTGAAATTAGTTTCATTTCGAAGGAATCGAAGTGTCGTTTAAAACGAAAGAAACGAAGATGAAAAACTCCAAGTATTTTGAGAGTTATGATGGAAATAGTTAGACTCGCGGTTTGGTTTAGCAATTTACTGACCTACCTCCGATTGATTGACCATAACTCACTCAATTGAACTCGTAATTCATTGAAATTAGTTTTATTTCGAAGGAATCGAAGTTTAGTTTAAAACGAAAGAAACGGAGATGAAAAACTCCAAGTATTTTGAGAGTTATGATGGAAATAGTTAGACTCGCGCTTTGGTTTAGCAATTTACTGACCTACCTCCGATTGATTAACCATAACTCACTCAATTTAACTCGTAATTCATTGAAATTAGTTTAATTTTGAGGGAATCAAAGTGTAGTTTGAAACGAAAGAAACGGAGATGAAAAACTCCAAGTATTTTGAGAGTTATGATGGAAATAGTTAGACTCGCGCTTTGGTTTAGCAATTTACTGACTTACCTCCGATTGATTGACCATAACTCACCAAATTTAACTCGTAATTTATTGAAATTAGTTTCATTTCGAAGGAATCGAAGTGTCGTTTCAAACGAAAGAAACGGAGATGAAAAACTCCAAGTATTTTGAGAGTTATGATGGAAATAGTTAGACTCACGCTTTGGTTTAGCAATTTAGTGACATACCACCGATTGATTGACCATAACTCACTCAATTTAACTTGTAATTTATTGAAATTAGTTTCATTTCGGATGAATCAAAGTGTCGTTTCAAACGAAAGAAACGGAGAAGAAAAACTCCAAGTATTTCGAGAGTTATGATGGAAATAGTTAGACTCGCGCTTTGGTTTAGCAATTTAGTGACATACCTCCGATTGATTGACCATAACTCACTCAATTTAACTCGTAATTCATTGAAATTAGTTTCATTTCGAAGGAATCAAAGTGTAGTTGAAAACGAAAGAAACGGAGATGAAAAACTCCAAGTATTTTGAGAGTTATGATGGAAATAGTTAGACTCGTGCTTTGGTTTAGCAATTTACTGACCTACCTCCGATTGATTGACCATAACTCACTCAATTTAACTCGTAATTCATTGAAATTAGTTTCATTTCGAAGGAATCGAAGTGTAGTTTAAAACGAAAGAAACGGAGATGAAAAACTCCAAGTAATTTGAGAGTTATGATGGAAATAGTTAGACTCGCGCTTTGGTTTAGCAATTTACTGACCTACCTCCGATTGATTGACCATAACTCACTCAATTGAACTCGTAATTCATTGAAATTAAATTTATTTCGAAGGAATCGAAGTGTCGTTTAAAACGAAAGAAACGAAGATGAAAAACTCCAAGTATTTTGAGAGTTATGATGGAAATAGTTAGACTCGCGCTTTGGTTTAGCAATTTACTGACATACTTCCGATTGATTGACCATAACTCACTCAATTCAACTCGTAATTCATTGAAATTAGTTCCATTTCGAAGGAATCGAAGTGTAGTTTCAAACGAAAGAAACGGAGATGAAAAACTCCAAGTATTTTGAGAGTTATGATGGAAATAGTTAGACTCGCGCTTTGGTTTAGCAATTTACTGACCTACCTCCGATTGATTGACCATAACTCACCCAATTTAACTCGTAATTTATTGAAATTAGTTTCATTTCGAAGGAATCGAAGTGTCGTTTAAAACGAAAGAAACGAAGATGAAAAACTCCAAGTATTTTGAGAGTTATGATGGAAATAGTTAGACTCGCGCTTTGGTTTAGCAATTTACTGACATACTTCCGATTGATTGACCATAACTCACTCAATTTAACTCGTAATTCATTGAAATTAGTTTCATTTCGAAGGAATCGAAGTGTATTTTAAAACGAAAGAAACGGAGATGAAAATTTCCAAGTATTTTGAGAGTTATGATGAAAATAGTTAGACTCACGCTTTGGTTTAGCAATTTACTGACTTACCTCCGATTGATTGACCATAACTCACCCAATTTAACTCGTAATTTATTGAAATTAGTTTCATTTCGAAGGAATCGAAGTGTCGTTTCAAACGAAAGAAACGGAGATGAAAAACTCCAAGTATTTTGAGAGTTATGATGGAAATAGTTAGACTCGCGCTTTGGTTTAGCAATTTAGTGACATACCACCGATTGATTGACCATAACTCACTCAATTTAACTTGTAATTCATTGAAATTAGTTTCATTTCGGATGAATCAAAGTGTCGTTTCAAACGAAAGAAACGGAGATGAAAAACTCCAAGTATTTCGAGAGTTATGATGGAAATAGTTAGACTCGCGCTTTGGTTTAGCAATTTAGTGACATACCTCCGATTGATTGACCATAACTCACTCAATTTAACTCGTAATTCATTGAAATTAGTTTCATTTCGAAGGAATCAAAGTGTAGTTGAAAATGAAAGAAACGGAGATGAAAAACTCCAAGTATTTTGAGAGTTATGATGGAAATAGTTAGACTCGCGCTTTGGTTTAGCAATTTACTGACATACCTCCGATTGATTAACCATAACTCACTCAATTTTACTCGTAATTCATTGAAATTAGTTCCATTTCGAATGAATCAAAGTGTAGTTTAGAACGAAAGAAACAGAGATGAAAAACTCCAAGTATTTTGAGAGTTATGATGAAAATAGTTAGACTCGCGCTTTGGTTTAGCAATTTACTGACCTACCTCCGATTGATTGACCATAACTCACTAAATTTAACTCGTAATTCATTGAAATTAGTTTCATTTCGAAGGAATCAAAGTGTAGTTTAAAACGAAAGAAATGGAGATGAAAAATATCAAGTATTTTAAGTGTTATGATGAAAATAGTTAGACTCGCGCTTTAGTTTAGCAATTTACTGACCTACCTCCGATTGATTGACCATAACTCACTCAATTTTACTCGTAATTCTTTGAAATTAGTTCCATTTCGAATGAATCGAAGTGTAGTTTAAAACGAAAGAAACAGAGATGAAAAACTCCAAGTATTTTGAGAGTTATGTTGGAAATAGTTACACTCGCGCTTTGGTTTTGCAATTTACTGACATACGTCAGATTGATTGACCATAACTCACTCAATTTAACTCGTAATTCATTGAAATTAGTTCCATTTCGAAGTAATCGAAGTGTAGATTAAAACGAAAGAAACGGAGATGAAAAACTCTAAGTATTTTGAGAGTTATGATGGAAGTGGTTAGACTCGCGCTTTGGTTTAGCAATTTACTGACCTACCTTCGATTGATTGACCATAACTCAGTTAATTCGACTCATAATTCATTGACATTAGTTCCATTTCGAAGGAATCGAAGTGTAGTTTAAAACGAAAGAAACGGAGATGAAAAACTCCAAGTATTTTGAGAGTTATGATGGAAATAGTTAGACTCGTGCTTTGGTTTAGCAATTTACTGACCTACCTCCGATTGATTGACCATAACTCATTCAATTTAACTCGTAATTCATTGAAATTAGTTTCATTTCGAAGGAATCGAAGTGTAGTTTAAAACGAAAGAAACGGAGATGAAAAACTCAAAGTAATTTGAGAGTTATGATGGAAATAGTTAGACTCGCGCTTTGATTTAGCAATTTACTGACCTACCTCCGATTGATTGACCATAACTCACTCAATTGAACTCGTAATTCATTGAAATTAGTTTTATTTCGAAGGAATCGAAGTTTAGTTTAAAACGAAAGAAACGGAGATGAAAAACTCCAAGTATTTTGAGAGTTATGATGGAAATAGTTAGACTCGCGCTTTGGTTTAGCAATTTACTGACCTACCTCCGATTGATTAACCATAACTCACTCAATTTAACTCGTAATTCATTGAAATTAGTTTAATTTTGAGGGAATCAAAGTGTAGTTTGAAACGAAAGAAACGGAGATGAAAAACTCCAAATATTTTGAGAGTTATGATGGAAATAGTTAGACTCGCGCTTTGGTTTAGCAATTTACTGACCTACCTCCGATTGATTGACCATAACTCACCCAATTTAACTCGTAATTTATTGAAATTAGTTTCATTTCGAAGGAATCGAAGTGTCGTTTAAAACGAAAGAAACGAAGATGAAAAACTCCAAGTATTTTGAGAGTTATGATGGAAATAGTTAGACTCGCGCTTTGGTTTAGCAATTTACTGACATACTTCCGATTGATTGACCATAACTCACTCAATTTAACTCGTAATTCATTGAAATTAGTTCCATTTCGAAGGAATCGAAGTGTAGTTTAAAACGAAAGAAACGGAGATGAAAATTTCCAAGTATTTTGAGAGTTATGATGAAAATAGTTAGACTCACGCTTTGGTTTAGCAATTTACTGACTTACCTCCGATTGATTGACCATAACTCACCAAATTTAACTCGTAATTTATTGAAATTAGTTTTATTTCGAAGGAATCGAAGTGTCGTTTCAAACGAAAGAAACGGAGATGAAAAACTCCAAGTATTTTGAGAGTTATGATGGAAATAGTTAGACTCGCGCTTTGGTTTAGCAATTTAGTGACATACCACCGATTGATTGACCATAACTCACTCAATTTAACTCGTAATTCATTGAAATTAGTTTCATTTCGAAGGAATCAAAGTGTAGTTGAAAAGGAAAGACACGGAGATGAAAAACTCCAAGTATTTTGAGACTTATGATGGAAATAATTAGACTCGCGCTGTGGTTTAGCAATTTACTGACCTAACTCCGATTGATTGACCATAACTTACTCAATTCAACTCGTAATTCATTGAAATTAGCTTCATTTCGAAGGAATCGAAGTGTAGTTTAAAACGTACGAAACGGAGATGAAAAACTACAAGTATTTTGAGAGTTATGATGGAAGTGGTTAGACTCGTGCTTTGGTTTAGCAATTTACTGACCTACCTTCGATTGATTGACCATAACTCAGTTAATTCGACTCGTAATTCCTTGACATTAGTTACATTTCGAAGGAATCGAAGTATAGTTTAAAACGAAAGAAACGGAGATCAAAAACTCCAAGTATTTTGAGAGTTATGATGGAAATAGTTAGACTCGCGCTTTGGTTTAGCAATTTACTGACCTACCTCCGATTGATTGACCATAACTCACTCAATTTTGCTCGTAATTCATTGAAATTAGTTCCATTTCGAATGAATCGAAGTGTAGTTTAAAACGAAAGAAACAGAGATGAAAAACTCTAAGTATTTTGAGAGTTATGATGGAAATAGTTAGACTCGCGCTTTGGTTTAGCCATTTACTGACATACTTCCGATTGATTGACTATAACTCACTCAATTTAACTCGTAATTCATTGAAATTAGTTCCATTTCGAAGGAATCGAAGTGTAGTTTAAAACGAAAGAAACGGAGATGAAAATTTCCAAGTATTTTGAGAGTTATGATGGAAATAGTTAGACTCGCGCTTTGGTTTAGCAATTTACTGACCTACCTCCGATTGATTGACCATAACTCACCCAATTTAACTCGTAATTTATTGAAATTAGTTTCATTTCGAAGGAATCGAAGTGTCGTTTAAAACGAAAGAAACGAAGATGAAAAACTCCAAGTATTTTGAGAGTTATGATGGAAATAGTTAGACTCGCGGTTTGGTTTAGCAATTTACTGACTTACCTCCGATTGATTGACCATAACTCACTCAATTGAACTCGTAATTCATTGAAATTAGTTTTATTTCGAAGGAATCGAAGTTTAGTTTAAAACGAAAGAAACGGAGATGAAAAACTCCAAGTATTTTGAGAGTTATGATGGAAATAGTTAGACTCGCGCTTTGGTTTAGCAATTTACTGACCTACCTCCGATTGATTGACCATAACTCACTCAATTGAACTCGTAATTCATTGAAATTAGTTTTATTTCGAAGGAATCGAAGTGTCGTTTAAAATGAAAGAAACGAAGATGAAAAACTCCAAGTATTTTGAGAGTTATGATGGAAATAGTTAGACTCGCGCTTTGGTTTAGCAATTTACTGACATACTTCCGATTGATTGACCATAACTCACTCAATTCAACTCGTAATTCATTGAAATTAGTTCCATTTCGAAGGAATCGAAGTGTAGTTTCAAACGAAAGAAACGGAGATGAAAAACTCCAAGTATTTTGAGAGTTATGATGGAAATAGTTAGAGTCGCGCTTTGGTTTAGCAATTTACTGACCTACCTCCGATTGATTGACCATAACTCACTCAATTGAACTCGTAATTCATTGAAATTAGTTTCATTTCGAAGGAATCGAAGTGTAGTTTAAAACGAAAGAAACGGAGATGAAAAACTCTAAGTATTTTGAGAGTTATGATGGAAATAGTTAGACTCGCGCTTTGGTTTAGCAATTTACTGACCTACCTCCGATTGATTGACCATAACTCACTCAATTTAACTCGTAATTCATTGAAATCAGTTTCATTTCGAAGGAATCGAAGTGTAGTTTAAAACGAAAGAAACGAAGATGAAAAACTCCAAGTATTTTGAGAATTATGATGGAAATAGTTAGACTCGCGCTTTGGTTTAGCAATTTACTGACCTACCTCCGATTGATTGACCATAACTCAGTCAATTTAACTCGTAATTCATTGAAATCAGTTTTATTTCGAAGGAATCGAAGTGTAGTTTAAACTGAAAGAAACGGAGATGAAAAATATTAAGTATTTTAAGAGTTATGATGGAAATAGTTAGACTCGCGCTTTGGTTTAGCAATTTACTGACCTACCTCCGATTGATTGACCATAACTCAGTCAATTTAACTCGTAATTCATTGAAATCAGTTTTATTTCGAAGGAATCGAAGTGTAGTTTAAAACGAAAGAAACGAAGATGAAAAACTCCAAGTATTTTGATAGTTATGATGGAAATAGTTAGACTCGCGCTTTGGTTTAGCAATTTACTGACCTACCTCCGATTGATTGACCATAACTCACTCAGTTGAACTCGTAATTCATTGAAATTAGTTTCATTTCGAAGGAATCGAAGTATAGTTTAAAACGAAAGATACGGAGATGAAAAACTCCAAGTATTTTGAGAGTTATGATGGAAATAGTTAGACTCGCGCTTTGTTTTAGCAATTTACTGACCTACCTTCGATTGATTGACCATAACTCAGTTAATTCGACTCGTAATTCATTTACATTAGTTCCATTTCGAATGAATCGAAGTGTAGTTTAAAACGAAAGAAACGGAGATGAAAAACTCCAAGTATTTTGAGAGTTATGATGGAAATAATTAGACTCGCGCTGTGGTTTAGCAATTTACTGACCTAACTCCGATTGATTGACCATAACTCACTCAATTCAACTCGTAATTCATTGAAATTAGCTCCATTTCGAAGGAATCGAAGTGTAGTTTAAAACGAACAAAACGGAGATGAAAAACTACAAGTATTTTGAGAGTTATGATGGAAGTGGTTAGACTCGTGCTTTGGTTTAGCAATTTACTGACCTACCTTCGATTGATTGACCATAACTCAGTTAATTCGACTCGTAATTCATTGACATTAGTTACATTTCGAAGGAATCGAAGTTTAGTTTAAAACGAAAGAAACGGAGATGAAAAACTCCAAGTATTTTGAGAGTTATGATGGAAATAGTTAGACTCGCGCTTTGGTTTAGCAATTTACTCACCTACCTCCGATTGATTGACCATAACTCACTCAATTTTACTCGTAATTCATTGAAATTAGTTCCATTTCGAATGAATCGAAGTGTAGTTTAAAATGAAAGAAACAGAGATGAAAAACTCCAAGTATTTTGAGAGTTATGATGGAAATAGTTAGACTTGCGCTTTGGTTTAGCAATTTACTGACATACTTCCGATTGATTGACTATAACTCACTCAATTTAACTCGTAATTCATTGAAATTAGTTCCATTTCGAAGGAATCGAAGTGTAGTTTAAAACGAAAGAAACGGAGATGAAAATTTCTAAGTATTTTGAGTGTTATGATGAAAATAGTTACACTCACGCTTTGGTTTAGCAATTTACTAACCTACCTCCGATTGATTGACCATAACTCACCCAATTTAACTCGTAATTTATTGAAATTAGTTTCATTTCGATGGAATCGAAGTGTCGTTTCAAACGAAAGAAACGGAGATGAAAAACTCCAAGTATTTTGAGAGTTATGATGGAAATAGTTAGACTCCCGGTTTGGTTTAGTAATTTACTGACCTACCTCCGATTGATTGACCATAACTCACTCAATTTAACTCGTAATTCATTGAAATTAGTTTCATTTCGAAGAAATCGAAGTGTAGTTTAAAACGAAAGAAACGGAGATGAAAAACTCCAAGTATTTTAAGAGTTATGATGAAAATAGTTAGACTCGCGCTTTGGTTTAGAAATTTACTGACCTACCTCCGATTGATTGACCATAACTCACTCAATTTAACTCGTAATTCATTGAAATCAGTTTCATTTCGAAGGAATCGAAGTGTAGTTTAAAACGAAAGAAACGGAGATGAAAAACTTCAAGTATTTTGAGAGTTATGACGAAAATAGTTAGACTCGCACTTTGGTTTAGCAATTTACTGACCTACCTCCGATTGATTAACCATAACTCACTCAATTTAACTCGTAATTCATTGAAATTAGTTTAATTTTGAGGGAATCAAAGTGTAGTTTGAAACGAAAGAAACGGAGATGAAAAACTCCAAGTATTTTGAAAGTTATGATGGAAATAGTTAGACTCGCGCTTTGGTTTAGCAATTTACTGACCTACCTCCGATTGATTGACCATAACTCACCCAATTTAACTCGTAATTTATTGAAATTAGTTTCATTTCGAAGGAATCGAAGTGTCGTTTAAAACGAAAGAAACGAAGATGAAAAACTCCAAGTATTTTGAGAGTTATGATGGAAATAGTTAGACTCGCGCTTTGGTTTAGCAATTTACTGACATACTTCCGATTGATTGACCATAACTCACTCAATTTAACTCGTAATTCATTGAAATTAGTTCCATTTCGAAGGAATCGAAGTGTAGTTTAAAACGAAAGAAACGGAGATGAAAATTTCCAAGTATTTTGAGAGTTATGATGAAAATAGTTAGACTCACGTTTTGGTTTAGCAATTTACTGACTTACCTCCGATTGATTGACCATAACTCACCAAATTTAACTCGTAATTTATTGAAATTAGTTTCATTTCGAAGGAATCGAAGTGTCGTTTCAAACGAAAGAAACGGAGATGAAAAACTCCAAGTATTTTGAGAGTTATGATGGAAATAGTTAGACTCGCGCTTTGGTTTAGCAATTTAGTGACATACCACCGATTGATTGACCATAACTCACTCAATTTAACTCGTAATTCATTGAAATTAGTTTCATTTCGAAGGAATCAAAGTGTAGTTGAAAAGGAAAGAAACGGAGATGAAAAACTCCAAGTATTTTGAGACTTATGATGGAAATAATTAGACTCGCGCTGTGGTTTAGCAATTTACTGACCTAACTCCGATTGATTGACCATAACTTACTCAATTCAACTCGTAATTCATTGAAATTAGCTCCATTTCGAAGGAATCGAAGTGTAGTTTAAAACGTACGAAACGGAGATGAAAAACTACAAGTATTTTGAGAGTTATGATGGAAGTGGTTAGACTCGTGCTTTGGTTTAGCAATTTACTGACCTACCTTCGATTGATTGACCATAACTCAGTTAATTCGACTCGTAATTCCTTGACATTAGTTACATTTCGAAGGAATCGAAGTGTAGTTTAAAACGAAAGAAACGGAGATGAAAAACTCCAAGTATTTTGAGAGTTATGATGGAAATAGTTAGACTCGCGCTTTGGTTTAGCAATTTACTGACCTACCTCCGATTGATTGACCATAACTCACTCAATTTTACTCGTAATTCATTGAAATTAGTTCCATTTCGAATGAATCGAAGTGTAGTTTAAAACGAAAGAAACAGAGATGAAAAACTCCAAGTATTTTGAGAGTTATGATGGAAATAGTTAGACTCGCGCTTTGGTTTAGCCATTTACTGACATACTTCCGATTGATTGACCATAACTCACTCAATTGAACTCGTAATTCATTGAAATTAGTTTCATTTCGAAGAAATCGAAGTGTAGTTTAAAACAAAAGAAACGGAGATGAAAAACTACAAGTATTTTGAGAGTTATGATGAAAATAGTTAGACTCGCGCTTTGGTTTAGCAATTTACTGACTTACCTCCGATTGATTGACCGTAACTCACTCAATTTACTTCGTAATTCATTGAAATCAGTTTCATTTCGAAGGAATCGAAGTGTAGTTTAAACTGAAATAAACGGAGTTGAAAAATATTAAGTATTTTAAGAGTTATGATGAAAATAATTAGACTCGCGCTTTGGTTTAGCAATTTACTGACCTACCTCCGATTGATTGACCATAACTCACTAAATTTAACTCGTAATTCATTGAAATTAGTTTCATTTCGAAGGAATCAAAGTGTAGTTTAAAACGAAAGAAACGGAGATGAAAAACTCCAAGTAATTTGAGAGTTATGATGGAAATAGTTAGACTCGCGCTTTGGTTTAGAAATTTACTGACGTACCTCCGATTGATTGACCATAACTCACTCAATTGAACTCGTAATTCATTGAAATTAGTTTTATTTCGAAGGAATCGAAGTGTCGTTTAAAATGAAAGAAACGAAGATGAAAAACTCCAAGTATTTTGAGAGTTATGATGGAAATAGTTAGACTCGCGCTTTGGTTTAGCAATTTACTGACATACTTCCGATTGATTGACCATAACTCACTCAATTCAACTCGTAATTCATTGAAATTAGTTCCATTTCGAAGGAATCGAAGTGTAGTTTCAAACGAAAGAAACGGAGATGAAAAACTCCAAGTATTTTGAGAGATATGATGAAAATAGTTAGACTCGCACTTTGGTTTAGCAATTTACTGACCTACCTCCGATTGATTGACAATAACTCACCCAATTTAACTCGTAATTTATTGAAATTAGTT
Organism: Tasmannia lanceolata; assembly: GCF_043159265.1. Lineage (NCBI taxonomy): Eukaryota > Viridiplantae > Streptophyta > Magnoliopsida > Canellales > Winteraceae > Tasmannia > Tasmannia lanceolata. The sequence continues at coordinate 1,462,108 of NW_027518678.1, forward strand.
TCATTTCGAAGGAATCGAAGTGTCGTTTAAAACGAAAGAAACGAAGATGAAAAACTCCAAGTATTTTGAGAGTTATGATGGAAATAGTTAGACTCGCGCTTTGGTTTAGCAATTTACTGACATACTTCCGATTGATTGACCATAACTCACTCAATTTAACTCGTAATTCATTGAAATTAGTTCCATTTCGAAGGAATCGAAGTGTAGTTTAAAACGAAAGAAACGGAGATGAAAATTTCCAAGTATTTTGAGAGTTATGATGAAAATAGTTAGACTCACGCTTTGGTTTAGCAATTTACTGACTTACCTCCGATTGATTGACCATAACTCACCCAATTTAACTCGTAATTTATTGAAATTAGTTTCATTTCGAAGGAATCGAAGTGTCGTTTCAAACGAAAGAAACGGAGATGAAAAACTCCAAGTATTTTGAGAGTTATGATGGAAATAGTTAGACTCGCGCTTTGGTTTAGCAATTTAGTGACATACCACCGATTGATTGACCATAACTCACTCAATTTAACTTGTAATTCATTGAAATTAGTTTCATTTCGGATGAATCAAAGTGTCGTTTCAAACGAAAGAAACGGAGATGAAAAACTCCAAGTATTTCAAGAGTTATGATGGAAATAGTTAGACTCGCGCTTTGGTTTAGCAATTTAGTGACATACCTCCGATTGATTGACCATAACTCACTCAATTTAACTCGTAATTCATTGAAATTAGTTTCATTTCGAAGGAATCGAAGTGTAGTTTAAAACGAAAGAAACGGAGATGAAAAACTCCAAGTAATTTGAGAGTTATGACGGAAATAGTTAGACTCGCGCTTTGGTTTAGCAATTTACTGACCTACCTCCGATTGATTGACCATAACTCACTCAATTGAACTCGTAATTCATTGAAATTAGTTTTATTTCGAAGGAATCGAAGTGTCGTTTAAAACGAAAGAAACGAAGATGAAAAACTCCAAGTATTTTGAGAGTTATGATGGAAATAGTTAGACTCGCGCTTTGGTTTAGCAATTTACTGACATACTTCCGATTGATTGACCATAACTCACTCAATTCAACTCGTAATTCATTGAAATTAGTTCCATTTCGAAGGAATCGAAGTGTAGTTTGAAACGAAAGAAACGGAGATGAAAAACTCCAAGTATTTTGAGAGTTATGATGGAAATAGTTAGACTCGCGCTTTGGTTTAGCAATTTACTGACCTACCTCCGATTGATTGACCATAACTCACCCAATTTAACTCGTAATTTATTGAAATTAGTTTCATTTCGAAGGAATCGAAGTGTCGTTTAAAACGAAAGAAACGAAGATGAAAAACTCCAAGTATTTTGAGAGTTATGATGGAAATAGTTAGACTCGCGGTTTGGTTTAGCAATTTACTGACTTACCTCCGATTGATTGACCATAACTCACTCAATTGAACTCGTAATTCATTGAAATTAGTTTTATTTCGAAGGAATCGAAGTTTAGTTTAAAACGAAAGAAACGGAGATGAAAAACTCCAAGTATTTTGAGAGTTATGATGGAAATAGTTAGACTCGCGCTTTGGTTTAGCAATTTACTGACCTACCTCCGATTGATTGACCATAACTCACTCAATTGAACTCGTAATTCATTGAAATTAGTTTTATTTCGAAGGAATCGAAGTGTCGTTTAAAATGAAAGAAACGAAGATGAAAAACTCCAAGTATTTTGAGAGTTATGATGGAAATAGTTAGACTCGCGCTTTGGTTTAGCAATTTACTGACATACTTCCGATTGATTGACCATAACTCACTCAATTCAACTCGTAATTCATTGAAATTAGTTCCATTTCGAAGGAATCGAAGTGTAGTTTCAAACGAAAGAAACGGAGATGAAAAACTCCAAGTATTTTGAGAGTTATGATGAAAATAGTTAGACTCGCGCTTTGGTTTAGCAATTTACTGACCTACCTCCGATTGATTGACCATAACTCACCCAATTTAACTCGTAATTTATTGAAATTAGTTTCATTTCGAAGGAATCGAAGTGTCGTTTAAAACGAAAGAAACGAAGATGAAAAACTCCAAGTATTTTGAGAGTTATGATGGAAATAGTTAGACTCGCGCTTTGGTTTAGCAATTTACTGACCTACCTCCGATTGATTGACCATAACTCACTAAATTTAACTCGTAATTCATTGAAATTAGTTTCATTTCGAAGGAATCAAAGTGTAGTTTAAAACGAAAGAAACGGAGATGAAAAACTCCAAGTAATTTGAGAGTTATGATGGAAATAGTTAGACTCGCGCTTTGGTTTAGCAATTTACTGACCTACCTCCGATTGATTGACCATAACTCACTCAATTGAACTCGTAATTCATTGAAATTAGTTTTATTTCGAAGGAATCGAAGTGTCGTTTAAAATGAAAGAAACGAAGATGAAAAACTCCAAGTATTTTGAGAGTTATGATGGAAATAGTTAGACTCGCGCTTTGGTTTAGCAATTTACTGACATACTTCCGATTGATTGACCATAACTCACTCAATTCAACTCGTAATTCATTGAAATTAGTTCCATTTCGAAGGAATCGAAGTGTAGTTTCAAACGAAAGAAACGGAGATGAAAAACTCCAAGTATTTTGAGAGTTATGATGAAAATAGTTAGACTCGCGCTTTGGTTTAGCAATTTACTGACCTACCTCCGATTGATTGACCATAACTCACCCAATTTAACTCGTAATTCATTGAAATTAGTTTCATTTCGAAGGAATCAAAGTGTAGTTTAAAACGAAAGAAATGGAGATGAAAAATATCAAGTATTTTAAGAGTTATGATGAAAATAGTTAGACTCGCGCTTTGGTTTAGCAATTTACTGACCTACCTCCGATTGATTGACCATAACTCACTCAATTTTACTCGTAATTCTTTGAAATTAGTTCCATTTCGAATGAATCGAAGTGTAGTTTAAAACGAAAGAAACAGAGATGAAAAACTCCAAGTATTTTGAGAGTTATGTTGGAAATAGTTACACTCGCGCTTTGGTTTTGCAATTTACTGACATACGTCCGATTGATTGACCATAACTCACTCAATTTAACTCGTAATTCATTGAAATTAGTTCCATTTCGAAGTAATCGAAGTGTAGTTTAAAACGAAAGAAACGGAGATGAAAAACTCTAAGTATTTTGAGAGTTATGATGGAAGTGGTTAGACTCGCGCTTTGGTTTAGCAATTTACTGACCTACCTTCGATTGATTGACCATAACTCAGTTAATTCGACTCATAATTCATTGACATTAGTTCCATTTCGAAGGAATCGAAGTGTAGTTTAAAACGAAAGAAACAGAGATGAAAAACTCCAAGTATTTTGAGAGTTATGATGGAAATAGTTAGACTCGTGCTTTGGTTTAGCAATTTACTGACCTACCTCCGATTGATTGACCATAACTCACTCAATTTAACTCGTAATTCATTGAAATTAGTTTCATTTCGAAGGAATCGAAGTGTAGTTTAAAACGAAAGAAACGGAGATGAAAAACTCAAAGTTATTTGAGAGTTATGATGGAAATAGTTAGACTCGCGCTTTGGTTTAGCAATTTACTGACCTACCTTCGATTGATTGACCATAACTCACTCAATTGAACTCGTAATTCATTGAAATTAGTTTTATTTCGAAGGAATCGAAGTTTAGTTTAAAACGAAAAAAACGGAGATGAAAAACTCCAAGTATTTTGAGAGTTATGATGGAAATAGTTAGACTCGCGCTTTGGTTTAGCAATTTACTGACCTACCTCCGATTGATTAACCTTAACTCACTCAATTTTACTCGTAATTCATTAAAATTAGTTCCATTTCGAAAGAATCGAAGTTTAGTTGAAAACGAAAGAAACGGAGATGAAAAACAACAAGTATTTTGAGACTTATGATGGAGCTTGTTAGACTCGCGCTTTGGTTTAGCAATTTACTGACGTACCTCCGATTGATTGACCATAACTCACTCAATTTAACTCGTAATTCATTGAAATCAGTTTCATTTCGAAGGAATCGAAGTGTAGTTTAAAACGAAAGAAACGAAGATGAAAAACTCCAAGTATTTTGAGAGTTATGATGGAAATAGTTAGACTCGCGCTTTGGTTTAGCAATTTACTGACATACTTCCGATTGATTGACCATAACTCACTCAATTTAACTCGTAATTCATTGAAATTAGTTCCATTTCGAAGGAATCGAAGTGTAGTTTAAAACGAAAGAAACGGAGATGAAAATTTCCAAGTATTTTGAGAGTTATGATGAAAATAGTTAGACTCACGCTTTGGTTTAGCAATTTACTGACTTACCTCCGATTGATTGACCATAACTCACCAAATTTAACTCGTAATTTATTGAAATTAGTTTCATTTCGAAGGAATCGAAGTGTCGTTTCAAACGAAAGAAACGGAGATGAAAAACTCCAAGTATTTTGAGAGTTATGATGGAAATAGTTAGACTCGCGCTTTGGTTTAGCAATTTAGTGACATACCACCGATTGATTGACCATAACTCACTCAATTTAACTCGTAATTCATTGAAATTAGTTTCATTTCGAAGGAATCAAAGTGTAGTTGAAAAGGAAAGACACGGAGATGAAAAACTCCAAGTATTTTGAGACTTATGATGGAAATAATTAGACTCGCGCTGTGGTTTAGCAATTTACTGACCTAACTCCGATTGATTGACCATAACTTACTCAATTCAACTCGTAATTCATTGAAATTAGCTCCATTTCGAAGGAATCGAAGTGTAGTTTAAAACGTACGAAACGGAGATGAAAAACTACAAGTATTTTGAGAGTTATGATGGAAGTGGTTAGACTCGTGCTTTAGTTTAGCAATTTACTGACCTACCTTCGATTGATTGACCATAACTCAGTTAATTCGACTCGTAATTCCTTGACATTAGTTACATTTCGAAGGAATCGAAGTATAGTTTAAAACGAAAGAAACGGAGATCAAAAACTCCAAGTATTTTGAGAGTTATGATGGAAATAGTTAGACTCGCGCTTTGGTTTAGCAATTTACTGACCTACCTCCGATTGATTGACCATAACTCACTCAATTTTGCTCGTAATTCATTGAAATTAGTTCCATTTCGAATGAATCGAAGTGTAGTTTAAAACGAAAGAAACAGAGATGAAAAACTCTAAGTATTTTGAGAGTTATGATGGAAATAGTTAGACTCGCGCTTTGGTTTAGCCATTTACTGACATACTTCCGATTGATTGACTATAACTCACTCAATTTAACTCGTAATTCATTGAAATTAGTTCCATTTCGAAGGAATCGAAGTGTAGTTTAAAACGAAAGAAACGGAGATGAAAATTTCCAAGTATTTTGAGAGTTATGATGAAAATAGTTAGACTCACGCTTTGGTTTAGCAATTTACTGAGTTTAAAACGAAAGAAACGGAGATGAAAAACTTCAAGTATTTTGAGAGTTATGACGAAAATAGTTAGACTCGCGCTTTGGTTTAGCAATTTACTGACCTACCTCCGATTGATTGACCTTAACTCACCCAATTTAACTCGTAATTTATTGAAATTAGTTTCATTTCGAAGGAATCGAAGTGTCGTTTCAAACGAAAGAAACAGAGATGAAAACCTCCAAGTATTTTGAAAGTTATGATGGAAATAGTTAGACTCGCGCTTTGGTTTAGCAATTTACTGAGTTTAAAACGAAAGAAACGGAGATGAAAATCTTCAAGTATTTTGAGAGTTATGACGAAAATAGTTAGACTCGCGCTTTGGTTTAGCAATTTACTGACCTACCTCCGATTGATTGACCTTAACTCACTCAATTTTACTCGTAATTCATTAAAATAATTCCATTTCGAAAGAATCGAAGTTTAGTTGAAAACGAAAGAAACGGAGATGAAAAACAACAAGTATTTTGAGACTTATGATGGAGCTTGTTAGACTCGCGCTTTGGTTTAGCAATTTACTGACCTACCTCCGATTGATTGACCATAACTCACTCAATTTAACTCGTAATTCATTGAAATCAGTTTCATTTCGAAGGAATCGAAGTGTAGTTTAAAACGAAAGAAACGAAAAATTAAAAACTCCAAGTATTTTGAGAGTTATGATGGAAATAGTTAGACTCGCGCTTTGGTTTAGCAATTTACTGACCTACCTCCGATTGATTGACCAAAACTCACTCAATTGAACTCGTAATTCATTGAAATTAGTTTCATTTCGAAGGAATCGAAGTGTAGTTTAAAACGAAAGAAACGGAGATGAAAAACAACAAGTATTTTGAGACTTATGATGGAGCTTGTTAGACTCGCGCTTTGGTTTAGCAATTTACTGACCTACCTCCGATTGATTGACCATAACTCACTCAATTTAACTCGTAATTCATTGAAATCAGTTTCATTTCGAAGGAATCGAAGTGTAGTTTAAAACGAAAGAAACGAAGATGAAAAACTCCAAGTATTTTGAGAGTTATGATGGAAATAGTTAGACTCGCGCTTTGGTTTAGCAATTTACTGACATACTTCAGATTGATTGATTATAACTCACTCAATTTAACTCGTAATTCATTGAAATTAGTTCCATTTCGAAGGAATCGAAGTGTAGTTTAAAACGAAAGAAACGGAGATGAAAAACTCTAAGTATTTTGAGAGTTATGATGGAAATAGTTAGAGTCGCGCTTTGGTTTAGCAATTTACTGACCTACCTCCGATTGATTGACCATAACTCACTCAATTGAACTCGTAATTCATTGAAATTAGTTTCATTTCGAAGGAATCGAAGTGTAGTTTAAAACGAAAGAAACGGAGATGAAAAACTCTAAGTATTTTGAGAGTTATGATGGAAATAGTTAGACTCGCGCTTTGGTTTAGCAATTTACTGACCTACCTCCGATTGATTGACCATAACTCACTCAATTTAACTCGTAATTCATTGAAATCAGTTTCATTTCGAAGGAATCGAAGTGTAGTTTAAAACGAAAGAAACGAAGATGAAAAACTCCAAGTATTTTGAGAATTATGATGGAAATAGTTAGACTCGCGCTTTGGTTTAGCAATTTACTGACCTACCTCCGATTGATTGACCATAACTCAGTCAATTTAACTCGTAATTCATTGAAATCAGTTTTATTTCGAAGGAATCGAAGTGTAGTTTAAACTGAAAGAAACGGAGATGAAAAATATTAAGTATTTTAAGAGTTATGATGGAAATAGTTAGACTCGCGCTTTGGTTTAGCAATTTACTGACCTACCTCCGATTGATTGACCATAACTCAGTCAATTTAACTCGTAATTCATTGAAATCAGTTTTATTTCGAAGGAATCGAAGTGTAGTTTAAAACGAAAGAAACGAAGATGAAAAACTCCAAGTATTTTGATAGTTATGATGGAAATAGTTAGACTCGCGCTTTGGTTTAGCAATTTACTAACCTACCTCCGATTGATTGACCATAACTCACTCAATTGAACTCGTAATTCATTGAAATTAGTTTCATTTCGAAGGAATCGAAGTATAGTTTAAAACGAAAGATACGGAGATGAAAAACTCCAAGTATTTTGAGAGTTATGATGGAAATAGTTAGACTCGCGCTTTGTTTTAGCAATTTACTGACCTACCTTCGATTGATTGACCATAACTCAGTTAATTCGACTCGTAATTCATTTACATTAGTTCCATTTCGAATGAATCGAAGTGTAGTTTAAAACGAAAGAAACGGAGATGAAAAACTCCAAGTATTTTGAGAGTTATGATGGAAATAATTAGACTCGCGCTGTGGTTTAGCAATTTACTGACCTAACTCCGATTGATTGACCATAACTCACTCAATTCAACTCGTAATTCATTGAAATTAGCTCCATTTCGAAGGAATCGAAGTGTAGTTTAAAACGAACAAAACGGAGATGAAAAACTACAAGTATTTTGAGAGTTATGATGGAAGTGGTTAGACTCGTGCTTTGGTTTAGCAATTTACTGACCTACCTTCGATTGATTGACCATAACTCAGTTAATTCGACTCGTAATTCATTGACATTAGTTACATTTCGAAGGAATCGAAGTTTAGTTTAAAACGAAAGAAACGGAGATGAAAAACTCCAAGTATTTTGAGACTTATGATGGAAATAGTTAGACTCGCGCTTTGGTTTAGCAATTTACTCACCTACCTCCGATTGATTGACCATAACTCACTCAATTTTACTCGTAATTCATTGAAATTAGTTCCATTTCGAATGAATCGAAGTGTAGTTTAAAACGAAAGAAACAGAGATGAAAAACTCCGATGGATTGACCATAACTCACTCAATTGAACTCGTAATTCATTGAAATTAGTTTCATTTCGAAGAAATCGAAGTGTAGTTTAAAACAAAAGAAACGGAGATGAAAAACTACAAGTATTTTGAGAGTTATGATGAAAATAGTTAGACTCGCGCTTTGGTTTAGCAATTTACTTACTTACCTCCGATTGATTGACCGTAACTCACTCAATTTACTTCGTAATTCATTGAAATCAGTTTCATTTCGAAGGAATCGAAGTGTAGTTTAAACTGAAAGAAACGGAGTTGAAAAATATTAAGTATTTTAAGAGTTATGATGAAAATAATTAGACTCGCGCTTTGGTTTAGCAATTTACTGACCTACCTCCGATTGATTGACCATAACTCACTCAATTTAACTCGTAATTCATTGAAATTAGTTTCATTTCGAAGGAATCGAAGTGTAGTTTAAAACGAAAGAAACGGAGATGAAAAACTCAAAGTTATTTGAGAGTTATGATGGAAATAGTTAGACTCGCGCTTTGGTTTAGCAATTTACTGACCTACCTTCGATTGATTGACCATAACTCACTCAATTGAACTCGTAATTCATTGAAATTAGTTTTATTTCGAAGGAATCGAAGTTTAGTTTAAAACGAAAGAAACGGAGATGAAAAACTCCAAGTATTTTGAGAGTTATGATGGAAATAGTTAGACTCGCGCTTTGGTTTAGCAATTTACTGACCTACCTCCGATTGATTAACCATAACTCACTCAATTTAACTCGTAATTCATTGAAATTAGTTTAATTTTGAGGGAATCAAAGTGTAGTTTGAAACGAAAGAAACGGAGATGAAAAACTCCAAGTATTTTGAGAGTTATGATGGAAATAGTTAGACTCGCGCTTTGGTTTAGCAATTTACTGACCTACCTCCGATTGATTGACCATAACTCACCCAATTTAACTCGTAATTTATTGAAATTAGTTTCATTTCGAAGGAATCGAAGTGTCGTTTAAAACGAAAGAAACGAAGATGAAAAACTCCAAGTATTTTGAGAGTTATGATGGAAATAGTTAGACTCGCGCTTTGGTTTAGCAATTTACTGACATACTTCCGATTGATTGACCATAACTCACTCAATTTAACTCGTAATTCATTGAAATTAGTTCCATTTCGAAGGAATCGAAGTGTAGTTTAAAACGAAAGAAACGGAGATGAAAATTTCCAAGTATTTTGAGAGTTATGATGAAAATAGTTAGACTCACGCTTTGGTTTAGCAATTTACTGACTTACCTCCGATTGATTGACCATAACTCACCAAATTTAACTCGTAATTTATTGAAATTATTTTCATTTCGAAGGAATCGAAGTGTCGTTTCAAACGAAAGAAACGGAGATGAAAAACTCCAAGTATTTTGAGAGTTATGATGGAAATAGTTAGACTCGCGCTTTGGTTTAGCAATTTAGTGACATACCACCGATTGATTGACCATAACTCACTCAATTTAACTCGTAATTCATTGAAATTAGTTTCATTTCGAAGGAATCAAAGTGTAGTTGAAAAGGAAAGACACGGAGATGAAAAACTCCAAGTATTTTGAGACTTATGATGGAAATAATTAGACTCGCGCTGTGGTTTAGCAATTTACTGACCTAACTCCGATTGATTGACCATAACTTACTCAATTCAACTCGTAATTCATTGAAATTAGCTCCATTTCGAAGGAATCGAAGTGTAGTTTAAAACGTACGAAACGGAGATGAAAAACTACAAGTATTTTGAAAGTTATGATGGAAGTGGTTAGACTCGTGCTTTAGTTTAGCAATTTACTGACCTACCTTCGATTGATTGACCATAACTCAGTTAATTCGACTCGTAATTCCTTGACATTAGTTACATTTCGAAGGAATCGAAGTATAGTTTAAAACGAAAGAAACGGAGATCAAAAACTCCAAGTATTTTGAGAGTTATGATGGAAATAGTTAGACTCGCGCTTTGGTTTAGCAATTTACTGACCTACCTCCGATTGATTGACCATAACTCACTCAATTTTGCTCGTAATTCATTGAAATTAGTTCCATTTCGAATGAATCGAAGTGTAGTTTAAAACGAAAGAAACAGAGATGAAAAACTCTAAGTATTTTGAGAGTTATGATGGAAATAGTTAGACTCGCGCTTTGGTTTAGCCATTTACTGACATACTTCCGATTGATTGACTATAACTCACTCAATTTAACTCGTAATTCATTGAAATTAGTTCCATTTCGAAGGAATCGAAGTGTAGTTTAAAATGAAAGAAACGGAGATGAAAATTTCCAAGTATTTTGAGAGTTATGATGAAAATAGTTAGACTCACGCTTTGGTTTAGCAATTTACTGACCTACCTCCGATTGATTGACCATAACTCACCCAATTTAACTTGTAATTTATTGAAATTAGTTTCATTTCGAAGGAATCGAAGTGTCGTTTCAAACGAAAGAAACAGAGATGAAAAACTCCAAGTATTTTGAGAGTTATGATGGAAATAGTTAGACTCGCGCTTTGGTTTAGCAATTTACTGAGTTTAAAACGAAAAAAACGGAGATGAAAAACTTCAAGTATTTTGAGAGTTATGACGAAAATAGTTAGACTCGCGCTTTGGTTTAGCAATTTACTGACCTACCTCCGATTGATTGACCTTAACTCACTCAATTTTGCTCGTAATTCATTGAAATTAGTTCCATTTCGAATGAATCGAAGTGTAGTTTAAAACGAAAGAAACAGAGATGAAAAACTCTAAGTATTTTGAGAGTTATGATGGAAATAGTTAGACTCGCGCTTTGGTTTAGCCATTTACTGACATACTTCCGATTGATTGACTATAACTCACTCAATTTAACTCGTAATTCATTGAAATTAGTTCCATTTCGAAGGAATCGAAGTGTAGTTTAAAACGAAAGAAACGGAGATGAAAATTTCCAAGTATTTTGAGAGTTATGATGAAAATAGTTAGACTCACGCTTTGGTTTAGCAATTTACTGACCTACCTCCGATTGATTGACCATAACTCACCCAATTTAACTCGTAATTTATTGAAATTAGTTTCATTTCGAAGGAATCGAAGTGTCGTTTCAAACGAAAGAAACAGAGATGAAAAACTCCAAGTATTTTGAGAGTTATGATGGAAATAGTTAGACTCGCGCTTTGGTTTAGCAATTTACTGAGTTTAAAACGAAAAAAACGGAGATGAAAAACTTCAAGTATTTTGAGAGTTATGACGAAAATAGTTAGACTCGCGCTTTGGTTTAGCAATTTACTGACCTACCTCCGATTGATTGACCTTAACTCACTCAATTTTACTCGTAATTCATTAAAATTAGTTCCATTTCGAAAGAATCGAAGTTTAGTTGAAAACGAAAGAAACGGAGATGAAAAACAACAAGTATTTTGAGACTTATGATGGAGCTTGTTAGACTCGCGCTTTGGTTTAGCAATTTACTGACGTACCTCCGATTGATTGACCATAACTCACTCAATTTAACTCGTAATTCATTGAAATCAGTTTCATTTCGAAGGAATCGAAGTGTAGTTTAAAACGAAAGAAACGAAGATGAAAAACTCCAAGTATTTTGAGAGTTATGATGGAAATAGTTAGACTCGCGCTTTGGTTTAGCAATTTACTGACATACTTCCGATTGATTGACCATAACTCACTCAATTTAACTCGTAATTCATTGAAATTAGTTCCATTTCGAAGGAATCGAAGTGTAGTTTAAAACGAAAGAAACGGAGATGAAAATTTCCAAGTATTTTGAGAGTTATGATGAAAATAGTTAGACTCACGCTTTGGTTTAGCAATTTACTGACTTACCTCCGATTGATTGACCATAACTCACCAAATTTAACTCGTAATTTATTGAAATTAGTTTCATTTCGAAGGAATCGAAGTGTCGTTTCAAACGAAAGAAACGGAGATGAAAAACTCCAAGTATTTTGAGAGTTATGATGGAAATAGTTAGACTCGCGCTTTGGTTTAGCAATTTAGTGACATACCACCGATTGATTGACCATAACTCACTCAATTTAACTCGTAATTCATTGAAATTAGTTTCATTTCGAAGGAATCAAAGTGTAGTTGAAAAGGAAAGACACGGAGATGAAAAACTCCAAGTATTTTGAGACTTATGATGGAAATAATTAGACTCGCGCTGTGGTTTAGCAATTTACTGACCTAACTCCGATTGATTGACCATAACTTACTCAATTCAACTCGTAATTCATTGAAATTAGCTCCATTTCGAAGGAATCGAAGTGTAGTTTAAAACGTACGAAACGGAGATGAAAAACTACAAGTATTTTGAGAGTTATGATGGAAGTGGTTAGACTCGTGCTTTAGTTTAGCAATTTACTGACCTACCTTCGATTGATTGACCATAACTCAGTTAATTCGACTCGTAATTCCTTGACATTAGTTACATTTCGAAGGAATCGAAGTATAGTTTAAAACGAAAGAAACGGAGATCAAAAACTCCAAGTATTTTGAGAGTTATGATGGAAATAGTTAGACTCGCGCTTTGGTTTAGCAATTTACTGACCTACCTCCGATTGATTGACCATAACTCACTCAATTTTGCTCGTAATTCATTGAAATTAGTTCCATTTCGAATGAATCGAAGTGTAGTTTAAAACGAAAGAAACAGAGATGAAAAACTCTAAGTATTTTGAGAGTTATGATGGAAATAGTTAGACTCGCGCTTTGGTTTAGCCATTTACTGACATACTTCCGATTGATTGACTATAACTCACTCAATTTAACTCGTAATTCATTGAAATTAGTTCCATTTCGAAGGAATCGAAGTGTAGTTTAAAACGAAAGAAACGGAGATGAAAATTTCCAAGTATTTTGAGAGTTATGATGAAAATAGTTAGACTCACGCTTTGGTTTAGCAATTTACTGACCTACCTCCGATTGATTGACCATAACTCACCCAATTTAACTCGTAATTTATTGAAATTAGTTTCATTTCGAAGGAATCGAAGTGTCGTTTCAAACGAAAGAAACAGAGATGAAAAACTCCAAGTATTTTGAGAGTTATGATGGAAATAGTTAGACTCGCGCTTTGGTTTAGCAATTTACTGAGTTTAAAACGAAAAAAACGGAGATGAAAAACTTCAAGTATTTTGAGAGTTATGACGAAAATAGTTAGACTCGCGCTTTGGTTTAGCAATTTACTGACCTACCTCCGATTGATTGACCTTAACTCACTCAATTTTGCTCGTAATTCATTGAAATTAGTTCCATTTCGAATGAATCGAAGTGTAGTTTAAAACGAAAGAAACAGAGATGAAAAACTCTAAGTATTTTGAGAGTTATGATGGAAATAGTTAGACTCGCGCTTTGGTTTAGCCATTTACTGACATACTTCCGATTGATTGACTATAACTCACTCAATTTAACTCGTAATTCATTGAAATTAGTTCCATTTCGAAGGAATCGAAGTGTAGTTTAAAACGAAAGAAACGGAGATGAAAATTTCCAAGTATTTTGAGAGTTATGATGAAAATAGTTAGACTCACGCTTTGGTTTAGCAATTTACTGACCTACCTCCGATTGATTGACCATAACTCACCCAATTTAACTCGTAATTTATTGAAATTAGTTTCATTTCGAAGGAATCGAAGTGTCGTTTCAAACGAAAGAAACAGAGATGAAAAACTCCAAGTATTTTGAGAGTTATGATGGAAATAGTTAGACTCGCGCTTTGGTTTAGCAATTTACTGAGTTTAAAACGAAAAAAACGGAGATGAAAAACTTCAAGTATTTTGAGAGTTATGACGAAAATAGTTAGACTCGCGCTTTGGTTTAGCAATTTACTGACCTACCTCCGATTGATTGACCTTAACTCACTCAATTTTACTCGTAATTCATTAAAATTAGTTCCATTTCGAAAGAATCGAAGTTTAGTTGAAAACGAAAGAAACGGAGATGAAAAACAACAAGTATTTTGAGACTTATGATGGAGCTTGTTAGACTCGCGCTTTGGTTTAGCAATTTACTGACGTACCTCCGATTGATTGACCATAACTCACTCAATTTAACTCGTAATTCATTGAAATCAGTTTCATTTCGAAGGAATCGAAGTGTAGTTTAAAACGAAAGAAACGAAGATGAAAAACTCCAAGTATTTTGAGAGTTATGATGGAAATAGTTAGACTCGCGCTTTGGTTTAGCAATTTACTGACATACTTCCGATTGATTGACCATAACTCACTCAATTTAACTCGTAATTCATTGAAATTAGTTCCATTTCGAAGGAATCGAAGTGTAGTTTAAAACGAAAGAAACGGAGATGAAAATTTCCAAGTATTTTGAGAGTTATGATGAAAATAGTTAGACTCACGCTTTGGTTTAGCAATTTACTGACTTACCTCCGATTGATTGACCATAACTCACCAAATTTAACTCGTAATTTATTGAAATTAGTTTCATTTCGAAGGAATCGAAGTGTCGTTTCAAACGAAAGAAACGGAGATGAAAAACTCCAAGTATTTTGAGAGTTATGATGGAAATAGTTAGACTCGCGCTTTGGTTTAGCAATTTAGTGACATACCACCGATTGATTGACCATAACTCACTCAATTTAACTCGTAATTTATTGAAATTAGTTTCATTTCGAAGGAATCAAAGTGTAGTTGAAAAGGAAAGACACGGAGATGAAAAACTCCAAGTATTTTGAGACTTATGATGGAAATAATTAGACTCGCGCTGTGGTTTAGCAATTTACTGACCTAACTCCGATTGATTGACCATAACTTACTCAATTCAACTCGTAATTCATTGAAATTAGCTCCATTTCGAAGGAATCGAAGTGTAGTTTAAAACGTACGAAACGGAGATGAAAAACTACAAGTATTTTGAGAGTTATGATGGAAGTGGTTAGACTCGTGCTTTAGTTTAGCAATTTACTGACCTACCTTCGATTGATTGACCATAACTCAGTTAATTCGACTCGTAATTCCTTGACATTAGTTACATTTCGAAGGAATCGAAGTATAGTTTAAAACGAAAGAAACGGAGATCAAAAACTCCAAGTATTTTGAGAGTTATGATGGAAATAGTTAGACTCGCGCTTTGGTTTAGCAATTTACTGACCTACCTCCGATTGATTGACCATAACTCACTCAATTTTGCTCGTAATTCATTGAAATTAGTTCCATTTCGAATGAATCGAAGTGTAGTTTAAAACGAAAGAAACAGAGATGAAAAACTCTAAGTATTTTGAGAGTTATGATGGAAATAGTTAGACTCGCGCTTTGGTTTAGCCATTTACTGACATACTTCCGATTGATTGACTATAACTCACTCAATTTAACTCGTAATTCATTGAAATTAGTTCCATTTCGAAGGAATCGAAGTGTAGTTTAAAACGAAAGAAACGGAGATGAAAATTTCCAAGTATTTTGAGAGTTATGATGAAAATAGTTAGACTCACGCTTTGGTTTAGCAATTTACTGACCTACCTCCGATTGATAGACCATAACTCACCCAATTTAACTCGTAATTTATTGAAATTAGTTTCATTTCGAAGGAATCGAAGTGTCGTTTCAAACGAAAGAAACAGAGATGAAAAACTCCAAGTATTTTGAGAGTTATGATGGAAATAGTTAGACTCGCGCTTTGGTTTAGCAATTTACTGAGTTTAAAACGAAAAAAACGGAGATGAAAAACTTCAAGTATTTTGAGAGTTATGACGAAAATAGTTAGACTCGCGCTTTGGTTTAGCAATTTACTGACCTACCTCCGATTGATTGACCTTAACTCACTCAATTTTGCTCGTAATTCATTGAAATTAGTTCCATTTCGAATGAATCGAAGTGTAGTTTAAAACGAAAGAAACAGAGATGAAAAACTCTAAGTATTTTGAGAGTTATGATGGAAATAGTTAGACTCGCGCTTTGGTTTAGCCATTTACTGACATACTTCCGATTGATTGACTATAACTCACTCAATTTAACTCGTAATTCATTGAAATTAGTTCCATTTCGAAGGAATCGAAGTGTAGTTTAAAACGAAAGAAACGGAGATGAAAATTTCCAAGTATTTTGAGAGTTATGATGAAAATAGTTAGACTCACGCTTTGGTTTAGCAATTTACTGACCTACCTCCGATTGATTGACCATAACTCACCCAATTTAACTCGTAATTTATTGAAATTAGTTTCATTTCGAAGGAATCGAAGTGTCGTTTCAAACGAAAGAAACAGAGATGAAAAACTCCAAGTATTTTGAGAGTTATGATGGAAATAGTTAGACTCGCGCTTTGGTTTAGCAATTTACTGAGTTTAAAACGAAAAAAACGGAGATGAAAAACTTCAAGTATTTTGAGAGTTATGACGAAAATAGTTAGACTCGCGCTTTGGTTTAGCAATTTACTGACCTACCTCCGATTGATTGACCTTAACTCACTCAATTTTACTCGTAATTCATTAAAATTAGTTCCATTTCGAAAGAATCGAAGTTTAGTTGAAAACGAAAGAAACGGAGATGAAAAACAACAAGTATTTTGAGACTTATGATGGAGCTTGTTAGACTCGCGCTTTGGTTTAGCAATTTACTGACGTACCTCCGATTGATTGACCATAACTCACTCAATTTAACTCGTAATTCATTGAAATCAGTTTCATTTCGAAGGAATCGAAGTGTAGTTTAAAACGAAAGAAACGAAGATGAAAAACTCCAAGTATTTTGAGAGTTATGATGGAAATAGTTAGACTCGCGCTTTGGTTTAGCAATTTACTGACATACTTCCGATTGATTGACCATAACTCACTCAATTTAACTCGTAATTCATTGAAATTAGTTCCATTTCGAAGGAATCGAAGTGTAGTTTAAAACGAAAGAAACGGAGATGAAAATTTCCAAGTATTTTGAGAGTTATGATGAAAATAGTTAGACTCACGCTTTGGTTTAGC
This sequence comes from Tasmannia lanceolata, assembly GCF_043159265.1. Taxonomy (NCBI): domain Eukaryota; kingdom Viridiplantae; phylum Streptophyta; class Magnoliopsida; order Canellales; family Winteraceae; genus Tasmannia; species Tasmannia lanceolata. The sequence goes on from NW_027518678.1 coordinate 1,479,295, forward strand.
AATTTACTGACTTACCTCCGATTGATTGACCATAACTCACCAAATTTAACTCGTAATTTATTGAAATTAGTTTCATTTCGAAGGAATCGAAGTGTCGTTTCAAACGAAAGAAACGGAGATGAAAAACTCCAAGTATTTTGAGAGTTATGATGGAAATAGTTAGACTCGCGCTTTGGTTTAGCAATTTAGTGACATACCACCGATTGATTGACCATAACTCACTCAATTTAACTCGTAATTCATTGAAATTAGTTTCATTTCGAAGGAATCAAAGTGTAGTTGAAAAGGAAAGACACGGAGATGAAAAACTCCAAGTATTTTGAGACTTATGATGGAAATAATTAGACTCGCGCTGTGGTTTAGCAATTTACTGACCTAACTCCGATTGATTGACCATAACTTACTCAATTCAACTCGTAATTCATTGAAATTAGCTCCATTTCGAAGGAATCGAAGTGTAGTTTAAAACGTACGAAACGGAGATGAAAAACTACAAGTATTTTGAGAGTTATGATGGAAGTGGTTAGACTCGTGCTTTAGTTTAGCAATTTACTGACCTACCTTCGATTGATTGACCATAACTCAGTTAATTCGACTCGTAATTCCTTGACATTAGTTACATTTCGAAGGAATCGAAGTATAGTTTAAAACGAAAGAAACGGAGATCAAAAACTCCAAGTATTTTGAGAGTTATGATGGAAATAGTTAGACTCGCGCTTTGGTTTAGCAATTTACTGACCTACCTCCGATTGATTGACCATAACTCACTCAATTTTGCTCGTAATTCATTGAAATTAGTTCCATTTCGAATGAATCGAAGTGTAGTTTAAAACGAAAGAAACGGAGATGAAAAACTCTAAGTATTTTGAGAGTTATGATGGAAATAGTTAGACTCGCGCTTTGGTTTAGCCATTTACTGACATACTTCCGATTGATTGACTATAACTCACTCAATTTAACTCGTAATTCATTGAAATTAGTTCCATTTCGAAGGAATCGAAGTGTAGTTTAAAACGAAAGAAACGGAGATGAAAATTTCCAAGTATTTTGAGAGTTATGATGAAAATAGTTAGACTCACGCTTTGGTTTAGCAATTTACTGACCTACCTCCGATTGATTAACCATAACTCACCCAATTTAACTCGTAATTTATTGAAATTAGTTTCATTTCGAAGGAATCGAAGTGTCGTTTCAAACGAAAGAAACAGAGATGAAAAACTCCAAGTATTTTGAGAGTTATGATGGAAATAGTTAGACTCGCGCTTTGGTTTAGCAATTTACTGAGTTTAAAACGAAAAAAACGGAGATGAAAAACTTCAAGTATTTTGAGAGTTATGACGAAAATAGTTAGACTCGCGCTTTGGTTTAGCAATTTACTGACCTACCTCCGATTGATTGACCTTAACTCACTCAATTTTGCTCGTAATTCATTGAAATTAGTTCCATTTCGAATGAATCGAAGTGTAGTTTAAAACGAAAGAAACAGAGATGAAAAACTCTAAGTATTTTGAGAGTTATGATGGAAATAGTTAGACTCGCGCTTTGGTTTAGCCATTTACTGACATACTTCCGATTGATTGACTATAACTCACTCAATTTAACTCGTAATTCATTGAAATTAGTTCCATTTCGAAGGAATCGAAGTGTAGTTTAAAACGAAAGAAACGGAGATGAAAATTTCCAAGTATTTTGAGAGTTATGATGAAAATAGTTAGACTCACGCTTTGGTTTAGCAATTTACTGACCTACCTCCGATTGATTGACCATAACTCACCCAATTTAACTCGTAATTTATTGAAATTAGTTTCATTTCGAAGGAATCGAAGTGTCGTTTCAAACGAAAGAAACAGAGATGAAAAACTCCAAGTATTTTGAGAGTTATGATGGAAATAGTTAGACTCGCGCTTTGGTTTAGCAATTTACTGAGTTTAAAACGAAAAAAACGGAGATGAAAAACTTCAAGTATTTTGAGAGTTATGACGAAAATAGTTAGACTCGCGCTTTGGTTTAGCAATTTACTGACCTACCTCCGATTGATTGACCTTAACTCACTCAATTTTACTCGTAATTCATTAAAATTAGTTCCATTTCGAAAGAATCGAAGTTTAGTTGAAAACGAAAGAAACGGAGATGAAAAACAACAAGTATTTTGAGACTTATGATGGAGCTTGTTAGACTCGCGCTTTGGTTTAGCAATTTACTGACGTACCTCCGATTGATTGACCATAACTCACTCAATTTAACTCGTAATTCATTGAAATCAGTTTCATTTCGAAGGAATCGAAGTGTAGTTTAAAACGAAAGAAACGAAGATGAAAAACTCCAAGTATTTTGAGAGTTATGATGGAAATAGTTAGACTCGCGCTTTGGTTTAGCAATTTACTGACATACTTCCGATTGATTGACCATAACTCACTCAATTTAACTCGTAATTCATTGAAATTAGTTCCATTTCGAAGGAATCGAAGTGTAGTTTAAAACGAAAGAAACGGAGATGAAAATTTCCAAGTATTTTGAGAGTTATGATGAAAATAGTTAGACTCACGCTTTGGTTTAGCAATTTACTGACTTACCTCCGATTGATTGACCATAACTCACCAAATTTAACTCGTAATTTATTGAAATTAGTTTCATTTCGAAGGAATCGAAGTGTCGTTTCAAACGAAAGAAACGGAGATGAAAAACTCCAAGTATTTTGAGAGTTATGATGGAAATAGTTAGACTCGCGCTTTGGTTTAGCAATTTAGTGACATACCACCGATTGATTGACCATAACTCACTCAATTTAACTCGTAATTCATTGAAATTAGTTTCATTTCGAAGGAATCAAAGTGTAGTTGAAAAGGAAAGACACGGAGATGAAAAACTCCAAGTATTTTGAGACTTATGATGGAAATAATTAGACTCGCGCTGTGGTTTAGCAATTTACTGACCTAACTCCGATTGATTGACCATAACTTACTCAATTCAACTCGTAATTCATTGAAATTAGCTCCATTTCGAAGGAATCGAAGTGTAGTTTAAAACGTACGAAACGGAGATGAAAAACTACAAGTATTTTGAGAGTTATGATGGAAGTGGTTAGACTCGTGCTTTAGTTTAGCAATTTACTGACCTACCTTCGATTGATTGACCATAACTCAGTTAATTCGACTCGTAATTCCTTGACATTAGTTACATTTCGAAGGAATCGAAGTATAGTTTAAAACGAAAGAAACGGAGATCAAAAACTCCAAGTATTTTGAGAGTTATGATGGAAATAGTTAGACTCGCGCTTTGGTTTAGCAATTTACTGACCTACCTCCGATTGATTGACCATAACTCACTCAATTTTGCTCGTAATTCATTGAAATTAGTTCCATTTCGAATGAATCGAAGTGTAGTTTAAAACGAAAGAAACAGAGATGAAAAACTCTAAGTATTTTGAGAGTTATGATGGAAATAGTTAGACTCGCGCTTTGGTTTAGCCATTTACTGACATACTTCCGATTGATTGACTATAACTCACTCAATTTAACTCGTAATTCATTGAAATTAGTTCCATTTCGAAGGAATCGAAGTGTAGTTTAAAACGAAAGAAACGGAGATGAAAATTTCCAAGTATTTTGAGAGTTATGATGAAAATAGTTAGACTCACGCTTTGGTTTAGCAATTTACTGACCTACCTCCGATTGATTGACCATAACTCACCCAATTTAACTCGTAATTTATTGAAATTAGTTTCATTTCGAAGGAATCGAAGTGTCGTTTCAAACGAAAGAAACAGAGATGAAAAACTCCAAGTATTTTGAGAGTTATGATGGAAATAGTTAGACTCGCGCTTTGGTTTAGCAATTTACTGAGTTTAAAACGAAAAAAACGGAGATGAAAAACTTCAAGTATTTTGAGAGTTATGACGAAAATAGTTAGACTCGCGCTTTGGTTTAGCAATTTACTGACCTACCTCCGATTGATTGACCTTAACTCACTCAATTTTGCTCGTAATTCATTGAAATTAGTTCCATTTCGAATGAATCGAAGTGTAGTTTAAAACGAAAGAAACAGAGATGAAAAACTCTAAGTATTTTGAGAGTTATGATGGAAATAGTTAGACTCGCGCTTTGGTTTAGCCATTTACTGACATACTTCCGATTGATTGACTATAACTCACTCAATTTAACTCGTAATTCATTGAAATTAGTTCCATTTCGAAGGAATCGAAGTGTAGTTTAAAACGAAAGAAACGGAGATGAAAATTTCCAAGTATTTTGAGAGTTATGATGAAAATAGTTAGACTCACGCTTTGGTTTAGCAATTTACTGACCTACCTCCGATTGATTGACCATAACTCACCCAATTTAACTCGTAAATTATTGAAATTAGTTTCATTTCGAAGGAATCGAAGTGTCGTTTCAAACGAAAGAAACAGAGATGAAAAACTCCAAGTATTTTGAGAGTTATGATGGAAATAGTTAGACTCGCGCTTTGGTTTAGCAATTTACTGAGTTTAAAACGAAAAAAACGGAGATGAAAAACTTCAAGTATTTTGAGAGTTATGACGAAAATAGTTAGACTCGCGCTTTGGTTTAGCAATTTACTGACCTACCTCCGATTGATTGACCTTAACTCACTCAATTTTACTCGTAATTCATTAAAATTAGTTCCATTTCGAAAGAATCGAAGTTTAGTTGAAAACGAAAGAAACGGAGATGAAAAACAACAAGTATTTTGAGACTTATGATGGAGCTTGTTAGACTCGCGCTTTGGTTTAGCAATTTACTGACGTACCTCCGATTGATTGACCATAACTCACTCAATTTAACTCGTAATTCATTGAAATCAGTTTCATTTCGAAGGAATCGAAGTGTAGTTTAAAACGAAAGAAACGAAGATGAAAAACTCCAAGTATTTTGAGAGTTATGATGTAAATAGTTAGACTCGCGCTTTGGTTTAGCAATTTACTGACATACTTCCGATTGATTGACCATAACTCACTCAATTTAACTCGTAATTCATTGAAATTAGTTCCATTTCGAAGGAATCGAAGTGTAGTTTAAAACGAAAGAAACGGAGATGAAAATTTCCAAGTATTTTGAGAGTTATGATGAAAATAGTTAGACTCACGCTTTGGTTTAGCAATTTACTGACTTACCTCCGATTGATTGACCATAACTCACCAAATTTAACTCGTAATTTATTGAAATTAGTTTCATTTCGAAGGAATCGAAGTGTCGTTTCAAACGAAAGAAACGGAGATGAAAAACTCCAAGTATTTTGAGAGTTATGATGGAAATAGTTAGACTCGCGCTTTGGTTTAGCAATTTAGTGACATACCACCGATTGATTGACCATAACTCACTCAATTTAACTCGTAATTCATTGAAATTAGTTTCATTTCGAAGGAATCAAAGTGTAGTTGAAAAGGAAAGACACGGAGATGAAAAACTCCAAGTATTTTGAGACTTATGATGGAAATAATTAGACTCGCGCTGTGGTTTAGCAATTTACTGACCTAACTCCGATTGATTGACCATAACTTACTCAATTCAACTCGTAATTCATTGAAATTAGCTCCATTTCGAAGGAATCGAAGTGTAGTTTAAAACGTACGAAACGGAGATGAAAAACTACAAGTATTTTGAGAGTTATGATGGAAGTGGTTAGACTCGTGCTTTAGTTTAGCAATTTACTGACCTACCTTCGATTGATTGACCATAACTCAGTTAATTCGACTCGTAATTCCTTGACATTAGTTACATTTCGAAGGAATCGAAGTATAGTTTAAAACGAAAGAAACGGAGATCAAAAACTCCAAGTATTTTGAGAGTTATGATGGAAATAGTTAGACTCGCGCTTTGGTTTAGCAATTTACTGACCTACCTCCGATTGATTGACCATAACTCACTCAATTTTGCTCGTAATTCATTGAAATTAGTTCCATTTCGAATGAATCGAAGTGTAGTTTAAAACGAAAGAAACAGAGATGAAAAACTCTAAGTATTTTGAGAGTTATGATGGAAATAGTTAGACTCGCGCTTTGGTTTAGCCATTTACTGACATACTTCCGATTGATTGACTATAACTCACTCAATTTAACTCGTAATTCATTGAAATTAGTTCCATTTCGAAGGAATCGAAGTGTAGTTTAAAACGAAAGAAACGGAGATGAAAATTTCCAAGTATTTTGAGAGTTATGATGAAAATAGTTAGACTCACGCTTTGGTTTAGCAATTTACTGACCTACCTCCGATTGATTGACCATAACTCACCCAATTTAACTCGTAATTTATTGAAATTAGTTTCATTTCGAAGGAATCGAAGTGTCGTTTCAAACGAAAGAAACAGAGATGAAAAACTCCAAGTATTTTGAGAGTTATGATGGAAATAGTTAGACTCGCGCTTTGGTTTAGCAATTTACTGAGTTTAAAACGAAAAAAACGGAGATGAAAAACTTCAAGTATTTTGAGAGTTATGACGAAAATAGTTAGACTCGCGCTTTGGTTTAGCAATTTACTGACCTACCTCCGATTGATTGACCTTAACTCACTCAATTTTGCTCGTAATTCATTGAAATTAGTTCCATTTCGAATGAATCGAAGTGTAGTTTAAAACGAAAGAAACAGAGATGAAAAACTCTAAGTATTTTGAGAGTTATGATGGAAATAGTTAGACTCGCGCTTTGGTTTAGCCATTTACTGACATACTTCCGATTGATTGACTATAACTCACTCAATTTAACTCGTAATTCATTGAAATTAGTTCCATTTCGAAGGAATCGAAGTGTAGTTTAAAACGAAAGAAACGGAGATGAAAATTTCCAAGTATTTTGAGAGTTATGATGAAAATAGTTAGACTCACGCTTTGGTTTAGCAATTTACTGACCTACCTCCGATTGATTGACCATAACTCACCCAATTTAACTCGTAATTTATTGAAATTAGTTTCATTTCGAAGGAATCGAAGTGTCGTTTCAAACGAAAGAAACAGAGATGAAAAACTCCAAGTATTTTGAGAGTTATGATGGAAATAGTTAGACTCGCGCTTTGGTTTAGCAATTTACTGAGTTTAAAACGAAAAAAACGGAGATGAAAAACTTCAAGTATTTTGAGAGTTATGACGAAAATAGTTAGACTCGCGCTTTGGTTTAGCAATTTACTGACCTACCTCCGATTGATTGACCTTAACTCACTAAATTTTACTCGTAATTCATTAAAATTAGTTCCATTTCGAAAGAATCGAAGTTTAGTTGAAAACGAAAGAAACGGAGATGAAAAACAACAAGTATTTTGAGACTTATGATGGAGCTTGTTAGACTCGCGCTTTGGTTTAGCAATTTACTGACGTACCTCCGATTGATTGACCATAACTCACTCAATTTAACTCGTAATTCATTGAAATTAGTTTCATTTCGAAGGAATCGAAGTGTAGTTTAAAACGAAAGAAACGGAGATGAAAAACTCTAAGTATTTTGAGAGTTATGATGGAAATAGTTAGACTCGCGCTTTGGTTTAGCAATTTACTGACCTACCTCCGATTGATTGACCATAACTCACTCAATTGAACTCGTAATTCATTGAAATTAGTTTCATTTCGAAGGAATCGAAGTGTAGTTTAAAACGAAAGAAACGGAGATGAAAAACTCTAAGTATTTTGAGAGTTATGATGGAAATAGTTAGACTCGCGCTTTGGTTTAGCAATTTACTGACCTACCTCCGATTGATTGACCATAACTCACTCAATTTAACTCGTAATTCATTGAAATCAGTTTCATTTCAAAGGAATCGAAGTGTAGTTTAAAACGAAAGAAACGAAGATGAAAAACTCCAAGTATTTTGAGAATTATGATGGAAATAGTTAGACTCGCGCTTTGGTTTAGCAATTTACTGACCTACCTCCGATTGATTGACCATAACTCAGTCAATTTAACTCGTAATTCATTGAAATCAGTTTTATTTCGAATGAATCGAAGTGTAGTTTAAACTGAAAGAAACGGAGATGAAAAATATTAAGTATTTTAAGAGTTATGATGGAAATAGTTAGACTCGCGCTTTGGTTTAGCAATTTACTGACCTACCTCCGATTGATTGACCATAACTCAGTCAATTTAACTCGTAATTCATTGAAATCAGTTTTATTTCGAAGGAATCGAAGTGTAGTTTAAAACGAAAGAAACGAAGATGAAAAACTCCAAGTATTTTGATAGTTATGATGGAAATAGTTAGACTCGCGCTTTGGTTTAGCAATTTATTAACCTACCTCCGATTGATTGACCATAACTCACTCAATTGAACTCGTAATTCATTGAAATTAGTTTCATTTCGAAGGAATCGAAGTATAGTTTAAAACGAAAGATACGGAGATGAAAAACTCCAAGTATTTTGAGAGTTATGATGGAAATAGTTAGACTCGCGCTTTGTTTTAGCAATTTACTGACCTACCTTCGATTGATTGACCATAACTCAGTTAATTCGACTCGTAATTCATTTACATTAGTTCCATTTCGAAGGAATCGAAGTGTAGTTTAAAACGAAAGAAACGGAGATGAAAAACTCCAAGTATTTTGAGAGTTATGATGGAAATAATTAGACTCGCGCTGTGGTTTAGCAATTTACTGACCTAACTCCGATTGATTGACCATAACTCACTCAATTCAACTCGTAATTCATTGAAATTAGCTCCATTTCGAAGGAATCGAAGTGTAGTTTAAAACGAACAAAACGGAGATGAAAAACTACAAGTATTTTGAGAGTTATGATGGAAGTGGTTAGACTCGTGCTTTGGTTTAGCAATTTACTGACCTACCTTCGATTGATTGACCATAACTCAGTTAATTCGACTCGTAATTCATTGACATTAGTTACATTTCGAAGGAATCGAAGTTTAGTTTAAAACGAAAGAAACGGAGATGAAAAACTCCAAGTATTTTGAGAGTTATGATGGAAATAGTTAGACTCGCGCTTTGGTTTAGCAATTTACTCACCTACCTCCGATTGATTGACCATAACTCACTCAATTTTACTCGTAATTCATTGAAATTAGTTCCATTTCGAATGAATCGAAGTGTAGTTTAAAACGAAAGAAACAGAGATGAAAAACTCCAAGTATTTTGAGAGTTATGATGGAAATAGTTAGACTTGCGCTTTGGTTTAGCAATTTACTGACATACTTCCGATTGATTGACTATAACTCACTCAATTTAACTCGTAATTCATTGAAATTAGTTCCATTTCGAAGGAATCGAAGTGTAGTTTAAAACGAAAGAAACGGAGATGAAAATTTCCAAGTATTTTGAGAGTTATGATGAAAATAGTTAGACTCACGCTTTGGTTTAGCAATTTACTAACCTACCTCCGATTGATTGACCATAACTCACCCAATTTAACTCGTAATTTATTGAAATTAGTTTCATTTCGATGGAATCGAAGTGTCGTTTCAAACGAAAGAAACGGAGATGAAAAACTCCAAGTATTTTGAGAGTTATGATGGAAATAGTTAGACTCCCGCTTTGGTTTAGTAATTTACTGACCTACCTCCGAGTGATTGACCATAACTCACTCAATTGAACTCGTAATTCATTGAAATTAGTTTCATTTCGAAGAAATCGAAGTGTAGTTTAAAACGAAAGAAACGGAGATGAAAAACTCCAAGTATTTTAAGAGTTATGATGAAAATAGTTAGACTCGCGCTTTGGTTTAGAAATTTACTGACCTACCTCCGATTGATTGACCATAACTCACTCAATTTAACTCGTAATTCATTGAAATCAGTTTCATTTCGAAGGAATCGAAGTGTAGTTTAAAACGAAAGAAACAGAGATGAAAAACTCTAAGTATTTTGAGAGTTATGATGGAAATAGTTAGACTCGCGCTTTGGTTTAGCCATTTACTGACATACTTCCGATTGATTGACTATAACTCACTCAATTTAACTCGTAATTCATTGAAATTAGTTCCATTTCGAAGGAATCGAAGTGTAGTTTAAAACGAAAGAAACGGAGATGAAAATTTCCAAGTATTTTGAGAGTTATGATGAAAATAGTTAGACTCACGCTTTGGTTTAGCAATTTACTGACCTACCTCCGATTGATTGACCATAACTCACCAAATTTAACTCGTAATTTATTGAAATTAGTTTCATTTCGAAGGAATCGAAGTGTCGTTTCAAACGAAAGAAACAGAGATGAAAAACTCCAAGTATTTTGAGAGTTATGATGGAAATAGTTAGACTCGCGCTTTGGTTTAGCAATTTACTGAGTTTAAAACGAAAAAAATGGAGATGAAAAACTTCAAGTATTTTGAGAGTTATGACGAAAATAGTTAGACTCGCGCTTTGGTTTAGCAATTTACTGACCTACCTCCGATTGATTGACCTTAACTCACTCAATTTTACTCGTAATTCATTAAAATTAGTTCCATTTCGAAAGAATCGAAGTTTAGTTGAAAACGAAAGAAACGGAGATGAAAAACAACAAGTATTTTGAGACTTATGATGGAGCTTGTTAGACTCGCGCTTTGGTTTAGCAATTTACTGACCTACCTCCGATTGATTGACCATAACTCACTCAATTTAACTCGTAATTCATTGAAATCAGTTTCATTTCGAAGGAATCGAAGTGTAGTTTAAAACGAAAGAAACGAAGATGAAAAACTCCAAGTATTTTGAGAGTTATGATGGAAATAGTTAGACTCGCGCTTTGGTTTAGCAATTTACTGACATACTTCCGATTGATTGACCATAACTCACTCAATTTAACTCGTAATTCATTGAAATTAGTTCCATTTCGAAGGAATCGAAGTGTAGTTTAAAACGAAAGAAACGGAGATGAAAATTTCCAAGTATTTTGAGAGTTATGATGAAAATAGTTAGACTCACGCTTTGGTTTAGCAATTTACTGACTTACCTCCGATTGATTGACCATAACTCACCAAATTTAACTCGTAATTTATTGAAATTAGTTTCATTTCGAAGGAATCGAAGTGTCGTTTCAAACGAAAGAAACGGAGATGAAAAACTCCAAGTATTTTGAGAGTTATGATGGAAATAGTTAGACTCGCGCTTTGGTTTAGCAATTTAGTGACATACCACCGATTGATTGACCATAACTCACTCAATTTAACTCGTAATTCATTGAAATTAGTTTCATTTCGAAGGAATCAAAGTGTAGTTGAAAAGGAAAGACACGGAGATGAAAAACTCCAAGTATTTTGAGACTTATGATGGAAATAATTAGACTCGCGCTGTGGTTTAGCAATTTACTGACCTAACTCCGATTGATTGACCATAACTTACTCAATTCAACTCGTAATTCATTGAAATTAGCTCCATTTCGAAGGAATCGAAGTGTAGTTTAAAACGTACGAAACGGAGATGAAAAACTACAAGTATTTTGAGAGTTATGATGGAAGTGGTTAGACTCGTGCTTTAGTTTAGCAATTTACTGACCTACCTTCGATTGATTGACCATAACTCAGTTAATTCGACTCGTAATTCCTTGACATTAGTTACATTTCGAAGGAATCGAAGTATAGTTTAAAACGAAAGAAACGGAGATCAAAAACTCCAAGTATTTTGAGAGTTATGATGGAAATAGTTAGACTCGCGCTTTGGTTTAGCAATTTACTGACCTACCTCCGATTGATTGACCATAACTCACTCAATTTTGCTCGTAATTCATTGAAATTAGTTCCATTTCGAATGAATCGAAGTGTAGTTTAAAACGAAAGAAACAGAGATGAAAAACTCTAAGTATTTTGAGAGTTATGATGGAAATAGTTAGACTCGCGCTTTGGTTTAGCCATTTACTGACATACTTCCGATTGATTGACTATAACTCACTCAATTTAACTCGTAATTCATTGAAATTAGTTCCATTTCGAAGGAATCGAAGTGTAGTTTAAAACGAAAGAAACGGAGATGAAAATTTCCAAGTATTTTGAGAGTTATGATGAAAATAGTTAGACTCACGCTTTGGTTTAGCAATTTACTGACCTACCTCCGATTGATTGACCATAACTCACCCAATTTAACTCGTAATTTATTGAAATTAGTTTCATTTCGAAGGAATCGAAGTGTCGTTTCAAACGAAAGAAACAGAGATGAAAAACTCCAAGTATTTTGAGAGTTATGATGGAAATAGTTAGACTCGCGCTTTGGTTTAGCAATTTACTGAGTTTAAAACGAAAAAAACGGAGATGAAAAACTTCAAGTATTTTGAGAGTTATGACGAAAATAGTTAGACTCGCGCTTTGGTTTAGCAATTTACTGACCTACCTCCGATTGATTGACCTTAACTCACTCAATTTTGCTCGTAATTCATTGAAATTAGTTCCATTTCGAATGAATCGAAGTGTAGTTTAAAACGAAAGAAACAGAGATGAAAAACTCTAAGTATTTTGAGAGTTATGATGGAAATAGTTAGACTCGCGCTTTGGTTTAGCCATTTACTGACATACTTCCGATTGATTGACTATAACTCACTCAATTTAACTCGTAATTCATTGAAATTAGTTCCATTTCGAAGGAATCGAAGTGTAGTTTAAAACGAAAGAAACGGAGATGAAAATTTCCAAGTATTTTGAGAGTTATGATGAAAATAGTTAGACTCACGCTTTGGTTTAGCAATTTACTGACCTACCTCCGATTGATTGACCATAACTCACCCAATTTAACTCGTAATTTACTGAAATTAGTTTCATTTCGAAGGAATCGAAGTGTCGTTTCAAACGAAAGAAACAGAGATGAAAAACTCCAAGTATTTTGAGAGTTATGATGGAAATAGTTAGACTCGCGCTTTGGTTTAGCAATTTACTGAGTTTAAAACGAAAAAAACGGAGATGAAAAACTTCAAGTATTTTGAGAGTTATGACGAAAATAGTTAGACTCGCGCTTTGGTTTAGCAATTTACTGACCTACCTCCGATTGATTGACCTTAACTCACTCAATTTTACTCGTAATTCATTAAAATTAGTTCCATTTCGAAAGAATCGAAGTTTAGTTGAAAACGAAAGAAACGGAGATGAAAAACAACAAGTATTTTGAGACTTATGATGGAGCTTGTTAGACTCGCGCTTTGGTTTAGCAATTTACTGACCTACCTCCGATTGATTGACCATAACTCACTCAATTGAACTCGTAATTCATTGAAATTAGTTTCATTTCGAAGGAATCGAAGTGTAGTTTAAAACGAAAGAAACGGAGATGAAAAACTCTAAGTATTTTGAGAGTTATGATGGAAATAGTTAGACTCGCGCTTTGGTTTAGCAATTTACTGACCTACCTCCGATTGATTGACCATAACTCACTCAATTTAACTCGTAATTCATTGAAATCAGTTTCATTTCGAAGGAATCGAAGTGTAGTTTAAAACGAAAGAAACGAAGATGAAAAACTCCAAGTATTTTGAGAATTATGATGGAAATAGTTAGACTCGCGCTTTGGTTTAGCAATTTACTGACCTACCTCCGATTGATTGACCATAACTCAGTCAATTTAACTCGTAATTCATTGAAATCAGTTTTATTTCGAAGGAATCGAAGTGTAGTTTAAACTGAAAGAAACGGAGATGAAAAATATTAAGTATTTTAAGAGTTATGATGGAAATAGTTAGACTCGCGCTTTGGTTTAGCAATTTACTGACCTACCTCCGATTGATTGACCATAACTCAGTCAATTTAACTCGTAATTCATTGAAATCAGTTTTATTTCGAAGGAATCGAAGTGTAGTTTAAAACGAAAGAAACGAAGATGAAAAACTCCAAGTATTTTGATAGTTATGATGGAAATAGTTAGACTCGCGCTTTGGTTTAGCAATTTATTGACCTACCTCCGATTGATTGACCATAACTCACTCAATTGAACTCGTAATTCATTGAAATTAGTTTCATTTCGAAGGAATCGAAGTCTAGTTTAAAACGAAAGATACGGAGATGAAAAACTCCAAGTATTTTGAGAGTTATGATGGAAATAGTTAGACTCGCGCTTTGTTTTAGCAATTTACTGACCTACCTTCGATTGATTGACCATAACTCAGTTAATTCGACTCGTAATTCATTTACATTAGTTCCATTTCGAAGGAATCGAAGTGTAGTTTAAAACGAAAGAAACGGAGATGAAAAACTCCAAGTATTTTGAGAGTTATGATGGAAATAATTAGACTCGCGCTGTGGTTTAGCAATTTACTGACCTAACTCCGATTGATTGACCATAACTCACTCAATTCAACTCGTAATTCATTGAAATTAGCTCCATTTCGAAGGAATCGAAGTGTAGTTTAAAACGAACAAAACGGAGATGAAAAACTACAAGTATTTTGAGAGTTATGATGGAAATAGTTAGAGTCGCGCTTTGGTTTAGCAATTTACTGACCTACCTCCGATTGATTGACCATAACTCACTCAATTGAACTCGTAATTCATTGAAATTAGTTTCATTTCGAAGGAATCGAAGTGTAGTTTAAAACGAAAGAAACGGAGATGAAAAACTCTAAGTATTTTGAGAGTTATGATGGAAATAGTTAGACTCGCGCTTTGGTTTAGCAATTTACTGACCTACCTCCGATTGATTGACCATAACTCACTCAATTTAACTCGTAATTCATTGAAATCAGTTTCATTTCGAAGGAATCGAAGTGTAGTTTAAAACGAAAGAAACGAAGATGAAAAACTCCAAGTATTTTGAGAATTATGATGGAAATAGTTAGACTCGCGCTTTGGTTTAGCAATTTACTGACCTACCTCCGATTGATTGACCATAACTCAGTCAATTTAACTCGTAATTCATTGAAATCAGTTTTATTTCGAAGGAATCGAAGTGTAGTTTAAACTGAAAGAAACGGAGATGAAAAATATTAAGTATTTTAAGAGTTATGATGGAAATAGTTAGACTCGCGCTTTGGTTTAGCAATTTACTGACCTACCTCCGATTGATTGACCATAACTCAGTCAATTTAACTCGTAATTCATTGAAATCAGTTTTATTTCGAAGGAATCGAAGTGTAGTTTAAAACGAAAGAAACGAAGATGAAAAACTCCAAGTATTTTGATAGTTATGATGGAAATAGTTAGACTCGCGCTTTGGTTTAGCAATTTATTTACCTACCTCCGATTGATTGACCATAACTCACTCAATTGAACTCGTAATTCATTGAAATTAGTTTCATTTCGAAGGAATCGAAGTATAGTTTAAAACGAAAGATACGGAGATGAAAAACTCCAAGTATTTTGAGAGTTATGATGGAAATAGTTAGACTCGCGCTTTGTTTTAGCAATTTACTGACCTACCTTCGATTGATTGACCATAACTCAGTTAATTCGACTCGTAATTCATTTACATTAGTTCCATTTCGAAGGAATCGAAGTGTAGTTTAAAACGAAAGAAACGGAGATGAAAAACTCCAAGTATTTTGAGAGTTATGATGGAAATAATTAGACTCGCGCTGTGGTTTAGCAATTTACTGACCTAACTCCGATTGATTGACCATAACTCACTCAATTCAACTCGTAATTCATTGAAATTAGCTCCATTTCGAAGGAATCGAAGTGTAGTTTAAAACGAACAAAACGGAGATGAAAAACTACAAGTATTTTGAGAGTTATGATGGAAGTGGTTAGACTCGTGCTTTGGTTTAGCAATTTACTGACCTACCTTCGATTGATTGACCATAACTCAGTTAATTCGACTCGTAATTCATTGACATTAGTTACATTTCGAAGGAATCGAAGTTTAGTTTAAAACGAAAGAAACGGAGATGAAAAACTCCAAGTATTTTGAGAGTTATGATGGAAATAGTTAGACTCGCGCTTTGGTTTAGCAATTTACTCACCTACCTCCGATTGATTGACCATAACTCACTCAATTTTACTCGTAATTCATTGAAATTAGTTCCATTTCGAATGAATCGAAGTGTAGTTTAAAACGAAAGAAACAGAGATGAAAAACTCCAAGTATTTTGAGAGTTATGATGGAAATAGTTAGACTTGCGCTTTGGTTTAGCAATTTACTGACATACTTCCGATTGATTGACTATAACTCACTCAATTTAACTCGTAATTCATTGAAATTAGTTCCATTTCGAAGGAATCGAAGTTTAGTTTAAAACGAAAGAAACGGAGATGAAAATTTCCAAGTATTTTGAGAGTTATGATGAAAATAGTTAGACTCACGCTTTGGTTTAGCAATTTACTAACCTACCTCCGATTGATTGACCATAACTCACCCAATTTAACTCGTAATTTATTGAAATTAGTTTCATTTCGATGGAATCGAAGTGTCGTTTCAAACGAAAGAAACGGAGATGAAAAACTCCAAGTATTTTGAGAGTTATGATGGAAATAGTTAGACTCCCGCTTTGGTTTAGTAATTTACTGACCTACCTCCGAGTGATTGACCATAACTCACTCAATTGAACTCGTAATTCATTGAAATTAGTTTCATTTCGAAGAAATCGAAGTGTAGTTTAAAACGAAAGAAACGGAGATGAAAAACTCCAAGTATTTTAAGAGTTATGATGAAAATAGTTAGACTCGCGCTTTGGTTTAGAAATTTACTGACCTACCTCCGATTGATTGACCATAACTCACTCAATTTAACTCGTAATTCATTGAAATCAGTTTCATTTCGAAGGAATCGAAGTGTAGTTTAAAACGAAAGAAACGGAGATGAAAAACTTCAAGTATTTTGAGAGTTATGACGAAAATAGTTAGACTCGCGCTTTGCTTTAGCAATTTACTGACCTACCTCCGATTGATTAACCATAACTCACTCAATTTAACTCGTAATTCATTGAAATTAGTTTAATTTTGAGGGAATCAAAGTGTATTTTGAAACGAAAGAAACGGAGATGAAAAACTCCAAGTATTTTGAGAGTTATGATGGAAATAGTTAGACTCGCGCTTTGGTTTAGCAATTTACTGACCTACCTCCGATTGATTGACCACAACTCACCCAATTTAACTCGTAATTTATTGAAATTAGTTTCATTTCGAAGGAATCGAAGTGTCGTTTAAAACGAAAGAAACGAAGATGAAAAACTCCAAGTATTTTGAGAGTTATGATGGAAATAGTTAGACTCGCGCTTTGGTTTAGCAATTTACTGACATACTTCCGATTGATTGACCATAATTCACTCAATTTAACTCGTAATTCATTGAAATTAGTTCCATTTCGAAGGAATCGAAGTGTAGTTTAAAACGAAAGAAACGGAGATGAAAATTTCCAAGTATTTTGAGAGTTATGATGAAAATAGTTAGACTCACGCTTTGGTTTAGCAATTTACTGACTTACCTCCGATTGATTGACCATAACTCACCCAATTTAACTCGTAATTTATTGAAATTAGTTTCATTTCGAAGGAATCGAAGTGTCGTTTCAAACGAAAGAAACGGAGATGAAAAACTCCAAGTATTTTGAGAGTTATGATGGAAATAGTTAGACTCGCGCTTTGGTTTAGCAATTTAGTGACATACCACCGATTGATTGACCATAACTCACTCAATTTAACTCGTAATTCATTGAAATTAGTTTCATTTCGAAGGAATCAAAGTGTAGTTGAAAAGGAAAGAAACGGAGATGAAAAACTCCAAGTATTTTGAGACTTATGATGGAAATAATTAGACTCGCGCTGTGGTTTAGCAATTTACTGACCTAACTCCGATTGATTGACCATAACTTACTCAATTCAACTCGTAATTCATTGAAATTAGCTCCATTTCGAAGGAATCGAAGTGTAGTTTAAAACGTACGAAACGGAGATGAAAAACTACAAGTATTTTGAGAGTTATGATGGAAGTGGTTAGACTCGTGCTTTGGTTTAGCAATTTACTGACCTACCTTCGATTGATTGACCATAACTCAGTTAATTCGACTCGTAATTCCTTGACATTAGTTACATTTCGAAGGAATCGAAGTGTAGTTTAAAACAAAAGAAACGGAGATGAAAAACTCCAAGTATTTTGAGAGTTATGATGGAAATAGTTAGACTCGCGCTTTGGTTTAGCAATTTACTGACCTACCTCCGATTGATTGACCATAACTCACTCAATTTTACTCGTAATTCATTGAAATTAGTTCCATTTCGAATGAATCGAAGTGTAGTTTAAAACGAAAGAAACAGAGATGAAAAACTCCAAGTATTTTGAGAGTTATGATGGAAATAGTTAGACTCGCGCTTTGGTTTAGCCATTTACTGACATACTTCCGATTGATTGACCATAACTCACTCAATTGAACTCGTAATTCATTGAAATTAGTTTCATTTCGAAGAAATCGAAGTGTAGTTTAAAACAAAAGAAACGGAGATGAAAAACTACAAGTATTTTGAGAGTTATGATGAAAATAGTTAGACTCGCGCTTTGGTTTAGCAATTTACTGACTTACCTCCGATTGATTGACCGTAACTCACTCAATTTACTTCGTAATTCATTGAAATCAGTTTCATTTCGAAGGAATCGAAGTGTAGTTTAAACTGAAAGAAACGGAGTTGAAAAATATTAAGTATTTTAAGAGTTATGATGAAAATAATTAGACTCGCGCTTTGGTTTAGCAATTTACTGACCTACCTTCGATTGATTGACCATAACTCACTAAATTTAACTCGTAATTCATTGAAATTAGTTTCATTTCGAAGGAATCAAAGTGTAGTTTAAAACGAAAGAAACGGAGATGAAAAACTCCAAGTAATTTGAGAGTTATGATGGAAATAGTTAGACTCGCGCTTTGGTTTAGCAATTTACTGACCTACCTCCGATTGATTGACCATAACTCACTTAATTGAACTCGTAATTCATTGAAATTAGTTTTATTTCGAAGGAATCGAAGTGTCGTTTAAAATGAAAGAAACGAAGATGAAAAACTCCAAGTATTTTGAGAGTTATGATGGAAATAGTTAGACTCGCGCTTTGGTTTAGCAATTTACTGACCTACCTCCGATTGATTGACCATAACTCACCCAATTTAACTCGTAATTTATTGAAATTAGTTTCATTTCGAAGGAATCGAAGTGTCGTTTCAAACGAAAGAAACGGAGATGAAAAACTCCAAGTATTTTGAGAGTTATGATGGAAATAGTTAGACTCGCGCTTTGGTTTAGCAATTTAGTGACATACCACCGATTGATTGACCATAACTCACTCAATTTAACTCGTAATTCATTGAAATTAGTTTCATTTCGAAGGAATCAAAGTGTAGTTGAAAAGGAAAGACACGGAGATGAAAAACTCCAAGTATTTTGAGACTTATGATGGAAATAATTAGACTCGCGCTGTGGTTTAGCAATTTACTGACCTAACTCCGATTGATTGACCATAACTTACTCAATTCAACTCGTAATTCATTGAAATTAGCTCCATTTCGAAGGAATCGAAGTGTAGTTTAAAACGTACGAAACGGAGATGAAAAACTACAAGTATTTTGAGAGTTATGATGGAAATAGTTAGAGTCGCGCTTTGGTTTAGCAATTTACTGACCTACCTCCGATTGATTGACCATAACTCACTCAATTGAACTCGTAATTCATTGAAATTAGTTTCATTTCGAAGGAATCGAAGTGTTGTTTCAAACGAAAGAAACGGGGATGAAAAACTCCAAGTATTTTGAGAGTTATGATGGAAATAGTTAGACTCGCGCTTTGGTTTAGCAATTTACTGACATACTTCCGATTGATTGACCATAACTCACTCAATTTAACTCGTAATTCATTGAAATTAGTTCCATTTCGAAGGAATCGAAGTGTAGTTTAAAACGAAAGAAACGGAGATGAAAATTTCCAAGTATTTTGAGAGTTATGATGAAAATAGTTAGACTCACGCTTTGGTTTAGCAATTTACTGACTTACCTCCGATTGATTGACCATAACTCACCCAATTTAACTCGTAATTTATTGATATTAGTTTCATTTCGAAGGAATCGAAGTGTCGTTTCAAACGAAAGAAACGGAGATGAAAAACTCCAAGTATTTTGAGAGTTATGATGGAAATAGTTAGACTCGCGCTTTGGTTTAGCAATTTAGTGACATACCACCGATTGATTGACCATAACTCACTCAATTTAACTTGTAATTCATTGAAATTAGTTTCATTTCGGATGAATCAAAGTGTCGTTTCAAACGAAAGAAACGGAGATGAAAAACTCCAAGTATTTCGAGAGTTATGATGGAAATAGTTAGACTCGCGCTTTGGTTTAGCAATTTAGTGACATACCTCCGATTGATTGACCATAACTCACTCAATTTAACTCGTAATTCATTGAAATTAGTTTCATTTCGAAGGAATCAAAGTGTAGTTGAAAACGAAAGAAACGGAGATGAAAAACTCCAAGTATTTTGAGAGTTATGATGGAAATAGTTAGACTCGCGCTTTGGTTTAGCAATTTACTGACATACCTCCGATTGATTAACCATAACTCACTCAATTTTACTCGTAATTCATTGAAATTAGTTCCATTTCGAAGGAATCAAAGTGTTGTTTAGAACGAAAGAAACAGAGATGAAAAACTCCAAGTATTTTGAGAGTTATGATGAAAATAGTTAGACTCGCGCTTTGGTTTAGCAATTTACTGACCTACCTTCGATTGATTGACCATAACTCACTAAATTTAACTCGTAATTCATTGAAATTAGTTTCATTTCGAAGATATCAAAGTGTAGTTTAAAACGAAAGAAATGGAGATGAAAAATATCAAGTATTTTAAGAGTTATGATGAAAATAGTTAGACTCGCGCTTTGGTTTAGCAATTTACTGACCTACCTCCGATTGATTGACCATAACTCACTCAATTTTACTCGTAATTCTTTGAAATTAGTTCCATTTCGAATGAATCGAAGTGTAGTTTAAAACGAAAGAAACAGAGATGAAAAACTCCAAGTATTTTGAGAGTTATGTTGGAAATAGTTACAGTCGCGCTTTGGTTTTGTAATTTACTGACATACGTCCGATTGATTGACCATAACACACTCAATTTAACTCGTAATTCATTGAAATTAGTTCCATTTCGAAGTAATCGAAGTGTAGTTTAAAACGAAAGAAACGGAGATGAAAAACTCTAAGTATTTTGAGAGTTATGATGGAAGTGGTTAGACTCGCGCTTTGGTTTAGCAATTTACTGACCTACCTTCGATTGATTGACCATAACTCAGTTAATTCGACTCATAATTCATTGACATTAGTTCCATTTCGAAGGAATCGAAGTGTAGTTTAAAACGAAAGAAACGGAGATGAAAAACTCCAAGTATTTTGAGAGTTATGATGGAAATAGTTAGACTCGTGCTTTGGTTTAGCAATTTACTGACCTACCTCCGATTGATTGACCATAACTCACTTAATTTAACTCGTAATTCATTAAAATTAGTTTCATTTCGAAGGAATCGAAGTGTAGTTTAAAACGAAAGAAACGGAGATGAAAAACTCAAAGTAATTTGAGAGTTATGATGGAAATAGTTAGACTCGCGCTTTGGTTTAGCAATTTACTGACCTACCTCCGATTGATTGACCATAACTCACTCAATTTAACTCGTAATTCATTAAAATTAGTTTCATTTCGAAGGAATCAAAGTGTAGTTGAAAACGAAAGAAACGGAGATGAAAAACTCCAAGTATTTTGAGAGTTATGATGGAAATAGTTAGACTCGCGCTTTGGTTTAGCAATTTACTGACATACCTCCGATTGATTAACCATAACTCACTCAATTTTACTCGTAATTCATTGAAATTAGTTCCATTTCGAAGGAATCAAAGTGTAGTTTAGAACGAAAGAAACAGAGATGAAAAACTCCAAGTATTTTGAGAGTTATGATGAAAATAGTTAGACTCGCGCTTTGGTTTAGCAATTTACTGACCTACCTCCGATTGATTGACCATATATCACTAAATTTAACTCGTAATTCATTGAAATTAGTTTCATTTCGAAGGAATCAAAGTGTAGTTTAAAACGAAAGAAATGGAGATGAAAAATATCAAGTATTTTAAGAGTTATGATGAAAATAGTTAGACTCGCGCTTTGGTTTAGCAATTTACTGACCTACCTCCGATTGATTGACCATAACTCACTCAATTTTACTCGTAATTCTTTGAAATTAGTTCCATTTCGAATGAATCGAAGTGTAGTTTAAAACGAAAGAAACAGAGATGAAAAACTCCAAGTATTTTGAGAGTTATGTTGGAAATAGTTACACTCGCGCTTTGGTTTTGCAATTTACTGACATACGTCCGATTGATTGACCATAACACACTCAATTTAACTCGTAATTCATTGAAATTAGTTCCATTTCGAAGTAATCGAAGTGTAGTTTAAAACGAAAGAAACGGAGATGAAAAACTCTAAGTATTTTGAGAGTTATGATGGAAGTGGTTAGACTCGCGCTTTGGTTTAGCAATTTACTGACCTACCTTCGATTGATTGACCATAACTCAGTTAATTCGACTCATAATTCATTGACATTAGTTCCATTTCGAAGGAATCGAAGTGTAGTTTAAAACGAAAGAAACGGAGATGAAAAACTCCAAGTATTTTGAGAGTTATGATGGAAATAGTTAGACTCGCGCTTTGGTTTAGCAATTTACTGACATACTTCCGATTGATTGACCATAACTCACTCAATTTAACTCGTAATTCATTGAAATTAGTTCCATTTCGAAGGAATCGAAGTGTAGTTTAAAACGAAAGAAACGGAGATGAAAAACTCAAAGTAATTTGAGAGTTATGATGGAAATAGTTAGACTCGCGCTTTGGTTTAGCAATTTACTGACCTACCTCCGATTGATTGACCATAACTCACTCAATTTAACTCGTAATTCATTGAAATTAGTTTCATTTCGAAGGAATCAAAGTGTAGTTGAAAACGAAAGAAACGGAGATGAAAAACTCCAAGTATTTTGAGAGTTATGATGGATATAGTTAGACTCGCGCTTTGGTTTAGCAATTTACTGACATACCTCCGATTGATTAACCATAACTCACTCAATTTTACTCGTAATTCATTGAAATTAGTTCCATTTCGAAGGAATCAAAGTGTAGTTTAGAACGAAAGAAACAGAGATGAAAAACTCCAAGTATTTTGAGAGTTATGATGAAAATAGTTAGACTCGCGCTTTGGTTTAGCAATTTACTGACCTACCTCCGATTGATTGACCATAACTCACTAAATTTAACTCGTAATTCATTGAAATTAGTTTCATTTCGAAGGAATCAAAGTGTAGTTTAAAACGAAAGAAATGGAGATGAAAAATATCAAGTATTTTAAGAGTTATGATGAAAATAGTTAGACTCGCGCTTTGGTTTAGCAATTTACTGACATACCTCCGATTGATTGACCATAACTCACTCAATTTTACTCGTAATTCTTTGAAATTAGTTCCATTTCGAATGAATCGAAGTGTAGTTTAAAACGAAAGAAACAGAGATGAAAAACTCCAAGTATTTTGAGAGTTATGTTGGAAATAGTTACAGTCGCGCTTTGGTTTTGCAATTTACTGACATACGTCCGATTGATTGACCATAACACACTCAATTTAACTCGTAATTCATTGAAATTAGTTCCATTTCGAAGTAATCGAAGTGTAGTTTAAAACGAAAGAAACGGAGATGAAAAAAAGTATTTTGAGAGTTATGATGGAAGTGGTTAGACTCGCGCTTTGGTTTAGCAATTTACTGACCTACCTTCGATTGATTGACCATAACTCAGTTAATTCGACTCATAATTCATTGACATTAGTTCCATTTCGAAGGAATCGAAGTGTAGTTTAAAACGAAAGAAACGGAGATGAAAAACTCCAAGTATTTTGAGAGTTATGATGGAAATAGTTAGACTCGTGCTTTGGTTTAGCAATTTACTGACCTACCTCCGATTGATTGACCATAACTCACTTAATTTAACTCGTAATTCATTAAAATTAGTTTCATTTCGAAGGAATCGAAGTGTAGTTTAAAACGAAACAAACGGAGATGAAAAACTCAAAGTAATTTGAGAGTTATGATGGAAATAGTTAGACTCGCGCTTTGGTTTAGCAATTTACTGACCTACCTCCGATTGATTGACCATAACTCACTCAGTTGAACTCGTAATTCATTGAAATTAGTTTTATTTCGAAGGAATCGAAGTTTAGTTTAAAACGAAAGAAACGGAGATGAAAAACTCCAAGTATTTTGAGAGTTATGATGGAAATAGTTAGACTCGCGCTTTGGTTTAGCAATTTACTGACCTACCTCCGATTGATTAACCATAACTCACTCAATTTAACTCGTAATTCATTGAAATTAGTTTAATTTTGAGGGAATCAAAGTGTAGTTTGAAACGAAAGAAACGGAGATGAAAAACTCCAAGTATTTTGAGAGTTATGATGGAAATAGTTAGACTCGCGCTTTGGTTTAGCAATTTACTGACCTACCTCCGATTGATTGACCATAACTCACCCAATTTAACTCGTAATTTATTGAAATTAGTTTCATTTCGAAGGAATCGAAGTGTTGTTTCAAACGAAAGAAACAGAGATGAAAAACTCCAAGTATTTTGAGAGTTATGATGGAAATAGTTAGACTCGCGCTTTGGTTTAGCAATTTAGTGACATACCACCGATTGATTGACCATAACTCACTCAATTTAACTCGTAATTCATTGAAATTAGTTTCATTTCGAAGGAATCGAAGTGTAGTTTAAAACGAAAGAAACGGAGATGAAAAACTCCAAGTAATTTGAGAGTTATGATGGAAATAGTTAGACTCGCGCTTTGGTTTAGCAATTTACTGACCTACCTCCGATTGATTGACCATAACTCACTCAATTGAACTCGTAATTCATTGAAATTAGTTTTATTTCGAAGAAATCGAAGTTTAGTTTAAAACGAAAGAAACGGAGATGAAAAACTCCAAGTATTTTGATAGTTATGATGGAAATAGTTAGACTCGCGCTTTGGTTTAGCAATTTACTGACCTACCTCCGATTGATTAACCATAACTCACTCAATTTAACTCGTAATTCATTGAAATTAGTTTAATTTTGAGGGAATCAAAGTGTAGTTTGAAACGAAAGAAACGGAGATGAAAAACTCCAAGTATTTTGAGAGTTATGATGGAAATAGTTAGACTCGCGCTTTGGTTTAGCAATTTACTGACCTACCTCCGATTGATTGACCATAACTCACCCAATTTAACTCGTAATTTATTGAAATTAGTTTCATTTCGAAGGAATCGAAGTGTCGTTTAAAACGAAAGAAACGAAGATGAAACACTCCAAGTATTTTGAGAGTTATGATGGAAATAGTTAGAGTCGCGCTTTGGTTTAGCAATTTACTGACCTACCTCCGATTGATTGACCATAACTAACTCAATTGAACTCGTAATTCATTGAAATTAGTTTCATTTCGAAGGAATCGAAGTGTAGTTTAAAAC
Source organism: Tasmannia lanceolata (assembly GCF_043159265.1). Classification (NCBI taxonomy): domain Eukaryota; kingdom Viridiplantae; phylum Streptophyta; class Magnoliopsida; order Canellales; family Winteraceae; genus Tasmannia; species Tasmannia lanceolata. The sequence goes on from NW_027518678.1 coordinate 1,504,648, forward strand.
GAAAGAAACGGAGATGAAAAACTCCAAGTATTTTGAGAGTTATGATGGAAATAGTTAGACTCGCGCTTTGGTTTAGCAATTTACTGACCTACCTCCGATTGATTAACCATAAATCACTCAATTTAACTCGTAATTCATTGAAATTAGTTTCATTTCGAAGGAATCGAAGTGTAGTTTAAAACGAAAGAAACGGAGATGAAAAACTCCAAGTATATTGAGAGTTATGATGGAAATAGTTAGACTCGCGCTTTGGTTTAGCAACTTACTGACATTCCTCAGATTGATTGACCATAACTCACTAAATTTAACTCGTAATTAATTGAAATTAGTTTCATTTCGAAGGAATCGAAGTGTAGTTTAAAACGAAAGAAACGGAGATGAAAAACTCCAAGTATTTTGAGAGTTATGATGGAAATAATTAGACTCGCGCTGTGGTTTAGCAATTTACTGACCTAACTCCGATTGATTGACCATAACTTACTCAATTCAACTCGTAATTCATTGAAATTAGCTCCATTTCGAAGGAATCGAAGTGTGGTTTAAAACGTACGAAACGGAGATGAAAAACTACAAGTATTTTGAGAGTTATGATGGAAGTGGTTAGACTCGTGCTTTGGTTTAGCAATTTACTGACCTACCTTCGATTGATTGACCATAACTCAGTTAATTCGACTCGTAATTCCTTGACATTAGTTACATTTCGAAGGAATCGAAGTATAGTTTAAAACGAAAGAAACGGAGATGAAAAACTCCAAGTATTTTGAGAGTTATGATGGAAATAGTTAGACTCGCGCTTTGGTTTAGCAATTTACTGACCTACCTCCGATTGATTGACCATAACTCACTCAATTTTGCTTGTAATTCATTGAAATTAGTTCCATTTCGAATGAATCGAAGTGTAGTTTAAAACGAAAGAAACAGAGATGAAAAACTCTAAGTATTTTGAGAGTTATGATGGAAATAGTTAGACTCGCGCTTTGGTTTAGCCATTTACTGACATACTTCCGATTGATTGACTATAACTCACTCAATTTAACTCGTAATTCATTGAAATTAGTTCCATTTCGAAGGAATCGAAGTGTAGTTTAAAACGAAAGAAACGGAGATGAAAATTTCCAAGTATTTTGAGAGTTATGATGGAAGTGGTTAGACTCGCGCTTTGGTTTAGCAATTTACTGACCTACCTTCGATTGATTGACCATAACTCAGTTAATTCGACTCATAATTCATTGACATTAGTTCCATTTCGAAGGAATCGAAGTGTAGTTTAAAACGAAAGAAACGGAGATGAAAAACTCCAAGTATTTTGAGAGTTATGATGGAAATAGTTAGACTCGTGCTTTGGTTTAGCAATTTACTGACCTACCTCCGATTGATTGACCATAACTCACTTAATTTAACTCGTAATTCATTAAAATTAGTTTCATTTCGAAGGAATCGAAGTGTAGTTTAAAACGAAACAAACGGAGATGAAAAACTCAAAGTAATTTGAGAGTTATGATGGAAATAGTTAGACTCGCGCTTTGGTTTAGCAATTTACTGACCTACCTCCGATTGATTGACCATAACTCACTCAGTTGAACTCGTAATTCATTGAAATTAGTTTTATTTCGAAGGAATCGAAGTTTAGTTTAAAACGAAAGAAACGGAGATGAAAAACTCCAAGTATTTTGAGAGTTATGATGGAAATAGTTAGACTCGCGCTTTGGTTTAGCAATTTACTGACCTACCTCCGATTGATTAACCATAACTCACTCAATTTAACTCGTAATTCATTGAAATTAGTTTAATTTTGAGGGAATCAAAGTGTAGTTTGAAACGAAAGAAACGGAGATGAAAAACTCCAAGTATTTTGAGAGTTATGATGGAAATAGTTAGACTCGCGCTTTGGTTTAGCAATTTACTGACCTACCTCCGATTGATTGACCATAACTCACCCAATTTAACTCGTAATTTATTGAAATTAGTTTCATTTCGAAGGAATCGAAGTGTTGTTTCAAACGAAAGAAACAGAGATGAAAAACTCCAAGTATTTTGAGAGTTATGATGGAAATAGTTAGACTCGCGCTTTGGTTTAGCAATTTAGTGACATACCACCGATTGATTGACCATAACTCACTCAATTTAACTCGTAATTCATTGAAATTAGTTTCATTTCGAAGGAATCAAAGTGTAGTTTAAAACGAAAGAAACGGAGATGAAAAACTCCAAGTAATTTGAGAGTTGTGATGGAAATAGTTAGACTCGCGCTTTGGTTTAGCAATTTACTGACCTACCTCCGATTGATTGACCATAACTCACTCAATTGAACTCGTAATTCATTGAAATTAGTTTTATTTCGAAGAAATCGAAGTTTAGTTTAAAACGAAAGAAACGGAGATGAAAAACTCCAAGTATTTTGATAGTTATGATGGAAATAGTTAGACTCGCGCTTTGGTTTAGCAATTTACTGACCTACCTCCGATTGATTAACCATAACTCACTCAATTTAACTCGTAATTCATTGAAATTAGTTTAATTTTGAGGGAATCAAAGTGTAGTTTGAAACGAAAGAAACGGAGATGAAAAACTCCAAGTATTTTGAGAGTTATGATGGAAATAGTTAGACTCGCGCTTTGGTTTAGCAATTTACTGACCTACCTCCGATTGATTGACCATAACTCACCCAATTTAACTCGTAATTTATTGAAATTAGTTTCATTTCGAAGGAATCGAAGTGTCGTTTAAAACGAAAGAAACGAAGATGAAACACTCCAAGTATTTTGAGAGTTATGATGGAAATAGTTAGAGTCGCGCTTTGGTTTAGCAATTTACTGACCTACCTCCGATTGATTGACCATAACTAACTCAATTGAACTCGTAATTCATTGAAATTAGTTTCATTTCGAAGGAATCGAAGTGTAGTTTAAAACGAAAGAAACGGAGATGAAAAACTCCAAGTATTTTGAGAGTTATGATGGAAATAGTTAGACTCGCGCTTTGGTTTAGCAATTTACTGACCTACCTCCGATTGATTAACCATAAATCACTCAATTTAACTCGTAATTCATTGAAATTAGTTTCATTTCGAAGGAATCGAAGTGTAGTTTAAAACGAAAGAAACGGAGATGAAAAACTCCAAGTATATTGAGAGTTATGATGGAAATAGTTAGACTCGCGCTTTGGTTTAGCAACTTACTGACATTCCTCAGATTGATTGACCATAACTCACTAAATTTAACTCGTAATTAATTGAAATTAGTTTCATTTCGAAGGAATCGAAGTGTAGTTTAAAACGAAAGAAACGGAGATGAAAAACTCCAAGTATTTTGAGAGTTATGATGGAAATAATTAGACTCGCGCTGTGGTTTAGCAATTTACTGACCTAACTCCGATTGATTGACCATAACTTACTCAATTCAACTCGTAATTCATTGAAATTAGCTCCATTTCGAAGGAATCGAAGTGTGGTTTAAAACGTACGAAACGGAGATGAAAAACTACAAGTATTTTGAGAGTTATGATGGAAGTGGTTAGACTCGTGCTTTGGTTTAGCAATTTACTGACCTACCTTCGATTGATTGACCATAACTCAGCTAATTCGACTCGTAATTCCTTGACATTAGTTACATTTCGAAGGAATCGAAGTATAGTTTAAAACGAAAGAAACGGAGATGAAAAACTCCAAGTATTTTGAGAGTTATGATGGAAATAGTTAGACTCGCGCTTTGGTTTAGCAATTTACTGACCTACCTCCGATTGATTGACCATAACTCACTCAATTTTGCTTGTAATTCATTGAAATTAGTTCCATTTCGAATGAATCGAAGTGTAGTTTAAAACGAAAGAAACAGAGATGAAAAACTCTAAGTATTTTGAGAGTTATGATGGAAATAGTTAGACTCGCGCTTTGGTTTAGCCATTTACTGACATACTTCCGATTGATTGACTATAACTCACTCAATTTAACTCGTAATTCATTGAAATTAGTTCCATTTCGAATGAATCGAAGTGTAGTTTAAAACGAAAGAAACGGAGATGAAAATTTCCAAGTATTTTGAGAGTTATGATGAAAATAGTTAGACTCACGTTTTGGTTTAGCAATTTACTGACCTACCTCCGATTGATTGACCATAACTCACCCAATTTAACTCGTAATTTATTGAAATTAGTTTCATTTCGAAGGAATCGAAGTGTCGTTTCAAACGAAAGAAACAGAGATGAAAAACTCCAAGTATTTTGAGAGTTATGATGGAAATAGTTAGACTCGCGCTTTGGTTTAGCAATTTACTGAGTTTAAAACGAAAGAAACGGAGATGAAAAACTTCAAGTATTTTGAGAGTTATGACGAAAATAGTTAGACTCGCGCTTTGGTTTAGCAATTTACTGACCTACCTCCGATTGATTGACCATAACTCACTCAATTTTACTCGTAATTCATTAAAATTAGTTCCATTTCGAAAAAATCGAAGTTTAGTTGAAAACGAAAGAAACGGAGATGAAAAACAACAAGTATTTTGAGACTTATGATGGAGCTTGTTAGACTCGCGCTTTGGTTTAGCAATTTACTGACCTACCTCCGATTGATTAACCATAACTCACTCAATTTAACTCGTAATTCATTGAAATCAGTTTCATTTCGAAGGAATCGAAGTGTAGTTTAAAACGAAAGAAACGAAGATGAAAAACTCCAAGTATTTTGAGAGTTATGATGGAAATAGTTAGACTCGCGCTTTGGTTTAGCAATTTACTGACATACTTCCGATTGATTGACTATAACTCACTCAATTTAACTCGTAATTCATTGAAATTAGTTCCATTTCGAAGGAATCGAAGTGTAGTTTAAAACGAAAGAAACGGAGATGAAAAACTCTAAGTATTTTGAGAGTTATGATGGAAATAGTTAGAGTCGCGCTTTGGTTTAGCAATTTACTGACCTACCTCCGATTGATTGACCATAACTCACTCAATTGAACTCGTAATTCATTGAAATTAGTTTCATTTCGAAGGAATCGAAGTGTAGTTTAAAAGGAAAGAAACGGAGATGAAAAACTCCAAGTATATTGAGAGTTATGATGGAAATAGTTAGACTCGCGCTTTGGTTTAGCAACTTACTGACATTCCTCAGATTGATTGACCATAACTCACTAAATTTAACTCGTAATTAATTGAAATTAGTTTCATTTCGAAGGAATCGAAGTGTAGTTTAAAACGAAAGAAACGGAGATGAAAAACTCCAAGTATTTTGAGAGTTATGATGGAAATATTTAGACTCGCGCTGTGGTTTAGCAATTTACTGACCTAACTCCGATTAATTGACCATAACTCAGTTAATTCGACTCGTAATTCATTGACATTAGTTCCATTTCGAAGGAATCGAAGTGTAGTTTAAAACGAAAGAAACGGAGATGAAAAACTCCAAGTATTTTGAGAGTTATGATGGAAATAATTAGACTCGCGCTGTGGTTTAGCAATTTACTGACCTAACTCCGATTGATTGACCATAACTTACTCAATTCAACTCGTAATTCATTGAAATTAGCTCCATTTCGAAGGAATCGAAGTGTAGTTTAAAACGAACGAAACGGAGATGAAAAACTACAAGTATTTTGAGAGTTATGATGGAAGTGGTTAGACTCGTGCTTTGGTTTAGCAATTTACTGACCTACCTTCGATTGATTGACCATAACTCAGTTAATTCGACTCGTAATTCCTTGACATTAGTTACATTTCGAAGAAATCGAAGTATAGTTTAAAACGAAAGAAACGGAGATGAAAAACTCCAAGTATTTTGAGAGTTATGATGGAAATAGTTAGACTCGCGCTTTGGTTTAGCAATTTACTGACCTACCTCCGATTGATTGACCATAACTCACTCAATTTTGCTTGTAATTCATTGAAATTAGTTCCATTTCGAATGAATCGAAGTGTAGTTTAAAACGAAAGAAACAGAGATGAAAAACTCTAAGTATTTTGAGAGTTATGATGAAAATAGTTAGACTCGCGCTTTGGTTTAGCCATTTACTGACATACTTCCGATTGATTGACTATAACTCACTCAATTTAACTCGTAATTCATTGAAATTAGTTCCATTTCGAAGGAATCGAAGTGTAGTTTAAAACGAAAGAAACGGAGATGAAAATTTCCAAGTATTTTGAGAGTTATGATGAAAATAGTTAGACTCACGTTTCGGTTTAGCAATTTACTGACCTACCTCCGATTGATTGACCATAACTCACCCAATTTAACTCGTAATTTATTGAAATTAGTTTCATTTCGAAGGAATCGAAGTGTCGTTTCAAACGAAAGAAACAGAGATGAAAAACTCCAAGTATTTTGAGAGTTATGATGGAAATAGTTAGACTCGCGCTTTGGTTTAGCAATTTACTGAGTTTAAAACGAAAGAAACGGAGATGAAAAACTTCAAGTATTTTGAGAGTTATGACGAAAATAGTTAGACTCGCGCTTTGGTTTAGCAATTTACTGACCTACCTCCGATTGATTGACCATAACTTACTCAATTGAACTCGTAATTCATTGAAATTAGTTTTATTTCGAAGGAATCGAAGTGTCGTTTAAAATGAAAGAAAGGAAGATGAAAAACTCCAAGTATTTTGAGAGTTATGATGGAAATAGTTAGACTCGCGCTTTGGTTTAGCAATTTACTGACCTACCTCCGATTGATTGACCATAACTCACTCAATTTAACTCGTAATTCAATGAAATCAGTTTCATTTCGAAGGAATCGAAGTGTAGTTTAAAACGAAAGAAACGAAGATGAAAAACTCCAAGTATTTTGAGAGTTATGATGGAAATAGTTAGACTCGCGCTTTGGTTTAGCAATTTACTGACCTACCTCCGATTGATTGACCATAACTCACTCAATTGAACTCGTAATTCATTGAAATTAGTTTCATTTCGAAGAAATCGAAGTGTAGTTTAAAACAAAAGAAACGGAGATGAAAAACTACAAGTATTTTGAGAGTTATGATGAAAATAGTTAGACTCGCGCTTTGGTTTAGCAATTTACTGACTTACCTCCGATTGATTGACCGTAACTCACTCAATTTATTTCGTAATTCATTGAAATCAGTTTCATTTCGAAGGAATCGAAGTGTAGTTTAAACTGAAAGAAACGGAGTTGAAAAATATTAAGTATTTTAAGAGTTATGATGAAAATAATTAGACTCGCGCTTTGGTTTAGCAATTTACTGACCTACCTCCGATTGATTGACCATAACTCACTAAATTTAACTCGTAATTCATTGAAATTAGTTTCATTTCGAAGGAATCGAAGTGTAGTTTAAAACGAAACAAACGGAGATGAAAAACTCCAAGTAATTTGAGAGTTATGATGGAAATAGTTAGACTCGCGCTTTGGTTTAGCAATTTACTGACCTACCTCCGATTGATTGACCATAACTCACTCAATTGAACTCGTAATTCATTGAAATTAGTTTTATTTCGAAGGAATCGAACTGTCGTTTAAAACGAAAGAAACGAAGATGAAAAACTCCAAGTATTTTGAGAGTTATGATGGAAATAGTTAGACTCGCGCTTTGGTTTAGCAATTTACTGACATACTTCCGATTGATTGACCATAACTCACTCAATTCAACTCGTAATTCATTGAAATTAGTTCCATTTCGAAGGAATCGAAGTGTAGTTTCAAACGAAAGAAACGGAGATGAAAAACTCCAAGTATTTTGAGAGATATGATGGAAATAGTTAGACTCGCGCTTTGGTTTAGCAATTTACTGACATACTTCCGATTGATTGACCATAACTCACTAAATTTGACTCGTAATTCATTGAAATTAGTTCCATTTCGAAGGAATCGAAGTGTAGTTTAAAACGAAAGAAACGGAGATGAAAATTTCCAAGTATTTTGAGAGTTATGATGAAAATAGTTAGACTCACGCTTTGGTTTAGCAATTTACTGACTTACCTCCGATTGATTGACCATAACTCACCCAATTTAACTCGTAATTTATTGAAATTAGTTTCATTTCGAAGGAATCGAAGTGTCGTTTCAAACGAAAGAAACGGAGATGAAAAACTCCAAGTATTTTGAGAGTTATGATGGAAATAGTTAGACTCGCGCTTTGGTTTAGCAATTTAGTGACATACCACCGATTGATTGACCATAACTCACTCAATTTAACTCGTAATTCATTGAAATTAGTTTCATTTCGAAGGAATCAAAGTGTAGTTGAAAAGGAAAGAAACGGAGATGAAAAACTCCAAGTATTTTGAGAGTTATGATGGAAATAGTTAGACTCGCGCTTTCTTTTAGCAATTTACTGACCTACCTTCGATTGATTGACCATAACTCAGTTAATTCGACTCGTAATTCATTTACATTAGTTCCATTTCGAAGGAATCGAAGTGTAGTTTAAAACGAAAGAAACGGAGATGAAAAACTCCAAGTATTTTGAGAGTTATGATGGAAATAATTAGACTCGCGCTGTGGTTTAGCAATTTACTGACCTAACTCCGATTGATTGACCATAACTCACTCAATTCAACTCGTAATTCATTGAAATTAGCTCCATTTCGAAGGAATCGAAGTGTAGTTTAAAACGAACAAAACGGAGATGAAAAACTACAAGTATTTTGAGAGTTATGATGGAAGTGGTTAGACTCGTGCTTTGGTTTAGCAATTTACTGACCTACCTTCGATTGATTGACCATAACTCAGTTAATTCGACTCGTAATTCATTGACATTAGTTACATTTCGAAGGAATCGAAGTTTAGTTTAAAACGAAAGAAACGGAGATGAAAAACTCCAAGTATTTTGAGAGTTATTATGGAAATAGTTAGACTCGCGCTTTGGTTTAGCAATTTACTCACCTACCTCCGATTGATTGACCATAACTCACTCAATTTTACTCGTAATTCATTGAAATTAGTTCCATTTCGAATGAATCAAAGTGTAGTTTAAAACGAAAGAAACAGAGATGAAAAACTCCAAGTATTTTGAGAGTTATGATGGAAATAGTTAGACTTGCGCTTTGGTTTAGCAATTTACTGACATACTTCCGATTGATTGACTATAACTCACTCAATTTAACTCGTAATTCATTGAAATTAGTTCCATTTCGAAGGAATCGAAGTGTAGTTTAAAACGAAAGAAACGGAGATGAAAATTTCCAAGTATTTTGAGAGTTATGATGAAAATAGTTAGACTCACGCTTTGGTTTAGCAATTTACTAACCTACCTCCGATTGATTGACCATAACTCACCAAATTTAACTCGTAATTTATTGAAATTAGTTTCATTTCGATGGAATCGAAGTGTCGTTTCAAACGAAAGAAACGGAGATGAAAAACTCCAAGTATTTTGAGAGTTATGATGGAAATAGTTAGACTCCCGCTTTGGTTTTAGTAATTTACTGACCTACCTCCGATTGATTGACCATAACTCACTCAATTGAACTCGTAATTCATTGAAATTTGTTTCATTTCGAAGAAATCGAAGTGTAGTTTAAAACGAAAGAAACGGAGATGAAAAACTCTAAGTATTTTAAGAGTTATGATGAAAATAGTTAGACTCGCGCTTTGGTTTAGAAATTTACTGACCTACCTCCGATTGATTGACCATAACTCACTCAATTTAACTCGTAATTCATTGAAATCAGTTTCATTTCGAAGGAATCGAAGTGTAGTTTAAAACGAAAGAAACGGAGATGAAAAACTTCAAGTATTTTGAGAGTTATGACGAAAATAGTTAGACTCGCGCTTTGGTTTAGCAATTTACTGACCTACCTCCGATTGATTAACCATAACTCACTCAATTTAACTCGTAATTCATTGAAATTAGTTTAATTTTGAGGGAATCAAAGTGTAGTTTGAAACGAAAGAAACGGAGATGAAAAACTCCAAGTATTTTGAGAGTTATGATGGAAATAGTTAGACTCGCGCTTTGGTTTAGCAATTTACTGACCTACCTCCGATTGATTGACCATAACTCACCAAATTTAACTCGTAATTTATTGAAATTAGTTTCATTTCGAAGGAATCGAAGTGTCGTTTAAAACGAAAGAAACGAAGATGAAAAACTCCAAGTATTTTGAGAGTTATGATGGAAATAGTTAGACTCGCGCTTTGGTTTAGCAATTTACTGACATACTTCCGATTGATTGACCATAACTCACTCAATTTAACTCGTAATTCATTGAAATTAGTTCCATTTCGAAGGAATCGAAGTGTAGTTTAAAACGAAAGAAACGGAGATGAAAATTTCCAAGTATTTTGAGAGTTATGATGAAAATAGTTAGACTCACGCTTTGGTTTAGCAATTTACTGACTTACCTCCGATTGATTGACCATAACTCACCCAATTTAACTCGTAATTTATTGAAATTAGTTTCATTTCGAAGGAATCGAAGTGTAGTTTAAAACGAAAGAAACGGAGATGAAAAACTTCAAGTATTTTGAGAGTTATGACGAAAATAGTTAGACTCGCGCTTTGGTTTAGCAATTTACTGACCTACCTCCGATTGATTAACCATAACTCACTCAATTTAACTCGTAATTCATTGAAATTAGTTTAATTTTGAGGGAATCAAAGTGTAGTTTGAAACGAAAGAAACGGAGATGAAAAACTCCAAGTATTTTGAGAGTTATGATGGAAATAGTTAGACTCGCGCTTTGGTTTAGCAATTTACTGACATACTTCCGATTGATTGACTATAACTCACTCAATTTAACTCGTAATTCATTGAAATTAGTTCCATTTTGAAGGAATCGAAGTGTAGTTTAAAACGAAAGAAACGGAGATGAAAAACTCTAAGTATTTTGAGAGTTATGATGGAAATAGTTAGAGTCGCGCTTTGGTTTAGCAATTTACTGACCTACCTCCGATTGATTGACCATAACTCACTCAATTGAACTCGTAATTCATTGAAATTAGTTTCATTTCGAAGGAATCGAAGTGTAGTTTAAAAGGAAAGAAACGGAGATGAAAAACTCCAAGTATATTGAGAGTTATGATGGAAATAGTTAGACTCGCGCTTTGGTTTAGCAACTTACTGACATTCCTCAGATTGATTGACCATAACTCACTAAATTTAACTCGTAATTAATTGAAATTAGTTTCATTTCGAAGGAATCGAAGTGTAGTTTAAAACGAAAGAAACGGAGATGAAAAACTCCAAGTATTTTGAGAGTTATGATGGAAATATTTAGACTCGCGCTGTGGTTTAGCAATTTACTGACCTAACTCCGATTAATTGACCATAACTCAGTTAATTCGACTCGTAATTCATTGACATTAGTTCCATTTCGAAGGAATCGAAGTGTAGTTTAAAACGAAAGAAACGGAGATGAAAAACTCCAAGTATTTTGAGAGTTATGATGGAAATAATTAGACTCGCGCTGTGGTTTAGCAATTTACTGACCTAACTCCGATTGATTGACCATAACTTACTCAATTCAACTCGTAATTCATTGAAATTAGCTCCATTTCGAAGGAATCGAAGTGTAGTTTAAAACGAACGAAACGGAGATGAAAAACTACAAGTATTTTGAGAGTTATGATGGAAGTGGTTAGACTCGTGCTTTGGTTTAGCAATTTACTGACCTACCTTCGATTGATTGACCATAACTCAGTTAATTCGACTCGTAATTCCTTGACATTAGTTACATTTCGAAGAAATCGAAGTATAGTTTAAAACGAAAGAAACGGAGATGAAAAACTCCAAGTATTTTGAGAGTTATGATGGAAATAGTTAGACTCGCGCTTTGGTTTAGCAATTTACTGACCTACCTCCGATTGATTGACCATAACTCACTCAATTTTGCTTGTAATTCATTGAAATTAGTTCCATTTCGAATGAATCGAAGTGTAGTTTAAAACGAAAGAAACAGAGATGAAAAACTCTAAGTATTTTGAGAGTTATGATGGAAATAGTTAGACTCGCGCTTTGGTTTAGCCATTTACTGACATACTTCCGATTGATTGACTATAACTCACTCAATTTAACTCGTAATTCATTGAAATTAGTTCCATTTCGAAGGAATCGAAGTGTAGTTTAAAACGAAAGAAACGGAGATGAAAATTTCCAAGTATTTTGAGAGTTATGATGAAAATAGTTAGACTCACGTTTTGGTTTAGCAATTTACTGACCTACCTCCGATTGATTGACCATAACTCACCCAATTTAACTCGTAATTTATTGAAATTAGTTTCATTTCGAAGGAATCGAAGTGTCGTTTCAAACGAAAGAAACAGAGATGAAAAACTCCAAGTATTTTGAGAGTTATGATGGAAATAGTTAGACTCGCGCTTTGGTTTAGCAATTTACTGAGTTTAAAACGAAAGAAACGGAGATGAAAAACTTCAAGTATTTTGAGAGTTATGACGAAAATAGTTAGACTCGCGCTTTGGTTTAGCAATTTACTGACCTACCTCCGATTGATTGACCATAACTTACTCAATTGAACTCGTAATTCATTGAAATTAGTTTTATTTCGAAGGAATCGAAGTGTCGTTTAAAATGAAAGAAAGGAAGATGAAAAACTCCAAGTATTTTGAGAGTTATGATGGAAATAGTTAGACTCGCGCTTTGGTTTAGCAATTTACTGACCTACCTCCGATTGATTGACCATAACTCACTCAATTTAACTCGTAATTCAATGAAATCAGTTTCATTTCGAAGGAATCGAAGTGTAGTTTAAAACGAAAGAAACAAAGATGAAAAACTCCAAGTATTTTGAGAGTTATGATGGAAATAGTTAGATTCGCGCTTTGGTTTAGCAATTTACTGACCTACCTCCGATTGAGTGACCATAACTCACTCAATTGAACTCGTAATTCATTGAAATTAGTTTCATTTCGAAGGAATCGAAGTGTAGTTTAAAACGAAAGAAACGGAGATGAAAAACTCCAAGTATTTTGAGAGTTATGATGGAAATAGTTAGACTCGCGCTTTGGTTTAGCAATTTACTGACCTACCTCCGATTGATTGACCATAACTCACTCAATTGAACTCGTAATTCATTGAAATTAGTTTCATTTCGAAGAAATCGAAGTGTAGTTTAAAACAAAAGAAACGGAGATGAAAAACTACAAGTATTTTGAGAGTTATGATGAAAATAGTTAGACTCGCGCTTTGGTTTAGCAATTTACTGACTTACCTCCGATTGATTGACCGTAACTCACTCAATTTACTTCGTAATTCATTGAAATCAGTTTCATTTCGAAGGAATCGAAGTGTAGTTTAAACTGAAAGAAACGGAGTTGAAAAATATTAAGTATTTTAAGAGTTATGATGAAAATAATTAGACTCGCGCTTTGGTTTAGCAATTTACTGACCTACCTCCGATTGATTGACCATAACTCACTAAATTTAACTCGTAATTCATTGAAATTAGTTTCATTTCGAAGGAATCGAAGTGTAGTTTAAAACGAAACAAACGGAGATGAAAAACTCCAAGTAATTTGAGAGTTATGATGGAAATAGTTAGACTCGCGCTTTGGTTTAGCAATTTACTGACCTACCTCCGATTGATTGACCATAACTCACTCAATTGAACTCGTAATTCATTGAAATTAGTTTTATTTCGAAGGAATCGAACTGTCGTTTAAAACGAAAGAAACGAAGATGAAAAACTCCAAGTATTTTGAGAGTTATGATGGAAATAGTTAGACTCGCGCTTTGGTTTAGCAATTTACTGACATACTTCCGATTGATTGACCATAACTCACTCAATTCAACTCGTAATTCATTGAAATTAGTTCCATTTCGAAGGAATCGAAGTGTAGTTTCAAACGAAAGAAACGGAGATGAAAAACTCCAAGTATTTTGAGAGATATGATGGAAATAGTTAGACTCGCGCTTTGGTTTAGCAATTTACTGACATACTTCCGATTGATTGACCATAACTCACTAAATTTGACTCGTAATTCATTGAAATTAGTTCCATTTCGAAGGAATCGAAGTGTAGTTTAAAACGAAAGAAACGGAGATGAAAATTTCCAAGTATTTTGAGAGTTATGATGAAAATAGTTAGACTCACGCTTTGGTTTAGCAATTTACTGACTTACCTCCGATTGATTGACCATAACTCACCCAATTTAACTCGTAATTTATTGAAATTAGTTTCATTTCGAAGGAATCGAAGTGTCGTTTCAAACGAAAGAAACGGAGATGAAAAACTCCAAGTATTTTGAGAGTTATGATGGAAATAGTTAGACTCGCGCTTTGGTTTAGCAATTTAGTGACATACCACCGATTGATTGACCATAACTCACTCAATTTAACTCGTAATTCATTGAAATTAGTTTCATTTCGAAGGAATCAAAGTGTAGTTGAAAAGGAAAGAAACGGAGATGAAAAACTCCAAGTATTTTGAGAGTTATGATGGAAATAGTTAGACTCGCGCTTTGTTTTAGCAATTTACTGACCTACCTTCGATTGATTGACCATAACTCAGTTAATTCGACTCGTAATTCATTTACATTAGTTCCATTTCGAAGGAATCGAAGTGTAGTTTAAAACGAAAGAAACGGAGATGAAAAACTCCAAGTATTTTGAGAGTTATGATGGAAATAATTAGACTCGCGCTGTGGTTTAGCAATTTACTGACCTAACTCCGATTGATTGACCATAACTCACTCAATTCAACTCGTAATTCATTGAAATTAGCTCCATTTCGAAGGAATCGAAGTGTAGTTTAAAACGAACAAAACGGAGATGAAAAACTACAAGTATTTTGAGAGTTATGATGGAAGTGGTTAGACTCGTGCTTTGGTTTAGCAATTTACTGACCTACCTTCGATTGATTGACCATAACTCAGTTAATTCGACTCGTAATTCATTGACATTAGTTACATTTCGAAGGAATCGAAGTTTAGTTTAAAACGAAAGAAACGGAGATGAAAAACTCCAAGTATTTTGAGAGTTATTATGGAAATAGTTAGACTCGCGCTTTGGTTTAGCAATTTACTCACCTACCTCCGATTGATTGACCATAACTCACTCAATTTTACTCGTAATTCATTGAAATTAGTTCCATTTCGAATGAATCAAAGTGTAGTTTAAAACGAAAGAAACAGAGATGAAAAACTCCAAGTATTTTGAGAGTTATGATGGAAATAGTTAGACTTGCGCTTTGGTTTAGCAATTTACTGACATACTTCCGATTGATTGACTATAACTCACTCAATTTAACTCGTAATTCATTGAAATTAGTTCCATTTCGAAGGAATCGAAGTGTAGTTTAAAACGAAAGAAACGGAGATGAAAATTTCCAAGTATTTTGAGAGTTATGATGAAAATAGTTAGACTCACGCTTTGGTTTAGCAATTTACTAACCTACCTCCGATTGATTGACCATAACTCACCAAATTTAACTCGTAATTTATTGAAATTAGTTTCATTTCGATGGAATCGAAGTGTCGTTTCAAACGAAAGAAACGGAGATGAAAAACTCCAAGTATTTTGAGAGTTATGATGGAAATAGTTAGACTCCCGCTTTGGTTTTAGTAATTTACTGACCTACCTCCGATTGATTGACCATAACTCACTCAATTGAACTCGTAATTCATTGAAATTAGTTTCATTTCGAAGAAATCGAAGTGTAGTTTAAAACGAAAGAAACGGAGATGAAAAACTCTAAGTATTTTAAGAGTTATGATGAAAATAGTTAGACTCGCGCTTTGGTTTAGAAATTTACTGACCTACCTCCGATTGATTGACCATAACTCACTCAATTTAACTCGTAATTCATTGAAATCAGTTTCATTTCGAAGGAATCGAAGTGTAGTTTAAAACGAAAGAAACGGAGATGAAAAACTTCAAGTATTTTGAGAGTTATGACGAAAATAGTTAGACTCGCGCTTTGGTTTAGCAATTTACTGACCTACCTCCGATTGATTAACCATAACTCACTCAATTTAACTCGTAATTCATTGAAATTAGTTTAATTTTGAGGGAATCAAAGTGTAGTTTGAAACGAAAGAAACGGAGATGAAAAACTCCAAGTATTTTGAGAGTTATGATGGAAATAGTTAGACTCGCGCTTTGGTTTAGCAATTTACTGACCTACCTCCGATTGATTGACCATAACTCACCAAATTTAACTCGTAATTTATTGAAATTAGTTTCATTTCGAAGGAATCGAAGTGTCGTTTAAAACGAAAGAAACGAAGATGAAAAACTCCAAGTATTTTGAGAGTTATGATGGAAATAGTTAGACTCGCGCTTTGGTTTAGCAATTTACTGACATACTTCCGATTGATTGACCATAACTCACTCAATTTAACTCGTAATTCATTGAAATTAGTTCCATTTCGAAGGAATCGAAGTGTAGTTTAAAACGAAAGAAACGGAGATGAAAATTTCCAAGTATTTTGAGAGTTATGATGAAAATAGTTAGACTCACGCTTTGGTTTAGCAATTTACTGACTTACCTCCGATTGATTGACCATAACTCACCCAATTTAACTCGTAATTTATTGAAATTAGTTTCATTTCGAAGGAATCGAAGTGTAGTTTAAAACGAAAGAAACGGAGATGAAAAACTCCAAGTATTTTGAGAGTTATGATGGAAATAATTAGACTCGCGCTGTGGTTTAGCAATTTACTGACCTAACTCCGATTGATTGACCATAACTTACTCAATTCAACTCGTAATTCATTGAAATTAGCTCCATTTCGAAGGAATCGAAGTGTAGTTTAAAACGAACAAAACGGAGATGAAAAACTACAAGTATTTTGAGAGTTATGATGGAAGTGGTTAGACTCGTGCTTTGGTTTAGCAATTTACTGACCTACCTTCGATTGATTGACCATAACTCAGTTAATTCGACTCGTAATTCATTGACATTAGTTACATTTCGAAGGAATCGAAGTTTAGTTTAAAACGAAAGAAACGGAGATGAAAAACTCCAAGTATTTTGAGAGTTATTATGGAAATAGTTAGACTCGCGCTTTGGTTTAGCAATTTACTCACCTACCTCCGATTGATTGACCATAACTCACTCAATTTTACTCGTAATTCATTGAAATTAGTTCCATTTCGAATGAATCAAAGTGTAGTTTAAAACGAAAGAAACAGAGATGAAAAACTCCAAGTATTTTGAGAGTTATGATGGAAATAGTTAGACTTGCGCTTTGGTTTAGCAATTTACTGACATACTTCCGATTGATTGACTATAACTCACTCAATTTAACTCGTAATTCATTGAAATTAGTTCCATTTCGAAGGAATCGAAGTGTAGTTTAAAACGAAAGAAACGGAGATGAAAATTTCCAAGTATTTTGAGAGTTATGATGAAAATAGTTAGACTCACGCTTTGGTTTAGCAATTTACTAACCTACCTCCGATTGATTGACCATAACTCACCAAATTTAACTCGTAATTTATTGAAATTAGTTTCATTTCGATGGAATCGAAGTGTCGTTTCAAACGAAAGAAACGGAGATGAAAAACTCCAAGTATTTTGAGAGTTATGATGGAAATAGTTAGACTCCCGCTTTGGTTTTAGTAATTTACTGACCTACCTCCGATTGATTGACCATAACTCACTCAATTGAACTCGTAATTCATTGAAATTAGTTTCATTTCGAAGAAATCGAAGTGTAGTTTAAAACGAAAGAAACGGAGATGAAAAACTCTAAGTATTTTAAGAGTTATGATGAAAATAGTTAGACTCGCGCTTTGGTTTAGAAATTTACTGACCTACCTCCGATTGATTGACCATAACTCACTAAATTTAACTCGTAATTCATTGAAATCAGTTTCATTTCGAAGGAATCGAAGTGTAGTTTAAAACGAAAGAAACGGAGATGAAAAACTTCAAGTATTTTGAGAGTTATGACGAAAATAGTTAGACTCGCGCTTTGGTTTAGCAATTTACTGACATACCTCCGATTGATTAACCATAACTCACTCAATTTAACTCGTAATTCATTGAAATTAGTTTAATTTTGAGGGAATCAAAGTGTAGTTTGAAACGAAAGAAACGGAGATGAAAAACTCCAAGTATTTTGAGAGTTATGATGGAAATAGTTAGACTCGCGCTTTGGTTTAGCAATTTACTGACCTACCTCCGATTGATTGACCATAACTCACCAAATTTAACTCGTAATTTATTGAAATTAGTTTCATTTCGAAGGAATCGAAGTGTCGTTTAAAACGAAAGAAACGAAGATGAAAAACTCCAAGTATTTTGAGAGTTATGATGGAAATAGTTAGACTCGCGCTTTGGTTTAGCAATTTACTGACATACTTCCGATTGATTGACCATAACTCACTCAATTTAACTCGTAATTCATTGAAATTAGTTCCATTTCGAAGGAATCGAAGTGTAGTTTAAAACGAAAGAAACGGAGATGAAAATTTCCAAGTATTTTGAGAGTTATGATGAAAATAGTTAGACTCACGCTTTGGTTTAGCAATTTACTGACTTACCTCCGATTGATTGACCATAACTCACCCAATTTAACTCGTAATTTATTGAAATTAGTTTCATTTCGAAGGAATCGAAGTGTCGTTTCAAACGAAAGAAACGGAGATGAAAAACTCCAAGTATTTTGAGAGTTATGATGGAAATAGTTAGACTCGCGCTTTGGTTTAGCAATTTAGTGACATACCACCGATTGATTGACCATAACTCACTCAATTTAACTCGTAATTCATTGAAATTAGTTTCATTTCGAAGGAATCAAAGTGTAGTTGAAAAGGAAAGAAACGGAGATGAAAAACTCCAAGTATTTTGAGACTTATGATGGAAATAATTAGACTCGCGCTGTGGTTTAGCAATTTACTGACCTAACTCCGATTGATTGACCATAACTTACTCAATTCAACTCGTAATTCATTGAAATTAGCTCCATTTCGAAGGAATCGAAGTGTAGTTTAAAACGTACGAAACGGAGATGAAAAACTACAAGTATTTTGAGAGTTATGATGGAAGTGGTTAGACTCGTGCTTTGGTTTAACAATTTACTGACCTACCTTCGATTGATTGACCATAACTCAGTTAATTCGACTCGTAATTCCTTGACATTAGTTACATTTCGAAGGAATCGAAGTGTAGTTTAAAACGAAAGAAACGGAGATGAAAAACTCCAAGTATTTTGAGAGTTATGATGGAAATAGTTAGACTCGCGCTTTGGTTTAGCAATTTACTGACCTACCTCCGATTGATTGACCATAACTCACTCAATTTTACTCGTAATTCATTGAAATTAGTTCCATTTCGAATGAATCGAAGTGTAGTTTAAAACGAAAGAAACAGAGATGAAAAACTCCAAGTATTTTGAGAGTTATGATGGAAATAGTTAGACTCGCGCTTTGGTTTAGCCATTTACTGACATACTTCCGATTGATTGACCATAACTCACTCAATTGAACTCGTAATTCATTGAAATTAGTTTCATTTCGAAGAAATCGAAGTGTAGTTTAAAACAAAAGAAACGGAGATGAAAAACTACAAGTATTTTGAGAGTTATGATGAAAATAGTTAGACTCGCGCTTTGGTTTAGCAATTTACTGACTTACCTCCGATTGATTGACCGTAACTCACTCAATTTACTTCGTAATTCATTGAAATCAGTTTCATTTCGAAGGAATCGAAGTGTAGTTTAAACTGAAAGAAACGGAGTTGAAAAATATTAAGTATTTTAAGAGTTATGATGAAAATAATTAGACTCGCGCTTTGGTTTAGCAATTTACTGACCTACCTCCGATTGATTGACCATAACTCACTAAATTTAACTCGTAATTCATTGAAATTAGTTTCATTTCGAAGGAATCAAAGTGTAGTTTAAAACGAAAGAAACGGAGATGAAAAACTCCAAGTAATTTGAGAGTTATGATGGAAATAGTTAGACTCGCGCTTTGGTTTAGCAATTTACTGACCTACTTCCGATTGATTGACCATAACTCACTCAATTGAACTCGTAATTCATTGAAATTAGTTTTATTTCGAAGGAATCGAAGTGTCGTTTAAAATGAAAGAAAGGAAGATGAAAAACTCCAAGTATTTTGAGAGTTATGATGGAAATAGTTAGACTCGCGCTTTGGTTTAGCAATTTACTGACATACTTCCGATTGATTGACCATAACTCACTCAATTCAACTCGTAATTCATTGAAATTAGTTCCATTTCGAAGGAATCGAAGTGTAGTTTCAAACGAAAGAAACGGAGATGAAAAACTCCAAGTATTTTGAGAGTTATGATGAAAATAGTTAGACTCGCGCTTTGGTTTAGCAATTTACTGACCTACCTCCGATTGATTGACCATAACTCACCCAATTTAACTCGTAATTTATTGAAATTAGTTTCATTTCGAAGGAATCGAAGTGTCGTTTAAAACGAAAGAAACGAAGATGAAAAACTCCAAGTATTTTGAGAGTTATGATGGAAATAGTTAGACTCGCGCTTTGGTTTAGCAATTTACTGACATACTTCCGATTGATTGACCATAACTCACTCAATTTAACTCGTAATTCATTGAAATTAGTTCCATTTCGAAGGAATCGAAGTGTAGTTTAAAACGAAAGAAACGGAGATGAAAATTTCCAAGTATTTTGAGAGTTATGATGAAAATAGTTAGACTCACGCTTTGGTTTAGCAATTTACTGACTTACCTCCGATTGATTGACCATAACTCACCCAATTTAACTCGTAATTTATTGAAATTAGTTTCATTTCGAAGGAATCGAAGTGTCGTTTCAAACGAAAGAAACGGAGATGAAAAACTCCAAGTATTTTGAGAGTTATGATGGAAATAGTTAGACTCGCGCTTTGGTTTAGCAATTTAGTGACATACCACCGATTGATTGACCATAACTCACTCAATTTAACTTGTAATTCATTGAAATTAGTTTCATTTCGGATGAATCAAAGTGTCGTTTCAAACGAAAGAAACGGAGATGAAAAACTCCAAGTATTTCGAGAGTTATGATGGAAATAGTTAGACTCGCGCTTTGGTTTAGCAATTTAGTGACATACCTCCGATTGATTGACCATAACTCACTCAATTTAACTCGTAATTCATTGAAATTAGTTTCATTTCGAAGGAATCAAAGTGTAGTTGAAAACGAAAGAAAGAGAGATTAAAAACTCCAAGTATTTTGAGAGTTATGATGGAAATAGTTAGACTCGCGCTTTGGTTTAGCAATTTACTGACATACCTCCGATTGATTAACCATAACTCACTTAATTTTACTCGTAATTCATTGAAATTAGTTCCATTTCGAAGGAATCAAAGTGTAGTTTAGAACGAAAGAAACAGAGATGAAAAACTCCAAGTATTTTGAGAGTTATGATGAAAATAGTTAGACTCGCGCTTTGGTTTAGCAATTTACTGACCTACCTCCGATTGATTGACCATAACTCACTAAATTTAACTCGTAATTCATTGAAATTAGTTTCATTTCGAAGGAATCAAAGTGTAGATTAAAACGAAAGAAATGGAGATGAAAAATATCAAGTATTTTAAGAGTTATGATGAAAATAGTTAGACTCGCGCTTTGGTTTAGCAATTTACTGACCTACCTCCGATTGATTGACCATAACTCACTCAATTTTACTCGTAATTCTTTGAAATTAGTTCCATTTCGAATGAATCGAAGTGTAGTTTAAAACGAAAGAAACAGAGATGAAAAACTCCAAGTATTTTGAGAGTTATGTTGGAAATAGTTACACTCGCGCTTTGGTTTTGCAATTTACTGACATACGTCCGATTGATTGACCATAACACACTCAATTTAACTCGTAATTCATTGAAATTAGTTCCATTTCGAAGTAATCGAAGTGTAGTTTAAAACGAAAGAAACGGAGATGAAAAACTCTAAGTATTTTGAGAGTTATGATGGAAGTGGTTAGACTCGCGCTTTGGTTTAGCAATTTACTGACCTACCTTCGATTGATTGACCATAACTCAGTTAATTCGACTCATAATTCATTGACATTAGTTCCATTTCGAAGGAATCGAAGTGTAGTTTAAAACGAAAGAAACGGAGATGAAAAACTCAAAGTAATTTGAGAGTTATGATGGAAATAGTTAGACTCGCGCTTTGGTTTAGCAATTTACTGACCTACCTCCGATTGATTAACCATAACTCACTCAATTTAACTCGTAATTCATTGAAATTAGTTTAATTTTGAGGGAATCAAAGTGTAGTTTGAAACGAAAGAAACGGAGATGAAAAACTCCAAGTATTTTGAGAGTTATGATGGAAATAGTTAGACTCGCGCTTTGGTTTAGCAATTTACTGACCTACCTCCGATTGATTGACCATAACTCACCCAATTTAACTCGTAATTTATTGAAATTAGTTTCATTTCGAAGGAATCGAAGTGTTGTTTCGAACGAAAGAAACAGAGATGAAAAACTCCAAGTATTTTGAGAGTTATGATGGAAATAGTTAGACTCGCGCTTTGGTTTAGCCATTTAGTGACATACCACCGATTGATTGACCATAACTCACTCAATTTAACTCGTAATTCATTGAAATTAGTTTCATTTCGAAGGAATCGAAGTGTAGTTTAAAACGAAAGAAACGGAGATGAAAAACTCCAAGTAATTTGAGAGTTATGATGGAAATAGTTAGACTCGCGCTTTGGTTTAGCAATTTACTGACCTACCTCCGATTGATTGACCATAACTCACTCAATTGAACTCGTAATTCATTGAAATTAGTTTTATTTCGAAGAAATCGAAGTTTAGTTTAAAACGAAAGAAACGGAGATGAAAAACTCCAAGTATTTTGATAGTTATGATGGAAATAGTTAGACTCGCGCTTTGGTTTAGCAATTTACTGACCTACCTCCGATTGATTAACCATAACTCACTCAATTTAACTCGTAATTCATTGAAATTAGTTTAATTTTGAGGGAATCAAAGTGTAGTTTGAAACGAAAGAAACGGAGATGAAAAACTCTAAAGTATTTTGAGAGTTATGATGGAAATAGTTAGACTCGCGCTTTGGTTTAGCAATTTACTGACCTACCTCCGATTGATTGACCATAACTCACCCAATTTAACTCGTAATTTATTGAAATTAGTTTCATTTCGAAGGAATCGAAGTGTCGTTTAAAACGAAAGAAATGAAGATGAAACACTCCAAGTATTTTGAGAGTTATGATGGAAATAGTTAGAGTCGCGCTTTGGTTTAGCAATTTACTGACCTACCTCCGATTGATTGACCATAACTAACTCAATTGAACTCGTAATTCATTGAAATTAGTTTCATTTCGAAGGAATCGAAGTGTAGTTTAAAACGAAAGAAACGGAGATGAAAAACTCCAAGTATTTTGAGAGTTATGATGGAAATAGTTAGACTCGCGCTTTGGTTTAGCAATTTACTGACCTACCTCCGATTGATTAACCATAAATCACTCAATTTAACTCGTAATTCATTGAAATTAGTTTCATTTCGAAGGAATCGAAGTGTAGTTTAAAACGAAAGAAACGGAGATGAAAAACTCCAAGTATATTGAGAGTTATGATGGAAATAGTTAGACTCGCGCTTTGGTTTAGCAACTTACTGACATTCCTCAGATTGATTGACCATAACTCACTAAATTTAACTCGTAATTAATTGAAATTAGTTTCATTTCGAAGGAATCGAAGTGTAGTTTAAAACGAAAGAAACGGAGATGAAAAACTCCAAGTATTTTGAGAGTTATGATGGAAATAATTAGACTCGCGCTGTGGTTTAGCAATTTACTGACCTAACTCCGATTGATTGACCATAACTTACTCAATTCAACTCGTAATTCATTGAAATTAGCTCCATTTCGAAGGAATCGAAGTGTAGTTTAAAACGTACGAAACGGAGATGAAAAACTCCAAGTATTTTGAGAGTTATGATGGAAATAATTAGACTCGCGCTGTGGTTTAGCAATTTACTGACCTAACTCCGATTGATTGACCATAACTTACTCAATTCAACTCGTAATTCATTGAAATTAGCTCCATTTCGAAGGAATCGAAGTGTAGTTTAAAACGTACGAAACGGAGATGAAAAACTACAAGTATTTTGAGAGTTATGATGGAAGTGGTTAGACTCGTGCTTTGGTTTAGCAATTTACTGACCTACCTTCGATTGATTGACCATAACTCAGTTAATTCGACTCGTAATTCCTTGACATTAGTTACATTTCGAAGGAATCGAAGTATAGTTTAAAACGAAAGAAACGGAGATGAAAAACTCCAAGTATTTTGAGAGTTATGATGGAAATAGTTAGACTCGCGCTTTGGTTTAGCAATTTACTGACCTACCTCCGATTGATTGACCATAACTCACTCAATTTTGCTTGTAATTCATTGAAATTAGTTCCATTTCGAATGAATCGAAGTGTAGTTTAAAACGAAAGAAACAGAGATGAAAAACTCTAAGTATTTTGAGAGTTATGATGGAAATAGTTAGACTCGCGCTTTGGTTTAGCCATTTACTGACATACTTCCGATTGATTGACTATAACTCACTCAATTTAACTCGTAATTCATTGAAATTAGTTCTATTTCGAAGGAATCGAAGTGTAGTTTAAAACGAAAGAAACGGAGATGAAAATTTCCAAGTATTTTGAGAGTTTTGATGAAAATAGTTAGACTCACGTTTTGGTTTAGCAATTTACTGACCTACCTCCGATTGATTGACCATAACTCACCCAATTTAACTCGTAATTTATTGAAATTAGTTTCATTTCGAAGGAATCGAAGTGTCGTTTCAAACGAAAGAAACAGAGATGAAAAACTCCAAGTATTTTGAGAGTTATGATGGAAATAGTTAGACTCGCGCTTTGGTTTAGCAATTTACTGAGTTTAAAACGAAAGAAACGGAGATGAAAAACTTCAAGTATTTTGAGAGTTATGACGAAAATAGTTAGACTCGCGCTTTGGTTTAGCAATTTACTGACCTACCTCCGATTGATTGACCATAACTCACTCAATTTTACTCGTAATTCATTAAAATTAGTTCCATTTCGAAAGAATCGAAGTTTAGTTGAAAACGAAAGAAACGGAGATGAAAAACAACAAGTATTTTGAGACTTATGATGGAGCTTGTTAGACTCGCGCTTTGGTTTAGCAATTTACTGACCTACCTCCGATTGATTGACCATAACTCACTCAATTTAACTCGTAATTCATTGAAATCAGTTTCATTTCGAAGGAATCGAAGTGTAGTTTAAAACGAAAGAAACGAAGATGAAAAACTCCAAGTATTTAGAGAGTTATGATGGAAATAGTTAGACTCGCGCTTTGGTTTAGCAATTTACTGACATACTTCCGATTGATTGACTATAACTCACTCAATTTAACTCGTAATTCATTGAAATTAGTTCCATTTCGAAGGAATCGAAGTGTAGTTTAAAACGAAAGAAACGGAGATGAAAAACTCTAAGTATTTTGAGAGTTATGATGGAAATAGTTAGAGTCGCGCTTTGGTTTAGCAATTTACTGACCTACCTCCGATTGATTGACCATAACTCACTCAATTGAACTCGTAATTCATTGAAATTAGTTTCATTTCGAAGGAATCGAAGTGTAGTTTAAAAGGAAAGAAACGGAGATGAAAAACTCTAAGTTTATTGAGAGTTATGATGGAAATAGTTAGACTCGCGCTTTGGTTTAGCAACTTACTGACATTCCTCAGATTGATTGACCATAACTCACTAAATTTAACTCGTAATTAATTGAAATTAGTTTAATTTCGAAGGAATCGAAGTGTAGTTTAAAACGAAAGAAACGGAGATGAAAAACTCCAAGTATTTTGAGAGTTATGATGGAAATAATTAGACTCGCGCTGTGGTTTAGCAATTTACTGACCTAACTCCGATTGATTGACCATAACTTACTCAATTCAACTCGTAATTCATTGAAATTAGCTCCATTTCGAAGGAATCGAAGTGTAGTTTAAAACGTACGAAACGGAGATGAAAAACTCCAAGTATTTTGAGAGTTATGATGGAAATAATTAGACTCGCGCTGTGGTTTAGCAATTTACTGACCTAACTCCGATTGATTGACCATAACTTACTCAATTCAACTCGTAATTCATTGAAATTAGCTCCATTTCGAAGGAATCGAAGTGTAGTTTAAAACGTACGAAACGGAGATGAAAAACTACAAGTATTTTGATAGTTATGATGGAAGTGGTTAGACTCGTGCTTTGGTTTAGCAATTTACTGACCTACCTTCGATTGATTGACCATAACTCAGTTAATTCGACTCGTAATTCCTTGACATTAGTTACATTTCGAAGGAATCGAAGTATAGTTTAAAACGAAAGAAACGGAGATGAAAAACTCCAAGTATTTTGAGAGTTATGATGGAAATAGTTAGACTCGCGCTTTGGTTTAGCAATTTACTGACCTACCTCCGATTGATTGACCATAACTCACTCAATTTTGCTTGTAATTCATTGAAATTAGTTCCATTTCGAATGAATCGAAGTGTAGTTTAAAACGAAAGAAACAGAGATGAAAAACTCTAAGTATTTTGAGAGTTATGATGGAAATAGTTAGACTCGCGCTTTGGTTTAGCCATTTACTGACATACTTCCGATTGATTGACTATAACTCACTCAATTTAACTCGTAATTCATTGAAATTAGTTCTATTTCGAAGGAATCGAAGTGTAGTTTAAAACGAAAGAAACGGAGATGAAAATTTCCAAGTATTTTGAGAGTTATGATGAAAATAGTTAGACTCACGTTTTGGTTTAGCAATTTACTGACCTACCTCCGATTGATTGACCATAACTCACCCAATTTAACTCGTAATTTATTGAAATTAGTTTCATTTCGAAGGAATCGAAGTGTCGTTTCAAACGAAAGAAACAGAGATGAAAAACTCCAAGTATTTTGAGAGTTATGATGGAAATAGTTAGACTCGCGCTTTGGTTTAGCAATTTACTGAGTTTAAAATGAAAGAAACGGAGATGAAAAACTTCAAGTATTTTGAGAGTTATGACGAAAATAGTTAGACTCGCGCTTTGGTTTAGCAATTTACTGACCTACCTCCGATTGATTGACCATAACTCACTCAATTTTACTCGTAATTCATTAAAATTAGTTCCATTTCGAAAGAATCGAAGTTTAGTTGAAAACGAAAGAAACGGAGATGAAAAACAACAAGTATTTTGAGACTTATGATGGAGCTTGTTAGACTCGCGCTTTGGTTTAGCAATTTACTGACCTACCTCCGATTGATTGACCATAACTCACTCAATTT
Source organism: Tasmannia lanceolata (assembly GCF_043159265.1). NCBI lineage: Eukaryota > Viridiplantae > Streptophyta > Magnoliopsida > Canellales > Winteraceae > Tasmannia > Tasmannia lanceolata. The sequence goes on from NW_027518678.1 coordinate 1,531,828, forward strand.
AACTCGTAATTCATTGAAATCAGTTTCATTTCGAAGGAATCGAAGTGTAGTTTAAAACGAAAGAAACGAAGATGAAAAACTCCAAGTATTTTGAGAGTTATGATGGAAATAGTTAGACTCGCGCTTTGGTTTAGCAATTTACTGACATACTTCCGATTGATTGACTATAACTCACTCAATTTAACTCGTAATTCATTGAAATTAGTTCCATTTCGAAGGAATCGAAGTGTAGTTTAAAACGAAAGAAACGGAGATGAAAAACTCTAAGTATTTTGAGAGTTATGATGGAAATAATTAGAGTCGCGCTTTGGTTTAGCAATTTACTGACCTACCTCCGATTGATTGACCATAACTCACTCAATTTAACTCGTAATTCATTGAAATTAGTTTCATTTCGAAGGAATCGAAGTGTAGTTTAAAAGGAAAGAAACGGAGATGAAAAACTCTAAGTATATTGAGAGTTATGATGGAAATAGTTAGACTCGCGCTTTGGTTTAGCAACTTACTGACATTCCTCAGATTGATTGACCATAACTCACTAAATTTAACTCGTAATTAATTGAAATTAGTTTAATTTCGAAGGAATCGAAGTGTAGTTTAAAACGAAAGAAACGGAGATGAAAAACTCCAAGTATTTTGAGAGTTATGATGGAAATATTTAGACTCGCGCTGTGGTTTAGCAATTTACTGACCTAACTCCGATTAATTGACCATAACTCAGTTAATTCGACTCGTAATTCATTGACATTAGTTCCATTTCGAAGGAATCGAAGTGTAGTTTAAAACGAAAGAAACGGAGATGAAAAACTCCAAGTATTTTGAGAGTTATGATGGAAATAATTAGACTCGCGCTGTGGTTTAGCAATTTACTGACCTAACTCCGATTGATTGACCATAACTTACTCAATTCAACTCGTAATTCATTGAAATTAGCTCCATTTCGAAGGAATCGAAGTGTAGTTTAAAACGTACGAAACGGAGATGAAAAACTACAAGTATTTTGAGAGTTATGATGGAAGTGGTTAGACTCGTGCTTTGGTTTAGCAATTTACTGACCTACCTTCGATTGATTGACCATAACTCAGTTAATTCGACTCGTAATTCCTTGACATTAGTTACATTTCGAAGGAATCGAAGTATAGTTTAAAACGAAAGAAACGGAGATGAAAAACTCCAAGTATTTTGAGAGTTATGATGGAAATAGTTAGACTCGCGCTTTGGTTTAGCAATTTACTGACCTACCTCCGATTGATTGACCATAACTCACTCAATTTTGCTTGTAATTCATTGAAATTAGTTCCATTTCGAATGAATCGAAGTGTAGTTTAAAACGAAAGAAACAGAGATGAAAAACTCTAAGTATTTTGAGAGTTATGATGGAAATAGTTAGACTCGCGCTTTGGTTTAGCCATTTACTGACGTACTTCCGATTGATTGACTATAACTCACTCAATTTAACTCGTAATTCATTGAAATTAGTTCCATTTCGAAGGAATCGAAGTGTAGTTTAAAACGAAAGAAACGGAGATGAAAATTTCCAAGTATTTTGAGAGTTATGATGAAAATAGTTAGACTCACGTTTTGGTTTAGCAATTTACTGACCTACCTCCGATTGATTGACCATAACTCACCCAATTTAACTCGTAATTTATTGAAATTAGTTTCATTTCGAAGGAATCGAAGTGTCGTTTCAAACGAAAGAAACAGAGATGAAAAACTCCAAGTATTTTGAGAGTTATGATGGAAATAGTTAGACTCGCGCTTTGGTTTAGCAATTTACTGAGTTTAAAACGAAAGAAACGGAGATGAAAAACTTCAAGTATTTTGAGAGTTATGACGAAAATAGTTAGACTCGCGCTTTGGTTTAGCAATTTACTGACCTACCTCCGATTGATTGACCATAACTCACTCAATTTTACTCGTAATTCATTAAAATTAGTTCCATTTCGAAAGAATCGAAGTTTAGTTGAAAACGAAAGAAACGGAGATGAAAAACAACAAGTATTTTGAGACTTATGATGGAGCTTGTTAGACTCGCGCTTTGGTTTAGCAATTTACTGACCTACCTCCGATTGATTGACCATAACTCACTCAATTTAACTCGTAATTCATTGAAATCAGTTTCATTTCGAAGGAATCGAAGTGTAGTTTAAAACGAAAGAAACGAAGATGAAAAACTCCAAGTATTTTGAGAGTTATGATGGAAATAGTTAGACTCGCGCTTTGGTTTAGCAATTTACTGACATACTTCCGATTGATTGACTATAACTCACTCAATTTAACTCGTAATTCATTGAAATTAGTTCCATTTCGAAGGAATCGAAGTGTAGTTTAAAACGAAAGAAACGAAGATGAAAAACTCTAAGTATTTTGAGAGTTATGATGGAAATAGTTAGAGTCGCGCTTTGGTTTAGCAATTTACTGACCTACCTCCGATTGATTGACCATAACTCACTCAATTGAACTCGTAATTCATTGAAATTAGTTTCATTTCGAAGGAATCGAAGTGTAGTTTAAAAGGAAAGAAACGGAGATGAAAAACTCTAAGTATTTTGAGAGTTATTGTGGAAATAGTTAGACTCGCGCTTTGGTTTAGCAATTTACTGACCTACCTCCGATTGATTGACCATAACTCACTCAATTTAACTCGTAATTCAATGAAATCAGTTTCATTTCGAAGGAATCGAAGTGTAGTTTAAAACGAAAGAAACGAAGATGAAAAACTCCAAGTATTTTGAGAGTTATGATGGAAATAGTTAGATTCGCGCTTTGGTTTAGCAATTTACTGACCTACCTCCGATTGAGTGACCATAACTCACTCAATTGAACTCGTAATTCATTGAAATTAGTTTCATTTCGAAGGAATCGAAGTGTAGTTTAAAACGAAAGAAACGGAGATGAAAAACTCCAAGTATTTTGAGAGTTATGATGGAAATAGTTAGACTCGCGCTTTGGTTTAGCAATTTACTGACCTACCTCCGATTGATTGACCATAACTCACTCAATTGAACTCGTAATTCATTGAAATTAGTTTCATTTCGAAGAAATCGAAGTGTAGTTTAAAACAAAAGAAACGGAGATGAAAAACTACAAGTATTTTGAGAGTTATGATGAAAATAGTTAGACTCGCGCTTTGGTTTAGCAATTTACTGACTTACCTCCGATTGATTGACCGTAACTCACTCAATTTACTTCGTAATTCATTGAAATCAGTTTCATTTCGAAGGAATCGAAGTGTAGTTTAAACTGAAAGAAACGGAGTTGAAAAATATTAAGTATTTTAAGAGTTATGATGAAAATAATTAGACTCGCGCTTTGGTTTAGCAATTTACTGACCTACCTCCGATTGATTGACCATAACTCACTAAATTTAACTCGTAATTCATTGAAATTAGTTTCATTTCGAAGGAATCGAAGTGTAGTTTAAAACGAAAGAAACGGAGATGAAAAACTCCAAGTAATTTGAGAGTTATGATGGAAATAGTTAGACTCGCGCTTTGGTTTAGCAATTTACTGACCTACCTCCGATTGATTGACCATAACTCACTCAATTGAACTCGTAATTCATTGAAATTAGTTTTATTTCGAAGGAATCGAAGTGTCGTTTAAAACGAAAGAAACGAAGATGAAAAACTCCAAGTATTTTGAGAGTTATGATGGAAATAGTTAGACTCGCGCTTTGGTTTAGCAATTTACTGACATACTTCCGATTGATTGACCATAACTCACTCAATTCAACTCGTAATTCATTGAAATTAGTTCCATTTCGAAGGAATCGAAGTGTAGTTTCAAACGAAAGAAACGGAGATGAAAAACTCCAAGTATTTTGAGAGTTATGATGGAAATAGTTAGACTCGCGCTTTGGTTTAGCAATTTACTGACCTACCTCCGATTGATTGACCATAACTCACCCAATTTAACTCGTAATTTATTTAAATTAGTTTCATTTCGAAGGAATCGAAGTGTCGTTTAAAACGAAAGAAACGAAGATGAAAAACTCCAAGTATTTTGAGAGTTATGATGGAAATAGTTAGACTCGCGCTTTGGTTTAGCAATTTACTGACATACTTCCGATTGATTGACCATAACTCACTCAATTTAACTCGTAATTCATTGAAATTAGTTCCATTTCGAAGGAATCGAAGTGTAGTTTAAAACGAAAGAAACGGAGATGAAAATTTCCAAGTATTTTGAGAGTTATGATGAAAATAGTTAGACTCACGCTTTGGTTTAGCAATTTACTGACTTACCTCCGATTGATTGACCATAACTCACCCAATTTAACTCGTAATTTATTGAAATTAGTTTCATTTCGAAGGAATCGAAGTGTCGTTTCAAACGAAAGAAACGGAGATGAAAAACTCCAAGTATTTTGAGAGTTATGATGGAAATAGTTAGACTCGCGCTTTGGTTTAGCAATTTAGTGACATATCACCGATTGATTGACCATAACTCACTCAATTTAACTTGTAATTCATTGAAATTAGTTTCATTTCGGATGAATCAAAGTGTCGTTTCAAACGAAAGAAACGGAGATGAAAAACTCCAAGTATTTCGAGAGTTATGATGGAAATAGTTAGACTCGCGCTTTGGTTTAGCAATTTAGTGACATACCTCCGATTGATTGACCATAACTCACTCAATTTAACTCGTAATTCATTGAAATTAGTTTCATTTCGAAGGAATCAAAGTGTAGTTGAAAACGAAAGAAACGGAGATGAAAAACTCCAAGTATTTTGAGAGTTATGATGGAAATAGTTAGACTCGCGCTTTGGTTTAGCAATTTACTGACATACCTCCGATTGATTAACCATAACTCACTCAATTTTACTCGTAATTCATTGAAATTAGTTCCATTTCGAAGGAATCAAAGTGTAGTTTAGAACGAAAGAAACAGAGATGAAAAACTCCAAGTATTTTGAGAGTTATGATGAAAATAGTTAGACTCGCGCTTTGGTTTAGCAATTTACTGACCTACCTCCGATTGATTGACCATAACTCACTAAATTTAACTCGTAATTCATTGAAATTAGTTTCATTTCGAAGGAATCAAAGTGTAGTTTAAAACGAAAGAAATGGAGATGAAAAATATCAAGTATTTTAAGAGTTATGATGAAAATAGTTAGACTCGCGCTTTGGTTTAGCAATTTACTGACCTACCTCCGATTGATTGACCATAACTCACTCAATTTTACTCGTAATTCTTTGAAATTAGTTCCATTTCGAATGAATCAAAGTGTAGTTTAAAACGAAAGAAACAGAGATGAAAAACTCCAAGTATTTTGAGAGTTATGTTGGAAATAGTTACACTCGCGCTTTGGTTTTGCAATTTACTGACATACGTTCGATTGATTGACCATAACTCACTCAATTTAACTCGTAATTCATTGAAATTAGTTCCATTTCGAAGTAATCGAAGTGTAGTTTAAAACGAAAGAAACGGAGATGAAAAACTCTAAGTATTTTGAGAGTTATGATGGAAGTGGTTAGACTCGCGCTTTGGTTTAGCAATTTACTGACCTACCTTCGATTGATTGACCATAACTCAGTTAATTCGACTCATAATTCATTGACATTAGTTCGATTTCAAAGGAATCGAAGTGTAGTTTCAAACGAAAGAAACGGAGATGAAAAACTCCAAGTATTTTGAGAGTTATGATGGAAATAGTTAGACTCGTGCTTTGGTTTAGCAATTTACTGACCTACCTCCGATTGATTGACCATAACTCACTCAATTTAACTCGTAATTCATTGAAATCAGTTTCATTTCGAAGGAATCGAAGTGTAGTTTAAAACGAAAGAAACGAAGATGAAAAACTCCAAGTATTTTGAGAGTTATGATGGAAATAGTTAGATTCGCGCTTTGGTTTAGCAATTTACTGACCTACCTCTGATTGAGTGACCATAACTCACTCAATTGAACTCGTAATTCATTGAAATTAGTTTCATTTCGAAGGAATCGAAGTGTAGTTTAAAACGAAAGAAACGGAGATGAAAAACTCCAAGTATTTTGAGAGTTATGATGGAAATAGTTAGACTCGCGCTTTGGTTTAGCAATTTACTGACCTACCTCCGATTGATTGACCATAACTCACTCAATTGAACTCGTAATTCATTGAAATTAGTTTCATTTCGAAGAAATCGAAGTGTAGTTTAAAACAAAAGAAACGGAGATGAAAAACTACAAGTATTTTGAGAGTTATGATGAAAATAGTTAGACTCGCGCTTTGGTTTAGCAATTTACTGACCTACCTCCGATTGATTGACCATAACTCACAAAATTTAACTCGTAATTCATTGAAATTAGTTTCATTTCGAAGGAATCAAAGTGTTGTTTAAAACGAAAGAAATGGAGATGAAAAATATCAAGTATTTTAAGAGTTATGATGAAAATAGTTAGACTCGCGCTTTGGTTTAGCAATTTACTGACCTACCTCCGATTGATTGACCATAACTCACTCAATTTTACTCGTAATTCTTTGAAATTAGTTCCATTTCGAATGAATCGAAGTGTAGTTTAAAACGAAAGAAACAGAGATGAAAAACTCCAAGTATTTTGAGAGTTATGTTGGAAATAGTTACACTCGCGCTTTGGTTTTGCAATTTACTGACATACGTCCGATTGATTGACCATAACTCACTCAATTTAACTCGTAATTCATTGAAATTAGTTTTATTTCGAAGGAATCGAAGTGTCGTTTAAAACGAAAGAAACGAAGATGAAAAACTCCAAGTATTTTGAGAGTTATGATGGAAATAGTTAGACTCGCGCTTTGGTTTAGCAATTTACTGACATACTTCCGATTGATTGACCATAACTCACTCAATTCAACTCGTAATTCATTGAAATTAGTTCCATTTCGAAGGAATCGAAGTGTAGTTTCAAACGAAAGAAACGGAGATGAAAAACTCCAAGTATTTTGAGAGTTATGATGGAAATAGTTAGACTCGCGCTTTGGTTTAGCAATTTACTGACCTACCTCCGATTGATTGACCATAACTCACCCAATTTAACTCGTAATTTATTTAAATTAGTTTCATTTAGAAGGAATCGAAGTGTCGTTTAAAACGAAAGAAACGAAGATGAAAAACTCCAAGTATTTTGAGAGTTATGATGGAAATAGTTAGACTCGCGCTTTGGTTTAGCAATTTACTGACATACTTCCGATTGATTGACCATAACTCACTCAATTTAACTCGTAATTCATTGAAATTAGTTCCATTTCGAAGGAATCGAAGTGTAGTTTAAAACGAAAGAAACGGAGATGAAAATTTCCAAGTATTTTGAGAGTTATGATGAAAATAGTTAGACTCACGCTTTGGTTTAGCAATTTACTGACTTACCTCCGATTGATTGACCATAACTCACCCAATTTAACTCGTAATTTATTGAAATTAGTTTCATTTCGAAGGAATCGAAGTGTCGTTTCAAACGAAAGAAACGGAGATGAAAAACTCCAAGTATTTTGAGAGTTATGATGGAAATAGTTAGACTCGCGCTTTGGTTTAGCAATTTAGTGACATATCACCGATTGATTGACCATAACTCACTCAATTTAACTTGTAATTCATTGAAATTAGTTTCATTTCGGATGAATCAAAGTGTCGTTTCAAACGAAAGAAACGGAGATGAAAAACTCCAAGTATTTCGAGAGTTATGATGGAAATAGTTAGACTCGCGCTTTGGTTTAGCAATTTAGTGACATACCTCCGATTGATTGACCATAACTCACTCAATTTAACTCGTAATTCATTGAAATTAGTTTCATTTCGAAGGAATCAAAGTGTAGTTGAAAACGAAAGAAACGGAGATGAAAAACTCCAAGTATTTTGAGAGTTATGATGGAAATAGTTAGACTCGCGCTTTGGTTTAGCAATTTACTGACATACCTCCGATTGATTAACCATAACTCACTCAATTTTACTCGTAATTCATTGAAATTAGTTCCATTTCGAAGGAATCAAAGTGTAGTTTAGAACGAAAGAAACAGAGATGAAAAACTCCAAGTATTTTGAGAGTTATGATGAAAATAGTTAGACTCGCGCTTTGGTTTAGCAATTTACTGACCTACCTCCGATTGATTGACCATAACTCACTAAATTTAACTCGTAATTCATTGAAATTAGTTTCATTTCGAAGGAATCAAAGTGTAGTTTAAAACGAAAGAAATGGAGATGAAAAATATCAAGTATTTTAAGAGTTATGATGAAAATAGTTAGACTCGCGCTTTGGTTTAGCAATTTACTGACCTACCTCCGATTGATTGACCATAACTCACTCAATTTTACTCGTAATTCTTTGAAATTAGTTCCATTTCGAATGAATCGAAGTGTAGTTTAAAACGAAAGAAACAGAGATGAAAAACTCCAAGTATTTTGAGAGTTATGTTGGAAATAGTTACACTCGCGCTTTGGTTTTGCAATTTACTGACATACGTTCGATTGATTGACCATAACTCACTCAATTTAACTCGTAATTCATTGAAATTAGTTCCATTTCGAAGTAATCGAAGTGTAGTTTAAAACGAAAGAAACGGAGATGAAAAACTCTAAGTATTTTGAGAGTTATGATGGAAGTGGTTAGACTCGCGCTTTGGTTTAGCAATTTACTGACCTACCTTCGATTGATTGACCATAACTCAGTTAATTCGACTCATAATTCATTGACATTAGTTCCTTTTCAAAGGAATCGAAGTGTAGTTTAAAACGAAAGAAACGGAGATGAAAAACTCCAAGTATTTTGAGAGTTATGATGGAAATAGTTAGACTCGTGCTTTGGTTTAGCAATTTACTGACCTACCTCCGATTGATTGACCATAACTCACTCAATTTAACTCGTAATTCATTGAAATCAGTTTCATTTCGAAGGAATCGAAGTGTAGTTTAAAACGAAAGAAACGAAGATGAAAAACTCCAAGTATTTTGAGAGTTATGATGGAAATAGTTAGATTCGCGCTTTGGTTTAGCAATTTACTGACCTACCTCTGATTGAGTGACCATAACTCACTCAATTGAACTCGTAATTCATTGAAATTAGTTTTATTTCGAAGGAATCGAAGTGTAGTTTAAAACGAAAGAAACGGAGATGAAAAACTCCAAGTATTTTGAGAGTTATGATAGAAATAGTTAGACTCGCGCTTTGGTTTAGCAATTTACTGACCTACCTCCGATTGATTGACCATAACTCACTCAATTGAACTCGTAATTCATTGAAATTAGTTTCATTTCGAAGAAATCGAAGTGTAGTTTAAATCAAAAGAAACGGAGATGAAAAACTACAAGTATTTTGAGAGTTATGATGAAAATAGTTAGACTCGCGCTTTGGTTTAGCAATTTACTGACCTACCTCCGATTGATTGACCATAACTCACAAAATTTAACTCGTAATTCATTGAAATTAGTTTCATTTCGAAGGAATCAAAGTGTTGTTTAAAACGAAAGAAATGGAGATGAAAAATATCAAGTATTTTAAGAGTTATGATGAAAATAGTTAGACTCGCGCTTTGGTTTAGCAATTTACTGACCTACCTCCGATTGATTGACCATAACTCACTCAATTTTACTCGTAATTCTTTGAAATTAGTTCCATTTCGAATGAATCGAAGTGTAGTTTAAAACGAAAGAAACAGAGATGAAAAACTCCAAGTATTTTGAGAGTTATGTTGGAAATAGTTACACTCGCGCTTTGGTTTTGCAATTTACTGACATACGTCCGATTGATTGACCATAACTCACTCAATTTAACTCGTAATTCATTGAAATTAGTTTTATTTCGAAGGAATCGAAGTGTCGTTTAAAACGAAAGAAACGAAGATGAAAAACTCCAAGTATTTTGAGAGTTATGATGGAAATAGTTAGACTCGCGCTTTGGTTTAGCAATTTACTGACATACTTCCGATTGATTGACCATAACTCACTCAATTCAACTCGTAATTCATTGAAATTAGTTCCATTTCGAAGGAATCGAAGTGTAGTTTCAAACGAAAGAAACGGAGATGAAAAACTCCAAGTATTTTGAGAGTTATGATGGAAATAGTTAGACTCGCGCTTTGGTTTAGCAATTTACTGACCTACCTCCGATTGATTGACCATAACTCACCCAATTTAACTCGTAATTTATTTAAATTAGTTTCATTTCGAAGGAATCGAAGTGTCGTTTAAAACGAAAGAAACGAAGATGAAAAACTCCAAGTATTTTGAGAGTTATGATGGAAATAGTTAGACTCGCGCTTTGGTTTAGCAATTTACTGACATACTTCCGATTGATTGACCATAACTCACTCAATTTAACTCGTAATTCATTGAAATTAGTTCCATTTCGAAGGAATCGAAGTGTAGTTTAAAACGAAAGAAACGGAGATGAAAATTTCCAAGTATTTTGAGAGTTATGATGAAAATAGTTAGACTCACGCTTTGGTTTAGCAATTTACTGACTTACCTCCGATTGATTGACCATAACTCACCCAATTTAACTCGTAATTTATTGAAATTAGTTTCATTTCGAAGGAATCGAAGTGTCGTTTCAAACGAAAGAAACGGAGATGAAAAACTCCAAGTATTTTGAGAGTTATGATGGAAATAGTTAGACTCGCGCTTTGGTTTAGCAATTTAGTGACATATCACCGATTGATTGACCATAACTCACTCAATTTTACTCGTAATTCTTTGAAATTAGTTCCATTTCGAATGAATCGAAGTGTAGTTTAAAACGAAAGAAACAGAGATGAAAAACTCCAAGTATTTTGAGAGTTATGTTGGAAATAGTTACACTCGCGCTTTGGTTTTGCAATTTACTGACATACGTCCGATTGATTGACCATAACTCGCTCAATTTAACTCGTAATTCATTGAAATTAGTTCCATTTCGAAGTAATCGAAGTGTAGTTTAAAACGAAAGAAACGGAGATGAAAAACTCAAAGTAATTTGAGAGTTATGATGGAAATAGTTAGACTCGCGCTTTGGTTTAGCAATTTACTGACCTACCTCCGATTGATTGACCATAACTCACTCAATTGAACTCGTAATTCATTGAAATTAGTTTTATTTCGAAGGAATCGAAGTTTAGTTTAAAACGAAAGAAACGGAGATGAAAAACTCCAAGTATTTTGAGAGTTATGATGGAAATAGTTAGACTCGCGCTTTGGTTTAGCAATTTACTGACCTACCTCCGATTGATTAACCATAACTCACTCAATTTAACTCGTAATTCATTGAAATTAGTTTAATTTTGAGGGAATCAAAGTGTAGTTTGAAACGAAAGAAACGGAGATGAAAAACTCCAAGTATTTTGAGAGTTATGATGGAAATAGTTAGACTCGTGCTTTGGTTTAGCAATTTACTGACCTACCTCCGATTGATTGACCATAACTCACTCAATTTAACTCGTAATTCATTGAAATTAGTTTCATTTCGAAGGAATCGAAGTGTAGTTTAAAACGAAAGAAACGGAGATGAAAAACTCAAAGTAATTTGAGAGTTATGATGGAAATAGTTAGACTCGCGCTTTGGTTTAGCAATTTACTGACCTACCTCCGATTGATTGACCATAACTCACTCAATTGAACTCGTAATTCATTGAAATTAGTTTTATTTCGAAGGAATCGAAGTTTAGTTTAAAACGAAAGAAACGGAGATGAAAAACTCCAAGTATTTTGAGAGTTATGATGGAAATAGTTAGACTCGCGCTTTGGTTTAGCAATTTACTGACCTACCTCCGATTGATTAACCATAACTCACTCAATTTAACTCGTAATTCATTGAAATTAGTTTAATTTTGAGGGAATCAAAGTGTAGTTTGAAACGAAAGAAACGGAGATGAAAAACTCCAAGTATTTTGAGAGTTATGATGGAAATAGTTAGACTCGCGCTTTGGTTTAGCAATTTACTGACCTACCTCTGATTGATTGACCATAACTCACCCAATTTAACTCGTAATTTATTGAAATTAGTTTCATTTCGAAGGAATCGAAGTGTCGTTTAAAACGAAAGAAACGAAGATGAAAAACTCCAAGTATTTTGAGAGTTATGATGGAAATAGTTAGACTCGCGCTTTGGTTTAGCAATTTACTGACATACTTCCGATTGATTGACCATAACTCACTCAATTTAACTCGTAATTCATTGAAATTAGTTCCATTTCGAAGGAATCGAAGTGTAGTTTAAAACGAAAGAAACGGAGATGAAAATTTCCAACTATTTTGAGAGTTATGATGAAAATAGTTAGACTCACGCTTTGGTTTAGCAATTTACTGACTTACCTCCGATTGATTGACCATAACTCACCCAATTTAACTCGTAATTTATTGAAATTAGTTTCATTTCGAAGGAATCGAAGTGTCGTTTCAAACGAAAGAAACGGAGATGAAAAACTCCAAGTATTTTGAGAGTTATGATGGAAATAGTTAGACTCGCGCTTTGGTTTAGCAATTTAGTGACATACCACCGATTGATTGACCATAACTCACTCAATTTAACTCGTAATTCATTGAAATTAGTTTCATTTCGAAGGAATCAAAGTGTAGTTGAAAAGGAAAGAAACGGAGATGAAAAACTCCAAGTATTTTGAGACTTATGATGGAAATAATTAGACTCGCGCTGTGGTTTAGCAATTTACTGACCTAACTCCGATTGATTGACCATAACTTACTCAATTCAACTCGTAATTCATTGAAATTAGCTCCATTTCGAAGGAATCGAAGTGTAGTTTAAAACGTACGAAACGGAGATGAAAAACTACAAGTATTTTGAGAGTTATGATGGAAGTGGTTAGACTCGTGCTTTGGTTTAGCAATTTACTGACCTACCTTCGATTGATTGACCATAACTCAGTTAATTCGACTCGTAATTCCTTGACATTAGTTACATTTCGAAGGAATCGAAGTATAGTTTAAAACGAAAGAAACGGAGATGAAAAACTCCAAGTATTTTGAGAGTTATGATGGAAATAGTTAGACTCGCGCTTTGGTTTAGCAATTTACTGACCTACCTCCGATTGATTGACCATAACTCACTCAATTTTGCTCGTAATTCATTGAAATTAGTTCCATTTCGAATGAATCGAAGTGTAGTTTAAAACGAAAGAAATAGAGATGAAAAACTCTAAGTATTTTGAGAGTTATGATGGAAATAGTTAGACTCGCGCTTTGGTTTAGCCATTTACTGACATACTTCCGATTGATTGACTATAACTCACTCAATTTAATTCGTAATTCATTGAAATTAGTTCCATTTCGAAGGAATCGAAGTGTAGTTTAAAACGAAAGAAACGGAGATGAAAATTTCCAAGTATTTTGAGAGTTATGATGAAAATAGTTAGACTCACGCTTTGGTTTAGCAATTTACTGACCTACCTCCGATTGATTGACCATAACTCACCCAATTTAACTCGTAATTTATTGAAATTAGTTTCATTTCGAAGGAATCGAAGTGTCGTTTCAAACGAAAGAAACAGAGATGAAAAACTCCAAGTATTTTGAGAGTTATGATGGAAATAGTTAGACTCGCGCTTTGGTTTAGCAATTTACTGAGTTTAAAACGAAAGAAACGGAGATGAAAAACTTCAAGTATTTTGAGAGTTATGACGAAAATAGTTAGACTCGCGCTTTGGTTTAGCAATTTACTGACCTACCTCCGATTGATTGACCAAAAATTACTCAATTTTACTCGTAATTCATTAAAATTAGTTCCATTTCGAAAGAATCGAAGTTTAGTTGAAAACGAAAGAAACGGAGATGAAAAACAACAAGTATTTTGAGACTTATGATGGAGCTTGTTAGACTCGCGCTTTGGTTTAGCAATTTACTGACCTACCTCCGATTGATTGACCATAACTCACTCAATTTAACTCGTAATTCATTGAAATCAGTTTCATTTCGAAGGAATCGAAGTGTAGTTTAAAACGAAAGAAACGAAGATGAAAAACTCCAAGTATTTTGAGAGTTATGATGGAAATAGTTAGACTCGCGCTTTGGTTTAGCAATTTACTGACATACTTCCGATTGATTGACTATAACTCACTCAATTTAACTCGTAATTCATTGAAATTAGTTCCATTTCGAAGGAATCGAAGTGTAGTTTAAAACGAAAGAAACGGAGATGAAAAACTCTAAGTATTTTGAGAGTTATGATGGAAATAGTTAGAGTCGCGCTTTGGTTTAGCAATTTACTGACCTACCTCCGATTGATTGACCATAACTCACTCAATTGAACTCGTAATTCATTGAAATTAGTTTCATTTCGAAGGAATCGAAGTGTAGTTTAAAAGGAAAGAAACGGAGATGAAAAACTCTAAGTATTTTGAGAGTTATGATGGAAATAGTTAGACTCGCGCTTTGGTTTAGCAATTTACTGACCTACCTCCGATTGATTGACCATAACTCACTCAATTTAACTCGTAATTCATTGAAATCAGTTTCATTTCGAAGGAATCGAAGTGTAGTTTAAAACGAAAGAAACGAAGATGAAAAACTCCAAGTATTTTGAGAGTTATGATGGAAATAGTTAGATTCGCGCTTTGGTTTAGCAATTTACTGACCTCCCTCCGATTGAGTGACCATAACTCACTCAATTGAACTCGTAATTCATTGAAATTAGTTTCATTTCGAAGGAATCGAAGTGTAGTTTAAAACGAAAGAAACGGAGATGAAAAACTCCAAGTATTTTGAGAGTTATGATGGAAATAGTTAGACTCGCGCTTTGGTTTAGCAATTTACTGACCTACCTCCGATTGATTGACCATAACTCACTCAATTGAACTCGTAATTCATTGAAATTAGTTTCATTTCGAAGAAATCGAAGTGTAGTTTAAAACAAAAGAAACGGAGATGAAAAACTACAAGTATTTTGAGAGTTATGATGAAAATAGTTAGACTCGCGCTTTGGTTTAGCAATTTACTGACTTACCTCCGATTGATTGACCGTAACTCACTCAATTTACTTCGTAATTCATTGAAATCAGTTTCATTTCGAAGGAATCGAAGTGTAGTTTAAACTGAAAGAAACGGAGTTGAAAAATATTAAGTATTTTAAGAGTTATGATGAAAATAATTAGACTCGCGCTTTGGTTTAGCAATTTACTGACCTACCTCCGATTGATTAACCATAACTCACTAAATTTAACTCGTAATTCATTGAAATTAGTTTCATTTCGAAGGAATCAAAGTGTAGTTTAAAACGAAAGAAACGGAGATGAAAAACTCCAAGTAATTTGAGAGTTATGATGGAAATAGTTAGACTCGCGCTTTGGTTTAGCAATTTACTGACCTACCTCCGATTGATTGACCATAACTCACTCAATTGAACTCGTAATTCATTGAAATTAGTTTTATTTCGAAGGAATCGAAGTGTCGTTTAAAACGAAAGAAATGAAGATGAAAAACTCCAAGTATTTTGAGAGTTATGATGGAAATAGTTAGACTCGCGCTTTGGTTTAGCAATTTACTGACATACTTCCGATTGATTGACCATAACTCACTCAATTCAACTCGTAATTCATTGAAATTAGTTCCATTTCGAAGGAATCGAAGTGTAGTTTCAAACGAAAGAAACGGAGATGAAAAACTCCAAGTATTTTGAGAGTTATGATGGAAATCGTTAGACTCGCGCTTTGGTTTAGCAATTTACTGACCTACCTCCGATTGATTGACCATAACTCACCCAATTTAACTCGTAATTTATTGAAATTAGTTTCATTTCGAAGGAATCGAAGTGTCGTTTAAAACGAAAGAAACGAAGATGAAAAACTCCAAGTATTTTGAGAGTTATGATGGAAATAGTTAGACTCGCGCTTTGGTTTAGCAATTTACTGACATACTTCCGATTGATTGACCATAACTCACTCAATTTAACTCGTAATTCATTGAAATTAGTTCCATTTCGAAGGAATCGAAGTGTAGTTTAAAACGAAAGAAACGGAGATGAAAATTTCCAAGTATTTTGAGAGTTATGATGAAAATAGTTAGACTCACGCTTTGGTTTAGCAATTTACTGAATTACCTCCGATTGATTGACCATAACTCACCCAATTTAACTCGTAATTTATTGAAATTAGTTTCATTTCGAAGGAATCGAAGTGTCGTTTCAAACGAAAGAAACGGAGATGAAAAACTCCAAGTATTTTGAGAGTTATGATGGAAATAGTTAGACTCGCGCTTTGGTTTAGCAATTTAGTGACATATCACCGATTGATTGACCATAACTCACTCAATTTAACTTGTAATTCATTGAAATTAGTTTCATTTCGGATGAATCAAAGTGTCGTTTCAAACGAAAGAAACGGAGATGAAAAACTCCAAGTATTTCGAGAGTTATGATGGAAATAGTTAGACTCGCGCTTTGGTTTAGCAATTTAGTGACATACCTCCGATTGATTGACCATAACTCACTCAATTTAACTCGTAATTCATTGAAATTAGTTTCATTTCGAAGGAATCAAAGTGTAGTTGAAAACGAAAGAAACGGAGATGAAAAACTCCAAGTATTTTGAGAGTTATGATGGAAATAGTTAGACTCGCGCTTTGGTTTAGCAATTTACTGACATACCTCCGATTGATTAACCATAACTCACTCAATTTTACTCGTAATTCATTGAAATTAGTTCCATTTCGAAGGAATCGAAGTTTAGTTGAAAACGAAAGAAACGGAGATGAAAAACTCCAAGTAATTTGAGAGTTATGATGTAAATAGTTAGACTCGCGCTTTGGTTTTGCAATTTACTGACATACGTCCGATTGATTGACCATAACTCACTAAATTTAACTCGTAATTCATTGAAATTAGTTTCATTTCGAAGGAATCAAAGTGTAGTTTAAAACGAAAGAAATGGAGATGAAAAATATAAAGTATTTTAAGAGTTATGATGAAAATAGTTAGACTCGCGCTTTGGTTTAGCAATTTACTGACCTACCTCCGATTGATTGACCATAACTCACTCAATTTTACTCGTAATTCTTTGAAATTAGTTCCATTTCGAATGAATCGAAGTGTAGTTTAAAACGAAAGAAACAGAGATGAAAAACTCCAAGTATTTTGAGAGTTATGTTGGAAATAGTTACACTTGCGCTTTGGTTTTGCAATTTACTGACATACGTCCGATTGATTAACCATAACTCACTCAATTTAACTCGTAATTCATTGAAATTAGTTCCATTTCGAAGTAATCGAAGTGTAGTTTAAAACGAAAGAAACGGAGATGAAAAACTCTAAGTATTTTGAGAGTTATGATGGAAGTGGTTAGACTCGCGCTTTGGTTTAGCAATTTACTGACCTACCTTCGATTGATTGACCATAACTCAGTTAATTCGACTCATAATTCATTGACATTAGTTCCATTTCGAAGGAATCGAAGTGTAGTTTAAAACGAAAGAAACGGAGATGAAAAACTCCAAGTATTTTGAGAGTTATGATGGAAATAGTTAGACTCGTGCTTTGGTTTAGCAATTTACTGGCCTACCTCCGATTGATTTACCATAACTCACTCAATTTAACTCGTAATTCATTGAATTCAGTTTCATTTCGAAGGAATCGAAGTGTAGTTTAAAACGAAAGAAACGAAGATGAAAAACTCCAAGTATTTTGAGAGTTATGATGGAAATAGTTAGATTCGCGCTTTGGTTTAGCAATTTACTGACCTACCTCCGATTGAGTGACCATAACTCACTCAATTGAACTCGTAATTCATTGAAATTAGTTTCATTTCGAAGGAATCGAAGTGTAGTTTAAAACGAAAGAAACGGTGATGAAAAACTCCAAGTATTTTGAGAGTTATGATGGAAATAGTTAGACTCGCGCTTTGGTTTAGCAATTTACTGACCTACCTCCGATTGATTGACCATAACTCACTCAATTGAACTCGTAATTCATTGAAATTAGTTTCATTTCGAAGAAATTGAAGTGTAGTTTAAAACAAAAGAAACGGAGATGAAAAACTACAAGTATTTTGAGAGTTATGATGAAAATAGTTAGACTCGCGCTTTGGTTTAGCAATTTACTGACCTACCTCCGATTGATTGACCATAACTCACTAAATTTAACTCGTAATTCATTGAAATTAGTTTCATTTCGAAGGAATCAAAGTGTTGTTTAAAACGAAAGAAATGGAGATGAAAAATATCAAGTATTTTAAGAGTTATGATGAAAATAGTTAGACTCGCGCTTTGGTTTAGCAATTTACTGACCTACCTCCGATTGATTGACCATAACTCACTCAATTTTACTCGTAATTCTTTGAAATTAGTTCCATTTCGAATGAATCGAAGTGTAGTTTAAAACGAAAGAAACAGAGATGAAAAACTCCAAGTATTTTGAGAGTTATGTTGGAAATAGTTACACTCGCGCTTTGGTTTTGCAATTTACTGACATACGTCCGATTGATTGACCATAACTCGCTCAATTTAACTCGTAATTCATTGAAATTAGTTTCATTTCGAAGTAATCGAAGTGTAGTTTAAAACGAAAGAAACGGAGATGAAAAACTCAAAGTAATTTGAGAGTTATGATGGAAATAGTTAGAATCGCGCTTTGGTTTAGCAATTTACTGACCTACCTCCGATTGATTGACCATAACTCACTCAATTGAACTCGTAATTCATTGAAATTAGTTTTATTTCGAAGGAATCGAAGTTTAGTTTAAAACGAAAGAAACGGAGATGAAAAACTCCAAGTATTTTGAGAGTTATGATGGAAATAGTTAGACTCGCGCTTTGGTTTAGCAATTTACTGACCTACCTCCGATTGATTAACCATAACTCACTCAATTTAACTCGTAATTCATTGAAATTAGTTTAATTTTGAGGGAATCAAAGTGTAGTTTGAAACGAAAGAAACGGAGATGAAAAACTCCAAGTATTTTGAGAGTTATGATGGAAATAGTTAGACTCGTGCTTTGGTTTAGCAATTTACTGACCTACCTCCGATTGATTGACCATAACTCACTCAATTTAACTCGTAATTCATTGAAATTAGTTTCATTTCGAAGGAATCGAAGTGTGGTTTAAAACGAAAGAAACGGAGATGAAAAACTCAAAGTAATTTGAGAGTTATGATGGAAATAGTTAGACTCGCGCTTTGGTTTAGCAATTTACTGACCTACCTCCGATTGATTGACCATAACTCACTCAATTGAACTCGTAATTCATTGAAATTAGTTTTATTTCGAATGAATCGAAGTTTAGTTTAAAACGAAAGAAACGGAGATGAAAAACTCCAAGTATTTTGAGAGTTATGATGGAAATAGTTAGACTCGCGCTTTGGTTTAGCAATTTACTGACCTACCTCTGATTGATTAACCATAACTCACTCAATTTAACTCGTAATTCATTGAAATTAGTTTCATTTCGAAGGAATCGAAGTGTCGTTTAAAACGAAAGAAACGAAGATGAAAAACTCCAAGTATTTTGAGAGTTATGATGGAAATAGTTAGACTCGCGCTTTGGTTTAGCAATTTACTGACATACTTCCGATTGATTGACCATAACTCACTCAATTTAACTCGTAATTCATTGAAATTAGTTCCATTTCGAAGGAATCGAAGTGTAGTTTAAAACGAAAGAAACGGAGATGAAAATTTCCAAGTATTTTGAGAGTTATGATGAAAATAGTTAGACTCACGCTTTGGTTTAGCAATTTACTGAATTACCTCCGATTGATTGACCATAACTCACCCAATTTAACTCGTAATTTATTGAAATTAGTTTCATTTCGAAGGAATCGAAGTGTCGTTTCAAACGAAAGAAACGGAGATGAAAAACTCCAAGTATTTTGAGAGTTATGATGGAAATAGTTAGACTCGCGCTTTGGTTTAGCAATTTAGTGACATATCACCGATTGATTGACCATAACTCACTCAATTTAACTTGTAATTCATTGAAATTAGTTTCATTTCGGATGAATCAAAGTGTCGTTTCAAACGAAAGAAACGGAGATGAAAAACTCCAAGTATTTCGAGAGTTATGATGGAAATAGTTAGACTCGCGCTTTGGTTTAGCAATTTAGTGACATACCTCCGATTGATTGACCATAACTCACTCAATTTAACTCGTAATTCATTGAAATTAGTTTCATTTCGAAGGAATCAAAGTGTAGTTGAAAACGAAAGAAACGGAGATGAAAAACTCCAAGTATTTTGAGAGTTATGATGGAAATAGTTGGACTCGCGCTTTGGTTTAGCAATTTACTGACATACCTCCGATTGATTAACCATAACTCACTCAATTTTACTCGTAATTCATTGAAATTAGTTCCATTTCGAAGGAATCGAAGTTTAGTTGAAAACGAAAGAAACGGAGATGAAAAACTCCAAGTAATTTGAGAGTTATGATGTAAATAGTTAGACTCGCGCTTTGGTTTTGCAATTTACTGACATACGTCCGATTGATTGACCATAACTCACTAAATTTAACTCGTAATTCATTGAAATTAGTTTCATTTCGAAGGAATCAAAGTGTAGTTTAAAACGAAAGAAATGGAGATGAAAAATATCAAGTATTTTAAGAGTTATGATGAAAATAGTTAGACTCGCGCTTTGGTTTAGCAATTTACTGACCTACCTCCGATTGATTGACCATAACTCACTCAATTTTACTCGTAATTCTTTGAAATTAGTTCCATTTCGAATGAATCGAAGTGTAGTTTAAAACGAAAGAAACAGAGATGAAAAACTCCAAGTATTTTGAGAGTTATGTTGGAAATAGTTACACTTGCGCTTTGGTTTTGCAATTTACTGACATACGTCCGATTGATTGACCATAACTCACTCAATTTAACTCGTAATTCATTGAAATTAGTTCCATTTCGAAGTAATCGAAGTGTAGTTTAAAACGAAAGAAACGGAGATGAAAAACTCCAAGTATTTTGAGAGTTATGATGGAAGTGGTTAGACTCGCGCTTTGGTTTAGCAATTTACTGACCTACCTTCGATTGATTGACCATAACTCAGTTAATTCGACTCATAATTCATTGACATTAGTTCCATTTCGAAGGAATCGAAGTGTAGTTTAAAACGAAAGAAACGGAGATGAAAAACTCCAAGTATTTTGAGAGTTATGATGGAAATAGTTAGACTCGTGCTTTGGTTTAGCAATTTACTGACCTACCTCCGATTGATTTATCATAACTCACTCAATTTAACTCGTAATTCATTGAATTCAGTTTCATTTCGAAGGAATCGAAGTGTAGTTTAAAACGAAAGAAACGAAGATGAAAAACTCCAAGTATTTTGAGAGTTATGATGGAAATAGTTAGATTCGCGCTTTGGTTTAGCAATTTACTGACCTACCTCCGATTGAGTGACCATAACTCACTCAATTGAACTCGTAATTCATTGAAATTAGTTTCATTTCGAAGGAATCGAAGTGTAGTTTAAAACGAAAGAAACGGAGATGAAAAACTCCAAGTATTTTGAGAGTTATGATGGAAATAGTTAGACTCGCGCTTTGGTTTAGCAATTTACTGACCTACCTCCGATTGATTGACCATAACTCACTCAATTGAACTCGTAATTCATTGAAATTAGTTTCATTTCGAAGAAATTGAAGTGTAGTTTAAAACAAAAGAAACGGAGATGAAAAACTACAAGTATTTTGAGAGTTATGATGAAAATAGTTAGACTCGCGCTTTGGTTTAGCAATTTACTGACCTACCTCCGATTGATTGACCATAACTCACTAAATTTAACTCGTAATTCATTGAAATTAGTTTCATTTCGAAGGAATCAAAGTGTTGTTTAAAACGAAAGAAATGGAGATGAAAAATATCAAGTATTTTAAGAGTTATGGTGAAAATAGTTAGACTCGCGCTTTGGTTTAGCAATTTACTGACCTACCTCCGATTGATTGACCATAACTCACTCAATTTTACTCGTAATTCTTTGAAATTAGTTCCATTTCGAATGAATCGAAGTGTAGTTTAAAACGAAAGAAACAGAGATGAAAAACTCCAAGTATTTTGAGAGTTATGTTGGAAATAGTTACACTCGCGCTTTGGTTTTGCAATTTACTGACATACGTCCGATTGATTGACCATAACTCGCTCAATTTAACTCGTAATTCATTGAAATTAGTTCCATTTCGAAGTAATCGAAGTGTAGTTTAAAACGAAAGAAACGGAGATGAAAAACTCAAAGTAATTTGAGAGTTATGATGGAAATAGTTAGACTCGCGCTTTGGTTTAGCAATTTACTGACCTACCTCCGATTGATTGACCATAACTCACTCAATTGAACTCGTAATTCATTGAAATTAGTTTTATTTCGAAGGAATCGAAGTTTAGTTTAAAACGAAAGAAACGGAGATGAAAAACTCCAAGTATTTTGAGAGTTATTATGGAAATAGTTAGACTCGCGCTTTGGTTTAGCAATTTACTGACCTACC
The DNA here is from genome assembly GCF_043159265.1 of Tasmannia lanceolata. Taxonomy (NCBI): domain Eukaryota; kingdom Viridiplantae; phylum Streptophyta; class Magnoliopsida; order Canellales; family Winteraceae; genus Tasmannia; species Tasmannia lanceolata. Next base: position 1,554,193 of record NW_027518678.1, read on the forward strand.
TCCGATTGATTAACCATAACTCACTCAATTTAACTCGTAATTCATTGAAATTAGTTTAATTTTGAGGGAATCAAAGTGTAGTTTGAAACGAAAGAAACGGAGATGAAAAACTCCAAGTATTTTGAGAGTTATGATGGAAATAGTTAGACTCGTGCTTTGGTTTAGCAATTTACTGACCTACCTCCGATTGATTGACCATAACTCACTCAATTTAACTCGTAATTCATTGAAATTAGTTTCATTTCGAAGGAATCGAAGTGTAGTTTAAAACGAAAGAAACGGAGATGAAAAACTCAAAGTAATTTGAGAGTTATGATGGAAATAGTTAGACTCGCGCTTTGGTTTAGCAATTTACTGACCTACCTCCGATTGATTGACCATAACTCACTCAATTGAACTCGTAATTCATTGAAATTAGTTTTATTTCGAAGGAATCGAAGTTTAGTTTAAAACGAAAGAAACGGAGATGAAAAACTCCAAGTATTTTGAGAGTTATGATGGAAATAGTTAGACTCGCGCTTTGGTTTAGCAATTTACTGACCTACCTCCGATTGATTAACCATAACTCACTCAATTTAACTCGTAATTCATTGAAATTAGTTTAATTTTGAGGGAATCAAAGTGTAGTTTGAAACGAAAGAAACGGAGATGAAAAACTCCAAGTATTTTGAGAGTTATGATGGAAATAGTTAGACTCGTGATTTGGTTTAGCAATTTACTGACCTACCTCCGATTGATTGACCATAACTCACTCAATTTTACTCGTAATTCTTTGAAATTAGTTTCATTTCGAAGGAATCGAAGTGTAGTTTAAAACGAAAGAAACGGAGATGAAAAACTCCAAGTAATTTGAGAGTTATGATGGAAATAGTTAGACTCGCGCTTTGGTTTAGCAATTTACTGACCTACCTCCGATTGATTGACCATAACTCACTCAATTGAACTCGTAATTCACTGAAATTAGTTTCATTTCGAAGAAATCGAAGTGTAGTTTAAAACAAAAGAAACGGAGATGAAAAACTACAAGTATTTTGAGAGTTATTATGGAAATAGTTAGACTCGCGCTTTGGTTTAGCAATTTACTGACCTACCTCCGATTGATTGACCGTAACTCACTCAATTTACTTCGTAATTCATTGAAATCAGTTTCATTTCGAAGGAATCGAAGTGTAGTTTAAACTGAAAGAAACGGAGTTGAAAAATATTAAGTATTTTAAGAGTTATGATGAAAATAATTAGACTCGCGCTTTGGTTTAGCAATTTACTGACCTACCTCCGATTGATTGACCATAACTCACTCAATTTTACTCGTAATTCTTTGAAATTAGTTCCATTTCGAAGTAATCGAAGTGTAGTTTAAAACGAAAGAAACGGAGATGAAAAACTCTAAGTATTTTGAGAGTTATGATGGAAGTGGTTAGACTCGCGCTTTGGTTTAGCAATTTACTGACCTACCTTCGATTGATTGACCATAACTCAGTTAATTCGACTCATAATTCATTGACATTAGTTCCATTTCGAAGGAATCGAAGTGTAGTTTAAAACGAAAGAAACGGAGATGAAAAACTCCAAGTATTTTGAGAGTTATGATGGAAATAGTTAGACTCGTGCTTTGGTTTAGCAATTTACTGACCTACCTCCGATTGATTGACCATAACTCACTCAATTTAACTCGTAATTCATTGAAATCAGTTTCATTTCGAAGGAATCGAAGTGTAGTTTAAAACGAAAGAAACGAAGATGAAAAACTCCAAGTATTTTGAGAGTTATGATGGAAATAGTTAGATTCGCGGTTTGGTTTAGCAATTTACTGACCTACCTCCGATTGAGTGACCATAACTCACTCAATTGAACTCGTAATTCATTGAAATTAGTTTCATTTCGAAGGAATCGAAGTGTAGTTTAAAACGAAAGAAACGGAGATGAAAAACTCCAAGTATTTTGAGAGTTATGATGGAAATAGTTAGACTCGCGCTTTGGTTTAGCAATTTACTGACCTACCTCCGATTGATTGACCATAACTCACTCAATTGAACTCGTAATTCATTGAAATTAGTTTCATTTCGAAGAAATCGAAGTGTAGTTTAAAACAAAAGAAACGGAGATGAAAAACTACAAGTATTTTGAGAGTTATGATGGAAATAGTTAGACTCGCGCTTTGGTTTAGCAATTTACTGACCTACCTCCGATTGATTGACCATAACTCACCCAATTTAACTCGTAATTTATTGAAATTAGTTTCATTTCGAAGGAATCGAAGTGTAGTTTAAAACGAAAGAAACGGAGATGAAAAACTCCAAGTATTTTGAGAGTTATGATGGAAATAGTTAGACTCGTGCTTTGGTTTAGCAATTTACTGACCTACCTCCGATTGATTGACCATAACTCACTAAATTTAACTCGTAATTCATTGAAATTAGTTTCATTTCGAAGGAATCAAAGTGTTGTTTAAAACGAAAGAAATGGAGATGAAAAATATCAAGTATTTTAAGAGTTATGATGAAAATAGTTAGACTCGCGCTTTGGTTTAGCAATTTACTGACCTACCTCCGATTGATTGACCATAACTCACTCAATTTTACTCGTAATTCTTTGAAATTAGTTCCATTTCGAATGAATCGAAGTGTAGTTTAAAACGAAAGAAACAGAGATGAAAAACTCCAAGTATTTTGAGAGTTATGTTGGAAATAGTTACACTCGCGCTTTGGTTTTGCAATTTACTGACATACGTCCGATTGATTGACCATAACTCGCTCAATTTAACTCGTAATTCATTGAAATTAGTTTCATTTCGAAGAAATCGAAGTGTAGTTTAAAACAAAAGAAACGGAGATGAAAAACTACAAGTATTTTGAGAGTTATGATGGAAATAGTTAGACTCGCGCTTTGGTTTAGCAATTTACTGACCTACCTCCGATTGATTGACCATAACTCACCCAATTTAACTCGTAATTTATTGAAATTAGTTTCATTTCGAAGGAATCGAAGTGTAGTTTAAAACGAAAGAAACGGAGATGAAAAACTCCAAGTATTTTGAGAGTTATGATGGAAATAGTTAGACTCGTGCTTTGGTTTAGCAATTTACTGACCTACCTCCGATTGATTGACCATAACTCACTCAATTTAACTCGTAATTCATTGAAATTAGTTCCATTTCGAAGGAATCGAAGTGTAGTTTAAAACGAAAGAAACGGAGATGAAAATTTCCAAGTATTTTGAGAGTTATGATGAAAATAGTTAGACTCACGCTTTGGTTTAGCAATTTACTGAATTACCTCCGATTGATTGACCATAACTCACCCAATTTAACTCGTAATTTATTGAAATTAGTTTCATTTCGAAGGAATCGAAGTGTCGTTTCAAACGAAAGAAACGGAGATGAAAAACTCCAAGTATTTTGAGAGTTATGATGGAAATAGTTAGACTCGCGCTTTGGTTTAGCAATTTAGTGACATATCACCGATTGATTGACCATAACTCACTCAATTTAACTTGTAATTCATTGAAATTAGTTTCATTTCGGATGAATCAAAGTGTCGTTTCAAACGAAAGAAACGGAGATGAAAAACTCCAAGTATTTCGAGAGTTATGATGGAAATAGTTAGACTCGCGCTTTGGTTTAGCAATTTAGTGACATACCTCCGATTGATTGACCATAACTCACTCAATTTAACTCGTAATTCATTGAAATTAGTTTCATTTCGAAGGAATCAAAGTGTAGTTGAAAACGAAAGAAACGGAGATGAAAAACTCCAAGTATTTTGAGAGTTATGATGGAAATAGTTGGACTCGCGCTTTGGTTTAGCAATTTACTGACATACCTCCGATTGATTAACCATAACTCACTCAATTTTACTCGTAATTCATTGAAATTAGTTCCATTTCGAAGGAATCGAAGTTTAGTTGAAAACGAAAGAAACGGAGATGAAAAACTCCAAGTAATTTGAGAGTTATGATGTAAATAGTTAGACTCGCGCTTTGGTTTTGCAATTTACTGACATACGTCCGATTGATTGACCATAACTCACTAAATTTAACTCGTAATTCATTGAAATTAGTTTCATTTCGAAGGAATCAAAGTGTAGTTTAAAACGAAAGAAATGGAGATGAAAAATATCAAGTATTTTAAGAGTTATGATGAAAATAGTTAGACTCGCGCTTTGGTTTAGCAATTTACTGACCTACCTCCGATTGATTGACCATAACTCACTCAATTTTACTCGTAATTCTTTGAAATTAGTTCCATTTCGAATGAATCGAAGTGTAGTTTAAAACGAAAGAAACAGAGATGAAAAACTCCAAGTATTTTGAGAGTTATGTTGGAAATAGTTACACTTGCGCTTTGGTTTTGCAATTTACTGACATACGTCCGATTGATTGACCATAACTCACTCAATTTAACTCGTAATTCATTGAAATTAGTTCCATTTCGAAGTAATCGAAGTGTAGTTTAAAACGAAAGAAACGGAGATGAAAAACTCCAAGTATTTTGAGAGTTATGATGGAAGTGGTTAGACTCGCGCTTTGGTTTAGCAATTTACTGACCTACCTTCGATTGATTGACCATAACTCAGTTAATTCGACTCATAATTCATTGACATTAGTTCCATTTCGAAGGAATCGAAGTGTAGTTTAAAACGAAAGAAACGGAGATGAAAAACTCCAAGTATTTTGAGAGTTATGATGGAAATAGTTAGACTCGTGCTTTGGTTTAGCAATTTACTGACCTACCTCCGATTGATTTACCATAACTCACTCAATTTAACTCGTAATTCATTGAATTCAGTTTCATTTCGAAGGAATCGAAGTGTAGTTTAAAACGAAAGAAACGAAGATGAAAAACTCCAAGTATTTTGAGAGTTATGATGGAAATAGTTAGATTCGCGCTTTGGTTTAGCAATTTACTGACCTACCTCCGATTGAGTGACCATAACTCACTCAATTGAACTCGTAATTCATTGAAATTAGTTTCATTTCGAAGGAATCGAAGTGTAGTTTAAAACGAAAGAAACGGAGATGAAAAACTCCAAGTATTTTGAGAGTTATGATGGAAATAGTTAGACTCGCGCTTTGGTTTAGCAATTTACTGACCTACCTCCGATTGATTGACCATAACTCACTCAATTGAACTCGTAATTCATTGAAATTAGTTTCATTTCGAAGAAATTGAAGTGTAGTTTAAAACAAAAGAAACGGAGATGAAAAACTACAAGTATTTTGAGAGTTATGATGAAAATAGTTAGACTCGCGCTTTGGTTTAGCAATTTACTGACCTACCTCCGATTGATTGACCATAACTCACTAAATTTAACTCGTAATTCATTGAAATTAGTTTCATTTCGAAGGAATCAAAGTGTTGTTTAAAACGAAAGAAATGGAGATGAAAAATATCAAGTATTTTAAGAGTTATGATGAAAATAGTTAGACTCGCGCTTTGGTTTAGCAATTTACTGACCTACCTCCGATTGATTGACCATAACTCACTCAATTTTACTCGTAATTCTTTGAAATTAGTTCCATTTCGAATGAATCGAAGTGTAGTTTAAAACGAAAGAAACAGAGATGAAAAACTCCAAGTATTTTGAGAGTTATGTTGGAAATAGTTACACTCGCGCTTTGGTTTTGCAATTTACTGACATACGTCCGATTGATTGACCATAACTCGCTCAATTTAACTCGTAATTCATTGAAATTAGTTCCATTTCGAAGTAATCGAAGTGTAGTTTAAAACGAAAGAAACGGAGATGAAAAACTCAAAGTAATTTGAGAGTTATGATGGAAATAGTTAGACTCGCGCTTTGGTTTAGCAATTTACTGACCTACCTCCGATTGATTGACCATAACTCACTCAATTGAACTCGTAATTCATTGAAATTAGTTTTATTTCGAAGGAATCGAAGTTTAGTTTAAAACGAAAGAAACGGAGATGAAAAACTCCAAGTATTTTGAGAGTTATTATGGAAATAGTTAGACTCGCGCTTTGGTTTAGCAATTTACTGACCTACCTCCGATTGATTAACCATAACTCACTCAATTTAACTCGTAATTCATTGAAATTAGTTTAATTTTGAGGGAATCAAAGTGTAGTTTGAAACGAAAGAAACGGAGATGAAAAACTCCAAGTATTTTGAGAGTTATGATGGAAATAGTTAGACTCGTGCTTTGGTTTAGCAATTTACTGACCTACCTCCGATTGATTGACCATAACTCACTCAATTTAACTCGTAATTCATTGAAATTAGTTTCATTTCGAAGGAATCGAAGTGTAGTTTAAAACGAAAGAAACGGAGATGAAAAACTCAAAGTAATTTGAGAGTTATGATGGAAATAGTTAGACTCGCGCTTTGGTTTAGCAATTTACTGACCTACCTCCGATTGATTGACCATAACTCACTCAATTGAACTCGTAATTCATTGAAATTAGTTTTATTTCGAAGGAATCGAAGTTTAGTTTAAAACGAAAGAAACGGAGATGAAAAACTCCAAGTATTTTGAGAGTTATGATGGAAATAGTTAGACTCGCGCTTTGGTTTAGCAATTTACTGACCTACCTCCGATTGATTAACCATAACTCACTCAATTTAACTCGTAATTCATTGAAATTAGTTTAATTTTGAGGGAATCAAAGTGTAGTTTGAAACGAAAGAAACGGAGATGAAAAACTCCAAGTATTTTGAGAGTTATGATGGAAATAGTTAGACTCGTGATTTGGTTTAGCAATTTACTGACCTACCTCCGATTGATTGACCATAACTCACTCAATTTTACTCGTAATTCTTTGAAATTAGTTTCATTTCGAAGGAATTGAAGTGTAGTTTAAAACGAAAGAAACGGAGATGAAAAACTCCAAGTAATTTGAGAGTTATGATGGAAATAGTTAGACTCGCGCTTTGGTTTAGCAATTTACTGACCTACCTCCGATTGATTGACCATAACTCACTCAATTGAACTCGTAATTCATTGAAATTAGTTTCATTTCGAAGAAATCGAAGTGTAGTTTAAAACAAAAGAAACGGAGATGAAAAACTACAAGTATTTTGAGAGTTATGATGGAAATAGTTAGACTCGCGCTTTGGTTTAGCAATTTACTGACCTACCTCCGATTGATTGACCGTAACTCACTCAATTTACTTCGTAATTCATTGAAATCAGTTTCATTTCGAAGGAATCGAAGTGTAGTTTAAACTGAAAGAAACGGAGTTGAAAAATATTAAGTATTTTAAGAGTTATGATGAAAATAATTAGACTCGCGCTTTGGTTTAGCAATTTACTGACCTACCTCCGATTGATTGACCATAACTCACTCAATTTTACTCGTAATTCTTTGAAATTAGTTCCATTTCGAAGTAATCGAAGTGTAGTTTAAAACGAAAGAAACGGAGATGAAAAAATCTAAGTATTTTGAGAGTTATGATGGAAGTGGTTAGACTCGCGCTTTGGTTTAGCAATTTACTGACCTACCTTCGATTGATTGACCATAACTCAGTTAATTCGACTCATAATTCATTGACATTAGTTCCATTTCGAAGGAATCGAAGTGTAGTTTAAAACGAAAGAAACGGAGATGAAAAACTCCAAGTATTTTGAGAGTTATGATGGAAATAGTTAGACTCGTGCTTTGGTTTAGCAATTTACTGACCTACCTCCGATTGATTGACCATAACTCAATCAATTTAACTCGTAATTCATTGAAATCAGTTTCATTTCGAAGGAATCGAAGTGTAGTTTAAAACGAAAGAAACGAAGATGAAAAACTCCAAGTATTTTGAGAGTTATGATGGAAATAGTTAGATTCGCGGTTTGGTTTAGCAATTTACTGACCTACCTCCGATTGAGTGACCATAACTCACTCAATTGAACTCGTAATTCATTGAAATTAGTTTCATTTCGAAGGAATCGAAGTGTAGTTTAAAACGAAAGAAACGGAGATGAAAAACTCCAAGTATTTTGAGAGTTATGATGGAAATAGTTAGACTCGCGCTTTGGTTTAGCAATTTACTGACCTACCTCCGATTGATTGACCATAACTCACTCAATTGAACTCGTAATTCATTGAAATTAGTTTCATTTCGAAGAAATCGAAGTGTAGTTTAAAACAAAAGAAACGGAGATGAAAAACTACAAGTATTTTGAGAGTTATGATGGAAATAGTTAGACTCGCGCTTTGGTTTAGCAATTTACTGACCTACCTCCGATTGATTGACCGTAACTCACTCAATTTACTTCGTAATTCATTGAAATCAGTTTCATTTCGAAGGAATCGAAGTGTAGTTTAAACTGAAAGAAACGGAGTTTAAAAATATTAAGTATTTTAAGAGTTATGATGAAAATAATTAGACTCGCGCTTTGGTTTAGCAATTTACTGACCTACCTCCGATTGATTGACCATAACTCACTAAATTTAACTCGTAATTCATTGAAATTAGTTTCATTTCGAAGGAATCAAAGTGTTGTTTAAAACGAAAGAAATGGAGATGAAAAATATCAAGTATTTTAAGAGTTATGATGAAAATAGTTAGACTCGCGCTTTGGTTTAGCAATTTACTGACCTACCTCCGATTGATTGACCATAACTCACTCAATTTTACTCGTAATTCTTTGAAATTAGTTCCATTTCGAATGAATCGAAGTGTAGTTTAAAACGAAAGAAACAGAGATGAAAAACTCCAAGTATTTTGAGAGTTATGTTGGAAATAGTTACACTCGCGCTTTGGTTTTGCAATTTACTGACATACGTCCGATTGATTGACCATAACTCGCTCAATTTAACTCGTAATTCATTGAAATTAGTTCCATTTCGAAGTAATCGAAGTGTAGTTTAAAACGAAAGAAACGGAGATGAAAAACTCAAAGTAATTTGAGAGTTATGATGGAAATAGTTAGACTCGCGCTTTGGTTTAGCAATTTACTGACCTACCTCCGATTGATTGACCATAACTCACTCAATTGAACTCGTAATTCATTGAAATTAGTTTTATTTCGAAGGAATCGAAGTTTAGTTTAAAACGAAAGAAACGGAGATGAAAAACTCCAAGTATTTTGAGAGTTATTATGGAAATAGTTAGACTCGCGCTTTGGTTTAGCAATTTACTGACCTACCTCCGATTGATTAACCATAACTCACTCAATTTAACTCGTAATTCATTGAAATTAGTTTAATTTTGAGGGAATCAAAGTGTAGTTTGAAACGAAAGAAACGGAGATGAAAAACTCCAAGTATTTTGAGAGTTATGATGGAAATAGTTAGACTCGTGCTTTGGTTTAGCAATTTACTGACCTACCTCCGATTGATTGACCATAACTCACTCAATTTAACTCGTAATTCATTGAAATTAGTTTCATTTCGAAGGAATCGAAGTGTAGTTTAAAACGAAAGAAACGGAGATGAAAAACTCAAAGTAATTTGAGAGTTATGATGGAAATAGTTAGACTCGCGCTTTGGTTTAGCAATTTACTGACCTACCTCCGATTGATTGACCATAACTCACTCAATTGAACTCGTAATTCATTGAAATTAGTTTTATTTCGAAGGAATCGAAGTTTAGTTTAAAACGAAAGAAACGGAGATGAAAAACTCCAAGTATTTTGAGAGTTATGATGGAAATAGTTAGACTCGCGCTTTGGTTTAGCAATTTACTGACCTACCTCCGATTGATTAACCATAACTCACTCAATTTAACTCGTAATTCATTGAAATTAGTTTAATTTTGAGGGAATCAAAGTGTAGTTTGAAACGAAAGAAACGGAGATGAAAAACTCCAAGTATTTTGAGAGTTATGATGGAAATAGTTAGACTCGTGATTTGGTTTAGCAATTTACTGACCTACCTCCGATTGATTGACCATAACTCACTCAATTTTACTCGTAATTCTTTGAAATTAGTTTCATTTCGAAGGAATCGAAGTGTAGTTTAAAACGAAAGAAACGGAGATGAAAAACTCCAAGTAATTTGAGAGTTATGATGGAAATAGTTAGACTCGCGCTTTGGTTTAGCAATTTACTGACCTACCTCCGATTGATTGACCATAACTCACTCAATTTTACTCGTAATTCTTTGAAATTAGTTCCATTTCGAAGGAATCGAAGTGTAGTTTAAAACGAAAGAAACGGAGATGAAAAACTCCAACTATTTTGAGAGTTATGATGGAAATAGTTAGACTCGCGCTTTGGTTTAGCAATTTACTGACCTACCTCCGATTGATTGACCATAACTCACTCAATTTAACTCGTAATTCATTGAAATCAGTTTCATTTCGAAGGAATCGAAGTGTAGTTTAAAACGAAAGAAACGAAGATGAAAAACTCCAAGTATTTTGAGAGTTATGATGGAAATAGTTAGATTCGCGGTTTGGTTTAGCAATTTACTGACCTACCTCCGATTGAGTGACCATAACTCACTCAATTGAACTCGTAATTCATTGAAATTAGTTTTATTTCGAAGGAATCGAAGTTTAGTTTAAAACGAAAGAAACGGAGATGAAAAACTCCAAGTATTTTGAGAGTTATGATGGAAATAGTTAGACTCGCGCTTTGGTTTAGCAATTTACTGACCTACCTCCGATTGATTAACCATAACTCACTCAATTTAACTCGTAATTCATTGAAATTAGTTTAATTTTGAGGGAATCAAAGTGTAGTTTGAAACGAAAGAAACGGAGATGAAAAACTCCAAGTATTTTGAGAGTTATGATGGAAATAGTTAGACTCGTGATTTGGTTTAGCAATTTACTGACCTACCTCCGATTGATTGACCATAACTCACTCAATTTTACTCGTAATTCTTTGAAATTAGTTTCATTTCGAAGGAATCAAAGTGTAGTTTAAAACGAAAGAAACAGAGATGAAAAACTCTAAGTATTTTGAGAGTTATGTTGGAAATAGTTACACTCGCGCTTTGGTTTTGCAATTTACTGACATACGTCCGATTGATTGACCATAACTCACTCAATTTAACTCGTAATTCATTGAAATTAGTTCCATTTCGAAGTAATCGAAGTGTAGTTTAAAACGAAAGAAACGGAGATGAAAAACTCTAAGTATTTTGAGAGTTATGATGGAAGTGGTTAGACTCGCGCTTTGGTTTAGCAATTTACTGACCTACCTTCGATTGATTGACCATAACTCAGTTAATTCGACTCATAATTCATTGACATTAGTTCCATTTCGAAGGAATCGAAGTGTAGTTTAAAACGAAAGAAACGGAGATGAAAAACTCCAAGTATTTTGAGAGTTATGATGGAAATAGTTAGACTCGTGCTTTGGTTTAGCAATTTACTGACCTACCTCCGATTGATTGACCATAACTCACTCAATTTAACTCGTAATTCATTGAAATCAGTTTCATTTCGAAGGAATCGAAGTGTAGTTTAAAACGAAAGAAACGAAGATGAAAAACTCCAAGTATTTTGAGAGTTATGATGGAAATAGTTAGATTCGCGGTTTGGTTTAGCAATTTACTGACCTACCTCCGATTGAGTGACCATAACTCACTCAATTGAACTCGTAATTCATTGAAATTAGTTTCATTTCGAAGGAATCGAAGTGTAGTTTAAAACGAAAGAAACGGAGATGAAAAACTCCAAGTATTTTGAGAGTTATGATGGAAATAGTTAGACTCGCGCTTTGGTTTAGCAATTTACTGACCTACCTCCGATTGATTGACCATAACTCACTCAATTGAACTCGTAATTCATTGAAATTAGTTTCATTTCGAAGAAATCGAAGTGTAGTTTAAAACAAAAGAAACGGAGATGAAAAACTACAAGTATTTTGAGAGTTATGATGAAAATAGTTAGACTCGCGCTTTGGTTTAGCAATTTACTGACTTACCTCCGATTGATTGACCGTAACTCACTCAATTTACTTCGTAATTCATTGAAATCAGTTTCATTTCGAAGGAATCGAAGTGTAGTTTAAACTGAAAGAAACGGAGTTGAAAAATATTAAGTATTTTAAGAGTTATGATGAAAATAATTAGACTCGCGCTTTGGTTTAGCAATTTACTGACCTACCTCCGATTGATTGACCATAACTCACTAAATTTAACTCGTAATTCATTGAAATTAGTTTCATTTCGAAGGAATCGAAGTGTAGTTTAAAACGAAAGAAACGGAGATGAAAAACTCCAAGTAATTTGAGAGTTATGATGGAAATAGTTAGACTCGCGCTTTGGTTTAGCAATTTACTGACCTACCTCCGATTGATTGACCATAACTCACTCAATTGAACTCGTAATTCATTGAAATTAGTTATATTTCGAAGGAATCGAAGTGTAGTTTAAAACGAAAGAAACGAAGATGAAAAACTCCAAGTATTTTGAGAGTTATGATGGAAATAGTTAGATTCGCGCTTTGGTTTAGCAATTTACTGACCTACCTCTGAATGAGTGACCATAACTCACTCAATTGAACTCGTAATTCATTTAAATTAGTTTCATTTCGAAGGAATCGAAGTGTAGTTTAAAACGAAAGAAACGGAGATGAAAAACTCTAAGTATTTTGAGAGTTATGATGGAAGTGGTTAGACTCGCGCTTTGGTTTAGCAATTTACTGACCTACCTTCGATTGATTGACCATAACTCAGTTAATTCGACTCATAATTCATTGACATTAGTTCCATTTCGAAGGAATCGAAGTGTAGTTTAAAACGAAAGAAACGGAGATGAAAAACTCCAAGTATTTTGAGAGTTATGATGGAAATAGTTAGACTCGTGCTTTGGTTTAGCAATTTACTGACCTACCTCCGATTGATTGACCATAACTCACTCAATTTAACTCGTAATTCATTGAAATCAGTTTCATTTAGAAGGAATCGAAGTGTAGTTTAAAACGAAAGAAACGAAGATGAAAAACTCCAAGTATTTTGAGAGTTATGATGGAAATAGTTAGATTCGCGCTTTGGTTTAGCAATTTACTGACCTACCTCCGATTGAGTGACCATAACTCACTCAATTGAACTCGTAATTCATTGAAATTAGTTTCATTTCGAATGAATCGAAGTGTAGTTTAAAACGAAAGAAACGGAGATGAAAAACTCCAAGTATTTTGAGAGTTATGATGGAAATAGTTAGACTCGCGCTTTGGTTTAGCAATTTACTGACCTACCTCCGATTGATTGACCATAACTCACTCAATTAAACTCGTAATTCATTGAAATTAGTTTCATTTCGAAGAAATCGAAGTGTAGTTTAAAACAAAAGAAACGGAGATGAAAAACTACAAGTATTTTGAGAGTTATGATGAAAATAGTTAGACTCGCGCTTTGGTTTAGCAATTTACTGACTTACCTCCGATTGATTGACCGTAACTCACTCAATTTACTTCGTAATTCATTGAAATCAGTTTCATTTCGAAGGAATCGAAGTGTAGTTTAAACTGAAAGAAACGGAGTTGAAAAATATTAAGTATTTTAAGAGTTATGATGAAAATAATTAGACTCGCGCTTTGGTTTAGCAATTTACTGACCTACCTCCGATTGATTGACCATAACCCACTAAATTTAACTCGTAATTCATTGAAATTAGTTTCATTTCGAAGGAATCGAAGTGTAGTTTAAAACGAAAGAAACGGAGATGAAAAACTCTAAGTAATTTGAGAGTTATGATGGAAATAGTTAGACTCGCGCTTTGGTTTAGCAATTTACTGACCTACCTCCGATTGATTGACCATAACTCACTCAATTGAACTCGTAATTCATTGAAATTAGTTATATTTCGAAGGAATCGAAGTGTAGTTTAAAATGAAAGAAACGAAGATGAAAAACTCCAAGTATTTTGAGAGTTATGATGGAAATAGTTAGATTCGCGCTTTGGTTTAGCAATTTACTGACCTACCTCTGATTGAGTGACCATAACTCACTCAATTGAACTCGTAATTCATTTAAATTAGTTTCATTTCGAAGGAATCGAAGTGTAGTTTAAAACGAAAGAAACGGAGATGAAAAACTCCAAGTATTTTGAGAGTTATGATGGAAATAGTTAGACTCGCGCTTTGGTTTAGCAATTTACTGACCTACCTCCGATTGATTGACCATAACTCACTCAATTGAACTCGTAATTCATTGAAATTAGTTTCATTTCGAAGGAATCAAAGTGTAGTTTGAAACGAAAGAAACGGAGATGAAAAACTCCAAGTAATTTAAGAGTTATGATGTAAATAGTTAGACTCGCGCTTTGGTTTTGCAATTTACTGACATACGTCCGATTGATTGACCATAACTCACTAAATTTAACTCGTAATTCATTGAAATTAGTTTCATTTCGAAGGAATCAAAGTGTAGTTTAAAACGAAAGAAATGGAGATGAAAAATATAAAGTATTTTAAGAGTTATGATGAAAATAGTTAGACTCGCGCTTTGGTTTAGCAATTTACTGACCTACCTCCGATTGATTGACCATAACTCACTCAATTTTACTCGTAATTCTTTGAAATTAGTTCCATTTCGAATGAATCGAAGTGTAGTTTAAAACGAAAGAAACAGAGATGAAAAACTCCAAGTATTTTGAGAGTTATGTTGGAAATAGTTACACTTGCGCTTTGGTTTTGCAATTTACTGACATACGTCCGATTGATTGACCATAACTCACTCAATTTAACTCGTAATTCATTGAAATTAGTTCCATTTCGAAGTAATCGAAGTGTAGTTTAAAACGAAAGAAACGGAGATGAAAAACTCTAAGTATTTTGAGAGTTATGATGGAAGTGGTTAGACTCGCGCTTTGGTTTAGCAATTTACTGACCTACCTTCGATTGATTGACCATAACTCAGTTAATTCGACTCATAATTCATTGACATTAGTTCCATTTCGAAGGAATCGAAGTGTAGTTTAAAACGAAAGAAACGGAGATGAAAAACTCCAAGTATTTTGAGAGTTATGATGGAAATAGTTAGACTCGTGCTTTGGTTTAGCAATTTACTGACCTACCTCCGATTGATTGACCATAACTCACTCAATTGAACTCGTAATTCATTGAAATTAGTTTCATTTCGAAGAAATTGAAGTGTAGTTTAAAACAAAAGAAACGGAGATGAAAAACTACAAGTATTTTGAGAGTTATGATGAAAATAGTTAGACTCGCGCTTTGGTTTAGCAATTTACTGACCTACCTCCGATTGATTGACCATAACTCACTAAATTTAACTCGTAATTCATTGAAATTAGTTTCATTTCGAAGGAATCAAAGTGTTGTTTAAAACGAAAGAAATGGAGATGAAAAATATCAAGTATTTTAAGAGTTATGATGAAAATAGTTAGACTCGCGCTTTGGTTTAGCAATTTACTGACCTACCTCCGATTGATTGACCATAACTCACTCAATTTTACTCGTAATTCTTTGAAATTAGTTCCATTTCGAATGAATCGAAGTGTAGTTTAAAACGAAAGAAACAGAGATGAAAAACTCCAAGTATTTTGAGAGTTATGTTGGAAATAGTTACACTCGCGCTTTGGTTTTGCAATTTACTGACATACGTCCGATTGATTGACCATAACTCGCTCAATTTAACTCGTAATTCATTGAAATTAGTTCCATTTCGAAGTAATCGAAGTGTAGTTTAAAACGAAAGAAACGGAGATGAAAAACTCAAAGTAATTTGAGAGTTATGATGGAAATAGTTAGACTCGCGCTTTGGTTTAGCAATTTACTGACCTACCTCCGATTGATTGACCATAACTCACTCAATTGAACTCGTAATTCATTGAAATTAGTTTCATTTCGAAGGAATCGAAGTGTAGTTTAAAACGAAAGAAACGGAGATGAAAAACTCCAAGTATTTTGAGAGTTATGATGGAAATAGTTAGACTCGCGCTTTGGTTTAGCAATTTACTGACCTACCTCCGATTGATTGACCATAACTCACTCAATTGAACTCGTAATTCATTGAAATTAGTTTCATTTCGAAGAAATTGAAGTGTAGTTTAAAACAAAAGAAACGGAGATGAAAAACTACAAGTATTTTGAGAGTTATGATGAAAATAGTTAGACTCGCGCTTTGGTTTAGCAATTTACTGACCTACCTCCGATTGATTGACCATAACTCACTAAATTTAACTCGTAATTCATTGAAATTAGTTTCATTTCGAAGGAATCAAAGTGTTGTTTAAAACGAAAGAAATGGAGATGAAAAATATCAAGTATTTTAAGAGTTATGATGAAAATAGTTAGACTCGCGCTTTGGTTTAGCAATTTACTGACCTACCTCCGATTGATTGACCATAACTCACTCAATTTTACTCGTAATTCTTTGAAATTAGTTCCATTTCGAATGAATCGAAGTGTAGTTTAAAACGAAAGAAACAGAGATGAAAAACTCCAAGTATTTTGAGAGTTATGTTGAAAATAGTTACACTCGCGCTTTGGTTTTGCAATTTACTGACATACGTCCGATTGATTGACCATAACTCGCTCAATTTAACTCGTAATTCATTGAAATTAGTTCCATTTCGAAGTAATCGAAGTGTAGTTTAAAACGAAAGAAACGGAGATGAAAAACTCAAAGTAATTTGAGAGTTATGATGGAAATAGTTAGACTCGCGCTTTGGTTTAGCAATTTACTGACCTACCTCCGATTGATTGACCATAACTCACTCAATTGAACTCGTAATTCATTGAAATTAGTTTTATTTCGAAGGAATCGAAGTTTAGTTTAAAACGAAAGAAACGGAGATGAAAAACTCCAAGTATTTTGAGAGTTATTATGGAAATAGTTAGACTCGCGCTTTGGTTTAGCAATTTACTGACCTACCTCCGATTGATTAACCATAACTCACTCAATTTAACTCGTAATTCATTGAAATTAGTTTAATTTTGAGGGAATCAAAGTGTAGTTTGAAACGAAAGAAACGGAGATGAAAAACTCCAAGTATTTTGAGAGTTATGATGGAAATAGTTAGACTCGTGCTTTGGTTTAGCAATTTACTGACCTACCTCCGATTGATTGACCATAACTCACTCAATTTAACTCGTAATTCATTGAAATTAGTTTCATTTCGAAGGAATCGAAGTGTAGTTTAAAACGAAAGAAACGGAGATGAAAAACTCAAAGTAATTTGAGAGTTATGATGGAAATAGTTAGACTCGCGCTTTGGTTTAGCAATTTACTGACCTACCTCCGATTGATTGACCATAACTCACTCAATTGAACTCGTAATTCATTGAAATTAGTTTTATTTCGAAGGAATCGAAGTTTAGTTTAAAACGAAAGAAACGGAGATGAAAAACTCCAAGTATTTTGAGAGTTATGATGGAAATAGTTAGACTCGCGCTTTGGTTTAGCAATTTACTGACCTACCTCCGATTGATTAACCATAACTCACTCAATTTAACTCGTAATTCATTGTAATTAGTTTAATTTTGAGGGAATCAAAGTGTAGTTTGAAACGAAAGAAACGGAGATGAAAAACTCCAAGTATTTTGAGAGTTATGATGGAAATAGTTAGACTCGTGATTTGGTTTAGCAATTTACTGACCTACCTCCGATTGATTGACCATAACTCACTCAATTTTATTCGTAATTCTTTGAAATTAGTTTCATTTCGAAGGAATCGAAGTGTAGTTTAAAACGAAAGAAACGGAGATGAAAAACTCCAAGTAATTTGAGAGTTATGATGGAAATAGTTAGACTCGCGCTTTGGTTTAGCAATTTACTGACCTACCTCCGATTGATTGACCATAACTCACTCAATTTTACTCGTAATTCTTTGAAATTAGTTCCATTTCGAAGTAATCGAAGTGTAATTTAAAACGAAAGAAACGGAGATGAAAAACTCTAAGTATTTTGAGAGTTATGATGGAAGTGGTTAGACTCGCGCTTTGGTTTAGCAATTTACTGACCTACCTTCGATTGATTGACCATAACTCAGTTAATTCGACTCATAATTCATTGACATTAGTTCCATTTCGAAGGAATCGAAGTGTAGTTTAAAACGAAAGAAACGGAGATGAAAAACTCCAAGTATTTTGAGAGTTATGATGGAAATAGTTAGACTCGTGCTTTGGTTTAGCAATTTACTGACCTACCTCCGATTGATTGACCATAACTCACTCAATTTAACTCGTAATTCATTGAAATCAGTTTCATTTCGAAGGAATCGAAGTGTAGTTTAAAACGAAAGAAACGAAGATGAAAAACTCCAAGTATTTTGAGAGTTATGATGGAAATAGTTAGATTCGCGGTTTGGTTTAGCAATTTACTGACCTACCTCCGATTGAGTGACCATAACTCACTCAATTGAACTCGTAATTCATTGAAATTAGTTTCATTTCGAAGGAATCGAAGTGTAGTTTAAAACGAAAGAAACGGAGATGAAAAACTCCAAGTATTTTGAGAGTTATGATGGAAATAGTTAGACTCGCGCTTTGGTTTAGCAATTTACTGACCTACCTCCGATTCATTGACCATAACTCACTCAATTGAACTCGTAATTCATTGAAATTAGTTTCATTTCGAAGAAATCGAAGTGTAGTTTAAAACAAAAGAAACGGAGATGAAAAACTACAAGTATTTTGAGAGTTATGATGGAAATAGTTAGACTCGCGCTTTGGTTTAGCAATTTACTGACCTACCTCCGATTGATTGACCATAACTCACTCAATTTTACTCGTAATTCTTTGAAATTAGTTCCATTTCGAAGTAATCGAAGTGTAGTTTAAAACGAAAGAAACGGAGATGAAAAACTCTAAGTATTTTGAGAGTTATGATGGAAGTGGTTAGACTCGCGCTTTGGTTTAGCAATTTACTGACCTACCTTCGATTGATTGACAATAACTCAGTTAATTCGACTCATAATTCATTGACATTAGTTCCATTTCGAAGGAATCGAAGTGTAGTTTAAAACGAAAGAAACGGAGATGAAAAACTCCAACTATTTTGAGAGTTATGATGGAAATAGTTAGACTCGCGCTTTGGTTTAGCAATTTACTGACCTACCTCCGATTGATTGACCATAACTCACTCAATTTAACTCGTAATTCATTGAAATCAGTTTCATTTCGAAGGAATCGAAGTGTAGTTTAAAACGAAAGAAACGAAGATGAAAAACTCCAAGTATTTTGAGAGTTATGATGGAAATAGTTAGATTCGCGGTTTGGTTTAGCAATTTACTGACCTACCTCCGATTGAGTGACCATAACTCACTCAATTGAACTCGTAATTCATTGAAATTAGTTTTATTTCGAAGGAATCGAAGTGTAGTTTAAAACGAAAGAAACAGAGATGAAAAACTCTAAGTATTTTGAGAGTTATGTTGGAAATAGTTACACTCGCGCTTTGGTTTTGCAATTTACTGACATACGTCCGATTGATTGACCATAACTCACTCAATTTAACTCGTAATTCATTGAAATTAGTTTCATTTCGAAGGAATCGAAGTGTGGTTTAAAACGAAAGAAACGGAGATGAAAAACTCAAAGTAATTTGAGAGTTATGATGGAAATAGTTAGACTCGCGCTTTGGTTTAGCAATTTACTGACCTACCTCCGATTGATTGACCATAACTCACTCAATTTTACTCGTAATTCTTTGAAATTAGTTTCATTTCGAAGGAATCGAAGTGTAGTTTAAAACGAAAGAAACAGAGATGAAAAACTCTAAGTATTTTGAGAGTTATGTTGGAAATAGTTACACTCGCGCTTTGGTTTTGCAATTTACTGACATACGTCCGATTGATTGACCATAACTCACTCAATTTAACTCGTAATTCATTGAAATTAGTTCCATTTCGAAGTAATCGAAGTGTAGTTTAAAACGAAAGAAACGGAGATGAAAAACTCTAAGTATTTTGAGAGTTATGATGGAAGTGGTTAGACTCGCGCTTTGGTTTAGCAATTTACTGACCTACCTTCGATTGATTGACCATAACTCAGTTAATTCGACTCATAATTCATTGACATTAGTTCCATTTCGAAGGAATCGAAGTGTAGTTTAAAACGAAAGAAACGGAGATGAAAAACTCCAAGTATTTTGAGAGTTATGATGGAAATAGTTAGACTCGTGCTTTGGTTTAGCAATTTACTGACCTACCTCCGATTGATTGACCATAACTCACTCAATTTAACTCGTAATTCATTGAAATCAGTTTCATTTCGAAGGAATCGAAGTGTAGTTTAAAACGAAAGAAACGAAGATGAAAAACTCCAAGTATTTTGAGAGTTATGATGGAAATAGTTAGATTCGCGGTTTGGTTTAGCAATTTACTGACCTACCTCCGATTGAGTGACCATAACTCACTCAATTGAACTCGTAATTCATTGAAATTAGTTTCATTTCGAAGGAATCGAAGTGTAGTTTAAAACGAAAGAAACGGAGATGAAAAACTCCAAGTATTTTGAGAGTTATGATGGAAATAGTTAGACTCGCGCTTTGGTTTAGCAATTTACTGACCTACCTCCGATTGATTGACCATAACTCACTCAATTGAACTCGTAATTCATTGAAATTAGTTTCATTTCGAAGAAATCGAAGTGTAGTTTAAAACAAAAGAAACGGAGATGAAAAACTACAAGTATTTTGAGAGTTATGATGAAAATAGTTAGACTCGCGCTTTGGTTTAGCAATTTACTGACTTACCTCCGATTGATTGACCGTAACTCACTCAATTTACTTCGTAATTCATTGAAATCAGTTTCATTTCGAAGGAATCGAAGTGTAGTTTAAACTGAAAGAAACGGAGTTGAAAAATATTAAGTATTTTAAGAGTTATGATGAAAATAATTAGACTCGCGCTTTGGTTTAGCAATTTACTGACCTACCTCCGATTGATTGACCATAACTCACTAAATTTAACTCGTAATTCATTGAAATTAGTTTCATTTCGAAGGAATCGAAGTGTAGTTTAAAACGAAAGAAACGGAGATGAAAAACTCCAAGTAATTTGAGAGTTATGATGGAAATAGTTAGACTCGCGCTTTGGTTTAGCAATTTACTGACCTACCTCCGATTGATTGACCATAACTCACTCAATTGAACTCGTAATTCATTGAAATTAGTTATATTTCGAAGGAATCGAAGTGTAGTTTAAAACGAAAGAAACGAAGATGAAAAACTCCAAGTATTTTGAGAGTTATGATGGAAATAGTTAGATTCGCGCTTTGGTTTAGCAATTTACTGACCTACCTCTGAATGAGTGACCATAACTCACTCAATTGAACTCGTAATTCATTTAAATTAGTTTCATTTCGAAGGAATCGAAGTGTAGTTTAAAACGAAAGAAACGGAGATGAAAAACTCTAAGTATTTTGAGAGTTATGATGGAAGTGGTTAGACTCGCGCTTTGGTTTAGCAATTTACTGACCTACCTTCGATTGATTGACCATAACTCAGTTAATTCGACTCATAATTCATTGACATTAGTTCCATTTCGAAGGAATCGAAGTGTAGTTTAAAACGAAAGAAACGGAGATGAAAAACTCCAAGTATTTTGAGAGTTATGATGGAAATAGTTAGACTCGTGCTTTGGTTTAGCAATTTACTGACTTACCTCCGATTGATTGACCATAACTCACTCAATTTAACTCGTAATTCATTGAAATCAGTTTCATTTAGAAGGAATCGAAGTGTAGTTTAAAACGAAAGAAACGAAGATGAAAAACTCCAAGTATTTTGAGAGTTATGATGGAAATAGTTAGATTCGCGCTTTGGTTTAGCAATTTACTGACCTACCTCCGATTGAGTGACCATAACTCACTCAATTGAACTCGTAATTCATTGAAATTAGTTTCATTTCGAATGAATCGAAGTGTAGTTTAAAACGAAAGAAACGGAGATGAAAAACTCCAAGTATTTTGAGAGTTATGATGGAAATAGTTAGACTCGCGCTTTGGTTTAGCAATTTACTGACCTACCTCCGATTGATTGACCATAACTCACTCAATTAAACTCGTAATTCATTGAAATTAGTTTCATTTCGAAGAAATCGAAGTGTAGTTTAAAACAAAAGAAACGGAGATGAAAAACTACAAGTATTTTGAGAGTTATGATGAAAATAGTTAGACTCGCGCTTTGGTTTAGCAATTTACTGACTTACCTCCGATTGATTGACCGTAACTCACTCAATTTACTTCGTAATTCATTGAAATCAGTTTCATTTCGAAGGAATCGAAGTGTAGTTTAAACTGAAAGAAACGGAGTTGAAAAATATTAAGTATTTTAAGAGTTATGATGAAAATAATTAGACTCGCGCTTTGGTTTAGCAATTTACTGACCTACCTCCGATTGATTGACCATAACTCACTCAATTGAACTCGTAATTCATTGAAATTAGTTATATTTCGAAGGAATCGAAGTGTAGTTTAAAATGAAAGAAACGAAGATGAAAAACTCCAAGTATTTTGAGAGTTATGATGGAAATAGTTAGATTCGCGCTTTGGTTTAGCAATTTACTGACCTACCTCTGATTGAGTGACCATAACTCACTCAATTGAACTCGTAATTCATTTAAATTAGTTTCATTTCGAAGGAATCGAAGTGTAGTTTAAAACGAAAGAAACGGAGATGAAAAACTCCAAGTATTTTGAGAGTTATGATGGAAATAGTTAGACTCGCGCTTTGGTTTAGCAATTTACTGACATACCTCCGATTGATTGACCATAACTCACTCAATTGAACTCGTAATTCATTGAAATTAGTTTCATTTCGAAGAAATCGAAGTGTAGTTTAAAACAAAAGAAACGGAGATGAAAAACTACAAGTATTTTGAGAGTTATGATGAAAATAGTTAGACTCGCGCTTTGGTTTAGCAATTTACTGACTTACCTCCGATTGATTGACCGTAACTCACTCAATTTACTTCGTAATTCATTGAAATCAGTTTCATTTCGAAGGAATCGAAGTGTAGTTTAAACTGAAAGAAACGGAGTTGAAAAATATTAAGTATTTTAAGAGTTATGATGAAAATAATTAAACTCGCGCTTTGGTTTAGCAATTTACTGACCTACCTCCGATTGATTGACCATAACTCACTCAATTTAACTCGTAATTCATTGAAATCAGTTTCATTTAGAAGGAATCGAAGTGTAGTTTAAAACGAAAGAAACGAAGATGAAAAACTCCAAGTAATTTGAGAGTTATGATGGAAATAGTTAGACTCGCGCTTTGGTTCAGCAATTTACTGACCTACCTCCGATTGATTGACCATAACTCACTCAATTGAACTCGTAATTCATTGAAATTAGTTATATTTCGAAGGAATCGAAGTGTAGTTTAAAATGAAAGAAACGAAGATGAAAAACTCCAAGTATTTTGAGAGTTATGATGGAAATAGTTAGATTCGCGCTTTGGTTTAGCAATTTACTGACCTACCTCTGATTGAGTGACCATAACTCACTCAATTGAACTCGTAATTCATTTAAATTAGTTTCATTTCGAAGGAATCGAAGTGTAGTTTAAAACGAAAGAAACGGAGATGAAAAACTCCAAGTATTTTGAGAGTTATGATGGAAATAGTTAGACTCGCGCTTTGGTTTAGCAATTTACTGACCTACCTCCGATTGATTGACCATAACTCACTCAATTAAACTCGTAATTCATTGAAATTAGTTTCATTTCGAAGGAATCGAAGTGTAGTTTAAAACGAAAGAAACGGAGATGAAAAACTCCAAGTATTTTGAGAGTTATGATGGAAATAGTTAGACTCGCGCTTTGGTTTAGCAATTTACTGACCTACCTCCGATTCATTGACCATAACTCACTCAATTGAACTCGTAATTCATTGAAATTAGTTTCATTTCGAAGAAATCGAAGTGTAGTTTAAAACAAAAGAAACGGAGATGAAAAACTACAAGTATTTTGAGAGTTATGATGGAAATAGTTAGACTCGCGCTTTGGTTTAGCAATTTACTGACCTACCTCCGATTGATTGACCATAACTCACTCAATTTTACTCGTAATTCTTTGAAATTAGTTCCATTTCGAAGTAATCGAAGTGTAGTTTAAAACGAAAGAAACGGAGATGAAAAACTCTAAGTATTTTGAGAGTTATGATGGAAGTGGTTAGACTCGCGCTTTGGTTTAGCAATTTACTGACCTACCTTCGATTGATTGACCATAACTCAGTTAATTCGACTCATAATTCATTGACATTAGTTCCATTTCGAAGGAATCGAAGTGTAGTTTAAAACGAAAGAAACGGAGATGAAAAACTACAAGTATTTTGAGAGTTATGATGAAAATAGTTAGACTCGCGCTTTGGTTTAGCAATTTACTGACTTACCTCCGATTGATTGACCGTAACTCACTCAATTTACTTCGTAATTCATTGAAATCAGTTTCATTTCGAAGGAATCGAAGTGTAGTTTAAACTGAAAGAAACGGAGTTGAAAAATATTAAGTATTTTAAGAGTTATGATGAAAATAATTAGACTCGCGCTTTGGTTTAGCAATTTACTGACTTACCTCCGATTGATTGACCATAACCCACTAAATTTAACTCGTAATTCATTGAAATTAGTTTCATTTCGAAGGAATCGAAGTGTAGTTTAAAACGAAAGAAACGGAGATGAAAAACTCCAAGTAATTTGAGAGTTATGATGGAAATAGTTAGACTCGCGCTTTGGTTTAGCAATTTACTGACCTACCTCCGATTGATTGACCATAACTCACTCAATTGAACTCGTAATTCATTGAAATTAGTTATATTTCGAAGGAATCGAAGTGTAGTTTAAAATGAAAGAAACGAAGATGAAAAACTCCAAGTATTTTGAGAGTTATGATGGAAATAGTTAGATTCGCGCTTTGGTTTAGCAATTTACTGACCTACCTCTGATTGAGTGACCATAACTCACTCAATTGAACTCGTAATTCATTTAAATTAGTTTCATTTCGAAGGAATCGAAGTGTAGTTTAAAACGAAAGAAACGGAGATGAAAAACTCCAAGTATTTTGAGAGTTATGATGGAAATAGTTAGACTCGCGCTTTGGTTTAGCAATTTACTGACCTACCTCCGATTGATTGACCATAACTCACTCAATTGAACTCGTAATTCATTGAAATTAGTTTCATTTCGAAGGAATCAAAGTGTAGTTTGAAACGAAAGAAACGGAGATGAAAAACTCCAAGTAATTTGAGAGTTATGATGTAAATAGTTAGACTCGCGCTTTGGTTTTGCAATTTACTGACATACGTCCGATTGATTGACCATAACTCACTAAATTTAACTCGTAATTCATTGAAATTAGTTTCATTTCGAAGGAATCAAAGTGTAGTTTAAAACGAAAGAAATGGAGATGAAAAATATCAAGTATTTTAAGAGTTATGATGAAAATAGTTAGACTCGCGCTTTGGTTTAGCAATTTACTGACCTACCTCCGATTGATTGACCATAACTCACTCAATTTTACTCGTAATTCTTTGAAATTAGTTCCATTTCGAATGAATCGAAGTGTAGTTTAAAACGAAAGAAACAGAGATGAAAAACTCCAAGTATTTTGAGAGTTATGTTGGAAATAGTTACACTTGCGCTTTGGTTTTGCAATTTACTGACATACGTCCGATTGATTGACCATAACTCACTCAATTTAACTCGTAATTCATTGAAATTAGTTCCATTTCGAAGTAATCGAAGTGTAGTTTAAAACGAAAGAAACGGAGATGAAAAACTCTAAGTATTTTGAGAGTTATGATGGAAGTGGTTAGACTCGCGCTTTGGTTTAGCAATTTACTGACCTACCTTCGATTGATTGACCATAACTCAGTTAATTCGACTCATAATTCATTGACATTAGTTCCATTTCGAAGGAATCGAAGTGTAGTTTAAAACGAAAGAAACGGAGATGAAAAACTCCAAGTATTTTGAGAGTTATGATGGAAATAGTTAGACTCGTGCTTTGGTTTAGCAATTTACTGACCTACCTCCGATTGATTTACCATAACTCACTCAATTTAACTCGTAATTCATTGAATTCAGTTTCATTTCGAAGGAATCGAAGTATAGTTTAAAACGAAAGAAACGAAGATGAAAAACTCCAAGTATTTTGAGAGTTATGATGGAAATAGTTAGATTCGCGCTTTGGTTTAGCAATTTACTGACCTACCTCCGATTGAGTGACCATAACTCACTCAATTGAACTCGTAATTCATTGAAATTAGTTTCATTTCGAAGGAATCGAAGTGTAGTTTAAAACGAAAGAAACGGAGATGAAAAACTCCAAGTATTTTGAGAGTTATGATGGAAATAGTTAGACTCGCGCTTTGGTTTAGCAATTTACTGACCTACCTCCGATTGATTGACCATAACTCACTCAATTGAACTCGTAATTCATTGAAATTAGTTTCATTTCGAAGAAATTGAAGTGTAGTTTAAAACAAAAGAAACGGAGATGAAAAACTACAAGTATTTTGAGAGTTATGATGAAAATAGTTAGACTCGCGCTTTGGTTTAGCAATTTACTGACCTACCTCCGATTGATTGACCATAACTCACTAAATTTAACTCGTAATTCATTGAAATTAGTTTCATTTCGAAGGAATCAAAGTGTTGTTTAAAACGAAAGAAATGGAGATGAAAAATATCAAGTATTTTAAGAGTTATGATGAAAATAGTTAGACTCGCGCTTTGGTTTAGCAATTTACTGACCTACCTCCGATTGATTGACCATAACTCACTCAATTTTACTCGTAATTCTTTGACATTAGTTCCATTTCGAATGAATCGAAGTGTAGTTTAAAACGAAAGAAACAGAGATGAAAAACTCCAAGTATTTTGAGAGTTATGTTGGAAATAGTTACACTCGCGCTTTGGTTTTGCAATTTACTGACATACGTCCGATTGATTGACCATAACTCGCTCAATTTAACTCGTAATTCATTGAAATTAGTTCCATTTCGAAGTAATCGAAGTGTAGTTTAAAACGAAAGAAACGGAGATGAAAAACTCAAAGTAATTTGAGAGTTATGATGGAAATAGTTAGACTCGCGCTTTGGTTTAGCAATTTACTGACCTACCTCCGATTGATTGACCATAACTCACTCAATTGAACTCGTAATTCATTGAAATTAGTTTTATTTCGAAGGAATCGAAGCTTAGTTTAAAACGAAAGAAACGGAGATGAAAAACTCCAAGTATTTTGAGAGTTATTATGGAAATAGTTAGACTCGCGCTTTGGTTTAGCAATTTACTGACCTACCTCCGATTGATTGACCATAACTCACTCAATTGAACTCGTAATTCATTGAAATTAGTTTTATTTCGAAGGAATCGAAGTTTAGTTTAAAACGAAAGAAACGGAGATGAAAAACTCCAAGTATTTTGAGAGTTATTATGGAAATAGTTAGACTCGCGCTTTGGTTTAGCAATTTACTGACCTACCTCCGATTGATTAACCATAACTCACTCAATTTAACTCGTAATTCATTGAAATTAGTTTAATTTTGAGGGAATCAAAGTGTAGTTTGAAACGAAAGAAACGGAGATGAAAAACTCCAAGTATTTTGAGAGTTATGATGGAAATAGTTAGACTCGTGCTTTGGTTTAGCAATTTACTGACCTACCTCCGATTGATTGACCATAACTCACTCAATTTAACTCGTAATTCATTGAAATTAGTTTCATTTCGAAGGAATCGAAGTGTAGTTTAAAACGAAAGAAACGGAGATGAAAAACTCAAAGTAATTTGAGAGTTATGATGGAAATAGTTAGACTCGCGCTTTGGTTTAGCAATTTACTGACCTACCTCCGATTGATTGACCATAACTCACTCAATTGAACTCGTAATTCATTGAAATTAGTTCTATTTCGAAGGAATCGAAGTTTAGTTTAAAACGAAAGAAACGGAGATGAAAAACTCCAAGTATTTTGAGAGTTATGATGGAAATAGTTAGACTCGCGCTTTGGTTTAGCAATTTACTGACCTACCTCCGATTGATTAACCATAACTCACTCAATTTAACTCGTAATTCATTGAAATTAGTTTAATTTTGAGGGAATCAAAGTGTAGTTTGAAACGAAAGAAACGGAGATGAAAAACTCCAAGTATTTTGAGAGTTATGATGGAAATAGTTAGACTCGTGATTTGGTTTAGCAATTTACTGACCTACCTCCGATTGATTGACCATAACTCACTCAATTTTACTCGTAATTCTTTGAAATTAGTTTCATTTCGAAGGAATCGAAGTGTAGTTTAAAACGAAAGAAACGGAGATGAAAAACTCCAAGTAATTTGAGAGTTATGATGGAAATAGTTAGACTCGCGCTTTGGTTTAGCAATTTACTGACCTACCTCCGATTGATTGACCATAACTCACTCAATTTTACTCGTAATTCTTTGAAATTAGTTCCATTTCGAAGTAATCGAAGTGTAGTTTAAAACGAAAGAAACGGAGATGAAAAACTCTAAGTATTTTGAGAGTTATGATGGAAGTGGTTAGACTCGCGCTTTGGTTTAGCAATTTACTGACCTACCTTCGATTGATTGACCATAACTCAGTTAATTCGACTCATAATTCATTGACATTAGTTCCATTTCGAAGGAATCGAAGTGTAGTTTAAAACGAAAGAAACGGAGATGAAAAACTCCAAGTATTTTGAGAGTTATGATGGAAATAGTTAGACTCGTGCTTTGGTTTAGCAATTTACTGACCTACCTCCGATTGATTGACCATAACTCACTCAATTTAACTCGTAATTCATTGAAATCAGTTTCATTTCGAAGGAATCGAAGTGTAGTTTAAAACGAAAGAAACGAAGATGAAAAACTCCAAGTATTTTGAGAGTTATGATGGAAATAGTTAGATTCGCGGTTTGGTTTAGCAATTTACTGACCTACCTCCGATTGAGTGACCATAACTCACTCAATTGAACTCGTAATTCATTGAAATTAGTTTCATTTCGAAGGAATCGAAGTGTAGTTTAAAACGAAAGAAACGGAGATGAAAAACTCCAAGTATTTTGAGAGTTATGATGGAAATAGTTAGACTCGCGCTTTGGTTTAGCAATTTACTGACCTACCTCCGATTCATTGACCATAACTCACTCAATTGAACTCGTAATTCATTGAAATTAGTTTCATTTCGAAGAAATCGAAGTGTAGTTTAAAACAAAAGAAACGGAGATGAAAAACTACAAGTATTTTGAGAGTTATGATGGAAATAGTTAGACTCGCGCTTTGGTTTAGCAATTTACTGACCTACCTCCGATTGATTGACCATAACTCACTCAATTTTACTCGTAATTCTTTGAAATTAGTTCCATTTCGAAGTAATCGAAGTGTAGTTTAAAACGAAAGAAACGGAGATGAAAAACTCTAAGTATTTTGAGAGTTATGATGGAAGTGGTTAGACTCGCGCTTTGGTTTAGCAATTTACTGACCTACCTTCGATTGATTGACCATAACTCAGTTAATTCGACTCATAATTCATTGACATTAGTTCCATTTCGAAGGAATCGAAGTGTAGTTTAAAACGAAAGAAACGGAGATGAAAAACTCCAACTATTTTGAGAGTTATGATGGAAATAGTTAGACTCGCGCTTTGGTTTAGCAATTTACTGACCTACCTCCGATTGATTGACCATAACTCACTCAATTTAACTCGTAATTCATTGAAATCAGTTTCATTTCGAAGGAATCGAAGTGTAGTTTAAAACGAAAGAAACGAAGATGAAAAACTCCAAGTATTTTGAGAGTTATGATGGAAATAGTTAGATTCGCGGTTTGGTTTAGCAATTTACTGACCTACCTCCGATTGAGTGACCATAACTCACTCAATTGAACTCGTAATTCATTGAAATTAGTTTTATTTCGAAGGAATCGAAGTTTAGTTTAAAACGAAAGAAACGGAGATGAAAAACTCCAAGTATTTTGAGAGTTATGATGGAAATAGTTAGACTCGCGCTTTGGTTTAGCAATTTACTGACCTACCTCCGATTGATTAACCATAACTCACTCAATTTAACTCGTAATTCATTGAAATTAGTTTAATTTTGAGGGAATCAAAGTGTAGTTTGAAACGAAAGAAACGGAGATGAAAAACTCCAAGTATTTTGAGAGTTATGATGGAAATAGTTAGACTCGTGCTTTGGTTTAGCAATTTACTGACCTACCTCCGATTGATTGACCATAACTCACTCAATTTAACTCGTAATTCATTGGAATTAGTTTCATTTCGAAGGAATCGAAGTGTGGTTTAAAACGAAAGAAACGGAGATGAAAAACTCAAAGTAATTTGAGAGTTATGATGGAAATAGTTAGACTCGCGCTTTGGTTTAGCAATTTACTGACCTACCTCCGATTGATTGACCATAACTCACTCAATTTTACTCGTAATTCTTTGAAATTAGTTTCATTTCGAAGGAATCGAAGTGTAGTTTAAAACGAAAGAAACAGAGATGAAAAACTCTAAGTATTTTGAGAGTTATGTTGGAAATAGTTACACTCGCGCTTTGGTTTTGCAATTTACTGACATACGTCCGATTGATTGACCATAACTCACTCAATTTAACTCGTAATTCATTGAAATTAGTTCCATTTCGAAGTAATCGAAGTGTAGTTTAAAACGAAAGAAACGGAGATGAAAAACTCTAAGTATTTTGAGAGTTATGATGGAAGTGGTTAGACTCGCGCTTTGGTTTAGCAATTTACTGACCTACCTTCGATTGATTGACCATAACTCAGTTAATTCGACTCATAATTCATTGACATTAGTTCCATTTCGAAGGAATCGAAGTGTAGTTTAAAACGAAAGAAACGGAGATGAAAAACTCCAAGTATTTTGAGAGTTATGATGGAAATAGTTAGACTCGTGCTTTGGTTTAGCAATTTACTGACCTACCTCCGATTGATTGACCATAACTCACTCAATTTAACTCGTAATTCATTGAAATCAGTTTCATTTCGAAGGAATCGAAGTGTAGTTTAAAACGAAAGAAACGAAGATGAAAAACTCCAAGTATTTTGAGAGTTATGATGGAAATAGTTAGATTCGCGGTTTGGTTTAGCAATTTACTGACCTACCTCCGATTGAGTGACCATAACTCACTCAATTGAACTCGTAATTCATTGAAATTAGTTTCATTTCGAAGGAATCGAAGTATAGTTTAAAACGAAAGAAACGGAGATGAAAAACTCCAAGTATTTTGAGAGTTATGATGGAAATAGTTAGACTCGCGCTTTGGTTTAGCAATTTACTGACCTACCTCCGATTGATTGACCATAACTCACTCAATTGAACTCGTAATTCATTGAAATTAGTTTCATTTCGAAGAAATCGAAGTGTAGTTTAAAACAAAAGAAACGGAGATGAAAAACTACAAGTATTTTGAGAGTTATGATGAAAATAGTTAGACTCGCGCTTTGGTTTAGCAATTTACTGACTTACCTCCGATTGATTGACCGTAACTCACTCAATTTACTTCGTAATTCATTGAAATCAGTTTCATTTCGAAGGAATCGAAGTGTAGTTTAAACTGAAAGAAACGGAGTTGAAAAATATTAAGTATTTTAAGAGTTATGATGAAAATAATTAGACTCGCGCTTTGGTTTAGCAATTTACTGACCTACCTCCGATTGATTGACCATAACTCACTAAATTTAACTCGTAATTCATTGAAATTAGTTTCATTTCGAAGGAATCGAAGTGTAGTTTAAAACGAAAGAAACGGAGATGAAAAACTCCAAGTAATTTGAGAGTTATGATGGAAATAGTTAGACTCGCGCTTTGGTTTAGCAATTTACTGACCTACCTCCGATTGATTGACCATAACTCACTCAATTGAACTCGTAATTCATTGAAATTAGTTATATTTCGAAGGAATCGAAGTGTAGTTTAAAACGAAAGAAACGAAGATGAAAAACTCCAAGTATTTTGAGAGTTATGATGGAAATAGTTAGATTCGCGCTTTGGTTTAGCAATTTACTGACCTACCTCTGAATGAGTGACCATAACTCACTCAATTGAACTCGTAATTCATTTAAATTAGTTTCATTTCGAAGGAATCGAAGTGTAGTTTAAAACGAAAGAAACGGAGATGAAAAACTCTAAGTATTTTGAGAGTTATGATGGAAGTGGTTAGACTCGCGCTTTGGTTTAGCAATTTACTGACCTACCTTCGATTGATTGACCATAACTCAGTTAATTCGACTCATAATTCATTGACATTAGTTCCATTTCGAAGGAATCGAAGTGTAGTTTAAAACGAAAGAAACGGAGATGAAAAACTCCAAGTATTTTGAGAGTTATGATGGAAATAGTTAGACTCGTGCTTTGGTTTAGCAATTTACTGACCTACCTCCGATTGATTGACCATAACTCACTCAATTTAACTCGTAATTCATTGAAATCAGTTTCATTTAGAAGGAATCGAAGTGTAGTTTAAAACGAAAGAAACGAAGATGAAAAACTCCAAGTATTTTGAGAGTTATGATGGAAATAGTTAGATTCGCGCTTTGGTTTAGCAATTTACTGACCTACCTCCGATTGAGTGACCATAACTCACTCAATTGAACTCGTAATTCATTGAAATTAGTTTCATTTCGAATGAATCGAAGTGTAGTTTAAAACGAAAGAAACGGAGATGAAAAACTCCAAGTATTTTGAGAGTTATGATGGAAATAGTTAGACTCGCGCTTTGGTTTAGCAATTTACTGACCTACCTCCGATTGATTGACCATAACTCACTCAATTAAACTCGTAATTCATTGAAATTAGTTTCATTTCGAAGAAATCGAAGTGTAGTTTAAAACAAAAGAAACGGAGATGAAAAACTACAAGTATTTTGAGAGTTATGATGAAAATAGTTAGACTCGCGCTTTGGTTTAGCAATTTACTGACTTACCTCCGATTGATTGACCGTAACTCACTCAATTTACTTCGTAATTCATTGAAATCAGTTTCATTTCGAAGGAATCGAAGTGTAGTTTAAACTGAAAGAAACGGAGTTGAAAAATATTAAGTATTTTAAGAGTTATGATGAAAATAATTAGACTCGCGCTTTGGTTTAGCAATTTACTGACCTACCTCCGATTGATTGACCATAACCCACTAAATTTAACTCGTAATTCATTGAAATTAGTTTCATTTCGAAGGAATCGAAGTGTAGTTTAAAACGAAAGAAACGGAGATGAAAAACTCCAAGTAATTTGAGAGTTATGATGGAAATAGTTAGACTCGCGCTTTGGTTTAGCAATTTACTGACCTACCTCCGATTGATTGACCATAACTCACTCAATTGAACTCGTAATTCATTGAAATTAGTTATATTTCGAAGGAATCGAAGTGTAGTTTAAAATGAAAGAAACGAAGATGAAAAACTCCAAGTATTTTGAGAGTTATGATGGAAATAGTTAGATTCGCGCTTTGGTTTAGCAATTTACTGATCTACCTCTGATTGAGTGACCATAACTCACTCAATTGAACTCGTAATTCATTTAAATTAGTTTCATTTCGAAGGAATCGAAGTGTAGTTTAAAACGAAAGAAACGGAGATGAAAAACTCCAAGTATTTTGAGAGTTATGATGGAAATAGTTAGACTCGCGCTTTGGTTTAGCAATTTACTGACCTACCTCCGATTGATTGACCATAACTCACTCAATTGAACTCGTAATTCATTGAAATTAGTTTCATTTCGAAGAAATCGAAGTGTAGTTTAAAACAAAAGAAACGGAGATGAAAAACTACAAGTATTTTGAGAGTTATGATGAAAATAGTTAGACTCGCGCTTTGGTTTAGCAATTTACTGACTTACCTCCGATTGATTGACCGTAACTCACTCAATTTACTTCGTAATTCATTGAAATCAGTTTCATTTCGAAGGAATCGAAGTGTAGTTTAAACTGAAAGAAACGGAGTTGAAAAATATTAAGTATTTTAAGAGTTATGATGAAAATAGTTAGACTCGCGCTTTGGTTTAGCAATTTACTGACTTACCTCCGATTGATTGACCGTAACTCACTCAATTTACTTCGTAATTCATTGAAATCAGTTTCATTTCGAAGGAATCGAAGTGTAGTTTAAACTGAAAGAAACGGAGTTGAAAAATATTAAGTATTTTAAGAGTTATGATGAAAATAATTAGACTCGCGCTTTGGTTTAGCAATTTACTGACCTACCTCCGATTGATTGACCATAACCCACTAAATTTAACTCGTAATTCATTGAAATTAGTTTCATTTCGAAGGAATCGAAGTGTAGTTTAAAACGAAAGAAACGGAGATGAAAAACTCCAAGTAATTTGAGAGTTATGATGGAAATAGTTAGACTCGCGCTTTGGTTTAGCAATTTACTGACCTACCTCCGATTGATTGACCATAACTCACTCAATTGAACTCGTAATTCATTGAAATTAGTTATATTTCGAAGGAATCGAAGTGTAGTTTAAAATGAAAGAAACGAAGATGAAAAACTCCAAGTATTTTGAGAGTTATGATGGAAATAGTTAGATTCGCGCTTTGGTTTAGCAATTTACTGACCTACCTCTGATTGAGTGACCATAACTCACTCAATTGAACTCGTAATTCATTTAAATTAGTTTCATTTCGAAGGAATCGAAGTGTAGTTTAAAACGAAAGAAACGGAGATGAAAAACTCCAAGTATTTTGAGAGTTATGATGGAAATAGTTAGACTCGCGCTTTGGTTTAGCAATTTACTGACCTACCTCCGATTGATTGACCATAACTCACTCAATTGAACTCGTAATTCATTGAAATTAGTTTCATTTCGAAGAAATCGAAGTGTAGTTTAAAACAAAAGAAACGGAGATGAAAAACTACAAGTATTTTGAGAGTTATGATGAAAATAGTTAGACTCGCGCTTTGGTTTAGCAATTTACTGACTTACCTCCGATTGATTGACCGTAACTCACTCAATTTACTTCGTAATTCATTGAAATCAGTTTCATTTCGAAGGAATCGAAGTGTAGTTTAAACTGAAAGAAACGGAGTTGAAAAATATTAAGTATTTTAAGAGTTATGATGAAAATAATTAGACTCGCGCTTTGGTTTAGCAATTTACTGACCTACCTCCGATTGATTGACCATAACTCACTAAATTTAACTCGTAATTCATTGAAATTAGTTTCATTTCGAAGGAATCGAAGTGTAGTTTAAAACGAAAGAAACGGAGATGAAAAACTCCAACTAATTTGAGAGTTATGATGGAAATAGTTAGACTCGCGCTTTGGTTTAGCAATTTACTGACCTACCTCCGATTGATTGACCATAACTCACTCAATTTTACTCGTAATTCTTTGAAATTAGTTCCATTTCGAATGAATCGAAGTGTAGTTTAAAACGAAAGAAACAGAGATGAAAAACTCCAAGTATTTTGAGAGTTATGTTGGAAATAGTTACAATCGCGCTTTGGTTTTGCAATTTACTGACATACGTCCGATTGATTGACCATAACTCACTCAATTTAACTCGTAATTCATTGAAATTAGTTCCATTTCGAAGTAATCGAAGTGTAGTTTAAAACGAAAGAAACGGAGATGAAAAACTCTAAGTATTTTGAGAGTTATGATGGAAGTGGTTAGACTCGCGCTTTGGTTTAGCAATTTACTGACCTACCTTCGATTGATTGACCATAACTCAGTTAATTCGACTCATAATTCATTGACATTAGTTCCATTTCGAAGGAATCGAAGTGTAGTTTAAAACGAAAGAAACGGAGATGAAAAACTCCAAGTATTTTGAGAGTTATGATGGAAATAGTTAGACTCGTGCTTTGGTTTAGCAATTTACTGACCTACCTCCGATTGATTGACCATAACTCACTCAATTTTACTCGTAATTCATTGAAATTAGTTCCATTTCGAAGGAATCAAAGTGTAGTTTAGAACGAAAGAAACAGAGATGAAAAACTCCAAGTATTTTGAGAGTTATGATGAAAATAGTTAGACTCGCGCTTTGGTTTAGCAATTTACTGACCTACCTCCGATTGATTGACCATAACTCACTAAATTTAACTCGTAATTCATTGAAATTAGTTTCATTTCGAATGAATCAAAGTGTAGTTTAAAACGAAAGAAATGGAGATGAAAAATATCAAGTATTTTAAGAGTTATGATGAAAATAGTTAGACTCGTGCTTTGGTTTAGCAATTTACTGACCTACCTCCGATTGATTGACCATAACTCACTCAATTTTACTCGTAATTCATTGAAATTAGTTCCATTTCGAAGTAATCGAAGTGTAGTTTAAAACGAAAGAAACGGAGATGAAAAACTCTAAGTATTTTGAGAGTTATGATGGAAGTGGTTAGACTCGCGCTTTGGTTTAGCAATTTACTGACCTACCTTCGATTGATTGACCATAACTCAGTTAATTCGACTCATAATTCATTGACATTAGTTCCATTTCGAATGAATCGAAGTGTAGTTTAAAACGAAAGAAACGGAGATGAAAAACTCCAAGTATTTTGAGAGTTATGATGGAAATAGTTAGACTCGTGCTTTGGTTTAGCAATTTACTGACCTACCTCCGATTGATTGACCATAACTCACTCAATTTAACTCGTAATTCATTGAAATCAGTTTCATTTCGAAGGAATCGAAGTGTAGTTTAAAACGAAAGAAACGAAGATGAAAAACTCCAAGTATTTTGAGAGTTATGATGGAAATAGTTAGATTCGCGCTTTGGTTTAGCAATTTACTGACCTACCTCCGATTGAGTGACCATAACTCACTCAATTGAACTCGTAATTCATTGAAATTAGTTTCATTTCGAAGGAATCGAAGTGTAGTTTAAAACGAAAGAAACGGAGATGAAAAACTCCAAGTATTTTGAGAGTTATGATGGAAATAGTTAGACTCGCGCTTTGGTTTAGCAATTTACTAACCTACCTCCGATTGATTGACCATAACTCACTCAATTGAACTCGTAATTCATTGAAATTAGTTTCATTTCGAAGAAATCGAAGTGTAGTTTAAAACGAAAGAAACGAAGATGAAAAACTCCAAGTATTTTGAGAGTTATGATGGAAATAGTTAGATTCGCGCTTTGGTTTAGCAATTTACTGACCTACCTCCGATTGAGTGACCATAACTCACTCAATTGAACTCGTAATTCATTGAAATTAGTTTCATTTCGAAGGAATCAAAGTGTAGTTTAAAACGAAAGAAACGGAGATGAAAAACTCCAAGTATTTTGAGAGTTATGATGGAAATAGTTAGACTCGCGCTTTGGTTTAGCAATTTACTGACCTACCTCCGATTGATTGACCATAACTCACTCAATTGAACTCGTAATTCATTGAAATTAGTTTCATTTCGAAGAAATCGAAGTGTAGTTTAAAACAAAAGAAACGGAGATGAAAAACTACAAGTATTTTGAGAGTTATGATGGAAATAGTTAGACTCGCGCTTTGGTTTAGCAATTTACTGACTTACCTCCGATTGATTGACCGTAACTCACTCAATTTACTTCGTAATTCATTGAAATCAGTTTCATTTCGAAGGAATCGAAGTGTAGTTTAAACTGAAAGAAACGGAGTTGAAAAATATTAAGTATTTTAAGAGTTATGACGAAAATAATTAGACTCGCGCTTTGGTTTAGCAATTTACTGACCTACCTCCGATTGATTGACCATAACTCACTAAATTTAACTCGTAATTCATTGAAATTAGTTTCATTTCGAAGGAATCGAAGTGTAGTTTAAAACGAAAGAAACGGAGATGGAAAACTCCAAGTAATTTGAGAGTTATGATGGAAATACTTAGACTCGCGCTTTGGTTTAGCAATTTACTGACATACCTCCGATTGATTGACCATAACTCACTCAATTTAACTCGTAATTCATTGAAATTAGTTTCATTTCGAAGGAATCAAAGTGTAGTTGAAAACGAAAGAAACGGAGATGAAAAACTCCAAGTATTTTGAGAGTTATGATGGAAATAGTTAGACTCGCGCTTTGGTTTAGCAATTTACTGACATACCTCCGATTGATTAACCATAACTCACTCAATTTTACTCGTAATTCATTGAAATTAGTTCCATTTCGAAGGAATCAAAGTGTAGTTTAGAACGAAAGAAACAGAGATGAAAAACTCCAAGTATTTTGAGAGTTATGATGAAAATAGTTAGACTCGCGCTTTGGTTTAGCAATTTACTGACCTACCTCCGATTGATTGACCATAACTCACTAAATTTAACTCGTAATTCATTGAAATTAGTTTCATTTCGAAGGAATCAAAGTGTAGTTTAAAACGAAAGAAATGGAGATGAAAAATATCAAGTATTTTAAGAGTTATGATGAAAATAGTTAGACTCGCGCTTTGGTTTAGCAATTTACTGACCTACCTCCGATTGATTGACCATAACTCACTCAATTGAACTCGTAATTCATTGAAATTAGTTTCATTTTGAAGAAATCGAAGTGTAGTTTAAAACAAAAGAAACGGAGATGAAAAACTACAAGTATTTTGAGAGTTATGATGAAAATAGTTAGACTCGCGCTTTGCTTTAGCAATTTACTGACTTACCTCCGATTGATAAACCGTAACTCACTCAATTTACTTCGTAATTCATTGAAATCAGTTTCATTTCGAAGGAATCGAAGTGTAGTTTAAACTGAAAGAAACGGAGTTGAAAAATATTAAGTATTTTAAGAGTTATGATGAAAATAATTTGACTCGCGCTTTGGTTTAGCAATTTACTGACCTACCTCCGATTGATTGACCATAACTCACTCAATTTTACTCGTAATTCTTTGAAATTAGTTCCATTTCGAATGAATCGAAGTGTAGTTTAAAACGAAAGAAACAGAGATGAAAAACTCCAAGTATTTTGAGAGTTATGTTGGAAATAGTTACACTCGCGCTTTGGTTTTGCAATTTACTGACATACGTCCGATTGATTGACCATAACTCACTCAATTTAACTCGTAATTCATTGAAATTAGTTCCATTTCGAAGTAATCAAAGTGTACTTTAAAACGAAAGAAACGGAGATGAAAAACTCTAAGTATTTTGAGAGTTATGATGGAAGTGGTTAGACTCGCGCTTTGGTTTAGCAATTTACTGACCTACCTTCGATTGATTGACCATAACTCAGTTAATTCGACTCATAATTCATTGACATTAGTTCCATTTCGAAGGAATCGAAGTGTAGTTTAAAACGAAAGAAACGGAGATGAAAAACTCCAGGTATTTTGAGAGTTATGTTGGAAATAGTTAGACTCGTGCTTTGGTTTAGCAATTTACTGACCTACCTCCGATTGATTGACCATAACTCACTCAATTTAACTCGTAATTCATTGAAATTAGTTCCATTTCGAAGGAATCGAAGTGTAGTTTAAAACGAAAGAAACGGAGATGAAAAACTCCAAGTATTTTGAGAGTTATGATGGAAATAGTTAGATTCGCGCTTTGGTTTAGCAATTTACTGACATACCTCCGATTGATTAACCATAACTCACTCAATTTTACTCGTAATTAATTGAAATTAGTTCCATTTCGAAGGAATCAAAGTGTAGTTTAGAACGAAAGAAACAGAGATGAAAAACTCCAAGTATTTTGAGAGTTATGATGAAAATAGTTAGACTCGCGCTTTGGTTTAGCAATTTACTGACCTACCTCCGATTGATTGACCATAACTCACTAAATTTAACTCGTAATTCATTGAAATTAGTTTCATTTCGAAGGAATCAAAGTGTAGTTTAAAACGAAAGAAATGGAGATGAAAAATATCAAGTATTTTAAGAGTTATGATGAAAATAGTTAGACTCGCGCTTTGGTTTAGCAATTTACTGACCTACCTCCGATTGATTGACCATAACTCACTCAATTTTACTCGTAATTCTTTGAAATTAGTTCCATTTCGAATGAATCGAAGTGTAGTTTAAAACGAAAGAAACAGAGATGAAAAACTCCAAGTATTTTGAGAGTTATGTTGGAAATAGTTACACTCGCGCTTTGCTTTTGCAATTTACTGACATACGTCCGATTGATTGACCATAACTCACTCAATTGAACTCGTAATTCATTGAAATTACTTCCATTTCGAAGTAATCGAAGTGTAGTTTAAAACGAAAGAAACGGAGATGAAAAACTCTAAGTATTTTGAGAGTTATGATGGAAGTGGTTAGACTCGCGCTTTGGTTTAGCAATTTACTGACCTACCTTCGATTGATTGACCATAACTCAGTTAATTCGACTCATAATTCATTGACATTAGTTCCATTTCGAAGGAATCGAATTGTTGTTTAAAACGAAAGAAACGGAGATGAAAAACTCCAAGTATTTTGAGAGTTATGATGGAAATAGTTAGACTCGTGCTTTGGTTTAGCAATTTACTGACCTACCTCCGATTGATTGACCATAACTCACTCAATTTAACTCGTAATTCATTGAAATCAGTTTCATTTCGAAGGAATCGAAGTGTAGTTTAAAACGAAAGAAACGAAGATGAAAAACTCCAAGTATTTTGAGAGTTATGATGGAAATAGTTATATTCGCGCTTTGGTTTAGCAATTTACTGACCTACCTCCGATTGAGTGACCATAACTCACTCAATTGAACTCGTAATTCATTGAAATTAGTTTCATTTCGAAGGAATCGAAGTGTAGTTTAAAACGAAAGAAACGGAGATGAAAAACTCCAAGTATTTTGAGAGTTATGATGGAAATAGTTAGACTCGCGCTTTGGTTTAGCAATTTACTGACCTACCTCCGATTGATTGACCATAACTCACTCAATTGAACTCGTAATTCATTGAAATTAGTTTCATTTCGAAGAAATCGAAGTGTAGTTTAAAACGAAAGAAACGAAGATGAAAAACTCCAAGTATTTTGAGAGTTATGATGGAAATAGTTAGATTCGCGCTTTGGTTTAGCAATTTACTGACCTACCTCCGATTGAGTGACCATAACTCACTCAATTGAACTCGTAATTCATTGAAATTAGTTTCATTTCGAAGGAATCGAAGTGTAGTTTAAAACGAAAGATACGGAGATGAAAAACTCCAAGTATTTTGAGAGTTATGATGGAAATAGTTAGACTCGCGCTTTGGTTTAGCAATTTACTGACCTACCTCCGATTTTTTGACCATAACTCACTCAATTGAACTCGTAATTCATTGAAATTAGTTTCATTTCGAAGAAATCGAAGTGTAGTTTAAAACAAAAGAAACGGAGATGAAAAACTACAAGTATTTTGAGAGTTATGATGGAAATAGTTAGACTCGCGCTTTGGTTTAGCAATTTACTGACGTACCTCCGATTGATTGACCGTAACTCACTCAATTTACTTCGTAATTCATTGAAATCAGTTTCATTTCGAAGGAATCGAAGTGTAGTTTAAACTGAAAGAAACGGAGTTGA
The DNA here is from genome assembly GCF_043159265.1 of Tasmannia lanceolata. NCBI lineage: Eukaryota > Viridiplantae > Streptophyta > Magnoliopsida > Canellales > Winteraceae > Tasmannia > Tasmannia lanceolata. The sequence goes on from NW_027518678.1 coordinate 1,595,431, forward strand.
AAAATATTAAGTATTTTAAGAGTTATGATGAAAATAATTAGACTCGCGCTTTGGTTTAGCAATTTACTGACCTACCTCCGATTGATTGACCATAACTCACTAAATTTAACTCGTAATTCATTGAAATTAGTTCCATTTCGAATGAATCGAAGTGTAGTTTAAAACGAAAGAAACGGAGATGAAAAACTCCAAGTATTTTGAGAGTTATGATGGAAATAGTTAGATTCGCGCTTTGGTTTAGCAATTTACTGACATACCTCCGATTGATTAACCATAACTCACTCAATTTTACTCGTAATTCATTGAAATTAGTTCCATTTCGAAGGAATCAAAGTGTAGTTTAGAACGAAAGAAACAGAGATGAAAAACTCCAAGTATTTTGAGAGTTATGATGAAAATAGTTAGACTCGCGCTTTGGTTTAGCAATTTACTGACCTACCTCCGATTGATTGACCATAACTCACTAAATTTAACTCGTAATTCATTGAAATTAGTTTCATTTCGAAGGAATCAAAGTGTAGTTTAAAACGAAAGAAATGGAGATGAAAAATATCAAGTATTTTAAGAGTTATGATGAAAATAGTTAGACTCGCGCTTTGGTTTAGCAATTTACTGACCTACCTCCGATTGATTGACCATAACTCACTCAATTTTACTCGTAATTCTTTGAAATTAGTTCCATTTCGAATGAATCGAAGTGTAGTTTAAAACGAAAGAAACAGAGATGAAAAACTCCAAGTATTTTGAGAGTTATGTTGGAAATAGTTACACTCGCGCTTTGCTTTTGCAATTTACTGACATACGTCCGATTGATTGACCATAACTCACTCAATTTTACTCGTAATTCATTGAAATTAGTTCCATTTCGAAGTAATCGAAGTGTAGTTTAAAACGAAAGAAACGGAGATGAAAAACTCTAAGTATTTTGAGAGTTATGATGGAAGTGGTTAGACTCGCGCTTTGGTTTAGCAATTTACTGACCTACCTTCGATTGATTGACCATAACTCAGTTAATTCGACTCATAATTCATTGACATTAGTTCCATTTCGAAGGAATCGAATTGTTGTTTAAAACGAAAGAAACGGAGATGAAAAACTCCAAGTATTTTGAGAGTTATGATGGAAATAGTTAGACTCGTGCTTTGGTTTAGCAATTTACTGACCTACCTCCGATTGATTGACCATAACTCACTCAATTTAACTCGTAATTCATTGAAATCAGTTTCATTTCGAAGGAATCGAAGTGTAGTTTAAAACGAAAGAAACGAAGATGAAAAACTCCAAGTATTTTGAGAGTTATGATGGAAATAGTTAGATTCGCGCTTTGGTTTAGCAATTTACTGACCTACCTCCGATTGAGTGACCATAACTCATTCAATTGAACTCGTAATTCATTGAAATTAGTTTCATTTCGAAGGAATCGAAGTGTAGTTTAAAACGAAAGAAACGGAGATGAAAAACTCCAAGTATTTTGAGAGTTATGATGGAAATAGTTAGACTCGCGCTTTGGTTTAGCAATTTACTGACCTACCTCCGATTGATTGACCATAACTCACTCAATTGAACTCGTAATTCATTGAAATTAGTTTCATTTCGAAGAAATCGAAGTGTAGTTTAAAACGAAAGAAACGAAGATGAAAAACTCCAAGTATTTTGAGAGTTATGATGGAAATAGTTAGATTCGCGCTTTGGTTTAGCAATTTACTGACCTACCTCCGATTGAGTGACCATAACTCACTCAATTGAACTCGTAATTCATTGAAATTAGTTTCATTTCGAAGGAATCGAAGTGTAGTTTAAAACGAAAGAAACGGAGATGAAAAACTCCAAGTATTTTGAGAGTTATGATGGAAATAGTTAGACTCGCGCTTTGGTTTAGCAATTTACTGACCTACCTCCGATTGATTGACCATAACTCACTCAATTGAACTCGTAATTCATTGAAATTAGTTTCATTTCGAAGAAATCGAAGTGTAGTTTAAAACAAAAGAAACGGAGATGAAAAACTACAAGTATTTTGAGAGTTATGATGGAAATAGTTAGACTCGCGCTTTGGTTTAGCAATTTACTGACTTACCTCCGATTGATTGACCGTAACTCACTCAATTTACTTCGTAATTCATTGAAATCAGTTTCATTTCGAAGGAATCGAAGTGTAGTTTAAACTGAAAGAAACGGAGTTGAAAAATATTAAGTATTTTAAGAGTTATGACGAAAATAATTAGACTCGCGCTTTGGTTTAGCAATTTACTGACCTACCTCCGATTGATTGACCATAACTCACTAAATTTAACTCGTAATTCATTGAAATTAGTTTCATTTCGAAGGAATCGAAGTGTAGTTTAAAACGAAAGAAACGGAGATGGAAAACTCCAAGTAATTTGAGAGTTATGATGGAAATACTTAGACTCGCGCTTTGGTTTAGCAATTTACTGACATACCTCCGATTGATTGACCATAACTCACTCAATTTAACTCGTAATTCATTGAAATTAGTTTCATTTCGAAGGAATCAAAGTGTAGTTGAAAACGAAAGAAACGGAGATGAAAAACTCCAAGTATTTTGAGAGTTATGATGGAAATAGTTAGACTCGCGCTTTGGTTTAGCAATTTACTGACATACCTCCGATTGATTAACCATAACTCACTCAATTTTACTCGTAATTCATTGAAATTAGTTCCATTTCGAAGGAATCAAAGTGTAGTTTAGAACGAAAGAAACAGAGATGAAAAACTCCAAGTATTTTGAGAGTTATGATGAAAATAGTTAGACTCGCGCTTTGGTTTAGCAATTTACTGACCTACCTCCGATTGATTGACCATAACTCACTAAATTTAACTCGTAATTCATTGAAATTAGTTTCATTTCGAAGGAATCAAAGTGTAGTTTAAAACGAAAGAAATGGAGATGAAAAATATCAAGTATTTTAAGAGTTATGATGAAAATAGTTAGACTCGCGCTTTGGTTTAGCAATTTACTGACCTACCTCCGATTGATTGACCATAACTCACTCAATTGAACTCGTAATTCATTGAAATTAGTTTCATTTTGAAGAAATCGAAGTGTAGTTTAAAACAAAAGAAACGGAGATGAAAAACTACAAGTATTTTGAGAGTTATGATGAAAATAGTTAGACTCGCGCTTTGCTTTAGCAATTTACTGACTTACCTCCGATTGATAAACCGTAACTCACTCAATTTACTTCGTAATTCATTGAAATCAGTTTCATTTCGAAGGAATCGAAGTGTAGTTTAAACTGAAAGAAACGGAGTTGAAAAATATTAAGTATTTTAAGAGTTATGATGAAAATAATTTGACTCGCGCTTTGGTTTAGCAATTTACTGACCTACCTCCGATTGATTGACCATAACTCACTCAATTTTACTCGTAATTCTTTGAAATTAGTTCCATTTCGAATGAATCGAAGTGTAGTTTAAAACGAAAGAAACAGAGATGAAAAACTCCAAGTATTTTGAGAGTTATGTTGGAAATAGTTACACTCGCGCTTTGGTTTTGCAATTTACTGACATACGTCCGATTGATTGACCATAACTCACTCAATTTAACTCGTAATTCATTGAAATTAGTTCCATTTCGAAGTAATCAAAGTGTACTTTAAAACGAAAGAAACGGAGATGAAAAACTCTAAGTATTTTGAGAGTTATGATGGAAGTGGTTAGACTCGCGCTTTGGTTCAGCAATTTACTGACCTACCTTCGATTGATTGACCATAACTCAGTTAATTCGACTCATAATTCATTGACATTAGTTCCATTTCGAAGGAATCGAAGTGTAGTTTAAAACGAAAGAAACGGAGATGAAAAACTCCAAGTATTTTGAGAGTTATGATGGAAATAGTTAGACTCGTGCTTTGGTTTAGCAATTTACTGACCTACCTCCGATTGATTGACCATAACTCACTCAATTTAACTCGTAATTCATTGAAATTAGTTCCATTTCGAAGGAATCGAAGTGTAGTTTAAAACGAAAGAAACGGAGATGAAAAACTCCAAGTATTTTGAGAGTTATGATGGAAATAGTTAGATTCGCGCTTTGGTTTAGCAATTTACTGACATACCTCCGATTGATTAACCATAACTCACTCAATTTTACTCGTAATTCATTGAAATTAGTTCCATTTCGAAGGAATCAAAGTGTAGTTTAGAACGAAAGAAACAGAGATGAAAAACTCCAAGTATTTTGAGAGTTATGATGAAAATAGTTAGACTCGCGCTTTGGTTTAGCAATTTACTGACCTACCTCCGATTGATTGACCATAACTCACTAAATTTAACTCGTAATTCATTGAAATTAGTTTCATTTCGAAGGAATCAAAGTGTAGTTTAAAACGAAAGAAATGGATATGAAAAATATCAAGTATTTTAAGAGTTATGATGAAAATAGTTAGACTCGCGCTTTGGTTTAGCAATTTACTGACCTACCTCCGATTGACTGACCATAACTCACTCAATTTTACTCGTAATTCTTTGAAATTAGTTCCATTTCGAATGAATCGAAGTGTAGTTTACGACGAAAGAAACAGAGATGAAAAACTCCAAGTATTTTGAGAGTTATGTTGGAAATAGTTACACTCGCGCTTTGCTTTTGCAATTTACTGACATACGTCCGATTGATTGACCATAACTCACTCAATTGAACTCGTAATTCATTGAAATTAGTTCCATTTCGAAGTAATCGAAGTGTAGTTTAAAACGAAAGAAACGGAGATGAAAAACTCTAAGTATTTTGAGAGTTATGATGGAAGTGGTTAGACTCGCGCTTTGGTTTAGCAATTTACTGACCTACCTTCGATTGATTGACCATAACTCAGTTAATTCGACTCATAATTCATTGACATTAGTTCCATTTCGAAGGAATCGAATTGTTGTTTAAAACGAAAGAAACGGAGATGAAAAACTCCAAGTATTTTGAGAGTTATGATGGAAATAGTTAGACTCGTGCTTTGGTTTAGCAATTTACTGACCTACCTCCGATTGATTGACCATAACTCACTCAATTTAACTCGTAATTCATTGAAATCAGTTTCATTTCGAAGGAATGGAAGTGTAGTTTAAAACGAAAGAAACGAAGATGAAAAACTCCAAGTATTTTGAGAGTTATGATGGAAATAGTTAGATTCGCGCTTTGGTTTAGCAATTTACTGACCTACCTCCGATTGAGTGACCATAACTCACTCAATTGAACTCGTAATTCATTGAAATTAGTTTCATTTCGAAGGAATCGAAGTGTAGTTTAAAACGAAAGAAACGGAGATGAAAAACTCCAAGTATTTTGAGAGTTATGATGGAAATAGTTAGACTCGCGCTTTGGTTTAGCAATTTACTGACCTACCTCCGATTGATTGACCATAACTCACTCAATTGAACTCGTAATTCATTGAAATTAGTTTCATTTCGAAGAAATCGAAGTGTAGTTTAAAACGAAAGAAACGAAGATGAAAAACTCCAAGTATTTTGAGAGTTATGATGGAAATAGTTAGATTCGCGCTTTGGTTTAGCAATTTACTGACCTACCTCCGATTGAGTGACCATAACTCACTCAATTGAACTCGTAATTCATTGAAATTAGTTTCATTTCGAAGGAATCGAAGTGTAGTTTAAAACGAAAGAAACGGAGATGAAAAACTCCAAGTATTTTGAGAGTTATGTTGGAAATAGTTAGACTCGCGCTTTGGTTTAGCAATTTACTGACCTACCTCCGATTTTTTGACCATAACTCACTCAATTGAACTCGTAATTCATTGAAATTAGTTTCATTTCGAAGAAATCGAAGTGTAGTTTAAAACAAAAGAAACGGAGATGAAAAACTACAAGTATTTTGAGAGTTATGATGGAAATAGTTAGACTCGCGCTTTGGTTTAGCAATTTACTGACTTACCTCCGATTGATTGACCGTAACTCACTCAATTTACTTCGTAATTCATTGAAATCAGTTTCATTTCGAAGGAATCGAAGTGTAGTTTAAACTGAAAGAAACGGAGTTGAAAAATATTAAGTATTTTAAGAGTTATGATGAAAATAATTAGACTCGCGCTTTGGTTTAGCAATTTACTGACCTACCTCTGATTGATTGACCATAACTCACTAAATTTAACTCGTAATTCATTGAAATTAGTTCCATTTCGAATGAATCGAAGTGTAGTTTAAAACGAAAGAAACGGAGATGAAAAACTCCAAGTATTTTGAGAGTTATGATGGAAATAGTTTGATTCGCGCTTTGGTTTAGCAATTTACTGACATACCTCCGATTGATTAACCATAACTCACTCAATTTTACTCGTAATTCATTGAAATTAGTTCCATTTCGAAGGAATCAAAGTGTAGTTTAGAACGAAAGAAACAGAGATGAAAAACTCCAAGTATTTTGAGAGTTATGATGAAAATAGTTAGACTCGCGCTTTGGTTTAGCAATTTACTGACCTACCTCCGATTGATTGACCATAACTCACTAAATTTAACTCGTAATTCATTGAAATTAGTTTCATTTCGAAGGAATCAAAGTGTAGTTTAAAACGAAAGAAATGGAGATGAAAAATATCAAGTATTTTAAGAGTTATGATGAAAATAGTTAGACTCGCGCTTTGGTTTAGCAATTTACTGACCTACCTCCGATTGATTGACCATAACTCACTCAATTTTACTCGTAATTCTTTGAAATTAGTTCCATTTCGAATGAATCGAAGTGTAGTTTAAAACGAAAGAAACAGAGATGAAAAACTCCAAGTATTTTGAGAGTTATGTTGGAAATAGTTACACTCGCGCTTTGCTTTTGCAATTTACTGACATACGTCCGATTGATTGACCATAACTCACTCAATTTTACTCGTAATTCATTGAAATTAGTTCCATTTCGAAGTAATCGAAGTGTAGTTTAAAACGAAAGAAACGGAGATGAAAAACTCTAAGTATTTTGAGAGTTATGATGGAAGTGGTTAGACTCGCGCTTTGGTTTAGCAATTTACTGACCTACCTTCGATTGATTGACCATAACTCAGTTAATTCGACTCATAATTCATTGACATTAGTTCCATTTCGAAGGAATCGAATTGTTGTTTAAAACGAAAGAAACGGAGATGAAAAACTCCAAGTATTTTGAGAGTTATGATGGAAATAGTTAGACTCGTGCTTTGGTTTAGCAATTTACTGACCTACCTCCGATTGATTGACCATAACTCACTCAATTTAACTCGTAATTCATTGAAATCAGTTTCATTTCGAAGGAATCGAAGTGTAGTTTAAAACGAAAGAAACGAAGATGAAAAACTCCAAGTATTTTGAGAGTTATGATGGAAATAGTTAGATTCGCGCTTTCGTTTAGCAATTTACTGACCTACCTCCGATTGAGTGACCATAACTCACTCAATTGAACTCGTAATTCATTGAAATTAGTTTCATTTCGAAGGAATCGAAGTGTAGTTTAAAACGAAAGAAACGGAGATGAAAAACTCCAAGTATTTTGAGAGTTATGATGGAAATAGTTAGACTCGCGCTTTGGTTTAGCAATTTACTGACCTACCTCCGATTGATTGACCATAACTCACTCAATTGAACTCGTAATTCATTGAAATTAGTTTCATTTCGAAGAAATCGAAGTGTAGTTTAAAACTAAAGAAACGAAGATGAAAAACTCCAAGTATTTTGAGAGTTATGATGGAAATAGTTAGATTCGCGCTTTGGTTTAGCAATTTACTGACCTACCTCCGATTGAGTGACCATAACTCACTCAATTGAACTCGTAATTCATTGAAATTAGTTTCATTTCGAAGGAATCGAAGTGTAGTTTAAAACGAAAGAAACGGAGATGAAAAACTCCAAGTATTTTGAGAGTTATGATGGAAATAGTTAGACTCGCGCTTTGGTTTAGCAATTTACTAACCTACCTCCGATTTTTTGACCATAACTCACTCAATTGAACTCGTAATTCATTGAAATTAGTTTCATTTCGAAGAAATCGAAGTGTAGTTTAAAACAAAAGAAACAGAGATGAAAAACTACAAGTATTTTGAGAGTTATGATGGAAATAGTTAGACTCGCGCTTTGGTTTAGCAATTTACTGACTTACCTCCGATTGATTGACCGTAACTCACTCAATTTACTTCGTAATTCATTGAAATCAGTTTCATTTCGAAGGAATCGAAGTGTAGTTTAAACTGAAAGAAACGGAGTTGAAAAATATTAAGTATTTTAAGAGTTATGATGAAAATAATTAGACTCGCGCTTTGGTTTAGCAATTTACTGACCTACCTCCGATTGATTGACCATAACTCACTAAATTTAACTCGTAATTCATTGAAATTAGTTTCATTTCGAAGGAATCGAAGTATAGTTTAAAACGAAAGAAACGGAGATGAAAAACTCCAAGTAATTTGAGAGTTATGATGGAAATAGTTAGACTCGCGCTTTGGTTTAGCAATTTACTGACCTACCTCCGATTGATTGACCATAACTCACTCAATTGAACTCGTAATTCATTGAAATTAGTTTTATTTCGAAGGAATCGAAGTGTCGTTTAAAACGAAAGAAACGGAGATGAAAAACTCCAAGTATTTTGAGAGTTATGATGGAAATAGTTAGACTCGCGCTTTGGTTTAGCAATTTACTGACATACTTCCGATTGATTGACCATAACTCACTCAATTCAACTCGTAATTCATTGAAATTAGTTCCATTTCGAAGGAATCGAAGTGTAGTTTCAAACGAAAGAAACGGAGATGAAAAACTCCAAGTATTTTGAGAGTTATGATGGAAATAGTTAGACTCGCGCTTTGGTTTAGCAATTTACTGACCTACCTCCGATTGATTGACCATAACTCACTCAATTGAACTCGTAATTCATTGAAATTAGTTTCATTTCGAAGAAATCGAAGTGTAGTTTAAAACAAAAGAAACGGAGATGAAAAACTACAAGTATTTTGAGAGTTATGATGGAAATAGTTAGACTCGCGCTTTGGTTTAGCAATTTACTGTCTTACCTCCGATTGATTGACCGTAACTCACTCAATTTACTTCGTAATTCATTGAAATCAGTTTCATTTCGAAGGAATCGAAGTGTAGTTTAAACGGAAAGAAACGGAGTTGAAAAATATTAAGTATTTTAAGAGTTATGATGAAAATAATTAGACTCGCGCTTTGGTTTAGCAATTTACTGACCTACCTCCGATTGATTGACCATAACTCACTAAACTTAACTCGTAATTCATTGAAATTAGTTTCATTTCGAAGGAATCGAAGTATAGTTTAAAACGAAAGAAACGGAGATGAAAAACTCCAAGTAAATTGAGAGTTATGATGGAAATAGTTAGACTCGCGCTTTGGTTTAGCAATTTACTGACCTACCTCCGATTGATTGACCATAACTCACTCAATTGAACTCGTAATTCATTGAAATTAGTTTTATTTCGAAGGAATCGAAGTGTCGTTTAAAACGAAAGAAACGAAGATAAAAAACTCCAAGTATTTTGAGAGTTATGATGGAAATAGTTAGACTCGCGCTTTGGTTTAGCAATTTACTGACATACTTCCGATTGATTGACCATAACTCACTCAATTCAACTCGTAATTCATTGAAATTAGTTCCATTTCGAAGGAATCGAAGTGTAGTTTCAAACGAAAGAAACGGAGATGAAAAACTCCAAGTATTTTGAGAGTTATGATGGAAATAGTTAGACTCGCGCTTTGGTTTAGCAATTTACTGACCTACCTCCGATTGATTGACCATAACTCACCCAATTTAACTCGTAATTTATTGAAATTAGTTTCATTTCGAAGGAATCGAAGTGTCGTTTAAAACGAAAGAAACGAAGATAAAAAACTCCAAGTATTTTGAGAGTTATGATGGAAATAGTTAGACTCGCGCTTTGGTTTAGCAATTTACTGACATACCTCCGATTGATTAACCATAACTCACTCAATTTTACTCGTAATTCATTGAAATTAGTTCCATTTCGAAGGAATCAAAGTGTAGTTTAGAACGAAAGAAACAGAGATGAAAAACTCCAAGTATTTTGAGAGTTATGATGAAAATAGTTAGACTCGCGCTTTGGTTAAGCAATTTACTGACCTACCTCCGATTGATTGACCATAACTCACTAAATTTAACTCGTAATTCATTGAAATTAGTTTCATTTCGAAGGAATCAAAGTGTAGTTTAAAACGAAAGAAATGGAGATGAAAAATATCAAGTATTTTAAGAGTTATGATGAAAATAGTTAGACTCGCGCTTTGGTTTAGCAATTTACTGACCTACCTCCGATTGATTGACCATAACTCACTCAATTTTACTCGTAATTCTTTGAAATTAGTTCCATTTCGAATGAATCGAAGTGTAGTTTAAAACGAAAGAAACAGAGATGAAAAACTCCAAGTATTTTGAGAGTTATGTTGGAAATAGTTACACTCGCGCTTTGCTTTTGCAATTTACTGACATACGTCCGATTGATTGACCATAACTCACTCAATTGAACTCGTAATTCATTGAAATTAGTTTTATTTCGAAGGAATCGAAGTGTCGTTTAAAACGAAAGAAACGAAGATAAAAAACTCCAAGTATTTTGAGAGTTATGATGGAAATAGTTAGACTCGCGCTTTGGTTTAGCAATTTACTGACATACTTCCGATTGATTGACCATAACTCACTCAATTCAACTCGTAATTCATTGAAATTAGTTCCATTTCGAAGGAATCGAAGTGTAGTTTCAAACGAAAGAAACGGAGATGAGAAACTCCAAGTATTTTGAGAGTTATGATGGAAATAGTTAGACTCGTGCTTTGGTTTAGCAATTTACTGACCTACCTCCGATTGATTGACCATAACTCACTCAATTTAACTCGTAATTCATTGAAATCAGTTTCATTTCGAAGGAATCGAAGTGTAGTTTAAAACGAAAGAAACGAAGATGAAAAACTCCAAGTATTTTGAGAGTTATGATGGAAATAGTTAGATTCGCGCTTTGGTTTAGCAATTTACTGACCTACCTCCGATTGAGTGACCATAACTCACTCAATTGAACTCGTAATTCATTGAAATTAGTTTCATTTCGAAGGAATCGAAGTGTAGTTTAAAACGAAAGAAACGGAGATGAAAAACTCCAAGTATTTTGAGAGTTATGATGGAAATAGTTAGACTCGCGCTTTGGTTTAGCAATTTACTGACCTACCTCCGATTGATTGACCATAACTCACTCAATTGAACTCGTAATTCATTGAAATTAGTTTCATTTCGAAGAAATCGAAGTGTAGTTTAAAACGAAAGAAACGAAGATGAAAAACTCCAAGTATTTTGAGAGTTATGATGGAAATAGTTAGATTCGCGCTTTGGTTTAGCAATTTACTGACCTACCTCCGATTGAGTGACCATAACTCACTCAATTGAACTCGTAATTCATTGAAATTAGTTTCATTTCGAAGGAATCAAAGTGTAGTTTAAAACGAAAGAAACGGAGATGAAAAACTCCAAGTATTTTGAGAGTTATGATGGAAATAGTTAGACTCGCGCTTTGGTTTAGCAATTTACTGACCTACCTCCGATTTTTTGACCATAACTCACTCAATTGAACTCGTAATTCATTGAAATTAGTTTCATTTCGAAGAAATCGAAGTGTAGTTTAAAACAAAAGAAACGGAGATGAAAAACTACAAGTATTTTGAGAGTTATGATGGAAATAGTTAGACTCGCGCTTTGGTTTAGCAATTTACTGACTTACCTCCGATTGATTGACCGTAACTCACTCAATTTACTTCGTAATTCATTGAAATCAGTTTCATTTCGAAGGAATCGAAGTGTAGTTTAAACTGAAAGAAACGGAGTTGAAAAATATTAAGTATTTTAAGAGTTATGATGAAAATAATTAGACTCGCGCTTTGGTTTAGCAATTTACTGACCTACCTCCGATTGATTGACCATAACTCACTAAATTTAACTCGTAATTCATTGAAATTAGTTTCATTTCGAAGGAATCGAAGTATAGTTTAAAACGAAAGAAACGGAGATGAAAACCTCCAAGTAATTTGAGAGTTATGATGGAAATAGTTAGACTCGCGCTTTGGTTTAGCAATTTACTGACCTACCTCCGATTGATTGACCATAACTCACTCAATTGAACTCGTAATTCATTGAAATTAGTTTTATTTCGAAGGAATCGAAGTGTCGTTTAAAACGAAAGAAACGAAGATGAAAAACTCCAAGTATTTTGAGAGTTATGATGGAAATAGTTAGACTCGCGCTTTGGTTTAGCAATTTACTGACATACTTCCGATTGATTGACCATAACTCACTATATTCAACTCGTAATTCATTGAAATTAGTTCCATTTCGAAGGAATCGAAGTGTAGTTTCAAACGAAAGAAACGGAGATGAAAAACTCCAAGTATTTTGAGAGTTATGATGGAAATAGTTAGACTCGCGCTTTGGTTTAGCAATTTGCTGACCTACCTCCGATTGATTGACCATAACTCACCCAATTTAACTCGTAATTTATTGAAATTAGTTTCATTTCGAAGGAATCGAAGTGTCGTTTAAAACGAAAGAAACGAAGATGAAAAACTCCAAGTATTTTGAGAGTTATGATGGAAATAGTTAGACTCGCGCTTTGGTTTAGCAATTTACTGACATACTTCCGATTGATTGACCATAACTCACTCAATTTAACTCGTAATTCATTGAAATTAGTTCCATTTCGAAGGAATCGAAGTGTAGTTTAAAACGAAAGAAACGGAGATGAAAATTTCCAAGTATTTTGAGTGGTATGATGAAAATAGTTAGACTCACGCTTTGGTTTAGCAATTTACTGACTTACCTCCGATTGATTGACTATAACTCACCCAATTTAACTCGTAATTTATTGAAATTAGTTTCATTTCGAAGGAATCGAAGTGTCGTTTCAAACGAAAGAAACGGAGATGAAAAACTCCAAGTATTTTGAGAGTTATGATGGAAATAGTTAGACTCGCGCTTTGGTTTAGCAATTTAGTGACATACCACCGATTGATTGACCATAACTCACTCAATTTAACTTGTAATTCATTGAAATTAGTTTTATTTCGGATGAATCAAAGTGTCGTTTCAAACGAAAGAAACGGAGATGAAAAACTCCAAGTATTTCGAGAGTTATGATGGAAATAGTTAGACTCGCGCTTTGGTTTAGCAATTTAGTGACATACCTCCGATTGATTGACCATAACTCACTCAATTTAACTCGTAATTCATTGAAATTAGTTTCATTTCGAAGGAATCAAAGTGTAGTTGAAAACGAAAGAAACGGAGATGAAAAACTCCAAGTATTTTGAGAGTTATGATGGAAATAGTTAGACTCGCGCTTTGGTTTAGCAATTTACTGACCTACCTCCGATTGATTGACCATAACTCACTCAATTGAACTCGTAATTCATTGAAATTAGTTTCATTTCGAAGAAATCGAAGTGTAGTTTAAAACGAAAGAAACGAAGATGAAAAACTCCAAGTATTTTGAGAGTTATGATGGAAATAGTTAGATTCGCGCTTTGGTTTAGCAATTTACTGACCTACCTCCGATTGAGTGACCATAACTCACTCAATTGAACTCGTAATTCATTGAAATTAGTTTCATTTCGAAGGAATCGAAGTGTAGTTTAAAACGAAAGAAACGGAGATGAAAAACTCCAAGTATTTTGAGAGTTATGATGGAAATAGTTAGACTCGCGCTTTGGTTTAGCAATTTACTAACCTACCTCCGATTTTTTGACCATAACTCACTCAATTGAACTCGTAATTCATTGAAATTAGTTTCATTTCGAAGAAATCGAAGTGTAGTTTAAAACAAAAGAAACGGAGATGAAAAACTACAAGTATTTTGAGAGTTATGATGGAAATAGTTAGACTCGCGCTTTGGTTTAGCAATTTACTGACTTACCTCCGATTGATTGACCGTAACTCACTCAATTTACTTCGTAATTCATTGAAATCAGTTTCATTTCGAAGGAATCGAAGTGTAGTTTAAACTGAAAGAAACGGAGTTGAAAAATATTAAGTATTTTAAGAGTTATGATGAAAATAATTAGACTCGCGCTTTGGTTTAGCAATTTACTGACCTACCTCCGATTGATTGACCATAACTCACTAAATTTAACTCGTAATTCATTGAAATTAGTTTCATTTCGAAGGAATCGAAGTATAGTTTAAAACGAAAGAAACGGAGATGAAAAACTCCAAGTAATTTGAGAGTTATGATGGAAATAGTTAGACTCGCGCTTTGGTTTAGCAATTTACTGACCTACCTCCGATTGATTGACCATAACTCACTCAATTGAACTCGTAATTCATTGAAATTAGTTTTATTTCGAAGGAATCGAAGTGTCGTTTAAAACGAAAGAAACGGAGATGAAAAACTCCAAGTATTTTGAGAGTTATGATGGAAATAGTTAGACTCGCGCTTTGGTTTAGCAATTTACTGACATACTTCCGATTGATTGACCATAACTCACTCAATTCAACTCGTAATTCATTGAAATTAGTTCCATTTCGAAGGAATCGAAGTGTAGTTTCAAACGAAAGAAACGGAGATGAAAAACTCCAAGTATTTTGAGAGTTATGATGGAAATAGTTAGACTCGCGCTTTGGTTTAGCAATTTACTGACCTACCTCCGATTGATTGACCATAACTCACTCAATTGAACTCGTAATTCATTGAAATTAGTTTCATTTCGAAGAAATCGAAGTGTAGTTTAAAACAAAAGAAACGGAGATGAAAAACTACAAGTATTTTGAGAGTTATGATGGAAATAGTTAGACTCGCGCTTTGGTTTAGCAATTTACTGTCTTACCTCCGATTGATTGACCGTAACTCACTCAATTTACTTCGTAATTCATTGAAATCAGTTTCATTTCGAAGGAATCGAAGTGTAGTTTAAACGGAAAGAAACGGAGTTGAAAAATATTAAGTATTTTAAGAGTTATGATGAAAATAATTAGACTCGCGCTTTGGTTTAGCAATTTACTGACCTACCTCCGATTGATTGACCATAACTCACTAAATTTAACTCGTAATTCATTGAAATTAGTTTCATTTCGAAGGAATCGAAGTATAGTTTAAAACGAAAGAAACGGAGATGAAAAACTCCAAGTAATTTGAGAGTTATGATGGAAATAGTTAGACTCGCGCTTTGGTTTAGCAATTTACTGACCTACCTCCGATTGATTGACCATAACTCACTCAATTGAACTCGTAATTCATTGAAATTAGTTTTATTTCGAAGGAATCGAAGTGTCGTTTCAAACGAAAGAAACGAAGATAAAAAACTCCAAGTATTTTGAGAGTTATGATGGAAATAGTTAGACTCGCGCTTTGGTTTAGCAATTTACTGACATACTTCCGATTGATTGACCATAACTCACTCAATTCAACTCGTAATTCATTGAAATTAGTTCCATTTCGAAGGAATCGAAGTGTAGTTTCAAACGAAAGAAACGGAGATGAAAAACTCCAAGTATTTTGAGAGTTATGATGGAAATAGTTAGACTCGCGCTTTGGTTTAGCAATTTACTGACCTACCTCCGATTGATTGACCATAACTCACCCAATTTAACTCGTAATTTATTGAAATTAGTTTCATTTCGAAGGAATCGAAGTGTCGTTTAAAACGAAAGAAACGAAGATAAAAAACTCCAAGTATTTTGAGAGTTATGATGGAAATAGTTAGACTCGCGCTTTGGTTTAGCAATTTACTGACATACCTCCGATTGATTAACCATAACTCACTCAATTTTACTCGTAATTCATTGAAATTAGTTCCATTTCGAAGGAATCAAAGTGTAGTTTAGAACGAAAGAAACAGAGATGAAAAACTCCAAGTATTTTGAGAGTTATGATGAAAATAGTTAGACTCGCGCTTTGGTTAAGCAATTTACTGACCTACCTCCGATTGATTGACCATAACTCACTAAATTTAACTCGTAATTCATTGAAATTAGTTTCATTTCGAAGGAATCAAAGTGTAGTTTAAAACGAAAGAAATGGAGATGAAAAATATCAAGTATTTTAAGAGTTATGATGAAAATAGTTAGACTCGCGCTTTGGTTTAGCAATTTACTGACCTACCTCCGATTGATTGACAATAACTCACTCAATTTTACTCGTAATTCTTTGAAATTAGTTCCATTTCGAATGAATCGAAGTGTAGTTTAAAACGAAAGAAACAGAGATGAAAAACTCCAAGTATTTTGAGAGTTATGTTGGAAATAGTTACACTCGCGCTTTGCTTTTGCAATTTACTGACATACGTCCGATTGATTGACCATAACTCACTCAATTGAACTCGTAATTCATTGAAATTAGTTCCATTTCGAAGTAATCGAAGTGTAGTTTAAAACGAAAGAAACGGAGATGAAAAACTCTAATTATTTTGAGAGTTATGATGGAATTGGTTAGACTCGCGCTTTGGTTTAGCAATTTACTGACCTACCTTCGATTGATTGACCATAACTCAGTTAATTCGACTCATAATTCATTGACATTAGTTCCATTTCGAAGGAATCGAAGTGTTGTTTAAACAAAAGAAACGGAGATGAAAAACTCCAAATATTTTGAGAGTTATGATGGAAATAGTTAGACTCGTGCTTTGGTTTAGCAATTTACTGACCTACCTCCGATTGATTGACCATAACTCACTCAATTTAACTCGTAATTCATTGAAATCAGTTTCATTTCGAAGGAATCGAAGTGTAGTTTAAAACGAAAGAAACGAAGATGAAAAACTCCAAGTATTTTGAGAGTTATGATGGAAATAGTTAGATTCGCGCTTTGGTTTAGCAATTTACTGACCTACCTCCGATTGAGTGACCATAACTCACTCAATTGAACTCGTAATTCATTGAAATTAGTTTCATTTCGAAGGAATCGAAGTGTAGTTTAAAACGAAAGAAACGGAGATGAAAAACTCCAAGTATTTTGAGAGTTATGATGGAAATAGTTAGACTCGCGCTTTGGTTTAGCAATTTACTGACCTACCTCCGATTGATTGACCATAACTCACTCAATTGAACTCGTAATTCATTGAAATTAGTTTCATTTCGAAGAAATCGAAGTGTAGTTTAAAACGAAAGAAACGAAGATGAAAAACTCCAAGTATTTTGAGAGTTATGATGGAAATAGTTAGATTCGCGCTTTGGTTTAGCAATTTACTGACCTACCTCCGATTGAGTGACCATAACTCACTCAATTGAACTCGTAATTCATTGAAATTAGTTTCATTTCGAAGGAATCAAAGTGTAGTTTAAAACGAAAGAAACGGAGATGAAAAACTCCAAGTATTTTGAGAGTTATGATGGAAATAGTTAGACTCGCGCTTTGGTTTAGCAATTTACTGACCTACCTCCGATTTTTTGACCATAACTCACTCAATTGAACTCGTAATTCATTGAAATTAGTTTCATTTCGAAGAAATCGAAGTGTAGTTTAAAACAAAAGAAACGGAGATGAAAAACTACAAGTATTTTGAGAGTTATGATGGAAATAGTTAGACTCGCGCTTTGGTTTAGCAATTTACTGACTTACCTCCGATTGATTGACCGTAACTCACTCAATTTACTTCGTAATTCATTGAAATCAGTTTCATTTCGAAGGAATCGAAGTGTAGTTTAAACTGAAAGAAACGGAGTTGAAAAATATTAAGTATTTTAAGAGTTATGATGAAAATAATTAGACTCGCGCTTTGGTTTAGCAATTTACTGACCTACCTCCGATTGATTGACCATAACTCACTAAATTTAACTCGTAATTCATTGAAATTAGTTTCATTTCGAAGGAATCGAAGTATAGTTTAAAACGAAAGAAACGGAGATGAAAACCTCCAAGTAATTTGAGAGTTATGATGGAAATAGTTAGACTCGCGCTTTGGTTTAGCAATTTACTGACCTACCTCCGATTGATTGACCATAACTCACTCAATTGAACTCGTAATTCATTGAAATTAGTTTTATTTCGAAGGAATCGAAGTGTCGTTTAAAACGAAAGAAACGAAGATGAAAAACTCCAAGTATTTTGAGAGTTATGATGGAAATAGTTAGACTCGCGCTTTGGTTTAGCAATTTACTGACATACTTCCGATTGATTGACCATAACTCACTATATTCAACTCGTAATTCATTGAAATTAGTTCCATTTCGAAGGAATCGAAGTGTAGTTTCAAACGAAAGAAACGGAGATGAAAAACTCCAAGTATTTTGAGAGTTATGATGGAAATAGTTAGACTCGCGCTTTGGTTTAGCAATTTGCTGACCTACCTCCGATTGATTGACCATAACTCACCCAATTTAACTCGTAATTTATTGAAATTAGTTTCATTTCGAAGGAATCGAAGTGTCGTTTAAAACGAAAGAAACGAAGATGAAAAACTCCAAGTATTTTGAGAGTTATGATGGAAATAGTTAGACTCGCGCTTTGGTTTAGCAATTTACTGACATACTTCCGATCGATTGACCATAACTCACCCAATTTAACTCGTAATTTATTGAAATTAGTTTCATTTCGAAGGAATCGAAGTGTCGTTTCAAACGAAAGAAACGGAGATGAAAAACTCCAAGTATTTTGAGAGTTATGATGGAAATAGTTAGACTCGCGCTTTGGTTTAGCAATTTAGTGACATACCACCGATTGATTGACCATAACTCACTCAATTTAACTTGTAATTCATTGAAATTAGTTTTATTTCGGATGAATCAAAGTGTCGTTTCAAACGAAAGAAACGGAGATGAAAAACTCCAAGTATTTCGAGAGTTATGATGGAAATAGTTAGACTCGCGCTTTGGTTTAGCAATTTAGTGACATACCTCCGATTGATTGACCATAACTCACTCAATTTAACTCGTAATTCATTGAAATTAGTTTCATTTCGAAGGAATCAAAGTGTAGTTGAAAACGAAAGAAACGGAGATGAAAAACTCCAAGTATTTTGAGAGTTATGATGGAAATAGTTAGACTCGCGCTTTGGTTTAGCAATTTACTGACATACCTCCGATTGATTAACCATAACTCACTCAATTTTACTCGTAATTCATTGAAATTAGTTCCATTTCGAAGGAATCAAAGTGTAGTTTAGAACGAAAGAAACAGAGATGAAAAACTCCAAGTATTTTGAGAGTTATGATGAAAATAGTTAGACTCGCGCTTTGGTTTAGCAATTTACTGACCTACCTCCGATTGATTGACCATAACTCACTAAATTTAACTCGTAATTCATTGAAATTAGTTTCATTTCGAAGGAATCAAAGTGTAGTTTAAAACGAAAGAAATGGAGATGAAAAATATCAAGTATTTTAAGAGTTATGATGAAAATAGTTAGACTCGCGCTTTGGTTTAGCAATTTACTGACCTACCTCCGATTGATTGACCATAACTCACTCAATTGAACTCGTAATTCATTGAAATTAGTTTCATTTTGAAGAAATCGAAGTGTAGTTTAAAACAAAAGAAACGGAGATGAAAAACTACAAGTATTTTGAGAGTTATGATGAAAATAGTTAGACTCGCGCTTTGCTTTAGCAATTTACTGACTTACCTCCGATTGATTGACCGTAACTCACGCAATTTACTTCGTAATTCATTGAAATCAGTTTCATTTCGAAGGAATCGAAGTGTAGTTTAAACTGAAAGAAACGGAGTTGAAAAATATTAAGTATTTTAAGAGTTATGATGAAAATAATTTGACTCGCGCTTTGGTTTAGCAATTTACTGACCTACCTCCGATTGATTGACCATAACTCACTCAATTTTACTCGTAATTCTTTGAAATTAGTTCCATTTCGAATGAATCGAAGTGTAGTTTAAAACGAAAGAAACAGAGATGAAAAACTCCAAGTATTTTGAGAGTTATGTTGAAAATAGTTAGACTCACGCTTTGGTTTAGCAATTTACTGACTTACCTCCGATTGATTGACCATAACTCACCCAATTTAACTCGTAATTTATTGAAATTAGTTTCATTTCGAAGGAATCGAAGTGTTGTTTCAAACGAAAGAAACGGAGATGAAAATTTCCAAGTATTTTGAGAGTTATGATGAAAATAGTTAGACTCACGCTTTGGTTTAGCAATTTACTGACTTACCTCCGATTGATTGACCATAACTCACCCAATTTAACTCGTAATTTATTGAAATTAGTTTCATTTCGAAGGAATCGAAGTGTCGTTTCAAACGAAAGAAACGAAGATGAAAAACTCCAAGTATTTTGAGAGTTATGATGGAAATAGTTAGACTCGCGCTTTGGTTTAGCAATTTACTGACATACTTCCGATTGATTGACCATAACTCACTCAATTTAACTCGTAATTCATTGAAATTAGTTCCATTTCGAAGGAATCGAAGTGTAGTTTAAAACGAAAGAAACGGAGATGAAAATTTCCAAGTATTTTGAGTGGTATGATGAAAATAGTTAGACTCACGCTTTGGTTTAGCAATTTACTGACTTACCTCCGATTGATTGACTATAACTCACCCAATTTAACTCGTAATTTATTGAAATTAGTTTCATTTCGAAGGAATCGAAGTGTCGTTTCAAACGAAAGAAACGGAGATGAAAAACTCCAAGTATTTTGAGAGTTATGATGGAAATAGTTAGACTCGCGCTTTGGTTTAGCAATTTAGTGACATACCACCGATTGATTGACCATAACTCACTCAATTTAACTTGTAATTCATTGAAATTAGTTTTATTTCGGATGAATCAAAGTGTCGTTTCAAACGAAAGAAACGGAGATGAAAAACTCCAAGTATTTCGAGAGTTATGATGGAAATAGTTAGACTCGCGCTTTGGTTTAGCAATTTAGTGACATACCTCCGATTGATTGACCATAACTCACTCAATTTAACTCGTAATTCATTGAAATTAGTTTCATTTCGAAGGAATCAAAGTGTAGTTGAAAACGAAAGAAACGGAGATGAAAAACTCCAAGTATTTTGAGAGTTATGATGGAAATAGTTAGACTCGCGCTTTGGTTTAGCAATTTACTGACATACCTCCGATTGATTAACCATAACTCACTCAATTTTACTCGTAATTCATTGAAATTAGTTCCATTTCGAAGGAATCAAAGTGTAGTTTAGAACGAAAGAAACAGAGATGAAAAACTCCAAGTATTTTGAGAGTTATGATGAAAATAGTTAGACTCGCGCTTTGGTTTAGCAATTTACTGACCTACCTCCGATTGATTGACCATAACTCACTAAATTTAACTCGTAATTCATTGAAATTAGTTTCATTTCGAAGGAATCAAAGTGTAGTTTAAAACGAAAGAAATGGAGATGAAAAATATCAAGTATTTTAAGAGTTATGATGAAAATAGTTAGACTCGCGCTTTGGTTTAGCAATTTACTGACCTACCTCCGATTGATTGACCATAACTCACTCAATTGAACTCGTAATTCATTGAAATTAGTTTCATTTTGAAGAAATCGAAGTGTAGTTTAAAACAAAAGAAACGGAGATGAAAAACTACAAGTATTTTGAGAGTTATGATGAAAATAGTTAGACTCGCGCTTTGCTTTAGCAATTTACTGACTTACCTCCGATTGATTGACCGTAACTCACGCAATTTACTTCGTAATTCATTGAAATCAGTTTCATTTCGAAGGAATCGAAGTGTAGTTTAAACTGAAAGAAACGGAGTTGAAAAATATTAAGTATTTTAAGAGTTATGATGAAAATAATTTGACTCGCGCTTTGGTTTAGCAATTTACTGACCTACCTCCGATTGATTGACCATAACTCACTCAATTTTACTCGTAATTCTTTGAAATTAGTTCCATTTCGAATGAATCGAAGTGTAGTTTAAAACGAAAGAAACAGAGATGAAAAACTCCAAGTATTTTGAGAGTTATGTTGAAAATAGTTAGACTCACGCTTTGGTTTAGCAATTTACTGACTTACCTCCGATTGATTGACCATAACTCACCCAATTTAACTCGTAATTTATTGAAATTAGTTTCATTTCGAAGGAATCGAAGTGTTGTTTCAAACGAAAGAAACGGAGATGAAAATTTCCAAGTATTTTGAGAGTTATGATGAAAATAGTTAGACTCACGCTTTGGTTTAGCAATTTACTGACTTACCTCCGATTGATTGACCATAACTCACCCAATTTAACTCGTAATTTATTGAAATTAGTTTCATTTCGAAGGAATCGAAGTGTCGTTTCAAACGAAAGAAACGGAGATGAAAAACTCCAAGTATTTTGAGAGTTATGATGGAAATAGTTAGACTCGCGCTTTGGTTTAGCAATTTAGTGACATACCACCGATTGATTGACCATAACTCACTCAATTTAACTTGTAATTCATTGAAATTAGTTTCATTTCGGATGAATCAAAGTGTCGTTTCAAACGAAAGAAACGGAGATGAAAAACTCCAAGTATTTCGAGAGTTATGATGGAAATAGTTAGACTCGCGCTTTGGTTTAGCAATTTAGTGACATACCTCCGATTGATTGACCATAACTCACTCAATTTAACTCGTAATTCATTGAAATTAGTTTCATTTCGAAGGAATCAAAGTGTAGTTGAAAACGAAAGAAACGGAGATGAAAAACTCCAAGTATTTTGAGAGTTATGATGGAAATAGTTAGACTCGCGCTTTGGTTTAGCAATTTACTGACATACCTCCGATTGATTAACCATAACTCACTCAATTTTACTCGTAATTCATTGAAATTAGTTCCATTTCGAAGGAATCAAAGTGTAGTTTAGAACGAAAGAAACAGAGATGAAAAACTCCAAGTATTTTGAGAGTTATGATGAAAATAGTTAGACTCGCGCTTTGGTTTAGCAATTTACTGACCTACCTCCGATTGATTGACCATAACTCACTCAATTTTACTCGTAATTCTATGAAATTAGTTCCATTTCGAATGAATCGAAGTGTAGTTTAAAACGAAAGAAACAGAGATGAAAAACTCCAAGTATTTTGAGAGTTATGTTGGAAATAGTTACACTCGCGCTTTGCTTTTGCAATTTACTGACATACGTCCGATTGATTGACCATAACTCACTCAATTGAACTCGTAATTCATTGAAATTAGTTCCATTTCGAAGTAATCGAAGTGTAGTTTAAAACGAAAGAAACGGAGATGAAAAACTCTAAGTATTTTGAGAGTTATGATGGAAGTGGTTAGACTCGCGCTTTGGTTTAGCAATTTACTGAACTACCTTCGATTGATTGACCATAACTCAGTTAATTCGACTCATAATTCATTGACATTAGTTCCATTTCGAAGGAATCGAAGTGTTGTTTAAAACGAAAGAAACGGAGATGAAAAACTCCAAGTATTTTGAGAGTTATGATGGAAATAGTTAGACTCGTGCTTTGGTTTAGCAATTTACTGACCTACCTCCGATTGATTGACCATAACTCACTCAATTTAACTCGTAATTCATTGAAATCAGTTTCATTTCGAAGGAATCGAAGTGTAGTTTAAAACGAAAGAAACGAAGATGAAAAACTCCAAGTATTTTGAGAGTTATGATGGAAATAGTTAGATTCGCGCTTTGGTTTAGCAATTTACTGACCTACCTCCGATTGAGTGACCATAACTCACTCAATTGAACTCGTAATTCATTGAAATTAGTTTCATTTCGAAGGAATCGAAGTATAGTTTAAAACGAAAGAAACGGAGATGAAAAACTCCAAGTATTTTGAGAGTTATGATGGAAATAGTTAGACTCGCGCTTTGGTTTAGCAATTTACTGACCTACCTCCGATTGATTGACCATAACTCACTCAATTGAACTCGTAATTCATTGAAATTAGTTTCATTTCGAAGAAATCGAAGTGTAGTTTAAAACGAAAGAAACGAAGATGAAAAACTCCAGGT
The DNA here is from genome assembly GCF_043159265.1 of Tasmannia lanceolata. NCBI lineage: Eukaryota > Viridiplantae > Streptophyta > Magnoliopsida > Canellales > Winteraceae > Tasmannia > Tasmannia lanceolata. The sequence continues at coordinate 1,619,284 of NW_027518678.1, forward strand.
ATTTTGAGAGTTATGATGGAAATAGTTAGATTCGCGCTTTGGTTTAGCAATTTACTGACCTACCTCCGATTGAGTGACCATAACTCACTCAATTGAACTCGTAATTCATTGAAATTAGTTTCATTTCGAAGGAATCGAAGTGTAGTTTAAAACGAAAGAAACGGAGATGAAAAACTCCAAGTATTTTGAGAGTTATGATGGAAATAGTTAGACTCGCGCTTTGGTTTAGCAATTTACTGACCTACCTCCGATTGATTGACCATAACTCACTCAATTGAACTCGTAATTCATTGAAATTAGTTTCATTTCGAAGAAATCGAAGTGTAGTTTAAAACAAAAGAAACGGAGATGAAAAACTACAAGTATTTTGAGAGTTATGATGGAAATAGTTAGACTCGCGCTTTGGTTTAGCAATTTACTGACTTACCTCCGATTGATTGACCGTAACTCACTCAATTTACTTCGTAATTCATTGAAATCAGTTTCATTTCGAAGGAATCGAAGTGTAGTTTAAACTGAAAGAAACGGAGTTGAAAAATATTAAGTATTTTAAGAGTTATGATGAAAATAATTAGACTCGCGCTTTGGTTTAGCAATTTACTGACCTACCTCCGATTGATTGACCATAACTCACTAAATTTAACTCGTAATTCATTGAAATTAGTTTCATTTCGAAGGAATCGAAGTATAGTTTAAAACGAAAGAAACGGAGATGAAAAACTCCAAGTAATTTGAGAGTTATGATGGAAATAGTTAGACTCACGCTTTGGTTTAGCAATTTACTGACCTACCTCCGATTGATTGACCATAACTCACTCAATTGAACTCGTAATTCATTGAAATTAGTTTTATTTCGAAGGAATCGAAGTGTCGTTTAAAACGAAAGAAACGAAGATGAAAAACTCCAAGTATTTTGAGAGTTATGATGGAAATAGTTAGACTCGCGCTTTGGTTTAGCAATTTACTGACATACTTCCGATTGATTGACCATAACTCACTCAATTCAACTCGTAATTCATTGAAATTAATTCCATTTCGAAGGAATCGAAGTGTAGTTTCAAACGAAAGAAACGGAGATGAAAAACTCCAAGTATTTTGAGAGTTATGATGGAAATAGTTAGACTCGCGCTTTGGTTTAGCAATTTACTGACCTACCTCCGATTGATTGACCATAACTCACCAAATTTAACTCGTAATTTATTGAAATTAGTTTCATTTCGAAGGAATCGAAGTGTCGTTTAAAACGAAAGAAACGAAGATGAAAAACTCCAAGTATTTTGAGAGTTATGATGGAAATAGTTAGACTCGCGCTTTGGTTTAGCAATTTACTGACATACTTCCGATTGATTGACCATAACTCACTCAATTTAACTCGTAATTCATTGAAATTAGTTCCATTTCGAAGGAATCGAAGTGTAGTTTAAAACGAAAGAAACGGAGATGAAAATTTCCAAGTATTTTGAGAGGTATGATGAAAATAGTTAGACTCACGCTTTGGTTTAGCAATTTACTGACTTACCTCCGATTGATTGACCATAACTCACCTAATTTAACTCGTAATTTATTGAAATTAGTTTCATTTCGAAGGAATTGAAGTGTCGTTTCAAACGAAAGAAACGGAGATGAAAAACTCCAAGTATTTTGAGAGTTATGATGGAAATAGTTAGATTCGCGCTTTGGTTTAGCAATTTAGTGACATACCACCGATTGATTGACCATAACTCACTCAATTTAACTTGTAATTCATTGAAATTAGTTTTATTTCGGATGAATCAAAGTGTCGTTTCAAACGAAAGAAACGGAGATGAAAAACTCCAAGTATTTCGAGAGTTATGATGGAAATAGTTAGACTCGCGCTTTGGTTTAGCAATTTAGTGACATACCTCCGATTGATTGACCATAACTCACTCAATTTAACTCGTAATTCATTGAAATTAGTTTCATTTCGAAGGAATCAAAGTGTAGTTGAAAACGAAAGAAACGGAGATGAAAAACTCCAAGTATTTTGAGAGTTATGATGGAAATAGTTAGACTCGCGCTTTGGTTTAGCAATAAACTGACATACCTCCGATTGATTAACCATAACTCACTCAATTTTACTCGTAATTCATTGAAATTAGTTCCATTTCGAAGGAATCAAAGTGTAGTTTAGAACGAAAGAAACAGAGATGAAAAACTCCAAGTATTTTGAGAGTTATGATGAAAATAGTTAGACTCGCGCTTTGGTTTAGCAATTTACTGACCTACCTCCGATTGATTGACCATAACTCACTAAATTTAACTCGTAATTCATTGAAATTAGTTTCATTTCGAAGGAATCAAAGTGTAGTTTAAAACGAAAGAAATGGAGATGAAAAATATCAAGTATTTTAAGAGTTATGATGAAAATAGTTAGACTCGCGCTTTGGTTTAGCAATTTACTGACCTACCTCCGATTGATTGACCATAACTCACTCAATTGAACTCGTAATTCATTGAAATTAGTTTCATTTTGAAGAAATCGAAGTGTAGTTTAAAACAAAAGAAACGGAGATGAAAAACTACAAGTATTTTGAGAGTTATGATGAAAATAGTTAGACTCGCGCTTTGCTTTAGCAATTTACTGACTTACCTCCGATTGATTGACCGTAACTCACTCAATTTACTTCGTAATTCATTGAAATCAGTTTCATTTCGAAGGAATCGAAGTGTAGTTTAAACTGAAAGAAACGGAGTTGAAAAATATTAAGTATTTTAAGAGTTATGATGAAAATAATTTGACTCGCGCTTTGGTTTAGCAATTTACTGACCTACCTCCGATTGATTGACCATAACTCACTCAATTTTACTCGTAATTCTTTGAAATTAGTTCCATTTCGAATGAATCGAAGTGTAGTTTAAAACGAAAGAAACAGAAATGAAAAACTCCAAGTATTTTGAGAGTTATGTTGAAAATAGTTAGACTCACGCTTTGGTTTAGCAATTTACTGACTTACCTCCGATTGATTGACCATAACTCACCCAATTTAACTCGTAATTTATTGAAATTAGTTTCATTTCGAAGGAATCGAAGTGTCGTTTCAAACGAAAGAAACGGAGATGAAAAACTCCAAGTATTTTTAGAGTTATGATGGAAATAGTTAGACTCGCGCTTTGGTTTAGCAATTTACTGACCTACCTCCGATTGATTGACCATAACTCACTCAATTGAACTCGTAATTCATTAAAATTAGTTTCATTTCGAAGAAATCGAAGTGTAGTTTAAAACAAAAGAAACGGAGATGAAAAACTACAAGTATTTTGAGAGTTATGATGAAAATAGTTAGACTCGCGCTTTGGTTTAGCAATTTACTGACTTACCTCCGATTGATTGACCGTAACTCACTCAATTTACTTCGTAATTCATTGAAATCAGTTTCATTTCGAAGGAATCGAAGTGTAGTTTAAACTGAAAGAAACGGAGTTGAAAAATATTAAGTATTTTAAGAGTTATGATGAAAATAATTAGACTCGCGCTTTGGTTTAGCAATTTACTGACCTACCTCCGATTGATTGACCATAACTCACTAAATTTAACTCGTAATTCATTGAAATTAGTTTCATTTCGAAGGAATCGAAGTGTAGTTTAAAACGAAAGAAACGGAGATGAAAAACTCCAAGTAATTTGAGAGTTATGATGGAAATAGTTAGACTCGCGCTTTGGTTTAGCAATTTACTGACCTACCTCCGATTGATTGACCATAACTCACTCAATTGAACTCGTAATTCATTGAAATTAGTTTTATTTCGAAGGAATCGAAGTGTCGTTTAAAACGAAAGAAACGAAGATGAAAAACTCCAAGTATTTTGAGAGTTATGATGGAAATAGTTAGACTCGCGCTTTGGTTTAGCAATTTACTGACATACTTCCGATTGATTGACCATAACTCACTCAATTCAACTCGTAATTCATTGAAATTAGTTCCATTTCGAAGGAATCGAAGTGTAGTTTCAAACGAAAGAAACGGAGATGAAAAACTCCAAGTATTTTGAGAGTTATGATGGAAATAGTTAGACTCGCGCTTTGGTTTAGCAATTTACTGACCTACCTCCGATTGATTGACCATAACTCACCCAATTTAACTCGTAATTTATTGAAATTAGTTTCATTTCGAAGGAATCGAAGTGTCGTTTAAAACGAAAGAAACGAAGATGAAAAACTCCAAGTATTTTGAGAGTTATGATGGAAATAGTTAGACTCGCGCTTTGGTTTAGCAATTTACTGACATACTTCCGATTGATTGACCATAACTCACTCAATTTAACTCGTAATTCATTGAAATTAGTTCCATTTCGAAGGAATCGAAGTGTAGTTTAAAACGAAAGAAACGGAGATGAAAATTTCCAAGTATTTTGAGAGTTATGATGAAAATAGTTAGACTCACGCTTTGGTTTAGCAATTTACTGACTTACCTCCGATTGATTGACCATAACTCACCCAATTTAACTCGTAATTTATTGAAATTAGTTTCATTTCGAAGGAATCGAAGTGTCGTTTCAAACGAAAGAAACGGAGATGAAAAACTCCAAGTATTTTGAGAGTTATGATGGAAATAGTTAGACTCGCGCTTTGGTTTAGCAATTTAGTGACATACCACCGATTGATTGACCATAACTCACTCAATTTAACTTGTAATTCATTGAAATTAGTTTTATTTCGGATGAATCAAAGTGTCGTTTCAAACGAAAGAAACGGAGATGAAAAACTCCAAGTATTTCGAGAGTTATGATGGAAATAGTTAGACTCGCGCTTTGGTTTAGCAATTTAGTGACATACCTCCGATTGATTGACCATAACTCACTCAATTTAACTCGTAATTCATTGAAATTAGTTTCATTTCGAAGGAATCAAAGTGTAGTTGAAAACGAAAGAAACGGAGATGAAAAACTCCAAGTATTTTGAGAGTTATGATGGAAATAGTTAGACTCGCGCTTTGGTTTAGCAATTTACTGACATATCTCCGATTGATTAACCATAAGTCACTCAATTTTACTCGTAATTCATTGAAATTAGTTCCATTTCGAAGGAATCAAAGTGTAGTTTAGAACGAAAGAAACAGAGATGAAAAACTCCAAGTATTTTGAGAGTTATGATGAAAATAGTTAGACTCGCGCTTTGGTTTAGCAATTTACTGACCTACCTCCGATTGATTGACCATAACTCACTAAATTTAACTCGTAATTCATTGAAATTAGTTTCATTTCGAAGGAATCAAAGTGTAGTTTAAAACGAAAGAAATGGAGATGAAAAATATCAAGTATTTTAAGAGTTATGATGAAAATAGTTAGACTCGCGCTTTGGTTTAGCAATTTACTGACCTACCTCCGATTGATTGACCATAACTCACTCAATTGAACTCGTAATTCATTGAAATTAGTTTCATTTTGAAGAAATCGAAGTGTAGTTTAAAACAAAAGAAACGGAGATGAAAAACTACAAGTATTTTGAGAGTTATGATGAAAATAGTTAGACTCGCGCTTTGCTTTAGCAATTTACTGACTTACCTCCGATTGATTGACCGTAACTCACTCAATTTACTTCGTAATTCATTGAAATCAGTTTCATTTCGAAGGAATCGAAGTGTAGTTTAAACTGAAAGAAACGGAGTTGAAAAATATTAAGTATTTTAAGAGTTATGATGAAAATAATTTGACTCGCGCTTTGGTTTAGCAATTTACTGACCTACCTCCGATTGATTGACCATAACTCACTCAATTTTACTCGTAATTCTTTGAAATTAGTTCCATTTCGAATGAATCGAAGTGTAGTTTAAAACGAAAGAAACAGAGATGAAAAACTCCAAGTATTTTGAGAGTTATGTTGGAAATAGTTACACTCGCGCTTTGCTTTTGCAATTTACTGACATACGTCCGATTGATTGACCATAACTCACTCAATTGAACTCGTAATTCATTGAAATTAGTTCCATTTCGAAGTAATCGAAGTGTAGTTTAAAACGAAAGAAACGGAGATGAAAAACTCTAAGTATTTTGAGAGTTATGATGGAAGTGGTTAGACTCGCGCTTTGGTTTAGCAATTTACTGACCTACCTCCGATTGATTGACCATAACTCAGTTAATTCGACTCGTAATTCATTGAAATTAGTTCCATTTCGAAGGAATCGAAGTGTAGTTTAAAACGAAAGCAACGGAGATCAAAAACTCCAATTATTTTGGGAGTTATGATGGAAATAGTTACACTCGCGCTTTGGTTTAGCAATTTACTGACCTACCTCCGATTGATTGACCATAACTCACTCAATTTAACTCGTAATTCATTGAAATTAGTTTCATTTTGAAGGAATCGAAGTGTAGTTTAAAACGAAAGAAACGGAGATGAAAAACTCCAAGTAATTTGAGAGTTATGATGGAAATACTTAGACTCGCGCTTTGGTTTAGCAATTTACTGACCTACCTCCGATTGAGTGACCATAACTCACTCAATTGAACTCGTAATTCATTAAAATGAGTTTCATTTCGAAGGAATCAAAGTGTAGTTTAAAACGAAAGAAACGGAGATGAAAAACTCCAAGTATTTTGAGAGTTATGATGGAAATAGTTAGACTCGCGCTTTGGTTTAGCAATTTACTGACCTACCTCCGATTGATTGACCATAACTCACTCAATTTAACTCGTAATTCATTGAAATTAGTTTCATTTTGAAGGAATCGAAGTGTAGTTTAAAACGAAAGAAACGGAGATGAAAAACTCCAAGTAATTTGAGAGTTATGATGGAAATACTTAGACTCGCGCTTTGGTTTAGCAATTTACTGACCTACCTCCGATTGAGTGACCATAACTCACTCAATTGAACTCGTAATTCATTAAAATGAGTTTCATTTCGAAGGAATCAAAGTGTAGTTTAAAACGAAAGAAACGGAGATGAAAAACTCCAAGTATTTTGAGAGTTATGATGGAAATAGTTAGACTCGCGCTTTGGTTTAGCAATTTACTGACCTACCTCCGATTGATTGACCATAACTCACTCAATTTAACTCGTAATTCATTGAAATTAGTTTCATTTCGAAGGAATCAAAGTGTAGTTGAAAACGAAAGAAACGGAGATGAAAAACTCCAAGTATTTTGAGAGTTATGATGGAAATAGTTAGACTCGCGCTTTGGTTTAGCAATTTACTGACATACCTCCGATTGATTAACCATAACTCACTCAATTTTACTCGTAATTCATTGAAATTAGTTCCATTTCGAAGGAATCAAAGTGTAGTTTAGAACGAAAGAAACAGAGATGAAAAACTCCAAGTATTTTGAGAGTTATGATGAAAATAGTTAGACTCGCGCTTTGGTTTAGCAATTTACTGACCTACCTCCGATTGATTGACCATAACTCACTAAATTTAACTCGTAATTCATTGAAATTAGTTTCATTTCGAAGGAAACAAAGTGTAGTTTAAAACGAAAGAAATGGAGATGAAAAATATCAAGTATTTTAAGAGTTATGATGAAAATAGTTAGACTCGCGCTTTGGTTTAGCAATTTACTGACCTACCTCCGATTGATTGACCATAACTCACTCAATTTTACTCGTAATTCTTTGAAATTAGTTCCATTTCGAATGAATCGAAGTGTAGTTTAAAACGAAAGAAACAGAGATGAAAAACTCCAAGTATTTTGAGAGTTATGTTGGAAATAGTTACACTCGCGCTTTGCTTTTGCAATTTACTGACATACGTCCGATTGATTGACCAAAACTCACTCAATTGAACTCGTAATTCATTGAAATTAGTTCCATTTCGAAGTAATCGAAGTGTAGTTTAAAACGAAAGAAACGGAGATGAAAAACTCTAAGTATTTTGAGAGTTATGATGGAAGTGGTTAGACTCGCGCTTTGGTTTAGCAATTTACTGACCTACCTTCGATTGATTGACCATAACTCAGTTAATTCGACTCATAATTCATTGACATTAGTTCCATTTCGAAGGAATCGAAGTGTTGTTTAAAACGAAAGAAACGGAGATGAAAAACTCCAAGTATTTTGAGAGTTATGATGGAAATAGTTAGACTCGTGCTTTGGTTTAGCAATTTACTGACCTACCTCCGATTGATTGACCATAACTCACTCAATTTAACTCGTAATTCATTGAAATCAGTTTCATTTCGAAGGAATCGAAGTGTAGTTTAAAACGAAAGAAACGAAGATGAAAAACTCCAAGTATTTTGAGAGTTATGATGGAAATAGTTACACTCGCGCTTTGGTTTAGCAATTTACTGACCTACCTCCGATTGATTGACCATAACTCACTAAATTTAACTCGTAATTCATTGAAATTAGTTTCATTTCGAAGGAATCAAAGTGTAGTTTAAAACGAAAGAAATGGAGATGAAAAATATCAAGTATTTTAAGAGTTATGATGAAAATAGTTAGACTCGCGCTTTGGTTTAGCAATTTACTGACCTACCTCCGATTGATTGACCATAACTCACTCAATTGAACTCGTAATTCATTGAAATTAGTTTCATTTTGAAGAAATCGAAGTGTAGTTTAAAACAAAAGAAACGGAGATGAAAAACTACAAGTATTTTGAGAGTTATGATGAAAATAGTTAGACTCGCGCTTTGCTTTAGCAATTTACTGACTTACCTCCGATTGATTGACCGTAACTCACTCAATTTACTTCGTAATTCATTGAAATCAGTTTCATTTCGAAGGAATCGAAGTGTAGTTTAAACTGAAAGAAACGGAGTTGAAAAATATTAAGTATTTTAAGAGTTATGATGAAAATAATTTGACTCGCGCTTTGGTTTAGCAATTTACTGACCTACCTCCGATTGATTGACCATAACTCACTAAATTTAACTCGTAATTCATTGAAATTAGTTTCATTTCGAAGGAATCGAAGTGTAGTTTAAAACGAAAGAAACAGAGATGAAAAACTCCAAGTAATTTGAGAGTTATGATGGAAATACTTAGACTCGCGCTTTGGTTTAGCAATTTACTGACCTACCTCCGATTGAGTGACCATAACTCACTCAATTGAACTCGTAATTCATTGAAATGAGTTTCATTTCGAAGGAATCGAAGTGTAGTTTAAAACGAAAGAAACGGAGATGAAAAACTCCAAGTATTTTGAGAGTTATGATGGAAATAGTTAGACTCGCGCTTTGGTTTAGCAATTTACTGACCTACCTCCGATTGATTGACCATAACTCACTCAATTGAACTCGTAATTCATTGAAATTAGTTTCATTTCGAAGGAATCGAAGTGTAGTTTAAAACGAAAGAAACGGAGATGAAAAACTTTAAGTATTTTGAGAGTTATGATGGAAATAGTTAGAGTCGCGCTTTGGTTTAGCAATTTACTGACCTACCTCCGATTGATTGACCATAACTCACTCAATTGAACTCGTAATTCATTGAAATTAGTTTCATTTCGAAGGAATCAAAGTGTAGTTTAAAACGAAAGAAACGGAGATGAAAAACTCTAAGTATTTTGAGAGTTATGATGGAAATAGTTAGACTCGCGCTTTGGTTTAGCAATTTACTGACCTACCTCCGATTGATTGACCATAACTCAGTCAATTTAACTCGTAATTCATTGAAATTAGTTTCATTTCGAAGGAATCGAAGTGTAGTTTAAAACGAAAGCAACGGAGATCAAAAACTCCAATTATTTTGGGAGTTATGATGGAAATAGTTACACTCGCGCTTTGGTTTAGCAATTTACTGACCTACCTCCGATTGATTGACCATAACTCACTCAATTTAACTCGTAATTCATTGAAATTAGTTTCATTTTGAAGGAATCGAAGTGTAGTTTAAAACGAAAGAAACGGAGATGAAAAACTCCAAGTAATTTGAGAGTTATGATGGAAATACTTAGACTCGCGCTTTGGTTTAGCAATTTACTGACCTACCTCCGATTGAGTGACCATAACTCACTCAATTGAACTCGTAATTCATTAAAATGAGTTTCATTTCGAAGGAATCAAAGTGTAGTTTAAAACGAAAGAAACGGAGATGAAAAACTCCAAGTATTTTGAGAGTTATGATGGAAATAGTTAGACTCGCGCTTTGGTTTAGCAATTTACTGACCTACCTCCGATTGATTGACCATAACTCACTCAATTTAACTCGTAATTCATTGAAATTAGTTTCATTTCGAAGGAATCAAAGTGTAGTTGAAAACGAAAGAAACGGAGATGAAAAACTCCAAGTATTTTGAGAGTTATGATGGAAATAGTTAGACTCGCGCTTTGGTTTAGCAATTTACTGACATACCTCCGATTGATTAACCATAACTCACTCAATTTTACTCGTAATTCATTGAAATTAGTTCCATTTCGAAGGAATCAAAGTGTAGTTTAGAACGAAAGAAACAGAGATGAAAAACTCCAAGTATTTTGAGAGTTATGATGAAAATAGTTAGACTCGCGCTTTGGTTTAGCAATTTACTGACCTACCTCCGATTGATTGACCATAACTCACTAAATTTAACTCGTAATTCATTGAAATTAGTTTCATTTCGAAGGAAACAAAGTGTAGTTTAAAACGAAAGAAATGGAGATGAAAAATATCAAGTATTTTAAGAGTTATGATGAAAATAGTTAGACTCGCGCTTTGGTTTAGCAATTTACTGACCTACCTCCGATTGATTGACCATAACTCACTCAATTTTACTCGTAATTCTTTGAAATTAGTTCCATTTCGAATGAATCGAAGTGTAGTTTAAAACGAAAGAAACAGAGATGAAAAACTCCAAGTATTTTGAGAGTTATGTTGGAAATAGTTACACTCGCGCTTTGCTTTTGCAATTTACTGACATACGTCCGATTGATTGACCAAAACTCACTCAATTGAACTCGTAATTCATTGAAATTAGTTCCATTTCGAAGTAATCGAAGTGTAGTTTAAAACGAAAGAAACGGAGATGAAAAACTCTAAGTATTTTGAGAGTTATGATGGAAGTGGTTAGACTCGCGCTTTGGTTTAGCAATTTACTGACCTACCTTCGATTGATTGACCATAACTCAGTTAATTCGACTCATAATTCATTGACATTAGTTCCATTTCGAAGGAATCGAAGTGTTGTTTAAAACGAAAGAAACGGAGATGAAAAACTCCAAGTATTTTGAGAGTTATGATGGAAATAGTTAGACTCGTGCTTTGGTTTAGCAATTTACTGACCTACCTCCGATTGATTGACCATAACTCACTCAATTTAACTCGTAATTCATTGAAATCAGTTTCATTTCGAAGGAATCGAAGTGTAGTTTAAAACGAAAGAAACGAAGATGAAAAACTCCAAGTATTTTGAGAGTTATGATGGAAATAGTTACACTCGCGCTTTGGTTTAGCAATTTACTGACCTACCTCCGATTGATTGACCATAACTCACTCAATTTAACTCGTAATTCATTGAAATTAGTTTCATTTTGAAGGAATCGAAGTGTAGTTTAAAACGAAAGAAACGGAGATGAAAAACTCCAAGTAATTTGAGAGTTATGATAGAAATACTTAGACTCGCGCTTTGGTTTAGCAATTTACTGACCTACCTCCGATTGAGTGACCATAACTCACTCAATTGAACTCGTAATTCATTGAAATGAGTTTCATTTCGAAGGAATCAAAGTGTAGTTTAAAACGAAAGAAACGGAGATGAAAAACTCCAAGTATTTTGAGAGTTATGATGGAAATAGTTAGACTCGCGCTTTGGTTTAGCAATTTACTGACCTACCTCCGATTGATTGACCATAACTCACTCAATTTAACTCGTAATTCATTGAAATTAGTTTCATTTCGAAGGAATCAAAGTGTAGTTGAAAACGAAAGAAACGGAGATGAAAAACTCCAAGTATTTTGAGAGTTATGATGGAAATAGTTAGACTCGCGCTTTGGTTTAGCAATTTACTGACATACCTCCGATTGATTAACCATAACTCACTCAATTTTACTCGTAATTCATTGAAATTAGTTCCATTTCGAAGGAATCAAAGTGTAGTTTAGAACGAAAGAAACAGAGATGAAAAACTCCAAGTATTTTGAGAGTTATGATGAAAATAGTTAGACTCGCGCTTTGGTTTAGCAATTTACTGACCTACCTCCGATTGATTGACCATAACTCACTAAATTTAACTCGTAATTCATTGAAATTAGTTTCATTTCGAAGGAAACAAAGTGTAGTTTAAAACGAAAGAAATGGAGATGAAAAATATCAAGTATTTTAAGAGTTATGATGAAAATAGTTAGACTCGCGCTTTGGTTTAGCAATTTACTGACCTACCTCCGATTGATTGACCATAACTCACTCAATTTTACTCGTAATTCTTTGAAATTAGTTCCATTTCGAATGAATCGAAGTGTAGTTTAAAACGAAAGAAACAGAGATGAAAAACTCCAAGTAATTTGAGAGTTATGATGGAAATACTTAGACTCGCGCTTTGGTTTAGCAATTTACTGACCTACCTCCGATTGAGTGACCATAACTCACTCAATTGAACTCGTAATTCATTGAAATGAGTTTCATTTCGAAGGAATCGAAGTGTAGTTTAAAACGAAAGAAACGGAGATGAAAAACTCCAAGTATTTTGAGAGTTATGATGGAAATAGTTAGACTCGCGCTTTGGTTTACCAATTTACTGACCTACCTCCGATTGATTGACCATAACTCACTCAATTGAACTCGTAATTCATTGAAATGAGTTTCATTTCGAAGGAATCAAAGTGTAGTTTAAAACGAAAGAAACGGAGATGAAAAACTCCAAGTATTTTGAGAGTTATGATAGAAATAGTTAGACTCGCGCTTTGGTTTAGCAATTTACTGACCTACCTCCGATTGATTGACCATAACTCACTCAATTTAACTCGTAATTCATTGAAATTAGTTTCATTTCGAAGGAATCAAAGTGTAGTTGAAAACGAAAGAAACGGAGATGAAAAACTCCAAGTATTTTGAGAGTTATGATGGAAATAGTTAGACTCGCGCTTTGGTTTAGCAATTTACTGACATACCTCCGATTGATTAACCATAACTCACTCAATTTTACTCGTAATTCATTGAAATTAGTTCCATTTCGAAGGAATCAAAGTGTAGTTTAGAACGAAAGAAACAGAGATGAAAAACTCCAAGTATTTTGAGAGTTATGATGAAAATAGTTAGACTCGCGCTTTGGTTTAGCAATTTACTGACCTACCTCCGATTGATTGACCATAACTCACTAAATTTAACTCGTAATTCATTGAAATTAGTTTCATTTCGAAGGAAACAAAGTGTAGTTTAAAACGAAAGAAATGGAGATGAAAAATATCAAGTATTTTAAGAGTTATGATGAAAATAGTTAGACTCGCGCTTTGGTTTAGCAATTTACTGACCTACCTCCGATTGATTGACCATAACTCACTCAATTTTACTCGTAATTCTTTGAAATTAGTTCCATTTCGAATGAATCGAAGTGTAGTTTAAAACGAAAGAAACAGAGATGAAAAACTCCAAGTATTTTGAGAGTTATGTTGGAAATAGTTACACTCGCGCTTTGCTTTTGCAATTTACTGACATACGTCCGATTGATTGACCATAACTCACTCAATTGAACTCGTAATTCATTGAAATTAGTTCCATTTCGAAGTAATCGAAGTGTAGTTTAAAACGAAAGAAACGGAGATGAAAAACTCTAAGTATTTTGAGAGTTATGATGGAAGTGGTTAGACTCGCGCTTTGGTTTAGCAATTTACTGACCTACCTTCGATTGATTGACCATAACTCAGTTAATTCGACTCATAATTCATTGACATTAGTTCCATTTCGAAGGAATCGAAGTGTTGTTTAAAACGAAAGAAATGGAGATGAAAAACTCCAAGTATTTTGAGAGTTATGATGGAAATAGTTAGACTCGTGCTTTGGTTTAGCAATTTACTGACCTACCTCCGATTGATTGACCATAACTCACTCAATTTAACTCGTAATTCATTGAAATCAGTTTCATTTCGAAGGAATCGAAGTGTAGTTTAAAACGAAAGAAACGAAGATGAAAAACTCCAAGTATTTTGAGAGTTATGATGGAAATAGTTAGATTCGCGCTTTGGTTTAGCAATTTACTGACCTACCTCCGATTGAGTGACCATAACTCACTCAATTGAACTCGTAATTCATTGAAATTAGTTTCATTTCGAAGGAATCGAAGTGTAGTTTAAAACGAAAGAAACGGAGATGAAAAACTCCAAGTATTTTGAGAGTTATGATGGAAATAGTTAGACTCGCGCTTTGGTTTAGCAATTTACTGACCTACCTCCGATTGATTAACCATAACTCACTCAATTGAACTCGTAATTCATTGAAATTAGTTTCATTTCGAAGAAATCGAAGTATAGTTTAAAACGAAAGAAACGAAGATGAAAAACTCCAAGTATTTTGAGAGTTATGATGGAAATAGTTAGATTCGCGCTTTGGTTTAGCAATTTACTGACCTACCTCCGATTGAGTGACCATAACTCACTCAATTGAACTCGTAATTCATTGAAATTAGTTTCATTTCGAAGGAATCGAAGTGTAGTTTAAAACGAAAGAAACGGAGATGAAAAACTCCAAGTATTTTGAGAGTTATGATGGAAATAGTTAGACTCGCGCTTTGGTTTAGCAATTTACTGACCTACCTCCGATTGATTGACCATAACTCACTCAATTGAACTCGTAATTCATTGAAATTAGTTTCATTTCGAAGAAATCGAAGTGTAGTTTAAAACAAAAGAAACGGAGATGAAAAACTACAAGTATTTTGAGAGTTATGATGGAAATAGTTAGACTCGCGCTTTGGTTTAGCAATTTACTGACTTACCTTCGATTGATTGACCGTAACTCACTCAATTTACTTCGTAATTCATTGAAATCAGTTTCATTTCGAAGGAATCGAAGTGTAGTTTAAACTGAAAGAAACGGAGTTGAAAAATATTAAGTATTTTAAGAGTTATGATGAAAATAATTAGACTCGCGCTTTGGTTTAGCAATTTACTGACCTACCTCCGATTGATTGACCATAACTCACTAAATTTAACTCGTAATTCATTGAAATTAGTTTCATTTCGAAGGAATCGAAGTATAGTTTAAAACGAAAGAAACGGAGATGAAAAACTCCAAGTAATTTGAGAGTTATGATGGAAATAGTTAGACTCGCGCTTTGGTTTAGCAATTTACTGACCTACCTCCGATTGATTGACCATAACTCACTCAATTGAACTCGTAATTCATTGAAATTAGTTTTATTTCGAAGGAATCGAAGTGTCGTTTAAAACGAAAGAAACGAAGATGAAAAACTCCAAGTATTTTGAGAGTTATGATGGAAATAGTTAGACTCGCGCTTTGGTTTAGCAATTTACTGACATACTTCCGATTGATTGACCATAACTCACTCAATTCAACTCGTAATTCATTGAAATTAGTTCCATTTCGAAGGAATCGAAGTGTAGTTTCAAACGAAAGAAACGGAGATGAAAAACTCCAAGTATTTTGAGAGTTATGATGGAAATAGTTAGACTCGCGCTTTGGTTTAGCAATTTACTGACCTACCTCCGATTGATTGACCATAACTCACCCAATTTAACTCGTAATTTATTGAAATTAGTTTCATTTCGAAGGAATCAAAGTGTCGTTTAAAACGAAAGAAACGAAGATGAAAAACTCCAAGTATTTTGAGAGTTATGATGGAAATAGTTAGACTCGCGCTTTGGTTTAGCAATTTACTGACATACTTCCGATTGATTGACCATAACTCACTCAATTTAACTCGTAATTCATTGAAATTAGTTCCATTTCGAAGGAATCGAAGTGTAGTTTAAAACGAAAGAAACGGAGATGAAAATTTCCAAGTATTTTGAGAGTTATGATGAAAATAGTTAGACTCACGCTTTGGTTTAGCAATTTACTGACTTACCTCCGATTGATTGACCATAACTCACCCAATTTAACTCGTAATTTATTGAAATTAGTTTCATTTCGAAGGAATCGAAGTGTCGTTTCAAACGAAAGAAACGGAGATGAAAAACTCCAAGTATTTTGAGAGTTATGATGGAAATAGTTAGACTCGCGCTTTGGTTTAGCAATTTAGTGACATACCACCGATTGATTGACCATAACTCACTCAATTTAACTTGTAATTCATTGAAATTAGTTTTATTTCGGATGAATCAAAGTGTCGTTTCAAACGAAAGAAACGGAGATGAAAAACTCCAAGTATTTCGAGAGTTATGATGGAAATAGTTAGACTCGCGCTTTGGTTTAGCAATTTAGTGACATACCTCCGATTGATTGACCATAACTCACTCAATTTAACTCGTAATTCATTGAAATTAGTTTCATTTCGAAGGAATCAAAGTGTAGTTGAAAACGAAAGAAACGGAGATGAAAATCTCCAAGTATTTTGAGAGTTATGATGGAAATAGTTAGACTCGCGCTTTGGTTTAGCAATTTACTGACATACCTCCGATTGATTAACCATAACTCACTCAATTTTACTCGTAATTCATTGAAATTAGTTCCATTTCGAAGGAATCAAAGTGTAGTTTAGAACGAAAGAAACAGAGATGAAAAACTCCAAGTATTTTGAGAGTTATGATGAAAATAGTTAGACTCGCGCTTTGGTTTAGCAATTTACTGACATACCTCCGATTGATTGACCATAACTCACTAAATTTAACTCGTAATTCATTGAAATTAGTTTCATTTCGAAGGAATCAAAGTGTAGTTTAAAACGAAAGAAATGGAGATGAAAAACTACAAGTATTTTGAGAGTTATGATGAAAATAGTTAGACTCGCGCTTTGCTTTAGCAATTTACTGACTTACCTCCGATTGATTGACCGTAACTCACTCAATTTACTTTGTAATTCATTGAAATCAGTTTCATTTCGAAGGAATCGAAGTGTAGTTTAAACTGAAAGAAACGGAGTTGAAAAATATTAAGTATTTTAAGAGTTATGATGAAAATAATTTGACTCGCGCTTTGGTTTAGCAATTTACTGACCTACCTCCGATTGATTGACCATAACTCACTAAATTTAACTCGTAATTCATTGAAATTAGTTTCATTTCGAAGGAATCGAAGTGTAGTTTAAAACGAAAGAAACGGAGATGAAAAACTCCAAGTAATTTGAGAGTTATGATAGAAATACTTAGACTCGCGCTTTGGTTTAGCAATTTACTGACCTACCTCCGATTGAGTGACCATAACTCACTCAATTGAACTCGTAATTCATTGAAATGAGTTTCATTTCGAAGGAATCGAAGTGTAGTTTAAAACGAAAGAAACGGAGATGAAAAACTCCAAGTATTTTGAGAGTTATGATGGAAATAGTTAGACTCGCGCTTTGGTTTAGCAATTTACTGACCTACCTCCGATTGATTGACCATAACTCACTCAATTGAACTCGTAATTCATTGAAATTAGTTTCATTTCGAAGGAATCGAAGTGTAGTTTAAAACGAAAGAAACGGAGATGAAAAACTCTAAGTATTTTGAGAGTTATGATGGAAATAGTTAGAGTCGCGCTTTGGTTTAGCAATTTACTGACCTACCTCCGATTGATTGACCATAACTCACTCAATTGAACTCGTAATTCATTGAAATTAGTTTCATTTCGAAGGAATCAAAGTGTAGTTTAAAACGAAAGAAACGGAGATGAAAAACTCTAAGTATTTTGAGAGTTATGATGGAAATAGTTAGACTCGCGCTTTGGTTTAGCAATTTACTGACCTACCTCCGATTGATTGACCATAACTCAGTCAATTTAACTCGTAATTCATTTAAATCAGTTTTATTTCGAAGGAATCGAAGTGTAGTTTAAAACGAAAGAAACGAAGATGAAAAACTCCAAGTATTTTGAGAGTTATGATGGAAATAGTTAGATTCGCGCTTTGGTTTAGCAATTTACTGACCTACCTCCGATTGAGTGACCATAACTCACTCAATCGAACTCGTAATTCATTGAAATTAGTTTCATTTCGAAGGAATCGAAGTGTAGTTTAAAACGAAAGAAACGGAGATGAAAATCTCCAAGTATTTTGAGAGTTATGATGGAAATAGTTAGACTCGCGCTTTGGTTTAGCAATTTACTGACATACCTCCGATTGATTAACCATAACTCACTCAATTTTACTCGTAATTCATTGAAATTAGTTCCATTTCGAAGGAATCAAAGTGTAGTTTAGAACGAAAGAAACAGAGATGAAAAACTCCAAGTATTTTGAGAGTTATGATGAAAATAGTTAGACTCGCGCTTTGGTTTAGCAATTTACTGACCTACCTCCGATTGATTGACCATAACTCACTAAATTTAACTCGTAATTCATTGAAATTAGTTTCATTTCGAAGGAATCAAAGTGTAGTTTAAAACGAAAGAAATGGAGATGAAAAATATCAAGTATTTTAAGAGTTATGATGAAAATAGTTAGACTCGCGCTTTGGTTTAGCAATTTACTGACCTACCTCCGATTGATTGACCATAACTCACTCAATTGAACTCGTAATTCATTGAAATTAGTTTCATTTTGAAGAAATCGAAGTGTAGTTTAAAACAAAAGAAACGGAGATGAAAAACTACAAGTATTTTGAGAGTTATGATGAAAATAGTTAGACTCGCGCTTTGCTTTAGCAATTTACTGACTTACCTCCGATTGATTGACCGTAACTCACTCAATTTACTTCGTAATTCATTGAAATCAGTTTCATTTCGAAGGAATCGAAGTGTAGTTTAAACTGAAAGAAACGGAGTTGAAAAATATTAAGTATTTTAAGAGTTATGATGAAAATAATTTGACTCGCGCTTTGGTTTAGCAATTTACTGACCTACCTCCGATTGATTGACCATAACTCACTAAATTTAACTCGTAATTCATTGAAATTAGTTTCATTTCGAAGGAATCGAAGTGTAGTTTAAAACGAAAGAAACGGAGATGAAAAACTCCAAGTAATTTGAGAGTTATGATGGAAATACTTAGACTCGCGCTTTGGTTTAGCAATTTACTGACCTACCTCCGATTGAGTGACCATAACTCACTCAATTGAACTCGTAATTCATTGAAATGAGTTTCATTTCGAAGGAATCGAAGTGTAGTTTAAAACGAAAGAAACGGAGATGAAAAACTCCAAGTATTTTGAGAGTTATGATGGAAATAGTTAGACTCGCGCTTTGGTTTAGCAATTTACTGACCTACCTCCGATTGATTGACCATAACTCACTCAATTGAACTCGTAATTCATTGAAATTAGTTTCATTTCGAAGGAATCGAAGTGTAGTTTAAAACGAAAGAAACGGAGATGAAAAACTCTAAGTATTTTGAGAGTTATGATGGAAATAGTTAGAGTCGCGTTTTGGTTTAGCAATTTACTGACCTACCTCCGATTGATTGACCATAACTCACTCAATTGAACTCGTAATTCATTGAAATTAGTTTCATTTCGAAGGAATCAAAGTGTAGTTTAAAACGAAAGAAACGGAGATGAAAAACTCTAAGTATTTTGAGAGTTATGATGGAAATAGTTAGACTCGCGCTTTGGTTTAGCAATTTACTGACCTACCTCCGATTGATTGACCATAACTCAGTCAATTTAACTCGTAATTCATTTAAATCAGTTTTATTTCGAAGGAATCGAAGTGTAGTTTAAAACGAAAGAAACGAAGATGAAAAACTCCAAGTATTTTGAGAGTTATGATGGAAATAGTTAGATTCGCGCTTTGGTTTAGCAATTTACTGACCTACCTCCGATTGAGTGACCATAACTCACTCAATCGAACTCGTAATTCATTGAAATTAGTTTCATTTCGAAGGAATCGAAGTGTAGTTTAAAACGAAAGAAACGGAGATGAAAAACTCCAAGTATTTTGAGAGTTATGATGGAAATAGTTAGACTCGCGCTTTGGTTTAGCAATTTAGTGACCTACCTCCGATTGATTGACCATAACTCACTCAATTGAACTCGTAATTCATTGAAATTAGTTTCATTTCGAAGAAATCGAAGTGTAGTTTAAAACAAAAGAAACGGAGATGAAAAACTACAAGTATTTTGAGAGTTATGATGAAAATAGTTAGACTCGCGCTTTGGTTTAGCAATTTACTGACTTACCTCCGATTGATTGACCGTAACTCACTCAATTTAACTCGTAATTCATTGAAATCAGTTTCATTTCGAAGGAATCGAAGTGTAGTTTAAACTGAAAGAAACGGAGATGAAAAATATTAAGTATTTTAAGAGTTATGATGAAAATAATTAGACTCGCGCTTTGGTTTAGCAATTTACTGACCTACCTCCGATTGATTGACCATAACTCACTAAATTTAAATCGTAATTCATTGAAATTAGTTTCATTTCGAAGGAATCGAAGTGTAGTTTAAAACGAAAGAAACGGAGATGAAAAACTCCAAGTAATTTGAGAGTTATGATGGAAATACTTAGACTCGCGCTTTGGTTTAGCAATTTACTGACCTACCTCCGATTGATTGACCATAACTCACTCAATTGAACTCGTAATTCATTGAATTTAGTTTCATTTCGAAGGAATCGAAGTGTAGTTTAAAACGAAAGAAACGGAGATGAAAAACTCCAACTATTTTGAGAGTTATGATGGAAATAGTTAGACTCGCGCTTTGGTTTAGCAATTTACTGACCTACCTCCGATTGATTCACAATAAATCACTCAATTTAACTCGTAATTCATTGAAATTAGTTTCATTTCGAAGGAATCAAAGTGTAGTTTAAAACGAAAGAAACGGAGATGAAAAACTCCAAGTATTTTGAGAGTTATGATGGAAATAGTTAGACTCGCGCTTTGGTTTAGCAACTTACTGACCTTCCTCAGATTGATTGACCATAACTCACTAAATTTAACTCGTAATTCATTGAAATTAGTTTCATTTCGAAGGAATCGAAGTGTAGTTTAAAACGAAAGAAACGGAGATGAAAAACTCCAAGTATTTTGAGAGTTATGATGGAAATATTTAGACTCGCGCTGTGGTTTAGCAATTTACTGACCTAACTCCGATTGATTGACCATAACTCACTCAATTCAACTCGTAATTCATTGAAATTAGCTCCATTTCGAAGGAATCGAAGTGTAGTTTAAAACGAACGAAACGGAGATGAAAAACTACAAGTATTTTGAGAGTTATGATGGAAGTGGTTAGACTCGCGCTTTGGTTTAGCAATTTACTGACCTACCTCCTATTGATTGACCATAACTCACTCAATTTTACTCGTAATTCATCGAAATTAGTTACATTTCGAATGAATCGAAGTGTAGTTTAAAACGAAAGAAACAGAGATGAAAAACTCCAAGTATTTTGAGAATTATGATGGAAATAGTTAGACTCGCGCTTTGGTTTAGCAATTTACTGACATACTTCCGATTGATTGACCATAACTCACTCAATTTAACTCGTAATTCATTGAAATTAGTTCCATTTCGAAGGAATCGAAGTATAGTTTAAAACGAAAGAAACGGAGATGAAAATTTCCAAGTATTTTGAGAGTTATGATGGAAATAGTTAGACTCGCGCTTTGGTTTAGCAATTTAGTTACATACCTCCGATTGATTGACCATAACTCACTCAATTTAACTCGTAATTCATTGAAATTAGTTTAATTTTGAGGGAATCAAAGTGTAGTTTGAAACGAAAGAAACGGAGATGAAAAACTCCAAGTATTTTGAGAGTTATGATGGAAATAGTTAGACTCGCGCTTTGGTTTAGCAATTTACTGACCTACCTCCAATTGATTGACCATAACTCACCCAATTTAATTCGTAATTCATTGAAATCAGTTTCATTTCGAAGGAATCGAAGTGTACTTTAAAACGAAAGAAACGACGATGAAAAACTCCAAGTATTTTGAGAGTTATGATAGAAATAGTTAGACTCGCGCTTTGGTTTAGCAATTTACTGACATACTTCCGATTGATTGACCATAACTCACTCAATTTAACTCGTAATTCATTGAAATTAGTTCCATTTCGAAGGAATCGAAGTGTAGTTTAAAACGAAAGAAACGGAGATGAAAATTTCCAAGTATTTTGAGAGTTATGATGAAAATAGTTAGACTCGCGCTTTATTTTAGCAATTTACTGACCTACCTCCGATTGATTGACCATAACTCACCCAATTTAACTCGTAATTTATTGAAATTAGTTTCATTTCGAAGGAATCGAAGTGTCGTTTCAAACGAAAGAAACGGAGATGAAAAACTCCAAGTATTTTAAGAGTTATGATGAAAATAGTTAGACTCGCGCTTTGGTTTAGAAATTTACTGACCTACCTCCGATTAGTTGACCATAACTCACTCAATTTAACTCGTAATTCATTGAAATCAGTTTCATTTCGAAGGAATCGAAGTGTAGTTTAAAACGAAAGAAACGGAGATGAAAAACTTCAAGTATTTTGAGAGTTATGACGAAAATAGTTAGACTCGCGCTTTGGTTTAGCAATTTACTGACCTACCTCTGATTGATTAACCATAACTCACTCAATTTAAATCGTAATTCATTGAAATTAGTTTAATTTTGAGGGAATCAAAGTGTAGTTTGAAACGAAAGAAACGGAGATGAAAAACTCCAAGTATTTTGAGAGTTATGATGGAAATAGTTAGACTCGCGCTTTGGTTTAGCAATTTACTGACCTACCTCCGATTGATTGACCATAACTCACCTAATTTAACTCGTAATTTATTGAAATTAGTTTCATTTCGAAGGAATCGAAGTGTCGTTTAAAACGAAAGAAACGAAGATGAAAAACTCCAAGTATTTTGAGAGTTATGATGGAAATAGTTAGACTCGCGCTTTGGTTTAGCAATTTACTGACATACTTCCGATTGATTGACCATAACTCACTCAATTTAACTCGTAATTCATTGAAATTAGTTCCATTTCGAAGGAATCGAAGTGTAGTTTAAAACGAAAGAAACGGAGATGAAAATTTCCAAGTATTTTGAGAGTTATGATGAAAATAGTTAGACTCACGCTTTGGTTTAGCAATTTACTGACTTACCTCCGATTGATTGACCATAACTCACCCAATTTAACTCGTAATTTATTGAAATTAGTTTCATTTCGAAGGAATCGAAGTGTCGTTTCAAACGAAAGAAACGGAGATGAAAAACTCCAAGTATTTTGAGAGTTATGATGGAAATAGTTAGACTCGCGCTTTGGTTTAGCAATTTAGTGACCTACCTCCGATTGATTGACCATAACTCACTCAATTGAACTCGTAATTCATTGAAATTAGTTTCATTTCGAAGAAATCGAAGTGTAGTTTAAAACAAAAGAAACGGAGATGAAAAACTACAAGTATTTTGAGAGTTATGATGAAAATAGTTAGACTCCCGCTTTGGTTTAGTAATTTACTGACCTACCTCCGATTGATTGACCATAACTCACTCAATTTAACTCGTAATTCATTGAAATCAGTTTCATTTCGAAGGAATCGAAGTGTAGTTTAAACTGAAAGAAACGGAGATGAAAAATATTAAGTATTTTAAGAGTTATGATGGAAATAGTTAGACTCGCGCTTTGGTTTAGCAATTTAGTTACATACCACCGATTGATTGACCATAACTCACTCAATTTAACTCGTAATTCATTGAAATTAGTTTCATTTCGAAGGAATCAAAGTGTAGTTGAAAAGGAAAGAAACGGAGATGAAAATCTCCAAGTATTTTGAGACTTATGATGGAAATAATTAGACTCGCGCTGTGGTTTAGCAATTTACTGACCTAACTCCGATTGATTGACCATAACTTACTCAATTCAACTCGTAATTCATTGAAATTAGCTCCATTTCGAAGGAATCGAAGTGTAGTTTAAAACGTACGAAACGGAGATGAAAAACTACATGTATTTTGAGAGTTATGATGGAAGTGGTTAGACTCGTGGTTTGGTTTAGCAATTTACTGACCTACCTTCGATTGATTGACCATAACTCAGTTAATTCGACTCGTAATTCCTTGACATTAGTTACATTTCGAAGGAATCGAAGTGTAGTTTAAAACGAAAGAAACGGAGATGAAAAACTCCAAGTATTTTGAGAGTTATGATGGAAATAGTTAGACTCGCGCTTTGGTTTAGCAATTTACTGACCTACCTCCGATTGATTGACCATAACTCACTCAATTTTACTCGTAATTCATTGAAATTAGTTCCATTTCGAATGAATCGAAGTGTAGTTTAAAACGAAAGAAACAGAGATGAAAAACTCCAAGTATTGTGAGAGTTATGATGGAAATAGTTAGACTCGCGCTTTGGTTTAGCAATTTACTGACATACTTCCGATTGATTGACTATAACTCACTCAATTTAACTCGTAATTCATTGAAATTAGTTCCATTTCGAAGGAATCGAAGTGTAGTTTAAAACGAAAGAAACGGAGATGAAAATTTCCAAGTATTTTGAGAGTTATGATGAAAATAGTTAGACTCACGCTTTGGTTTAGCAATTTACTAACCTACCTCCGATTGATTGACCATAACTCACCCAATTTAACTCGTAATTTATTGAAATTAGTTTCATTTCGATGGAATCAAAGTGTCGTTTCAAACGAAAGAAACGGAGATGAAAAACTCCAAGTATTTTGAGAGTTATGATGGAAATAGTTAGACTCCCGCTTTGGTTTAGTAATTTACTGACCTACCTCCGATTGATTGACCATAACTCACTCAATTTTACTCGTAATTCATTGAAATTAGTTCAATTTCGAATGAATCGAAGTGTAGTTTAAAACGAAAGAAACGGAGATGAAAAACTCCAACTATTTTGAGAGTTATGATGGAAATAGTTAGACTCGCGCTTTGGTTTAGCAATTTACTGACCTACCTCCGATTGATTCACAATAAATCACTCAATTTAACTCGTAATTCATTGAAATTAGTTTCATTTCGAAGGAATCGAAGTGTAGTTTAAAACGAAAGAAACGGAGATGAAAAACTCCAAGTATTTTGAGAGTTATGATGGAAATAGTTAGACTCGCGCTTTGGTTTAGCAATTTACTGAGTTTAAAACGAAAGAAACGGAGATGAAAAACTTCAAGTATTTTGAGAGTTATGACGAAAATAGTAAGACTCGCGCTTTGGTTTAGCAATTTACTGACCTACCTCCGATTGATTGACCATAACTCACTCAATTTTACTCGTAATTCATTAAAATTAGTTCCATTTCGAAAGAATCGAAGTTTAGTTGAAAACGAAAGAAACGGAGATGAAAAACAACAAGTATTTTGAGACTTATGATGGAGCTTGTTAGACTCGCGCTTTGGTTTAGCAATTTACTGACCTACCTCCGATTGATTGACCATAACTCACTCAATTTAACTCGTAATTCATTGAAATCAGTTTCATTTCGAAGGAATCGAAGTCTCGTTTAAAACGAAAGAAACGAAGATGAAAAACTCTAAGTATTTTGAGAGTTATGATGGAAATAGTTAGACTCGCGCTTTGGTTTAGCAATTTACTGACCTAACTCCGATTGATTGACCATAACTCACTCAATTGAACTCGTAATTCATTGAAATTAGTTTCATTTCGAAGGAATCGAAGTGTAGTTTAAAACGAAAGAAACGGAGATGAAAAACTCCAAGTAATTTGAGAGTTTTGATGGAAATAGTTAGACTCGCGCTTTGGTTTAGCAATTTACTGACCTAACTCCGATTGATTGACCATAACTCACTCAATTGAACTCGTAATTCATTGAAATCAGTTTCATTTCGAAGGAATCGAAGTGTAGTTTAAAACGAAAGAAACGAAGATGAAAAACTCCAAGTATTTTGAGAGTTATGATGGAAATAGTTAGACTCGCGCTTTGGTTTAGCAATTTACTGACCTAACTCCGATTGATTGACCATAACTCACTCAATTGAACTCGTAATTCATTGAAATTAGTTTCATTTCGAAGGAATCGAAGTGTAGTTTAAAACGAAAGAAACGGAGATGAAAATTTCCAAGTATTTTGAGAGTTATGATGAAAATAGTTAGACTCACGCTTTGGTTTAGCAATTTACTGACTTACCTCCGATTGATTGACCATAACTCACCCAATTTAACTCGTAATTTATTGAAATTAGTTTCATTTCGAAGGAATCGAAGTGTCGTTTCAAACGAAAGAAACGGAGATGAAAAACTCCAAGTATTTTGAGAGTTATGATGGAAATAGTTAGACTCGCGCTTTGGTTTAGCAATTTAGTTACATACCACCGATTGATTGACCATAACTCACTCAATTTAACTCGTAATTCATTTAAATTAGTTTCATTTCGAAGGAATCAAAGTGTAGTTTAAAACGAACAAAACGGAGATGAAAAACTACAAGTATTTTGAGAGTTATGATGGAAGTGGTTAGACTCGTGCTTTGGTTTAGCAATTTACTGACCTACCTTCGATTGATTGACCATAACTCAGTTAATTCGACTCGTAATTCATTGACATTAGTTACATTTCGAAGGAATCGAAGTTTAGTTTAAAACGAAAGAAACGGAGATGAAAAACTCCAAGTATTTTGAGAGTTATGATGGAAATAGTTAGACTCGCGCTTTGGTTTAGCAATTTACTGACCTACCTCCGATTGATTGACCATAACTCAGTCAATTTTACTCGTAATTCATTGAAATTAGTTCCATTTCGAATGAATCGAAGTGTAGTTTAAAACGAAAGAAACAGAGATGAAAAACTCCAAGTATTTTGAGAGTTATGATGGAAATAGTTAGACTCGCGCTTTGGTTTAGCAATTTACTGACATACTTCCGATTGATTGACTATAACTCACTCAATTTAACTCGTAATTCATTGAAATTAGTTCCATTTCGAAGGAATCGAAGTGTAGTTTAAAACGAAAGAAACGGAGATGAAAATTTCCAAGTATTTTGAGAGTTATGATGAAAATAGTTAGACTCACGCTTTGGTTTAGCAATTTACTAACCTACCTCCGATTGATTGACCATAACTCACCCAATTTAACTCGTAATTTATTGAAATTAGTTTCATTTCGATGGAATCAAAGTGTCGTTTCAAACGAAAGAAACGGAGATGAAAAACTCCAAGTATTTTGAGAGTTATGATGGAAATAGTTAGACTCCCGCTTTGGTTTAGTAATTTACTGACCTACCTCCGATTGATTGACCATAACTCACTCAATTGAACTCGTAATTCATTGAAATTAGTTTCATTTCGAAGAAATCGAAGTGTAGTTTAAAACGAAAGAAACGGAGATGAAAAACTCCAAGTATTTTAAGAGTTATGATGAAAATAGTTAGACTCGCGCTTTGGTTTAGAAATTTACTGACCTACCTCCGATTGATTGACCATAACTCACTCAATTTAACTCGTAATTCATTGAAATTAGTTTAATTTTGAGGGAATCAAAGTGTAGTTTGAAACGAAAGAAACGGAGATGAAAAACTCCAAGTATTTTGAGAGTTATGATGGAAATAGTTAGACTCGCGCTTTGGTTTAGCAATTTACTGACCTACCTCCGATTGATTGACCATAACTCACTCAATTTAACTCGTAATTCATTGAAATTAGTTTAATTTTGAGGGAATCAAAGTGTAGTTTGAAACGAAAGAAACGGAGATGAAAAACTCCAAGTATTTTGAGAGTTATGATGGAAATAGTTAGACTCGCGCTTTGGTTTAGCAATTTACTGACCTACCTCCGATTGATTGACCATAACTCACCCAATTGAACTCGTAATTCATTGAAATCAGTTTCATTTCGAAGGAATCAAAGTGTCGTTTAAAACGAAAGAAACGAAGATGAAAAACTCCAAGTATTTTGAGAGTTATGATGGAAATAGTTAGACTCGCGCTTTGGTTTAGCAATTTACTGACATACTTCCGATTGATTGACCATAACTCACTCAATTTAACTCGTAATTCATTGAAATTAGTTCCATTTCGAAGGAATCGAAGTGTAGTTTAAAACGAAAGAAACGGAGATGAAAATTTCCAAGTATTTTGAGAGTTATGATGAAAATAGTTAGACTCACGCTTTGGTTTAGCAATTTACTGACTTACCTCCGATTGATTGACCATAACTCACCCAATTTAACTCGTAATTTATTGAAATTAGTTTCATTTCGAAGGAATCGAAGTGTCGTTTCAAACGAAAGAAACGGAGATGAAAAACTCCAAGTATTTTGAGAGTTATGATGGAAATAGTTAGACTCGCGCTTTGGTTTAGCAATTTAGTTACATACCACCGATTGATTGACCATAACTCACTCAATTTAACTCGTAATTCATTGAAATTAGTTTCATTTCGAAGGAATCAAAGTGTAGTTGAAAAGGAAAGAAACGGAGATGAAAAACTCCAAGTATTTTGAGACTTATGATGGAAATAATTAGACTCGCGCTGTGGTTTAGCAATTTACTGACCTAACTCCGATTGATTGACCATAACTTACTCAATTCAACTCGTAATTCATTGAAATTAGCCCCATTTCGAAGGAATCGAAGTGTAGTTTAAAACGTACGAAACGGAGATGAAAAACTACAAGTATTTTGAGAGTTATGATGGAAGTGGTTAGACTCGTGCTTTGGTTTAGCAATTTACTGACCTACCTTCGATTGATTGACCATAACTCAGTTAATTCGACTCGTAATTCCTTGACATTAGTTACATTTCGAAGGAATCGAAGTGTAGTTTAAAACGAAAGAAACGGAGATAAAAAACTCCAAGTATTTTGAGCGTTATGATGGAAATAGTTAGACTCGCGCTTTGGTTTAGCAATTTACTGACCTACCTCCGATTGATTAACCATAACTCACTCAATTTTACTCGTAATTCATTGAAATTAGTTCCATTTCGAATGAATCGAAGTGTAGTTTAAAACGAAAGAAACAGAGATGAAAAACTCCAAGTATTTTGAGAGTTATGATGGAAATAGTTAGACTCGCGCTTTAGTTTAGCCATTTACTGACATACTTCCGATTGATTGACTATAACTCACTAAATTTAACTCGTAATTCATTGAAATTAGTTCCATTTCGAAGGAATCGAAGTGTAGTTTAAAACGAAAGAAACGGAGATGAAAATTTCCAAGTATTTTGAGAGTTATGATGAAAATAGTTAGACTCACGCTTTGGTTTAGCAATTTACTGACCTACCTCCGATTGATTGACCATAACTCACCCAATTTAACTCGTAATTTATTGAAATTAGTTTCATTTCGAAGGAATCGAAGTGTCGTTTCAAACGAAAGAAACAGAGATGAAAAACTCCAAGTATTTTGAGAGTTATGATGGAAATATTTAGACTCGCGCTTTGGTTTAGCAATTTACTGAGTTTAAAACGAAAGAAACGGAGATGAAAAACTTCAAGTATTTTGAGAGTTATGACGAAAATAGTTAGACTCGCGCTTTGGTTTAGCAATTTACTGACCTACCTCCGATTGATTGACCATAACTCACTCAATTTTACTCGTAATTCATTAAAATTAGTTCCATTTCGAAAGAATCGAAGTTTAGTTGAAAACGAAAGAAACGGAGATGAAAACAACAAGTATTTTGAGACTTATGATGGAGCTTGTTAGACTCGCGCTTTGGTTTAGCAATTTACTGACCTACCTCCGATTGATTGACCATAACTCACTCAATTTAACTCGTAATTCATTGAAATCAGTTTCATTTCGAAGGAATCGAAGTGTAGTTTAAAACGAAAGAAACGAAGATGAAAAACTCCAAGTATTTTGAGAGTTATGATGGAAATAGTTAGACTCGCGCTTTGGTTTAGCAATTTACTGACCTAACTCCGATTGATTGACCATAACTCACTCAATTGAACTCGTAATTCATTGAAATTAGTTTCATTTCGAAGGAATCGAAGTGTAGTTTAAAACGAAAGAAACGGAGATGAAAAACTCCAAGTAATTTGAGAGTTATGATGGAAATAGTTAGACTCGCGCTTTGGTTTAGCAATTTACTGACCTACCTCCGATTGATTGACCATAACTCACTCAATTGAACTTGTAATTCATTGAAATCAGTTTCATTTCGAAGGAATCGAAGTGTAGTTTAAAACGAAAGAAACGAAGATGAAAAACTCCAAGTATTTTGAGAGTTATGATGGAAATAGTTAGACTCGCGCTTTGGTTTAGCAATTTACTGACCTAACTCCGATTGATTGACCATAACTCACTCAATTGAACTCGTAATTCATTGAAATTAGTTTCATTTCGAAGGAATCGAAGTGTAGTTTAAAACGAAAGAAACGGAGATGAAAATTTCCAAGTATTTTGAGAGTTATGATGAAAATAGTTAGACTCACGCTTTGGTTTAGCAATTTACTGACTTACCTCCGATTGATTGACCATAACTCACCCAATTTAACTCGTAATTTATTGAAATTAGTTTCATTTCGAAGGAATCGAAGTGTCGTTTCAAACGAAAGAAACGGAGATGAAAAACTCCAAGTATTTTGAGAGTTATGATGGAAATAGTTAGACTCGCGCTTTGGTTTAGCAATTTAGTTACAAACCACCGATTGATTGACCATAACTCACTCAATTTAACTCGTAATTCATTGAAATTAGTTTCATTTCGAAGGAATCAAAGTGTAGTTTAAAACGAACAAAACGGAGATGAAAAACTACAAGTATTTTGAGAGTTATGATGGAAGTGGTTAGACTCGTGCTTTGGTTTAGCAATTTACTGACCTACCTTCGATTGATTGACCATAACTCAGTTAATTCGACTCGTAATTCATTGACATTAGTTACATTTCGAAGGAATCGAAGTTTAGTTTAAAACGAAAGAAACGGAGATGAAAAACTCCAAGTATTTTGAGAGTTATGATGGAAATAGTTAGACTCGCGCTTTGGTTTAGCAATTTACTGACCTACCTCCGATTGATTGATCATAACTCAGTCAATTTTACTCGTAATTCATTGAAATTAGTTCCATTTCGAATGAATCGAAGTGTAGTTTAAAACGAAAGAAACAGAGATGAAAAACTCCAAGTATTTTGAGAGTTATGATGGAAATAGTTAGACTCGCGCTTTGGTTTAGCAATTTACTGACATACTTCCGATTAATTGACTATAACTCACTCAATTTAACTCGTAATTCATTGAAATTAGTTCCATTTCGAAGGAATCGAAGTGTAGTTTAAAACGAAAGAAACGGAGATGAAAATTTCCAAGTATTTTGAGAGTTATGATGAAAATAGTTAGACTCACGCTTTGGTTTAGCAATTTACTAACCTACCTCCGATTGATTGACCATAACTCACCCAATTTAACTCGTAATTTATTGAAATTAGTTTCATTTCGATGGACTCGAAGTGTCGTTTCAAACGAAAGAAACGGAGATGAAAAACTCCAAGTATTTTGAGAGTTATGATGGAAATAGTTAGACTCCCGCTTTGGTTTAGTAATTTACTGACCTACCTCCGATTGATTGACCATAACTCACTCAATTGAACTCGTAATTCATTGAAATTAGTTTCATTTCGAAGAAATCGAAGTGTAGTTTAAAACGAAAGAAACGGAGATGAAAAACTCCAAGTATTTTAAGAGTTATGATGAAAATAGTTAGACTCGCGCTTTGGTTTAGAAATTTACTGACCTACCTCCGATTGATTGACCATAACTCACTCAATTTAACTCGTAATTCATTGAAATCAGTTTCATTTCGAAGGAATCGAAGTGTAGTTTAAAACGAAAGAAACGGAGATGAAAAACTTCAAGTATTGTGAGAGTTATGACGAAAATAGTTAGACTCGCGCTTTGGTTTAGCAATTTACTGACCTACCTCCGATTGATTAACCATAACTCACTCAATTTAACTCGTAATTCATTGAAATTAGTTTAATTTTGAGGGAATCAAAGTTTAGTTTGAAACGAAAGAAACGGAGATGAAAAACTCCAAGTATTTTGAGAGTTATGATGGAAATAGTTAGACTCGCGCTTTGGTTTAGCAATTTACTGACCTACCTCCGATTGATTGACCATAACTCACCCAATTGAACTCGTAATTCATTGAAATCATTTTCATTTCGAAGGATTCGAAGTGTCGTTTAAAACGAAAGAAACGAAGATGAAAAACTCCAAGTATTTTGAGAGTTATGATGGAAATAGTTAGACTCGCGCTTTGGTTTAGCAATTTACTGACATACTTCCGATTGATTGACCATAACTCACTCAATTTAACTCGTAATTCATTGAAATTAGTTTCATTTCGAAGGAATCGAAGTGTAGTTTAAAACGAAAGAAACGGAGATGAAAATTTCCAAGTATTTTGAGAGTTATGATGAAAATAGTTAGACTCACGCTTTGGTTTAGCAATTTACTGACTTACCTCCGATTGATTGACCATAACTCACCCAATTTAACTCGTAATTTATTGAAATTAGTTTCATTTCGAAGGAATCGAAGTGTCGTTTCAAACGAAAGAAACGGAGATGAAAAACTCCAAGTATTTTGAGAGTTATGATGGAAATAGTTAGACTCGCGCTTTGGTTTAGCAATTTAGTTACATACCACCGATTGATTGACCATAACTCACTCAATTTAACTCGTAATTCATTGAAATTAGTTTCATTTCGAAGGAATCAAAGTGTAGTTGAAAAGGAAAGAAACGGAGATGAAAAACTCCAAGTATTTTGAGACTTATGATGGAAATAATTAGACTCGCGCTGTGGTTTAGCAATTTACTGACCTAACTCCGATTGATTGACCATAACTTACTCAATTCAACTCGTAATTCATTGAAATTAGCTCCATTTCGAAGGAATCGAAGTGTAGTTTAAAACGTACGAAACGGAGATGAAAAACTACAAGTATTTTGAGAGTTATGATGGAAGTGGTTAGACTCGTGCTTTGGTTTAGCAATTTACTGACCTACCTTCGATTGATTGACCATAACTCAGTTAATTCGACTCGTAATTCCTTGACATTAGTTACATTTCGAAGGAATCGAAGTGTAGTTTAAAACGAAAGAAACGGAGATGAAAAACTCCAATTATTTTGAGCGTTATGATGGAAATAGTTAGACTCGCGCTTTGGTTTAGCAATTTACTGAGTTTAAAACGAAAGAAACGGAGATGAAAAACTTCAAGTATTTTGAGAGTTATGACGAAAATAGTTAGACTCGCGCTTTGGTTTAGCAATTTACTGACCTACCTCCGATTGATTGACCATAACTCACTCAATTTTACTCGTAATTCATTAAAATTAGTTCCATTTCGAAAGAATCGAAGTTTAGTTGAAAACGAAAGAAACGGAGATGAAAAACAACAAGTATTTTGAGACTTATGATGGAGCTTGTTAGACTCGCGCTTTGGTTTAGAAATTTACTGACCTACCTCCGATTGATTGACCATAACTCACTCAATTTAACTCGTAATTCATTGAAATCAGTTTCATTTCGAAGGAATCGAAGTGTAGTTTAAAACGAAAGAAACGAAGATGAAAAACTCCAAGTATTTTGAGAGTTATGATGGAAATAGTTAGACTCGCGCTTTGGTTTAGCAATTTACTGACCTAACTCCGATTGATTGACCATAACTCACTCAATTGAACTCGTAATTCATTGAAATTAGTTTCATTTCGAAGGAATCGAAGTGTAGTTTAAAACGAAAGAAACGGAGATGAAAAACTCCAAGTAATTTGAGAGTTATGATGGAAATAGTTAGACTCGCGCTTTGGTTTAGCAATTTACTGACCTACCTCCGATTGATTGACCATAACTCACTCAATTGAACTCGTAATTCATTGAAATCAGTTTCATTTCGAAGGAATCGAAGTGTAGTTTAAAACGAAAGAAACGAAGATGAAAAACTCCAAGTATTTTGAGAGTTATGATGGAAATAGTTAGACTCGCGCTTTGGTTTAGCAATTTACTGACCTAACTCCGATTGATTGACCATAACTCACTCAATTGAACTCGTAATTCATTGAAATTTAGTTTCATTTCGAAGGAATCGAAGTGTAGTTTAAAACGAAAGAAACAGAGATGAAAAACTCCAAGTAATTTGAGAGTTATGATGGAAATAGTTAGACTCGCGCTTTGGTTTAGCAATTTACTGAC
This sequence comes from Tasmannia lanceolata, assembly GCF_043159265.1. Taxonomy (NCBI): domain Eukaryota; kingdom Viridiplantae; phylum Streptophyta; class Magnoliopsida; order Canellales; family Winteraceae; genus Tasmannia; species Tasmannia lanceolata. The sequence continues at coordinate 1,653,301 of NW_027518678.1, forward strand.
CTACCTCCGATTGATTGACCATAACTCACTAAATTTAACTCGTAATTCATTGAAATTAGTTTCATTTCGAAGGAATCGAAGTGTAGTTTAAAACGAAAGAAACGGAGATGAAAAACTCCAAGTAATTTGAGAGTTATGATGGAAATACTTAGACTCGCGCTTTGGTTTAGCAATTTACTGACCTACCTCCGATTGATTGACCATAACTCACTCAATTGAACTCGTAATTCATTGAAATTAGTTTCATTTCGAAGGAATCGAAGTTTAGTTTAAAACGAAAGAAACGGAGATGAAAAACTCCTAGTATTTTGAGAGTTATGATGGAAATAGTTAGAGTCGCGCTTTGGTTTAGCAATTTACTGACCTACCTCCGATTGATTGACCATAACTCACTCAATTGAACTCGTAATTCATTGAAATTAGTTTCATTTCGAAGGAATCGAAGTGTAGTTTAAAACGAAAGAAACGGAGATGAAAAACTCCAACTATTTTGAGAGTTATGATGGAAATAGTTAGACTCGCGCTTTGGTTTAGCAATTTACTGACCTACCTCCGATTGATTTACAATAAATCACTCAATTTAACTCGTAATTCATTGAAATTAGTTTCATTTCGAAGGAATCAAAGTGTAGTTTAAAACGAAAGAAACGGAGATGAAAAACTCCAAGTATTTTGAGAGTTATGATGGAAATAGTTAGACTCGCGCTTTGGTTTAGCAACTTACTGACCTTCCTCAGATTGATTGACCACAACTCACTAAATTTAACTCGTAATTCATTGAAATTAGTTTCATTTCGAAGGAATCGAAGTGTAGTTTAAAACGAAAGAAACGGAGATGAAAAACTCCAAGTATTTTGAGAGTTATGATGGAAATATTTAGACTCGCGCTGTGGTTTAGCAATTTACTGACCTAACTCCGATTGATTGACCATAACTCACTCAATTCAACTCGTAATTCATTGAAATTAGCTCCATTTCGAAGGAATCGAAGTGTAGTTTAAAACGAACGAAACGGAGATGAAAAACTACAAGTATTTTGAGAGTTATGATGGAAGTGGTTAGACTCGCGCTTTGGTTTAGCAATTTACTGACCTACCTCCTATTGATTGACCATAACTCACTCAATTTTACTCGTAATTCATCGAAATTAGTTCCATTTCGAATGAATCGAAGTGTAGTTTAAAACGAAAGAAATAGAGATGAAAAACTCCAAGTATTTTGAGAGTTATGATGGAAATAGTTAGACTCGCGCTTTGGTTTAGCAATTTACTGACATACTTCCGATTGATTGACCATAACTCACTCAATTTAACTCGTAATTCATTGAAATTAGTTCCATTTCGAAGGAATCGAAGTATAGTTTAAAACGAAAGAAACGGAGATGAAAATTTCCAAGTATTTTGAGAGTTATGATGGAAATAGTTAGACTCGCGCTTTGGTTTAGCAATTTAGTGACATACCTCCGATCGATTGACCATAACTCACTCAATTTAACTCGTAATTCATTGAAATTAGTTTCATTTCGAAGGAATCAAAGTGTAGTTTAAAACGAAAGAAACGAAAATAAAAAACTCCAAGTATTTTGAGAGTTTTGAAGGAAATAGTTAGACTCGCGCTTTGGTTTAGCAATTTACTGACCTACCTCCAATTGATTGACCATAACTCACTCAATTTAATTCGTAATTCATTGAAATCAGTTTCATTTCGAAGGAATCAAAGTGTACTTTAAAACGAAAGAAACGAAGATGAAAAACTCCAAGTATTTTGAGAGTTATGATAAAAATAGTTAGAGTCGCGCTTTGGTTTAGCAATTTACTGACCTACCTCCGATTGATTGACCATAACTCACTCAATTGAACTCGTAATTCATTGAAATTAGTTTCATTTCGAAGGAATCGAAGTGTAGTTTAAAACGAAAGATACGGAGATGAAAAACTCCAAGTATTTTGAGAGTTATGATGGAAATAGTTAGACTCGCGCTTTGTTTTAGCAATTTACTGACCTACCTTCGATTGATTGACCATAACTCAGTTAATTCGACTCGTAATTCATTGACATTAGTTCCATTTCGAAGGAATCGAAGTGTAGTTTAAAACGAAAGAAACGGAGATGAAAAACTCCAAGTATTTTGAGAGTTATGATGGAAATAATTAGACTCGCGCTGTGGTTTAGCAATTTACTGACCTAACTCCGATTGATTGACCATAACTCACTCAATTCAACTCGTAATTCATTGAAATTAGCTCCATTTCGAAGGAATCGAAGTGTAGTTTAAAACGAACAAAACGGAGATGAAAAACTACAAGTATTTTGAGAGTTATGATGGAAGTGGTTAGACTCGTTCTTTGGTTTAGCAATTTACTGACCTACCTTCGATTGATTGACCATAACTCAGTTAATTCGACTCGTAATTCATTGACATTAGTTACATTTCGAAGGAATCGAAGTTTAGTTTAAAACGAAAGAAACGGAGATGAAAAACTCCAAGTATTTTGAGAGTTATGATGGAAATAGTTAGACTCGCGCTTTGGTTTAGCAATTTACTGACCTACCTCCGATTGATTGACCATAACTCACTCAATTTTACTCGTAATTCATTGAAATTAGTTCCATTTCGAATGAATCGAAGTGTAGTTTAAAACGAAAGAAATAGAGATGAAAAACTCCAAGTATTTTGAGAGTTATGATGGAAATAGTTAGACTCGCGCTTTGGTTTAGCAATTTACTGACATACTTCCGATTGATTGACTATAACTGACTCAATTTAACTCGTAATTCATTGAAATTAGTTCCATTTCGAAGGAATCGAAGTGTAGTTTAAAACGAAAGAAACGGAGATGGAAAACTCCAAGTAATTTGAGAGTTATGATGGAAATACTTAGACTCGCGCTTTGGTTTAGCAATTTACTGACCTACCTCCGATTGATTGACCATAACTCACTCAATTGAACTCGTAATTCATTGAAATTAGTTTCATTTCGAAGGAATCGAAGTGTAGTTTAAAACGAAAGAAACGGAGATGAAAAACTCCAAGTAATTTGAGAGTTATGATGGAAATACTTAGACTCGCGCTTTGGTTTAGCAATTTACTGACCTACCTCCGATTGATTGACCATAACTCACTCAATTGAACTCGTAATTCATTGAAATCAGTTTCATTTCGAAGGAATCGAAGTGTAGTTTAAAACGAAAGAAACGAAGATAAAAAACTCCAAGTATTTTGAGAGTTATGATGGAAATAGTTAGACTCGCGCTTTGGTTTAGCAATTTACTGACCTAACTCCGATTGATTGACCATAACTCACTCAATTGAACTCGTAATTCATTGAAATTAGTTTCATTTCGAAGGAATCGAAGTGTAGTTTAAAACGAAAGAAACGGAGATGAAAAATTCCAAGTAATTTGAGAGTTATGATGGAAATAGTTAGACTCGCGCTTTGGTTTAGCAATTTAGTGACCTACCTCCGATTGATTGACCATAACTCACTAAATTTAACTCGTAATTCATTGAAATTAGTTTCATTTCGAAGGAATCGAAGTGTAGTTTAAAACGAAAGAAACGGAGATGAAAAACTCCAAGTAATTTGAGAGTTATGATGGAAATACTTAGACTCGCGCTTTGGTTTAGCAATTTACTGACCTACCTCCGATTGATTGACCATAACTCACTCAATTGAACTCGTAATTCATTGAAATCAGTTTCATTTCGAAGGAATCGAAGTGTAGTTTAAAATGAAAGAAACGAAGATGAAAAACTCCAAGTATTTTGAGAGTTATGATGGAAATAGTTAGACTCGCGCTTTGGTTTAGCAATTTACTAACCTACCTCCGATTGATTGACCATAACTCACCCAATTTAACTCGTAATTTATTGAAATTAGTTTCATTTCGAAGAAATCGAAGTGTAGTTTAAAACGAAAGAAACGAAGATGAAAAACTCCAAGTATTTTAAGAGTTATGATGAAAATAGTTAGACTCGCGCTTTGGTTTAGAAATTTACTGACCTACCTCCGATTGATTGACCATAACTCACTCAATTTAACTCGTAATTCATTGAAATCAGTTTCATTTCGAAGGAATCGAAGTGTAGTTTAAAACGAAAGAAACGGAGATGAAAAACTCCAAGTAATTTGAGAGTTATGATGGAAATAGTTAGACTCGCGCTTTGGTTTAGCAATTTACTGACCTACCTCCGATTGATTGACCATAACTCACTAAATTTAACTCGTAATTCATTGAAATTAGTTTCATTTCGAAGGAATCGAAGTGTAGTTTAAAACGAAAGAAACGGAGATGAAAAACTCCAAGTAATTTGAGAGTTATGATGGAAATAGTTAGACTCGCGCTTTGGTTTAGCAATTTACTGACCTAACTCCGATTGATTGACCATAACTCACTCAATTGAACTCGTAATTCATTGAAATCAGTTTCATTTCGAAGGAATCGAAGTGTAGTTTAAAACGAAAGAAACGGAGATGAAAAACTCCAAGTAATTTGAGAGTTATGATGGAAATAGTTAGACTCGCGCTTTGGTTTAGCAATTTACTGACCTACCTCCGATTGATTGACCATAACTCACTAAATTTAACTCGTAATTCATTGAAATTAGTTTCATTTCGAAGGAATCGAAGTGTAGTTTAAAACGAAAGAAACGGAGATGAAAAACTCCAAGTAATTTGAGAGTTATGATGGAAATACTTAGACTCGCGCTTTGGTTTAGCAATTTACTGACCTACCTCCGATTGATTGACCATAACTCACTCAATTGAACTCGTAATTCATTGAAATCAGTTTCATTTCGAAGGAATCGAAGTGTAGTTTAAAATGAAAGAAACGAAGATGAAAAACTCCAAGTATTTTGAGAGTTATGATGGAAATAGTTAGACTCGCGCTTTGGTTTAGCAATTTACTGACCTAACTCCGATTGATTGACCATAACTCACTCAATTGAACTCGTAATTCATTGAAATTAGTTTCATTTCGAAGGAATCGAAGTGTAGTTTAAAACGAAAGAAACGGAGATGAAAAACTCCAAGTAATTTGAGAGTTATGATGGAAATTGTTAGACTCGCGCTTTGGTTTAGCAATTTACTGACCTACCTCCGATTGATTGACCATAACTCACTCAATTGAACTCGTAATTCATTGAAATTAGTTTCATTTCGAAGGAATCGAAGTTTAGTTTAAAACGAAAGAAACGGAGATGAAAAACTCCTAGTATTTTGAGAGTTATGATGGAAATAGTTAGAGTCGCGCTTTGGTTTAGCAATTTACTGACTTACCTCCGATTGATTGACCATAACTCACTCAATTGAACTCGTAATTCATTGAAATTAGTTTCATTTCGAAGGAATCGAAGTGTAGTTTAAAACGAAAGAAACGGAGATGAAAAACTCCAACTATTTTGAGAGTTATGATGGAAATAGTTAGACTCGCGCTTTGGTTTAGCAATTTACTGACCTACCTCCGATTGATTGACCATAACTCACTCAATTGAACTCGTAATTCATTGAAATTAGTTTCATTTCGAAGGATCGAAGTGTAGTTTAAAACGAAAGAAACGGAGATGAAAAATATTAAGTATTTTAAGAGTTATGATGAAAATAATTAGACTCGCGCTTTGGTTTAGCAATTTACTGACCTACCTCCGATTGATTGACCATAACTCACTAAATTTAACTCGTAATTCATTGAAATTAGTTTCATTTCGAAGTAAACGAAGTGTAGGTTAAAACGAAAGAAACGGAGATGAAAAACTCCAAGTAATTTGAGAGTTATGATGGAAATACTTAGACTCGCGCTTTGGTTTAGCAATTTACTGACCTACCTCCGATTGATTGACCATAACTCACTCAATTGAACTCGTAATTCATTGAAATCAGTTTCATTTCGAAGGAATCGAAGTGTAGTTTAAAATGAAAGAAACGAAGATGAAAAACTCCAAGTATTTTGAGAGTTATGATGGAAATAGTTAGACTCGCGCTTTGGTTTAGCAATTTACTGACCTAACTCCGATTGATTGACCATAACTCACTCAATTGAACTCGTAATTCATTGAAATTAGTTTCATTTCGAAGGAATCGAAGTGTAGTTTAAAACGAAAGAAACGGAGATGAAAAACTCCAAGTAATTTGAGAGTTATGATGGAAATTGTTAGACTCGCGCTTTGGTTTAGCAATTTACTGACCTACCTCCGATTGATTGACCATAACTCACTCAATTGAACTCGTAATTCATTGAAATTAGTTTCATTTCGAAGGAATCGAAGTTTAGTTTAAAACGAAAGAAACGGAGATGAAAAACTCCTAGTATTTTGAGAGTTATGATGGAAATAGTTAGAGTCGCGCTTTGGTTTAGCAATTTACTGACCTACCTCCGATTGATTGACCATAACTCACTCAATTGAACTCGTAATTCATTGAAATTAGTTTCATTTCGAAGGAATCGAAGTGTAGTTTAAAACGAAAGAAACGGAGATGAAAAACTCCAACTATTTTGAGAGTTATGATGGAAATAGTTAGACTCGCGCTTTGGTTTAGCAATTTACTGACCTACCTCTGATTGATTGACCATAACTCACTCAATTGAACTCGTAATTCATTGAAATTAGTTTCATTTCGAAGGATCGAAGTGTAGTTTAAAACGAAAGAAACGGAGATGAAAAATATTAAGTATTTTAAGAGTTATGATGAAAATAATTAGACTCGCGCTTTGGTTTAGCAATTTACTGACCTACCTCCGATTGATTGACCATAACTCACTAAATTTAACTCGTAATTCATTGAAATTAGTTTCATTTCGAAGTAAACGAAGTGTAGGTTAAAACGAAAGAAACGGAGATGAAAAACTCCAAGTAATTTGAGAGTTATGATGGAAATACTTAGACTCGCGCTTTGGTTTAGCAATTTACTGACCTACCTCCGATTGATTGACCATAACTCACTAAATTTAACTCGTAATTCATTGAAATTAGTTTCATTTCGAAGGAATCGAAGTGTAGTTTAAAACGAAAGAAACGGAGATGAAAAACTCCAAGTAATTTGAGAGTTATGATGGAAATAGTTAGACTCGCGCTTTGGTTTAGCAATTTACTGACCTACCTCCGATTGATTGACCATAACTCACTCAATTGAACTCGTAATTCATTGAAATTAGTTTCATTTCGAAGGAATCGAAGTTTAGTTTAAAACGAAAGAAACGGAGATGAAAAACTCCTAGTATTTTGAGAGTTATGATGGAAATAGTTAGAGTCGCGCTTTGGTTTAGCAATTTACTGACCTACCTCCGATTGATTGACCATAACTCACTCAATTGAACTCGTAATTCATTGAAATTAGTTTCATTTCGAAGGAATCGAAGTGTAGTTTAAAACGAAAGAAACGGAGATGAAAAACTTCAACTATTTTGAGAGTTATGATGGAAATAGTTAGACTCGCGCTTTGGTTTAGCAATTTACTGACCTACCTCCGATTGATTCACAATAAATCACTCAATTTAACTCGTAATTCATTGAAATTAGTTTCATTTCGAAGGAATCAAAGTGTAGTTTAAAACGAAAGAAACGGAGATGAAAAACTCTAAGTATTTTGAGAGTTATGATGGAAATAGTTAGACTCGCGCTTTGGTTTAGCAACTTACTGACCTTCCTCAGATTGATTGACCATAACTCACTAAATTTAACTCGTAATTCATTGAAATTAGTTTCATTTCGAAGGAATCGAAGTGTAGTTTAAAACGAAAGAAACGGAGATGAAAAACTCCAAGTATTTTGAGAGTTATGATGGAAATATTTAGACTCGCGCTGTGGTTTAGCAATTTACTGACCTAACTCCGATTGATTAACCATAACTCACTCAATTCAACTCGTAATTCATTGAAATTAGCTCCATTTCGAAGGAATCGAAGTGTAGTTTAAAACGAACGAAACGGAGATGAAAAACTACAAGTATTTTGAGAGTTATGATGGAAGTGGTTAGACTCGCGCTTTGGTTTAGCAATTTACTGACGTACCTCCTATTGATTGACCATAACTCACTCAATTTTACTCGTAATTCATCGAAATTAGTTCCATTTCGAATGAATCGAAGTGTAGTTTAAAACGAAAGAAACAGAGATGAAAAACTCCAAGTATTTTGAGAGTTATGATGGAAATAGTTAGACTCGCGCTTTGGTTTAGCAATTTACTGACATACTTCCGATTGATTGACCATAACTCACTCAATTTAACTCGTAATTCATTGAAATTAGTTCCATTTCGAAGGAATCGAAGTATAGTTTAAAACGAAAGAAACGGAGATGAAAATTTCCAAGTATTTTGAGAGTTATGATGGAAATAGTTAGACTCGCGCTTTGGTTTAGCAATTTAGTTACATACCTCCGATTGATTGACCATAACTCACTCAATTTAACTCTTAATTCATTGAAATTAGTTTCATTTCGAAGGAATCAAAGTGTAGTTTAAAACGAAAGAAACGAAGATGAAAAACTCCAAGTATTTTGAGAGTTTTGAAGGAAATAGTTAGACTCGCGCTTTGGTTTAGCAATTTACTGACCTACCTCCAATTGATTGACCATAACTCACTCAATTTAATTCGTAATTCATTGAAATCAGTTTCATTTCGAAGGAATCGAAGTGTACTTTAAAACGAAAGAAACGAAGATGAAAAACTCCAAGTATTTTGAGAGTTATGATAGAAATAGTTAGAGTCGCGCTTTGGTTTAGCAATTTACTGACCTACCTCCGATTGATTGACCATAACTCACTCAATTGAACTCGTAATTCATTGAAACTAGTTTCATTTCGAAGGAATCGAAGTGTAGTTTAAAACGAACAAAACGGAGATGAAAAACTACAAGTATTTTGAGAGTTATGATGGAAGTGGTTAGACTCGTGCTTTGGTTTAGCAATTTACTGACCTACCTTCGATTGATTGACCATAACTCAGTTAATTCGACTCGTAATTCATTGACATTAGTTACATTTCGAAGGAATCGAAGTTTAGTTTAAAACGAAAGAAACGGAGATGAAAAACTCCAAGTATTTTGAGAGTTATGATGGAAATAGTTAGACTCGCGCTTTGGTTTAGCAATTTACTGACCTACCTCCGATTGATTGACCATAACTCACTCAATTTTACTCGTAATTCATTGAAATTAGTTCCATTTCGAATGAATCGAAGTGTAGTTTAAAACGAAAGAAACAGAGATGAAAAACTCCAAGTATTTTGAGAGTTATGATGGAAATAGTTAGACTCGCGCTTTGGTTTAGCAATTTACTGACATACTTCCGATTGATTGACTATAACTCACTCAATTTAACTCGTAATTCATTGAAATTAGTTCCATTTCGAAGGAATCGAAGTGTAGTTTAAAACGAAAGAAACGGAGATGAAAAACAACAAGTATTTTGAGACTTATGATGGAGCTTGTTAGACTCGCGCTTTGGTTTAGCAATTTACTGACCTACCTCCGATTGATTGACCATAACTCACTCAATTTAACTCGTAATTAATTGAAATCAGTTTCATTTCGAAGGAATCGAAGTGTAGTTTAAAACGAAAGAAATGAAGATGAAAAACTCCAAGTATTTTGAGAGTTATGATTGAAATAGTTAGACTCGCGCTTTGGTTTAGCAATTTACTGACCTACCTCCGATTGATTGACCATAACTCACTCAATTGAACTCGTAATTCATTGAAATTAGTTTCATTTCGAAGGAATCGAAGTGTAGTTTAAAACGAAAGAAACGGAGATGAAAATTTCCAAGTATTTTGAGAGTTATGATGAAAATAGTTAGACTCACGCTTTGGTTTAGCAATTTACTGACCTACCTCCGATTGATTGACCATAACTCACCCAATTTAACTCGTAATTTATTGAAATTAGTTTCATTTCGAAGGAATCGAAGTGTCGTTTCAAACGAAAGAAACAGAGATGAAAAACTCCAAGTATTTTGAGAGTTATGATGGAAATAGTTAGACTCGCGCTTTGGTTTAGCAATTTACTGACCTACCTCCGATTGATTGACCATAACTCACTCAATTTAACTTGTAATTCATTGAAATCAGTTTCATTTCGAAGGAATCGAAGTGTAGTTTAAAACGAAAGAAACGAAGATGAAAAACTCCAAGTATTTTGAGAGTTATGATGGAAATAGTTAGATTCGCGCTTTGGTTTAGCAATTTACTGACCTACCTCCGATTGAGTGACCATAACTCACTCAATTGAACTCGTAATTCATTGAAATTAGTTTCATTTCGAAGGAATCGAAGTGTAATTTAAAACGAAAGAAACGGAGATGAAAAACTCCAAGTATTTTGAGAGTTATGATGGAAATAGTTAAACTCGCGCTTTGGTTTAGCAATTTACTGACCTACCTCCGATTGATTGACCATAACTCACTCAATTGAACTCGTAATTCATTGAAATTAGTTTCATTTCGAAGAAATCGAAGTGTAGTTTAAAACAAAAGAAACGGAGATGAAAAACTACAAGTATTTTGAGAGTTATGATGAAAATAGTTAGACTCGCGCTTTGGTTTAGCAATTTACTGACTTACCTCCGATTGATTGACCGTAACTCACTCAATTTACTTCGTAATTCATTGAAATCAGTTTCATTTCGAAGGAATCGAAGTGTAGTTTAAACTGAAAGAAACGGAGATGAAAAATATTAAGTATTTTAAGAGTTATGATGAAAATAATTAGACTCGCGCTTTGGTTTAGCAATTTACTGACCTACCTCCGATTGATTGACCATAACTCACTCAATTTTACTCGTAATTCATTAAAATTAGTTCCATTTCGAAAGAATCGAAGTTTAGTTGAAAACGAAAGAAACGGAGATGAAAAACAACAAGTATTTTGAGACTTATGATAGAGCTTGTTAGACTCGCGCTTTGGTTTAGCAATTTACTGACCTACCTCCGATTGATTGACCATAACTCACTCAATTGAACTCGTAATTCATTGAAATTAGTTTCATTTCGAAGGATCGAAGTGTAGTTTAAAACGAAAGAAACGGAGATGAAAAATATTAAGTATTTTATGAGTTATGATGAAAATAATTAGCCTCGCGCTTTGGTTTAGCAATTTACTGACCTACCTCCGATTGATTGACCATAACTCACTAAATTTAACTCGTAATTCATTGAAATTAGTTTCATTTCGAAGGAATCGAAGTGTAGTTTAAAACGAAAGAAACGGAGATGGAAAACTCCAAGTAATTTGAGAGTTATGATGGAAATACTTAGACTCGCGCTTTGGTTTAGCAATTTACTGACCTACCTCCGATTGATTGACCATAACTCACTCAATTGAACTCGTAATTCATTGAAATTAGTTTCATTTCGAAGGAATCGAAGTGTAGTTTAAAACGAAAGAAACGGAGATGAAAAACTCCAAGTAATTTGAGAGTTATGATGGAAATACTTAGACTCGCGCTTTGGTTTAGCAATTTACTGACCTACCTCCGATTGATTGACCATAACTCACTCAATTGAACTCGTAATTCATTGAAATCAGTTTCATTTCGAAGGAATCGAAGTGTAGTTTAAAACGAAAGAAACGAAGATGAAAAACTCCAAGTATTTTGAGAGTTATGATGGAAATAGTTAGACTCGCGCTTTGGTTTAGCAATTTACTGACCTAACTCCGATTGATTGACCATAACTCACTCAATTGAACTCGTAATTCATTGAAATTAGTTTCATTTCGAAGGAATCGAAGTGTAGTTTAAAACGAAAGAAACGGAGATGAAAAATTCCAAGTAATTTGAGAGTTATGATGGAAATAGTTAGACTCGCGCTTTGGTTTAGCAATTTATTGACCTACCTCCGATTGATTGACCATAACTCACTAAATTTAACTCGTAATTCATTGAAATTAGTTTCATTTCGAAGGAATCGAAGTGTAGTTTAAAACGAAAGAAACGGAGATGAAAAACTCCAAGTAATTTGAGAGTTATGATGGAAATACTTAGACTCGCGCTTTGGTTTAGCAATTTACTGACCTACCTCCGATTGATTGACCATAACTCACTCAATTGAACTCGTAATTCATTGAAATCAGTTTCATTTCGAAGGAATCGAAGTGTAGTTTAAAATGAAAGAAACGAAGATGAAAAACTCCAAGTATTTTGAGAGTTATGATGGAAATAGTTAGACTCGCGCTTTGGTTTAGCAATTTACTAACCTACCTCCGATTGATTGACCATAACTCACCCAATTTAACTCGTAATTTATTGAAATTAGTTTCATTTCGATGGAATCGAAGTGTCGTTTCAAACGAAAGAAACGGAGATGAAAAACTCCAAGTATTTTGAGAGTTATGATGGAAATAGTTAGACTCCCGCTTTGGTTTAGTAATTTACTGACCTACCTCCGATTGATTGACCATAACTCACTCAATTGAACTCGTAATTCATTGAAATTAGTTTCATTTCGAAGAAATCGAAGTGTAGTTTAAAACGAAAGAAACGGAGATGAAAAACTCCAAGTATTTTAAGAGTTATGATGAAAATAGTTAGACTCGCGCTTTGGTTTAGAAATTTACTGACCTACCTCCGATTGATTGACCATAACTCACTCAATTGAACTCGTAATTCATTTAAATTAGTTTCATTTCGAAGGAATCGAAGTGTAGTTTAAAACGAAAGAAACGGAGATGAAAATTTCCAAGTATTTTGAGAGTTATGATGAAAATAGTTAGACTCACGCTTTGGTTTAGCAATTTACTGACCTACCTCCGATTGATTGACCATAACTCACCCAATTTAACTCGTAATTTATTGAAATTAGTTTCATTTCGATGGAATCGAAGTGTAGTTTCAAACGAAAGAAACGGAGATGAAAAACTCCAAGTATTTTGAGAGTTATGATGGAAATAGTTAGACTCCCGCTTTGGTTTAGTAATTTACTGACCTACCTCCGATTGAGTGACCATAACTCACTCAATTGAACTCGTAATTCATTGAAATTAGTTTCATTTCGAAGGAATCGAAGTGTAATTTAAAACGAAAGAAACGGAGATGAAAAACTCCAAGTATTTTGAGAGTTATGATGGAAATAGTTAGACTCGCGCTTTGGTTTAGCAATTTACTGACTTACCTCCGATTGATTGACCATAACTCACTCAATTGAACTCGTAATTCATTGAAATTAGTTTCATTTCGAAGAAATCGAAGTGTAGTTTAAAACAAAAGAAACGGAGATGAAAAACTACAAGTATTTTGAGAGTTATGATGAAAATAGTTAGACTCGCGCTTTGGTTTAGCAATTTACTGACTTACCTCCGATTGATTGACCGTAACTCACTCAATTTACTTCGTAATTCATTGAAATCAGTTTCATTTCGAAGGAATCGAAGTGTAGTTTAAACTGAAAGAAACGGAGATGAAAAATATTAAGTATTTTAAGAGTTATGATGAAAATAATTAGACTCGCGCTTTGGTTTAGCAATTTACTGACCTACCTCCGATTGATTGACCATAACTCACTCAATTTTACTCGTAATTCATTAAAATTAGTTCCATTTCGAAAGAATCGAAGTTTAGTTGAAAACGAAAGAAACGGAGATGAAAAACAACAAGTATTTTGAGACTTATGATAGAGCTTGTTAGACTCGCGCTTTGGTTTAGCAATTTACTGACCTACCTCCGATTGATTGACCATAACTCACTCAATTGAACTCGTAATTCATTGAAATTAGTTTCATTTCGAAGGATCGAAGTGTAGTTTAAAACGAAAGAAACGGAGATGAAAAATATTAAGTATTTTATGAGTTATGATGAAAATAATTAGACTCGCGCTTTGGTTTAGCAATTTACTGACCTACCTCCGATTGATTGACCATAACTCACTAAATTTAACTCGTAATTCATTGAAATTTGTTTCATTTCGAAGGAATCGAAGTGTAGTTTAAAACGAAAGAAACGGAGATGGAAAACTCCAAGTAATTTGAGAGTTATGATGGAAATACTTAGACTCGCGCTTTGGTTTAGCAATTTACTGACCTACCTCCGATTGATTGACCATAACTCACTCAATTGAACTCGTAATTCATTGAAATTAGTTTCATTTCGAAGGAATCGAAGTGTAGTTTAAAACGAAAGAAACGGAGATGAAAAACTCCAAGTAATTTGAGAGTTATGATGGAAATACTTAGACTCGCGCTTTGGTTTAGCAATTTACTGACCTACCTCCGATTGATTGACCATAACTCACTCAATTGAACTCGTAATTCATTGAAATTAGTTTCATTTCGAAGGAATCGAAGTGTAGTTTAAAACGAAAGAAACGAAGATGAAAAACTCCAAGTATTTTGAGAGTTATGATGGAAATAGTTAGACTCGCGCTTTGGTTTAGCAATTTACTGACCTAACTCCGATTGATTGACCATAACTCACTCAATTGAACTCGTAATTCATTGAAATTAGTTTCATTTCGAAGGAATCGAAGTGTAGTTTAAAACGAAAGAAACGGAGATGAAAAATTCCAAGTAATTTGAGAGTTATGATGGAAATAGTTAGACTCGCGCTTTGGTTTAGCAATTTATTGACCTACCTCCGATTGATTGACCATAACTCACTAAATTTAACTCGTAATTCATTGAAATTAGTTTCATTTCGAAGGAATCGAAGTGTAGTTTAAAACGAAAGAAACGGAGATGAAAAACTCCAAGTAATTTGAGAGTTATGATGGAAATACTTAGACTCGCGCTTTGGTTTAGCAATTTACTGACCTACCTCCGATTGATTGACCATAACTCACTCAATTGAACTCGTAATTCATTGAAATCAGTTTCATTTCGAAGGAATCGAAGTGTAGTTTAAAACGAAAGAAACGGAGAAGAAAAACTCCAAGTAATTTGAGAGTTATGATGGAAATACTTAGACTCGCGCTTTGGTTTAGCAATTTACTGACCTACCTCCGATTGATTGACCATAACTCACTCAATTGAACTCGTAATTCATTGAAATCAGTTTCATTTCGAAGGAATCGAAGTGTAGTTTAAAACGAAAGAAACGAAGATGAAAAACTCCAAGTATTTTGAGAGTTATGATGGAAATAGTTAGACTCGCGCTTTGGTTTAGCAATTTACTGACCTAACTCCGATTGATTGACCATAACTCACTCAATTGAACTCGTAATTCATTGAAATTAGTTTCATTTCGAAGGAATCGAAGTGTAGTTTAAAACGAAAGAAACGGAGATGAAAAATTCCAAGTAATTTGAGAGTTATGATGGAAATAGTTAGACTCGCGCTTTGGTTTAGCAATTTATTGACCTACCTCCGATTGATTGACCATAACTCACTAAATTTAACTCGTAATTCATTGAAATTAGTTTCATTTCGAAGGAATCGAAATGTAGTTTAAAACGAAAGAAACGGAGATGAAAAACTCCAAGTAATTTGAGAGTTATGATGGAAATACTTAGACTCGCGCTTTGGTTTAGCAATTTACTGACCTACCTCCGATTGATTGACCATAACTCACTCAATTGAACTCGTAATTCATTGAAATCAGTTTCATTTCGAAGGAATCGAAGTGTAGTTTAAAATGAAAGAAACGAAGATGAAAAACTCCAAGTATTTTGAGAGTTATGATGGAAATAGTTAGACTCGCGCTTTGGTTTAGCAATTTACTAACCTACCTCCGATTGATTGACCATAACTCACCCAATTTAACTCGTAATTTATTGAAATCAGTTTCATTTCGATGGAATCGAAGTGTCGTTTCAAACGAAAGAAACGGAGATGAAAAACTCCAAGTATTTTGAGAGTTATGATGGAAATAGTTAGACTCCCGCTTTGGTTTAGTAATTTACTGACCTACCTCCGATTGATTGACCATAACTCACTCAATTGAACTCGTAATTCATTGAAATTAGTTTCATTTCGAAGAAATCGAAGTGTAGTTTAAAACGAAAGAAACGGAGATGAAAAACTCCAAGTATTTTAAGAGTTATGATGAAAATAGTTAGACTCGCGCTTTGGTTTAGAAATTTACTGACCTACCTCCGATTGATTGACCATAACTCACTCAATTGAACTCGTAATTCATTGAAATTAGTTTCATTTCGAAGGAATCGAAGTGTAGTTTAAAACGAAAGAAACGGAGATGAAAATTTCCAAGTATTTTGAGAGTTATGATGAAAATAGTTAGACTCACGCTTTGGTTTAGCAATTTACTGACCTACCTCCGATTGATTGACCATAACTCACCCAATTTAACTCGTAATTTATTGAAATTAGTTTCATTTCGAAGGAATTGAAGTGTCGTTTCAAACGAAAGAAACAGAGATGAAAAACTCCAAGTATTTTGAGAGTTATGATGGAAATAGTTAGACTCGCGCTTTGGTTTAGCAATTTACTGAGTTTAAAACGAAAGAAACGGAGATGAAAAACTTCAAGTATTTTGAGAGTTATGACGAAAATAGTTAGACTCGCGCTTTGGTTTAGCAATTTACTGACCTACCTCCGACTGATTGACCATAACTCACTCAATTTTACTCGTAATTCATTAAAATTAGTTCCATTTCGAAAGAATCGAAGTTTAGTTGAAAACGAAAGAAACGGAGATGAAAAACAACAAGTATTTTGAGACTTATGATGGAGCTTGTTAGACTCGCGCTTTGGTTTAGCAATTTACTGACCTACCTCCGATTGATTGACCATAACTCACTCAATTTAACTTGTAATTCATTGAAATCAGTTTCATTTCGAAGGAATCGAAGTGTAGTTTAAAACGAAAGAAACGAAGATGAAAAACTCCAAGTATTTTGAGAGTTATGATGGAAATAGTTAGACTCGCGCTTTGGTTTAGCAATTTACTGACCTACCTCCGATTGATTGACCATAACTCACTCAATTTAACTCGTAATTCATTGAAATTAGTTTCATTTCGAAGGAATCGAAGTGTAGTTTAAAACGAAAGAAACGGAGATGAAAAACAACAAGTATTTTGAGACTTATGATGGAGCTTGTTAGACTCGCGCTTTGGTTTAGCAATTTACTGACCTACCTCCGATTGATTGACCATAACTCACTCAATTTAACTCGTAATTCATTGAAATCAGTTTCATTTCGAAGGAATCGAAGTGTAGTTTAAAACGAAAAAAACGAAGATGAAATACTCCAAGTATTTTGAGAGTTATGATGGAAATAGTTAGACTCGCGCTTTGGTTTAGCAATTTACTGACATACTTCCGATTGATTGACTGTAACTCACTCAATTTAACTCGTAATTCATTGAAATTAGTTCCATTTCGAAGGAATCGAAGTGTAGTTTAAAACGAAAGAAACGGAGATGAAAAACTCTAAGTATTTTGAGAGTTATGATGGAAATAGTTAGAGTCGCGCTTTGGTTTAGCAATTTACAGACCTACCTCCGATTGATTGACCATAACTCACTCAATTGAACTCGTAATTCATTTAAATTTGTTTCATTTCGAAGGAATCGAAGTGTAGTTTAAAACGAAAGAAACGGAAATGAAAAACTCTAAGTATTTTGAGAGTTATGATGGAAATAGTTAGACTCGCGCTTTGGTTTAGCAATTTACTGACCTACCTCCGATTGATTGACCATAACTCACTCAATTTAACTCGTAATTCATTGAAATCAGTTTCATTTCGAAGGAATCGAAGTGTAGTTTAAAACGAAAGAAACGAAGATGAAAAACTCCAAGTATTTTGAGAGTTATGATGGAAATAGTTAGATTCGCGCTTTGGTTTAGCAATTTACTGACCTACCTCCGATTGAGTGACCATAACTCACTCAATTGAACTCGTAATTCATTGAAATTAGTTTCATTTCGAAGGAATCGAAGTGTAATTTAAAACGAAAGAAACGGAGATGAAAAACTCCAAGTATTTTGAGAGTTATGATGGAAATAGTTAGACTCGCGCTTTGGTTTAGCAATTTACTGACCTACCTCCGATTGATTGACCATAACTCACTCAATTGAACTCGTAATTCATTGAAATTAGTTTCATTTCGAAGAAATCGAAGTGTAGTTTAAAACAAAAGAAACGGAGATGAAAAACTACAAGTATTTTGAGAGTTATGATGGAAATAGTTAGACTCGCGCTTTGGTTTAGCAATTTACTGACCTACCTCCGATTGATTGACCATAACTCACTCAATTGAACTCCTAATTCATTGAAATTAGTTTCATTTCGAAGGAATCGAAGTGTAGTTTAAAACGAAAGAAACGGAGATGAAAAACAACAAGTATTTTGAGACTTATGATGGAGCTTGTTAGACTCGCGCTTTGGTTTAGCAATTTACTGACCTACCTCCGATTGATTGACCATAACTCACTCAATTTAACTTGTAATTCATTGAAATCAGTTTCATTTCGAAGGAATCGAAGTGTAGTTTAAAACGAAAGAAACGAAGATGAAAAACTCCAAGTATTTTGAGAGTTATGATGGAAATAGTTAGACTCGCGCTTTGGTTTAGCAATTTACTGACCTACCTCCGATTGATTGACCATAACTCACTCAATTTAACTCGTAATTCATTGAAATTAGTTTCATTTCGAAGGAATCGAAGTGTAGTTTAAAACGAAAGAAACGGAGATGAAAAACAACAAGTATTTTGAGACTTATGATGGAGCTTGTTAGACTCGCGCTTTGGTTTAGCAATTTACTGACCTACCTCCGATTGATTGACCATAACTCACTCAATTTAACTCGTAATTCATTGAAATCAGTTTCATTTCGAAGGAATCGAAGTGTAGTTTAAAACGAAAAAAACGAAGATGAAAAACTCCAAGTATTTTGAGAGTTATGATGGAAATAGTTAGACTCGCGCTTTGGTTTAGCAATTTACTGACATACTTCCGATTGATTGACTGTAACTCACTCAATTTAACTCGTAATTCATTGAAATTAGTTCCATTTCGAAGGAATCGAAGTGTAGTTTAAAACGAAAGAAACGGAGATGAAAAACTCTAAGTATTTTGAGAGTTATGATGGAAATAGTTAGAGTCGCGCTTTGGTTTAGCAATTTACAGACCTACCTCCGATTGATTGACCATAACTCACTCAATTGAACTCGTAATTCATTTAAATTTGTTTCATTTCGAAGGAATCGAAGTGTAGTTTAAAACGAAAGAAACGGAAATGAAAAACTCTAAGTATTTTGAGAGTTATGATGGAAATAGTTAGACTCGCGCTTTGGTTTAGCAATTTACTGACCTACCTCCGATTGATTGACCATAACTCACTCAATTTAACTCGTAATTCATTGAAATCAGTTTCATTTCGAAGGAATCGAAGTGTAGTTTAAAACGAAAGAAACGAAGATGAAAAACTCCAAGTATTTTGAGAGTTATGATGGAAATAGTTAGATTCGCGCTTTGGTTTAGCAATTTACTGACCTACCTCCGATTGAGTGACCATAACTCACTCAATTGAACTCGTAATTCATTGAAATTAGTTTCATTTCGAAGGAATCGAAGTGTAATTTAAAACGAAAGAAACGGAGATGAAAAACTCCAAGTATTTTGAGAGTTATGATGGAAATAGTTAGACTCGCGCTTTGGTTTAGCAATTTACTGACCTACCTCCGATTGATTGACCATAACTCACTCAATTGAACTCGTAATTCATTGAAATTAGTTTCATTTCGAAGAAATCGAAGTGTAGTTTAAAACAAAAGAAACGGAGATGAAAAACTACAAGTATTTTGAGAGTTATGATGGAAATAGTTAGACTCGCGCTTTGGTTTAGCAATTTACTGACCTACCTCCGATTGATTGACCATAACTCACTCAATTGAACTCCTAATTCATTGAAATTAGTTTCATTTCGAAGGAATCGAAGTGTAGTTTAAAACGAAAGAAACGGAGATGAAAAACAACAAGTATTTTGAGACTTATGATGGAGCTTGTTAGACTCGCGCTTTGGTTTAGCAATTTACAGACCTACCTCCGATTGATTGACCATAACTCACTCAACTTAACTCGTAATTCATTGAAATCAGTTTCATTTCGAAGGAATCGAAGTGTAGTTTAAAACGAAAGAAACGAAGATGAAAAACTCCAAGTATTTTGAGAGTTATGATGGAAATAGTTAGACTCGCGCTTTGGTTTAGTAATTTACTGACATACTTCCGATTGATTGACTGTAACTCACTCAATTTAACTCGTAATTCATTGAAATTAGTTCCATTTCGAAGGAATCGAAGTGTAGTTTAAAACGAAAGAAACGGAGATGAAAAACTCTAAGTATTTTGAGAGTTATGATGGAAATAGTTAGAGTCGCGCTTTGGTTTAGCAATTTACAGACCTACCTCCGATTGATTGACCATAACTCACTCAATTGAACTCGTAATTCATTGAAATTAGTTTCATTTCGAAGGAATCGAAGTGTAGTTTAAAACGAAAGAAACGGAAATGAAAAACTCTAAGTATTTTGAGAGTTATGATGGAAATAGTTAGACTCGCGCTTTGGTTTAGCAATTTACTGACCTACCTCCGATTGATTGACCATAACTCACTCAATTTAACTCGTAATTCATTGAAATCAGTTTCATTTCGAAGGAATCGAAGTGTAGTTTAAAACGAAAGAAACGAAGATGAAAAACTCCAAGTATTTTGAGAGTTATGATGGAAATAGTTAGATTCGCGCTTTGGTTTAGCAATTTACTGACCTACCTCCGATTGAGTGACCATAACTCACTCAATTGAACTCGTAATTCATTGAAATTAGTTTCATTTCGAAGGAATCGAAGTGTAATTTAAAACGAAAGAAACGGAGATGAAAAACTCCAAGTATTTTGAGAGTTATGATGGAAATAGTTAGACTCGCGCTTTGGTTTAGCAATTTACTGACCTACCTCCGATTGATTGACCATAACTCACTCAATTGAACTCGTAATTCATTGAAATTAGTTTCATTTCGAAGAAATCGAAGTGTAGTTTAAAACGAAAGAAACGGAGATGAAAAACTCCAAGTAATTTGAGAGTTATGATGGAAATACTTAGACTCGCGCTTTGGTTTAGCAATTTACTGACCTACCTCCGATTGATTGACCATAACTCACTCAATTGAACTCGTAATTCATTGAAATCAGTTTCATTTCGAAGGAATCGAAGTGTAGTTTAAAATGAAAGAAACGAAGATGAAAAACTCCAAGTATTTTGAGAGTTATGATGGAAATACTTAGACTCGCGCTTTGGTTTAGCAATTTACTGACCTACCTCCGATTGATTGACCATAACTCACTCAATTGAACTCGTAATTCATTTAAATCAGTTTCATTTCGAAGGAATCGAAGTGTAGTTTAAAACGAAAGAAACGGAGATGGAAAACTCCAAGTAATTTGAGAGTTATGATGGAAATACTTAGACTCGCGCTTTGGTTTAGCAATTTACTGACCTACCTCCGATTGATTGACCATAACTCACTCAATTGAACTCGTAATTCATTGAAATTAGTTTCATTTCGAAGGAATCGAAGTGTAGTTTAAAACGAAAGAAACGGAGATGAAAAACTCCAAGTAATTTGAGAGTTATGATGGAAATACTTAGACTCGCGCTTTGGTTTAGCAATTTACTGACCTACCTCCGATTGATTGACCATAACTCACTCAATTGAACTCGTAATTCATTGAAATCAGTTTCATTTCGAAGGAATCGAAGTGTAGTTTAAAACGAAAGAAACGAAGATGAAAAACTCCAAGTATTTTGAGAGTTATGATGGAAATAGTTAGACTCGCGCTTTGGTTTAGCAATTTACTGACCTAACTCCGATTGATTGACCATAACTCACTCAATTGAACTCGTAATTCATTGAAATTAGTTTCATTTCGAAGGAATCGAAGTGTAGTTTAAAACGAAAGAAACGGAGATGAAAAATTCCAAGTAATTTGAGAGTTATGATGGAAATAGTTAGACTCGCGCTTTGGTTTAGCAATTTATTGACCTACCTCCGATTGATTGACCATAACTCAGTAAATTTAACTCGTAATTCATTGAAATTAGTTTCATTTCGAAGGAATCGAAGTGTAGTTTAAAACGAAAGAAACGGAGATGAAAAACTCCAAGTAATTTGAGAGTTATGATGGAAATACTTAGACTCGCGCTTTGGTTTAGCAATTTACTGACCTACCTCCGATTGATTGACCATAACTCACTCAATTGAACTCGTAATTCATTGAAATCAGTTTCATTTCGAAGGAATCGAAGTGTAGTTTAAAATGAAAGAAACGAAGATGAAAAACTCCAAGTATTTTGAGAGTTATGATGGAAATACTTAGACTCGCGCTTTGGTTTAGCAATTTACTGACCTACCTCCGATTGATTGACCATAACTCACTCAATTGAACTCGTAATTCATTTAAATCAGTTTCATTTCGAAGGAATCGAAGTGTAGTTTAAAACGAAAGAAACGAAGATGAAAAACTCCAAGTATTTTGAGAGTTATGATGGAAATAGTTAGACTCGCGCTTTGGTTTAGCAATTTACTGACCTAACTCCGATTGATTGACCATAACTCACTCAATTGAACTCGTAATTCATTGAAATTAGTTTCATTTCGAAGGAATCGAAGTGTAGTTTAAAACGAAAGAAACGGAGATGAAAAATTCCAAGTAATTTGAGAGTTATGATGGAAATAGTTAGACTCGCGCTTTGGTTTAGCAATTTATTGACCTACCTCCGATTGATTGACCATAACTCACTAAATTTAACTCGTAATTCATTGAAATTAGTTTCATTTCGAAGGAATCGAAGTGTAGTTTAAAACGAAAGAAACGGAGATGAAAAACTCCAAGTAATTTGAGAGTTATGATGGAAATACTTAGACTCGCGCTTTGGTTTAGCAATTTACTGACCTACCTCCGATTGATTGACCATAACTCACTCAATTGAACTCGTAATTCATTGAAATCAGTTTCATTTCGAAGGAATCGAAGTGTAGTTTAAAATGAAAGAAACGAAGATGAAAAACTCCAAGTATTTTGAGAGTTATGATGGAAATAGTTAGACTCGCGCTTTGGTTTAGCAATTTACTAACCTACCTCCGATTGATTGATCATAACTCACCCAATTTAACTCGTAATTTATTGAAATTAGTTTCATTTCGATGGAATCGAAGTGTCGTTTCAAACGAAAGAAACGGAGATGAAAAACTCCAAGTATTTTGAGAGTTATGATGGAAATAGTTAGACTCCCGCTTTGGTTTAGTAATTTACTGACCTACCTCCGATTGATTGACCATAACTCACTCAATTGAACTCGTAATTCATTGAAATTAGTTTTATTTCGAAGAAATCGAAGTGTAGTTTAAAACGAAAGAAACGGAGATGAAAAACTCCAAGTATTTTAAGAGTTATGATGAAAATAGTTAGACTCGCGCTTTGGTTTAGAAATTTACTGACCTACCTCCGATTGATTGACCATAACTCACTCAATTGAACTCGTAATTCATTGAAATTAGTTTCATTTCGAAGGAATCGAAGTGTAGTTTAAAACGAAAGAAACGGAGATGAAAATTTCCAAGTATTTTGAGAGTTATGATGAAAATAGTTAGACTCACGCTTTGGTTTAGCAATTTACTGACCTACCTCCGATTGATTGACCATAACTCACCCAATTTAACTCGTAATTTATTGAAATTAGTTTCATTTCGAAGGAATCGAAGTGTCGTTTCAAACGAAAGAAACAGAGATGAAAAACTCCAAGTATTTTGAGAGTTATGATGAAAATAGTTAGACTCGCGCTTTGGTTTAGCAATTTACTGAGTTTAAAACGAAAGAAACGGAGATGAAAAACTTCAAGTATTTTGAGAGTTATGACGAAAATAGTTAGACTCGCGCTTTGGTTTAGCAATTTACTGACCTACCTCCGATTGATTGACCATAACTCACTCAATTTTACTCGTAATTCATTAAAATTAGTTCCATTTCGAAAGAATCGAAGTTTAGTTGAAAACGAAAGAAACGGAGATGAAAAACAACAAGTATTTTGAGACTTATGATGGAGCTTGTTAGACTCGCGCTTTGGTTTACCAATTTACTGACCTACCTCCGATTGATTGACCATAACTCACTCAATTTAACTTGTAATTCATTGAAATCAGTTTCATTTCGAAGGAATCGAAGTGTAGTTTAAAACGAAAGAAACGAAGATGAAAAACTCCAAGTATTTTGAGAGTTATGATGGAAATAGTTAGACTCGCGCTTTGGTTTAGCAATTTACTGACCTACCTCCGATTGATTGACCATAACTCACTCAATTGAACTCGTAATTCATTGAAATTAGTTTCATTTCGAAGGAATCGAAGTGTAGTTTAAAACGAAAGAAACGGAGATGAAAAACAACAAGTATTTTGAGACTTATGATGGAGCTTGTTAGACTCGCGCTTTGGTTTAGCAATTTACTGACCTACCTCCGATTGATTGACCATAACTCACTCAATTTAACTCGTAATTCATTGAAATCAGTTTCATTTCGAAGGAATCGAAGTGTAGTTTAAAACGAAAGAAACGAAGATGAAAAACTCCAAGTATTTTGAGAGTTATGATGGAAATAGTTAGACTCGCGCTTTGGTTTAGCAATTTACTGACATACTTCCGATTGATTGACTGTAACTCACTTAATTTAACTCGTAATTCATTGAAATTAGTTCCATTTCGAAGGAATCGAAGTGTAGTTTAAAACGAAAGAAACGGAGATGAAAAACTCTAAGTATTTTGAGAGTTATGATGGAAATAGTTAGAGTCGCGCTTTGGTTTAGCAATTTACAGACCTACCTCCGATTGATTGACCATAACTCACTCAATTGAACTCGTAATTCATTTAAATTTGTTTCATTTCGAAGGAATCGAAGTGTAGTTTAAAACGAAAGAAACGGAAATGAAAAACTCTAAGTATTTTGAGAGTTATGATGGAAATAGTTAGACTCGCGCTTTGGTTTAGCAATTTACTGACCTACCTCCGATTGATTGACCATAACTCACTCAATTTAACTCGTAATTCATTGAAATCAGTTTCATTTCGAAGGAATCGAAGTGTAGTTTAAAACGAAAGAAACGAAGATGAAAAACTCCAAGTATTTTGAGAGTTATGATGGAAATAGTTAGATTCGCGCTTTGGTTTAGCAATTTACTGACCTACCTCCGATTGAGTGACCATAACTCACTCAATTGAACTCGTAATTCATTGAAATTAGTTTCATTTCGAAGGAATCGAAGTGTAATTTAAAACGAAAGAAACGGAGATGAAAAACTCCAAGTATTTTGAGAGTTATGATGGAAATAGTTAGACTCGCGCTTTGGTTTAGCAATTTACTGACTTACCTCCGATTGATTGACCATAACTCACTCAATTGAACTCGTAATTCATTGAAATTAGTTTCATTTCGAAGAAATCGAAGTGTAGTTTAAAACAAAAGAAACGGAGATGAAAAACTACAAGTATTTTGAGAGTTATGATGAAAATAGTTAGACTCGCGCTTTGGTTTAGCAATTTACTGACTTACCTCCGATTGATTGACCGTAACTCACTCAATTTACTTCGTAATTCATTGAAATCAGTTTCATTTCGAAGGAATCGAAGTGTAGTTTAAACTGAAAGAAACGGAGATGAAAAATATTAAGTATTTTAAGAGTTATGATGAAAATAATTAGACTCGCGCTTTGGTTTAGCAATTTACTGACCTACCTCCGATTGATTGACCATAACTCACTCAATTTTACTCGTAATTCATTAAAATTAGTTCCATTTCGAAAGAATCGAAGTTTAGTTGAAAACGAAAGAAACGGAGATGAAAAACAACAAGTATTTTGAGACTTATGATAGAGCTTGTTAGACTCGCGCTTTGGTTTAGCAATTTACTGACCTACCTCCGATTGATTGACCATAACTCACTCAATTGAACTCGTAATTCATTGAAATTAGTTTCATTTCGAAGGATCGAAGTGTAGTTTAAAACGAAAGAAACGGAGATGAAAAATATTAAGTATTTTATGAGTTATGATGAAAATAATTAGACTCGCGCTTTGGTTTAGCAATTTACTGACCTACCTCCGATTGATTGACCATAACTCACTAAATTTAACTCGTAATTCATTGAAATTTGTTTCATTTCGAAGGAATCGAAGTGTAGTTTAAAACGAAAGAAACGGAGATGGAAAACTCCAAGTAATTTGAGAGTTATGATGGAAATACTTAGACTCGCGCTTTGGTTTAGCAATTTACTGACCTACCTCCGATTGATTGACCATAACTCACTCAATTGAACTCGTAATTCATTGAAATTAGTTTCATTTCGAAGGAATCGAAGTGTAGTTTAAAACGAAAGAAACGGAGATGAAAAACTCCAAGTAATTTGAGAGTTATGATGGAAATACTTAGACTCGCGCTTTGGTTTAGCAATTTACTGACCTACCTCCGATTGATTGACCATAACTCACTCAATTGAACTCGTAATTCATTGAAATCAGTTTCATTTCGAAGGAATCGAAGTGTAGTTTAAAACGAAAGAAACGAAGATGAAAAACTCCAAGTATTTTGAGAGTTATGATGGAAATAGTTAGACTCGCGCTTTGGTTTAGCAATTTACTGACCTAACTCCGATTGATTGACCATAACTCACTCAATTGAACTCGTAATTCATTGAAATTAGTTTCATTTCGAAGGAATCGAAGTGTAGTTTAAAACGAAAGAAACGGAGATGAAAAATTCCAAGTAATTTGAGAGTTATGATGGAAATAGTTAGACTCGCGCTTTGGTTTAGCAATTTATTGACCTACCTCCGATTGATTGACCATAACTCACTAAATTTAACTCGTAATTCATTGAAATTAGTTTCATTTCGAAGGAATCGAAGTGTAGTTTAAAACGAAAGAAACGGAGATGAAAAACTCCAAGTAATTTGAGAGTTATGATGGAAATACTTAGACTCGCGCTTTGGTTTAGCAATTTACTGACCTACCTCCGATTGATTGACCATAACTCACTCAATTGAACTCGTAATTCATTGAAATCAGTTTCATTTCGAAGGAATCGAAGTGTAGTTTAAAATGAAAGAAACGAAGATGAAAAACTCCAAGTATTTTGAGAGTTATGATGGAAATACTTAGACTCGCGCTTTGGTTTAGCAATTTACTGACCTACCTCCGATTGATTGACCATAACTCACTCAATTGAACTCGTAATTCATTTAAATCAGTTTCATTTCGAAGGAATCGAAGTGTAGTTTAAAACGAAAGAAACGAAGATGAAAAACTCCAAGTATTTTGAGAGTTATGATGGAAATAGTTAGACTCGCGCTTTGGTTTAGCAATTTACTGACCTAACTCCGATTGATTGACCATAACTCACTCAATTGAACTCGTAATTCATTGAAATTAGTTTCATTTCGAAGGAATCGAAGTGTAATTTAAAACGAAAGAAACGGAGATGAAAAACTCCAAGTATTTTGAGAGTTATGATGGAAATAGTTAGACTCGCGCTTTGGTTTAGCAATTTACTGACCTACCTCCGATTGATTGACCATAACTCACTCAATTGAACTCGTAATTCATTGAAATTAGTTTCATTTCGAAGAAATCGAAGTGTAGTTTAAAACAAAAGAAACGGAGATGAAAAACTACAAGTATTTTGAGAGTTATGATGGAAATAGTTAGACTCGCGCTTTGGTTTAGCAATTTACTGACCTACCTCCGATTGATTGACCATAACTCACTCAATTGAACTCCTAATTCATTGAAATTAGTTTCATTTCGAAGGAATCGAAGTGTAGTTTAAAACGAAAGAAACGGAGATGAAAAACAACAAGTATTTTGAGACTTATGATGGAGCTTGTTAGACTCGCGCTTTGGTTTAGCAATTTACAGACCTACCTCCGATTGATTGACCATAACTCACTCAACTTAACTCGTAATTCATTGAAATCAGTTTCATTTCGAAGGAATCGAAGTGTAGTTTAAAACGAAAGAAACGAAGATGAAAAACTCCAAGTATTTTGAGAGTTATGATGGAAATAGTTAGACTCGCGCTTTGGTTTAGTAATTTACTGACATACTTCCGATTGATTGACTGTAACTCACTCAATTTAACTCGTAATTCATTGAAATTAGTTCCATTTCGAAGGAATCGAAGTGTAGTTTAAAACGAAAGAAACGGAGATGAAAAACTCTAAGTATTTTGAGAGTTATGATGGAAATAGTTAGAGTCGCGCTTTGGTTTAGCAATTTACAGACCTACCTCCGATTGATTGACCATAACTCACTCAATTGAACTCGTAATTCATTGAAATTAGTTTCATTTCGAAGGAATCGAAGTGTAGTTTAAAACGAAAGAAACGGAAATGAAAAACTCTAAGTATTTTGAGAGTTATGATGGAAATAGTTAGACTCGCGCTTTGGTTTAGCAATTTACTGACCTACCTCCGATTGATTGACCATAACTCACTCAATTTAACTCGTAATTCATTGAAATCAGTTTCATTTCGAAGGAATCGAAGTGTAGTTTAAAACGAAAGAAACGAAGATGAAAAACTCCAAGTATTTTGAGAGTTATGATGGAAATAGTTAGATTCGCGCTTTGGTTTAGCAATTTACTGACCTACCTCCGATTGAGTGACCATAACTCCCTCAATTGAACTCGTAATTCATTGAAATTAGTTTCATTTCGAAGGAATCGAAGTGTAATTTAAAACGAAAGAAACGGAGATGAAAAACTCCAAGTATTTTGAGAGTTATGATGGAAATAGTTAGACTCGCGCTTTGGTTTAGCAATTTACTGACCTACCTCCGATTGATTGACCATAACTCACTCAATTGAACTCGTAATTCATTGAAATTAGTTTCATTTCGAAGAAATCGAAGTGTAGTTTAAAACGAAAGAAACGGAGATGAAAAACTCCAAGTAATTTGAGAGTTATGATGGAAATACTTAGACTCGCGCTTTGGTTTAGCAATTTACTGACCTACCTCCGATTGATTGACCATAACTCACTCAATTGAACTCGTAATTCATTGAAATCAGTTTCATTTCGAAAGAATCGAAGTGTAGTTTAAAATGAAAGAAACGAAGATGAAAAACTCCAAGTATTTTGAGAGTTATGATGGAAATACTTAGACTCGCGCTTTGGTTTAGCAATTTACTGACCTACCTCCGATTGATTGACCATAACTCACTCAATTGAACTCGTAATTCATTTAAATCAGTTTCATTTCGAAGGAATCGAAGTGTAGTTTAAAACGAAAGAAACGGAGATGGAAAACTCCAAGTAATTTGAGAGTTATGATGGAAATACTTAGACTCGCGCTTTGGTTTAGCAATTTACTGACCTACCTCCGATTGATTGACCATAACTCACTCAATTGAACTCGTAATTCATTGAAATTAGTTTCATTTCGAAGGAATCGAAGTGTAGTTTAAAACGAAAGAAACGGAGATGAAAAACTCCAAGTAATTTGAGAGTTATGATGGAAATACTTAGACTCGCGCTTTGGTTTAGCAATTTACTGACCTACCTCCGATTGATTGACCATAACTCACTCAATTGAACTCGTAATTCATTGAAATCAGTTTCATTTCGAAGGAATCGAAGTGTAGTTTAAAACGAAAGAAACGAAGATGAAAAACTCCAAGTATTTTGAGAGTTATGATGGAAATAGTTAGACTCGCGCTTTGGTTTAGCAATTTACTGACCTAACTCCGATTGATTGACCATAACTCACTCAATTGAACTCGTAATTCATTGAAATTAGTTTCATTTCGAAGGAATCGAAGTGTAGTTTAAAACGAAAGAAACGGAGATGAAAAATTCCAAGTAATTTGAGAGTTATGATGGAAATAGTTAGACTCGCGCTTTGGTTTAGCAATTTATTGACCTACCTCCGATTGATTGACCATAACTCACTAAATTTAACTCGTAATTCATTGAAATTAGTTTCATTTCGAAGGAATCGAAGTGTAGTTTAAAACGAAAGAAACGGAGATGAAAAACTCCAAGTAATTTGAGAGTTATGATGGAAATACTTAGACTCGCGCTTTGGTTTAGCAATTTACTGACCTACCTCCGATTGATTGACCATAACTCACTCAATTGAACTCGTAATTCATTGAAATCAGTTTCATTTCGAAGGAATCGAAGTGTAGTTTAAAATGAAAGAAACGAAGATGAAAAACTCCAAGTATTTTGAGAGTTATGATGGAAATACTTAGACTCGCGCTTTGGTTTAGCAATTTACTGACCTACCTCCGATTGATTGACCATAACTCACTCAATTGAACTCGTAATTCATTTAAATCAGTTTCATTTCGAAGGAATCGAAGTGTAGTTTAAAACGAAAGAAACGAAGATGAAAAACTCCAAGTATTTTGAGAGTTATGATGGAAATAGTTAGACTCGCGCTTTGGTTTAGCAATTTACTGACCTAACTCCGATTGATTGACCATAACTCACTCAATTGAACTCGTAATTCATTGAAATTAGTTTCATTTCGAAGGAATCGAAGTGTAGTTTAAAACGAAAGAAACGGAGATGAAAAATTCCAAGTAATTTGAGAGTTATGATGGAAATAGTTAGACTCGCGCTTTGGTTTAGCAATTTATTGACCTACCTCCGATTGATTGACCATAACTCACTAAATTTAACTCGTAATTCATTGAAATTAGTTTCATTTCGAAGGAATCGAAGTGTAGTTTAAAACGAAAGAAACGGAGATGAAAAACTCCAAGTAATTTGAGAGTTATGATGGAAATACTTAGACTCGCGCTTTGGTTTAGCAATTTACTGACCTACCTCCGATTGATTGACCATAACTCACTCAATTGAACTCGTAATTCATTGAAATCAGTTTCATTTCGAAGGAATCGAAGTGTAGTTTAAAATGAAAGAAACGAAGATGAAAAACTCCAAGTATTTTGAGAGTTATGATGGAAATAGTTAGACTCGCGCTTTGGTTTAGCAATTTACTAACCTACCTCCGATTGATTGATCATAACTCACCCAATTTAACTCGTAATTTATTGAAATTAGTTTCATTTCGATGGAATCGAAGTGTCGTTTCAAACGAAAGAAACGGAGATGAAAAACTCCAAGTATTTTGAGAGTTATGATGGAAATAGTTAGACTCCCGCTTTGGTTTAGTAATTTACTGACCTACCTCCGATTGATTGACCATAACTCACTCAATTGAACTCGTAATTCATTGAAATTAGTTTCATTTCGAAGAAATCGAAGTGTAGTTTAAAACGAAAGAAACGGAGATGAAAAACTCCAAGTATTTTAAGAGTTATGATGAAAATAGTTAGACTCGCGCTTTGGTTTAGAAATTTACTGACCTACCTCCGATTGATTGACCATAACTCACTCAATTGAACTCGTAATTCATTGAAATTAGTTTCATTTCGAAGGAATCGAAGTGTAGTTTAAAACGAAAGAAACGGAGATGAAAATTTCCAAGTATTTTGAGAGTTATGATGAAAATAGTTAGACTCACGCTTTGGTTTAGCAATTTACTGACCTACCTCCGATTGATTGACCATAACTCACCCAATTTAACTCGTAATTTATTGAAATTAGTTTCATTTCGAAGGAATCGAAGTGTCGTTTCAAACGAAAGAAACAGAGATGAAAAACTCCAAGTATTTTGAGAGTTATGATGGAAATAGTTAGACTCGCGCTTTGGTTTAGCAATTTACTGAGTTTAAAACGAAAGAAACGGAGATGAAAAACTTCAAGTATTTTGAGAGTTATGACGAAAATAGTTAGACTCGCGCTTTGGTTTAGCAATTTACTGACCTACCTCCGATTGATTGACCATAACTCACTCAATTTTACTCGTAATTCATTAAAATTAGTTCCATTTCGAAAGAATCGAAGTTTAGTTGAAAACGAAAGAAACGGAGATGAAAAACAACAAGTATTTTGAGACTTATGATGGAGCTTGTTAGACTCGCGCTTTGGTTTACCAATTTACTGACCTACCTCCGATTGATTGACCATAACTCACTCAATTTAACTTGTAATTCATTGAAATCAGTTTCATTTCGAAGGAATCGAAGTGTAGTTTAAAACGAAAGAAACGAAGATGAAAAACTCCAAGTATTTTGAGAGTTATGATGGAAATAGTTAGACTCGCGCTTTGGTTTAGCAATTTACTGACCTACCTCCGATTGATTGACCATAACTCACTCAATTGAACTCGTAATTCATTGAAATTAGTTTCATTTCGAAGGAATCGAAGTGTAGTTTAAAACGAAAGAAACGGAGATGAAAAACAACAAGTATTTTGAGACTTATGATGGAGCTTGTTAGACTCGCGCTTTGGTTTAGCAATTTACTGACCTACCTCCGATTGATTGACCATAACTCACTCAATTTAACTCGTAATTCATTGAAATCAGTTTCATTTCGAAGGAATCGAAGTGTAGTTTAAAACGAAAGAAACGAAGATGAAAAACTCCAAGTATTTTGAGAGTTATGATGGAAATAGTTAGACTCGCGCTTTGGTTTAGCAATTTACTGACATACTTCCGATTGATTGACTGTAAGTCACTCAATTTAACTCGTAATTCATTGAAATTAGTTCCATTTCGAAGGAATCGAAGTGTAGTTTAAAACGAAAGAAACGGAGATGAAAAACTCTAAGTATTTTGAGAGTTATGATGGAAATAGTTAGAGTCGCGCTTTGGTTTAGCAATTTACAGACCTACCTCCGATTGATTGACCATAACTCACTCAATTGAACTCGTAATTCATTTAAATTTGTTTCATTTCGAAGGAATCGAAGTGTAGTTTAAAACGAAAGAAACGGAAATGAAAAACTCTAAGTATTTTGAGAGTTATGATGGAAATAGTTAGACTCGCGCTTTGGTTTAGCAATTTACTGACCTACCTCCGATTGATTGACCATAACTCACTCAATTTAACTCGTAATTCATTGAAATCAGTTTCATTTCGAAGGAATCGAAGTGTAGTTTAAAACGAAAGAAACGAAGATGAAAAACTCCAAGTATTTTGAGAGTTATGATGGAAATAGTTAGATTCGCGCTTTGGTTTAGCAATTTACTGACCTACCTCCGATTGAGTGACCATAACTCACTCAATTGAACTCGTAATTCATTGAAATTAGTTTCATTTCGAAGGAATCGAAGTGTAATTTAAAACGAAAGAAACGGAGATGAAAAACTCCAAGTATTTTGAGAGTTATGATGGAAATAGTTAGACTCGCGCTTTGGTTTAGCAATTTACTGACTTACCTCCGATTGATTGACCATAACTCACTCAATTGAACTCGTAATTCATTGAAATTAGTTTCATTTCGAAGAAATCGAAGTGTAGTTTAAAACAAAAGAAACGGAGATGAAAAACTACAAGTATTTTGAGAGTTATGATGAAAATAGTTAGACTCGCGCTTTGGTTTAGCAATTTACTGACTTACCTCCGATTGATTGACCGTAACTCACTCAATTTACTTCGTAATTCATTGAAATCAGTTTCATTTCGAAGGAATCGAAGTGTAGTTTAAACTGAAAGAAACGGAGATGAAAAATATTAAGTATTTTAAGAGTTATGATGAAAATAATTAGACTCGCGCTTTGGTTTAGCAATTTACTGACCTACCTCCGATTGATTGACCATAACTCACTCAATTTTACTCGTAATTCATTAAAATTAGTTCCATTTCGAAAGAATCGAAGTTTAGTTGAAAACGAAAGAAACGGAGATGAAAAACAACAAGTATTTTGAGACTTATGATAGAGCTTGTTAGACTCGCGCTTTGGTTTAGCAATTTACTGACCTACCTCCGATTGATTGACCATAACTCACTCAATTGAACTCGTAATTCATTGAAATTAGTTTCATTTCGAAGGATCGAAGTGTAGTTTAAAACGAAAGAAACGGAGATGAAAAATATTAAGTATTTTATGAGTTATGATGAAAATAATTAGACTCGCGCTTTGGTTTAGCAATTTACTGACCTACCTCCGATTGATTGACCATAACTCACTAAATTTAACTCGTAATTCATTGAAATTAGTTTCATTTCGAAGGAATCGAAGTGTAGTTTAAAACGAAAGAAACGGAGATGGAAAACTCCAAGTAATTTGAGAGTTATGATGGAAATACTTAGACTCGCGCTTTGGTTTAGCAATTTACTGACCTACCTCCGATTGATTGACCATAACTCACTCAATTGAACTCGTAATTCATTGAAATTAGTTTCATTTCGAAGGAATCGAAGTGTAGTTTAAAACGAAAGAAACGGAGATGAAAAACTCCAAGTAATTTGAGAGTTATGATGGAAATACTTAGACTCGCGCTTTGGTTTAGCAATTTACTGACCTACCTCCGATTGATTGACCATAACTCACTCAATTGAACTCGTAATTCATTGAAATCAGTTTCATTTCGAAGGAATCGAAGTGTAGTTTAAAACGAAAGAAACGAAGATGAAAAACTCCAAGTATTTTGAGAGTTATGATGGAAATAGTTAGACTCGCGCTTTGGTTTAGCAATTTACTGACCTAACTCCGATTGATTGACCATAACTCACTCAATTGAACTCGTAATTCATTGAAATTAGTTTCATTTCGAAGGAATCGAAGTGTAGTTTAAAACGAAAGAAACGGAGATGAAAAATTCCAAGTAATTTGAGAGTTATGATGGAAATAGTTAGACTCGCGCTTTGGTTTAGCAATTTATTGACCTACCTCCGATTGATTGACCATAACTCACTAAATTTAACTCGTAATTCATTGAAATTTGTTTCATTTCGAAGGAATCGAAGTGTAGTTTAAAACGAAAGAAACGGAGATGAAAAACTCCAAGTATTTTGAGAGTTATGATGGAAATAGTTAGACTCGCGCTTTGGTTTAGCAATTTACTGACCTACCTCCGATTGATTGACCATAACTCACTCAATTGAACTCGTAATTCATTGAAATCAGTTTCATTTCGAAGGAATCGAAGTGTAGTTTAAAATGAAAGAAACGAAGATGAAAAACTCCAAGTATTTTGAGAGTTATGATGGAAATACTTAGACTCGCGCTTTGGTTTAGCAATTTACTGACCTACCTCCGATTGATTGACCATAACTCACTCAATTGAACTCGTAATTCATTGAAATCAGTTTCATTTCGAAGGAATCGAAGTGTAGTTTAAAACGAAAGAAACGAAGATGAAAAACTCCAAGTATTTTGAGAGTTATGATGGAAATAGTTAGACTCGCGCTTTGGTTTAGCAATTTACTGACCTAACTCCGATTGATTGACCATAACTCACTCAATTGAACTCGTAATTCATTGAAATTAGTTTCATTTCGATAGAATCGAAGTGTAGTTTAAAACGAAAGAAACGGAGATGAAAAATTCCAAGTAATTTGAGAGTTATGATGGAAATAGTTAGACTCGCGCTTTGGTTTAGCAATTTATTGACCTACCTCCGATTGATTGACCATAACTCACTAAATTTAACTCGTAATTCATTGAAATTAGTTTCATTTCGAAGGAATCGAAGTGTAGTTTAAAACGAAAGAAACGGAGATGAAAAACTCCAAGTAATTTGAGAGTTATGATGGAAATACTTAGACTCGCGCTTTGGTTTAGCAATTTACTGACCTACCTCCGATTGATTGACCATAACTCACTCAATTGAACTCGTAATTCATTGAAATCAGTTTCATTTCGAAGGAATCGAAGTGTAGTTTAAAATGAAAGAAACGAAGATGAAAAACTCCAAGTATTTTGAGAGTTATGATGGAAATAGTTAGACTCGCGCTTTGGTTTAGCAATTTACTAACCTACCTCCGATTGATTGACCATAACTCACCCAATTTAACTCGTAATTTATTGAAATCAGTTTCATTTCGATGGAATCGAAGTGTCGTTTCAAACGAAAGAAACGGAGATGAAAAACTCCAAGTATTTTGAGAGTTATGATGGAAATAGTTAGACTCCCGCTTTGGTTTAGCAATTTACTGACCTAACTCCGATTGATTGACCATAACTCACTCAATTGAACTCGTAATTCATTGAAATTAGTTTCATTTCGAAGGAATCGAAGTGTAGTTTAAAACGAAAGAAACGGAGATGAAAAATTCCAAGTAATTTGAGAGTTATGATGGAAATAGTTAGACTCGCGCTTTGGTTTAGCAATTTATTGACCTACCTCCGATTGATTGACCATAACTCACTAAATTTAACTCGTAATTCATTGAAATTAGTTTCATTTCGAAGGAATCGAAGTGTAGTTTAAAACGAAAGAAACGGAGATGAAAAACTCCAAGTAATTTGAGAGTTATGATGGAAATACTTAGACTCGCGCTTTGGTTTAGCAATTTACTGACCTACCTCCGATTGATTGACCATAACTCACTCAATTGAACTCGTAATTCATTGAAATCAGTTTCATTTCGAAGGAATCGAAGTGTAGTTTAAAATGAAAGAAACGAAGATGAAAAACTCCAAGTATTTTGAGAGTTATGATGGAAATAGTTAGACTCGCGCTTTGGTTTAGCAATTTACTAACCTACCTCCGATTGATTGACCATAACTCACCCAATTTAACTCGTAATTTATTGAAATTAGTTTCATTTCGATGGAATCGAAGTGTCGTTTCAAACGAAAGAAACGGAGATGAAAAACTCCAAGTATTTTGAGAGTTATGATGGAAATAGTTAGACTCCCGCTTTGGTTTAGTAATTTACTGACCTACCTCCGATTGATTGACCATAACTCACTCAATTGAACTCGTAATTCATTGAAATTAGTTTCATTTCGAAGAAATCGAAGTGTAGTTTAAAACGAAAGAAATGGAGATGAAAAACTCCAAGTATTTTAAGAGTTATGATGAAAATAGTTAGACTCGCGCTTTGGTTTAGAAATTTACTGACCTACCTCCGATTGATTGACCATAACTCACTCAATTGAACTCGTAATTCATTGAAATTAGTTTCATTTCGAAGGAATCGAAGTGTAGTTTAAAACGAAAGAAACGGAGATGAAAATTTCCAAGTATTTTGAGAGTTATGATGAAAATAGTTAGACTCACGCTTTGGTTTAGCAATTTACTGACCTACCTCCGATTGATTGACCATAACTCACCCAATTTAACTCGTAATTTATTGAAATTAGTTTCATTTCGAAGGAATCGAAGTGTCGTTTCAAACGAAAGAAACAGAGATGAAAAACTCCAAGTATTTTGAGAGTTATGATGGAAATAGTTAGACTCGCGCTTTGGTTTAGCAATTTACTGAGTTTAAAACGAAAGAAACGGAGATGAAAAACTTCAAGTATTTTGAGAGTTATGACGAAAATAGTTAGACTCGCGCTTTGGTTTAGCAATTTA
Source organism: Tasmannia lanceolata (assembly GCF_043159265.1). NCBI lineage: Eukaryota > Viridiplantae > Streptophyta > Magnoliopsida > Canellales > Winteraceae > Tasmannia > Tasmannia lanceolata. Next base: position 1,690,620 of record NW_027518678.1, read on the forward strand.
CTGACCTACCTCCGATTGATTGACCATAACTCACTCAATTTTACTCGTAATTCATTAAAATTAGTTCAATTTCGAAAGAATCGAAGTTTAGTTGAAAACGAAAGAAACGGAGATGAAAAACAACAAGTATTTTGAGACTTATGATGGAGCTTGTTAGACTCGCGCTTTGGTTTAGCAATTTACTGACCTACCTCCGATTGATTGACCATAACTCACTCAATTTAACTTGTAATTCATTGAAATCAGTTTCATTTCGAAGGAATCGAAGTGTAGTTTAAAACGAAAGAAACGAAGATGAAAAACTCCAAGTATTTTGAGAGTTATGATGGAAATAGTTAGACTCGCGCTTTGGTTTAGCAATTTACTGACCTACCTCCGATTGATTGACCATAACTCACTCAATTGAACTCGTAATTCATTGAAATTAGTTTCATTTCGAAGGAATCGAAGTGTAGTTTAAAACGAAAGAAACGGAGATGAAAAACAACAAGTATTTTGAGACTTATGATGGAGCTTGTTAGACTCGCGCTTTGGTTTAGCAATTTACTGACCTACCTCCGATTGATTGACCATAACTCACTCAATTTAACTCGTAATTCATTGAAATCAGTTTCATTTCGAAGGAATCGAAGTGTAGTTTAAAACGAAAGAAACGAAGATGAAAAACTCCAAGTATTTTGAGAGTTATGATAGAAATAGTTAGACTCGCGCTTTGGTTTAGCAATTTACTGACATACTTCCGATTGATTGACTGTAACTCACTCAATTTAACTCGTAATTCATTGAAATTAGTTCCATTTCGAAGGAATCAAAGTGTAGTTTAAAACGAAAGAAACGGAGATGAAAAACTCTAAGTATTTTGAGAGTTATGATGGAAATAGTTAGAGTCGCGCTTTGGTTTAGCAATTTACAGACCTACCTCCGATTGATTGACCATAACTCACTCAATTGAACTCGTAATTCATTTAAATTTGTTTCATTTCGAAGGAATCGAAGTGTAGTTTAAAACGAAAGAAACGGAAATGAAAAACTCTAAGTATTTTGAGAGTTATGATGGAAATAGTTAGACTCGCGCTTTGGTTTAGCAATTTACTGACCTACCTCCGATTGATTGACCATAACTCACTCAATTTAACTCGTAATTCATTGAAATCAGTTTCATTTCGAAGGAATCGAAGTGTAGTTTAAAACGAAAGAAACGAAGATGAAAAACTCCAAGTATTTTGAGAGTTATGATGGAAATAGTTAGATTCGCGCTTTGGTTTAGCAATTTACTGACCTACCTCCGATTGAGTGACCATAACTCACTCAATTGAACTCGTAATTCATTGAAATTAGTTTCATTTCGAAGGAATCGAAGTGTAATTTAAAACGAAAGAAACGGAGATGAAAAACTCCAAGTATTTTGAGAGTTATGATGGAAATAGTTAGACTCGCGCTTTGGTTTAGCAATTTACTGACCTACCTCCGATTGATTGACCATAACTCACTCAATTGAACTCGTAATTCATTGAAATTAGTTTCATTTCGAAGAAATCGAAGTGTAGTTTAAAACAAAAGAAACGGAGATGAAAAACTACAAGTATTTTGAGAGTTATGATGAAAATAGTTAGACTCGCGCTTTGGTTTAGCAATTTACTGACTTACCTCCGATTGATTGACCGTAACTCACTCAATTTACTTCGTAATTCATTGAAATCAGTTTCATTTCGAAGGAATCGAAGTGTAGTTTAAACTGAAAGAAACGGAGATGAAAAATATTAAGTATTTTAAGAGTTATGATGAAAATAATTAGACTCGCGCTTTGGTTTAGCAATTTACTGACCTACCTCCGATTGATTGACCATAACTCACTCAATTTTACTCGTAATTCATTAAAATTAGTTCCATTTCGAAAGAATCGAAGTTTAGTTGAAAACGAAAGAAACGGAGATGAAAAACAACAAGTATTTTGAGACTTATGATAGAGCTTGTTAGACTCGCGCTTTGGTTTAGCAATTTACTGACCTACCTCCGATTGATTGAACATAACTCACTCAATTGAACTCGTAATTCATTGAAATTAGTTTCATTTCGAAGGATCGAAGTGTAGTTTAAAACGAAAGAAACGGAGATGAAAAATATTAAGTATTTTATGAGTTATGATGAAAATAATTAGACTCGCACTTTGGTTTAGCAATTTACTGACCTACCTCCGATTGATTGACCATAACTCACTAAATTTAACTCGTAATTCATTGAAATTAGTTTCATTTCGAAGGAATCGAAGTGTAGTTTAAAACGAAAGAAACGGAGATGGAAAACTCCAAGTAATTTGAGAGTTATGATGGAAATACTTAGACTCGCGCTTTGGTTTAGCAATTTACTGACCTACCTCCGATTGATTGACCATAACTCACTCAATTGAACTCGTAATTCATTGAAATTAGTTTCATTTCGAAGGAATCGAAGTGTAGTTTAAAACGAAAGAAACGGAGATGAAAAACTCCAAGTAATTTGAGAGTTATGATGGAAATACTTAGACTCGCGCTTTGGTTTAGCAATTTACTGACCTACTTCCGATTGATTGACCATAACTCACTCAATTGAACTCGTAATTCATTGAAATCAGTTTCATTTCGAAGGAATCGAAGTGTAGTTTAAAACGAAAGAAACGAAGATGAAAAACTCCAAGTATTTTGAGAGTTATGATGGAAATAGTTAGACTCGCGCTTTGGTTTAGCAATTTACTGACCTAACTCCGATTGATTGACCATAACTCACTCAATTGAACTCGTAATTCATTGAAATTAGTTTCATTTCGAAGGAATCGAAGTGTAGTTTAAAACGAAAGAAACGGAGATGAAAAATTCCAAGTAATTTGAGAGTTATGATGGAAATAGTTACACTCGCGCTTTGGTTTAGCAATTTATTGACCTACCTCCGATTGATTGACCATAACTCACTAAATTTAACTCGTAATTCATTGAAATTAGTTTCATTTCGAAGGAATCGAAGTGTAGTTTAAAACGAAAGAAACGGAGATGAAAAACTCCAAGTAATTTGAGAGTTATGATGGAAATACTTAGACTCGCGCTTTGGTTTAGCAATTTACTGACCTACCTCCGATTGATTGACCATAACTCACTCAATTCAACTCGTAATTCATTGAAATCAGTTTCATTTCGAAGGAATCGAAGTGTAGTTTAAAATGAAAGAAACGAAGATGAAAAACTACAAGTATTTTGAGAGTTATGATGGAAATAGTTAGACTCGCGCTTTGGTTTAGCAATTTACTAACCTACCTCCGATTGATTGACCATAACTCACCCAATTTAACTCGTAATTTATTGAAATTAGTTTCATTTCGATGGAATCGAAGTGTCGTTTCAAACGAAAGAAACGGAGATTAAAAACTCCAAGTATTTTGAGAGTTATGATGGAAATAGTTAGACTCCCGCTTTGGTTTAGTAATTTACTGACCTACCTCCGATTGATTGACCATAACTCACTCAATTGAACTCGTAATTCATTGAAATTAGTTTCATTTCGAAGAAATCGAAGTGTTGTTTAAAACGAAAGAAACGGAGATGAAAAACTCCAAGTATTTTAAAAGTTATGATGAAAATAGTTAGACTCGCGCTTTGGTTTAGAAATTTACTGACCTACCTCCGATTGATTGACCATAACTCACTCAATTTAACTCGTAATTCATTGAAATCAGTTTCATTTCGAAGGAATCGAAGTGTAGTTTAAAACGAAAGAAACGGAGATGAAAAACTCCAAGTAATTTGAGAGTTATGATGGAAATAGTTAGACTCGCGCTTTGGTTTAGCAATTTACTGACCTACCTCCGATTGATTGACCATAACTCACTAAATTTAACTCGTAATTCATTGAAATTAGTTTCATTTCGAAGGAATCGAAGTGTAGTTTAAAACGAAAGAAACGGAGATGAAAAACTCCAAGTAATTTGAGAGTTATGATGGAAATACTTAGACTCGCGCTTTGGTTTAGCAATTTACTGACCTACCTCCGATTGATTGACCATAACTCACTCAATTGAACTCGTAATTCATTGAAATCAGTTTCATTTCGAAGGAATCGAAGTGTAGTTTAAAATGAAATAAACGAAGATGAAAAACTCCAAGTATTTTGAGAGTTATGATGGAAATAGTTAGACTCGCGCTTTGGTTTAGCAATTTACTGACCTAACTCCGATTGATTGACCATAACTCACTCAATTGAACTCGTAATTCATTGAAATTAGTTTCATTTCGAAGGAATCGAAGTGTAGTTTAAAACGAAAGAAACGGAGATGAAAAACTCCAAGTAATTTGAGAGTTATGATGGAAATAGTTAGACTCGCGCTTTGGTTTAACAATTTACTGACCTACCTCCGATTGATTGACCATAACTCACTCAATTGAACTCGTAATTCATTGAAATTAGTTTCATTTCGAAGGAGTCGAAGTTTAGTTTAAAACGAAAGAAACGGAGATGAAAAACTCCTAGTATTTTGAGAGTTATGATGGAAATAGTTAGAGTCGCGCTTTGGTTTAGCAATTTACTGACCTACCTCCGATTGATTGACCATAACTCACTCAATTGAACTCGTAATTCATTGAAATTAGTTTCATTTCGAAGGAATCGAAGTGTAGTTTAAAACGAAAGAAACGGAGATGAAAAACTCCAAGTATTTTGAGAGTTATGATGGAAATATTTAGACTCGCGCTGTGGTTTAGCAATTTACTGACCTAACTCCGATTGATTGACCATAACTCACTCAATTCAACTCGTAATTCATTGAAATTAGCTCCATTTCGAAGGAATCGAAGTGTAGTTTAAAACGAACGAAACGGAGATGAAAAACTACAAGTATTTTGAGAGTTATGATGGAAGTGGTTAGACTCGCGCTTTGGTTTAGCAATTTACTGACCTACCTCCTATTGATTGACCATAACTCACTCAATTTTACTCGTAATTCATCGAAATTAGTTCCATTTCGAATGAATCGAAGTGTAGTTTAAAACGAAAGAAACAGAGATGTAAAACTCCAAGTATTTTGAGAGTTATGATGGAAATAGTTAGACTCGCGCTTTGGTTTAGCAATTTACTGACATACTTCCGATTGATTGACCATAACTCACTCAATTTAACTCGTAATTCATTGAAATTAGTTCTATTTCGAAGGAATCGAAGTATAGTTTAAAACGAAAGAAACGGAGATGAAAATTTTCCAAGTATTTTGAGAGTTATGATGGAAATAGTTAGACTCGCGCTTTGGTTTAGCAATTTAGTTACATACCTCCGATTGATTGACCATAACTCACTCAATTTAACTCTTAATTCATTGAAATTAGTTTCATTTCGAAGGAATCAAAGTGTAGTTTAAAACGAAAGAAACGAAGATGAAAAACTCCAAGTATTTTGAGAGTTTTGAAGGAAATAGTTAGACTCGCGCTTTGGTTTAGCAATTTACTGACCTACCTCCAATTGATTGACCATAACTCACTCAATTTAATTCGTAATTCATTGAAATCAGTTTCATTTCGAAGGAATCGAAGTGTACTTTAAAACGAAAGAAACGAAGATGAAAAACTCCAAGTATTTTGAGAGTTATGATAGAAATAGTTAGAGTCGCGCTTTGGTTTAGCAATTTACTGACCTACCTCCGATTGATTGACCATAACTCACTCAATTGAACTCGTAATTCATTGAAATTAGTTTCATTTCGAAGGAATCGAAGTGTAGTTTAAAACGAACAAAACGGAGATGAAAAACTACAAGTATTTTGAGAGTTATGATGGAAGTGGTTAGACTCGTGCTTTGGTTTAGCAATTTACTGACCTACCTTCGATTGATTGACCATAACTCAGTTAATTCGACTCGTAATTCATTGACATTAGTTACATTTCGAAGGAATCGAAGTTTAGTTTAAAACGAAAGAAACGGAGATGAAAAACTCCAAGTATTTTGAGAGTTATGATGGAAATAGTTAGACTCGCGCTTTGGTTTAGCAATTTACTGACCTACCTCCGATTGAGTGACCATAACTCACTCAATTGAACTCGTAATTCATTGAAATTAGTTTCATTTCGAAGGAATCGAAGTGTAATTTAAAACGAAAGAAACGGAGATGAAAAACTCCAAGTATTTTGAGAGTTATGATGGAAATAGTTAGACTCGCGCTTTGGTTTAGCAATTTACTGACCTACCTCCGATTGATTGACCATAACTCACTCAATTGAACTCGTAATTCATTGAAATTAGTTTCATTTCGAAGAAATCGAAGTGTAGTTTAAAACAAAAGAAACGGAGATGAAAAACTACAAGTATTTTGAGAGTTATGATGAAAATAGTTAGACTCGCGCTTTGGTTTAGCAATTTACTGACTTACCTCCGATTGATTGACCGTAACTCACTCAATTTACTTCGTAATTCATTGAAATCAGTTTCATTTCGAAGGAATCGAAGTGTAGTTTAAACTGAAAGAAACGGAGATGAAAAATATTAAGTATTTTAAGAGTTATGATGAAAATAATTAGACTCGCGCTTTGGTTTAGCAATTTACTGACCTACCTCCGATTGATTGACCATAACTCACTCAATTTTACTCGTAATTCATTAAAATTAGTTCCATTTCGAAAGAATCGAAGTTTAGTTGAAAACGAAAGAAACGGAGATGAAAAACAACAAGTATTTTGAGACTTATGATAGAGCTTGTTAGACTCGCGCTTTGGTTTAGCAATTTACTGACCTACCTCCGATTGATTGAACATAACTCACTCAATTGAACTCGTAATTCATTGAAATTAGTTTCATTTCGAAGGATCGAAGTGTAGTTTAAAACGAAAGAAACGGAGATGAAAAATATTAAGTATTTTATGAGTTATGATGAAAATAATTAGACTCGCGCTTTGGTTTAGCAATTTACTGACCTACCTCCGATTGATTGACCATAACTCACTAAATTTAACTCGTAATTCATTGAAATTAGTTTCATTTCGAAGGAATCGAAGTGTAGTTTAAAACGAAAGAAACGGAGATGGAAAACTCCAAGTAATTTGAGAGTTATGATGGAAATACTTAGACTCGCGCTTTGGTTTAGCAATTTACTGACCTACCTCCGATTGATTGACCATAACTCACTCAATTGAACTCGTAATTCATTGAAATTAGTTTCATTTCGAAGGAATCGAAGTGTAGTTTAAAACGAAAGAAACGGAGATGAAAAACTCCAAGTAATTTGAGAGTTATGATGGAAATACTTAGACTCGCGCTTTGGTTTAGCAATTTACTGACCTACTTCCGATTGATTGACCATAACTCACTCAATTGAACTCGTAATTCATTGAAATCAGTTTCATTTCGAAGGAATCGAAGTGTAGTTTAAAACGAAAGAAACGAAGATGAAAAACTCCAAGTATTTTGAGAGTTATGATGGAAATATTAAGACTCGCGCTTTGGTTTAGCAATTTACTGACCTAACTCCGATTGATTGACCATAACTCACTCAATTGAACTCGTAATTCATTGAAATTAGTTTCATTTCGAAGGAATCGAAGTGTAGTTTAAAACGAAAGAAACGGAGATGAAAAATTCCAAGTAATTTGAGAGTTATGATGGAAATAGTTACACTCGCGCTTTGGTTTAGCAATTTATTGACCTACCTCCGATTGATTGACCATAACTCACTAAATTTAACTCGTAATTCATTGAAATTAGTTTCATTTCGAAGGAATCGAAGTGTAGTTTAAAACGAAAGAAACGGAGATGAAAAACTCCAAGTAATTTGAGAGTTATGATGGAAATACTTAGACTCGCGCTTTGGTTTAGCAATTTACTGACCTACCTCCGATTGATTGACCATAACTCACTCAATTCAACTCGTAATTCATTGAAATCAGTTTCATTTCGAAGGAATCGAAGTGTAGTTTAAAATGAAAGAAACGAAGATGAAAAACTCCAAGTATTTTGAGAGTTATGATGGAAATAGTTAGACTCGCGCTTTGGTTTAGCAATTTACTAACCTACCTCCGATTGATTGACCATAACTCACCCAATTTAACTCGTAATTTATTGAAATTAGTTTCATTTCGATGGAATCGAAGTGTCGTTTCAAACGAAAGAAACGGAGATTAAAAACTCCAAGTATTTTGAGAGTTATGATGGAAATAGTTAGACTCCCGCTTTGGTTTAGTAATTTACTGACCTACCTCCGATTGATTGACCATAACTCACTCAATTGAACTCGTAATTCATTGAAATTAGTTTCATTTCGAAGAAATCGAAGTGTTGTTTAAAACGAAAGAAACGGAGATGAAAAACTCCAAGTATTTTAAAAGTTATGATGAAAATAGTTAGACTCGCGCTTTGGTTTAGAAATTTACTGACCTACCTCCGATTGATTGACCATAACTCACTCAATTTAACTCGTAATTCATTGAAATCAGTTTCATTTCGAAGGAATCGAAGTGTAGTTTAAAACGAAAGAAACGGAGATGAAAAACTCCAAGTAATTTGAGAGTTATGATGGAAATAGTTAGACTCGCGCTTTGGTTTAGCAATTTACTGACCTACCTCCGATTGATTGACCATAACTCACTAAATTTAACTCGTAATTCATTGAAATTAGTTTCATTTCGAAGGAATCGAAGTGTAGTTTAAAACGAAAGAAACGGAGATGAAAAACTCCAAGTAATTTGAGAGTTATGATGGAAATACTTAGACTCGCGCTTTGGTTTAGCAATTTACTGACCTACCTCCGATTGATTGACCATAACTCACTCAATTGAACTCGTAATTCATTGAAATCAGTTTCATTTCGAAGGAATCGAAGTGTAGTTTAAAATGAAATAAACGAAGATGAAAAACTCCAAGTATTTTGAGAGTTATGATGGAAATAGTTAGACTCGCGCTTTGGTTTAGCAATTTACTGACCTAACTCCGATTGATTGACCATAACTCACTCAATTGAACTCGTAATTCATTGAAATTAGTTTCATTTCGAAGGAATCGAAGTGTAGTTTAAAACGAAAGAAACGGAGATGAAAAACTCCAAGTAATTTGAGAGTTATGATGGAAATAGTTAGACTCGCGCTTTGGTTTAGCAATTTACTGACCTACCTCCGATTGATTGACCATAACTCACTCAATTGAACTCGTAATTCATTGAAATTAGTTTCATTTCGAAGGAGTCGAAGTTTAGTTTAAAACGAAAGAAACGGAGATGAAAAACTCCTAGTATTTTGAGAGTTATGATGGAAATAGTTAGAGTCGCGCTTTGGTTTAGCAATTTACTGACCTACCTCCGATTGATTGACCATAACTCACTCAATTGAACTCGTAATTCATTGAAATTAGTTTCATTTCGAAGGAATCGAAGTGTAGTTTAAAACGAAAGAAACGGAGATGAAAAACTCCAAGTATTTTGAGAGTTATGATGGAAATATTTAGACTCGCGCTGTGGTTTAGCAATTTACTGACCTAACTCCGATTGATTGACCATAACTCACTCAATTCAACTCGTAATTCATTGAAATTAGCTCCATTTCGAAGGAATCGAAGTGTAGTTTAAAACGAACGAAACGGAGATGAAAAACTACAAGTATTTTGAGAGTTATGATGGAAGTGGTTAGACTCGCGCTTTGGTTTAGCAATTTACTGACCTACCTCCTATTGATTGACCATAACTCACTCAATTTTACTCGTAATTCATCGAAATTAGTTCCATTTCGAATGAATCGAAGTGTAGTTTAAAACGAAAGAAACAGAGATGAAAAACTCCAAGTATTTTGAGAGTTATGATGGAAATAGTTAGACTCGCGCTTTGGTTTAGCAATTTACTGACATACTTCCGATTGATTGACCATAACTCACTCAATTTAACTCGTAATTCATTGAAATTAGTTCCATTTCGAAGGAATCGAAGTATAGTTTAAAACGAAAGAAACGGAGATGAAAATTTTCCAAGTATTTTGAGAGTTATGATGGAAATAGTTAGACTCGCGCTTTGGTTTAGCAATTTAGTTACATACCTCCGATTGATTGACCATAACTCACTCAATTTAACTCTTAATTCATTGAAATTAGTTTCATTTCGAAGGAATCAAAGTGTAGTTTAAAACGAAAGAAACGAAGATGAAAAACTCCAAGTATTTTGAGAGTTTTGAAGGAAATAGTTAGACTCGCGCTTTGGTTTAGCAATTTACTGACCTACCTCCAATTGATTGACCATAACTCACTCAATTTAATTCGTAATTCATTGAAATCAGTTTCATTTCGAAGGAATCGAAGTGTACTTTAAAACGAAAGAAACGAAGATGAAAAACTCCAAGTATTTTGAGAGTTATGATAGAAATAGTTAGAGTCGCGCTTTGGTTTAGCAATTTACTGACCTACCTCCGATTGATTGACCATAACTCACTCAATTGAACTCGTAATTCATTGAAATTAGTTTCATTTCGAAGGAATCGAAGTGTAGTTTAAAACGAACAAAACGGAGATGAAAAACTACAAGTATTTTGAGAGTTATGATGGAAGTGGTTAGACTCGTGCTTTGGTTTAGCAATTTACTGACCTACCTTCGATTGATTGACCATAACTCAGTTAATTCGACTCGTAATTCATTGACATTAGTTACATTTCGAAGGAATCGAAGTTTAGTTTAAAACGAAAGAAACGGAGATGAAAAACTCCAAGTATTTTGAGAGTTATGATGGAAATAGTTAGACTCGCGCTTTGGTTTAGCAATTTACTGACCTACCTCCGATTGAGTGACCATAACTCACTCAATTGAACTCGTAATTCATTGAAATTAGTTTCATTTCGAAGGAATCGAAGTGTAATTTAAAACGAAAGAAACGGAGATGAAAAACTCCAAGTATTTTGAGAGTTATGATGGAAATAGTTAGACTCGCGCTTTGGTTTAGCAATTTACTGACCTACCTCCGATTGATTGACCATAAGTCACTCAATTGAACTCGTAATTCATTGAAATTAGTTTCATTTCGAAGAAATCGAAGTGTAGTTTAAAACAAAAGAAACGGAGATGAAAAACTACAAGTATTTTGAGAGTTATGATGAAAATAGTTAGACTCGCGCTTTGGTTTAGCAATTTACTGACTTACCTCCGATTGATTGACCGTAACTCACTCAATTTACTTCGTAATTCATTGAAATCAGTTTCATTTCGAAGGAATCGAAGTGTAGTTTAAACTGAAAGAAACGGAGATGAAAAATATTAAGTATTTTAAGAGTTATGATGAAAATAATTAGACTCGCGCTTTGGTTTAGCAATTTACTGACCTACCTCCGATTGATTGACCATAACTCACTCAATTTTACTCGTAATTCATTAAAATTAGTTCCATTTCGAAAGAATCGAAGTTTAGTTGAAAACGAAAGAAACGGAGATGAAAAACAACAAGTATTTTGAGACTTATGATAGAGCTTGTTAGACTCGCGCTTTGGTTTAGCAATTTACTGACCTACCTCCGATTGATTGAACATAACTCACTCAATTGAACTCGTAATTCATTGAAATTAGTTTCATTTCGAAGGATCGAAGTGTAGTTTAAAACGAAAGAAACGGAGATGAAAAATATTAAGTATTTTATGAGTTATGATGAAAATAATTAGACTCGCGCTTTGGTTTAGCAATTTACTGACCTACCTCCGATTGATTGACCATAACTCACTAAATTTAACTCGTAATTCATTGAAATTAGTTTCATTTCGAAGGAATCGAAGTGTAGTTTAAAACGAAAGAAACGGAGATGGAAAACTCCAAGTAATTTGAGAGTTATGATGGAAATACTTAGACTCGCGCTTTGGTTTAGCAATTTACTGACCTACCTCCGATTGATTGACCATAACTCACTCAATTGAACTCGTAATTCATTGAAATTAGTTTCATTTCGAAGGAATCGAAGTGTAGTTTAAAACGAACAAAACGGAGATGAAAAACTACAAGTATTTTGAGAGTTATGATGGAAGTGGTTAGACTCGTGCTTTGGTTTAGCAATTTACTGACCTACCTTCGATTGATTGACCATAACTCAGTTAATTCGACTCGTAATTCATTGACATTAGTTACATTTCGAAGGAATCGAAGTTTAGTTTAAAACGAAAGAAACGGAGATGAAAAACTCCAAGTATTTTGAGAGTTATGATGGAAATAGTTAGACTCGCGCTTTGGTTTAGCAATTTACTGACCTACCTCCGATTGATTGACCATAACTCACTCAATTTTACTCGTAATTCATTGAAATTAGTTCCATTTCGAATGAATCGAAGTGTAGTTTAAAACGAAAGAAACAGAGATGAAAAACTCCAAGTATTTTCAGAGTTATTATAGAAATAGTTAGACTCGCGCTTTGGTTTAGCAATTTACTGACCTACCTCCGATTGATTGACCATAACTCACTCAATTGAACTCGTAATTCATTGAAATTAGTTTCATTTCGAAGGAATCGAAGTGTAGTTTAAAACGAAAGAAACGGAGATGAAAAACTCCAACTATTTTGAGAGTTATGATGGAAATAGTTAGACTCGCGCTTTGGTTTAGCAATTTACTGACCTACCTCCGATTGATTCACAATAAATCACTCAATTTAACTCGTAATTCATTGAAATTAGTTTCATTTCGAAGGAATCAAAGTGTAGTTTAAAACGAAAGAAACGGAGATGAAAAACTCTAAGTATTTTGAGAGTTATGATGGAAATAGTTAGACTCGCGCTTTGGTTTAGCAACTTACTGACCTTCCTCAGATTGATTGACCATAACTCACTAAATTTAACTCGTAATTCATTGAAATTAGTTTCATTTCGAAGGAATCGAAGTGTAGTTTAAAACGAAAGAAACGGAGATGAAAAACTCCAAGTATTTTGAGAGTTATGATGGAAATATTTAGACTCGCGCTGTGGTTTAGCAATTTACTGACCTAACTCCGATTGATTGACCATAACTCACTAAATTCAACTCGTAATTCATTGAAATTAGCTCCATTTCGAAGGAATCGAAGTGTAGTTTAAAACGAACGAAACGGAGATGAAAAACTACAAGTATTTTGAGAGTTATGATGGAAGTGGTTAGACTCGCGCTTTGGTTTAGCAATTTACTGACCTACCTCCTATTGATTGACCATAACTCACTCAATTTTACTCGTAATTCATCGAAATTAGTTCCATTTCGAATGAATCGAAGTGTAGTTTAAAACGAAAGAAACAGAGATGAAAAACTCCAAGTATTTTGAGAGTTATGATGGAAATAGTTAGACTCGCGCTTTGGTTTAGCAATTTACTGACATACTTCCGATTGATTGACCATAACTCACTCAATTTAACTCGTAATTCATTGAAATTAGTTCCATTTCGAAGGAATCGAAGTATAGTTTAAAACGAAAGAAACGGAGATGAAAATTTCCAAGTATTTTGAGAGTTATGATGGAAATAGTTAGACTCGCGCTTTGGTTTAGCAATTTAGTTACATACCTCCGATTGATTGACCATAACTCACTCAATTTAACTCTTAATTCATTGAAATTAGTTTCATTTCGAAGGAATCAAAGTGTAGTTTAAAACGAAAGAAACGAAGATGAAAAACTCCAAGTATTTTGAGAGTTTTGAAGGAAATAGTTAGACTCGCGCTTTGGTTTAGCAATTTACTGACCTACCTCCAATTGATTGACCATAACTCACTCAATTTAATTCGTAATTCATTGAAATCAGTTTCATTTCGAAGGAATCGAAGTGTACTTTAAAACGAAAGAAACGAAGATGAAAAACTCCAAGTATTTTGAGAGTTATGATAGAAATAGTTAGAGTCGCGCTTTGGTTTAGCAATTTACTGACCTACCTCCGATTGATTGACCATAACTCACTCAATTGAACTCGTAATTCATTGAAATTAGTTTCATTTCGAAGGAATCGAAGTGTAGTTTAAAACGAACAAAACGGAGATGAAAAACTACAAGTATTTTGAGAGTTATGATGGAAGTGGTTAGACTCGTGCTTTGGTTTAGCAATTTACTGACCTACCTTCGATTGATTGACCATAACTCAGTTAATTCGACTCGTAATTCATTGACATTAGTTACATTTCGAAGGAATCAAAGTTTAGTTTAAAACGAAAGAAACGGAGATGAAAAACTCCAAGTATTTTGAGAGTTATGATGGAAATAGTTAGACTCGCGCTTTGGTTTAGCAATTTACTGACCTACCTCCGATTGATTGACCATAACTCACTCAATTTTACTCGTAATTCATTGAAATTAGTTCCATTTCGAATGAATCGAAGTGTAGTTTAAAACGAAAGAAACAGAGATGAAAAACCCCAAGTATTTTGAGAGTTATGATAGAAATAGTTAGACTCGCGCTTTGGTTTAGCAATTTACTGACATACTTCCGATTGATTGACTATAACTCACTCAATTTAACTCGTAATTCATTGAAATTAGTTCCATTTCGAAGGAATCGAAGTGTAGTTTAAAACGAAAGAAACGGAGATGAAAAACTCCAACTATTTTGAGAGTTATAATAGAAATAGTTAGACTCGCGCTTTGGTTTAGCAATTTACTGACTTACCTCCGATTGAGTGACCATAACTCACTCAATTGAACTCGTAATTCATTGAAATTAGTTTCATTTCGAAGGAATCGAAGTGTAGTTTAAAACGAAAGAAACGGAGATGAAAAACTCCAAGTATTTTGAGAGTTATGATGGAAATAGTTAGACTCGCGCTTTGGTTTAGCAATTTACTGACCTACCTCCGATTGATTGACCATAACTCACTCAATTGAACTCGTAATTCATTGAAATTAGTTTCATTTCGAAGAAATCGAAGTGTAGTTTAAAACAAAAGAAACGGAGATGAAAAACTACAAGTATTTTGAGAGTTATGATGAAAATAGTTAGACTCGCGCTTTGGTTTAGCAATTTACTGACTTACCTCCGATTGATTGACCGTAACTCACTCAATTTACTTCGTAATTCATTGAAATCAGTTTCATTTCGAAGGAATCGAAGTGTAGTTTAAACTGAAAGAAACGGAGATGAAAAACTCCAAGTATTTTGAGAGTTATGATGGAAATAGTTAGACTCGCGCTTTGGTTTAGCAATTTACTGACTTACCTCCGATTGATTGACCGTAACTCACTCAATTTACTTCGTAATTCATTGAAATCAGTTTCATTTCGAAGGAATCGAAGTGTAGTTTAAACTGAAAGAAACGGAGATGAAAAACTCCAAGTAATTTGAGTGTTATGATGGAAATAGTTAGACTCGCGCTTTGGTTTAGCAATTTACTGACCTACCTCCGATTGATTGACCATAACTCACTAAATTTAACTCGTAATTCATTGAAATTAGTTTCATTTCGAAGGAATCGAAGTGTAGTTTAAAACGAAAGAAACGGAGATGAAAAACTCCAAGTATTTTAAAAGTTATGATGAAAATAGTTAGACTCGCGCTTTGGTTTAGAAATTTACTGACCTACCTCCGATTGATTGACCATAACTCACTCAATTTAACTCGTAATTCATTGAAATCAGTTTCATTTCGAAGGAATCGAAGTGTAGTTTAAAACGAAAGAAACGGAGATGAAAAACTCCAAGTAATTTGAGAGTTATGATGGAAATAGTTAGACTCGCGCTTTGGTTTAGCAATTTACTGACCTACCTCCGATTGATTGACCATAACTCACTAAATTTAACTCGTAATTCATTGAAATTAGTTTCATTTCGAAGGAATCGAAGTGTAGTTTAAAACGAAAGAAACGGAGATGAAAAACTCCAAGTAATTTGAGAGTTATGATGGAAATACTTAGACTCGCGCTTTGGTTTAGCAATTTACTGACCTACCTCCGATTGATTGACCATAACTCACTCAATTGAACTCGTAATTCATTGAAATCAGTTTCATTTCGAAGGAATCGAAGTGTAGTTTAAAATGAAATAAACGAAGATGAAAAACTCCAAGTATTTTGAGAGTTATGATGGAAATAGTTAGACTCGCGCTTTGGTTTAGCAATTTACTGACCTAACTCCGATTGATTGACCATAACTCACTCAATTGAACTCGTAATTCATTGAAATTAGTTTCATTTCGAAGGAATCGAAGTGTAGTTTAAAACGAAAGAAACGGAGATGAAAAACTCCAAGTAATTTGAGAGTTATGATGGAAATAGTTAGACTCGCGCTTTGGTTTAGCAATTTACTGACCTACCTCCGATTGATTGACCATAACTCACTCAATTGAACTCGTAATTCATTGAAATTAGTTTCATTTCGAAGGAATCGAAGTTTAGTTTAAAACGAAAGAAACGGAGATGAAAAACTCCTAGTATTTTGAGAGTTATGATGGAAATAGTTAGAGTCGCGCTTTGGTTTAGCAATTTACTGACCTACCTCCGATTGATTGACCATAACTCACTCAATTGAACTCGTAATTCATTGAAATTAGTTTCATTTCGAAGGAATCGAAGTGTAGTTTAAAACGAAAGAAACGGAGATGAAAAACTCCAAGTATTTTGAGAGTTATGATGGAAATATTTAGACTCGCGCTGTGGTTTAGCAATTTACTGACCTAACTCCGATTGATTGACCATAACTCACTCAATTCAACTCGTAATTCATTGAAATTAGCTCCATTTCGAAGGAATCGAAGTGTAGTTTAAAACGAACGAAACGGAGATGAAAAACTACAAGTATTTTGAGAGTTATGATGGAAGTGGTTAGACTCGCGCTTTGGTTTAGCAATTTACTGACCTACCTCCTATTGATTGACCATAACTCACTCAATTTTACTCGTAATTCATCGAAATTAGTTCCATTTCGAATGAATCGAAGTGTAGTTTAAAACGAAAGAAACAGAGATGAAAAACTCCAAGTATTTTGAGAGTTATGATGGAAATAGTTAGACTCGCGCTTTGGTTTAGCAATTTACTGACATACTTCCGATTGATTGACCATAACTCACTCAATTTAACTCGTAATTCATTGAAATTAGTTACATTTCGAAGGAATCGAAGTATAGTTTAAAACGAAAGAAACGGAGATGAAAATTTTCCAAGTATTTTGAGAGTTATGATGGAAATAGTTAGACTCGCGCTTTGGTTTAGCAATTTAGTTACATACCTCCGATTGATTGACCATAACTCACTCAATTTAACTCTTAATTCATTGAAATTAGTTTCATTTCGAAGGAATCAAAGTGTAGTTTAAAACGAAAGAAACGAAGATGAAAAACTCCAAGTATTTTGAGAGTTTTGAAGGAAATAGTTAGACTCGCGCTTTGGTTTAGCAATTTACTGACCTACCTCCAATTGATTGACCATAACTCACTCAATTTAATTCGTAATTCATTGAAATCAGTTTCATTTCGAAGGAATCGAAGTGTACTTTAAAACGAAAGAAACGAAGATGAAAAACTCCAAGTATTTTGAGAGTTATGATAGAAATAGTTAGAGTCGCGCTTTGGTTTAGCAATTTACTGACCTACCTCCGATTGATTGACCATAACTCACTCAATTGAACTCGTAATTCATTGAAATTAGTTTCATTTCGAAGGAATCGAAGTGTAGTTTAAAACGAACAAAACGGAGATGAAAAACTACAAGTATTTTGAGAGTTATGATGGAAGTGGTTAGACTCGTGCTTTGGTTTAGCAATTTACTGACCTACCTTCGATTGATTGACCATAACTCAGTTAATTCGACTCGTAATTCATTGACATTAGTTACATTTCGAAGGAATCGAAGTTTAGTTTAAAACGAAAGAAACGGAGATGAAAAACTCCAAGTATTTTGAGAGTTATGATGGAAATAGTTAGACTCGCGCTTTGGTTTAGCAATTTACTGACCTACCTCCGATTGAGTGACCATAACTCACTCAATTGAACTCGTAATTCATTGAAATTAGTTTCATTTCGAAGGAATCGAAGTGTAATTTAAAACGAAAGAAACGGAGATGAAAAACTCCAAGTATTTTGAGAGTTATGATGGAAATAGTTAGACTCGCGCTTTGGTTTAGCAATTTACTGACCTACCTCCGATTGATTGACCATAACTCACTCAATTGAACTCGTAATTCATTGAAATTAGTTTCATTTCGAAGAAATCGAAGTGTAGTTTAAAACAAAAGAAACGGAGATGAAAAACTACAAGTATTTTGAGAGTTATGATGAAAATAGTTAGACTCGCGCTTTGGTTTAGCAATTTACTGACTTACCTCCGATTGATTGACCGTAACTCACTCAATTTACTTCGTAATTCATTGAAATCAGTTTCATTTCGAAGGAATCGAAGTGTAGTTTAAACTGAAAGAAACGGAGATGAAAAATATTAAGTATTTTAAGAGTTATGATGAAAATAATTAGACTCGCGCTTTGGTTTAGCAATTTACTGACCTACCTCCGATTGATTGACCATAACTCACTCAATTTTACTCGTAATTCATTAAAATTAGTTCCATTTCGAAAGAATCGAAGTTTAGTTGAAAACGAAAGAAACGGAGATGAAAAACAACAAGTATTTTGAGACTTATGATAGAGCTTGTTAGACTCGCGCTTTGGTTTAGCAATTTACTGACCTACCTCCGATTGATTGAACATAACTCACTCAATTGAACTCGTAATTCATTGAAATTAGTTTCATTTCGAAGGATCGAAGTGTAGTTTAAAACGAAAGAAACGGAGATGAAAAATATTAAGTATTTTATGAGTTATGATGAAAATAATTAGACTCGCGCTTTGGTTTAGCAATTTACTGACCTACCTCCGATTGATTGACCATAACTCACTAAATTTAACTCGTAATTCATTGAAATTAGTTTCATTTCGAAGGAATCGAAGTGTAGTTTAAAACGAAAGAAACGGAGATGGAAAACTCCAAGTAATTTGAGAGTTATGATGGAAATACTTAGACTCGCGCTTTGGTTTAGCAATTTACTGACCTACCTCCGATTGATTGACCATAACTCACTCAATTGAACTCGTAATTTATTGAAATTAGTTTCATTTCGAAGGAATCGAAGTGTAGTTTAAAACGAAAGAAACGGAGATGAAAAACTCCAAGTAATTTGAGAGTTATGATGGAAATACTTAGACTCGCGCTTTGGTTTAGCAATTTACTGACCTACTTCCGATTGATTGACCATAACTCACTCAATTGAACTCGTAATTCATTGAAATCAGTTTCATTTCGAAGGAATCGAAGTGTAGTTTAAAACGAAAGAAACGAAGATGAAAAACTCCAAGTATTTTGAGAGTTATGATGGAAATAGTTAGACTCGCGCTTTGGTTTAGCAATTTACTGACCTAACTCCGATTGATTGACCATAACTCACTCAATTGAACTCGTAATTCATTGAAATTAGTTTCATTTCGAAGGAATCGAAGTGTAGTTTAAAACGAAAGAAACGGAGATGAAAAATTCCAAGTAATTTGAGAGTTATGATGGAAATAGTTACACTCGCGCTTTGGTTTAGCAATTTATTGACCTACCTCCGATTGATTGACCATAACTCACTAAATTTAACTCGTAATTCATTGAAATTAGTTTCATTTCGAAGGAATCGAAGTGTAGTTTAAAACGAAAGAAACGGAGATGAAAAACTCCAAGTAATTTGAGAGTTATGATGGAAATACTTAGACTCGCGCTTTGGTTTAGCAATTTACTGACCTACCTCCGATTGATTGACCATAACTCACTCAATTCAACTCGTAATTCATTGAAATCAGTTTCATTTCGAAGGAATCGAAGTGTAGTTTAAAATGAAAGAAACGAAGATGAAAAACTCCAAGTATTTTGAGAGTTATGATGGAAATAGTTAGACTCGCGCTTTGGTTTAGCAATTTACTAACCTACCTCCGATTGATTGACCATAACTCACCCAATTTAACTCGTAATTTATTGAAATTAGTTTCATTTCGATGGAATCGAAGTGTCGTTTCAAACGAAAGAAACGGAGATTAAAAACTCCAAGTATTTTGAGAGTTATGATGGAAATAGTTAGACTCCCGCTTTGGTTTAGTAATTTACTGACCTACCTCCGATTGATTGACCATAACTCACTCAATTGAACTCGTAATTCATTGAAATTAGTTTCATTTCGAAGAAATCGAAGTGTTGTTTAAAACGAAAGAAACGGAGATGAAAAACTCCAAGTATTTTAAAAGTTATGATGAAAATAGTTAGACTCGCGCTTTGGTTTAGAAATTTACTGACCTACCTCCGATTGATTGACCATAACTCACTCAATTTAACTCGTAATTCATTGAAATCAGTTTCATTTCGAAGGAATCGAAGTGTAGTTTAAAACGAAAGAAACGGAGATGAAAAACTCCAAGTAATTTGAGAGTTATGATGGAAATAGTTAGACTCGCGCTTTGGTTTAGCAATTTACTGACCTACCTCCGATTGATTGACCATAACTCACTAAATTTAACTCGTAATTCATTGAAATTAGTTTCATTTCGAAGGAATCGAAGTGTAGTTTAAAACGAAAGAAACGGAGATGAAAAACTCCAAGTAATTTGAGAGTTATGATGGAAATACTTAGACTCGCGCTTTGGTTTAGCAATTTACTGACCTACCTCCGATTGATTGACCATAACTCACTCAATTGAACTCGTAATTCATTGAAATCAGTTTCATTTCGAAGGAATCGAAGTGTAGTTTAAAATGAAATAAACGAAGATGAAAAACTCCAAGTATTTTGAGAGTTATGATGGAAATAGTTAGACTCGCGCTTTGGTTTAGCAATTTACTGACCTAACTCCGATTGATTGACCATAACTCACTCAATTGAACTCGTAATTCATTGAAATTAGTTTCATTTCGAAGGAATCGAAGTGTAGTTTAAAACGAAAGAAACGGAGATGAAAAACTCCAAGTAATTTGAGAGTTATGATGGAAATAGTTAGACTCGCGCTTTGGTTTAGCAATTTACTGACCTACCTCCGATTGATTGACCATAACTCACTCAATTGAACTCGTAATTCATTGAAATTAGTTTCATTTCGAAGGAGTCGAAGTTTAGTTTAAAACGAAAGAAACGGAGATGAAAAACTCCTAGTATTTTGAGAGTTATGATGGAAATAGTTAGAGTCGCGCTTTGGTTTAGCAATTTACTGACCTACCTCCGATTGATTGACCATAACTCACTCAATTGAACTCGTAATTCATTGAAATTAGTTTCATTTCGAAGGAATCGAAGTGTAGTTTAAAACGAAAGAAACGGAGATGAAAAACTCCAAGTATTTTGAGAGTTATGATGGAAATATTTAGACTCGCGCTGTGGTTTAGCAATTTACTGACCTAACTCCGATTGATTGACCATAACTCACTCAATTCAACTCGTAATTCATTGAAATTAGCTCCATTTCGAAGGAATCGAAGTGTAGTTTAAAACGAACGAAACGGAGATGAAAAACTACAAGTATTTTGAGAGTTATGATGGAAGTGGTTAGACTCGCGCTTTGGTTTAGCAATTTACTGACCTACCTCCTATTGATTGACCATAACTCACTCAATTTTACTCGTAATTCATCGAAATTAGTTCCATTTCGAATGAATCGAAGTGTAGTTTAAAACGAAAGAAACAGAGATGAAAAACTCCAAGTATTTTGAGAGTTATGATGGAAATAGTTAGACTCGCGCTTTGGTTTAGCAATTTACTGACATACTTCCGATTGATTGACCATAACTCACTCAATTTAACTCGTAATTCATTGAAATTAGTTCCATTTCGAAGGAATCGAAGTATAGTTTAAAACGAAAGAAACGGAGATGAAAATTTTCCAAGTATTTTGAGAGTTATGATGGAAATAGTTAGACTCGCGCTTTGGTTTAGCAATTTAGTTACATACCTCCGATTGATTGACCATAACTCACTCAATTTAACTCTTAATTCATTGAAATTAGTTTCATTTCGAAGGAATCAAAGTGTAGTTTAAAACGAAAGAAACGAAGATGAAAAACTCCAAGTATTTTGAGAGTTTTGAAGGAAATAGTTAGACTCGCGCTTTGGTTTAGCAATTTACTGACCTACCTCCAATTGATTGACCATAACTCACTCAATTTAATTCGTAATTCATTGAAATCAGTTTCATTTCGAAGGAATCGAAGTGTACTTTAAAACGAAAGAAACGAAGATGAAAAACTCCAAGTATTTTGAGAGTTATGATAGAAATAGTTAGAGTCGCGCTTTGGTTTAGCAATTTACTGACCTACCTCCGATTGATTGACCATAACTCACTCAATTGAACTCGTAATTCATTGAAATTAGTTTCATTTCGAAGGAATCGAAGTGTAGTTTAAAACGAACAAAACGGAGATGAAAAACTACAAGTATTTTGAGAGTTATGATGGAAGTGGTTAGACTCGTGCTTTGGTTTAGCAATTTACTGACCTACCTTCGATTGATTGACCATAACTCAGTTAATTCGACTCGTAATTCATTGACATTAGTTACATTTCGAAGGAATCGAAGTTTAGTTTAAAACGAAAGAAACGGAGATGAAAAACTCCAAGTATTTTGAGAGTTATGATGGAAATAGTTAGACTCGCGCTTTGGTTTAGCAATTTACTGACCTACCTCCGATTGATTGACCATAACTCACTCAATTTTACTCGTAATTCATTGAAATTAGTTCCATTTCGAATGAATCGAAGTGTAGTTTAAAACGAAAGAAACAGAGATGAAAAACTCCAAGTATTTTCAGAGTTATGATAGAAATAGTTAGACTCGCGCTTTGGTTTAGCAATTTACTGACCTACCTCCGATTGATTGACCATAACTCACTCAATTGAACTCGTAATTCATTGAAATTAGTTTCATTTCGAAGGAATCGAAGTGTAGTTTAAAACGAAAGAAACGGAGATGAAAAACTCCAACTATTTTGAGAGTTATGATGGAAATAGTTAGACTCGCGCTTTGGTTTAGCAATTTACTGACCTACCTCCGATTGATTCACAATAAATCACTCAATTTAACTCGTAATTCATTGAAATTAGTTTCATTTCGAAGGAATCAAAGTGTAGTTTAAAACGAAAGAAACGGAGATGAAAAACTCTAAGTATTTTGAGAGTTATGATGGAAATAGTTAGACTCGCGCTTTGGTTTAGCAACTTACTGACCTTCCTCAGATTGATTGACCATAACTCACTAAATTTAACTCGTAATTCATTGAAATTAGTTTCATTTCGAAGGAATCGAAGTGTAGTTTAAAACGAAAGAAACGGAGATGAAAAACTCCAAGTATTTTGAGAGTTATGATGGAAATATTTAGACTCGCGCTGTGGTTTAGCAATTTACTGACCTAACTCCGATTGATTGACCATAACTCACTAAATTCAACTCGTAATTCATTGAAATTAGCTCCATTTCGAAGGAATCGAAGTGTAGTTTAAAACGAACGAAACGGAGATGAAAAACTACAAGTATTTTGAGAGTTATGATGGAAGTGGTTAGACTCGCGCTTTGGTTTAGCAATTTACTGACCTACCTCCTATTGATTGACCATAACTCACTCAATTTTACTCGTAATTCATCGAAATTAGTTCCATTTCGAATGAATCGAAGTGTAGTTTAAAACGAAAGAAACAGAGATGAAAAACTCCAAGTATTTTGAGAGTTATGATGGAAATAGTTAGACTCGCGCTTTGGTTTAGCAATTTACTGACATACTTCCGATTGATTGACCATAACTCACTCAATTTAACTCGTAATTCATTGAAATTAGTTCCATTTCGAAGGAATCGAAGTATAGTTTAAAACGAAAGAAACGGAGATGAAAATTTCCAAGTATTTTGAGAGTTATGATGGAAATAGTTAGACTCGCGCTTTGGTTTAGCAATTTAGTTACATACCTCCGATTGATTGACCATAACTCACTCAATTGAACTCGTAATTCATTGAAATTAGTTTCATTTCGAAGAAATCGAAGTGTTGTTTAAAACGAAAGAAACGGAGATGAAAAACTCCAAGTATTTTAAAAGTTATGATGAAAATAGTTAGACTCGCGCTTTGGTTTAGAAATTTACTGACCTACCTCCGATTGATTGACCATAACTCACTCAATTTAACTCGTAATTCATTGAAATCAGTTTCATTTCGAAGGAATCGAAGTGTAGTTTAAAACGAAAGAAACGGAGATGAAAAACTCCAAGTAATTTGAGAGTTATGATGGAAATAGTTAGACTCGCGCTTTGGTTTAGCAATTTACTGACCTACCTCCGATTGATTGACCATAACTCACTAAATTGAACTCGTAATTCATTGAAATTAGTTTCATTTCGAAGAAATCGAAGTGTTGTTTAAAACGAAAGAAACGGAGATGAAAAACTCCAAGTATTTTAAAAGTTATGATGAAAATAGTTAGACTCGCGCTTTGGTTTAGAAATTTACTGACCTACCTCCGATTGATTGACCATAACTCACTCAATTTAACTCGTAATTCATTGAAATCAGTTTCATTTCGAAGGAATCGAAGTGTAGTTTAAAATGAAATAAACGAAGATGAAAAACTCCAAGTAATTTGAGAGTTATGATGGAAATAGTTAGACTCGCGCTTTGGTTTAGCAATTTACTGACCTAACTCCGATTGATTGACCATAACTCACTCAATTGAACTCGTAATTCATTGAAATTAGTTTCATTTCGAAGGAATCGAAGTGTAGTTTAAAACGAAAGAAACGGAGATGAAAAACTCCAAGTAATTTGAGAGTTATGATGGAAATAGTTAGACTCGCGCTTTGGTTTAGCAATTTACTGACCTACCTCCGATTGATTGACCATAACTCACTCAATTGAACTCGTAATTCATTGAAATTAGTTTCATTTCGAAGGAGTCGAAGTTTAGTTTAAAACGAAAGAAACGGAGATGAAAAACTCCTAGTATTTTGAGAGTTATGATGGAAATAGTTAGAGTCGCGCTTTGGTTTAGCAATTTACTGACCTACCTCCGATTGATTGACCATAACTCACTCAATTGAACTCGTAATTCATTGAAATTAGTTTCATTTCGAAGGAATCGAAGTGTAGTTTAAAACGAAAGAAACGGAGATGAAAAACTCCAAGTATTTTGAGAGTTATGATGGAAATATTTAGACTCGCGCTGTGGTTTAGCAATTTACTGACCTAACTCCGATTGATTGACCATAACTCACTCAATTCAACTCGTAATTCATTGAAATTAGCTCCATTTCGAAGGAATCGAAGTGTAGTTTAAAACGAACGAAACAGAGATGAAAAACTACAAGTATTTTGAGAGTTATGATGGAAATAGTTAGACTCGCGCTTTGGTTTAGCAATTTACTGACATACTTCCGATTGATTGACCATAACTCACTCAATTTTACTCGTAATTCATTGAAATTAGTTCCATTTCGAAGGAATCGAAGTATAGTTTAAAACGAAAGAAACGGAGATTAAAAACTCCAAGTATTTTGAGAGTTATGATGGAAATAGTTAGACTCGCGCTTTGGTTTAGTAATTTACTGACCTACCTCCGATTGATTGACCATAACTCACTCAATTGAACTCGTAATTCATTGAAATTAGTTTCATTTCGAAGAAATCGAAGTGTTGTTTAAAACGAAAGAAACGGAGATGAAAAACTCCAAGTATTTTAAAAGTTATGATGAAAATAGTTAGACTCGCGCTTTGGTTTAGAAATTTACTGACCTACCTCCGATTGATTGACCATAACTCACTCAATTTAACTCGTAATTCATTGAAATCAGTTTCATTTCGAAGGAATCGAAGTGTAGTTTAAAACGAAAGAAACGGAGATGAAAAACTCCAAGTAATTTGAGAGTTATGATGGAAATAGTTAGACTCGCGCTTTGGTTTAGCAATTTACTGACCTACCTCCGATTGATTGACCATAACTCACTAAATTTAACTCGTAATTCATTGAAATTAGTTTCATTTCGAAGGAATCGAAGTGTAGTTTAAAACGAAAGAAACGGAGATGAAAAACTCCAAGTAATTTGAGAGTTATGATGGAAATACTTAGACTCGCGCTTTGGTTTAGCAATTTACTGACCTACCTCCGATTGATTGACCATAACTCACTCAATTGAACTCGTAATTCATTGAAATCAGTTTCATTTCGAAGGAATCGAAGTGTAGTTTAAAATGAAATAAACGAAGATGAAAAACTCCAAGTATTTTGAGAGTTATGATGGAAATAGTTAGACTCGCGCTTTGGTTTAGCAATTTACTGACCTAACTCCGATTGATTGACCATAACTCACTCAATTGAACTCGTAATTCATTGAAATTAGTTTCATTTCGAAGGAATCGAAGTGTAGTTTAAAACGAAAGAAACGGAGATGAAAAACTCCAAGTAATTTGAGAGTTATGATGGAAATAGTTAGACTCGCGCTTTGGTTTAGCAATTTACTGACCTACCTCCGATTGATTGACCATAACTCACTCAATTGAACTCGTAATTCATTGAAATTAGTTTCATTTCGAAGGAGTCGAAGTTTAGTTTAAAACGAAAGAAACGGAGATGAAAAACTCCTAGTATTTTGAGAGTTATGATGGAAATAGTTAGAGTCGCGCTTTGGTTTAGCAATTTACTGACCTACCTCCGATTGATTGACCATAACTCACTCAATTGAACTCGTAATTCATTGAAATTAGTTTCATTTCGAAGGAATCGAAGTGTAGTTTAAAACGAAAGAAACGGAGATGAAAAACTCCAAGTATTTTGAGAGTTATGATGGAAATATTTAGACTCGCGCTGTGGTTTAGCAATTTACTGACCTAACTCCGATTGATTGACCATAACTCACTCAATTCAACTCGTAATTCATTGAAATTAGCTCCATTTCGAAGGAATCGAAGTGTAGTTTAAAACGAACGAAACGGAGATGAAAAACTACAAGTATTTTGAGAGTTATGATGGAAGTGGTTAGACTCGCGCTTTGGTTTAGCAATTTACTGACCTACCTCCTATTGATTGACCATAACTCACTCAATTTTACTCGTAATTCATCGAAATTAGTTCCATTTCGAATGAATCGAAGTGTAGTTTAAAACGAAAGAAACAGAGATGAAAAACTCCAAGTATTTTGAGAGTTATGATGGAAATAGTTAGACTCGCGCTTTGGTTTAGCAATTTACTGACATACTTCCGATTGATTGACCATAACTCACTCAATTTAACTCGTAATTCATTGAAATTAGTTCCATTTCGAAGGAATCGAAGTATAGTTTAAAACGAAAGAAACGGAGATGAAAATTTTCCAAGTATTTTGAGAGTTATGATGGAAATAGTTAGACTCGCGCTTTGGTTTAGCAATTTAGTTACATACCTCCGATTGATTGACCATAACTCACTCAATTTAACTCTTAATTCATTGAAATTAGTTTCATTTCGAAGGAATCAAAGTGTAGTTTAAAACGAAAGAAACGAAGATGAAAAACTCCAAGTATTTTGAGAGTTTTGAAGGAAATAGTTAGACTCGCGCTTTGGTTTAGCAATTTACTGACCTACCTCCAATTGATTGACCATAACTCACTCAATTTAATTCGTAATTCATTGAAATCAGTTTCATTTCGAAGGAATCGAAGTGTACTTTAAAACGAAAGAAACGAAGATGAAAAACTCCAAGTATTTTGAGAGTTATGATAGAAATAGTTAGAGTCGCGCTTTGGTTTAGCAATTTACTGACCTACCTCCGATTGATTGACCATAACTCACTCAATTGAACTCGTAATTCATTGAAATTAGTTTCATTTCGAAGGAATCGAAGTGTAGTTTAAAACGAACAAAACGGAGATGAAAAACTACAAGTATTTTGAGAGTTATGATGGAAGTGGTTAGACTCGTGCTTTGGTTTAGCAATTTACTGACCTACCTTCGATTGATTGACCATAACTCAGTTAATTCGACTCGTAATTCATTGACATTAGTTACATTTCGAAGGAATCGAAGTTTAGTTTAAAACGAAAGAAACGGAGATGAAAAACTCCAAGTATTTTGAGAGTTATGATGGAAATAGTTAGACTCGCGCTTTGGTTTAGCAATTTACTGACCTACCTCCGATTGATTGACCATAACTCACTCAATTTTACTCGTAATTCATTGAAATTAGTTCCATTTCGAATGAATCGAAGTGTAGTTTAAAACGAAAGAAACAGAGATGAAAAACTCCAAGTATTTTCAGAGTTATGATAGAAATAGTTAGACTCGCGCTTTGGTTTAGCAATTTACTGACCTACCTCCGATTGATTGACCATAACTCACTCAATTGAACTCGTAATTCATTGAAATTAGTTTCATTTCGAAGGAATCGAAGTGTAGTTTAAAACGAAAGAAACGGAGATGAAAAACTCCAACTATTTTGAGAGTTATGATGGAAATAGTTAGACTCGCGCTTTGGTTTAGCAATTTACTGACCTACCTCCGATTGATTCACAATAAATCACTCAATTTAACTCGTAATTCATTGAAATTAGTTTCATTTCGAAGGAATCAAAGTGTAGTTTAAAACGAAAGAAACGGAGATGAAAAACTCTAAGTATTTTGAGAGTTATGATGGAAATAGTTAGACTCGCGCTTTGGTTTAGCAACTTACTGACCTTCCTCAGATTGATTGACCATAACTCACTAAATTTAACTCGTAATTCATTGAAATTAGTTTCATTTCGAAGGAATCGAAGTGTAGTTTAAAACGAAAGAAACGGAGATGAAAAACTCCAAGTATTTTGAGAGTTATGATGGAAATATTTAGACTCGCGCTGTGGTTTAGCAATTTACTGACCTAACTCCGATTGATTGACCATAACTCACTAAATTCAACTCGTAATTCATTGAAATTAGCTCCATTTCGAAGGAATCGAAGTGTAGTTTAAAACGAACGAAACGGAGATGAAAAACTACAAGTATTTTGAGAGTTATGATGGAAGTGGTTAGACTCGCGCTTTGGTTTAGCAATTTACTGACCTACCTCCTATTGATTGACCATAACTCACTCAATTTTACTCGTAATTCATCGAAATTAGTTCCATTTCGAATGAATCGAAGTGTAGTTTAAAACGAAAGAAACAGAGATGAAAAACTCCAAGTATTTTGAGAGTTATGATGGAAATAGTTAGACTCGCGCTTTGGTTTAGCAATTTACTGACATACTTCCGATTGATTGACCATAACTCACTCAATTTAACTCGTAATTCATTGAAATTAGTTCCATTTCGAAGGAATCGAAGTATAGTTTAAAACGAAAGAAACGGAGATGAAAATTTCCAAGTATTTTGAGAGTTATGATGGAAATAGTTAGACTCGCGCTTTGGTTTAGCAATTTACTGACCTACCTCCGATTGATTGACCATAACTCACTCAATTTAACTCTTAATTCATTGAAATTAGTTTCATTTCGAAGGAATCAAAGTGTAGTTTAAAACGAAAGAAACGAAGATGAAAAACTCCAAGTATTTTGAGAGTTTTGAAGGAAATAGTTAGACTCGCGCTTTGGTTTAGCAATTTACTGACCTACCTCCAATTGATTGACCATAACTCACTCAATTTAATTCGTAATTCATTGAAATCAGTTTCATTTCGAAGGAATCGAAGTGTACTTTAAAACGAAAGAAACGAAGATGAAAAACTCCAAGTATTTTGAGAGTTATGATAGAAATAGTTAGAGTCGCGCTTTGGTTTAGCAATTTACTGACCTACCTCCGATTGATTGACCATAACTCACTCAATTGAACTCGTAATTCATTGAAATTAGTTTCATTTCGAAGGAATCGAAGTTTAGTTTAAAACGAACAAAACGGAGATGAAAAACTACAAGTATTTTGAGAGTTATGATGGAAGTGGTTAGACTCGTGCTTTGGTTTAGCAATTTACTGACCTACCTTCGATTGATTGACCATAACTCAGTTAATTCGACTCGTAATTCATTGACATTAGTTACATTTCGAAGGAATCAAAGTTTAGTTTAAAACGAAAGAAACGGAGATGAAAAACTCCAAGTATTTTGAGAGTTATGATGGAAATAGTTAGACTCGCGCTTTGGTTTAGCAATTTACTGACCTACCTCCGATTGATTGACCATAACTCACTCAATTTTACTCGTAATTCATTGAAATTAGTTCCATTTCGAATGAATCGAAGTGTAGTTTAAAACGAAAGAAACAGAGATGAAAAACCCCAAGTATTTTGAGAGTTATGATAGAAATAGTTAGACTCGCGCTTTGGTTTAGCAATTTACTGACATACTTCCGATTGATTGACTATAACTCACTCAATTTAACTCGTAATTCATTGAAATTAGTTCCATTTCGAAGGAATCGAAGTGTAGTTTAAAACGAAAGAAACGGAGATGAAAAACTCCAACTATTTTGAGAGTTATAATAGAAATAGTTAGACTCGCGCTTTGGTTTAGCAATTTACTGACTTACCTCCGATTGAGTGACCATAACTCACTCAATTGAACTCGTAATTCATTGAAATTAGTTTCATTTCGAAGGAATCGAAGTGTAGTTTAAAACGAAAGAAACGGAGATGAAAAACTCCAAGTATTTTGAGAGTTATGATGGAAATAGTTAGACTCGCGCTTTGGTTTAGCAATTTACTGACCTACCTCCGATTGATTGACCATAACTCACTCAATTGAACTCGTAATTCATTGAAATTAGTTTCATTTCGAAGAAATCGAAGTGTAGTTTAAAACAAAAGAAACGGAGATGAAAAACTACAAGTATTTTGAGAGTTATGATGGAAGTGGTTAGACTCGCGCTTTGGTTTAGCAATTTACTGACCTACCTCCTATTGATTGACCATAACTCACTCAATTTTACTCGTAATTCATCGAAATTAGTTCCATTTCGAATGAATCGAAGTGTAGTTTAAAACGAAAGAAACAGAGATGAAAAACTCCAAGTATTTTGAGAGTTATGATGGAAATAGTTAGACTCGCGCTTTGGTTTAGCAATTTACTGACATACTTCCGATTGATTGACCATAACTCACTCAATTTAACTCGTAATTCATTGAAATTAGTTCCATTTCGAAGGAATCGAAGTATAGTTTAAAACGAAAGAAACGGAGATGAAAATTTCCAAGTATTTTGAGAGTTATGATGGAAATAGTTAGACTCGCGCTTTGGTTTAGCAATTTAGTTACATACCTCCGATTGATTGACCATAACTCACTCAATTTAACTCTTAATTCATTGAAATTAGTTTCATTTCGAAGGAATCAAAGTGTAGTTTAAAACGAAAGAAACGAAGATGAAAAACTCCAAGTATTTTGAGAGTTTTGAAGGAAATAGTTAGACTCGCGCTTTGGTTTAGCAATTTACTGACCTACCTCCAATTGATTGACCATAACTCACTCAATTTAATTCGTAATTCATTGAAATCAGTTTCATTTCGAAGGAATCGAAGTGTACTTTAAAACGAAAGAAACGAAGATGAAAAACTCCAAGTATTTTGAGAGTTATGATAGAAATAGTTAGAGTCGCGCTTTGGTTTAGCAATTTACTGACCTACCTCCGATTGATTGACCATAACTCACTCAATTGAACTCGTAATTCATTGAAATTAGTTTCATTTCGAAGGAATCGAAGTTTAGTTTAAAACGAACAAAACGGAGATGAAAAACTACAAGTATTTTGAGAGTTATGATGGAAGTGGTTAGACTCGTGCTTTGGTTTAGCAATTTACTGACCTACCTTCGATTGATTGACCATAACTCAGTTAATTCGACTCGTAATTCATTGACATTAGTTACATTTCGAAGGAATCAAAGTTTAGTTTAAAACGAAAGAAACGGAGATGAAAAACTCCAAGTATTTTGAGAGTTATGATGGAAATAGTTAGACTCGCGCTTTGGTTTAGCAATTTACTGACCTACCTCCGATTGATTGACCATAACTCACTCAATTTTACTCGTAATTCATTGAAATTAGTTCCATTTCGAATGAATCGAAGTGTAGTTTAAAACGAAAGAAACAGAGATGAAAAACCCCAAGTATTTTGAGAGTTATGATAGAAATAGTTAGACTCGCGCTTTGGTTTAGCAATTTACTGACATACTTCCGATTGATTGACTATAACTCACTCAATTTAACTCGTAATTCATTGAAATTAGTTCCATTTCGAAGGAATCGAAGTGTAGTTTAAAACGAAAGAAACGGAGATGAAAAACTCCAACTATTTTGAGAGTTATAATAGAAATAGTTAGACTCGCGCTTTGGTTTAGCAATTTACTGACTTACCTCCGATTGAGTGACCATAACTCACTCAATTGAACTCGTAATTCATTGAAATTAGTTTCATTTCGAAGGAATCGAAGTGTAGTTTAAAACGAAAGAAACGGAGATGAAAAACTCCAAGTATTTTGAGAGTTATGATGGAAATAGTTAGACTCGCGCTTTGGTTTAGCAATTTACTGACCTACCTCCGATTGATTGACCATAACTCACTCAATTGAACTCGTAATTCATTGAAATTAGTTTCATTTCGAAGAAATCGAAGTGTAGTTTAAAACAAAAGAAACGGAGATGAAAAACTACAAGTATTTTGAGAGTTATGATGAAAATAGTTAGACTCGCGCTTTGGTTTAGCAATTTACTGACTTACCTCCGATTGATTGACCGTAACTCACTCAATTTACTTCGTAATTCATTGAAATCAGTTTCATTTCGAAGGAATCGAAGTGTAGTTTAAACTGAAAGAAACGGAGATGAAAAACTCCAAGTATTTTGAGAGTTATGATGGAAATAGTTAGACTCGCGCTTTGGTTTAGCAATTTACTGACTTACCTCCGATTGATTGACCGTAACTCACTCAATTTACTTCGTAATTCATTGAAATCAGTTTCATTTCGAAGGAATCGAAGTGTAGTTTAAACTGAAAGAAACGGAGATGAAAAACTCCAAGTAATTTGAGAGTTATGATGGAAATAGTTAGACTCGCGCTTTGGTTTAGCAATTTACTGACCTACCTCCGATTGATTGACCATAACTCACTAAATTTAACTCGTAATTCATTGAAATTAGTTTCATTTCGAAGGAATCGAAGTGTAGTTTAAAACGAAAGAAACGGAGATGAAAAACTCCAAGTATTTTAAAAGTTATGATGAAAATAGTTAGACTCGCGCTTTGGTTTAGAAATTTACTGACCTACCTCCGATTGATTGACCATAACTCACTCAATTTAACTCGTAATTCATTGAAATCAGTTTCATTTCGAAGGAATCGAAGTGTAGTTTAAAACGAAAGAAACGGAGATGAAAAACTCCAAGTAATTTGAGAGTTATGATGGAAATAGTTAGACTCGTGCTTTGGTTTAGCAATTTACTGACCTACCTCCGATTGATTGACCATAACTCACTAAATTTAACTCGTAATTCATTGAAATTAGTTTCATTTCGAAGGAATCGAAGTGTAGTTTAAAACGAAAGAAACGGAGATGAAAAACTCCAAGTAATTTGAGAGTTATGATGGAAATACTTAGACTCGCGCTTTGGTTTAGCAATTTACTGACCTACCTCCGATTGATTGACCATAACTCACTCAATTGAACTCGTAATTCATTGAAATCAGTTTCATTTCGAAGGAATCGAAGTGTAGTTTAAAATGAAATAAACGAAGATGAAAAACTCCAAGTATTTTGAGAGTTATGATGGAAATAGTTAGACTCGCGCTTTGGTTTAGCAATTTACTGACCTAACTCCGATTGATTGACCATAACTCACTCAATTGAACTCGTAATTCATTGAAATTAGTTTCATTTCGAAGGAATCGAAGTGTAGTTTAAAACGAAAGAAACGGAGATGAAAAACTCCAAGTAATTTGAGAGTTATGATGGAAATAGTTAGACTCGCGCTTTGGTTTAGCAATTTACTGACCTACCTCCGATTGATTGACCATAACTCACTCAATTGAACTCGTAATTCATTGA
The DNA here is from genome assembly GCF_043159265.1 of Tasmannia lanceolata. NCBI lineage: Eukaryota > Viridiplantae > Streptophyta > Magnoliopsida > Canellales > Winteraceae > Tasmannia > Tasmannia lanceolata. Next base: position 1,724,531 of record NW_027518678.1, read on the forward strand.
AATTAGTTTCATTTCGAAGGAATCGAAGTTTAGTTTAAAACGAAAGAAACGGAGATGAAAAACTCCTAGTATTTTGAGAGTTATGATGGAAATAGTTAGAGTCGCGCTTTGGTTTAGCAATTTACTGACCTACCTCCGATTGATTGACCATAACTCACTCAATTGAACTCGTAATTCATTGAAATTAGTTTCATTTCGAAGGAATCGAAGTGTAGTTTAAAACGAAAGAAACGGAGATGAAAAACTCCAAGTATTTTGAGAGTTATGATGGAAATATTTAGACTCGCGCTGTGGTTTAGCAATTTACTGACCTAACTCCGATTGATTGACCATAACTCACTCAATTCAACTCGTAATTCATTGAAATTAGCTCCATTTCGAAGGAATCGAAGTGTAGTTTAAAACGAACGAAACGGAGATGAAAAACTACAAGTATTTTGAGAGTTATGATGGAAGTGGTTAGACTCGCGCTTTGGTTTAGCAATTTACTGACCTACCTCCTATTGATTGACCATAACTCACTCAATTTTACTCGTAATTCATCGAAATTAGTTCCATTTCGAATGAATCGAAGTGTAGTTTAAAACGAAAGAAACAGAGATGAAAAACTCCAAGTATTTTGAGAGTTATGATGGAAATAGTTAGACTCGCGCTTTGGTTTAGCAATTTACTGACATACTTCCGATTGATTGACCATAACTCACTCAATTTAACTCGTAATTCATTGAAATTAGTTACATTTCGAAGGAATCGAAGTATAGTTTAAAACGAAAGAAACGGAGATGAAAATTTTCCAAGTATTTTGAGAGTTATGATGGAAATAGTTAGACTCGCGCTTTGGTTTAGCAATTTAGTTACATACCTCCGATTGATTGACCATAACTCACTCAATTTAACTCTTAATTCATTGAAATTAGTTTCATTTCGAAGGAATCAAAGTGTAGTTTAAAACGAAAGAAACGAAGATGAAAAACTCCAAGTATTTTGAGAGTTTTGAAGGAAATAGTTAGACTCGCGCTTTGGTTTAGCAATTTACTGACCTACCTCCAATTGATTGACCATAACTCACTCAATTTAATTCGTAATTCATTGAAATCAGTTTCATTTCGAAGGAATCGAAGTGTACTTTAAAACGAAAGAAACGAAGATGAAAAACTCCAAGTATTTTGAGAGTTATGATAGAAATAGTTAGAGTCGCGCTTTGGTTTAGCAATTTACTGACCTACCTCCGATTGATTGACCATAACTCACTCAATTGAACTCGTAATTCATTGAAATTAGTTTCATTTCGAAGGAATCGAAGTGTAGTTTAAAACGAACAAAACGGAGATGAAAAACTACAAGTATTTTGAGAGTTATGATGGAAATAGTTAGACTCGTGCTTTGGTTTAGCAATTTACTGACCTACCTTCGATTGATTGACCATAACTCAGTTAATTCGACTCGTAATTCATTGACATTAGTTACATTTCGAAGGAATCGAAGTTTAGTTTAAAACGAAAGAAACAGAGATGAAAAACTACAAGTATTTTGAGAGTTATGATGGAAGTGGTTAGACTCGCGCTTTGGTTTAGCAATTTACTGACCTACCTCCTATTGATTGACCATAACTCACTCAATTTTACTCGTAATTCATCGAAATTAGTTCCATTTCGAATGAATCGAAGTGTAGTTTAAAACGAAAGAAACAGAGATGAAAAACTCCAAGTATTTTGAGAGTTATGATGGAAATAGTTAGACTCGCGCTTTGGTTTAGCAATTTACTGACATACTTCCGATTGATTGACCATAACTCACTAAATTTAACTCGTAATTCATTGAAATTAGTTTCATTTCGAAGGAATCAAAGTGTAGTTTAAAACAAAAGAAACGGAGATGAAAAACTCTAAGTATTTTGAGAGTTATGATGGAAATAGTTAGACTCGCGCTTTGGTTTAGCAACTTACTGACCTTCCTCAGATTGATTGACCATAACTCACTAAATTTAACTCGTAATTCATTGAAATTAGTTTCATTTCGAAGGAATCGAAGTGTAGTTTAAAACGAAAGAAACGGAGATGAAAAACTCCAAGTATTTTGAGAGTTATGATGGAAATATTTAGACTCGCGCTGTGGTTTAGCAATTTACTGACCTAACTCCGATTGATTGACCATAACTCACTAAATTCAATTTGTAATTCATTGAAATTAGCTCCATTTTGAAGGAATCGAAGTGTAGTTTAAAACGAACGAAACGGAGATGAAAAACTACAAGTATTTTGAGAGTTATGATGGAAGTGGTTAGACTCGCGCTTTGGTTTAGCAATTTACTGACCTACCTCCTATTGATTGACCATAACTCACTCAATTTTACTCGTAATTCATCGAAATTAGTTCCATTTCGAATGAATCGAAGTGTAGTTTAAAACGAAAGAAACAGAGATGAAAAACTCCAAGTATTTTGAGAGTTATGATGGAAATAGTTAGACTCGCGCTTTGGTTTAGCAATTTACTGACATACTTCCGATTGATTGACCATAACTCACTCAATTTAACTCGTAATTCATTGAAATTAGTTCCATTTCGAAGGAATCGAAGTATAGTTTAAAACGAAAGAAACGGAGATGAAAATTTCCAAGTATTTTGAGAGTTATGATGGAAATAGTTAGACTCGCGCTTTGGTTTAGCAATTTAGTTACATACCTCCGATTGATTGACCATAACTCACTCAATTTAACTCTTAATTCATTGAAATTAGTTTCATTTCGAAGGAATCAAAGTGTAGTTTAAAACATAAGAAACGAAGATGAAAAACTCCAAGTATTTTGAGAGTTTTGAAGGAAATAGTTAGACTCGCGCTTTGGTTTAGCAATTTACTGACCTACCTCCAATTGATTGACCATAACTCACTCAATTTAATTCGTAATTCATTGAAATCAGTTTCATTTCGAAGGAATCGAAGTGTACTTTAAAACGAAAGAAACGAAGATGAAAAACTCCAAGTATTTTGAGAGTTATGATAGAAATAGTTAGAGTCGCGCTTTGGTTTAGCAATTTACTGACCTACCTCCGATTGATTGACCATAACTCACTCAATTTAACTCTTAATTCATTGAAATTAGTTTCATTTCGAAGGAATCAAAGTGTAGTTTAAAACGAAAGAAACGAAGATGAAAAACTCCAAGTATTTTGAGAGTTTTGAAGGAAATAGTTAGACTCGCGCTTTGGTTTAGCAATTTACTGACCTACCTCCAATTGATTGACCATAACTCACTCAATTTAATTCGTAATTCATTGAAATCAGTTTCATTTCGAAGGAATCGAAGTGTACTTTAAAACGAAAGAAACGAAGATGAAAAACTCCAAGTATTTTGAGAGTTATGATAGAAATAGTTAGAGTCGCGCTTTGGTTTAGCAATTTACTGACCTACCTCCGATTGATTGACCATAACTCACTCAATTGAACTCGTAATTCATTGAAATTAGTTTCATTTCGAAGGAATCGAAGTGTAGTTTAAAACGAACAAAACGGAGATGAAAAACTCCAAGTATTTTGAGAGTTATGATGGAAATAGTTAGACTCGCGCTTTGGTTTAGCAATTTACTGACCTACTTCCGATTGATTGACTATAACTCACTTAATTTAACTCGTAATTCATTGAAATTAGTTCCATTTCGAAGGAATCGAAGTGTAGTTTAAAACGAAAGAAACGGAGATGAAAAACTCCAACTATTTTGAGAGTTATAATAGAAATAGTTAGACTCGCGCTTTGGTTTAGCAATTTACTGACTTACCTCCGATTGAGTGACCATAACTCACTCAATTGAACTCGTAATTCATTGAAATTAGTTTCATTTCGAAGGAATCGAAGTGTAGTTTAAAACGAAAGAAACGGAGATGAAAAACTCCAAGTATTTTGAGAGTTATGATGGAAATAGTTAGACTCGCGCTTTGGTTTAGCAATTTACTGACCTACCTCCGATTGATTGACCATAACTCACTCAATTGAACTCGTAATTCATTGAAATTAGTTTCATTTCGAAGAAATCGAAGTGTAGTTTAAAACAAAAGAAACGGAGATGAAAAACTACAAGTATTTTGAGAGTTATGATGAAAATAGTTAGACTCGCGCTTTGGTTTAGCAATTTACTGACTTACCTCCGATTGATTGACCGTAACTCACTCAATTTACTTCGTAATTCATTGAAATCAGTTTCATTTCGAAGGAATCGAAGTGTAGTTTAAACTGAAAGAAACGGAGATGAAAAACTCCAAGTATTTTGAGAGTTATGATGGAAATAGTTAGACTCGCGCTTTGGTTTAGCAATTTACTGACTTACCTCCGATTGATTGACCGTAACTCACTCAATTTACTTCGTAATTCATTGAAATCAGTTTCATTTCGAAGGAATCGAAGTGTAGTTTAAACTGAAAGAAACGGAGATGAAAAACTCCAAGTAATTTGAGAGTTATGATGGAAATAGTTAGACTCGCGCTTTGGTTTAGCAATTTACTGACCTACCTCCGATTGATTGACCATAACTCATTAAATTTAACTCGTAATTCATTGAAATTAGTTTCATTTCGAAGGAATCGAAGTGTAGTTTAAAACGAAAGAAACGGAGATGAAAAACTCCAAGTAATTTGAGAGTTATGATGGAAATACTTAGACTCGCGCTTTGGTTTAGCAATTTACTGACCTACCTCCGATTGATTGACCATAACTCACTCAATTGAACTCGTAATTCATTGAAATCAGTTTCATTTCGAAGGAATCGAAGTGTAGTTTAAAATGAAATAAACGAAGATGAAAAACTCCAAGTATTTTGAGAGTTATGATGGAAATAGTTAGACTCGCGCTTTGGTTTAGCAATTTACTGACCTAACTCCGATTGATTGACCATAACTCACTCAATTGAACTCGTAATTCATTGAAATTAGTTTTATTTCGAAGGAATCGAAGTGTAGTTTAAAACGAAAGAAACGGAGATGAAAAACTCCAAGTAATTTGAGAGTTATGATGGAAATAGTTAGACTCGCGCTTTGGTTTAGCAATTTACTGACCTACCTCCGATTGATTGACCATAACTCACTCAATTGAACTCGTAATTCATTGAAATTAGTTTCATTTCGAAGGAATCGAAGTTTAGTTTAAAACGAAAGAAACGGAGATGAAAAACTCCTAGTATTTTGAGAGTTATGATGGAAATAGTTAGAGTCGCGCTTTGGTTTAGCAATTTACTGACCTACCTCCGATTGATTGACCATAACTCACTCAATTGAACTCGTAATTCATTGAAATTAGTTTCATTTCGAAGGAATCGAAGTGTAGTTTAAAACGAAAGAAACGGAGATGAAAAACTCCAAGTATTTTGAGAGTTATTATAGAAATATTTAGACTCGCGCTGTGGTTTAGCAATTTACTGACCTAACTCCGATTGATTGACCATAACTCACTCAATTCAACTCGTAATTCATTGAAATTAGCTCCATTTCGAAGGAATCGAAGTGTAGTTTAAAACGAACGAAACGGAGATGAAAAACTACAAGTATTTTGAGAGTTATGATGGAAGTGGTTAGACTCGCGCTTTGGTTTAGCAATTTACTGACCTACCTCCTATTGATTGACCATAACTCACTCAATTTTACTCGTAATTCATCGAAATTAGTTCCATTTCGAATGAATCGATGTGTAGTTTAAAACGAAAGAAACAGAGATGAAAAACTCCAAGTATTTTGAGAGTTATGATGGAAATAGTTAGACTCGCGCTTTGGTTTAGCAATTTACTGACATACTTCCGATTGATTGACCATAACTCACTCAATTTAACTCGTAATTCATTGAAATTAGTTCCATTTCGAAGGAATCGAAGTATAGTTTAAAACGAAAGAAACGGAGATGAAAATTTTCCAAGTATTTTGAGAGTTATGATGGAAATAGTTAGACTCGCGCTTTGGTTTAGCAATTTAGTTACATACCTCCGATTGATTGACCATAACTCACTCAATTTAACTCTTAATTCATTGAAATTAGTTTCATTTCGAAGGAATCAAAGTGTAGTTTAAAACGAAAGAAACGAAGATGAAAAACTCCAAGTATTTTGAGAGTTTTGAAGGAAATAGTTAGACTCGCGCTTTGGTTTAGCAATTTACTGACCTACCTCCAATTGATTGACCATAACTCACTCAATTTAATTCGTAATTCATTGAAATCAGTTTCATTTCGAAGGAATCGAAGTGTACTTTAAAACGAAAGAAACGAAGATGAAAAACTCCAAGTATTTTGAGAGTTATGATAGAAATAGTTAGAGTCGCGCTTTGGTTTAGCAATTTACTGACCTACCTCCGATTGATTGACCATAACTCACTCAATTGAACTCGTAATTCATTGAAATTAGTTTCATTTCGAAGGAATCGAAGTGTAGTTTAAAACGAACAAAACGGAGATGAAAAACTACAAGTATTTTGAGAGTTATGATGGAAGTGGTTAGACTCGTGCTTTGGTTTAGCAATTTACTGACCTACCTTCGATTGATTGACCATAACTCAGTTAATTCGACTCGTAATTCATTGACATTAGTTACATTTCGAAGGAATCGAAGTTTAGTTTAAAACGAAAGAAACGGAGATGAAAAACTCCAAGTATTTTGAGAGTTATGATGGAAATAGTTAGACTCGCGCTTTGGTTTAGCAATTTACTGACCTACCTCCGATTGATTGACCATAACTCACTAAATTTTACTCGTAATTCATTGAAATTAGTTCCATTTCGAATGAATCGAAGTGTAGTTTAAAACGAAAGAAACAGAGATGAAAAACTCCAAGTATTTTCAGAGTTATGATAGAAATAGTTAGACTCGCGCTTTGGTTTAGCAATTTACTGACCTACCTCCGATTGATTGACCATAACTCACTCAATTGAACTCGTAATTCATTGAAATTAGTTTCATTTCGAAGGAATCGAAGTGTAGTTTAAAACGAAAGAAACGGAGATGAAAAACTCCAACTATTTTGAGAGTTATGATGGAAATAGTTAGACTCGCGCTTTGGTTTAGCAATTTACTGACCAACCTCCGATTGATTCACAATAAATCACTCAATTTAACTCGTAATTCATTGAAATTAGTTTCATTTCGAAGGAATCAAAGTGTAGTTTAAAACGAAAGAAACGGAGATGAAAAACTCTAAGTATTTTGAGAGTTATGATGGAAATAGTTAGACTCGCGCTTTGGTTTAGCAACTTACTGACCTTCCTCAGATTGATTGACCATAACTCACTAAATTTAACTCGTAATTCATTGAAATTAGTTTCATTTCGAAGGAATCGAAGTGTAGTTTAAAACGAAAGAAACGGAGATGAAAAACTCCAAGTATTTTGAGAGTTATGATGGAAATATTTAGACTCGCGCTGTGGTTTAGCAATTTACTGACCTAACTCCGATTGATTGACCATAACTCACTAAATTCAACTCGTAATTCATTGCCATTTCGAAGGAATCGAAGTGTAGTTTAAAACGAACGAAACGGAGATGAAAAACTACAAGTATTTTGAGAGTTATGATGGAAGTGGTTAGACTCGCGCTTTGGTTTAGCAATTTACTGACCTACCTCCTATTGATTGACCATAACTCACTCAATTTTACTCGTAATTCATCGAAATTAGTTCCATTTCGAATGAATCGAAGTGTAGTTTAAAACGAAAGAAACAGAGATGAAAAACTCCAAGTATTTTGAGAGTTATGATGGAAATAGTTAGACTCGCGCTTTGGTTTAGCAATTTACTGACATACTTCCGATTGATTGACCATAACTCACTCAATTTAACTCGTAATTCATTAAAATTAGTTCCATTTCGAAGGAATCGAAGTATAGTTTAAAACGAAAGAAACGGAGATGAAAATTTCCAAGTATTTTGAGAGTTATGATGGAAATAGTTAGACTCGCGCTTTGGTTTAGCAATTTAGTTACATACCTCCGATTGATTGACCATAACTCACTCAATTTAACTCTTAATTCATTGAAATTAGTTTCATTTCGAAGGAATCAAAGTGTAGTTTAAAACGAAAGAAACGAAGATGAAAAACTCCAAGTATTTTGAGAGTTTTGAAGGAAATAGTTAGACTCGCGCTTTGGTTTAACAATTTACTGACCTACCTCCAATTGATTGACCATAACTCACTCAATTTAATTCGTAATTCATTGAAATCAGTTTCATTTCGAAGGAATCGAAGTGTACTTTAAAACGAAAGAAACGAAGATGAAAAACTCCAAGTATTTTGAGAGTTATGATAGAAATAGTTAGAGTCGCGCTTTGGTTTAGCAATTTACTGACCTACCTCCGATTGATTGACCATAAATCACTCAATTGAACTCGTAATTCATTGAAATTAGTTTCATTTCGAAGGAATCGAAGTGTAGTTTAAAACGAACAAAACGGAGATGAAAAACTACAAGTATTTTGAGAGTTATGATGGAAGTGGTTAGACTCGTGCTTTGGTTTAGCAATTTACTGACCTACCTTCGATTGATTGACCATAACTCAGTTAATTCGACTCGTAATTCATTGACATTAGTTACATTTCGAAGGAATCGAAGTTTAGTTTAAAACGAAAGAAACGGAGATGAAAAACTCCAAGTATTTTGAGAGTTATGATGGAAATAGTTAGACTCGCGCTTTGGTTTAGCAATTTACTGACCTACCTCCGATTGATTGACCATAACTCACTCAATTTTACTCGTAATTCATTGAAATTAGTTCCATTTCGAATGAATCGAAGTGTAGTTTAAAACGAAAGAAACAGAGATGAAAAACTCCAAGTATTTTGAGAGTTATGATAGAAATAGTTAGACTCGCGCTTTGGTTTAGCAATTTACTGACATACTTCCGATTGATTGACTATAACTCACTCAATTTAACTCGTAATTCATTGAAATTAGTTCCATTTCGAAGGAATCGAAGTGTAGTTTAAAACGAAAGAAACGGAGATGAAAAACTCCAACTATTTTGAGAGTTATGATGGAAATAGTTAGACTCGCGCTTTGGTTTAGCAATTTACTGACTTACCTCCGATTGAGTGACCATAACTCACTCAATTGAACTCGTAATTCATTGAAATTAGTTTCATTTCGAAGGAATCGAAGTGTAGTTTAAAACGAAAGAAACGGAGATGAAAAACTCCAAGTATTTTGAGAGTTATGATGGAAATAGTTAGACTCGCGCTTTGGTTTAGCAATTTACTGACCTACCTCCGATTGATTGACCATAACTCACTCAATTGAACTCGTAATTCATTGAAATTAGTTTCATTTCGAAGAAATCGAAGTGTAGTTTAAAACAAAAGAAACGGAGATGAAAAACTACAAGTATTTTGAGAGTTATGATGAAAATAGTTAGACTCGCGCTTTGGTTTAGCAATTTACTGACTTACCTCCGATTGATTGACCGTAACTCACTCAATTTACTTCGTAATTCATTGAAATCAGTTTCATTTCGAAGGAATCGAAGTGTAGTTTAAACTGAAAGAAACGGAGATGAAAAATATTAAGTATTTTAAGAGTTATGATGAAAATAATTAGACTCGCGCTTTGGTTTAGCAATTTACTGACCTACCTCCGATTGATTGACCATAACTCACTCAATTTTACTCGTAATTCATTAAAATTAGTTCCATTTCGAAAGAATCGAAGTTTAGTTGAAAACGAAAGAAACGGAGATGAAAAACAACAAGTATTTTGAGACTTATGATAGAGCTTGTTAGACTCGCGCTTTGGTTTAGCAATTTACTGACCTACCTCCGATTGATTGACCATAACTCACTCAATTGAATTCGTAATTCATTGAAATTAGTTTCATTTTGAAGGATCGAAGTGTAGTTTAAAACGAAAGAAACGGAGATGAAAAATATTAAGTATTTTAAGAGTTATGATGAAAATAATTAGACTCGCGCTTTGGTTTAGCAATTTACTGACCTACCTCCGATTGATTGACCATAACTCACTAAATTTAACTCGTAATTCATTGAAATTAGTTTCATTTCGAAGGAATCGAAGTGTAGTTTAAAACGAAAGAAACGGAGATGGAAAACTCCAAGTAATTTGAGAGTTATGATGGAAATACTTAGACTCGCGCTTTGGTTTAGCAATTTACTGACTTACCTCCGATTGATTGACCATAACTCACTCAATTGAACTCGTAATTCATTGAAATTAGTTTCATTTCGAAGGAATCGAAGTGTAGTTTAAAACGAAAGAAACGGAGATGAAAAACTCCAAGTAATTTGAGAGTTATGATGGAAATACTTAGACTCGCGCTTTGGTTTAGCAATTTACTGACCTACCTCCGATTGATTGACCATAACTCACTCAATTGAACTCGTAATTCATTGAAATCAGTTTCATTTCGAAGGAATCGAAGTGTAGTTTAAAACGAAAGAAACGAAGATGAAAAACTCCAAGTATTTTGAGAGTTATGATGGAAATAGTTAGACTCGCGCTTTGGTTTAGCAATTTACTGACCTAACTCCGATTGATTGACCATAACTCACTCAATTGAACTCGTAATTCATTGAAATTAGTTTCATTTCGAAGGAATCGAAGTGTAGTTTAAAACGAAAGAAACGGAGATGAAAAATTCCAAGTAATTTGAGAGTTATGATGGAAATAGTTAGACTCGCGCTTTGGTTTAGCAATTTATTGACCTACCTCCGATTGATTGACCATAACTCACTAAATTTAACTCGTAATTCATTGAAATTAGTTTCATTTCGAAGGAATCGAAGTGTAGTTTAAAACGAAAGAAACGGAGATGAAAAACTCCAAGTAATTTGAGAGTTATGATGGAAATACTTAGACTCGCGCTTTGGTTTAGCAATTTACTGACCTACCTCCGATTGATTGACCATAACTCACTCAATTGAACTCGTAATTCATTGAAATGAGTTTCATTTCGAAGGAATCGAAGTGTAGTTTAAAACGAAAGAAACGGAGATGAAAAACTCCAACTATTTTGAGAGTTATGATGGAAATAGTTAGACTCGCGCTTTGGTTTAGCAATTTACTGACCTACCTCCGATTGATTCACAATAAATCACTCAATTTAACTCGTAATTCATTGAAATTAGTTTCATTTCGAAGGAATCAAAGTGTAGTTTAAAATGAAAGAAACGGAGATGAAAAACTCTAAGTATTTTGAGAGTTATGATGGAAATAGTTAGACTCGCGCTTTGGTTTAGCAACTTACTGACCTTCCTCAGATTGATTGACCATAACTCACTAAATTTAACTCGTAATTCATTGAAATTAGTTTCATTTCGAAGGAATCGAAGTGTAGTTTAAAACGAAAGAAACGGAGATGAAAAACTCCAAGTATTTTGAGAGTTATGATGGAAATATTTAGACTCGCGCTGTGGTTTAGTAATTTACTGACCTAACTCCGATTGATTGACCATAACTCACTCAATTCAACTCGTAATTCATTGAAATTAGCTCCATTTCGAAGGAATCGAAGTGTAGTTTAAAACGAACGAAACGGAGATGAAAAACTACAAGTATTTTGAGAGTTATGATGGAAGTGGTTAGACTCGCGCTTTGGTTTAGCAATTTACTGACCTACCTCCTATTGATTGACCATAACTCACTCAATTTTACTCGTAATTCATCGAAATTAGTTCCATTTCGAATGAATCGAAGTGTAGTTTAAAACGAAAGAAACAGAGATGAAAAACTCCAAGTATTTTGAGAGTTATGATGGAAATAGTTAGACTCGCGCTTTGGTTTAGCAATTTACTGACATACTTCCGATTGATTGACCATAACTCACTCAATTTAACTCGTAATTCATTGAAATTATTTCCATTTCGAAGGAATCGAAGTATAGTTTAAAACGAAAGAAACGGAGATGGAAATTTCCAAGTATTTTGAGAGTTATGATGGAAATAGTTAGACTCGCGCTTTGGTTTAGCAATTTAGTTACATACCTCCGATTGATTGACCATAACTCACTCAATTTAACTCTTAATTCATTGAAATTAGTTTCATTTCGAAGGAATCAAAGTGTAGTTTAAAACGAAAGAAACAAAGATGAAAAACTCCAAGTATTTTGAGAGTTTTGAAGGAAATAGATAGACTCGCGCTTTGGTTTAGCAATTTACTGACCTACCTCCAATTGATTGACCATAACTCACTAAATTTAATTCGTAATTCATTGAAATCAGTTTCATTTCGAAGGAATCGAAGTGTACTTTAAAACGAAAGAAACGAAGATGAAAAACTCCAAGTATTTTGAGAGTTATGATAGAAATAGTTAGAGTCGCGCTTTGGTTTAGCAATTTACTGACCTACCTCCGATTGATTGACCATAAATCACTCAATTGAACTCGTAATTCATTGAAATTAGTTTCATTTCGAAGGAATCGAAGTGTAGTTTAAAACGAACAAAACGGAGATGAAAAACTACAAGTATTTTGAGAGTTATGATGGAAGTGGTTAGACTCGTGCTTTGGTTTAGCAATTTACTGACCTACCTTCGATTGATTGACCATAACACAGTTAATTCGACTCGTAATTCATTGACATTAGTTACATTTCGAAGGAATCGAAGTTTAGTTTAAAACGAAAGAAACGGAGATGAAAAACTCCAAGTATTTTGAGAGTTATGATGGAAATAGTTAGACTCGCGCTTTGGTTTAGCAATTTACTGACCTACCTCCGATTGATTGACCATAACTCACTCAATTTTACTCGTAATTCATTGAAATTAGTTCCATTTCGAATGAATCGAAGTGTAGTTTAAAACGAAAGAAACAGAGATGAAAAACTCCAAGTATTTTGAGAGTTATGATAGAAATAGTTAGACTCGCGCTTTGGTTTAGCAATTTACTGACATACTTCCGATTGATTGACTATAACTCACTCAATTTAACTCGTAATTCATTGAAATTAGTTCCATTTCGAAGGAATCGAAGTGTAGTTTAAAACGAAAGAAACGGAGATGAAAAACTCCAACTATTTTGAGAGTTATGATGGAAATAGTTAGACTCGCGCTTTGGTTTAGCAATTTACTGACTTACCTCCGATTGAGTGACCATAACTCACTCAATTGAACTCGTAATTCATTGAAATTAGTTTCATTTCGAAGGAATCGAAGTGTAGTTTAAAACGAAAGAAACGGAGATGAAAAACTCCAAGTATTTTGAGAGTTATGATGGAAATAGTTAGACTCGCGCTTTGGTTTAGCAATTTACTGACCTACCTCCGATTGATTGACCATAACTCACTCAATTGAACTCGTAATTCATTGAAATTAGTTTCATTTCGAAGAAATCGAAGTGTAGTTTAAAACAAAAGAAACGGAGATGAAAAACTACAAGTATTTTGAGAGTTATGATGAAAATAGTTAGACTCGCGCTTTGGTTTAGCAATTTACTGACTTACCTCCGATTGATTGACCGTAACTCACTCAATTTACTTCGTAATTCATTGAAATCAGTTTCATTTCGAAGGAATCGAAGTGTAGTTTAAACTGAAAGAAACGGAGATGAAAAATATTAAGTATTTTAAGAGTTATGATGAAAATAATTAGACTCGCGCTTTGGTTTAGCAATTTACTGACCTACCTCCGATTGATTGACCATAACTCACTCAATTTTACTCGTAATTCATTAAAATTAGTTCCATTTCGAAAGAATCGAAGTTTAGTTGAAAACGAAAGAAACGGAGATGAAAAACAACAAGTATTTTGAGACTTATGATAGAGCTTGTTAGACTCGCGCTTTGGTTTAGCAATTTACTGACCTACCTCCGATTGATTGACCATAACTCACTCAATTGAACTCGTAATTCATTGAAATTAGTTTCATTTCGAAGGATCGAAGTGTAGTTTAAAACGAAAGAAACGGAGATGAAAAATATTAAGTATTTTAAGAGTTATGATGAAAATAATTAGACTCGCGCTTTGGTTTAGCAATTTACTGACCTACCTCCGATTGATTGACCATAACTCACTAAATTTAACTCGTAATTCATTGAAATTAGTTTCATTTCGAAGGAATCGAAGTGTAGTTTAAAACGAAAGAAACGGAGATGGAAAACTCCAAGTAATTTGAGAGTTATGATGGAAATACTTAGACTCGCGCTTTGGTTTAGCAATTTACTGACTTACCTCCGATTGATTGACCATAACTCACACAATTGAGCTCGTAATTCATTGAAATTAGTTTCATTTCGAAGGAATCGAAGTGTAGTTTAAAACGAAAGAAACGGAGATGAAAAACTCCAAGTAATTTGAGAGTTATGATGGAAATACTTAGACTCGCGCTTTGGTTTAGCAATTTACTGACCTACCTCCGATTGATTGACCATAACTCACTCAATTGAACTCGTAATTCATTGAAATCAGTTTCATTTCGAAGGAATCGAAGTGTAGTTTAAAACGAAAGAAACGAAGATGAAAAACTCCAAGTATTTTGAGAGTTATGATGGAAATAGTTAGACTCGCGCTTTGGTTTAGCAATTTACTGACCTAACTCCGATTGATTGACCATAACTCACTCAATTGAACTCGTAATTCATTGAAATTAGTTTCATTTCGAAGGAATCGAAGTGTAGTTTAAAACGAAAGAAACGGAGATGAAAAATTCCAAGTAATTTGAGAGTTATGATGGAAATAGTTAGACTCGCGCTTTGGTTTAGCAATTTATTGACCTACCTCCGATTGATTGACCATAACTCACTAAATTTAACTCGTAATTCATTGAAATTAGTTTCATTTCGAAGGAATCGAAGTGTAGTTTAAAACGAAAGAAACGGAGATGAAAAACTCCAAGTAATTTGAGAGTTATGATGGAAATACTTAGACTCGCGCTTTGGTTTAGCAATTTACTGACCTACCTCCGATTGATTGACCATAACTCACTCAATTGAACTCGTAATTCATTGAAATGAGTTTCATTTCGAAGGAATCGAAGTGTAGTTTAAAACGAAAGAAACGGAGATGAAAAACTCCAACTATTTTGAGAGTTATGATGGAAATAGTTAGACTCGCGCTTTGGTTTAGCAATTTACTGACCTACCTCCGATTGATTCACAATAAATCACTCAATTTAACTCGTAATTCATTGAAATTAGTTTCATTTCGAAGGAATCAAAGTGTAGTTTAAAATGAAAGAAACGGAGATGAAAAACTCTAAGTATTTTGAGAGTTATGATGGAAATAGTTAGACTCGCGCTTTGGTTTAGCAACTTACTGACCTTCCTCAGATTGATTGACCATAACTCACTAAATTTAACTCGTAATTCATTGAAATTAGTTTCATTTCGAAGGAATCGAAGTGTAGTTTAAAACGAAAGAAACGGAGATGAAAAACTCCAAGTATTTTGAGAGTTATGATGGAAATATTTAGACTCGCGCTGTGGTTTAGTAATTTACTGACCTAACTCCGATTGATTGACCATAACTCACTCAATTCAACTCGTAATTCATTGAAATTAGCTCCATTTCGAAGGAATCGAAGTGTAGTTTAAAACGAACGAAACGGAGATGAAAAACTACAAGTATTTTGAGAGTTATGATGGAAGTGGTTAGACTCGCGCTTTGGTTTAGCAATTTACTGACCTACCTCCTATTGATTGACCATAACTCACTCAATTTTACTCGTAATTCATCGAAATTAGTTCCATTTCGAATGAATCGAAGTGTAGTTTAAAACGAAAGAAACAGAGATGAAAAACTCCAAGTATTTTGAGAGTTATGATGGAAATAGTTAGACTCGCGCTTTGGTTTAGCAATTTACTGACAAACTTCCGATTGATTGACCATAACTCACTCAATTTAACTCGTAATTCATTGAAATTATTTCCATTTCGAAGGAATCGAAGTATAGTTTAAAACGAAAGAAACGGAGATGAAAATTTCCAAGTATTTTGAGAGTTATGATGGAAATAGTTAGACTCGCGCTTTGGTTTAGCAATTTAGTTACATACCTCCGATTGATTGACCATAACTCACTCAATTTAACTCTTAATTCATTGAAATTAGTTTCATTTCGAAGGAATCAAAGTGTAGTTTAAAACGAAAGAAACGAAGATGAAAAACTCCAAGTATTTTGAGAGTTTTGAAGGAAATAGATAGACTCGCGCTTTGGTTTAGCAATTTACTGACCTACCTCCAATTGATTGACCATAACTCACTCAATTTAATTCGTAATTCATTGAAATCAGTTTCATTTCGAAGGAATCGAAGTGTACTTTAAAACGAAAGAAACGAAGATGAAAAACTCCAAGTATTTTGAGAGTTATGATAGAAATAGTTAGAGTCGCGCTTTGGTTTAGCAATTTACTGACCTACCTCCGATTGATTGACCATAAATCACTCAATTGAACTCGTAATTCATTGAAATTAGTTTCATTTCGAAGGAATCGAAGTGTAGTTTAAAACGAACAAAACGGAGATGAAAAACTACAAGTATTTTGAGAGTTATGATGGAAGTGGTTAGACTCGTGCTTTGGTTTAGCAATTTACTGACCTACCTTCGATTGATTGACCATAACTCAGTTAATTCGACTCGTAATTCATTGACATTAGTTACATTTCGAAGGAATCGAAGTTTAGTTTAAAACGAAAGAAACGGAGATGAAAAACTCCAAGTATTTTGAGAGTTATGATGGAAATAGTTAGACTCGCGCTTTGGTTTAGCAATTTACTGACCTACCTCCGATTGATTGACCATAACTCACTCAATTTTACTCGTAATTCATTGAAATTAGTTCCATTTCGAATGAATCGAAGTGTAGTTTAAAACGAAAGAAACAGAGATGAAAAACTCCAAGTATTTTGAGAGTTATGATAGAAATAGTTAGACTCGCGCTTTGGTTTAGCAATTTACTGACATACTTCCGATTGATTGACTATAACTCACTCAATTTAACTCGTAATTCATTGAAATTAGTTCCATTTCGAAGGAATCGAAGTGTAGTTTAAAACGAAAGAAACGGAGATGAAAAACTCCAACTATTTTGAGAGTTATGATGGAAATAGTTAGACTCGCGCTTTGGTTTAGCAATTTACTGACTTACCTCCGATTGAGTGACCATAACTCACTCAATTGAACTCGTAATTCATTGAAATTAGTTTCATTTCGAAGGAATCGAAGTGTAGTTTAAAACGAAAGAAACGGAGATGAAAAACTCCAAGTATTTTGAGAGTTATGATGGAAATAGTTAGACTCGCGCTTTGGTTTAGCAATTTACTGACCTACCTCCGATTGATTGACCATAAATCACTCAATTGAACTCGTAATTCATTGAAATTAGTTTCATTTCGAAGGAATCGAAGTGTAGTTTAAAACGAACAAAACGGAGATGAAAAACTACAAGTATTTTGAGAGTTATGATGGAAGTGGTTAGACTCGTGCTTTGGTTTAGCAATTTACTGACCTACCTTCGATTGATTGACCATAACTCAGTTAATTCGACTCGTAATTCATTGACATTAGTTACATTTCGAAGGAATCGAAGTTTAGTTTAAAACGAAAGAAACGGAGATGAAAAACTCCAAGTATTTTGAGAGTTATGATGGAAATAGTTAGACTCGCGCTTTGGTTTAGCAATTTACTGACCTACCTCCGATTGATTGACCATAACTCACTCAATTTTACTCGTAATTCATTGAAATTAGTTCCATTTCGAATGAATCGAAGTGTAGTTTAAAACGAAAGAAACAGAGATGAAAAACTCCAAGTATTTTGAGAGTTATGATAGAAATAGTTAGACTCGCGCTTTGGTTTAGCAATTTACTGACATACTTCCGATTGATTGACTATAACTCACTCAATTTAACTCGTAATTCATTGAAATTAGTTCCATTTCGAAGGAATCGAAGTGTAGTTTAAAACGAAAGAAACGGAGATGAAAAACTCCAACTATTTTGAGAGTTATGATGGAAATAGTTAGACTCGCGCTTTGGTTTAGCAATTTACTGACTTACCTCCGATTGAGTGACCATAACTCACTCAATTGAACTCGTAATTCATTGAAATTAGTTTCATTTCGAAGGAATCGAAGTGTAGTTTAAAACGAAAGAAACGGAGATGAAAAACTCCAAGTATTTTGAGAGTTATGATGGAAATAGTTAGACTCGCGCTTTGGTTTAGCAATTTACTGACCTACCTCCGATTGATTGACCATAACTCACTCAATTGAACTCGTAATTCATTGAAATTAGTTTCATTTCGAAGAAATCGAAGTGTAGTTTAAAACAAAAGAAACGGAGATGAAAAACTACAAGTATTTTGAGAGTTATGATGAAAATAGTTAGACTCGCGCTTTGGTTTAGCAATTTACTGACTTACCTCCGATTGATTGACCGTAACTCACTCAATTTACTTCGTAATTCATTGAAATCAGTTTCATTTCGAAGGAATCGAAGTGTAGTTTAAACTGAAAGAAACGGAGATGAAAAATATTAAGTATTTTAAGAGTTATGATGAAAATAATTAGACTCGCGCTTTGGTTTAGCAATTTACTGACCTACCTCCGATTGATTGACCATAACTCACTCAATTTTACTCGTAATTCATTAAAATTAGTTCCATTTCGAAAGAATCGAAGTTTAGTTGAAAACGAAAGAAACGGAGATGAAAAACAACAAGTATTTTGAGACTTATGATAGAGCTTGTTAGACTCGCGCTTTGGTTTAGCAATTTACTGACCTACCTCCGATTGATTGACCATAACTCACTCAATTGAACTCGTAATTCATTGAAATTAGTTTCATTTCGAAGGATCGAAGTGTAGTTTAAAACGAAAGAAACGGAGATGAAAAATATTAAGTATTTTAAGAGTTATGATGAAAATAATTAGACTCGCGCTTTGGTTTAGCAATTTACTGACCTACCTCCGATTGATTCACAATAAATCACTCAATTTAACTCGTAATTCATTGAAATTAGTTTCATTTCGAAGGAATCAAAGTGTAGTTTAAAATGAAAGAAACGGAGATGAAAAACTCTAAGTATTTTGAGAGTTATGATGGAAATAGTTAGACTCGCGCTTTGGTTTAGCAACTTACTGACCTTCCTCAGATTGATTGACCATAACTCACTAAATTTAACTCGTAATTCATTGAAATTAGTTTCATTTCGAAGGAATCGAAGTGTAGTTTAAAACGAAAGAAACGGAGATGAAAAACTCCAAGTATTTTGAGAGTTATGATGGAAATATTTAGACTCGCGCTGTGGTTTAGTAATTTACTGACCTAACTCCGATTGATTGACCATAACTCACTCAATTCAACTCGTAATTCATTGAAATTAGCTCCATTTCGAAGGAATCGAAGTGTAGTTTAAAACGAACGAAACGGAGATGAAAAACTACAAGTATTTTGAGAGTTATGATGGAAGTGGTTAGACTCGCGCTTTGGTTTAGCAATTTACTGACCTACCTCCTATTGATTGACCATAACTCACTCAATTTTACTCGTAATTCATCGAAATTAGTTCCATTTCGAATGAATCGAAGTGTAGTTTAAAACGAAAGAAACAGAGATGAAAAACTCCAAGTATTTTGAGAGTTATGATGGAAATAGTTAGACTCGCGCTTTGGTTTAGCAATTTACTGACATACTTCCGATTGATTGACCATAACTCACTCAATTTAACTCGTAATTCATTGAAATTATTTCCATTTCGAAGGAATCGAAGTATAGTTTAAAACGAAAGAAACGGAGATGAAAATTTCCAAGTATTTTGAGAGTTATGATGGAAATAGTTAGACTCGCGCTTTGGTTTAGCAATTTAGTTACATACCTCCGATTGATTGACCATAACTCACTCAATTTAACTCTTAATTCATTGATATTAGTTTCATTTCGAAGGAATCAAAGTGTAGTTTAAAACGAAAGAAACGAAGATGAAAAACTCCAAGTATTTTGAGAGTTTTGAAGGAAATAGATAGACTCGCGCTTTGGTTTAGCAATTTACTGACCTACCTCCAATTGATTGACCATAACTCACTCAATTTAATTCGTAATTCATTGAAATCAGTTTCATTTCGAAGGAATCGAAGTGTACTTTAAAACGAAAGAAACGAAGATGAAAAACTCCAAGTATTTTGAGAGTTATGATAGAAATAGTTAGAGTCGCGCTTTGGTTTAGCAATTTACTGACCTACCTCCGATTGATTGACCATAAATCACTCAATTGAACTCGTAATTCATTGAAATTAGTTTCATTTCGAAGGAATCGAAGTGTAGTTTAAAACGAACAAAACGGAGATGAAAAACTACAAGTATTTTGAGAGTTATGATGGAAGTGGTTAGACTCGTGCTTTGGTTTAGCAATTTACTGACCTACCTTCGATTGATTGACCATAACTCAGTTAATTCGACTCGTAATTCATTGACATTAGTTACATTTCGAAGGAATCGAAGTTTAGTTTAAAACGAAAGAAACGGAGATGAAAAACTCCAAGTATTTTGAGAGTTATGATGGAAATAGTTAGACTCGCGCTTTGGTTTAGCAATTTACTGACCTACCTCCGATTGATTGACCATAACTCACTCAATTTTACTCGTAATTCATTGAAATTAGTTCCATTTCGAATGAATCGAAGTGTAGTTTAAAACGAAAGAAACAGAGATGAAAAACTCCAAGTATTTTGAGAGTTATGATAGAAATAGTTAGACTCGCGCTTTGGTTTAGCAATTTACTGACATACTTCCGATTGATTGACTATAACTCACTCAATTTAACTCGTAATTCATTGAAATTAGTTCCATTTCGAAGGAATCGAAGTGTAGTTTAAAACGAAAGAAACGGAGATGAAAAACTCCAACTATTTTGAGAGTTATGATGGAAATAGTTAGACTCGCGCTTTGGTTTAGCAATTTACTGACTTACCTCCGATTGAGTGACCATAACTCACTCAATTGAACTCGTAATTCATTGAAATTAGTTTCATTTCGAAGGAATCGAAGTGTAGTTTAAAACGAAAGAAACGGAGATGAAAAACTCCAAGTATTTTGAGAGTTATGATGGAAATAGTTAGACTCGCGCTTTGGTTTAGCAATTTACTGACCTACCTCCGATTGATTGACCATAACTCACTCAATTGAACTCGTAATTCATTGAAATTAGTTTCATTTCGAAGAAATCGAAGTGTAGTTTAAAACAAAAGAAACGGAGATGAAAAACTACAAGTATTTTGAGAGTTATGATGAAAATAGTTAGACTCGCGCTTTGGTTTAGCAATTTACTGACTTACCTCCGATTGATTGACCGTAACTCACTCAATTTACTTCGTAATTCATTGAAATCAGTTTCATTTCGAAGGAATCGAAGTGTAGTTTAAACTGAAAGAAACGGAGATGAAAAATATTAAGTATTTTAAGAGTTATGATGAAAATAATTAGACTCGCGCTTTGGTTTAGCAATTTACTGACCTACCTCCGATTGATTGACCATAACTCACTCAATTTTACTCGTAATTCATTAAAATTAGTTCCATTTCGAAAGAATCGAAGTTTAGTTGAAAACGAAAGAAACGGAGATGAAAAACAACAAGTATTTTGAGACTTATGATAGAGCTTGTTAGACTCGCGCTTTGGTTTAGCAATTTACTGACCTACCTCCGATTGATTGACCATAACTCACTCAATTGAACTCGTAATTCATTGAAATTAGTTTCATTTCGAAGGATCGAAGTGTAGTTTAAAACGAAAGAAACGGAGATGAAAAATATTAAGTATTTTAAGAGTTATGATGAAAATAATTAGACTCGCGCTTTGGTTTAGCAATTTACTGACCTACCTCCGATTGATTGACCATAACTCACTAAATTTAACTCGTAATTCATTGAAATTAGTTTCATTTCGAAGGAATCGAAGTGTAGTTTAAAACGAAAGAAACGGAGATGGAAAACTCCAAGTAATTTGAGAGTTATGATGGAAATACTTAGACTCGCGCTTTGGTTTAGCAATTTACTGACTTACCTCCGATTGATTGACCATAACTCACTCAATTGAACTCGTAATTCATTGAAATTAGTTTCATTTCGAAGGAATCGAAGTGTAGTTTAAAACGAAAGAAACGGAGATGAAAAACTCCAAGTAATTTGAGAGTTATGATGGAAATACTTAGACTCGCGCTTTGGTTTAGCAATTTACTGACCTACCTCCGATTGATTGACCATAACTCACTCAATTGAACTCGTAATTCATTGAAATCAGTTTCATTTCGAAGGAATCGAAGTGTAGTTTAAAACGAAAGAAACGAAGATGAAAAACTCCAAGTATTTTGAGAGTTATGATGGAAATAGTTAGACTCGCGCTTTGGTTTAGCAATTTACTGACCTAACTCCGATTGATTGACCATAACTCACTCAATTGAACTCGTAATTCATTGAAATTAGTTTCATTTCGAAGGAATCGAAGTGTAGTTTAAAACGAAAGAAACGGAGATGAAAAATTCCAAGTAATTTGAGAGTTATGATGGAAATAGTTAGACTCGCGCTTTGGTTTAGCAATTTATTGACCTACCTCCGATTGATTGACCATAACTCACTAAATTTAACTCGTAATTCATTGAAATTAGTTTCATTTCGAAGGAATCGAAGTGTAGTTTAAAACGAAAGAAACGGAGATGAAAAACTCCAAGTAATTTGAGAGTTATGATGGAAATACTTAGACTCGCGCTTTGGTTTAGCAATTTACTGACCTACCTCCGATTGATTGACCATAACTCACTCAATTGAACTCGTAATTCATTGAAATGAGTTTCATTTCGAAGGAATCGAAGAGTAGTTTAAAACGAAAGAAACGGAGATGAAAAACTCCAACTATTTTGAGAGTTATGATGGAAATAGTTAGACTCGCGCTTTGGTTTAGCAATTTACTGACCTACCTCCGATTGATTCACAATAAATCACTCAATTTAACTCGTAATTCATTGAAATTAGTTTCATTTCGAAGGAATCAAAGTGTAGTTTAAAATGAAAGAAACGGAGATGAAAAACTCTAAGTATTTTGAGAGTTATGATGGAAATAGTTAGACTCGCGCTTTGGTTTAGCAACTTACTGACCTTCCTCAGATTGATTGACCATAACTCACTAAATTTAACTCGTAATTCATTGAAATTAGTTTCATTTCGAAGGAATCGAAGTGTAGTTTAAAACGAAAGAAACGGAGATGAAAAACTCCAAGTATTTTGAGAGTTATGATGGAAATATTTAGACTCGCGCTGTGGTTTAGTAATTTACTGACCTAACTCCGATTGATTGACCATAACTCACTCAATTCAACTCGTAATTCATTGAAATTAGCTCCATTTCGAAGGAATCGAAGTGTAGTTTAAAACGAACGAAACGGAGATGAAAAACTACAAGTATTTTGAGAGTTATGATGGAAGTGGTTAGACTCGCGCTTTGGTTTAGCAATTTACTGACCTACCTCCTATTGATTGACCATAACTCACTCAATTTTACTCGTAATTCATCGAAATTAGTTCCATTTCGAATGAATCGAAGTGTAGTTTAAAACGAAAGAAACAGAGATGAAAAACTCCAAGTATTTTGAGAGTTATGATGGAAATAGTTAGACTCGCGCTTTGGTTTAGCAATTTACTGACATACTTCCGATTGATTGACCATAACTCACTCAATTTAACTCGTAATTCATTGAAATTATTTCCATTTCGAAGGAATCGAAGTATAGTTTAAAACGAAAGAAACGGAGATGAAAATTTCCAAGTATTTTGAGAGTTATGATGGAAATAGTTAGACTCGCGCTTTGGTTTAGCAATTTAGTTACATACCTCCGATTGATTGACCATAACTCACTCAATTTAACTCTTAATTCATTGAAATTAGATTCATTTCGAAGGAATCAAAGTGTAGTTTAAAACGAAAGAAACGAAGATGAAAAACTCCAAGTATTTTGAGAGTTTTGAAGGAAATAGATAGACTCGCGCTTTGGTTTAGCAATTTACTGACCTACCTCCAATTGATTGACCATAACTCACTCAATTTAATTCGTAATTCATTGAAATCAGTTTCATTTCGAAGGAATCGAAGTGTACTTTAAAACGAAAGAAACGAAGATGAAAAACTCCAAGTATTTTGAGAGTTATGATAGAAATAGTTAGAGTCGCGCTTTGGTTTAGCAATTTACTGACCTACCTCCGATTGATTGACCATAAATCACTCAATTGAACTCGTAATTCATTGAAATTAGTTTCATTTCGAAGGAATCGAAGTGTAGTTTAAAACGAACAAAACGGAGATGAAAAACTACAAGTATTTTGAGAGTTATGATGGAAGTGGTTAGACTCGTGCTTTGGTTTAGCAATTTACTGACCTACCTTCGATTGATTGACCATAACTCAGTTAATTCGACTCGTAATTCATTGACATTAGTTACATTTCGAAGGAATCGAAGTTTAGTTTAAAACGAAAGAAACGGAGATGAAAAACTCCAAGTATTTTGAGAGTTATGATGGAAATAGTTAGACTCGCGCTTTGGTTTAGCAATTTACTGACCTACCTCCGATTGATTGACCATAACTCACTCAATTTTACTCGTAATTCATTGAAATTAGTTCCATTTCGAATGAATCGAAGTGTAGTTTAAAACGAAAGAAACAGAGATGAAAAACTCCAAGTATTTTGAGAGTTATGATAGAAATAGTTAGACTCGCGCTTTGGTTTAGCAATTTACTGACATACTTCCGATTGATTGACTATAACTCACTCAATTTAACTCGTAATTCATTGAAATTAGTTCCATTTCGAAGGAATCGAAGTGTAGTTTAAAACGAAAGAAACGGAGATGAAAAACTCCAACTATTTTGAGAGTTATGATGGAAATAGTTAGACTCGCGCTTTGGTTTAGCAATTTACTGACTTACCTCCGATTGAGTGACCATAACTCCCTCAATTGAACTCGTAATTCATTGAAATTAGTTTCATTTCGAAGGAATCGAAGTGTAGTTTAAAACGAAAGAAACGGAGATGAAAAACTCCAAGTATTTTGAGAGTTATGATGGAAATAGTTAGACTCGCGCTTTGGTTTAGCAATTTACTGACCTACCTCCGATTGATTGACCATAACTCACTCAATTGAACTCGTAATTCATTGAAATTAGTTTCATTTCGAAGAAATCGAAGTGTAGTTTAAAACAAAAGAAACGGAGATGAAAAACTACAAGTATTTTGAGAGTTATGATGAAAATAGTTAGACTCGCGCTTTGGTTTAGCAATTTACTGACTTACCTCCGATTGATTGACCGTAACTCACTCAATTTACTTCGTAATTCATTGAAATCAGTTTCATTTCGAAGGAATCGAAGTGTAGTTTAAACTGAAAGAAACGGAGATGAAAAATATTAAGTATTTTAAGAGTTATGATGAAAATAATTAGACTCGCGCTTTGGTTTAGCAATTTACTGACCTACCTCCGATTGATTGACCATAACTCACTCAATTTTACTCGTAATTCATTAAAATTAGTTCCATTTCGAAAGAATCGAAGTTTAGTTGAAAACGAAAGAAACGGAGATGAAAAACAACAAGTATTTTGAGACTTATGATAGAGCTTGTTAGACTCGCGCTTTGGTTTAGCAATTTACTGACCTACCTCCGATTGATTGACCATAACTCACTCAATTGAACTCGTAATTCATTGAAATTAGTTTCATTTCGAAGGATCGAAGTGTAGTTTAAAACGAAAGAAACGGAGATGAAAAATATTAAGTATTTTAAGAGTTATGATGAAAATAATTAGACTCGCGCTTTGGTTTAGCAATTTACTGACCTACCTCCGATTGATTGACCATAACTCACTAAATTTAACTCGTAATTCATTGAAATTAGTTTCATTTCGAAGGAATCGAAGTGTAGTTTAAAACGAAAGAAACGGAGATGGAAAACTCCAAGTAATTTGAGAGTTATGATGGAAATACTTAGACTCGCGCTTTGGTTTAGCAATTTACTGACTTACCTCCGATTGATTGACCATAACTCACTCAATTGAACTCGTAATTCATTGAAATTAGTTTCATTTCGAAGGAATCGAAGTGTAGTTTAAAACGAAAGAAACGGAGATGAAAAACTCCAAGTAATTTGAGAGTTATGATGGAAATACTTAGACTCGCGCTTTGGTTTAGCAATTTACTGACCTACCTCCGATTGATTGACCATAACTCACTCAATTGAACTCGTAATTCATTGAAATCAGTTTCATTTCGAAGGAATCGAAGTGTAGTTTAAAACGAAAGAAACGAAGATGAAAAACTCCAAGTATTTTGAGAGTTATGATGGAAATAGTTAGACTCGCGCTTTGGTTTAGCAATTTACTGACCTAACTCCGATTGATTGACCATAACTCACTCAATTGAACTCGTAATTCATTGAAATTAGTTTCATTTCGAAGGAATCGAAGTGTAGTTTAAAACGAAAGAAACGGAGATGAAAAATTCCAAGTAATTTGAGAGTTATGATGGAAATAGTTAGACTCGCGCTTTGGTTTAGCAATTTATTGACCTACCTCCGATTGATTGACCATAACTCACTAAATTTAACTCGTAATTCATTGAAATTAGTTTCATTTCGAAGGAATCGAAGTGTAGTTTAAAACGAAAGAAACGGAGATGAAAAACTCCAAGTAATTTGAGAGTTATGATGGAAATACTTAGACTCGCGCTTTGGTTTAGCAATTTACTGACCTACCTCCGATTGATTGACCATAACTCACTCAATTGAACTCGTAATTCATTGAAATGAGTTTCATTTCGAAGGAATCGAAGAGTAGTTTAAAACGAAAGAAACGGAGATGAAAAACTCCAACTATTTTGAGAGTTATGATGGAAATAGTTAGACTCGCGCTTTGGTTTAGCAATTTACTGACCTACCTCCGATTGATTCACAATAAATCACTCAATTTAACTCGTAATTCATTGAAATTAGTTTCATTTCGAAGGAATCAAAGTGTAGTTTAAAATGAAAGAAACGGAGATGAAAAACTCTAAGTATTTTGAGAGTTATGATGGAAATAGTTAGACTCGCGCTTTGGTTTAGCAACTTACTGACCTTCCTCAGATTGATTGACCATAACTCACTAAATTTAACTCGTAATTCATTGAAATTAGTTTCATTTCGAAGGAATCGAAGTGTAGTTTAAAACGAAAGAAACGGAGATGAAAAACTCCAAGTATTTTGAGAGTTATGATGGAAATATTTAGACTCGCGCTGTGGTTTAGTAATTTACTGACCTAACTCCGATTGATTGACCATAACTCACTCAATTCAACTCGTAATTCATTGAAATTAGCTCCATTTCGAAGGAATCGAAGTGTAGTTTAAAACGAACGAAACGGAGATGAAAAACTACAAGTATTTTGAGAGTTATGATGGAAGTGGTTAGACTCGCGCTTTGGTTTAGCAATTTACTGACCTACCTCCTATTGATTGACCATAACTCACTCAATTTTACTCGTAATTCATCGAAATTAGTTCCATTTCGAATGAATCGAAGTGTAGTTTAAAACGAAAGAAACAGAGATGAAAAACTCCAAGTATTTTGAGAGTTATGATGGAAATAGTTAGACTCGCGCTTTGGTTTAGCAATTTACTGACATACTTCCGATTGATTGACCATAACTCACTCAATTTAACTCGTAATTCATTGAAATTATTTCCATTTCGAAGGAATCGAAGTATAGTTTAAAACGAAAGAAACGGAGATGAAAATTTCCAAGTATTTTGAGAGTTATGATGGAAATAGTTAGACTCGCGCTTTGGTTTAGCAATTTAGTTACATACCTCCGATTGATTGACCATAACTCACTCAATTTAACTCTTAATTCATTAAAATTAGATTCATTTCGAAGGAATCAAAGTGTAGTTTAAAACGAAAGAAACGAAGATGAAAAACTCCAAGTATTTTGAGAGTTTTGAAGGAAATAGATAGACTCGCGCTTTGGTTTAGCAATTTACTGACCTACCTCCAATTGATTGACCATAACTCACTCAATTTAATTCGTAATTCATTGAAATCAGTTTCATTTCGAAGGAATCGAAGTGTACTTTAAAACGAAAGAAACGAAGATGAAAAACTCCAAGTATTTTGAGAGTTATGATAGAAATAGTTAGAGTCGCGCTTTGGTTTAGCAATTTACTGACCTACCTCCGATTGATTGACCATAAATCACTCAATTGAACTCGTAATTCATTGAAATTAGTTTCATTTCGAAGGAATCGAAGTGTAGTTTAAAACGAACAAAACGGAGATGAAAAACTACAAGTATTTTGAGAGTTATGATGGAAGTGGTTAGACTCGTGCTTTGGTTTAGCAATTTACTGACCTACCTTCGATTGATTGACCATAACTCAGTTAATTCGACTCGTAATTCATTGACATTAGTTACATTTCGAAGGAATCGAAGTTTAGTTTAAAACGAAAGAAACGGAGATGAAAAACTCCAAGTATTTTGAGAGTTATGATGGAAATAGTTAGACTCGCGCTTTGGTTTAGCAATTTACTGACCTACCTCCGATTGATTGACCATAACTCACTCAATTTTACTCGTAATTCATTGAAATTAGTTCCATTTCGAATGAATCGAAGTGTAGTTTAAAACGAAAGAAACAGAGATGAAAAACTCCAAGTATTTTGAGAGTTATGATAGAAATAGTTAGACTCGCGCTTTGGTTTAGCAATTTACTGACATACTTCCGATTGATTGACTATAACTCACTCAATTTAACTCGTAATTCATTGAAATTAGTTCCATTTCGAAGGAATCGAAGTGTAGTTTAAAACGAAAGAAACGGAGATGAAAAACTCCAACTATTTTGAGAGTTATGATGGAAATAGTTAGACTCGCGCTTTGGTTTAGCAATTTACTGACTTACCTCCGATTGAGTGACCATAACTCACTCAATTGAACTCGTAATTCATTGAAATTAGTTTCATTTCGAAGGAATCGAAGTGTAGTTTAAAACGAAAGAAACGGAGATGAAAAACTCCAAGTATTTTGAGAGTTATGATGGAAATAGTTAGACTCGCGCTTTGGTTTAGCAATTTACTGACCTACCTCCGATTGATTGACCATAACTCACTCAATTGAACTCGTAATTCATTGAAATTAGTTTCATTTCGAAGAAATCGAAGTGTAGTTTAAAACAAAAGAAACGGAGATGAAAAACTACAAGTATTTTGAGAGTTATGATGAAAATAGTTAGACTCGCGCTTTGGTTTAGCAATTTACTGACTTACCTCCGATTGATTGACCGTAACTCACTCAATTTACTTCGTAATTCATTGAAATCAGTTTCATTTCGAAGGAATCGAAGTGTAGTTTAAACTGAAAGAAACGGAGATGAAAAATATTAAGTATTTTAAGAGTTATGATGAAAATAATTAGACTCGCGCTTTGGTTTAGCAATTTACTGACCTACCTCCGATTGATTGACCATAACTCACTCAATTTTACTCGTAATTCATTAAAATTAGTTCCATTTCGAAAGAATCGAAGTTTAGTTGAAAACGAAAGAAACGGAGATGAAAAACAACAAGTATTTTGAGACTTATGATAGAGCTTGTTAGACTCGCGCTTTGGTTTAGCAATTTACTGACCTACCTCCGATTGATTGACCATAACTCACTCAATTGAACTCGTAATTCATTGAAATTAGTTTCATTTCGAAGGATCGAAGTGTAGTTTAAAACGAAAGAAACGGAGATGAAAAATATTAAGTATTTTAAGAGTTATGATGAAAATAATTAGACTCGCGCTTTGGTTTAGCAATTTACTGACCTACCTCCGATTGATTGACCATAACTCACTAAATTTAACTCGTAATTCATTGAAATTAGTTTCATTTCGAAGGAATCGAAGTGTAGTTTAAAACGAAAGAAACGGAGATGGAAAACTCCAAGTAATTTGAGAGTTATGATGGAAATACTTAGACTCGCGCTTTGGTTTAGCAATTTACTGACTTACCTCCGATTGATTGACCATAACTCACTCAATTGAACTCGTAATTCATTGAAATTAGTTTCATTTCGAAGGAATCGAAGTGTAGTTTAAAACGAAAGAAACGGAGATGAAAAACTCCAAGTAATTTGAGAGTTATGATGGAAATACTTAGACTCGCGCTTTGGTTTAGCAATTTACTGACCTACCTCCGATTGATTGACCATAACTCACTCAATTGAACTCGTAATTCATTGAAATCAGTTTCATTTCGAAGGAATCGAAGTGTAGTTTAAAACGAAAGAAACGAAGATGAAAAACTCCAAGTATTTTGAGAGTTATGATGGAAATAGTTAGACTCGCGCTTTGGTTTAGCAATTTACTGACCTAACTCCGATTGATTGACCATAACTCACTCAATTGAACTCGTAATTCATTGAAATTAGTTTCATTTCGAAGGAATCGAAGTGTAGTTTAAAACGAAAGAAACGGAGATGAAAAATTCCAAGTAATTTGAGAGTTATGATGGAAATAGTTAGACTCGCGCTTTGGTTTAGCAATTTATTGACCTACCTCCGATTGATTGACCATAACTCACTAAATTTAACTCGTAATTCATTGAAATTAGTTTCATTTCGAAGGAATCGAAGTGTAGTTTAAAACGAAAGAAACGGAGATGAAAAACTCCAAGTAATTTGAGAGTTATGATGGAAATACTTAGACTCGCGCTTTGGTTTAGCAATTTACTGACCTACCTCCGATTGATTGACCATAACTCACTCAATTGAACTCGTAATTCATTGAAATGAGTTTCATTTCGAAGGAATCGAAGAGTAGTTTAAAACGAAAGAAACGGAGATGAAAAACTCCAACTATTTTGAGAGTTATGATGGAAATAGTTAGACTCGCGCTTTGGTTTAGCAATTTACTGACCTACCTCCGATTGATTCACAATAAATCACTCAATTTAACTCGTAATTCATTGAAATTAGTTTCATTTCGAAGGAATCAAAGTATAGTTTAAAATGAAAGAAACGGAGATGAAAAACTCTAAGTATTTTGAGAGTTATGATGGAAATAGTTAGACTCGCGCTTTGGTTTAGCAACTTACTGACCTTCCTCAGATTGATTGACCATAACTCACTAAATTTAACTCGTAATTCATTGAAATTAGTTTCATTTCGAAGGAATCGAAGTGTAGTTTAAAACGAAAGAAACGGAGATGAAAAACTCCAAGTATTTTGAGAGTTATGATGGAAATATTTAGACTCGCGCTGTGGTTTAGTAATTTACTGACCTAACTCCGATTGATTGACCATAACTCACTCAATTCAACTCGTAATTCATTGAAATTAGCTCCATTTCGAAGGAATCGAAGTGTAGTTTAAAACGAACGAAACGGAGATGAAAAACTACAAGTATTTTGAGAGTTATGATGGAAGTGGTTAGACTCGCGCTTTGGTTTAGCAATTTACTGACCTACCTCCTATTGATTGACCATAACTCACTCAATTTTACTCGTAATTCATCGAAATTAGTTCCATTTCGAATGAATCGAAGTGTAGTTTAAAACGAAAGAAACAGAGATGAAAAACTCCAAGTATTTTGAGAGTTATGATGGAAATAGTTAGACTCGCGCTTTGGTTTAGCAATTTACTGACATACTTCCGATTGATTGACCATAACTCACTCAATTTAACTCGTAATTCATTGAAATTATTTCCATTTCGAAGGAATCGAAGTATAGTTTAAAACGAAAGAAACGGAGATGAAAATTTCCAAGTATTTTGAGAGTTATGATGGAAATAGTTAGACTCGCGCTTTGGTTTAGCAATTTAGTTACATACCTCCGATTGATTGACCATAACTCACTCAATTTAACTCTTAATTCATTGAAATTAGATTCATTTCGAAGGAATCAAAGTGTAGTTTAAAACGAAAGAAACGAAGATGAAAAACTCCAAGTATTTTGAGAGTTTTGAAGGAAATAGATAGACTCGCGCTTTGGTTTAGCAATTTACTGACCTACCTCCAATTGATTGACCATAACTCACTCAATTTAATTCGTAATTCATTGAAATCAGTTTCATTTCGAAGGAATCGAAGTGTACTTTAAAACGAAAGAAACGAAGATGAAAAACTCCAAGTATTTTGAGAGTTATGATAGAAATAGTTAGAGTCGCGCTTTGGTTTAGCAATTTACTGACCTACCTCCGATTGATTGACCATAAATCACTCAATTGAACTCGTAATTCATTGAAATTAGTTTCATTTCGAAGGAATCGAAGTGTAGTTTAAAACGAACAAAACGGAGATGAAAAACTACAAGTATTTTGAGAGTTATGATGGAAGTGGTTAGACTCGTGCTTTGGTTTAGCAATTTACTGACCTACCTTCGATTGATTGACCATAACTCAGTTAATTCGACTCGTAATTCATTGACATTAGTTACATTTCGAAGGAATCGAAGTTTAGTTTAAAACGAAAGAAACGGAGATGAAAAACTCCAAGTATTTTGAGAGTTATGATGGAAATAGTTAGACTCGCGCTTTGGTTTAGCAATTTACTGACCTACCTCCGATTGATTGACCATAACTCACTCAATTTTACTCGTAATTCATTGAAATTAGTTCCATTTCGAATGAATCGAAGTGTAGTTTAAAACGAAAGAAACAGAGATGAAAAACTCCAAGTATTTTGAGAGTTATGATAGAAATAGTTAGACTCGCGCTTTGGTTTAGCAATTTACTGACATACTTCCGATTGATTGACTATAACTCACTCAATTTAACTCGTAATTCATTGAAATTAGTTCCATTTCGAAGGAATCGAAGTGTAGTTTAAAACGAAAGAAACGGAGATGAAAAACTCCAACTATTTTGAGAGTTATGATGGAAATAGTTAGACTCGCGCTTTGGTTTAGCAATTTACTGACTTACCTCCGATTGAGTGACCATAACTCACTCAATTGAACTCGTAATTCATTGAAATTAGTTTCATTTCGAAGGAATCGAAGTGTAGTTTAAAACGAAAGAAACGGAGATGAAAAACTCCAAGTATTTTGAGAGTTATGATGGAAATAGTTAGACTCGCGCTTTGGTTTAGCAATTTACTGACCTACCTCCGATTGATTGACCATAACTCACTCAATTGAACTCGTAATTCATTGAAATTAGTTTCATTTCGAAGAAATCGAAGTGTAGTTTAAAACAAAAGAAACGGAGATGAAAAACTACAAGTATTTTGAGAGTTATGATGAAAATAGTTAGACTCGCGCTTTGGTTTAGCAATTTACTGACTTACCTCCGATTGATTGACCGTAACTCACTCAATTTACTTCGTAATTCATTGAAATCAGTTTCATTTCGAAGGAATCGAAGTGTAGTTTAAACTGAAAGAAACGGAGATGAAAAATATTAAGTATTTTAAGAGTTATGATGAAAATAATTAGACTCGCGCTTTGGTTTAGCAATTTACTGACCTACCTCCGATTGATTGACCATAACTCACTCAATTTTACTCGTAATTCATTAAAATTAGTTCCATTTCGAAAGAATCGAAGTTTAGTTGAAAACGAAAGAAACGGAGATGAAAAACAACAAGTATTTTGAGACTTATGATAGAGCTTGTTAGACTCGCGCTTTGGTTTAGCAATTTACTGACCTACCTCCGATTGATTGACCATAACTCACTCAATTGAACTCGTAATTCATTGAAATTAGTTTCATTTCGAAGGATCGAAGTGTAGTTTAAAACGAAAGAAACGGAGATGAAAAATATTAAGTATTTTAAGAGTTATGATGAAAATAATTAGACTCGCGCTTTGGTTTAGCAATTTACTGACCTACCTCCGATTGATTGACCATAACTCACTAAATTTAACTCGTAATTCATTGAAATTAGTTTCATTTCGAAGGAATCGAAGTGTAGTTTAAAACGAAAGAAACGGAGATGGAAAACTCCAAGTAATTTGAGAGTTATGATGGAAATACTTAGACTCGCGCTTTGGTTTAGCAATTTACTGACTTACCTCCGATTGATTGACCATAACTCACTCAATTGAACTCGTAATTCATTGAAATTAGTTTCATTTCGAAGGAATCGAAGTGTAGTTTAAAACGAAAGAAACGGAGATGAAAAACTCCAAGTAATTTGAGAGTTATGATGGAAATACTTAGACTCGCGCTTTGGTTTAGCAATTTACTGACCTACCTCCGATTGATTGACCATAACTCACTCAATTGAACTCGTAATTCATTGAAATCAGTTTCATTTCGAAGGAATCGAAGTGTAGTTTAAAACGAAAGAAACGAAGATGAAAAACTCCAAGTATTTTGAGAGTTATGATGGAAATAGTTAGACTCGCGCTTTGGTTTAGCAATTTACTGACCTAACTCCGATTGATTGACCATAACTCACTCAATTGAACTCGTAATTCATTTAAATTAGTTTCATTTCGAAGGAATCGAAGTGTAGTTTAAAACGAAAGAAACGGAGATGAAAAATTCCAAGTAATTTGAGAGTTATGATGGAAATAGTTAGACTCGCGCTTTGGTTTAGCAATTTAGTGACCTACCTCCGATTGATTGACCATAACTCACTAAATTTAACTCGTAATTCATTGAAATTAGTTTCATTTCGAAGGAATCGAAGTGTAGTTTAAAACGAAAGAAACGGAGATGAAAAACTCCAAGTAATTTGAGAGTTATGATGGAAATACTTAGACTCGCGCTTTGGTTTAGCAATTTACTGACCTACCTCCGATTGATTGACCATAACTCACTCAATTGAACTCGTAATTCATTGAAATTAGTTTCATTTCGAAGGAATCAAAGTGTAGTTTAAAACGAAAGAAACGGAGATGAAAAACTCGAACTATTTTGAGAGTTATAATGGAAATAGTTAGACTCGCGCTTTGGTTTAGCAATTTACTGACCTACCTCCGATTGATTCACAATAAATCACTCAATTTAACTCGTAATTCATTGAAATTAGTTTCATTTCGAAGGAATCAAAGTGTAGTTTAAAACGAAAGAAACGGAGATGAAAAACTCTAAGTATTTTGAGAGTTATGATGGAAATAGTTAGACTCGCGCTTTGGTTTAGCAACTTACTGACCTTCCTCAGATTGATTGACCATAACTCACTAAATTTAACTCGTAATTCATTGAAATTAGTTTCATTTCGAAGGAATCGAAGTGTAGTTTAAAACGAAAGAAACGAAGATGAAAAACTCCAAGTATTTTGAGAGTTTTGAAGGAAATAGATAGACTCGCGCTTTGGTTTAGCAATTTACTGACCTACCTCCAATTGATTGACCATAACTCACTCAATTTAATTCGTAATTCATTGAAATCAGTTTCATTTCGAAGGAATCGAAGTGTACTTTAAAACGAAAGAAACGAAGATGAAAAACTCCAAGTATTTTGAGAGTTATGATAGAAATAGTTAGAGTCGCGCTTTGGTTTAGCAATTTACTGACCTACCTCCGATTGATTGACCATAAATCACTCAATTGAACTCGTAATTCATTGAAATTAGTTTCATTTCGAAGGAATCGAAGTGTAGTTTAAAACGAACAAAACGGAGATGAAAAACTACAAGTATTTTGAGAGTTATGATGGAAGTGGTTAGACTCGTGCTTTGGTTTAGCAATTTACTGACCTACCTTCGATTGATTGACCATAACTCAGTTAATTCGACTCGTAATTCATTGACATTAGTTACATTTCGAAGGAATCGAAGTTTAGTTTAAAACGAAAGAAACGGAGATGAAAAACTCCAAGTATTTTGAGAGTTATGATGGAAATAGTTAGACTCGCGCTTTGGTTTAGCAATTTACTGACCTACCTCCGATTGATTGACCATAACTCACTCAATTTTACTCGTAATTCATTGAAATTAGTTCCATTTCGAATGAATCGAAGTGTAGTTTAAAACGAAAGAAACAGAGATGAAAAACTCCAAGTATTTTGAGAGTTATGATAGAAATAGTTAGACTCGCGCTTTGGTTTAGCAATTTACTGACATACTTCCGATTGATTGACTATAACTCACTCAATTTAACTCGTAATTCATTGAAATTAGTTCCATTTCGAAGGAATCGAAGTGTAGTTTAAAACGAAAGAAACGGAGATGAAAAACTCCAACTATTTTGAGAGTTATGATGGAAATAGTTAGACTCGCGCTTTGGTTTAGCAATTTACTGACTTACCTCCGATTGAGTGACCATAACTCACTCAATTGAACTCGTAATTCATTGAAATTAGTTTCATTTCGAAGGAATCGAAGTGTAGTTTAAAACGAAAGAAACGGAGATGAAAAACTCCAAGTATTTTGAGAGTTATGATGGAAATAGTTAGACTCGCGCTTTGGTTTAGCAATTTACTGACCTACCTCCGATTGATTGACCATAACTCACTCAATTGAACTCGTAATTCATTGAAATTAGTTTCATTTCGAAGAAATCGAAGTGTAGTTTAAAACAAAAGAAACGGAGATGAAAAACTACAAGTATTTTGAGAGTTATGATGAAAATAGTTAGACTCGCGCTTTGGTTTAGCAATTTACTGACTTACCTCCGATTGATTGACCGTAACTCACTCAATTTACTTCGTAATTCATTGAAATCAGTTTCATTTCGAAGGAATCGAAGTGTAGTTTAAACTGAAAGAAACGGAGATGAAAAATATTAAGTATTTTAAGAGTTATGATGAAAATAATTAGACTCGCGCTTTGGTTTAGCAATTTACTGACCTACCTCCGATTGATTGACCATAACTCACTCAATTTTACTCGTAATTCATTAAAATTAGTTCCATTTCGAAAGAATCGAAGTTTAGTTGAAAACGAAAGAAACGGAGATGAAAAACAACAAGTATTTTGAGACTTATGATAGAGCTTGTTAGACTCGCGCTTTGGTTTAGCAATTTACTGACCTACCTCCGATTGATTGACCATAACTCACTCAATTGAACTCGTAATTCATTGAAATTAGTTTCATTTCGAAGGATCGAAGTGTAGTTTAAAACGAAAGAAACGGAGATGAAAAATATTAAGTATTTTAAGAGTTATGATGAAAATAATTAGACTCGCGCTTTGGTTTAGCAATTTACTGACCTACCTCCGATTGATTGACCATAACTCACTAAATTTAACTCGTAATTCATTGAAATTAGTTTCATTTCGAAGGAATCGAAGTGTAGTTTAAAACGAAAGAAACGGAGATGGAAAACTCCAAGTAATTTGAGAGTTATGATGGAAATACTTAGACTCGCGCTTTGGTTTAGCAATTTACTGACTTACCTCCGATTGATTGACCATAACTCACTCAATTGAACTCGTAATTCATTGAAATTAGTTTCATTTCGAAGGAATCGAAGTGTAGTTTAAAACGAAAGAAACGGAGATGAAAAACTCCAAGTAATTTGAGAGTTATGATGGAAATACTTAGACTCGCGCTTTGGTTTAGCAATTTACTGACCTACCTCCGATTGATTGACCATAACTCACTCAATTGAACTCGTAATTCATTGAAATCAGTTTCATTTCGAAGGAATCGAAGTGTAGTTTAAAACGAAAGAAACGAAGATGAAAAACTCCAAGTATTTTGAGAGTTATGATGGAAATAGTTAGACTCGCGCTTTGGTTTAGCAATTTACTGACCTAACTCCGATTGATTGACCATAACTCACTCAATTGAACTCGTAATTCATTTAAATTAGTTTCATTTCGAAGGAATCGAAGTGTAGTTTAAAACGAAAGAAACGGAGATGAAAAATTCCAAGTAATTTGAGAGTTATGATGGAAATAGTTAGACTCGCGCTTTGGTTTAGCAATTTAGTGACCTACCTCCGATTGATTGACCATAACTCACTAAATTTAACTCGTAATTCATTGAAATTAGTTTCATTTCGAAGGAATCGAAGTGTAGTTTAAAACGAAAGAAACGGAGATGAAAAACTCCAAGTAATTTGAGAGTTATGATGGAAATACTTAGACTCGCGCTTTGGTTTAGCAATTTACTGACCTACCTCCGATTGATTGACCATAACTCACTCAATTGAACTCGTAATTCATTGAAATTAGTTTCATTTCGAAGGAATCAAAGTGTAGTTTAAAACGAAAGAAACGGAGATGAAAAACTCGAACTATTTTGAGAGTTATAATGGAAATAGTTAGACTCGCGCTTTGGTTTAGCAATTTACTGACCTACCTCCGATTGATTCACAATAAATCACTCAATTTAACTCGTAATTCATTGAAATTAGTTTCATTTCGAAGGAATCAAAGTGTAGTTTAAAACGAAAGAAACGGAGATGAAAAACTCTAAGTATTTTGAGAGTTATGATGGAAATAGTTAGACTCGCGCTTTGGTTTAGCAACTTACTGACCTTCCTCAGATTGATTGACCATAACTCACTAAATTTAACTCGTAATTCATTGAAATTAGTTTCATTTCGAAGGAATCGAAGTGTAGTTTAAAACGAAAGAAACGGAGATGAAAAACTCCAAGTATTTTGAGAGTTATGATGGAAATATTTAGACTCGCGCTGTGGTTTAGTAATTTACTGACCTAACTCCGATTGATTTACCATAACTTACTCAATTCAACTCGTAATTCATTGAAATTAGCTCCATTTCGAAGGAATCGAAGTGTAGTTTAAAACGAACGAAACGGAGATGAAAAACTACAAGTATTTTGAGAGTTATGATGGAAGTGGTTAGACTCGCGCTTTGGTTTAGCAATTTACTGACCTACCTCCTATTGATTGACCATAACTCACTCAATTTTACTCGTAATTCATCGAAATTAGTTCCATTTCGAATGAATCGAAGTGTAGTTTAAAACGAAAGAAACAGAGATGAAAAACTCCAAGTATTTTGAGAGTTATGATGGAAATAGTTAGACTCGCGCTTTGGTCTAGCAATTTACTGACATACTTCCGATTGATTGACCATAACTCACTCAATTTAACTCGTAATTCATTGAAATTAGTTCCATTTCGAAGGAATCGAAGTATAGTTTAAAACGAAAGAAACGGAGATGAAAATTTCCAAGTATTTTGAGAGTTATGATGGAAATAGTTAGACTCGCGCTTTGGTTTAGCAATTTAGTTACATACCTCCGATTGATTGACCATAACTCACTCAATTTAACTCTTAATTCATTGAAATTAGTTTCATTTCGAAGGAATCAAAGTGTAGTTTAAAACGAAAGAAACGAAGAT
Source organism: Tasmannia lanceolata (assembly GCF_043159265.1). Classification (NCBI taxonomy): domain Eukaryota; kingdom Viridiplantae; phylum Streptophyta; class Magnoliopsida; order Canellales; family Winteraceae; genus Tasmannia; species Tasmannia lanceolata. The sequence continues at coordinate 1,763,702 of NW_027518678.1, forward strand.
GAAAAACTCCAAGTATTTTGAGAGTTTTGAAGGAAATAGTTAGACTCGCGCTTTGGTTTAGCAATTTACTGACCTACCTCCAATTGATTGACCATAACTCACTCAATTTAATTCGTAATTCATTGAAATCAGTTTCATTTCGAAGGAATCGAAGTGTACTTTAAAACGAAAGAAACGAAGATGAAAAACTCCAAGTATTTTGAGAGTTATGATAGAAATAGTTAGAGTCGCGCTTTGGTTTAGCAATTTACTGACCTACCTTCGATTGATTGACCATAACTCACTCAATTGAACTCGTAATTCATTGAAATTAGTTTCATTTCGAAGGAATCGAAGTGTAGTTTAAAACGAACAAAACGGAGATGAAAAACTACAAGTATTTTGAGAGTTATGATGGAAGTGGTTAGACTCGTGCTTTGGTTTAGCAATTTACTGACCTACCTTCGATTGATTGACCATAACTCAGTTAATTCGACTCGTAATTCATTGACATTAGTTACATTTCGAAGGAATCGAAGTTTAGTTTAAAACGAAAGAAACGGAGATGAAAAACTCCAAGTATTTTGAGAGTTATGATGGAAATAGTTAGACTCGCGCTTTGGTTTAGCAATTTACTGACTTACCTCCGATTGATTGACCATAACTCACTCAATTTTACTCGTAATTCATTGAAATTAGTTCCATTTCGAATGAATCGAAGTGTAGTTTAAAACGAAAGAAACAGAGATGAAAAACTCCAAGTATTTTGAGAGTTATGATAGAAATAGTTAGACTCGCGTTTTGGTTTAGCAATTTACTGACATACTTCCGATTGATTGACTATAACTCACTCAATTTAACTCGTAATTCATTGAAATTAGTTCCATTTCGAAGGAATCGAAGTGTAGTTTAAAACGAAAGAAACGGAGATGAAAAACTCCAACTATTTTGAGAGTTATGATGGAAATAGTTAGACTCGCGCTTTGGTTTAGCAATTTACTGACTTACCTCCGATTGAGTGACCATAACTCACTCAATTGAACTCGTAATTCATTGAAATTAGTTTCATTTCGAAGGAATCGAAGTGTAGTTTAAAACGAAAGAAACGTAGATGAAAAACTCCAAGTATTTTGAGAGTTATGATGGAAATAGTTAGACTCGCGCTTTGGTTTAGCAATTTACTGACCTACCTCCGATTGATTGACCATAACTCACTCAATTGAACTCGTAATTCATTAAAATTAGTTTCATTTCGAAGAAATCGAAGTGTAGTTTAAAACAAAAGAAACGGAGATGAAAAACTACAAGTATTTTGAGAGTTATGATGAAAATAGTTAGACTCGCGCTTTGGTTTAGCAATTTACTGACTTACCTCCGATTGATTGACCGTAACTCACTCAATTTACTTCGTAATTCATTGAAATCAGTTTCATTTCGAAGGAATCGAAGTGTAGTTTAAACTGAAAGAAACGGAGATGAAAAATATTAAGTATTTTAAGAGTTATGATGAAAATAATTAGACTCGCGCTTTGGTTTAGCAATTTACTGACCTACCTCCGATTGATTGACCATAACTCACTCAATTTTACTCGTAATTCATTAAAATTAGTTCCATTTCGAAAGAATCGAAGTTTAGTTGAAAACGAAAGAAACGGAGATGAAAAACAACAAGTATTTTGAGACTTATGATAGAGCTTGTTAGACTCGCGCTTTGGTTTAGCAATTTACTGACCTACCTCCGATTGATTGACCATAACTCACTCAATTGAACTCGTAATTCATTGAAATTAGTTTCATTTCGAAGGATCGAAGTGTAGTTTAAAACGAAAGAAACGGAGATGAAAAATATTAAGTATTTTAAGAGTTATGATGAAAATAATTAGACTCGCGCTTTGGTTTAGCAATTTACTGACCTACCTCCGATTGATTGACCATAACTCACTAAATTTAACTCGTAATTCATTGAAATTAGTTTCATTTCGAAGGAATCGAAGTGTAGTTTAAAACGAAAGAAACGGAGATGGAAAACTCCAAGTAATTTGAGAGTTATGATGGAAATACTTAGACTCGCGCTTTGGTTTAGCAATTTACTGACTTACCTCCGATTGATTGACCATAACTCACTCAATTGAACTCGTAATTCATTGAAATTAGTTTCATTTCGAAGGAATCGAAGTGTAGTTTAAAACGAAAGAAACGGAGATGAAAAACTCCAAGTAATTTGAGAGTTATGATGGAAATACTTAGACTCGCGCTTTGGTTTAGCAATTTACTGACCTACCTCCGATTGATTGACCATAACTCACTCAATTGAACTCGTAATTCATTGAAATCAGTTTCATTTCGAAGGAATCGAAGTGTAGTTTAAAACGAAAGAAACGAAGATGAAAAACTCCAAGTATTTTGAGAGTTATGATGGAAATAGTTAGACTCGCGCTTTGGTTTAGCAATTTACTGACCTAACTCCGATTGATTGACCATAACTCACTCAATTGAACTCGTAATTCATTGAAATTAGTTTCATTTCGAAGGAATCGAACTGTAGTTTAAAACAAAAGAAACGGAGATGAAAAATTCCAAGTAATTTGAGAGTTATGATGGAAATAGTTAGACTCGCGCTTTGGTTTAGCAATTTATTGACCTACCTCCGATTGATTGACCATAACTCACTAAATTTAACTCGTAATTCATTGAAATTAGTTTCATTTCGAAGGAATCGAAGTGTAGTTTAAAACGAAAGAAACGGAGATGAAAAACTCCAAGTAATTTGAGAGTTATGATGGAAATACTTAGACTCGCGCTTTGGTTTAGCAATTTACTGACCTACCTCCGATTGATTGACCATAACTCACTCAATTGAACTCGTAATTCATTGAAATTAGTTTCATTTCGAAGGAATCGAAGTGTAGTTTAAAACGAAAGAAACGGAGATGAAAAACTCCAACTATTTTGAGAGTTATGATGGAAATAGTTAGACTCGCGCTTTGGTTTAGCAATTTACTGACCTACCTCCGATTGATTCACAATAAATCACTCAATTTAACTCGTAATTCATTGAAATTAGTTTCATTTCGAAGGAATCAAAGTGTAGTTTAAAACGAAAGAAACGGAGATGAAAAACTCTAAGTATTTTGAGAGTTATGATGGAAATAGTTAGACTCGCGCTTTGGTTTAGCAACTTACTGACCTTCCTCAGATTGATTGACCATAACTCACTAAATTTAACTCGTAATTCATTGAAATTAGTTTCATTTCGAAGGAATCGAAGTGTAGTTTAAAACGAAAGAAACGGAGATGAAAAACTCCAAGTATTTTGAGAGTTATGATGGAAATATTTAGACTCGCGCTGTGGTTTAGTAATTTACTGACCTAACTCCGATTGATTGACCATAACTCACTCAATTCAACTCGTAATTCATTGAAATTAGCTCCATTTCGAAGGAATCGAAGTGTAGTTTAAAACGAACGAAACGGAGATGAAAAACTACAAGTATTTTGAGAGTTATGATGGAAGTGGTTAGACTCGCGCTTTGGTTTAGCAATTTACTGACCTACCTCCTATTGATTGACCATAACTCACTCAATTTTACTCGTAATTCATCGAAATTAGTTCCATTTCGAATGAATCAAAGTGTAGTTTAAAACGAAAGAAACAGAGATGAAAAACTCCAAGTATTTTGAGAGTTATGATGGAAATAGTTAGACTCGCGCTTTGGTTTAGCAATTTACTGACATACTTCCGATTGATTGACCATAACTCACTCAATTTAACTCGTAATTCATTGAAATTAGTTCCATTTCGAAGGAATCGAAGTATAGTTTAAAACGAAACAAACGGAGATGAAAATTTCCAAGTATTTTGAGAGTTATGATGGAAATAGTTAGACTCGCGCTTTGGTTTAGCAATTTAGTTACATACCTCCGATTGATTGACCATAACTCACTCAATTTAACTCTTAATTCATTGAAATTAGTTTCATTTCGAAGGAATCAAAGTGTAGTTTAAAACGAAAGAAACGAAGATGAAAAACTCCAAGTATTTTGAGAGTTTTGAAGGAAATAGTTAGACTCGCGCTTTGGTTTAGCAATTTACTGACCTACCTCCAATTGATTGACCATAACTCACTCAATTTAATTCGTAATTCATTGAAATCAGTTTCATTTCGAAGGAATCGAAGTGTACTTTAAAACGAAAGAAACGAAGATGAAAAACTCCAAGTATTTTGAGAGTTATGATAGAAATAGTTAGAGTCGCGCTTTGGTTTAGCAATTTACTGACCTACCTCCGATTGATTGACCATAACTCACTCAATTGAACTCGTAATTCATTGAAATTAGTTTCATTTCGAAGGAATCGAAGTGTAGTTTAAAACGAACAAAACGGAGATGAAAAACTACAAGTATTTTGAGAGTTATGATGGAAGTGGTTAGACTCGTGCTTTGGTTTAGCAATTTACTGACCTACCTTCGATTGATTGACCATAACTCAGTTAATTCGACTCGTAATTCATTGACATTAGTTACATTTCGAAGGAATCGAAGTTTAGTTTAAAACGAAAGAAACGGAGATGAAAAACTCCAAGTATTTTGAGAGTTATGATGGAAATAGTTAGACTCGCGCTTTGGTTTAGCAATTTACTGACCTACCTCCGATTGATTGACCATAACTCACTCAATTTTACTCGTAATTCATTGAAATTAGTTCCATTTCGAATGAATCGAAGTGTAGTTTAAAACGAAAGAAACAGAGATGAAAAACTCCAAGTATTTTGAGAGTTATGATAGAAATAGTTAGACTCGCGCTTTGGTTTAGCAATTTACTGACATACTTCCGATTGATTGACTATAACTCACTCAATTTAACTCGTAATTCATTGAAATTAGTTCCATTTCGAAGGAATCGAAGTGTAGTTTAAAACGAAAGAAACGAAGATGAAAAACTCCAACTATTTTGAGAGTTATAATGGAAATAGTTAGACTCGCGCTTTGGTTTAGCAATTTACTGACTTACCTCCGATTGAGTGACCATAACTCACTCAATTGAACTCGTAATTCATTGAAATTAGTTTCATTTCGAAGGAATCGAAGTGTAGTTTAAAACGAAAGAAACGGAGATGAAAAACTCCAAGTATTTTGAGAGTTATGATGGAAATAGTTAGACTCGCGCTTTGGTTTAGCAATTTACTGACCTACCTCCGATTGATTGACCATAACTCACTCAATTGAACTCGTAATTCATTGAAATTAGTTTCATTTCGAAGAAATCGAAGTGTAGTTTAAAACAAAAGAAACGGAGATGAAAAACTACAAGTATTTTGAGAGTTATGATGAAAATAGTTAGACTCGCGCTTTGGTTTAGCAATTTACTGACTTACCTCCGATTGATTGACCGTAACTCACTCAATTTACTTCGTAATTCATTGAAATCAGTTTCATTTCGAAGGAATCGAAGTGTAGTTTAAACTGAAAGAAACGGAGATGAAAAATATTAAGTATTTTAAGAGTTATGATGAAAATAATTAGACTCGCGCTTTGGTTTAGCAATTTACTGACCTACCTCCGATTGATTGACCATAACTCACTCAATTTTACTCGTAATTCATTAAAATTAGTTCCATTTCGAAAGAATCGAAGTTTAGTTGAAAACGAAAGAAACGGAGATGAAAAACAACAAGTATTTTGAGACTTATGATAGAGCTTGTTAGACTCGCGCTTTGGTTTAGCAATTTACTGACCTACCTCCGATTGATTGACCATAACTCACTCAATTGAACTCGTAATTCATTGAAATTAGTTTCATTTCGAAGGATCGAAGTGTAGTTTAAAACGAAAGAAACGGAGATGAAAAATATTAAGTATTTTAAGAGTTATGATGAAAATAATTAGACTCGCGCTTTGGTTTAGCAATTTACTGACCTACCTCCGATTGATTGACCATAACTCACTAAATTTAACTCGTAATTCATTGAAATTAGTTTCATTTCGAAGGAATCGAAGTGTAGTTTAAAACGAAAGAAACGGAGATGGAAAACTCCAAGTAATTTGAGAGTTATGATGGAAATACTTAGACTCGCGCTTTGGTTTAGCAATTTACTGACTTACCTCCGATTGATTGACCATAACTCACTCAATTGAACTCGTAATTCATTGAAATTAGTTTCATTTCGAAGGAATCGAAGTGTAGTTTAAAACGAAAGAAACGGAGATGAAAAACTCTAAGTAATTTGAGAGTTATGATGGAAATACTTAGACTCGCGCTTTGGTTTAGCAATTTACTGACTTACCTCCGATTGATTGACCATAACTCACTCAATTGAACTCGTAATTCATTGAAATCAGTTTCATTTCGAAGGAATCGAAGTGTAGTTTAAAACGAAAGAAACGAAGATGAAAAACTCCAAGTATTTTGAGAGTTATGATGGAAATAGTTAGACTCGCGCTTTGGTTTAGCAATTTACTGACCTAACTCCGATTGATTGACCATAACTCACTCAATTGAACTCGTAATTCATTGAAATTAGTTTCATTTCGAAGGAATCGAAGTGTAGTTTAAAACGAAAGAAACGGAGATGAAAAATTCCAAGTAATTTGAGAGTTATGATGGAAATAGTTAGACTCGCGCTTTGGTTTAGCAATTTATTGACCTACCTCCGATTGATTGACCATAACTCACTAAATTTAAATCGTAATTCATTGAAATTAGTTTCATTTCGAAGGAATCAAAGTGTAGTTTAAAACGAAAGAAACGGAGATGAAAAACTCCAAGTAATTTGAGAGTTATGATGGAAATACTTAGACTCGCGCTTTGGTTTAGCAATTTACTGACCTACCTCCGATTGATTGACCATAACTCACTCAATTGAACTCGTAATTCATTGAAATTAGTTTCATTTCGAAGGAATCGAAGTGTAGTTTAAAACGAAAGAAACGGAGATGAAAAACTCCAACTATTTTGAGAGTTATGATGGAAATAGTTAGACTCGCGCTTTGGTTTAGCAATTTACTGACCTACCTCCGATTGATTCACAATAAATCACTCAATTTAACTCGTAATTCATTGAAATTAGTTTCATTTCGAAGGAATCAAAGTGTAGTTTAAAACGAAAGAAACGGAGATGAAAAACTCTAAGTATTTTGAGAGTTATGATGGAAATAGTTAGACTCGCGCTTTGGTTTAGCAACTTACTGACCTTCCTCAGATTGATTGACCATAACTCACTAAATTTAACTCGTAATTCATTGAAATTAGTTTCATTTCGAAGGAATCGAAGTGTAGTTTAAAACGAAAGAAACGGAGATGAAAAACTCCAAGTATTTTGAGAGTTATGATGGAAATATTTAGACTCGCGCTGTGGTTTAGTAATTTACTGACCTAACTCCGATTGATTGACCATAACTCACTCAATTCAACTCGTAATTCATTGAAATTAGCTCAATTTCGAAGGAATCGAAGTGTAGTTTAAAACGAACGAAACGGAGATGAAAAACTACAAGTATTTTGAGAGTTATGATGGAAGTGGTTAGACTCGCGCTTTGGTTTAGCAATTTACTGACCTACCTCCTATTGATTGACCATAACTCACTCAATTTTACTCGTAATTCATCGAAATTAGTTCCATTTCGAATGAATCGAAGTGTAGTTTAAAACGAAAGAAACAGAGATGAAAAACTCCAAGTATTTTGAGAGTTATGATGGAAATAGTTAGACTCGCGCTTTGGTTTAGCAATTTACTGACATACTTCCGATTGATTGACCATAACTCACTCAATTTAACTCGTAATTCATTGAAATTAGTTCCATTTCGAAGGAATCGAAGTATAGTTTAAAACGAAACAAACGGAGATGAAAATTTCCAAGTATTTTGAGAGTTATGATGGAAATAGTTAGACTCGCGCTTTGGTTTAGCAATTTAGTTACATACCTCCGATTGATTGACCATAACTCACTCAATTTAACTCTTAATTCATTGAAATTAGTTTCATTTCGAAGGAATCAAAGTGTAGTTTAAAACGAAAGAAACGAAGATGAAAAACTCCAAGTATTTTGAGAGTTTTGAAGGAAATAGTTAGACTCGCGCTTTGGTTTAGCAATTTACTGACCTACCTCCAATTGATTGACCATAACTCACTCAATTTAATTCGTAATTCATTGAAATCAGTTTCATTTCGAAGGAATCGAAGTGTACTTTAAAACGAAAGAAACGAAGATGAAAAACTCCAAGTATTTTGAGAGTTATGATAGAAATAGTTAGAGTCGCGCTTTGGTTTAGCAATTTACTGACCTACCTCCGATTGATTGACCATAACTCACTCAATTGAACTCGTAATTCATTGAAATTAGTTTCATTTCGAAGGAATCGAAGTGTAGTTTAAAACGAACAAAACGGAGATGAAAAACTACAAGTATTTTGAGAGTTATGATGGAAGTGGTTAGACTCGTGCTTTGGTTTAGCAATTTACTGACCTACCTTCGATTGATTGACCATAACTCAGTTAATTCGACTCGTAATTCATTGACATTAGTTACATTTCGAAGGAATCGAAGTTTAGTTTAAAACGAAAGAAACGGAGATGAAAAACTCCAAGTATTTTGAGAGTTATGATGGAAATAGTTAGACTCGCGCTTTGGTTTAGCAATTTACTGACCTACCTCCGATTGATTGACCATAACTCACTCAATTTTACTCGTAATTCATTGAAATTAGTTCCATTTCGAATGAATCGAAGTGTAGTTTAAAACGAAAGAAACAGAGATGAAAAACTCCAAGTATTTTGAGAGTTATGATAGAAATAGTTAGACTCGCGCTTTGGTTTAGCAATTTACTGACATACTTCCGATTGATTGACTATAACTCACTCAATTTAACTCGTAATTCATTGAAATTAGTTCCATTTCGAAGGAATCGAAGTGTAGTTTAAAACGAAAGAAACGGAGATGAAAAACTCCAACTATTTTGAGAGTTATGATGGAAATAGTTAGACTCGCGCTTTGGTTTAGCAATTTACTGACCTACCTCCGATTGAGTGACCATAACTCACTCAATTGAACTCGTAATTTATTGAAATTAGTTTCATTTCGAAGGAATCGAAGTGTAGTTTAAAACGAAAGAAACGGAGATGAAAAACTCCAAGTATTTTGAGAGTTATGATGGAAATAGTTAGACTCGCGCTTTGGTTTAGCAATTTACTGACCTACCTCCGGTTGATTGACCATAACTCACTCAATTGAACTCGTAATTCATTGAAATTAGTTTCATTTCAAAGAAATCGAAGTGTAGTTTAAAACAAAAGAAACGGAGATGAAAAACTACAAGTATTTTGGGAGTTATGATGAAAATAGTTAGACTCGCGCTTTGGTTTAGCAATTTACTGACTTACCTCCGATTGATTGACCGTAACTCACTCAATTTACTTCGTAATTAATTGAAATCAGTTTCATTTCGAAGGAATCGAAGTGTAGTTTAAACTAAAAGAAACGGAGATGAAAAATATTAAGTATTTTAAGAGTTATGATGAAAATAATTAGACTCGCGCTTTGGTTTAGCAATTTACTGACCTACCTCCGATTGATTGACCATAACTCACTCAATTTTACTCGTAATTCATTAAAATTAGTTCCATTTCGAAAGAATCGAAGTTTAGTGGAAAACGAAAGAAACGGAGATGAAAATTTCCAAGTATTTTGAGAGTTATGATAGAAATAGTTAGAGTCGCGCTTTGGTTTAGCAATTTACTGACCTACCTCCGATTGATTGACCATAACTCACTCAATTGAACTCGTAATTCATTGAAATTAGTTTCATTTCGAAAAAATCGAAGTGTAGTTTAAAACGAACAAAACGGAGATGAAAAACTACAAGTATTTTGAGAGTTATGATGGAAGTGGTTAGACTCGTGCTTTGGTTTAGCAATTTACTGACCTACCTTCGATTGATTGACCATAACTCAGTTAATTCGACTCGTAATTCATTGACATTAGTTACATTTCGAAGGAATCGAAGTTTAGTTTAAAACGAAAGAAACGGAGATGAAAAACTCCAAGTATTTTGAGAGTTATGATGGAAATAGTTAGACTCGCGCTTTGGTTTAGCAATTTACTGACCTACCTCCGATTGATTGACCATAACTCACTCAATTTTACTCGTAATTCATTGAAATTAGTTCCATTTCGAATGAATCGAAGTGTAGTTTAAAACGAAAGAAACAGAGATGAAAAACTCCAAGTATTTTGAGAGTTATGATGGAAATAGTTAGACTCGCGCTTTGGTTTAGCAATTTACTGACATACTTCCGATTGATTGACTATAACTCACTCAATTTAACTCGTAATTCATTGAAATTAGTTCCATTTCGAAGGAATCGAAGTGTAGTTTAAAACGAAAGAAACGGAGATGAAAAACAACAAGTATTTTGAGACTTATGATGGAGCTTGTTAGACTCGCGCTTTGGTTTAGCAATTTACTGACCTACCTCCGATTGATTGACCATAACTCACTCAATTTAACTCGTAATTCATTGAAATCAGTTTCATTTCGAAGGAATCGAAGTGTAGTTTAAAACGAAAGAAACGAAGATGAAAAACTCCAAGTATTTTGAGAGTTATGATGGAAATAGTTAGACTCGCGCTTTGGTTTAGCAATTTACTGACCTACCTCCGATTGATTGACCATAACTCACTCAATTGAACTCGTAATTCATTGAAATTAGTTTCATTTCGAAGGAATCGAAGTGTAGTTTAAAACGAAAGAAACGGAGATGAAAATTTCCAAGTATTTTGAGAGTTATGATGAAAATAGTTAGACTCACGCTTTGGTTTAGCAATTTACTGACCTACCTCCGATTGATTGACCATAACTCACCCAATTTAACTCGTAATTTATTGAAATTAGTTTCATTTCGAAGGAATCGAAGTGTCGTTTCAAACGAAAGAAACAGAGATGAAAAACTCCAAGTATTTTGAGAGTTATGATGGAAATAGTTAGACTCGCGCTTTGGTTTAGCAATTTACTGAGTTTAAAACGAAAGAAACGGAGATGAAAAACTTCAAGTATTTTGAGAGTTATGACGAAAATAGTTAGACTCGCGCTTTGGTTTAGCAATTTACTGACCTACCTCCGATTGATTGACCATAACTCACTCAATTTTACTCGTAATTCATTAAAATTAGTTCCATTTCGAAAGAATCGAAGTTTAGTTGAAAACGAAAGAAACGGAGATGAAAAACAACAAGTATTTTGAGACTTATGATTGAGCTTGTTAGACTCGCGCTTTGGTTTAGCAATTTACTGACCTACCTCCGATTGATTGACCATAACTCACTCAATTTAACTTGTAATTCATTGAAATCAGTTTCATTTCGAAGGAATCGAAGTGTAGTTTAAAACGAAAGCAACGAAGATGAAAAACTCCAAGTATTTTGAGAGTTATGATGGAAATAGTTAGACTCGCGCTTTGGTTTAGCAATTTACTGACCTACCTCCGATTGATTGACCATAACTCACTCAATTGAACTCGTAATTCATTGAAATTAGTTTCATTTCGAAGGAATCGAAGTGTAGTTTAAAACGAAAGAAACGGAGATGAAAAACAACAAGTATTTTGAGACTTATGATGGAGCTTGTTAGACTCGCGCTTTGGTTTAGCAATTTACTGACCTACCTCCGATTGATTGACCATAACTCACTCAATTTAACTCGTAATTCATTGAAATCAGTTTCATTTCGAAGGAATCGAAGTGTAGTTTAAAACGAAAGAAACGAAGATGAAAAACTCCAAGTATTTTGAGAGTTATGATGGAAATAGTTAGACTCGCGCTTTGGTTTAGCAATTTACTGACATACTTCCGATTGATTGACTGTAACTCACTCAATTTAACTCGTAATTCATTGAAATTAGTTCCATTTCAAAGGAATCGAAGTGTAGTTTAAAACGAAAGAAACGGAGATGAAAAACTCTAAGTATTTTGAGAGTTATGATGGAAATAGTTAGAGTCGCGCTTTGGTTTAGCAATTTACTGACCTACCTCCGATTGATTGACCATAACTCACTCAATTGAACTCGTAATTCATTGAAATTAGTTTCATTTCGAAGGAATCGAAGTGTAGTTTAAAACGAAAGAAACGGAGATGAAAAACTCCAAGTATTTTGAGAGTTATGATGGAAATAGTTAGACTCGCGCTTTGGTTTAGCAATTTACTGACCTACCTCCGATTGATTGACCATAACTCACTCAATTTAACTCGTAATTCATTGAAATCAGTTTCATTTCGAAGGAATCAAAGTGTAGTTTAAAACGAAAGAAACGAAGATGAAAAACTCCAAGTATTTTGAGAGTTATGATGGAAATAGTTAGATTCGCGCTTTGGTTTAGCAATTTACTGACCTACCTCCGATTGAGTGACCATAACTCACTCAATTGAACTCGTAATTCATTGAAATTAGTTTCATTTCGAAGGAATCGAAGTGTAGTTTAAAACGAAAGAAACGGAGATGAAAAACTCCAAGTATTTTGAGAGTTATGATGGAAATAGTTAGACTCGCGCTTTGGTTTAGCAATTTACTGACCTACCTCCGATTGATTGACCATAACTCACTCAATTGAACACGTAATTCATTGAAATTAGTTTCATTTCGAAGAAATCGAAGTGTAGTTTAAAACAAAAGAAACGGAGATGAAAAACTACAAGTATTTTGAGAGTTATGATGAAAATAGTTAGACTCGCGCTTTGGTTTAGCAATTTACTGACTTACCTCCGATTGATTGACCGTAACTCACTCAATTTACTTCGTAATTCATTGAAATCAGTTTCATTTCGAAGGAATCGAAGTGTAGTTTAAACTGAAAGAAACGGAGATGAAAAATATTAAGTATTTTAAGAGTTATGATGAAAATAATTAGACTCGCGCTTTGGTTTAGCAATTTACTGACCTACCTCTGATTGATTGACCATAACTCACTCAATTTTACTCGTAATTCATTAAAATTAGTTCCATTTCGAAAGAATCGAAGTTTAGTTGAAAACGAAAGAAACGGAGATGAAAAACAACAAGTATTTTGAGACTTATGATAGAGCTTGTTAGACTCGCGCTTTGGTTTAGCAATTTACTGACCTACCTCCGATTGATTGACCATAACTCACTCAATTGAACTCGTAATTCATTGAAATTAGTTTCATTTCGAAGGATCGAAGTGTAGTTTAAAACGAAAGAAACGGAGATGAAAAATATTAAGTATTTTAAGAGTTATGATGAAAATAATTAGACTCGCGCTTTGGTTTAGCAATTTACTGACCTACCTCCGATTGATTGACCATAACTCACTAAATTTAACTCGTAATTCATTGAAATTAGTTTCATTTCGAAGGAATCGAAGTGTAGTTTAAAACGAAAGAAACGGAGATGGAAAACTCCAAGTAATTTGAGAGTTATGATGGAAATACTTAGACTCGCGCTTTGGTTTAGCAATTTACTGACCTACCTCCGATTGATTGACCATAACTCACTCAATTGAACTCGTAATTCATTGAAATTAGTTTCATTTCGAAGGAATCGAAGTGTAGTTTAAAACGAAAGAAACGGAGATGAAAAACTCCAAGTAATTTGAGAGTTATGATGGAAATAGTTAGACTCGCGCTTTGGTTTAGCAATTTACTGACCTACCTCCGATTGATTCACAATAAATCACTCAATTTAACTCGTAATTCATTGAAATTAGTTTCATTTCGAAGGAATCAAAGTATAGTTTAAAACGAAAGAAACGGAGATGAAAAACTCTAAGTATTTTGAGAGTTATGATGGAAATAGTTAGACTCGCGCTTTGGTTTAGCAACTTACTGACCTTCCTCAGATTGATTGACCATAACTCACTAAATTTAACTCGTAATTCATTGAAATTAGTTTCATTTCGAAGGAATCGAAATGTAGTTTAAAACGAAAGAAACGGAGATGAAAAACTCCAAGTATTTTGAGAGTTATGATGGAAATATTTAGACTCGCGCTGTGGTTTAGCAATTTACTGACCTAACTCCGATTGATTGACCATAACTCACTCAATTCAACTCGTAATTCATTGAAATTAGCTCCATTTCGAAGGAATCGAAGTGTAGTTTAAAACGAACGAAACGGAGATGAAAAACTACAAGTATTTTGAGAGTTATGATGGAAGTGGTTAGACTCGCGCTTTGGTTTAGCAATTTACTGACCTACCTCCTATTGATTGACCATAACTCACTCAATTTTACTCGTAATTCATCGAAATTAGTTCCATTTCGAATGAATCGAAGTGTAGTTTAAAACGAAAGAAACAGAGATGAAAAACTCCAAGTATTTTGAGAGTTATGATGGAAATAGTTAGACTCGCGCTTTGGTTTAGCAATTTACTGACATACTTCCGATTGATTGACCATAACTCACTCAATTTAACTCGTAATTCATTGAAATTAGTTCCATTTCGAAGGAATCGAAGTATAGTTTAAAACGAAAGAAACGGAGATGAAAATTTCCAAGTATTTTGAGAGTTATGATGGAAATAGTTAGACTCGCGCTTTGGTTTAGCAATTTACTGACCTACCTCCGATTGATTGACCATAACTCACTCAATTGAACTCGTAATTCATTGAAATTAGTTTCATTTCGAAGGAATCGAAGTGTAGTTTAAAACGAACAAAACGGAGATGAAAAACTACAAGTATTTTGAGAGTTATGATGGAAGTGGTTAGACTCGTGCTTTGGTTTAGCAATTTACTGACCTACCTTCGATTGATTGACCATAACTCAGTTAATTCGACTCGTAATTCATTGACATTAGTTACATTTCGAAGGAATCGAAGTTTAGTTTAAAACGAAAGAAACGGAGATGAAAAACTCCAAGTATTTTGAGAGTTATGATGGAAATAGTTAGACTCGCGCTTTGGTTTAGCAATTTACTGACCTACCTCCGATTGATTGACCATAACTCACTCAATTTTACTCGTAATTCATTGAAATTAGTTCCATTTCGAATGAATCGAAGTGTAGTTTAAAACGAAAGAAACAGAGATGAAAAACTCCAAGTATTTTGAGAGTTATGATAGAAATAGTTAGACTCGCGCTTTGGTTTAGCAATTTACTGACATACTTCCGATTGATTGACTATAACTCACTCAATTTAACTCGTAATTCATTGAAATTAGTTCCATTTCGAAGGAATCGAAGTGTAGTTTAAAACGAAAGAAACGGAGATGAAAAACTCCAACTATTTTGAGAGTTATGATGGAAATAGTTAGACTCGCGCTTTGGTTTAGCAATTTACTGACCTACCTCCGATTGAGTGACCATAACTCACTCAATTGAACTCGTAATTTATTGAAATTAGTTTCATTTCGAAGGAATCGAAGTGTAGTTTAAAACGAAAGAAACGGAGATGAAAAACTCCAAGTATTTTGAGAGTTATGATGGAAATAGTTAGACTCGCGCTTTGGTTTAGCAATTTACTGACCTACCTCCGGTTGATTGACCATAACTCACTCAATTGAACTCGTAATTCATTGAAATTAGTTTCATTTCAAAGAAATCGAAGTGTAGTTTAAAACAAAAGAAACGGAGATGAAAAACTACAAGTATTTTGGGAGTTATGATGAAAATAGTTAGACTCGCGCTTTGGTTTAGCAATTTACTGACTTACCTCCGATTGATTGACCGTAACTCACTCAATTTACTTCGTAATTAATTGAAATCAGTTTCATTTCGAAGGAATCGAAGTGTAGTTTAAACTAAAAGAAACGGAGATGAAAAATATTAAGTATTTTAAGAGTTATGATGAAAATAATTAGACTCGCGCTTTGGTTTAGCAATTTACTGACCTACCTCCGATTGATTGACCATAACTCACTCAATTTTACTCGTAATTCATTAAAATTAGTTCCATTTCGAAAGAATCGAAGTTTAGTGGAAAACGAAAGAAACGGAGATGAAAATTTCCAAGTATTTTGAGAGTTATGATAGAAATAGTTAGAGTCGCGCTTTGGTTTAGCAATTTACTGACCTACCTCCGATTGATTGACCATAACTCACTCAATTGAACTCGTAATTCATTGAAATTAGTTTCATTTCGAAAAAATCGAAGTGTAGTTTAAAACGAACAAAACGGAGATGAAAAACTACAAGTATTTTGAGAGTTATGATGGAAGTGGTTAGACTCGTGCTTTGGTTTAGCAATTTACTGACCTACCTTCGATTGATTGACCATAACTCAGTTAATTCGACTCGTAATTCATTGACATTAGTTACATTTCGAAGGAATCGAAGTTTAGTTTAAAACGAAAGAAACGGAGATGAAAAACTCCAAGTATTTTGAGAGTTATGATGGAAATAGTTAGACTCGCGCTTTGGTTTAGCAATTTACTGACCTACCTCCGATTGATTGACCATAACTCACTCAATTTTACTCGTAATTCATTGAAATTAGTTCCATTTCGAATGAATCGAAGTGTAGTTTAAAACGAAAGAAACAGAGATGAAAAACTCCAAGTATTTTGAGAGTTATGATGGAAATAGTTAGACTCGCGCTTTGGTTTAGCAATTTACTGACATACTTCCGATTGATTGACTATAACTCACTCAATTTAACTCGTAATTCATTGAAATTAGTTCCATTTCGAAGGAATCGAAGTGTAGTTTAAAACGAAAGAAACGGAGATGAAAAACAACAAGTATTTTGAGACTTATGATGGAGCTTGTTAGACTCGCGCTTTGGTTTAGCAATTTACTGACCTACCTCCGATTGATTGACCATAACTCACTCAATTTAACTCGTAATTCATTGAAATCAGTTTCATTTCGAAGGAATCGAAGTGTAGTTTAAAACGAAAGAAACGAAGATGAAAAACTCCAAGTATTTTGAGAGTTATGATGGAAATAGTTAGACTCGCGCTTTGGTTTAGCAATTTACTGACCTACCTCCGATTGATTGACCATAACTCACTCAATTGAACTCGTAATTCATTGAAATTAGTTTCATTTCGAAGGAATCGAAGTGTAGTTTAAAACGAAAGAAACGGAGATGAAAATTTCCAAGTATTTTGAGAGTTATGATGAAAATAGTTAGACTCACGCTTTGGTTTAGCAATTTACTGACCTACCTCCGATTGATTGACCATAACTCACCCAATTTAACTCGTAATTTATTGAAATTAGTTTCATTTCGAAGGAATCGAAGTGTCGTTTCAAACGAAAGAAACAGAGATGAAAAACTCCAAGTATTTTGAGAGTTATGATGGAAATAGTTAGACTCGCGCTTTGGTTTAGCAATTTACTGAGTTTAAAACGAAAGAAACGGAGATGAAAAACTTCAAGTATTTTGAGAGTTATGACGAAAATAGTTAGACTCGCGCTTTGGTTTAGCAATTTACTGACCTACCTCCGATTGATTGACCATAACTCACTCAATTTTACTCGTAATTCATTAAAATTAGTTCCATTTCGAAAGAATCGAAGTTTAGTTGAAAACGAAAGAAACGGAGATGAAAAACAACAAGTATTTTGAGACTTATGATTGAGCTTGTTAGACTCGCGCTTTGGTTTAGCAATTTACTGACCTACCTCCGATTGATTGACCATAACTCACTCAATTTAACTTGTAATTCATTGAAATCAGTTTCATTTCGAAGGAATCGAAGTGTAGTTTAAAACGAAAGCAACGAAGATGAAAAACTCCAAGTATTTTGAGAGTTATGATGGAAATAGTTAGACTCGCGCTTTGGTTTAGCAATTTACTGACCTACCTCCGATTGATTGACCATAACTCACTCAATTGAACTCGTAATTCATTGAAATTAGTTTCATTTCGAAGGAATCGAAGTGTAGTTTAAAACGAAAGAAACGGAGATGAAAAACAACAAGTATTTTGAGACTTATGATGGAGCTTGTTAGACTCGCGCTTTGGTTTAGCAATTTACTGACCTACCTCCGATTGATTGACCATAACTCACTCAATTTAACTCGTAATTCATTGAAATCAGTTTCATTTCGAAGGAATCGAAGTGTAGTTTAAAACGAAAGAAACGAAGATGAAAAACTCCAAGTATTTTGAGAGTTATGATGGAAATAGTTAGACTCGCGCTTTGGTTTAGCAATTTACTGACATACTTCCGATTGATTGACTGTAACTCACTCAATTTAACTCGTAATTCATTGAAATTAGTTCCATTTCAAAGGAATCGAAGTGTAGTTTAAAACGAAAGAAACGGAGATGAAAAACTCTAAGTATTTTGAGAGTTATGATGGAAATAGTTAGAGTCGCGCTTTGGTTTAGCAATTTACTGACCTACCTCCGATTGATTGACCATAACTCACTCAATTGAACTCGTAATTCATTGAAATTAGTTTCATTTCGAAGGAATCGAAGTGTAGTTTAAAACGAAAGAAACGGAGATGAAAAACTCCAAGTATTTTGAGAGTTATGATGGAAATAGTTAGACTCGCGCTTTGGTTTAGCAATTTACTGACCTACCTCCGATTGATTGACCATAACTCACTCAATTTAACTCGTAATTCATTGAAATCAGTTTCATTTCGAAGGAATCAAAGTGTAGTTTAAAACGAAAGAAACGAAGATGAAAAACTCCAAGTATTTTGAGAGTTATGATGGAAATAGTTAGATTCGCGCTTTGGTTTAGCAATTTACTGACCTACCTCCGATTGAGTGACCATAACTCACTCAATTGAACTCGTAATTCATTGAAATTAGTTTCATTTCGAAGGAATCGAAGTGTAGTTTAAAACGAAAGAAACGGAGATGAAAAACTCCAAGTATTTTGAGAGTTATGATGGAAATAGTTAGACTCGCGCTTTGGTTTAGCAATTTACTGACCTACCTCCGATTGATTGACCATAACTCACTCAATTGAACACGTAATTCATTGAAATTAGTTTCATTTCGAAGAAATCGAAGTGTAGTTTAAAACAAAAGAAACGGAGATGAAAAACTACAAGTATTTTGAGAGTTATGATGAAAATAGTTAGACTCGCGCTTTGGTTTAGCAATTTACTGACTTACCTCCGATTGATTGACCGTAACTCACTCAATTTACTTCGTAATTCATTGAAATCAGTTTCATTTCGAAGGAATCGAAGTGTAGTTTAAACTGAAAGAAACGGAGATGAAAAATATTAAGTATTTTAAGAGTTATGATGAAAATAATTAGACTCGCGCTTTGGTTTAGCAATTTACTGACCTACCTCTGATTGATTGACCATAACTCACTCAATTTTACTCGTAATTCATTAAAATTAGTTCCATTTCGAAAGAATCGAAGTTTAGTTGAAAACGAAAGAAACGGAGATGAAAAACAACAAGTATTTTGAGACTTATGATAGAGCTTGTTAGACTCGCGCTTTGGTTTAGCAATTTACTGACCTACCTCCGATTGATTGACCATAACTCACTCAATTGAACTCGTAATTCATTGAAATTAGTTTCATTTCGAAGGATCGAAGTGTAGTTTAAAACGAAAGAAACGGAGATGAAAAATATTAAGTATTTTAAGAGTTATGATGAAAATAATTAGACTCGCGCTTTGGTTTAGCAATTTACTGACCTACCTCCGATTGATTGACCATAACTCACTAAATTTAACTCGTAATTCATTGAAATTAGTTTCATTTCGAAGGAATCGAAGTGTAGTTTAAAACGAAAGAAACGGAGATGGAAAACTCCAAGTAATTTGAGAGTTATGATGGAAATACTTAGACTCGCGCTTTGGTTTAGCAATTTACTGACCTACCTCCGATTGATTGACCATAACTCACTCAATTGAACTCGTAATTCATTGAAATTAGTTTCATTTCGAAGGAATCGAAGTGTAGTTTAAAACGAAAGAAACGGAGATGAAAAACTCCAAGTAATTTGAGAGTTATGATGGAAATAGTTAGACTCGCGCTTTGGTTTAGCAATTTACTGACCTACCTCCGATTGATTCACAATAAATCACTCAATTTAACTCGTAATTCATTGAAATTAGTTTCATTTCGAAGGAATCAAAGTATAGTTTAAAACGAAAGAAACGGAGATGAAAAACTCTAAGTATTTTGAGAGTTATGATGGAAATAGTTAGACTCGCGCTTTGGTTTAGCAACTTACTGACCTTCCTCAGATTGATTGACCATAACTCACTAAATTTAACTCGTAATTCATTGAAATTAGTTTCATTTCGAAGGAATCGAAATGTAGTTTAAAACGAAAGAAACGGAGATGAAAAACTCCAAGTATTTTGAGAGTTATGATGGAAATATTTAGACTCGCGCTGTGGTTTAGCAATTTACTGACCTAACTCCGATTGATTGACCATAACTCACTCAATTCAACTCGTAATTCATTGAAATTAGCTCCATTTCGAAGGAATCGAAGTGTAGTTTAAAACGAACGAAACGGAGATGAAAAACTACAAGTATTTTGAGAGTTATGATGGAAGTGGTTAGACTCGCGCTTTGGTTTAGCAATTTACTGACCTACCTCCTATTGATTGACCATAACTCACTCAATTTTACTCGTAATTCATCGAAATTAGTTCCATTTCGAATGAATCGAAGTGTAGTTTAAAACGAAAGAAACAGAGATGAAAAACTCCAAGTATTTTGAGAGTTATGATGGAAATAGTTAGACTCGCGCTTTGGTTTAGCAATTTACTGACATACTTCCGATTGATTGACCATAACTCACTCAATTTAACTCGTAATTCATTGAAATTAGTTCCATTTCGAAGGAATCGAAGTATAGTTTAAAACGAAAGAAACGGAGATGAAAATTTCCAAGTATTTTGAGAGTTATGATGGAAATAGTTAGACTCGCGCTTTGGTTTAGCAATTTAGTTACATACCTCCGATTGATTGACCATAACTCACTCAATTTAACTCTTAATTCATTGAAATTAGTTTCATTTCGTAGGAATCAAAGTGTAGTTTAAAACGAAAGAAACGAAGATGAAAAACTCCACGTATTTTGAGAGTTTTGAAGGAAATAGTTAGACTCGCGCTTTGGTTTAGCAATTTACTGACCTACCTCCAATTGATTGACCATAACTCACTCAATTTAATTCGTAATTCATTGAAATCAGTTTCATTTCGAAGGAATCGAAGTGTACTTTAAAACGAAAGAAACGAAGATGAAAAACTCCAAGTATTTTGAGAGTTATGATAGAAATAGTTAGAGTCGCGCTTTGGTTTAGCAATTTACTGACCTACCTCCGATTGATTGACCATAACTCACTCAATTGAACTCGTAATTCATTGAAATTAGTTTCATTTCGAAGTAATCGAAGTGTAGTTTAAAACGAACAAAACGGAGATGAAAAATTACAAGTATTTTGAGAGTTATGATGGAAGTGGTTAGACTCGTGCTTTGGTTTAGCAATTTACTGACCTACCTTCGATTAATTGACCATAACTCAGTTAATTCGACTCGTAATTCATTGACATTAGTTACATTTCGAAGGAATCGAAGTTTAGTTTAAAACGAAAGAAACGGAGATGAAAAACTCCAAGTATTTTGAGAGTTATGATGGAAATAGTTAGACTCGCGCTTTGGTTTAGCAATTTACTGACCTACCTCCGATTGATTGACCATAACTCACTCAATTTTACTCGTAATTCATTGAAATTAGTTCCATTTCGAATGAATCGAAGTGTAGTTTAAAACGAAAGAAACAGAGATGAAAAACTCCAAGTATTTTGAGAGTTATGATGGAAATAGTTAGACTCGCGCTTTGGTTTAGCAATTTACTGACATACTTCCGATTGATTGACTATAACTCACTCAATTTAACTCGTAATTCATTGAAATTAGTTTCATTTCGAAGGAATCGAAGTGTAGTTTAAAACAAAAGAAACGGAGATGAAAAACTCCAACTATTTTGAGAGTTATGATGGAAATAGTTAGATTCGCGCTTTGGTTTAGCAATTTACTGACCTACCTCCGATTGATTGACCATAACTCACTCAATTGAACTCGTAATTCATTGAAATTAGTTTCATTTCGAAGGAATCGAAGTGTAGTTTAAAACGAAAGAAACGGAGATGAAAAACTCCAAGTATTTTGAGAGTTATGATGGAAATAGTTAGACTCGCGCTTTGGTTTAGCAATTTACTGACCTACCTCCGATTGATTGACCATAACTCACTCAATTTAACTCGTAATTCATTGAAATCAGTTTCATTTCGAAGGAATCGAAGTGTAGTTTAAAACGAAAGAAACGGAGATGAAAAACTTTAAGTATTTTGAGAGTTATGACGAAAATAGTTAGACTCGCGCTTTGGTTTAGCAATTTACTGACCTACCTCCGATTGATTGACCATAACTCACTCAATTTTACTCGTAATTCATTAAAATTAGTTCCATTTCGAAAGAATCGAAGTTTAGTTGAAAACGAAAGAAACGGAGATGAAAAACAACAAGTATTTTGAGACTTATGATGGAGCTTGTTAGACTCGCGCTTTGGTTTAGCAATTTACTGACCTACCTCCGATTGATTGACCATAACTCACTCAATTGAACTCGTAATTCATTGAAATTAGTTTCATTTCGAAGGATCGAAGTGTAGTTTAAAACGAAAGAAACGGAGATGAAAAATATTAAGTATTTTAAGAGTTATGATGAAAATAATTAGACTCGCGCTTTGGTTTAGCAATTTACTGACCTACCTCCGATTGATTGACCATAACTCACTAAATTTAACTCGTAATTCATTGAAATTAGTTTCATTTCGAAGGAATCGAAGTGTAGTTTAAAACGAAAGAAACGGAGATGGAAAACTCCAAGTAATTTGAGAGTTATGATGGAAATACTTAGACTCGCGCTTTAGTTTAGCAATTTACTGACCTACCTCCGATTGATTGACCATAACTCACTCAATTTAACTCGTAATTCATTGAAATTAGTTTCATTTCGAAGGAATCGAAGTGTAGTTTAAAACGAAAGAAACGGAGATGAAAAACTCCAACTATTTTGAGAGTTATGATGGAAATAGTTAGATTCGCGCTTTGGTTTAGCAATTTACTGACCTACCTCCGATTGATTGACCATAACTCACTCAATTGAACTCGTAATTCATTGAAATTAGTTTCATTTCGAAGGAATCGAAGTGTAGTTTAAAACGAAAGAAACGGAGATGAAAAACTCCAAGTATTTTGAGAGTTATGATGGAAATAGTTAGACTCGCGCTTTGGTTTAGCAATTTACTGACCTACCTCCGATTGATTGACCATAACTCACTAAATTTAACTCGTAATTCATTAAAATTAGTTTCATTTCGAAGGAATCGAAGTGTAGTTTAAAACGAAAGAAACGGAGATGAAAAACTCCAAGTAATTTGAGAGTTATGATGGAAATACTTAGACTCGCGCTTTGGTTTAGCAATTTACTGACCTACCTCCGATTGATTGACCATAACTCACTCAATTGAACTCGTAATTCATTGAAATCAGTTTCATTTCGAAGGAATCGAAGTGTAGTTTAAAACGAAAGAAACGAAGATGAAAAACTCCAAGTATTTTGAGAGTTATGCTGGAAATAGTTAGACTCGCGCGCTTTGGTTTAGCAATTTACTGACCTAACTTCGATTGATTGACCATAACTCACTCAATTGAACTCGTAATTCATTGAAATTAGTTTCATTTCGAAGGAATCGAAGTGTAGTTTAAAACGAAAGAAACGGAGATGAAAAACTCCAAGTATTTTTAGAGTTATGATGGAAATAGTTAGACTCGCGCTTTGGTTTAGCAATTTACTGACCTACCTCCGATTGATTGACCATAACTCACTAAATTTAACTCGTAATTCATTGAAATTAGTTTCATTTCGAAGGAATCGAAGTGTAGTTTAAAACGAAAGAAACGGAGATGAAAAACTCCAAGTAATTTAAGAGTTATGATGGAAATACTTAGACTCGCGCTTTGGTTTAGCAATTTACTGACCTACCTCCGATTGATTGACCATAACTCACTAAATTTAACTCGTAATTCATTGAAATTAGTTTCATTTCGAAGGAATCGAAGTGTAGTTTAAAACGAAAGAAACGGAGATGAAAAACTCCAAGTAATTTGAGAGTTATGATAGAAATACTTAGACTCGCGCTTTGGTTTAGCAATTTACTGACCTACCTCCGATTGATTGACCATAACTCACTCAATTGAACTCGTAATTCATTGAAATCAGTTTCATTTCGAAGGAATCGAAGTGTAGTTTAAAACGAAAGAAACGAAGATGAAAAACTCCAAGTATTTTGAGAGTTATGATGGAAATAGTTAGACTCGCGCTTTGGTTTAGCAATTTACTGACCTAACTCCGATTGATTGACCATAACTCACTCAATTGAACTCGTAATTCATTGAAATTAGTTTCATTTCGAAGGAATCGAAATGTAGTTTAAAACGAAAGAAACGGAGATGAAAAACTCCAAGTATTTTGAGAGTTATGATGGAAATATTTAGACTCGCGCTGTGGTTTAGCAATTTACTGACCTAACTCCGATTGATTGACCATAACTCACTCAATTCAACTCGTAATTCATTGAAATTAGCTCCATTTCGAAGGAATCGAAGTGTAGTTTAAAACGAACGAAACGGAGATGAAAAACTACAAGTATTTTGAGAGTTATGATGGAAGTGGTTAGACTCGCGCTTTGGTTTAGCAATTTACTGACCTACCTCCTATTGATTGACCATAACTCACTCAATTTTACTCGTAATTCATCGAAATTAGTTCCATTTCGAATGAATCGAAGTGTAGTTTAAAACGAAAGAAACAGAGATGAAAAACTCCAAGTATTTTGAGAGTTATGATGGAAATAGTTAGACTCGCGCTTTGGTTTAGCAATTTACTGACATACTTCCGATTGATTGACCATAACTCACTCAATTTAACTCGTAATTCATTGAAATTAGTTCCATTTCGAAGGAATCGAAGTATAGTTTAAAACGAAAGAAACGGAGATGAAAATTTCCAAGTATTTTGAGAGTTATGATGGAAA
Organism: Tasmannia lanceolata; assembly: GCF_043159265.1. Classification (NCBI taxonomy): domain Eukaryota; kingdom Viridiplantae; phylum Streptophyta; class Magnoliopsida; order Canellales; family Winteraceae; genus Tasmannia; species Tasmannia lanceolata. The sequence continues at coordinate 1,788,679 of NW_027518678.1, forward strand.
TAGTTAGACTCGCGCTTTGGTTTAGCAATTTAGTTACATACCTCCGATTGATTGACCATAACTCACTCAATTTAACTCTTAATTCATTGAAATTAGTTTCATTTCGTAGGAATCAAAGTGTAGTTTAAAACGAAAGAAACGAAGATGAAAAACTCCAAGTATTTTGAGAGTTTTGAAGGAAATAGTTAGACTCGCGCTTTGGTTTAGCAATTTACTGACCTACCTCCAATTGATTGACCATAACTCACTCAATTTAATTCGTAATTCATTGAAATCAGTTTCATTTCGAAGGAATCGAAGTGTACTTTAAAACGAAAGAAACGAAGATGAAAAACTCCAAGTATTTTGAGAGTTATGATAGAAATAGTTAGAGTCGCGCTTTGGTTTAGCAATTTACTGACCTACCTCCGATTGATTGACCATAACTCACTCAATTGAACTCGTAATTCATTGAAATTAGTTTCATTTCGAAGGAATCGAAGTGTAGTTTAAAACGAACAAAACGGAGATGAAAAACTACAAGTATTTTGAGAGTTATGATGGAAGTGGTTAGACTCGTGCTTTGGTTTAGCAATTTACTGACCTACCTTCGATTAATTGACCATAACTCAGTTAATTCGACTCGTAATTCATTGACATTAGTTACATTTGGAAGGAATCGAAGTTTAGTTTAAAACGAAAGAAACGGAGATGAAAAACTCCAAGTATTTTGAGAGTTATGATGGAAATAGTTAGACTCGCGCTTTGGTTTAGCAATTTACTGACCTACCTCCGATTGATTGACCATAACTCACTCAATTTTACTCGTAATTCATTGAAATTAGTTCCATTTCGAATGAATCGAAGTGTAGTTTAAAACGAAAGAAACAGAGATGAAAAACTCCAAGTATTTTGAGAGTTATGATGGAAATAGTTAGACTCGCGCTTTGGTTTAGCAATTTACTGACATACTTCCGATTGATTGACTATAACTCACTCAATTTAACTCGTAATTCATTGAAATTAGTTTCATTTCGAAGGAATCGAAGTGTAGTTTAAAACGAAAGAAACGGAGATGAAAATTTCCAAGTATTTTGAGTGTTATGATGAAAATAGTTAGACTCACGCTTTGGTTTAGCAATTTACTAACCTACCTCCGATTGATTGACCATAACTCACCCAATTTAACTCGTAATTTATTGAAATTAGTTTCATTTCGATGGAATCGAAGTGTAGTTTAAAACGAACGAAACGGAGATGAAAAACTACAAGTATTTTGAGAGTTATGATGGAAGTGGTTAGACTCGCGCTTTGGTTTAGCAATTTACTGACCTACCTCCTATTGATTGACCATAACTCACTCAATTTTACTCGTAATTCATCGAAATTAGTTCCATTTCGAATGAATCGAAGTGTAGTTTAAAACGAAAGAAACAGAGATGAAAAACTCCAAGTATTTTGAGAGTTATGATGGAAATAGTTAGACTCGCGCTTTGGTTTAGCAATTTACTGACATACTTCCGATTGATTGACCATAACTCACTCAATTTAACTCGTAATTCATTGAAATTAGTTCCATTTCGAAGGAATCGAAGTATAGTTTAAAACGAAAGAAACGGAGATGAAAATTTCCAAGTATTTTGAGAGTTATGATGGAAATAGTTAGACTCGCGCTTTGGTTTAGCAATTTAGTTACATACCTCCGATTGATTGACCATAACTCACTCAATTTAACTCTTAATTCATTGAAATTAGTTTCATTTCGTAGGAATCAAAGTGTAGTTTAAAACGAAAGAAACGAAGATGAAAAACTCCAAGTATTTTGAGAGTTTTGAAGGAAATAGTTAGACTCGCGCTTTGGTTTAGCAATTTACTGACCTACCTCCAATTGATTGACCATAACTCACTCAATTTAATTCGTAATTCATTGAAATCAGTTTCATTTCGAAGGAATCGAAGTGTACTTTAAAACGAAAGAAACGAAGATGAAAAACTCCAAGTATTTTGAGAGTTATGATAGAAATAGTTAGAGTCGCGCTTTGGTTTAGCAATTTACTGACCTACCTCCGATTGATTGACCATAACTCACTCAATTGAACTCGTAATTCATTGAAATTAGTTTCATTTCGAAGGAATCGAAGTGTAGTTTAAAACGAACAAAACGGAGATGAAAAACTACAAGTATTTTGAGAGTTATGATGGAAGTGGTTAGACTCGTGCTTTGGTTTAGCAATTTACTGACCTACCTTCGATTAATTGACCATAACTCAGTTAATTCGACTCGTAATTCATTGACATTAGTTACATTTGGAAGGAATCGAAGTTTAGTTTAAAACGAAAGAAACGGAGATGAAAAACTCCAAGTATTTTGAGAGTTATGATGGAAATAGTTAGACTCGCGCTTTGGTTTAGCAATTTACTGACCTACCTCCGATTGATTGACCATAACTCACTCAATTTTACTCGTAATTCATTGAAATTAGTTCCATTTCGAATGAATCGAAGTGTAGTTTAAAACGAAAGAAACAGAGATGAAAAACTCCAAGTATTTTGAGAGTTATGATGGAAATAGTTAGACTCCCGCTTTGGTTTAGTAATTTACTGACCTACCTCCGATTGATTGACCATAACTCACTCAATTGAACTCGTAATTCATTGAAATTAGTTTCATTTCGAAGAAATCGAAGTGTAGTTTAAAACGAAAGAAACGGAGATGAAAAACTCCAAGTATTTTAAGAGTTATGATGAAAATAGTTAGACTCGCGCTTTGGTTTAGAAATTTACTGACCTACCTCCGATTGATTGACCATAACTCACTCAATTTAACTCGTAATTCATTGAAATCAGTTTCATTTCGAAGGAATCGAAGTGTAGTTTAAAACGAAAGAAACGGAGATGAAAAACTTTAAGTATTTTGAGAGTTATGACGAAAATAGTTAGACTCGCGCTTTGGTTTAGCAATTTACTGACCTACCTCCGATTGATTGACCATAACTCACTCAATTTTACTCGTAATTCATTAAAATTAGTTCCATTTCGAAAGAATCGAAGTTTAGTTGAAAACGAAAGAAACGGAGATGAAAAACAACAAGTATTTTGAGACTTATGATGGAGCTTGTTAGACTCGCGCTTTGGTTTAGCAATTTACTGACCTACCTCCGATTGATTGACCATAACTCACTCAATTGAACTCGTAATTCATTGAAATTAGTTTCATTTCGAAGGATCGAAGTGTAGTTTAAAACGAAAGAAACGGAGATGAAAAATATTAAGTATTTTAAGAGTTATGATGAAAATAATTAGACTCGCGCTTTGGTTTAGCAATTTACTGACCTACCTCCGATTGATTGACCATAACTCACTAAATTTAACTCGTAATTCATTGAAATTAGTTTCATTTCGAAGGAATCGAAGTGTAGTTTAAAACGAAAGAAACGGAGATGGAAAACTCCAAGTAATTTGAGCGTTATGATGGAAATACCTAGACTCGCGCTTTGGTTTAGCAATTTACTGACCTACCTCCGATTGATTGACCATAACTCACTCAATTTAACTCGTAATTCATTGAAATTAGTTTCATTTCGAAGGAATCGAAGTGTAGTTTAAAACGAAAGAAACGGAGATGAAAAACTCCAACTATTTTGAGAGTTATGATGGAAATAGTTAGATTCGCGCTTTGGTTTAGCAATTTACTGACCTACCTCCGATTGATTGACCATAACTCACTCAATTGAACTCGTAATTCATTGAAATTAGTTTCATTTCGAAGGAATCGAAGTGTAGTTTAAAACGAAAGAAACGGAGATGAAAAACTCCAAGTATTTTGAGAGTTATGATGGAAATAGTTAGACTCGCGCTTTGGTTTAGCAATTTACTGACCTACCTCCGATTGATTGACCATAACTCACTAAATTTAACTCGTAATTCATTAAAATTAGTTTCATTTCGAAGGAATCGAAGTGTAGTTTAAAACGAAAGAAACGGAGATGAAAAACTCCAAGTAATTTGAGAGTAATGATGGAAATACTTAGACTCGCGCTTTGGTTTAGCAATTTACTGACCTACCTCCGATTGATTGACCATAACTCACTCAATTGAACTCGTAATTCATTGAAATCAGTTTCATTTCGAAGGAATCGAAGTGTAGTTTAAAACGAAAGAAACGAAGATGAAAAACTCCAAGTATTTTGAGAGTTATGCTGGAAATAGTTAGACTCGCGCGCTTTGGTTTAGCAATTTACTGACCTAACTCCGATTGATTGACCATAACTCACTCAATTGAACTCGTAATTCATTGAAATTAGTTTCATTTCGAAGGAATCGAAGTGTAGTTTAAAACGAAAGAAACGGAGATGAAAAACTCCAAGTAATTTGAGAGTTATGATGGAAATAGTTAGACTCGCGCTTTGGTTTAGCAATTTACTGACCTACCTCCGATTGATTGACCATAACTCACTCAATTGAACTCGTAATTCATTGAAATTAGTTTCATTTCGAAGGAATCGAAGTTTAGTTTAAAACGAAAGAAACGGAGATGAAAAACTCCTAGTATTTTGAGAGTTATGATGGAAATAGTTAGAGTCGCGCTTTGGTTTAGCAATTTACTGACCTACCTCCGATTGATTGACCATAACTCACTCAATTGAACTCGTAATTCATTGAAATTAGTTTCATTTCGAAGGAATCGAAGTGTAGTTTAAAACGAAAGAAACGGAGATGAAAAACTCCAACTATTTTGAGAGTTATGATGGAAATAGTTAGACTCGCGCTTTGGTTTAGCAATTTACTGACCTACTTCCGATTGATTCACAATAAATCACTCAATTTAACTCGTAATTCATTGAAATTAGTTTCATTTCGAAGGAATCAAAGTGTAGTTTAAAACGAAAGAAACGGAGATGAAAAACTCCAAGTATTTTGAGAGTTATGATGGAAATAGTTAGACTCGCGCTTTGGTTTAGCAACTTACTGACCTTCCTCAGATTGATTGACCATAACTCACTAAATTTAACTCGTAATTCATTGAAATTAGTTTCATTTCGAAGGAATCGAAGTGTAGTTTAAAACGAAAGAAACGGAGATGAAAAACTCCAAGTATTTTGAGAGTTATGATGGAAATATTTAGACTCGCGCTGTGGTTTAGCAATTTACTGACCTAACTCCGATTGATTGACCATAACTCACTCAATTCAACTCGTAATTCATTGAAATTAGCTCCATTTCGAAGGAATCGAAGTGTAGTTTAAAACGAACGAAACGGAGATGAAAAACTACAAGTATTTTGAGAGTTATGATGGAAGTGGTTAGACTCGCGCTTTGGTTTAGCAATTTACTGACCTACCTCCTATTGATTGACCATAACTCACTCAATTTTACTCGTAATTCATCGAAATTAGTTCCATTTCGAATGAATCGAAGTGTAGTTTAAAACGAAAGAAACAGAGATGAAAAACTCCAAGTATTTTGAGAGTTATGATGGAAATAGTTAGACTCGCGCTTTGGTTTAGCAATTTACTGACATACTTCCGATTGATTAACCATAACTCACTCAATTTAACTCGTAATTCATTGAAATTAGTTCCATTTCGAAGGAATCGAAGTATAGTTTAAAACGAAAGAAACGGAGATGAAAATTTCCAAGTATTTTGAGAGTTATGATGGAAATAGTTAGACTCGCGCTTTGGTTTAGCAATTTAGTTACATACCTCCGATTGATTGACCATAACTCACTCAATTTAACTCTTAATTTATTGAAATTAGTTTCATTTCGTAGGAATCAAAGTGTAGTTTAAAACGAAAGAAACGAAGATGAAAAACTCCAAGTATTTTGAGAGTTTTGAAGGAAATAGTTAGACTCGCGCTTTGGTTTAGCAATTTACTGACCTACCTCCAATTGATTGACCATAACTCACTCAATTTAATTCGTAATTCATTGAAATCAGTTTCATTTCGAAGGAATCGAAGTGTACTTTAAAACGAAAGAAACGAAGATGAAAAACTCCAAGTATTTTGAGAGTTATGATAGAAATAGTTAGAGTCGCGCTTTGGTTTAGCAATTTACTGACCTACCTCCGATTGATTGACCATAACTCACTCAATTGAACTCGTAATTCATTGAAATTAGTTTCATTTCGAAGGAATCGAAGTGTAGTTTAAAACGAACAAAACGGAGATGAAAAACTACAAGTATTTTGAGAGTTATGATGGAAGTGGTTAGACTCGTGCTTTGGTTTAGCAATTTACTGACCTACCTTCGATTAATTGACCATAACTCAGTTAATTCGACTCGTAATTCATTGACATTAGTTACATTTCGAAGGAATCGAAGTTTAGTTTAAAACGAAAGAAACGGAGATGAAAAACTCCAAGTATTTTGAGAGTTATGATGGAAATAGTTAGACTCGCGCTTTGGTTTAGCAATTTACTGACCTACCTCCGATTGATTGACCATAACTCACTCAATTTTACTCGTAATTCATTAAAATTAGTTCCATTTCGAATGAATCGAAGTGTAGTTTAAAACGAAAGAAACAGAGATTAAAAACTCCAAGTATTTTGAGAGTTATGATGGAAATAGTTAGACTCGCGCTTTGGTTTAGCAATTTACTGACATACTTCCGATTGATTGACTATAACTCACTCAATTTAACTCGTAATTCATTGAAATTAGTTCCATTTCGAAGGAATCGAAGTGTAGTTTAAAACGAAAGAAACGGAGATGAAAATTTCCAAGTATTTTGAGAGTTATGATGAAAATAGTTAGACTCACGCTTTGGTTTAGCAATTTACTAACCTACCTCCGATTGATTGACCATAACTCACCCAATTTAACTCGTAATTTATTGAAATTAGTTTCATTTCGATGGAATCGAAGTGTCGTTTCAAACGAAAGAAACGGAGATGAAAAACTCCAAGTATTTTGAGAGTTATGATGGAAATAGTTAGACTCCCGCTTTGGTTTAGTAATTTACTGACCTACCTCCGATTGATTGACCATAACTCACTCAATTGAACTCGTAATTCATTGAAATTAGTTTCATTTCGAAGAAATCGAAGTGTAGTTTAAAACGAAAGAAACGGAGATGAAAAACTCCAAGTATTTTAAGAGTTATGATGAAAATAGTTAGACTCGCGCTTTGGTTTAGAAATTTACTGACCTACCTCCGATTGATTGACCATAACTCACTCAATTTAACTCGTAATTCATTGAAATCAGTTTCATTTCGAAGGAATCGAAGTGTAGTTTAAAATGAAAGAAACGGAGATGAAAAACTTTAAGTATTTTGAGAGTTATGACGAAAATAGTTAGACTCGCGCTTTGGTTTAGCAATTTACTGACCTACCTCCGATTGATTGACCATAACTCACTCAATTTTACTCGTAATTCATTAAAATTAGTTCCATTTCGAAAGAATCGAAGTTTAGTTGAAAACGAAAGAAACGGAGATGAAAAACAACAAGTATTTTGAGACTTATGATGGAGCTTGTTAGACTCGCGCTTTGGTTTAGCAATTTACTGACCTACCTCCGATTGATTGACCATAACTCACTCAATTGAACTCGTAATTCATTGAAATTAGTTTCATTTCGAAGGATCGAAGTGTAGTTTAAAACGAAAGAAACGGAGATGAAAAATATTAAGTATTTTAAGAGTTATGATGAAAATAATTAGACTCGCGCTTTGGTTTAGCAATTTACTGACCTACCTCCGATTGATTGACCATAACTCACTAAATTTAACTCGTAATTCATTGAAATTAGTTTCATTTCGAAGGAATCGAAGTGTAGTTTAAAACGAAAGAAACGGAGATGGAAAACTCCAAGTAATTTGAGAGTTATGATGGAAATACTTAGACTCGCGCTTTGGTTTAGCAATTTACTGACCTACCTTCGATTGATTGACCATAACTCACTCAATTGAACTCGTAATTCATTGAAATTAGTTTCATTTCGAAGGAATCGAAGTGTAGTTTAAAACGAAAGAAACGGAGATGAAAAACTCTAAGTATTTTGAGAGTTATGATGGAAATAGTTAGACTCGCGCTTTGGTTTAGCAATTTACTGACCTACCTCCGATTGATTGACCATAACTCAGTCAATTTAACTCGTAATTCATTGAAATCAGTTTTATTTCGAAGGAATCGAAGTGTAGTTTAAAACGAAAGAAACGAAGATGAAAAACTCCAAGTATTTTGAGAGTTATGATGGAAATAGTTAGATTCGCGCTTTGGTTTAGCAATTTACTGACCTACCTCCGATTGATTGACCATAACTCACTCAATTGAACTCGTAATTCATTGAAATCAGTTTCATTTCGAAGGAATCGAAGTGTAGTTTAAAACGAAAGAAACGGAGATGAAAAACTCCAACTATTTTGAGAGTTATGATGGAAATAGTTAGATTCGCGCTTTGGTTTAGCAATTTACTGACCTACCTCCGATTGATTGACCATAACTCACTCAATTGAACTCGTAATTCATTGAAATTAGTTTCATTTCGAAGGAATCGAAGTGTAGTTTAAAACGAATGAAACAGAGATGAAAAACTCCAAGTATTTTGAGAGCTATGATGGAAATAGTTAGACTCGCGCTTTGGTTTAGCAATTTACTGACCTACCTCCGATTGATTGACCATAACTCACTAAATTTAACTCGTAATTCATTGAAATTAGTTTCATTTCGAAGGAATCGAAGTGTAGTTTAAAACGAAAGAAACGGAGATGAAAAACTCCAAGTAATTTGAGAGTTATGATGGAAATACTTAGACTCGCGCTTTGGTTTAGCAATTTACTGACCTACCTCCGATTGATTGACCATAACTCACTCAATTGAACTCGTAATTCATTGAAATCAGTTTCATTTCGAAGGAATCGAAGTGTAGTTTAAAACGAAAGAAATGAAGATGAAAAACTCCAAGTATTTTGAGAGTTATGATGGAAATAGTTAGACTCGCGCGCTTTGGTTTAGCAATTTACTGACCTAACTCCGATTGATTGACCATAACTCACTCAATTTTACTCGTAATTCATTAAAATTAGTTCCATTTCGAAAGAATCGAAGTTTAGTTGAAAACGAAAGAAACGGAGATGAAAAACAACAAGTATTTTGAGACTTATGATGGAGCTTGTTAGACTCGCGCTTTGGTTTAGCAATTTACTGACCTACCTCCGATTGATTGACCATAACTCACTCAATTGAACTCGTAATTCATTGAAATTAGTTTCATTTCGAAGGAATCGAAGTTTAGTTTAAAACGAAAGAAACGGAGATGAAAAACTCCTAGTATTTTGAGAGTTATGATGGAAATAGTTAGAGTCGCGCTTTGGTTTAGCAATTTACTGACCTACCTCCGATTGATTGACCATAACTCACTCAATTGAACTCGTAATTCATTGAAATTAGTTTCATTTCGAAGGAATCGAAGTGTAGTTTAAAACGAAAGAAACGGAGATGAAAAACTCCAACTATTTTGAGAGTTATGATGGAAATAGTTAGACTCGCGCTTTGGTTTAGCAATTTACTGACCTACCTCCGATTGATTCACAATAAATCACTCAATTTAACTCGTAATTCATTGAAATTAGTTTCATTTCGAAGGAATCAAAGTGTAGTTTAAAACGAAAGAAACGGAGATGAAAAACTCCAAGTATTTTGAGAGTTATGATGGAAATAGTTAGACTCGCGCTTTGGTTTAGCAACTTACTGACCTTCCTCAGATTGATTGACCATAACTCACTAAATTTAACTCGTAATTCATTGAAATTAGTTTCATTTCGAAGGAATCGAAGTGTAGTTTAAAACGAAAGAAACGGAGATGAAAAACTCCAAGTATTTTGAGAGTTATGATGGAAATATTTAGACTCGCGCTGTGGTTTAGCAATTTACTGACCTAACTCCGATTGATTGACCATAACTCACTCAATTCAACTCGTAATTCATTGAAATTAGCTCCATTTCGAAGGAATCGAAGTGTAGTTTAAAACGAACGAAACGGAGATGAAAAACTACAAGTATTTTGAGAGTTATGATGGAAGTGGTTAGACTCGCGCTTTGGTTTAGCAATTTACTGACCTACCTCCTATTTATTGACCATAACTCACTCAATTTTACTCGTAATTCATCGAAATTAGTTCCATTTCGAATGAATCGAAGTGTAGTTTAAAACGAAAGAAACAGAGATGAAAAACTCCAAGTATTTTGAGAGTTATGATGGAAATAGTTAGACTCGCGCTTTGGTTTAGCAATTTACTGACATACTTCCGATTGATTGACCATAACTCACTCAATTTAACTCGTAATTCATTGAAATTAGTTCCATTTCGAAGGAATCGAAGTATAGTTTAAAACGAAAGAAACGGAGATGAAAATTTCCAAGTATTTTGAGAGTTATGATGGAAATAGTTAGACTCGCGCTTTGGTTTAGCAATTTAGTTACATACCTCCGATTGATTGACCATAACTCACTCAATTTAACTCGTAATTCATTGAAATTAGTTTCATTTCGAAGGAATCAAAGTGTAGTTTAAAACGAAAGAAACGAAGATGAAAAACTCCAAGTATTTTGAGAGTTTTGAAGGAAATAGTTAGACTCGCGCTTTGGTTTAGCAATTTACTGACCTACCTCCAATTGATTGACCATAACTCACTCAATTTAATTCGTAATTCATTGAAATCAGTTTCATTTCGAAGGAATCGAAGTGTACTTTAAAACGAAAGAAACGAAGATGAAAAACTCCAAGTATTTTGAGAGTTATGATAGAAATATTTAGAGTCGCGCTTTGGTTTAGCAATTTACTGACCTACCTCCGATTGATTGACCATAACTCACTCAATTGAACTCGTAATTCATTGAAATTAGTTTCATTTCGAAGGAATCGAAGTGTAGTTTAAAACGAAAGATACGGAGATGAAAAACTCCAAGTATTTTGAGAGTTATGATGGAAATAGTTAGACTCGCGCTTTGTTTTAGCAATTTACTGACCTACCTTCGATTGATTGACCATAACTCAGTTAATTCGACTCGTAATTCATTGACATTAGTTCCATTTCGAAGGAATCGAAGTGTAGTTTAAAACGAAAGAAACGGAGATGAAAAACTCCAAGTATTTTGAGAGTTATGATGGAAATAATTAGACTCGCGCCATCATAACTCTCAAAATACTTGGAGTTTTTCATCTCCGTTTCTTTCGTTTTAAACTACACTTCGATTCCTTCGAAATGAAACTAATTTCAATGAATTACGAGTTAAATTTAGTAAGTTATGGTCAATAAATCGGAGGTAGGTCAGTAAATTGCTAAACCAAAGCGCGAGTCTAACTATTTCCATCATAACTCTCAAAATACTTGGAGTTTTTCATCTCCGTTTCTTTCGTTTTAAACTACACTTCGATTCCTTCGAAATGAAACTAATTTCAATGAATTACGAGTTAAATTGAGTGAGTTATGGTCAATCAATCGGAGGTAGGTCAGTAAATTGCTAAACCAAAGCGCGAGTCTAACTATTTTCGTCATAACTCTCAAAATACTTGGAGTTTTTCATCTCCGTTTCTTTCGTTTTAAACTACACTTTGATTCCTTCGAAACGAAACTAATTTCAATGAATTACGAGTTAAATTGAGTGAGTTATGGTCAATCAATCGGAGGTAAGTCAGTAAATTGCTAAACCAAAGCGCGAGTCTAACTATTTCCATCATAACTCTCAAAATACTTGGAGTTTTTCATCTCCGTTTCTTTCGTTTTAAACTACACTTCGATTCCTTCGAAATGAAACTAATTTCAATGAATTACGAGTTAAATTGAGTGGTTTATGGTCAATCAATCGGAGGTAGGTTAGTAAATTGCTAAACCAAAGCGCGAGTCTAACTATTTCCATCATAACTCTCAAACTACTTAGAGTTTTTCATCTCCGTTTCTTTCGTTTTAAACTACACTTCGATTCCTTCGAAACGAAACTAATTTCAATGAATTACGAGTTAAATTGAGTGAGTTATGGTCAATCAATCGGAGGTAGGTCAGTAAATTGCTAAACCAAAGCGCGAGTCTAACTATTTCCATCATAACTCTCAAAATACTTGGAGTTTTTCATCTCCGTTTCTTTCGCTTTAAACTACACTTCGATTCCTTCGAAATGAAACTAATTTCAATGAATTACGAGTTAAATTGAGTGAGTTATGGTCAATCAATCAGAGGTAGGTCAGTAAATTGCTAAACCAAAGCGCGAGTCTAACTATTTCCATCATAACACTCAAAATACTAGGAGTTTGTCATCTCCGTTTCTTTCGTTTTAAACTAAACTTTGATTCTTTCGAAATGAAACTAATTTCAATGAATTACGAGTTAAATTGAGTGGGTTATGGTCAATCAATCGGAGGTAGGTCAGTAAATTGCTAAACTAAAGCGCGAGTCTAACTATTTTCATCATAACTCTCAAAATACTTGGAGTTTTTCATCTCCGTTTCTTTCATTTTAAACTACACTTCGATTCCTTTGCAATGAAACTAATTTCAATGAATTACGAGTTAAATTGAGTGAGTTATGGTCAATCAATCGGAGGTAGGTCAGTAAATTGCTAAACCAAAGCGCGAGTCTAACTATTTCCATCATAACTCTCAAAATACTTGGAGTTTTTCATCTCCGTTTCTTTCGTTTGAAACTACACTTCGATTCCTTCGAAATGAAACTAATTTCAATGAATTACGAGTAAAATTGAGTGAGTTATGGTCAATTAATCGGAGGTAGGTCAGTAAATTGGTAAACCAAAGCGCGAGTCTAACTATTTCCATCATAACTCTCAAAATACTTGGAGTTTTTCATCTCCGTTTCTTTCGTTTTAAACTACACTTCGATTCCTTCGAAATGAAACTAATTTCAATGAATTACGAGTTAAATTGAGTGAGTTATGGTCAATCAATCGGAGGTAGGTCAGTAAATTGCTAAACCAAAGCGCGAGTCTAACTATTTTCGTCATAACTCTCAAAATACTTAGAGTTTTTCATCTCCGTTTCTTTCGTTTTAAACTACACTTTGATTCCTTCGAAACGAAACTAATTTCAATGAATTACGAGTTAAATTTAGTGAGTTATGGTCAATCAATCGGAGGTAAGTCAGTAAATTGCTAAACCAAAGCGCGAGTCTAACTATTTCCATCATAACTCTCAAAATACTTGGAGTTTTTCATCTCCGTTTCTTTTGTTTTAAACTACACTTCGATTCCTTCGAAATGAAACTAATTTCAATGAATTACGAGTTAAATTGAGTGGTTTATGGTCAATCAATCGGAGGTAGGTTAGTAAATTGCTAAACCAAAGCGCGAGTCTAACTATTTCCATCATAACTCTCAAACTACTTTGAGTTTTTCATCTCCGTTTCTTTCGTTTTAAACTACACTTCGATTCCTTCGAAACGAAACTAATTTCAATGAATTACGAGTTAAATTGAGTGAGTTATGGTCAATCAATCGGAGGTAGGTCAGTAAATTGCTAAACCAAAGCGCGAGTCTAACTATTTCCATCATAACTCTCAAAATACTTGGAGTTTTTCATCTCCATTTCTTTCGCTTTAAACTACACTTCGATTCCTTCGAAATGAAACTAATTTCAATGAATTACGAGTTAAATTGAGTGAGTTATGGTCAATCAATCAGAGGTAGGTCAGTAAATTGCTAAACCAAAGCGCGAGTCTAACTATTTCCATCATAACACTCAAAATACTAGGAGTTTGTCATCTCCGTTTCTTTCGTTTTAAACTACACTTTGATTCATTCGAAATGAAACTAATTTCAATGAATTACGAGTTAAATTGAGTGGGTTATGGTCAATCAATCGGAGGTAGGTCAGTAAATTGCTAAACTAAAGCGCGAGTCTAACTATTTTCATCATAACTCTCAAAATACTTGGAGTTTTTCATCTCCGTTTCTTTCATTTTAAACTACACTTCGATTCCTTTGAAATGAAACTAATTTCAATGAATTACGAGTTAAATTGAGTGAGTTATGGTCAATCAATCGGAGGTAGGTCAGTAAATTGCTAAACCAAAGCGCGAGTCTAACTATTTCCATCATAACTCTCAAAATACTTGGAGTTTTTCATCTCCGTTTCTTTCGTTTTAAACTACACTTCGATTCCTTCGAAATAAAACTAATTTCAATGAATTACGAGTAAAATTGAGTGAGTTATAGTCAATCAATCGGAGGTAGGTCAGTAAATTGCTCAACCAAAGCGCGAGTCTAACTATTTCCATCATAACTCTCAAAATACTTGGAGTTTTTCATCTCCGTTTCTTTCGTTTTAAACTACACTTCGATTCTTTCAAAATGAAACTAATTTCAATGAATTACGAGTAAAATTGAGTGAGTTATGGTCAATCAATGGGAGGTAGGTCAGTAAATTGCTAAACCAAAGCGCGAATCTAACTATTTCCATCATAACTCTCAAAATACTTGGAGTTTTTCATCTTTGTTTCTTTCGTTTTAAACTACATTTTGATTCCTTCGAAACGAAACTAATTTCAATGAATTACGAGTTAAATTTAGTGAGTTATGGTCAATCAATCGGAGGTAAGTCAGTAAATTGCTAAACCAAAGCGCGAGTCTAACTATTTCCATCATAACTCTCAAAATACTTGGAGTTTTTCATCTCCGTTTCTTTTGTTTTAAACTACACTTCGATTCATTCGAAATGAAACTAATTTCAATGAATTACGAGTTAAATTGAGTGGTTTATGGTCAATCAATCGGAGGTAGGTTAGTAAATTGCTAAACCAAAGCGCGAGTCTAACTATTTCCATCATAACTCTCAAACTACTTGGAGTTTTTCATCTCCGTTTCTTTCGTTTTAAACTACACTTCGATTCCTTCGAAACGAAACTAATTTCAATGAATTACGAGTTAAATTGAGTGAGTTATGGTCAATCAATCGGAGGTAGGTCAGTAAATTGCTAAACCAAAGCGCGAGTCTAACTATTTCCATCATAACACTCAAAATACTAGGAGTTTGTCATCTCCGTTTCTTTCGTTTTAAACTACACTTTGATTCCTTCGAAATGAAACTAATTTCAATGAATTACGAGTTAAATTGAGTGGGTTATGGTCAATCAATCGGAGGTAGGTCAGTAAATTGCTAAACTAAAGCGCGAGTCTAACTATTTTCATCATAACTCTCAAAATACTTGGAGTTTTTCATCTCCGTTTCTTTCATTTTAAACTACACTTCGATTCCTTTGCAATGAAACTAATTTCAATGAATTACGAGTTAAATTGAGTGAGTTATGGTCAATCAATCGGAGGTAGGTCAGTAAATTGCTAAACCAAAGCGCGAGTCTAACTATTTCCATCATAACTCTCAAAATACTTGGAGTTTTTCATCTCCGTTTCTTTCGCTTTAAACTACACTTCGATTCCTTCGAAATGAAACTAATTTCAATGAATTACGAGTTAAATTGAGTGAGTTATGGTCAATCAATCAGAGGGAGGTCAGTAAATTGCTAAACCAAAGCGCGAGTCTAACTATTTCCATCATAACACTCAAAATACTAGGAGTTTGTCATCTCCGTTTCTTTCGTTTTAAACTACACTTCGATTCCTTCGAAACGAAACTAATTTCAATGAATTACGAGTTAAATTGAGTGAGTTATGGTCAATCAATCGGAGGTAGGTCAGTAAATTGCTAAACCAAAGCGCGAGTCTAACTATTTCCATCATAACTCTCAAAATACTTGGAGTTTTTCATCTCCGTTTCTTTCGCTTTAAACTACACTTCGATTCCTTCGAAATGAAACTAATTTCAATGAATTACGAGTTAAATTGAGTGAGTTATGGTCAATCAATCAGAGGTAGGTCAGTAAATTGCTAAACCAAAGCGCGAGTCTAACTATTTCCATCATAACACTCAAAATACTAGGAGTTTGTCATCTCCGTTTCTTTCGTTTTAAACTACACTTTGATTCCTTCGAAATGAAACTAATTTCAATGAATTACGAGTTAAATTGAGTGGGTTATTGTCAATCAATCGGAGGTAGGTCAGTAAATTGCTAAACTAAAGCGCGAGTCTAACTATTTTCATCATAACTCTCAAAATACTTGGAGTTTTTCATCTCCGTTTCTTTCATTTTAAACTACACTTCGATTCCTTTGCAATGAAACTAATTTCAATGAATTACGAGTTAAATTGAGTGAGTTATGGTCAATCAATCGGAGGTAGGTCAGTAAATTGCTAAACCAAAGCGCGAGTCTAACTATTTCCATCATAACTCTCAAAATACTTGGAGTTTTTCATCTCCGTTTCTTTCGTTTGAAACTAGACTTCGATTCCTTCGAAATGAAACTAATTTCAATGAATTACGAGTAAAATTGAGTGAGTTATGGTCAATTAATCGGAGGTAGGTCAGTAAATTGCTAAACCAAAGCGCGAGTCTAACTATTTCCATCATAACTCTCAAAATACTTGGAGTTTTTCATCTTCGTTTCTTTCGTTTTAAACTACACTTCGATTCCTTCGAAATGAAACTAATTTCAATGAATTACGAGTTAAATTGAGTGCGTTATGGTCAATCAATTGGAGGTAGGTCAGTAAATTGGTAAACCAAAGCGCGAGTCTAACTATTTCCATCATAACTCTCAAAATACTTGGAGTTTTTCATCTCCGTTTCTTTCGTTTTAAACTACACTTCGATTCCTTCGAAATGAAACTAATTTCAATGAATTACGAGTTAAATTGAGTGAGTTATGGTCAATCAATCGGAGGTAGGTCAGTAAATTGCTAAACCAAAGCGCGAGTCTAACTATTTTCGTCATAACTCTCAAAATACTTGGAGTTTTTCATCTCCGTTTCTTTCGTTTTAAACTACACTTTGATTCCTTCGAAACGAAACTAATTTCAATGAATTACGAGTTAAATTTAGTGAGTTATGGTCAATCAATCGGAGGTAAGTCAGTAAATTGCTAAACCAAAGCGCGAGTCTAACTATTTCCATCATAACTCTCAAAATACTTGGAGTTTTTCATCTCCGTTTCTTTTGTTTTAAACTACACTTCGATTCCTTCGAAATGAAACTAATTTCAATGAATTACGAGTTAAATTGAGTGGTTTATGGTCAATCAATCGGAGGTAGGTTAGTAAATTGCTAAACCAAAGCGCGAGTCTAACTATTTCCATCATAACTCTCAAACTACTTTGAGTTTTTCATCTCCGTTTCTTTCGTTTTAAACTACACTTCGATTCCTTCGAAACGAAACTAATTTCAATGAATTACGAGTTAAATTGAGTGAGTTATGGTCAATCAATCGGAGGTAGGTCAGTAAATTGCTAAACCAAAGCGCGAGTCTAACTATTTCCATCATAACTCTCAAAATACTTGGAGTTTTTCATCTCCATTTCTTTCGCTTTAAACTACACTTCGATTCCTTCGAAATGAAACTAATTTCAATGAATTACGAGTTAAATTGAGTGAGTTATGGTCAATCAATCAGAGGTAGGTCAGTAAATTGCTAAACCAAAGCGCGAGTCTAACTATTTCCATCATAACACTCAAAATACTAGGAGTTTGTCATCTCCGTTTCTTTCGTTTTAAACTACACTTTGATTCCTTCGAAATGAAACTAATTTCAATGAATTACGAGTTAAATTGAGTGGGTTATGGTCAATCAATCGGAGGTAGGTCAGTAAATTGCTAAACTAAAGCGCGAGTCTAACTATTTTCATCATAACTCTCAAAATACTTGGAGTTTTTCATCTCCGTTTCTTTCATTTTAAACTACACTTCGATTCCTTTGAAATGAAACTAATTTCAATGAATTACGAGTTAAATTGAGTGAGTTATGGTCAATCAATCGGAGGTAAGTCAGTAAATTGCTAAACCAAAGCGCGAGTCTAACTATTTCCATCATAACTCTCAAAATACTTGGAGTTTTTCATCTCCGTTTCTTTCGCTTTAAACTACACTTCGATTCCTTCGAAATGAAACTAATTTCAATGAATTACGAGTTAAATTGAGTGAGTTATGGTCAATCAATCAGAGGTAGGTCAGTAAATTGGTAAACCAAAGCGCGAGTCTAACTATTTCCATCATAACACTCAAAATACTAGGAGTTTGTC
This sequence comes from Tasmannia lanceolata, assembly GCF_043159265.1. Taxonomy (NCBI): domain Eukaryota; kingdom Viridiplantae; phylum Streptophyta; class Magnoliopsida; order Canellales; family Winteraceae; genus Tasmannia; species Tasmannia lanceolata. The sequence goes on from NW_027518678.1 coordinate 1,806,746, forward strand.
ATCTCCGTTTCTTTCGTTTTAAACTACACTTCGATTCCTTCGAAACGAAACTAATTTCAATGAATTACGAGTTAAATTGAGTGAGTTATGGTCAATCAATCGGAGGTAGGTCAGTAAATTGCTAAACCAAAGCGCGAGTCTAACTATTTCCATCATAACACTCAAAATACTAGGAGTTTGTCATCTCCGTTTCTTTCGTTTTAAACTACACTTTGATTCCTTCGAAATGAAACTAATTTCAATGAATTACGAGTTAAATTGAGTGGGTTATGGTCAATCAATCGGAGGTAGGTCAGTAAATTGCTAAACTAAAGCGCGAGTCTAACTATTTTCATCATAACTCTCAAAATACTTGGAGTTTTTCATCTCCGTTTCTTTCATTTTAAACTACACTTCGATTCCTTTGCAATGAAACTAATTTCAATGAATTACGAGTTAAATTGAGTGAGTTATGGTCAATCAATCGGAGGTAGGTCAGTAAATTGCTAAACCAAAGCGCGAGTCTAACTATTTCCATCATAACTCTCAAAATACTTGGAGTTTTTCATCTCCGTTTCTTTCGCTTTAAACTACACTTCGATTCCTTCGAAATGAAACTAATTTCAATGAATTACGAGTTAAATTGAGTGAGTTATGGTCAATCAATCAGAGGTAGGTCAGTAAATTCAAGTATTTTGAGAGTTATGATGAAAATAGTTAGACTCGCGCTTTGGTTTAGCAATTTACTGACCTACCTCCGATTGATTGACCATAACTCACCCAATTTAACTCGTAATTTATTGAAATTAGTTTCATTTCGAAGGAATCGAAGTGTCGTTTCAAACGAAAGAAACGGAGATGAAAAACTCCAAGTATTTTGAGAGTTATGATGGAAATAGTTAGACTCGCGCTTTGGTTTAGCAATTTAGTGACATACCTCCGATTGATTGACCATAACTCACTCAATTAAACTCGTAATTCATTGAAATTAGTTTCATTTCGAAGGAATCGAAGTGTAGTTTAAAACGAAAGAAACGGAGATGAAAAACTCCAAGTATTTTGAGAGTTACGATGGAAATAGTTAGACTCGCGCTTTGGTGTAGCAATTTACTGACCTACCTCCGATTGATTGACCATAACTCACTCAATTTAACTCGTAATTCATTGAAATCAGTTTCATTTCGAAGGAATCGAAGTGTAGGTTAAAACGAAAGAAACGAAGATGAAAAACTCCAAGTATTTTGAGAGTTATGATGGAAATAGTTAGACTCGCGCTTTGGTTTAGCAATTTACTGACCTACCTCCGATTGATTGACCATAACTCACTCAATTGAACTCGTAATTCATTGAAATTAGTTTCATTTCGAAGAAATCGAAGTGTAGTTTAAAACGAAAGAAACGGAGATGAAAAACTCCAAGTATTTTGAGAGTTATGATGAAAATAGTTAGACTCGCGCTTTGGTTTAGCAATTTACTGACCTACCTCCGATTGATTAACCATAACTCACTCAATTTAACTCGTAATTCATTGAAATCCATTTCATTTCGAAGGAATCGAAGTGTAGTTTAAAACGAAAGAAACGAAGATGAAAAACTCCAAGTATTTTGAGAGTTTTGATGGAAATAGTTAAACTCGCGCTTTGGTTTAGCAATTTACTGACCTACCTCCGATTGATTGACCATAACTCACTCAATTTAACTCGTAATTCATTGAAATCCGTTTCATTTTGAAGGAATCGAAGTGTAGTTTAAAACGAAAGAAACGAAGATGAAAAACTCCTAGTATTTTGAGAGTTATTATGGAAATAGTTAGACTCGCGCTTTGGTTTAGCAATTTACTAACCTACCTCCGATTGATTGACCATAACTCACTAAATTGAACTCGTAATTCATTGAAATTAGTTTCATTTCGAAGGAATCGAAGTGTAGTTTAAAACGAAAGAAACGGAGATGAAAAACTCCAAGTATTTTGAGAGTTATAATGGAAATAGTTAGACTCGCGCTTTGGTTTAGCAATTTACTGACATACCTCCGATTGATTGACCATAACTCACTCAATTTAACTCGTAATTCATTGAAATCCGTTTCATTTCGAAGGAATTGAAGTGTAGTTTAAAACGAAAGAAACGAAGATGAAAAACTCCAAGTATTTTGAGAGTTATGATGGAAATAGTTAGACTCGCGCTTTGGTTTAGCAATTTACTAGCCTACCTCCGATTGATTGACCATAACTCACTCAATTGAACTCGTAATTCATTGAAATTAGTTTCATTTCGAAGGAATCGAAGTGTAGTTTAAAACGAAAGAAAAGGAGATGAAAAACTCCAAGTATTTTGAGAGTTATAATGGAAATAGTTAGACTCGCGCTTTGATTTAGCAATTTACTGACCTACCTCCGATTGATTGACCATAACTCACTCAATTTAACTCGTAATTCATTGAAATCAGTTTCATTTCGAAGAAATCGAAGTGTAGTTGAAAACGAAAGAAACGGAGATGAAAAACTCCAAGTATTTTGAGCGTTATGATGAAAATAGTTAGACTCGCGCTTTGGTTTAGCAATTTACTGACCTACCTCCGATTGATTGACCATAACTCACTCAATTTAACTCGTAATTCATTGAAATCAGTTTCATTTCGAAGAAATCGAAGTGTAGTTAAAAACGAAAGAAACGGAGATGAAAAACTCCAAGTATTTTGAGAGTTATGATGAAAATAGTTAGACTCGCGCTTTGGTTTAGCAATTTACTGACCTACCTCCGATTGATTGACCATAACTCACTCAATTTTACTCGTAATTCATTGAAATTAGTTACATTTCGAATGAATCGAACTGTAGTTTAAAACGAAAGAAACAGAGATGAAAAACTCCAAGTATTTTGAGAGTTATGATGGAAATAGTTAGACTCGCGCTTTGGTTTTGCAATTTACTGACATACGTCCGATTGATTGACCATAACTAACTCAATTTAACTCGTAATTCATTGGAATTAGTTCCATTTCGAAGTAATCGAAGTGTAGTTTAAAACGAAAGAAACGGAGATGAAAAACTCCAAGTATTTTGAGAGTTATGATGGAAGTGGTTAGACTCGCGCTTTGGTTTAGCAATTTACTGACCTACCTTCGATTGATTGACCATAACTCACTCAGGTCAACTCGTAATTCATTGAAATTAGCTCCATTTCAAAGGAATCGAAGTGTAGTTTAAAAGGAACGAAACGGAGATGAAAAACTACAAGTATTTTGAGAGTTATGATGGAAGTGGTTAGTCTCGCGCTTTGGTTTAGCAATTTACCGACCTACCTTCGATTGATTGTCCATAACTCAGTTAATTCGACTCGTAATTCATTGACATTAGTTCAATTTCGAAGGAATCGAAGTGTAGTTTAAAACGAAAGAAACGGAGATGAAAAACTCCAAGTATTTTGAGAGTTATGATGGAAATAGTTAGACTCGCGCTTTGGTTTAGCAATTTACTGATCTACCTCCGATTGATTGACCATAACTCACTCAATTTTACTCGTAATTCATTGAAATTAGTTCCATTTCGAATGAATCGAAGTGTAGTTTAAAACGAAAGAAACAGAGATTAAAAAACTCCAAGTATTTTGAGAGTTATGATGAAAATAGTTAGACTCGCGCTTTGGTTTAGCAATTTACTGACCTACCTCCGATTGATTGACCATAACTCACCCAATTTAACTCGTAATTTATTGAAATTAGTTTCATTTCGAAGGAATCGAAGTGTCGTTTCAAACGAAAGAAACGGAGATGAAAAACTCCAAGTATTTTGAGAGTTATGATGGAAATAGTTAGACTCGCGCTTTGGTTTAGCAATTTAGTGACATACCTCCGATTGATTGACCATAACTCACTCAATTAAACTCGTAATTCATTGAAATTAGTTTCATTTCGAAGAAATCGAAGTGTAGTTTAAAACGAAAGAAACGGAGATGAAAAACTCCAAGTATTTTGAGAGTTACGATGGAAATAGTTAGACTCGCGCGTTGGTGTAGCAATTTACTGACCTACCTCCGATTGATTGACCATAACTCACTCAATTTAACTCGTAATTCATTGAAATCAGTTTCATTTCGAAGGAATCGAAGTGTAGGTTAAAACGAAAGAAACGAAGATGAAAAACTCCAAGTATTTTGAGAGTTATGATGGAAATAGTTAGACTCGCGCTTTGGTTTAGCAATTTACTGACCTACCTCCGATTGATTGACCATAACTCACTCAATTGAACTCGTAATTCATTGAAATTAGTTTCATTTCGAAGAAATCGAAGTGTAGTTTAAAACGAAAGAAACGGAGATGAAAAACTCCAAGTATTTTGAGAGTTATGATGAAAATAGTTAGACTCGCGCTTTGGTTTAGCAATTTACTGACCTACCTCCGATTGATTAACCATAACTCACTCAATTTAACTCGTAATTCATTGAAATCCATTTCATTTCGAAGGAATCGAAGTGTAGTTTAAAACGAAAGAAACGAAGATGAAAAACTCCAAGTATTTTGAGAGTTTTGATGGAAATAGTTAAACTCGCGCTTTGGTTTAGCAATTTACTGACCTACCTCCGATTGATTGACCATAACTCACTCAATTTAACTCGTAATTCATTGAAATCCGTTTCATTTTGAAGGAATCGAAGTGTAGTTTAAAACGAAAGAAACGAAGATGAAAAACTCCTAGTATTTTGAGAGTTATTATGGAAATAGTTAGACTCGCGCTTTGGTTTAGCAATTTACTAACCTACCTCCGATTGATTGACCATAACTCACTAAATTGAACTCGTAATTCATTGAAATTAGTTTCATTTCGAAGGAATCGAAGTGTAGTTTAAAACGAAAGAAACGGAGATGAAAAACTCCAAGTATTTTGAGAGTTATAATGGAAATAGTTAGACTCGCGCTTTGGTTTAGCAATTTACTGACATACCTCCGATTGATTGACCATAACTCACTCAATTTAACTCGTAATTCATTGAAATCCGTTTCATTTCGAAGGAATTGAAGTGTAGTTTAAAACGAAATAAACGAAGATGAAAAACTCCAAGTATTTTGAGAGTTATGATGGAAATAGTTAGACTCGCGCTTTGGTTTAGCAATTTACTAGCCTACCTCCGATTGATTGACCATAACTCACTCAATTGAACTCGTAATTCATTGAAATTAGTTTCATTTCGAAGGAATCGAAGTGTAGTTTAAAACGAAAGAAAAGGAGATGAAAAACTCCAAGTATTTTGAGAGTTATAATGGAAATAGTTAGACTCGCGCTTTGATTTAGCAATTTACTGACCTACCTCCGATTGATTGACCATACCTCACTCAATTTAACTCGTAATTCATTGAAATCAGTTTCATTTCGAAGAAATCGAAGTGTAGTTGAAAACGAAAGAAACGGAGATGAAAAACTCCAAGTATTTTGAGAGTTATGATGAAAATAGTTAGACTCGCGCTTTGGTTTAGCAATTTACTGACCTACCTCCGATTGATTGACCATAACTCACTAAATTTAACTCGTAATTCATTGAAATTAGTTTCATTTCGAAGGAATCAAAGTGTAGTTTAAAACGAAAGAAACGGAGATGAAAAACATCAAGTATTTTAAGAGTTATGATGAAAATAGTTAGACTCGCGCTTTGGTTTAGCAATTTACTGACCTACCTCCGATTGATTGACCATAACTCACTCAATTTTACTCGTAATTCATTGAAATTAGTTCCATTTCGAATGAATCGAAGTGTAGTTTAAAACGAAAGAAACATAGATGAAAAACTCCAAGTATTTTGAGAGTTATGATGGAAATAGTTAGACTCGCGCTTTGGTTTTGCAATTTACTGACATACGTCCGATTGATTGACCATAACTCACTCAATTTAACTCGTAATTCATTGAAATTAGTTCCATTTAGAAGTAATCGAAGTGTAGTTTAAAACGAAAGAAACGGAGATGAAAAACTTCAAGTATTTTGAGAGTTATGATGGAAGTGGTTAGACTCGCGCTTTGGTTTAGCAATTTACTGACCTACCTTCGATTGATTGACCATAACTCACTCAGGTCAACTCGTAATTCATTGAAATTAGCTCCATTTCGTAGGAATCGAAGTGTAGTTCAAAACGAACGAAACGGAGATGAAAAACTACAAGTATTTTGAGACTTATGATGGAAGTGGTTAGTCTCGCGCTTTGGTTTAGCAATTTACCGACCTACTTTCGATTGATTGTCCATAACTCAGTTAATTCGACTCGTAATTCATTGACATTAGTTCAATTTCGAAGGAATCGAAGTGTAGTTTAAAACGAAAGAAACGGAGATTAAAAACTCCAAGTATTTTGAGAGTTATGATGGAAATAGTTAGACTCGCGCTTTGGTTTAGCAATTTACTGACCAACCTCCGATTGATTGACCATAACTCACTCAATTTTACTCGTAATTCATTGAAATTAGTTCAATTTCGAATGAATCGAAGTGTAGTTTAAAACGAAAGAAACAGAGATGAAAAACTCCAAGTATTTTGAGAGTTATGATGGAAATAGTTAGACTCGCGCTTTGGTTAGCAATTTACTGACATACCTCCGATTGATTGACCATAACTCACTCAATTTTACTCCTAATTCATTGAAATTAGTTCCATTTCGAAGGAATCGAAGTGTAGTTTAAAACGAAAGAAACGGAGATGAAAAACTTCAAGTATTTTAAGAGTTATGACGAAAATAGTTAGACTCGCGCTTTGGTTTAGCAATTTACTGACATACCTCCGATTGATTGACCATAACTCACTCAATTTTACTCGTAATTCATTGAAATTAGTTCCATTTCGAAGGAATCGAAGTTTAGTTGAAAACAAAAGAAACGGAGATGAAAAACAACAAGTAATTTGAGACTTATGATGGAGTTTTTAGACTCGCGCTTTGGTTTAGCAATTTACTCACTTACCTCCGATTGATTGACCATAACTCACTCAATTTAACTCGTAATTCATTGAAATTAGTTTCATTTCGAGAAATCTAAGTGTAGTTTAAAACGAAAGAAACGAAGATGAAAAACTCCAAGTATTTTGAGAGTTATGATGGAAATAGTTAGACTCGCGCTTTGGTTTAGCAATTTAGTGACATACCTCCGATTGATTGACCATAACTCACTAAATTAAACTCGTAATTCATTGAAATTAGTTTAATTTCGAAGGAATCGAAGTGTAGTTTAAAACGAAAGAAACGGAGATGAAAAACTCCAAGTATTTTGAGAGTTACGATGGAAATAGTTAGACTCGCGCTTTGGTTTAGCAATTTACTGACCTACCTCCGATTGATTGACCATAACTCACTCAATTTAACTCGTAATTCATTGAAATCAGTTTCATTTCGAAGGAATCGAAGTGTAGTTTAAAACGAAAGAAACGAAGATGAAAAACTCCAAGTATTTTGAGAGTTATGATGGAAATAGTTAGACTCGCGCTTTGGTTTAGCAATTTACTGACCTACCTTCGATTGATTGACCATAACTCACTCAGGTCAACTCGTAATTCATTGAAATTAGCTCCATTTCGAAGGAATCGAAGTGTAGTTTAAAACGAACGAAACGGAGATGAAAAACTACAAGTATTTTGAGAGTTATGATGGAAGTGGTTAGTCTCGCGCTTTGGTTTAGCAATTTACCGACCTACCTTCGTTTGATTATCCATAACTCAGTTAATTCGACTCGTAATTCATTGACATTAGTTCAATTTCGAAGGAATCGAAGTGTAGTTTAAAACGAAAGAAACGGAGATGAAAAACTACAAGTATTTTGAGAGTTATGATGGAAATAGTTAGACTCGCGCTTTGGTTTAGCAATTTACTGACCTACCTCCGATTGATTGACCATAACTCACTCAATTTTACTCGTAATTCATTGAAATTAGTTCCATTTCGAATGAATCGAAGTGTAGTTTAAAACGAAAGAAACAGAGATGAAAAACTCCAAGTATTTTGAGAGTTATGATGAAAATAGTTAGACTCGCGCTTTGGTTTAGCAATTTACTGACCTACCTCGGATTGATTGACCATAACTCACCCAATTTAACTCGTAATTTATTGAAATTAGTTTCATTTCGAAGGAATCGAAGTGTCGTTTCAAACGAAAGAAACGGAGATGAAAAACTCCAAGTATTTTGAGAGTTATGATGGAAATAGTTAGACTCGCGCTTTGGTTTAGCAATTTAGTGACATACCTCCGATTGATTGACCATAACTCACTAAATTAAACTCGTAATTCATTGAAATTAGTTTCATTTCGAAGGAATCGAAGTGTAGTTTAAAACGAAAGAAACGGAGATGAAAAACTCCAAGTATTTTGAGAGTTACGATGGAAATAGTTAGACTCGCGCTTTGGTTTAGCAATTTACTGACCTACCTCCGATTGATTGACCATAACTCACTCAATTTAACTCGTAATTCATTGAAATCAGTTTCATTTCGAAGGAATCGAAGTGTAGTTTAAAACGAAAGAAACGAAGATGAAAAACTCCAAGTATTTTGAGAGTTATGATGGAAATAGTTAGACTCGCGCTTTGGTTTAGCAATTTACTGACCTACCTTCGATTGAATGACCATAACTCACTCAATTTAACTCGTAATTCATTGAAATTAGTTTCATTTCGAAGGAATCAAAGTGTAGTTTAAAACGAAAGAAACGGAGATGAAAAACTCCAAGTATTTTAAGAGTTATGATGAAAATAGTTAGACTCGCGCTTTGGTTTAGCAATTTACTGACCTACCTCCGATTGATTGACCATAACTCACTCAATTTTACTCGTAATTCATTGAAATTAGTTCCATTTCGAAGGAATCGAAGTGTAGTTTAAAACGAAAGAAACGAAGATGAAAAACTCCAAGTATTTTGAGAGTTTTGATGGAAATAGTTAAACTCGCGCTTTGGTTTAGCAATTTACTGACCTACCTCCGATTGATTGACCATAACTCACTCAATTTAACTCGTAATTCATTGAAATCCGTTTCATTTTGAAGGAATCGAAGTGTAGTTTAAAACGAAAGAAACGAAGATGAAAAACTCCAAGTATTTTGAGAGTTATTATGGAAATAGTTAGACTCGCGCTTTGGTTTAGCAATTTACTAACCTACCTCCGATTGATTGACCATAACTCACTCAATTGAACTCGTAATTCATTGAAATTAGTTTCATTTCGAAGGAATCAAAGTGTAGTTTAAAACGAAAGAAACGAAGATGAAAAACTCCAAGTATTTTGAGAGTTATGATGGAAATAGTTAGACTCGCGCTTTGGTTTAGCAATTTACTGACCTACCTCCGATTGATTGACCATAACTCACTCAATTTTACTCGTAATTCATTGAAATTAGTTCCATTTCGAATGAATCGAAGTGTAGTTTAAAACGAAAGAAACAGAGATGAAAAACTCCAAGTATTTTGAGAGTTACGATGGAAATAGTTAGACTCGCGCTTTGGTTTAGCAATTTACTGACCTACCTCCGATTGATTGACCATAACTCACTCAATTTAACTCGTAATTCATTGAAATCAGTTTCATTTCGAAGGAATCAAAGTATAGTTTAAAACGAAAGAAACGAAGATGAAAAACTCCAAGTATTTTGAGAGTTATGATGGAAATAGTTAGACTCGCGCTTTGGTTTAGCAATTTACTGACCTACCTCCGATTGATTGACTATAACTCACTCAATTGAACTCGTAATTCATTGAAATTAGTTTCATTTCGAAGAAATCGAAGTGTAGTTTAAAACGAAAGAAACGGAGATGAAAAACTCCAAGTATTTTGAGAGTTATGATGAAAATAGTTAGACTCGCGCTTTGGTTTAGCAATTTACTGACCTACCTCCGATTGATTAACCATAACTCACTCAATTTAACTCGTAATTCATTGAAATCCATTTCATTTCGAAGGAATCGAAGTGTAGTTTAAAACGAAAGAAACGAAGATGAAAAACTCCAAGTATTTTGAGAGTTTTGATGGAAATAGTTAAACTCGCGCTTTGGTTTAGCAATTTACTGACCTACCTCCGATTGATTGACCATAACTCACTCAATTTAACTCGTAATTCATTGAAATCCGTTTCATTTCGAAGGAATCGAAGTGTAGTTTAAAACGAAAGAAACGAAGATGAAAAACTCCAAGTATTTTGAGAGTTATGATGGAAATAGTTAGACTCGCGCTTTGGTTTAGCAATTTACTAGCCTACCTCCGATTGATTGACCATAACTCACTCAATTGAACTCGTAATTCATTGAAATTAGTTTCATTTCGAAGGAATCGAAGTGTAGTTTAAAACGAAAGAAACGGAGATGAAAAACTCCAAGTATTTTGAGAGTTATAATGGAAATAGTTAGACTCGCGCTTTGGTTTAGCAATTTACTGACATACCTCCGATTGATTGACCATAACTAACTCAATTTAACTCGTAATTCATTGAAATCTGTTTCATTTCGAAGGAATCGAAGTGTAGTTTAAAACGAAAGAAAGGAAGATGAAAAACTCCAAGTATTTTGAGAGTTATGATGGAAATAGTTAGACTCGCGCTTTGGTTTAGCAATTTACTAGCCTACCTCCGATTGATTGACCATAACTCACTCAATTGAACTCGTAATTCATTGAAATTAGTTTCATTTCGAAGGAATCGAAGTGTAGTTTAAAACGAAAGAAACGGAGATGAAAAACTCCAAGTATTTTGAGAGTTATAATGGAAATAGTTAGACTCGCGCTTTGATTTAGCAATTTACTGACCTACCTCCGATTGATTGACCATAACTCACTCAATTTTACTCGTAATTCATTGAAATTAGTTCCATTTCGAATGAATCGAAGTGTAGTTTAAAACGAAAGAAACGGAGATGAAAAACTCCAAGTATTTTGAGAGTTATAATGGAAATAGTTAGACTCGCGCTTTGGTTTAGCAATTTACTGACCTACCTACGATTGATTGACCATAACTAACTCAATTTAACTCGTAATTCATTGAAATCCGTTTCATTTCGAAGGAATCAAAGTGTAGTTTAAAACGAAAGAAACGAAGATGAAAAACTCCAAGTATTTTGAGAGTTATGATGGAAATAGTTAGACTCGCGGTTTGGTTTAGCAATTTACTGACCTACCTCCGATTGATTGACCATAACTCACTCAATTTTACTCGTAATTCATTGAAATTAGTTCCATTTCGAATGAATCGAAGTGTAGTTTAAAACGAAAGAAACAGAGATGAAAAACTCCAAGTATTTTGAGAGTTACGATGGAAATAGTTAGACTCGCGCTTTGGTTTAGCAATTTACTGACCTACCTCCGATTGATTGACCATAACTCACTCAATTTAACTCGTAATTCATTGAAATCAGTTTCATTTCGAAGGAATCAAAGTGTAGTTTAAAATGAAAGAAACGAAGATGAAAAACTCCAAGTATTTTGAGAGTTATGATGGAAATAGTTAGACTCGCGCTTTGGTTTAGCAATTTACTGACCTACCTCCGATTGATTGACTATAACTCACTCAATTGAACTCGTAATTCATTGAAATTAGTTTCATTTCGAAGAAATCGAAGTGTAGTTTAAAACGAAAGAAACGGAGATGAAAAACTCCAAGTATTTTGAGAGTTATGATGAAAATAGTTAGACTCGCGCTTTGGTTTAGCAATTTACTGACCTACCTCCGATTGATTGACCATAACTCAGTTAATTCGACTCGTAATTCATTGACATTAGTTCAATTTCAAAGGAATCGAAGTGTAGTTTAAAACGAAAGAAACGGAGATGAAAAACTCCAAGTATTTTGAGAGTTATGATGGAAATAGTTAGACTCGCGCTTTGGTTTAGCAATTTACTGACCTACCTCCGATTGATTGACCATAACTCACTCAATTTTACTCGTAATTCATTGAAATTAGTTCCATTTCGAATGAATCGAAGTGTAGTTTAAAACGAAAGAAACAGAGATTAAAAACCTCCAAGTATTTTGAGAGTTATGATGAAAATAGTTAGACTCGCGCTTTGGTTTAGCAATTTACTGACCTACCTCCGATTGATTGACCATAACTCACCCAATTTAACTCGTAATTTATTGAAATTAGTTTCATTTCGAAGGAATCGAAGTGTCGTTTCAAACGAAAGAAACGGAGATGAAAAACTCCAAGTATTTTGAGAGTTATGATGGAAATAGTTAGACTCGCGCTTTGGTTTAGCAATTTAGTGACATACCTCCGATTGATTGACCATAACTCACTCAATTAAACTCGTAATTCATTGAAATTAGTTTCATTTCGAAGGAATCGAAGTGTAGTTTAAAACGAAAGAAACGGAGATGAAAAACTCCAAGTATTTTGAGAGTTACGATGGAAATAGTTAGACTCGCGCTTTGGTGTAGCAATTTACTGACCTACCTCCGATTGATTGACCATAACTCACTCAATTTAACTCGTAATTCATTGAAATCAGTTTCATTTCGAAGGAATCGAAGTGTAGGTTAAAACGAAAGAAACGAAGATGAAAAACTCCAAGTATTTTGAGAGTTATGATGGAAATAGTTAGACTCGCGCTTTGGTTTAGCAATTTACTGACCTACCTCCGATTGATTGACCATAACTCACTCAATTGAACTCGTAATTCATTGAAATTAGTTTCATTTCGAAGAAATCGAAGTGTAGTTTAAAACGAAAGAAACGGAGATGAAAAACTCCAAGTATTTTGAGAGTTATGATGAAAATAGTTAGACTCGCGCTTTGGTTTAGCAATTTACTGACCTACCTCCGATTGATTAACCATAACTCACTCAATTTAACTCGTAATTCATTGAAATCCATTTCATTTCGAAGGAATCGATGTGTAGTTTAAAACGAAAGAAACGAAGATGAAAAACTCCAAGTATTTTGAGAGTTTTGATGGAAATAGTTAAACTCGCGCTTTGGTTTAGCAATTTACTGACCTACCTCCGATTGATTGACCATAACTCACTCAATTTAACTCGTAATTCATTGAAATCCGTTTCATTTTGAAGGAATCGAAGTGTAGTTTAAAACGAAAGAAACGAAGATGAAAAACTCCTAGTATTTTGAGAGTTATTATGGAAATAGTTAGACTCGCGCTTTGGTTTAGCAATTTACTAACCTACCTCCGATTGATTGACCATAACTCACTAAATTGAACTCGTAATTCATTGAAATTAGTTTCATTTCGAAGGAATCGAAGTGTAGTTTAAAACGAAAGAAACGGAGATGAAAAACTCCAAGTATTTTGAGAGTTATAATGGAAATAGTTAGACTCGCGCTTTGGTTTAGCAATTTACTGACATACCTCCGATTGATTGACCATAACTCACTCAATTTAACTCGTAATTCATTGAAATCCGTTTCATTTCGAAGGAATTGAAGTGTAGTTTAAAACGAAAGAAACGAAGATGAAAAACTCCAAGTATTTTGAGAGTTATGATGGAAATAGTTAGACTCGCGCTTTGGTTTAGCAATTTACTAGCCTACCTCCGATTGATTGACCATAACTCACTCAATTGAACTCGTAATTCATTGAAATTAGTTTCATTTCGAAGGAATCGAAGTGTAGTTTAAAACGAAAGAAAAGGAGATGAAAAACTCCAAGTATTTTGAGAGTTATAATGGAAATAGTTAGACTCGCGCTTTGATTTAGCAATTTACTGACCTACCTCCGATTGATTGACCATACCTCACTCAATTTAACTCGTAATTCATTGAAATCAGTTTCATTTCGAAGAAATCGAAGTGTAGTTGAAAACGAAAGAAACGGAGATGAAAAACTCCAAGTATTTTGAGAGTTATGATGAAAATAGTTAGACTCGCGCTTTGGTTTAGCAATTTACTGACCTACCTCCGATTGATTGACCATAACTCACTAAATTTAACTCGTAATTCATTGAAATTAGTTTCATTTCGAAGGAATCAAAGTGTAGTTTAAAACGAAAGAAACGGAGATGAAAAACATCAAGTATTTTAAGAGTTATGATGAAAATAGTTAGACTCGCGCTTTGGTTTAGCAATTTTCTGACCTACCTCCGATTGATTGACCATAACTCACTCAATTTTACTCGTAATTCATTGAAATTAGTTCCATTTCGAATGAATCGAAGTGTAGTTTAAAACGAAAGAAACATAGATGAAAAACTCCAAGTATTTTGAGAGTTATGATGGAAATAGTTAGACTCGCGCTTTGGTTTTGCAATTTACTGACATACGTCCGATTGATTGACCATAACTCACTCAATTTATCTCGTAATTCATTGAAATTAGTTCCATTTAGAAGTAATCGAAGTGTAGTTTAAAACGAAAGAAACGGAGATGAAAAACTTCAAGTATTTTGAGAGTTATGATGGAAGTGGTTAGACTCGCGCTTTGGTTTAGCAATTTACTGACCTACCTTCGATTGATTGACCATAACTCACTCAGGTCAACTCGTAATTCATTGAAATTAGCTCCATTTCGAAGGAATCGAAGTGTAGTTCAAAACGAACGAAACGGAGATGAAAAACTACAAGTATTTTGAGAGTTATGATGGAAGTGGTTAGTCTCGCGCTTTGGTTTAGCAATTTACCGACCTACTTTCGATTGATTGTCCATAACTCAGTTAATTCGACTCGTAATTCATTGACATTAGTTCAATTTCGAAGGAATCGAAGTGTAGTTTAAAACGAAAGAAACGGAGATTAAAAACTCCAAGTATTTTGAGAGTTATGATGGAAATAGTTAGACTCGCGCTTTGGTTTAGCAATTTACTGACCTACCTCCGATTGATTGACCATAACTCACTCAATTTTACTCGTAATTCATTGAAATTAGTTCAATTTCGAATGAATCGAAGTGTAGTTTAAAACGAAAGAAACAGAGATGAAAAACTCCAAGTATTTTGAGAGTTATGATGGAAATAGTTAGACTCGCGCTTTGGTTTAGCAATTTACTGACATACCTCCGATTGATTGACCATAACTCACTCAATTTTACTCCTAATTCATTGAAATTAGTTCCATTTCGAAGGAATCGAAGTGTAGTTTAAAACGAAAGAAACGGAGATGAAAAACTTCAAGTATTTTAAGAGTTATGACGAAAATAGTTAGACTCGCGCTTTGGTTTAGCAATTTACTGACATACCTCCGATTGATTGACCATAACTCACTCAATTTTACTCGTAATTCATTGAAATTAGTTCCATTTCGAAGGAATCGAAGTTTAGTTGAAAACGAAAGAAACGGAGATGAAAAACAACAAGTAATTTGAGACTTATGATGGAGCTTGTTAGACTCGCGCTTTGGTTTAGCAATTTACTCACTTACCTCCGATTGATTGACCATAACTCACTCAATTTAACTCGTAATTCATTGAAATTAGTTTCATTTCGAGAAATCTAAGTGTAGTTTAAAACGAAAGAAACGAAGATGAAAAACTCCAAGTATTTTGAGAGTTATGATGGAAATAGTTAGACTCGCGCTTTGGTTTACAAATTTACTGACCTACCTCCGATTGATTGACCATAACTCACTCAATTTAACTCGTAATTCATTGAAATCAGTTTCATTTCGAAGGAATCGAAGTGTAGTTTAAAACGAAAGAAACAAAGATGAAAAACTCCAAGTATTTTGAGAGTTATGATGGAAATAGTTAGACTCGCGCTTTGGTTTAGCAATTTACTGACCTACCTTCGATTGAATGACCATAACTCACTCAATTTAACTCGTAATTCATTGAAATTAGTTTCATTTCGAAGGAATCAAAGTGTAGTTTAAAACGAAAGAAACGGAGATGAAAAACATCAAGTATTTTAAGAGTTATGATGAAAATAGTTAGACTCGCGCTTTGGTTTAGCAATTTACTGACCTACCTCCGATTGATTGACCATAACTCACTCAATTTTACTCGTAATTCATTGAAATTAGTTCCATTTCGAATGAATCGAAGTGTAGTTTAAAACGAAAGAAACAGAGATGAAAAACTCCAAGTATTTTGAGAGTTATGATGGAAATAGTTAGACTCGCGCTTTGGTTTTGCAATTTACTGACATACGTCCGATTGATTGACCATAACTCACTCAATTTAACTCGTAATTCATTGAAATTAGTTCCATTTAGAAGTAATCGAAGTGTAGTTTAAAACGAAAGAAACGGGGATGAAAAACTTCAAGTATTTTGAGAGTTATGATGGATGTGGTTAGACTCGCGCTTTGGTTTAGCAATTTACTGACCTACCTTCGATTGATTGACCATAACTCACTCAGGTCAACTCGTAATTCATTGAAATTAGCTCCATTTCGAAGGAATCGAAGTGTAGTTTAAAACGAACGAAACGGAGATGAAAAACTACAAGTATTTTGAGAGTTATGATGGAAGTGGTTAGTCTCGCGCTTTGGTTTAGCAATTTACCGACCTACCTTCGATTGATTGTCCATAACTCAGTTAATTCTACTCGTAATTCATTGACATTAGTTCAATTTCGAAGGAATCGAAGTGTAGTTTAAAACGAAAGAAACGGAGATGAAAAACTCCAAGTATTTTGAGAGTTATGATGGAAATAGTTAGACTCGCGCTTTGGTTTAGCAATTTACTGACCTACCTCCGATTGATTGACCATAACTCACTCAATTTTACTCGTAATTCATTGAAATTAGTTCAATTTCGAATGAATCGAAGTGTAGTTTAAAACGAAAGAAACAGAGATGAAAAACTCCAAGTATTTTGAGAGTTATGATGAAAATAGTTAGACTCGCGCTTTGGTTTAGCAATTTACTGACCTACCTCGGATTGATTGACCATAACTCACCCAATTTAACTCGTAATTTATTGAAATTAGTTTCATTTCGAAGGAATCGAAGTGTCGTTTCAAACGAAAGAAACGGAGATGAAAAACTCCAAGTATTTTGAGAGTTATGATGGAAATAGTTAGACTCGCGCTTTGGTTTAGCAATTTAGTGACATACCTCTGATTGATTGACCATAACTCACTAAATTAAACTCGTAATTCATTGAAATTAGTTTCATTTCGAAGGAATCGAAGTGTAGTTTAAAACGAAAGAAACGGAGATGAAAAACTCCAAGTATTTTGAGAGTTACGATGGAAATAGTTAGACTCGCGCTTTGGTTTAGCAATTTACTGACCTACCTCCGATTGATTGACCATAACTCACTCAATTTAACTCGTAATTCATTGAAATCAGTTTCATTTCGAAGGAATCGAAGTGTAGTTTAAAACGAAAGAAACGAAGATGAAAAACTCCAAGTATTTTGAGAGTTATGATGGAAATAGGTAGACTCGCGCTTTGGTTTAGCAATTTACTGACCTACCTCCGATTGATTGACCATAACTCACTCAATTGAACTCGTAATTCATTGAAATTAGTTTCATTTCGAAGAAATCGAAGTGTAGTTTAAAACGAAAGAAACGGAGATGAAAAACTCCAAGTATTTTGAGAGTTATGATGAAAATAGTTAGACTCGCGCTTTGGTTTAGCAATTTACTGACCTACCTCCGATTGATTAACCATAACTCACTCAATTTAACTCGTAATTCATTGAAATCCATTTCATTTCGAAGGAATCGAAGTGTAGTTTAAAACGAAAGAAACGAAGATGAAAAACTCCAAGTATTTTGAGAGTTTTGATGGAAATAGTTAAACTCGCGCTTTGGTTTAGCAATTTACTGACCTACCTCCGATTGATTGACCATAACTCACTCAATTTAACTCGTAATTCATTGAAATCCGTTTCATTTTGAAGGAATCGAAGTGTAGTTTAAAACGAAAGAAACGAAGATGAAAAACTCCAAGTATTTTGAGAGTTATTATGGAAATAGTTAGACTCGCGCTTTGGTTTAGCAATTTACTAACCTACCTCCGATTGATTGACCATAACTCACTCAATTGAACTCGTAATTCATTGAAATTAGTTTCATTTCGAAGGAATCAAAGTGTAGTTTAAAACGAAAGAAACGAAGATGAAAAACTCCAAGTATTTTGAGAGTTATGATGGAAATAGTTAGACTCGCGCTTTGGTTTAGCAATTTACTGACCTACCTCCGATTGATTGACCATAACTCACTCAATTTTACTCGTAATTCATTGAAATTAGTTCCATTTCGAATGAATCGAAGTGTAGTTTAAAACGAAAGAAACAGAGATGAAAAACTCCAAGTATTTTGAGAGTTACGATGGAAATAGTTAGACTCGCGCTTTGGTTTAGCAATTTACTGACCTACCTCCGATTGATTGACCATAACTCACTCAATTTATCTCGTAATTCATTGAAATCAGTTTCATTTCGAAGGAATCGAAGTGTAGTTTAAAACGAAAGAAACGAAGATGAAAAACTCCAAGTATTTTGAGAGTTATGATGGAAATAGTTAGACTCGCGCTTTGGTTTAGCAATTTACTGACCTACCTCCGATTGATTGACTATAACTCACTCAATTGAACTCGTAATTCATTGAAATTAGTTTCATTTCGAAGAAATCGAAGTGTAGTTTAAAACGAAAGAAACGGAGATGAAAAACTCCAAGTATTTTGAGAGTTATGATGAAAATAGTTAGACTCGCGCTTTGGTTTAGCAATTTACTGACCTACCTCCGATTGATTAACCATAACTCACTCAATTTAACTCGTAATTCATTGAAATCCATTTCATTTCGAAGGAATCGAAGTGTAGTTTAAAACGAAAGAAACGAAGATGAAAAACTCCAAGTATTTTGAGAGTTTTGATGGAAATAGTTAAACTCGCGCTTTGGTTTAGCAATTTACTGACCTACCTCCGATTGATTGACCATAACTCACTCAATTTAACTCGTAATTCATTGAAATCCGTTTCATTTCGAAGGAATCGAAGTGTAGTTTAAAACGAAAGAAACGAAGATGAAAAACTCCAAGTATTTTGAGAGTTATGATGGAAATAGTTAGACTCGCGCTTTGGTTTAGCAATTTACTAGCCTACCTCCGATTGATTGACCATAACTAACTCAATTGAACTCGTAATTCATTGAAATTAGTTTCATTTCGAAGGAATCGAAGTGTAGTTTAAAACGAAAGAAACGGAGATGAAAAACTCCAAGTATTTTGAGAGTTATAATGGAAATAGTTAGACTCGCGCTTTGGTTTAGCAATTTACTGACATACCTCCGATTGATTGACCATAACTAACTCAATTTAACTCGTAATTCATTGAAATCTGTTTCATTTCGAAGGAATCGAAGTGTAGTTTAAAACGAAAGAAAGGAAGATGAAAACCTCCAAGTATTTTGAGAGTTATGATGGAAATAGTTAGACTCGCGCTTTGGTTTAGCAATTTACTAGCCTACCTCCGATTGATTGACCATAACTCACTCAATTGAACTCGTAATTCATTGAAATTAGTTTCATTTCGAAGGAATCGAAGTGTAGTTTAAAACGAAAGAAACGGAGATGAAAAACTCCAAGTATTTTGAGAGTTATAATGGAAATAGTTAGACTCGCGCTTTGATTTAGCAATTTACTGACCTACCTCCGATTGATTGACCATAACTCACTCAATTTTACTCGTAATTCATTGAAATTAGTTCCATTTCGAATGAATCGAAGTGTAGTTTAAAACGAAAGAAACGGAGATGAAAAACTCCAAGTATTTTGAGAGTTATAATGGAAATAGTTAGACTCGCGCTTTGGTTTAGCAATTTACTGACCTACCTACGATTGATTGACCATAACTAACTCAATTTAACTCGTAATTCATTGAAATCCGTTTCATTTCGAAGGAATCAAAGTGTAGTTTAAAACGAAAGAAACGAAGATGAAAAACTCCAAGTATTTTGAGAGTTATGATGGAAATAGTTAGACTCGCGGTTTGGTTTAGCAATTTACTGACCTACCTCCGATTGATTGACTATAACTCACTCAATTTTACTCGTAATTCATTGAAATTAGTTCCATTTCGAATGAATCGAAGTGTAGTTTAAAACGAAAGAAACAGAGATGAAAAACTCCAAGTATTTTGAGAGTTACGATGGAAATAGTTAGACTCGCGCTTTGGTTTAGCAATTTACTGACCTACCTCCGATTGATTGACCATAACTCACTCAATTTAACTCGTAATTCATTGAAATCAGTTTCATTTCGAAGGAATCAAAGTGTAGTTTAAAACGAAAGAAACGAAGATGAAAAACTCCAAGTATTTTGAGAGTTATGATGGAAATAGTTAGACTCGCGCTTTGGTTTAGCAATTTACTGACCTACCTCCGATTGATTGACTATAACTCACTCAATTGAACTCGTAATTCATTGAAATTAGTTTCATTTCGAAGAAATCGAAGTGTAGTTTAAAACGAAAGAAACGGAGATGAAAAACTCCAAGTATTTTGAGAGTTATGATGAAAATAGTTAGACTCGCGCTTTGGTTTAGCAATTTACTGACCTACCTCCGATTGATTGACCATAACTCAGTTAATTCGACTCGTAATTCATTGACATTAGTTCAATTTCAAAGGAATCGAAGTGTAGTTTAAAACGAAAGAAACGGAGATGAAAAACTCCAAGTATTTTGAGAGTTATGATGGAAATAGTTAGACTCGCGCTTTGGTTTAGCAATTTACTGACCTACCTCCGATTGATTGACCATAACTCACTCAATTTTACTCGTAATTCATTGAAATTAGTTCCATTTCGAATGAATCGAAGTGTAGTTTAAAACGAAAGAAACAGAGATTAAAAAACTCCAAGTATTTTGAGAGTTATGATGAAAATAGTTAGACTCGCGCTTTGGTTTAGCAATTTACTGACCTACCTCCGATTGATTGACCATAACTCACCCAATTTAACTCGTAATTTATTGAAATTAGTTTCATTTCGAAGGAATCGAAGTGTCGTTTCAAACGAAAGAAACGGAGATGAAAAACTCCAAGTATTTTGAGAGTTATGATGGAAATAGTTAGACTCGCGCTTTGGTTTAGCAATTTAGTGACATACCTCCGATTGATTGACCATAACTCACTCAATTAAACTCGTAATTCATTGAAATTAGTTTCATTTCGAAGGAATCGAAGTGTAGTTTAAAACGAAAGAAACGGAGATGAAAAACTCCAAGTATTTTGAGAGTTACGATGGAAATAGTTAGACTCGCGCTTTGGTGTAGCAATTTACTGACCTACCTCCGATTGATTGACCATAACTCACTCAATTTAACTCGTAATTCATTGAAATCAGTTTCATTTCGAAGGAATCGAAGTGTAGGTTAAAACGAAAGAAACGAAGATGAAAAACTCCAAGTATTTTGAGAGTTATGATGGAAATAGTTAGACTCGCGCTTTGGTTTAGCAATTTACTGACCTACCTCCGATTGATTGACCATAACTCACTCAATTGAACTCGTAATTCATTGAAATTAGTTTCATTTCGAAGAAATCGAAGTGTAGTTTAAAACGAAAGAAACGGAGATGAAAAACTCCAAGTATTTTGAGAGTTATGATGAAAATAGTTAGACTCGCGCTTTGGTTTAGCAATTTACTGACCTACCTCCGATTGATTGACCATAACTAACTCAATTTAACTCGTAATTCATTGAAATCAGTTTCATTTCGAAGGAATCGAAGTGTAGTTTAAAACGAAAGAAACGAAGATGAAAAACTCCAAGTATTTTGAGAGTTATGATGGAAATAGTTAGACTCGCGCTTTGGTTTAGCAATTTACTAGCCTACCTCCGATTGATTGACCATAACTCACTCAATTGAACTCGTAATTCATTGAAATTAGTTTCATTTCGAAGGAATCGAAGTGTAGTTTAAAACGAAAGAAAAGGAGATGAAAAACTCCAAGTATTTTGAGAGTTATAATGGAAATAGTTAGACTCGCGCTTTGATTTAGCAATTTACTGACCTACCTCCGATTGATTGACCATACCTCACTCAATTTAACTCGTAATTCATTGAAATCAGTTTCATTTCGAAGAAATCGAAGTGTAGTTGAAAACGAAAGAAACGGAGATGAAAAACTCCAAGTATTTTGAGAGTTATGATGAAAATAGTTAGACTCGCGCTTTGGTTTAGCAATTTACTGACCTACCTCCGATTGATTGACCATAACTCACTAAATTTAACTCGTAATTCATTGAAATTAGTTTCATTTCGAAGGAATCAAAGTGTAGTTTAAAACGAAAGAAACGGAGATGAAAAACATCAAGTATTTTAAGAGTTATGATGAAAATAGTTAGACTCGCGCTTTGGTTTAGCAATTTTCTGACCTACCTCCGATTGATTGACCATAACTCACTCAATTTTACTCGTAATTCATTGAAATTAGTTCCATTTCGAATGAATCGAAGTGTAGTTTAAAACGAAAGAAACATAGATGAAAAACTCCAAGTATTTTGAGAGTTATGATGGAAATAGTTAGACTCGCGCTTTGGTTTTGCAATTTACTGACATACGTCCGATTGATTGACCATAACTCACTCAATTTATCTCGTAATTCATTGAAATTAGTTCCATTTAGAAGTAATCGAAGTGTAGTTTAAAACGAAAGAAACGGAGATGAAAAACTTCAAGTATTTTGAGAGTTATGATGGAAGTGGTTAGACTCGCGCTTTGGTTTAGCAATTTACTGACCTACCTTCGATTGATTGACCATAACTCACTCAGGTCAACTCGTAATTCATTGAAATTAGCTCCATTTCGAAGGAATCGAAGTGTAGTTCAAAACGAACGAAACGGAGATGAAAAACTACAAGTATTTTGAGAGTTATGATGGAAGTGGTTAGTCTCGCGCTTTGGTTTAGCAATTTACCGACCTACTTTCGATTGATTGTCCATAACTCAGTTAATTCGACTCGTAATTCATTGACATTAGTTCAATTTCGAAGGAATCGAAGTGTAGTTTAAAACGAAAGAAACGGAGATTAAAAACTCCAAGTATTTTGAGAGTTATGATGGAAATAGTTAGACTCGCGCTTTGGTTTAGCAATTTACTGACCTACCTCCGATTGATTGACCATAACTCACTCAATTTTACTCGTAATTCATTGAAATTAGTTCAATTTCGAATGAATCGAAGTGTAGTTTAAAACGAAAGAAACAGAGATGAAAAACTCCAAGTATTTTGAGAGTTATGATGGAAATAGTTAGACTCGCGCTTTGGTTTAGCAATTTACTGACATACCTCCGATTGATTGACCATAACTCACTCAATTTTACTCCTAATTCATTGAAATTAGTTCCATTTCGAAGGAATCGAAGTGTAGTTTAAAACGAAAGAAACGGAGATGAAAAACTTCAAGTATTTTAAGAGTTATGACGAAAATAGTTAGACTCGCACTTTGGTTTAGCAATTTACTGACATACCTCCGATTGATTGACCATAACTCACTCAATTTTACTCGTAATTCATTGAAATTAGTTCCATTTCGAAGGAATCGAAGTTTAGTTGAAAACGAAAGAAACGGAGATGAAAAACAACAAGTAATTTGAGACTTATGATGGAGCTTGTTAGACTCGCGCTTTGGTTTAGCAATTTACTCACTTACCTCCGATTGATTGACCATAACTCACTCAATTTAACTCGTAATTCATTGAAATTAATTTCATTTCGAGAAATCTAAGTGTAGTTTAAAACGAAAGAAACGAAGATGAAAAACTCCAAGTATTTTGAGAGTTATGATGGAAATAGTTAGACTCGCGCTTTGGTTTAGCAATTTACTGACCTACCTCCGATTGATTGACCATAACTCACTCAATTTAACTCGTAATTCATTGAAATCAGTTTCATTTCGAAGGAATCGAAGTGTAGTTTAAAACGAAAGAAACAAAGATGAAAAACTCCAAGTATTTTGAGAGTTATGATGGAAATAGTTAGACTCGCGCTTTGGTTTAGCAATTTAATGACCTACCTCCGATTGATTGACCATAACTCACTCAATTGAACTCGTAATTCATTGAAATTAGTTTCATTTCGAAGAAATCGAAGTGTAGTTGAAAACGAAAGAAACGGAGATGAAAAACTCCAAGTATTTTGAGAGTTATGATAAAAATAGTTAGACTCGCGCTTTGGTTTAGCAATTTACTGACCTACCTCTGATTGATTGACCATAACTCACTAAATTTAACTCGTAATTCATTGAAATTAGTTTCATTTCGAAGGAATCAAAGTGTAGTTTAAAACGAAAGAAACGGAGATGAAAAACATCAAGTATTTTAAGAGTTATGATGAAAATAGTTAGACTCGCGCTTTGGTTTAGCAATTTACTGACCTACCTCCGATTGATTGACCATAACTAACTCAATTTTACTCGTAATTCATTGAAATTAGTTACATTTCGAATGAATCGAAGTGTAGTTTAAAACGAAAGAAACAGAGATGAAAAACTCCAAGTATTTTGAGAGTTATGATGGAAATAGTTAGACTCGCGCTTTGGTTTTGCAATTTACTGACATACGTCCGATTGATTGACCATAACTCACTCAATTTAACTCGTAATTCATTGAAATTAGTTCAATTTCGAAGTAATCGAAGTGTAGTTTAAAACGAAAGAAACGGAGATGAAAAACTCCAAGTATTTTGAGAGTTATGATGGAAGTGGTTAGACTCGCGCTTTGGTTTAGCAATTTACTGACCTACCTTCGATTGATTGACCATAACTCACTCAGGTCAACTCGTAATTCATTGAAATTAGCTCCATTTCGAAGGAATCGAAGTGTAGTTTAAAACGAACGAAACGGAGATGAAAAACTACAAGTATTTTGAGAGTTATGATGGAAGTGGTTAGTCTCGCGCTTTGGTTTAGCAATTTACCGACCTACCTTCGTTTGATTGTCCATAACTCAGTTAATTCGACTCGTAATTCATTGACATTAGTTCAATTTCGAAGGAATCGAAGTGTAGTTTAAAACGAAAGAAACGGAGATGAAAAACTCCAAGTATTTTGAGAGTTATGATGGAAATAGTTAGACTCGCGCTTTGGTTTAGCAATTTACTGACCTACCTCCGATTGATTGACCATAACTCACTCAATTTTACTCGTAATTCATTGAAATTAGTTCCATTTCGAATGAATCGAAGTGTAGTTCCATTTTGAATGAATCGAAGTGTAGTTTAAAACGAAAGAAACAGAGATGAAAAACTCCAAGTATTTTGAGAGTTATGATGGAAATAGTTAGACTCGCGCTTTGGTTTAGCAATTTACTGACCTACCTCCGATTGATTGACCATAACTCACTCAATTTTACTCGTAATTTATTGAAATTAGTTCCATTTCGAATGAATCGAAGTGTAGTTTAAAACGAAAGAAACAGAGATGAAAAACTCCAAGTATTTTGAGAGTTATGATGGAAATAGTTAGACTCGCGCTTTGGTTTAGCAATTTACTGACCTACCTCCGATTGATTGACCATAACTCACTCAATTGAACTCGTAATTCATTGAAATGAGTTTCATTTCGAAGAAATCGAAGTGTAGTTTAAAACGAAAGAAACGGAGATGAAAAACTCCAAGTATTTTGAGAGTTATGACGAAAATAGTTAGACTCGCGCTTTGGTTTAGCAATTTACTGACCTACCTCCGATTGATTGACCATAACTCACTCAATTTTACTCGTAATTCATTGAAATTAGTTCCATTTCGAAGGAATCGAAGTTTAGTTGAAAACGAAAGAAACGGAGATGAAAAACTCCAAGTATTTTGAGAGTTATGATGAAAATAGTTAGACTCGCGCTTTGGTTTAGCAATTTACTGACCTACCTCCGATTGATTGACCATAACTCACTAAATTTAACTCGTAATTAATTGAAATTGGTTTCATTTCGAAGGAATCAAAGTGTAGTTTAAAACGAAAGAAACGGAGATGAAAAACATCAAGTATTTTGACAGTTATGACGAAAATAGTTAGACTCGCGCTTTGGTTTAGCAATTTACTGACCTACCTCCGATTGATTGACCATAACTCACTCAATTTTACTCGTAATTCATTGAAATTAGTTCCATTTTGAATGAATCGAAGTGTAGTTTAAAACGAAAGAAACAGAGATGAAAAACTCCAAGTATTTTGAGAGTTATGATGGAAATAGTTAGACTCGCGCTTTGGTTTAGCAATTTACTGACCTACCTCCGATTGATTGACCATAACTCACTAAATTTAACTCGTAATTAATTGAAATTGGTTTCATTTCGAAGGAATCAAAGTGTAGTTTAAAACGAAAGAAACAGAGATGAAAAACATCAAGTATTTTGAGAGTTATGACGAAAATAGTTAGACTCGCGCTTTGGTTTAGCAATTTACTGACCTACCTCCGATTGATTGACCATAACTCACTCAATTTTACTCGTAATTCATTGAAATTAGTTCCATTTTGAAGGAATCGAAGTTTAGTTGAAAACGAAAGAAACGGAGATGAAAAACAACAAGTATTTTGAGACTTATGATGGAGCTTGTTAGACTCGCGCTTTGGTTTAGCAATTTACTCACTTACCTCCGATTGATTGACCATAACTCACTCAATTTAACTCGTAATTCATTGAAATTAGTTTTATTTCGAGAAATCTAAGTGTAGTTTAAAACGAAAGAAACGGAGATGAAAAACATCAAGTATTTTAAGAGTTATGATGAAAATAGTTAGACTCGCGCTTTGGTTTAGCAATTTACTGACCTACCTCCGATTGATTGACCATAACTCACTCAATTTAACTCGTAATTCATTGAAATCAGTTTCATTTCGAAGGAATCGAAGTGTAGTTTAAAACGAAAGAAACGAAGATGAAAAACTCCAAGTATTTTGAGAGTTATGATGGAAATAGTTAGACTCGCGCTTTGGTTTAGCAATTTACTGACCTACCTCCGATTGATTGACCATAACTCACTCAATTTAACTCGTAATTCATTGAAATCAGTTTCATTTCGAAGGAATCGAAGTGTAGTTTAAAACGAAAGAAACAAAGATGAAAAACTCCAAGTATTTTGAGAGTTATGATGGAAATAGTTAGACTCGCGCTTTGGTTTAGCAATTTACTGACCTACCTCCGATTGATTGACTATAACTCACTAAATTTAACTCGTAATTCATTGAAATTAGTTTTATTTCGAAGGAATCAAAGTTTAGTTTAAAACGAAAGAAACAGAGATGAAAAACATCAAGTATTTTAAGAGTTATGATGAAAATAATTAGACTCGCGCTTTGGTTTAGCAATTTACTGACCTACCTCCGATTGATTGACCATAACTCACTCAATTTTACTCGTAATTCATTGAAATTAGTTCCATTTCGAATGAATCGAAGTGTAGTTTAAAACGAAAGAAACAGAGATGAAAAACTCCAAGTATTTTGAGAGTTATGATGGAAATAGTTAGACTCGCGCTTTGGTTTAGCAATTTACTGACCTACCTCCGATTGATTGACCATAACTCACTCAATTGAACTCGTAATTCATTGAAATGAGTTTCATTTCGAAGAAATCGAAGTGTAGTTTAAAACGAAAGAAACGGAGATGAAAAACTCCAAGTATTTTGAGAGTTATGATGGAAATAGTTAGACTCGCGCTTTGGTTTAGCAATTTACTGACCTACCTCCGATTGATTGACCATAACTCACTAAATTTTACTCGTAATTCATTGAAATTAGTTCCATTTCGAATGAATCGAAGTGTAGTTTAAAACGAAAGAAACAGAGATGAAAAACTCCAAGTATTTTGAGAGTTATGATGGAAATAGTTAGACTCGCGCTTTGGTTTAGCAATTTACTGACCTACCTCCGATTGATTGACCATAACTCACTCAATTGAACTCGTAATTCATTGAAATGAGTTTCATTTCGAAGAAATCGAAGTGTAGTTTAAAACGAAAGAAACGGAGATGAAAAACTCCAAGTATTTTGAGAGTTATGATGGAAATAGTTAGACTCGCGCTTTGGTTTAGCAATTTACTGACCTACCTCCGATTGATTAACCATAACTCACTAAATTTTACTAGTAATTCATTGAAATTAGTTCCATTTTGAATGAATCGAAGTGTAGTTTAAAACGAAAGAAACAGAGATGAAAAACTCCAAGTATTTTGAGAGTTATGATTGAAATAGTTAGACTCGCGCTTTGGTTTTGCAATTTACTGACATACCTCCGATTGATTGACCATAACTCACTCAATTTTACTCCTAATTCATTGAAATTAGTTCCATTTCGAAGGAATCAAAGTTTAGTTTAAAACGAAAGAAACGGAGATGAAAAACATCAAGTATTTTAAGAGTTATGATGAAAATAATTAGACTCGCGCTTTGGTTTAGCAATTTACTGACCTACCTCCGATTGATTGACCATAACTCACTCAATTTTACTCGTAATTCATTGAAATTAGTTCCATTTCGAATGAATCGAAGTGTAGTTTAAAACGAAAGAAACAGAGATGAAAAACTCCAAGTATTTTGAGAGTTATGATGGAAATAGTTAGACTCGCGCTTTGGTTTAGCAATTTACTGACCTACCTCCGATTGATTGACCATAACTCACTCAATTGAACTCTTAATTCATTGAAATGAGTTTCATTTCAAAGAAATCGAAGTGTAGTTTAAAACGAAAGAAACGGAGATGAAAAACTCCAAGTATTTTGAGAGTTATGATGGAAATAGTTAGACTCGCGCTTTGGTTTAGCAATTTACTGACCTACTTCCGATTGATTGACCATAACTCACTAAATTTTACTCGTAATTCATTGAAATTAGTTCCATTTTGAATGAATCGAAGTGTAGTTTAAAACGAAAGAAACAGAGATGAAAAACTCCAAGTATTTTGAGAGTTATGATGGAAATAGTTAGACTCGCGCTTTGGTTTAGCAATTTACTGACCTACCTCCGATTGATTGACCATAACTCACTCAATTTTACTCGTAATTTATTGAAATTAGTTCCATTTCGAATGAATCGAAGTGTAGTTTAAAACGAAAGAAACAGAGATGAAAAACTCCAAGTATTTTGAGAGTTATGATGGAAATAGTTAGACTCGCGCTTTGGTTTAGCAATTTACTGACCTACCTCCGATTGATTGACCATAACTCACTCAATTGAACTCGTAATTCATTGAAATGAGTTTCATTTCGAAGAAATCGAAGTGTAGTTTAAAACGAAAGAAACGGAGATGAAAAACTCCAAGTATTTTGAGAGTTATGATGGAAATAGTTAGACTCGCGCTTTGGTTTAGCAATTTACTGACCTACCTCCGATTGATTGACAATAACTCACTAAATTTTACTAGTAATTCATTGAAATTAGTTCCATTTTGAATGAATCGAAGTGTAGTTTAAAACGAAAGAAACAGAGATGAAAAACTCCAAGTATTTTGAGAGTTATGATGGAAATAGTTAGACTCGCGCTTTGGTTTAGCAATTTACTGACCTACCTCCGATTGATTGACCATAACTCACTAAATTTAACTCGTAATTAATTGAAATTGGTTTCATTTCGAAGGAATCAAAGTGTAGTTTAAAACGAAAGAAACGGAGATGAAAAACATCAAGTATTTTGAGAGTTATGACGAAAATAGTTAGACTCGCGCTTTGGTTTAGCAATTTACTGACCTACCTCCGATTGATTGACCATAACTCACTCAATTTTACTCGTAATTCATTGAAATTAGTTCCATTTTGAAGGAATCGAAGTTTAGTTGAAAACGAAAGAAACGGAGATGAAAAACAACAAGTATTTTGAGACTTATGATGGAGCTTGTTAGACTCGCGCTTTGGTTTAGCAATTTACTCACTTACCTCCGATTGATTGACCATAACTCACTCAATTTAACTCGTAATTCATTGAAATTAGTTTCATTTCGAGAAATCGAAGTGTAGTTTAAAACGAAAGAAACGGAGATGAAAAACATCAAGTATTTTAAGAGTTATGATGAAAATAGTTAGACTCGCGCTTTGGTTTAGCAATTTACTGACCTACCTCCGATTGATTGACCATAACTCACTCAATTTAACTCGTAATTCATTGAAATCAGTTTCATTTCGAAGGAATCGAAGTGTAGTTTAAAACGAAAGAAACGAAGATGAAAAACTCCAAGTATTTTGAGAGTTATGATGGAAATAGTTAGACTCGCGCTTTGGTTTAGCAATTTACTGACCTACCTCCGATTGATTGACCATAACTCACTCAATTTAACTCGTAATTCATTGAAATCAGTTGCATTTCGAAGGAATCGAAGTGTAGTTTAAAACGAAAGAAACAAAGATGAAAAACTCCAAGTATTTTGAGAGTTATGATGGAAATAGTTAGACTCGCGCTTTGGTTTAGCAATTTACTGACCTACCTCCGATTGATTGACTATAACTCACTAAATTTAACTCGTAATTCATTGAAATTAGTTTTATTTCGAAGGAATCAAAGTTTAGTTTAAAACGAAAGAAACGGAGATGAAAAACATCAAGTATTTTAAGAGTTATGATGAAAATAATTAGACTCGCGCTTTGGTTTAGCAATTTACTGACCTACCTCCGATTGATTGACCATAACTTACTCAATTTTACTCGTAATTCATTGAAATTAGTTCCATTTCAAATGAATCGAAGTGTAGTTTAAAACGAAAGAAACAGAGATGAAAAACTCCAAGTATTTTGAGAGTTATGATGGAAATAGTTAGACTCGCGCTTTGGTTTAGCAATTTACTGACCTACCTCCGATTGATTGACCATAACTCACTCAATTGAACTCGTAATTCATTGAAATGAGTTTCATTTCGAAGAAATCGAAGTGTAGTTTAAAACGAAAGAAACGGAGATGAAAAACTCCAAGTATTTTGAGAGTTATGATGGAAATAGTTAGACTCGCGCTTTGGTTTAGCAATTTACTGACCTACCTCCGATTGATTGACCATAACTCACTAAATTTTACTCGTAATTCATTGAAATTAGTTCCATTTCGAATGAATCGAAGTGTAGTTTAAAACGAAAGAAACAGAGATGAAAAACTCCAAGTATTTTGAGAGTTATGATGGAAATAGTTAGACTCGCGCTTTGGTTTAGCAATTTACTGACCTACCTCCGATTGATTGACCATAACTCACTCAATTGAACTCGTAATTCATTGAAATGAGTTTCATTTCGAAGAAATCGAAGTGTAGTTTAAAACGAAAGAAACGGAGATGAAAAACTCCAAGTATTTTGAGAGTTATGATGGAAATAGTTAGACTCGCGCTTTGGTTTAGCAATTTACTGACCTACCTCCGATTGATTAACCATAACTCACTAAATTTTACTAGTAATTCATTGAAATTAGTTCCATTTTGAATGAATCGAAGTGTAGTTTAAAACGAAAGAAACAGAGATGAAAAACTCCAAGTATTTTGAGAGTTATGATGGAAATAGTTAGACTCGCGCTTTGGTTTAGCAATTTACTGACATACCTCCGATTGATTGACCATAACTCACTCAATTTTACTCCTAATTCATTGAAATTAGTTCCATTTCGAAGGAATCAAAGTTTAGTTTAAAACGAAAGAAACGGAGATGAAAAACATCAAATATTTTAAGAGTTATGATGAAAATAATTAGACTCGCGCTTCGGTTTAGCAATTTACTGACCTACCTCCGATTGATTGACCATAACT
The DNA here is from genome assembly GCF_043159265.1 of Tasmannia lanceolata. Classification (NCBI taxonomy): domain Eukaryota; kingdom Viridiplantae; phylum Streptophyta; class Magnoliopsida; order Canellales; family Winteraceae; genus Tasmannia; species Tasmannia lanceolata. The sequence goes on from NW_027518678.1 coordinate 1,838,283, forward strand.
CACTCAATTTTACTCGTAATTCATTGAAATTAGTTCCATTTCGAATGAATCGAAGTGTAGTTTAAAACGAAAGAAACAGAGATGAAAAACTCCAAGTATTTTGAGAGTTATGATGGAAATAGTTAGACTCGCGCTTTGGTTTAGCAATTTACTGACCTACCTCCGATTGATTGACCATAACTCACTCAATTGAACTCTTAATTCATTGAAATGAGTTTCATTTCGAAGAAATCGAAGTGTAGTTTAAAACGAAAGAAACGGAGATGAAAAACTCCAAGTATTTTGAGAGTTATGATGGAAATAGTTAGACTCGCGCTTTGGTTTAGCAATTTACTGACCTACTTCCGATTGATTGACCATAACTCACTAAATTTTACTCGTAATTCATTGAAATTAGTTCCATTTTGAATGAATCGAAGTGTAGTTTAAAACGAAAGAAACAGAGATGAAAAACTCCAAGTATTTTGAGAGTTATGATGGAAATAGTTAGACTCGCGCTTTGGTTTAGCAATTTACTGACCTACCTCCGATTGATTGACCATAACTCACTCAATTTTACTCGTAATTCATTGAAATTAGTTCCATTTCGAATGAATCGAAGTGTAGTTTAAAACGAAAGAAACAGAGATGAAAAACTCCAAGTATTTTGAGAGTTATGATGGAAATAGTTAGACTCGCGCTTTGGTTTAGCAATTTACTGACCTACCTCCGATTGATTGACCATAACTCACTCAATTGAACTCGTAATTCATTGAAATGAGTTTCATTTCGAAGAAATCGAAGTGTAGTTTAAAACGAAAGAAACGGAGATGAAAAACTCCAAGTATTTTGAGAGTTATGATGGAAATAGTTAGACTCGCGCTTTGGTTTAGCAATTTACTGACCTACCTCCGATTGATTGACAATAACTCACTAAATTTTACTAGTAATTCATTGAAATTAGTTCCATTTTGAATGAATCGAAGTGTAGTTTAAAACGAAAGAAACAGAGATGAAAAACTCCAAGTATTTTGAGAGTTATGATGGAAATAGTTAGACTCGCGCTTTGGTTTAGCAATTTACTGACCTACCTCCGATTGATTGACCATAACTCACTAAATTTAACTCGTAATTAATTGAAATTGGTTTCATTTCGAAGGAACCAAAGTGTAGTTTAAAACGAAAGAAACGGAGATGAAAAACATCAAGTATTTTGAGAGTTATGACGAAAATAGTTAGACTCGCGCTTTGGTTTAGCAATTTACTGACCTACCTCCGATTGATTGACCATAACTCACTCAATTTTACTCGTAATTCATTGAAATTAGTTCCATTTTGAAGGAATCGAAGTTTAGTTGAAAACGAAAGAAACGGAGATGAAAAACAACAAGTATTTTGAGACTTATGATGGAGCTTGTTAGACTCGCGCTTTGGTTTAGCAATTTACTCACTTACCTCCGATTGATTGACCATAACTCACTCAATTTAACTCGTAATTCATTGAAATTAGTTTCATTTCGAGAAATCTAAGTGTAGTTTAAAACGAAAGAAACGGAGATGAAAAACATCAAGTATTTTAAGAGTTATGATGAAAATAGTTAGACTCGCGCTTTGGTTTAGCAATTTACTGACCTACCTCCGATTGATTGACCATAACTCACTCAATTTAACTCGTAATTAATTGAAATTGGTTTCATTTCGAAGGAATCAAAGTGTAGTTTAAAACGAAAGAAACGGAGATGAAAAACATCAAGTATTTTGAGAGTTATGACGAAAATAGTTAGACTCGCGCTTTGGTTTAGCAATTTACTGACCTACCTCCGATTGATTGACCATAACTCACTCAATTTTACTCGTAATTCATTGAAATTAGTTCCATTTCGAAGGAATCGAAGTTTAGTTGAAAACGAAAGAAACGGAGATGAAAAACTCCAAGTATTTTGAGAGTTATGATGAAAATAGTTAGACTCGCGCTTTGGTTTAGCAATTTACTGACCTACCTCCGATTGATTGACCATAACTCACTAAATTTAACTCGTAATTAATTGAAATTGGTTTCATTTCGAAGGAATCAAAGTGTAGTTTAAAACGAAAGAAACGGAGATGAAAAACATCAAGTATTTTGACAGTTATGACGAAAATAGTTAGACTCGCGCTTTGGTTTAGCAATTTACTGACCTACCTCCGATTGATTGACCATAACTCACTCAATTTTACTCGTAATTCATTGAAATTAGTTCCATTTTGAAGGAATCGAAGTTTAGTTGAAAACGAAAGAAACGGAGATGAAAAACAACAAGTATTTTGAGACTTATGATGGAGCTTGTTAGACTCGCGCTTTGGTTTAGCAATTTACTCACTTACCTCCGATTGATTGACCATAACTCACTCAATTTAACTCGTAATTCATTGAAATTAGTTTCATTTCGAGAAATCTAAGTGTAGTTTAAAACGAAAGAAACGGAGATGAAAAACATCAAGTATTTTAAGAGTTATGATGAAAATAGTTAGACTCGCGCTTTGGTTTAGCAATTTACTGACCTACCTCCGATTGATTGACCATAACTCACTCAATTTTACTCGTAATTCATTGAAATTAGTTCCATTTTGAAGGAATCGAAGTTTAGTTGAAAACGAAAGAAACGGAGATGAAAAACAACAAGTATTTTGAGACTTATGATGGAGCTTGTTAGACTCGCGCTTTGGTTTAGCAATTTACTCACTTACTTCCGATTGATTGACCATAACTCACTCAATTTAACTCGTAATTCATTGAAATTAGTTTAATTTCGAGAAATCTAAGTGTAGTTTAAAACGAAAGAAACGGAGATGAAAAACATCAAGTATTTTAAGAGTTATGATGAAAATAGTTAGACTCGCGCTTTGGTTTAGCAATTTACTGACCTACCTCCGATTGATTGACCATAACTCACTCAATTTAACTCGTAATTCATTGAAATCAGTTTCATTTCGAAGGAATCGAAGTGTAGTTTAAAACGAAAGAAACGAAGATAAAAAACTCCAAGTATTTTGAGAGTTATGATGGAAATAGTTAGACTCGCGCTTTGGTTTAGCAATTTACTGACCTACCTCCGATTGATTGACCATAACTCACTCAATTTTACTCGTAATTCATTGAAATTAGTTCCATTTCGAATGAATCGAAGTTTAGTTGAAAACGAAAGAAACGGAGATGAAAAACTCCAAGTATTTTGAGAGTTATGATGAAAATAGTTAGACTCGCGCTTTGGTTTAGCAATTTACTGACCTACCTCCGATTGATTGACCATAACTCACTAAATTTAACTCGTAATTAATTGAAATTGGTTTCATTTGGAAGGAATCAAAGTGTAGTTTAAAACGAAAGAAACGGAGATGAAAAACATCAAGTATTTTGAGAGTTATGACGAAAATAGTTAGACTCGCGCTTTGGTTTAGCAATTTACTGACCTACCTCCGATTGATTGACCATAACTCACTCAATTTTACTCGTAATTCATTGAAATTAGTTCCATTTTGAATGAATCGAAGTGTAGTTTAAAACGAAAGAAACAGAGATGAAAAACTCCAAGTATTTTGAGAGTTATGATGGAAATAGTTAGACTCGCGCTTTGGTTTAGCAATTTACTGACCTACCTCCGATTGATTGACCATAACTCACTAAATTTAACTCGTAATTAATTGAAATTGGTTTCATTTCGAAGGAATCAAAGTGTAGTTTAAAACGAAAGAAACGGAGATGAAAAACATCAAGTATTTTGAGAGTTATGACGAAAATAGTTAGACTCGCGCTTTGGTTTAGCAATTTACTGACCTACCTCCGATTGATTGACCATAACTCACTCAATTTTACTCGTAATTCATTGAAATTAGTTCCATTTCGAAGGAATCGAAGTTTAGTTGAAAACGAAAGAAACGGAGATGAAAAACTCCAAGTATTTTGAGAGTTATGATGAAAATAGTTAGACTCGCGCTTTGGTTTAGCAATTTACTGACCTACCTCCGATTGATTGACCATAACTCACTAAATTTAACTCGTAATTAATTGAAATTGGTTTCATTTCGAAGGAATCAAAGTGTAGTTTAAAACGAAAGAAACGGAGATGAAAAACATCAAGTATTTTGACAGTTATGACGAAAATAGTTAGACTCGCGCTTTGGTTTAGCAATTTACTGACCTACCTCCGATTGATTGACCATAACTCACTCAATTTTACTCGTAATTCATTGAAATTAGTTCCATTTTGAATGAATCGAAGTGTAGTTTAAAACGAAAGAAACAGAGATGAAAAACTCCAAGTATTTTGAGAGTTATGATGGAAATAGTTAGACTCGCGCTTTGGTTTAGCAATTTACTGACCTACCTCCGATTGATTGACCATAACTCACTAAATTTAACTCGTAATTAATTGAAATTGGTTTCATTTCGAAGGAATCAAAGTGTAGTTTAAAACGAAAGAAACAGAGATGAAAAACATCAAGTATTTTGAGAGTTATGACGAAAATAGTTAGACTCGCGCTTTGGTTTAGCAATTTACTGACCTACCTCCGATTGATTGACCATAACTCACTCAATTTTACTCGTAATTCATTGAAATTAGTTCCATTTTGAAGGAATCGAAGTTTAGTTGAAAACGAAAGAAACGGAGATGAAAAACAACAAGTATTTTGAGACTTATGATGGAGCTTGTTAGACTCGCGCTTTGGTTTAGCAATTTACTCACTTACCTCCGATTGATTGACCATAACTCACTAAATTTAACTCGTAATTCATTGAAATTAGTTTCATTTCGAGAAATCTAAGTGTAGTTTAAAACGAAAGAAACGGAGATGAAAAACATCAAGTATTTTAAGAGTTATGATGAAAATAGTTAGACTCGCGCTTTGGTTTAGCAATTTACTGACCTACCTCCGATTGATTGACCATAACTCACTCAATTTAACTCGTAATTCATTGAAATCAGTTTCATTTCGAAGGAATCGAAGTGTAGTTTAAAACGAAAGAAACGAAGATGAAAAACTCCAAGTATTTTGAGAGTTATGATGGAAATAGTTAGACTCGCGCTTTGGTTTAGCAATTTACTGACCTACCTCCGATTGATTGACCATAACTCACTCAATTTAACTCGTAATTCATTGAAATCAGTTTCATTTCGAAGGAATCGAAGTGTAGTTTAAAACGAAAGAAACAAAGATGAAAAACTCCAAGTATTTTGAGAGTTATGATGGAAATAGTTAGACTCGCACTTTGGTTTAGCAATTTACTGACCTACCTCCGATTGATTGACTATAACTCACTAAATTTAACTCGTAATTCATTGAAATTAGTTTTATTTCGAAGGAATCAAAGTTTAGTTTAAAACGAAAGAAACGGAGATGAAAAACATCAAGTATTTTAAGAGTTATGATGAAAATAATTAGACTCGCGCTTTGGTTTAGCAATTTACTGACCTACCTCCGATTGATTGACCATAACTCACTCAATTTTACTCGTAATTCATTGAAATTAGTTCCATTTCGAATGAATCGAAGTGTAGTTTAAAACGAAAGAAACAGAGATGAAAAACTCCAAGTATTTTGAGAGTTATGATGGAAATAGTTAGACTCGCGCTTTGGTTTAGCAATTTACTGACCTACCTCCGATTGATTGACCATAACTCACTCAATTGAACTCGTAATTCATTGAAATGAGTTTCATTTCGAAGAAATCGAAGTGTAGTTTAAAACGAAAGAAACGGAGATGAAAAACTCCAAGTATTTTGAGAGTTATGATGGAAATAGTTAGACTCGCGCTTTGGTTTAGCAATTTACTGACCTACCTCCGATTGATTGACCATAACTCACTAAATTTTACTCGTAATTCATTGAAATTAGTTCCATTTCGAATGAATCGAAGTGTAGTTTAAAACGAAAGAAACAGAGATGAAAAACTCCAAGTATTTTGAGAGTTATGATGGAAATAGTTAGACTCGCGCTTTGGTTTAGCAATTTACTGACCTACCTCCGATTGATTGACCATAACTCACTCAATTGAACTCGTAATTCATTGAAATGAGTTTCATTTCGAAGAAATCGAAGTGTAGTTTAAAACGAAAGAAACGGAGATGAAAAACTCCAAGTATTTTGAGAGTTATGATGGAAATAGTTAGACTCGCGCTTTGGTTTAGCAATTTACTGACCTACCTCCGATTGATTAACCATAACTCACTAAATTTTACTAGTAATTCATTGAAATTAGTTCCATTTTGAATGAATCGAAGTGTAGTTTAAAACGAAAGAAACAGAGATGAAAAACTCCAAGTATTTTGAGAGTTATGATGGAAATAGTTAGACTCGCGCTTTGGTTTTGCAATTTACTGACATACCTCCGATTGATTGACCATAACTCACTCAATTTTACTCCTAATTCATTGAAATTAGTTCCATTTCGAAGGAATCAAAGTTTAGTTTAAAACGAAAGAAACGGAGATGAAAAACATCAAGTATTTTAAGAGTTATGATGAAAATAATTAGACTCGCGCTTTGGTTTAGCAATTTACTGACCTACCTCCGATTGATTGACCATAACTCACTCAATTTTACTCGTAATTCATTGAAATTAGTTCCATTTCGAATGAATCGAAGTGTAGTTTAAAACGAAAGAAACAGAGATGAAAAACTCCAAGTATTTTGAGAGTTATGATGGAAATAGTTAGACTCGCGCTTTGGTTTAGCAATTTACTGACCTACCTCCGATTGATTGACCATAACTCACTCAATTGAACTCTTAATTCATTGAAATGAGTTTCATTTCAAAGAAATCGAAGTGTAGTTTAAAACGAAAGAAACGGAGATGAAAAACTCCAAGTATTTTGAGAGTTATGATGGAAATAGTTAGACTCGCGCTTTGGTTTAGCAATTTACTGACCTACCTCCGATTGATTGACCATAACTCACTAAATTTTACTCGTAATTCATTGAAATTAGTTCCTGTGGGACATGATCCCGCGAGAGGGGCGTGGGGCGCGAGCCGCCGCGCGCTCTCCTTTGGTCTCTCGTACCCACGCGATTGGCGTGTGCATTTTAATTATTGATTTGAATTTGTCTTTCCTGTAAACTTGGGATCACTAAGGCAATCCGAATTCCACACGAAAGAGACTGACAGAGTCGCCACCTAGATGTGGGATCTAGGACCCGTAATTAACCAGAAATCTAGACTCGCTACCTGGTTACGAGAATGGAAGGTATGGGGAGTTATCCACCACATGCACCATTCCTGCCCGATAATCGGTCTTCGATTCCAAAAGCTAACTCTTTTAAATTTATTTTAAATGGCTCATTCAACTCTATGTTAATGTGCGAACTAAGTGACATGCATCCTAGAATCTAATTTCAATGTGAATCCTAGATGTGTATCTTGATTTATTAATTTGTCTGGATTCATTCTAAGTGAAAGTTCTCCTAGAATTCTAATTTCATGGAAAACCCTAACTGATTTGATTAAGTATTTACAAGAAAATTAATATACAAAACACCACAATTTGTTGTGGTGCCGACTCGCGGGTGGTATGCCGTCAGACATCCAAGCTGCCTACGTACCCAAGCCTCACTGGGATCAGAGTCGACGTAGTTCGGTGCACCTAAGCTAAGCTACATATGCCTAACTCAACTAAGACACCGACCTAGACGGGATTGACTGTTTCAACAGTTTTAAGAGAAGTTGTTTAATTCAAGTTGAGGATTTTATTATCTTAGGATTTCATCGAAGATGCTATATGATTCTTATCTAAATGCAAGTTGTCCCTTAGACTAATGCAGGTTAGCCTACATCCTAGTCTACTAGGCATGTCTTAGGGAAAGATGAGGTGACTAGTGTAACTAGACCTATGGTACGGTTGCTATACATAGCAAGCGTCCGTGATGAGGCTGGACTCCTAACTCTAGGACTCCCTAAAACTTAGGACACGACACAACACTAGTGTTCCTAAATTGGGCTCTAATGGTTCTTAGATTGGAAACCATAATCCAATGGTTCCGGAAGACTCGAGACAAATCAATTCAAATTCTTGAAGTTAATTAATTTCAGATTTCATGGATTTTCGATTTATGGACACTTGAGGATTACCAATGGTTCTAGGGTTCACCAATTTCGGCCCAGAATAGCATCCAAGGAAGGGAATCGTGCGTTCTTTCCTTGCGCAATTTAATACTTAGGTTATAACATCTTATTGCCTGGCATATCTCAGGATTTCCGTGGACAGTAACCTCGGAGCCAACAACATGCTATAGCTTAAGTATTCAAATTGTCAAAGATCGGTTGCAATTGGAATACGATTATGGATGCACTGACCATTTTTCCAGGGAATTCTAATGATCCTAAGATTTCTGTTTCAATGGATTAAGGAGTTAATGTGTGACAGAGATTTAAGGTTCTTTAGAAATATTCAGATGATTTTCAATTAATTTCGGATTTTCAATGAATTTTATCAATTTTAAACATATGAGTGATTTTACAAGTGAAATTGTAGCAAACGAATTCGAAATGAGTTGAAATTTCTACAGCAGCAAGATATGATGAAATGTAGCTTACGGAAAGAGTTTTACAGATTTTTACATTAAGCTCATATTTAATTTCGATTTAACAATTGATTGACCAGATTGCACAAATAACACAGAAACCACTAGAAATATGAATCTAAATTCAATGAAATTTCTACATTAATAAGATATAAGTAAAAATAACATACTGAGAAATTTTCATGAGTTTTGGAAACCATTTACTATCAGTTTCAGATTTTTTAATTTTCAGACCAGATTATGAATTAACCCTACATCCCATATGAAAACAGATCCAAATCACTTGAAACTTTTACAGTAACTAGAAATGTGAGATTGAAGACTACTGTAAAAATTTTAAGAATTTTAGTTGTGATCTGATGTCAGTAACAATTCCTCCAAAAGCTGGTAAATTTCAAAGAAAGCATAAAATAATATACCAAACAAATTCTCAAAATTCTCAAAATTTCATGGTAGAATGTACTGGTATCATATTAGTTTCCCACGAAATTTCATTAATTTTGGAATTCATTTAGTATATATTTTATTTTCGAAACACTCATGGAGATCATGATTTTGAGCATACATATTTAATTTTCAACTAAATCCAATTAAATACTAAAAATCATGCAAATATACCAAATAATTCTAGAAAAATCTAAAAATTAAGTACCTACCTGTGATCGAAATCCTCGCCGAATCCGAGAGCCGAAAAATTCGAAAATCGCACCGCCGCTTGATCCGCTTCCGCTTTCTTTCTCTTTTTCTTTGTTTTATTTTCTTTTATATTTTTTTTTATATGGAACAAGGGAGAGAGATGGGGAGAAACAAATAAGGAGAGAAAGTAGATAATGATAGTGTGAGAGTGAGAGAGTGAGAGATATTGAGGGAGAGAAAGAGAAAACTATCCAAAAACAATGTGTTGTTTTTTTTTTTTCCTCCTCTCATCACCTCTCTTTATATAGTGAAAAACTTAGTGGAGAGGTGGAAATAAACAATGAGAATGGTGGGTGTGGTGGAGAATAATGGAAATAAACAATGAGAATGGTGGGTGTGGTGGAGAATAATGGAATATATAATGGTAATGGTGGGAATTGTGGTGGGGAATAATGGAATATATAATGTGAATGGTGGGTGTGGTGGAGAATAATGGAAATAAACAATGGTAATTGTGGGAATGGTGGTGGGAATAATGGAATATATAATGGTAATGGTGGGAATGGTGGTGGGAATAATGGAATATATAATGGTAATTGTGGGAATGGTGGTGGGAATAATGGAATATATAATGGTAATGGTGGGAATGGTGGTGGGGATAATGGAATATATAATGGGAATGGTGGTGGGGATAATGGAATATATAATGGTAATGGAGATAATGGTGTTATTTTAAAGGGAAAAATGAAGTTAGTGGAAATGGTAGAGAAAGTTAAGTCATGCTAATGGTGAGTCCCACATCAGCGGGTTCCGCACAAGCGGGTCCCACATCAGCGGGCCCTACACAAGCGGGTCCCACATCAGCGGGTCCCACACAAACGGGTCCCACACTAGCAGGTCCCACACTAGCAGGTCCCACACCAGCAGGTCCCACACAAACGGGTCCCACACTAGCAGGTCCCACACTAGCAGGTCCCACACCAGCGGGTCCCACACAAACGGGTACAAATTCTCCCTAGTTTAGATTTTTCTGAATAATCCTTCTCAACATTTAGCGGGAAAATGCGAAACACGACGGAAATGACCAAAAATATTTAGAAATGTAACAAACGGATGCGGGAAAGAAAGACATTGGAAAACCGACGGAAAACAAACCCTAATTTCTTTATCGATTAAGGTAGAGCAAAATGGGGTGTCTACAGATGCCCCTCTTTGGTAGAGATGACGTAGTCATCGAATACCAAAGTCAAAATGACAGAGCCATTTTGCGTAGCTTTAATCGACAAAAGACTCTACACAAAACGGAGCCTAGACGCAAACATTTACTACCTAATGCAAGACCCTAAATGAAATCCTAGAATTAGAACATAATAAGAAATCCTGATGCGGTGCCGTTCACAAACGGGCAACGAGAGAATGAGATACCAGTTTCGAATGGATTCCGAAGAGAAAGAACAAAGATCGTTCTCAAGCGGTTTTTAAAAGAAAATGAGACATCTTTCACAAGCGGGCTCAAGGAGGATAAGAGACCATTCACAAATGGACTCAGAAAATGAGGTACCGTTTACAAACGGGCTCAAAGAGAACACGGGACCATTCACAAATGGACTCGAGAAACGAGGCACCGTTCACAAACGGGCTCAAGGAGAACATGAGACCATTCACAAATGGACTCAGAAAATGAGGTACCGTTCACAAACGGGCTTAAGGAGAGGACGAGACCATTCACAAATGGACTCGAGAAACGAGGCACTGTTCACAAACGTGCTCAAGGAGAACATGAGACCATTCACAAATAGACTCAGAAAATGAGGTACCGTTCACAAACGGGCTCAAAGAGAAGACGAGACCATTCACAAATGGACTCGAGAAATGAGGCACCGTTCACAAACGGGTTTAAGGAGAAGACGAGACCATTCACAAATGGACTCGAGAAACGAGGCACCGTTCACAAACGGGCTCAAGGAGAATAAGAGACCATTCACAAATGGACTCAGAAAATGAGGTACCGTTCACAAACGGGCTCAAGGAGAAGACGAGACCATTCACAAATGGACTCGAGAAACGAGGCACCGTTCACAAACGGGCTTAAGGAGAAGACGAGACCATTCACAAATGGACTCGAGAAACGAGGCACCGTTCACAAACGGGCTCAAGGAGAACATGAGACCATTCATAAATGGACTCGAGAAATGAGGCACCGTTCACAAACGGGCTCAAAGAAACAAGATAGCTTCAACAACGAAGAATTTAGAGATTTTTCATAAACTTGAATTTGACGTAGGATTGGATTTGATGAATTTTTGATTTTTCAGAAATAAGGCACCGTCCACAAACGGGCTCAAGGAGGACATGAGATCATTCACAAATGGACTCAGAAAAATGAGACACCGTTCACAAACGGGTTCAAGGAGAAGACGGGACCATTCACAAATGGACTCGAGAAACGAGGCACCGTTCACAAACGGGCTCAAAGAAACAAGATAGCTTTGATTGATGAATTCAACAATGAAGAATTTAGAGTTTTTTCATGAACTTGAATTTGACATAGGATTGGATTTGATGAATTTTTGATTTTTCAGAAATAAGGCACCGTCCACAAACGGGCTCAAGGAGGACATGAGACCATAAATGGACTCAGAAAAATGAGACACCGTTCACAAACGGGTTCAAGGAGAAGATGAGACCATTTAGAAATGGACTCGAGAAAAGAGGCACCGTTCACAAACAGGCTCAAAGAAACAAGATAGCTTTGATTGATGAATTCAACAACGAAGAATTTAGAGATTTTTCATGAACTTGAATTTGACATAGGATTGGATTTGATGAATTTTTGATTTTTTGAACTTAATGAAATCGGGGATGTTACAGATCGTGCTTGACAAAAATATCGGAAACTAGGACTTTGACGAATGATGAAACGGCAAACCGTGACGAATGATGAAACGGCAAACCAAAGAACCATTATTAACAAGAATGGATTAGAAACACTTTTATGAAACTTCAACAAGATTTTTCTCAAAGAGACTGCTGGTCTTGTCTTTGGGGATTTGGATGACTGAAACCTTGAACAAGACACTTAAAATTGGTAATCTAGAACAACGGCTCTCTTGGATATAATCATGGAAAAGTGGGACTTGCCTCTTGATAGGTGTTTAGATAAACATTTCTTGACCAAGATAGTATTTAACTAACTGGAAGGAAATTCTGAATTTTAACGGTTCATCTTTCTGAGAAATTGGCTCGACCATCATTGCATCTGAGGCTCTTCCAAGCTTAAGATGCCTTCCTGGAGTATGATCTTTTTACGGAAGCTGGGCTTTCTGATGTTTCTACTTCTGAATTCTTCTGGGTTGATCATCTTTGAAATGAAGCTGTTTGACTGGATTCTCAAGCTCTTTCAGGTACAATCGCAGGGAGCTGACAAAGCCGGGCCTCCTTCACCGAGACAGTTGCATCATTTTGGACACAAGGACGACGATTGACTCTTTTTAAAGAGAAAACTTAGATAAAAGACACTACTCAAAGGATTGAGGAGCTCTGAAGGAATGAACATAGAATAACAACGATTGATTAACTATACTGACAGACACAGTAATGCTTCTGACTTAGTTAACGTTTTATTTGGTAAGTCTATCCTTTCAAGGAATATTTTTTTCAATTGGTAAACACTGGACTTTTTCCTTAAAACAGTAATGCCTCAATGATTTAATTACAACTCCTAGGATTGCTTAGCTCCAATGCCCCCCAGTTTTGAGGATGTCACTTGAATTTGCTTGAACTTCAGTTGATCTTCAGTCCTGATACCGGCTGTAGCCTTCTTATATCGATTCTCTTACCGTGACCAAGTCACCTCTTCAGGGTTTTTAACTTGGCGGACCGTGGTAGCCTTAACTTTTGCCTGAACCGTCTTTCTAGGTTTTCGATTCAGCAGGCTATCCCCTTAGCTTTTGCCTAAGCCGCCCTTTCGGGTTTTCAACTTAACAGGGGAATGATCTTAAATTTTGCCTAAACCGCCCTTTCAGGTTTTCAGTCTAGCAGATCTTCAAACTCCATTTTTTTTTTTTTTATTCATCATCATTTTTTTTTTTTTTTTTTTTTGTTTCGGGACCTAGATCATTAGTTCTGAACACCGGAAGGACTTTATAGGTAGGATAGGGCTTTTCAAAGAATGGCTTAAGGTTCAACAAAGATTTCGACCGAACCTGTGAATAGGTTGCCTACATATCCCAAGGTAGGAATCAGGTCATGTATAGTTCAGGGCGAATGCCCCTAGTTTGAAGATAAATTGTTCGAAAGTTTATTGATTTTTCTTTTTTTTTCTTCTTTCTGGAATAATTGACTTCTCTTCTTTAGGAACTTGTCCCCTTTTTTTTTCTGAAAGGATTGAATTTCTTTTTTTTTTTTTGGATTGATTGAATTGCTTTTCTTTTTTGAATTGACCGAACTCAGTTTAACCGAGCTGCCTACGTACCCCAGTGTAGGGATCAGGTCTCGCGTAGTTCGAGGCGAATGCCCCTAGTTTGATGGATTTTCAAGAAAATTTCATTTAGGCTCGAAGGGTTTGCAAACCAGTATTCTTTTGACGTTGGGTTCTGATTTTGGGATTTATTCGGCCAAAGGAGGCCTTCCGATGTTCAGATTGGGAGTCGATCTAGTTTACTAGAGTCCCTCTGGTACTGATTATTTATTTTTTTATTTTCTTTTTCTTTTTTTTACGGAGTTTGACGGCATTTCCAGGTAAGAGATAATAAATCTTCTTCTTTCAAGATTCTAATACGTGCCTTCGACTTTCATAGAGCGAAACTTGTTCTTCGACATCCTCCATCTATGGATTTGTAACTCTTGATATCTGATGATCACTTTTCAATGCTTGCTCTTGAACTTCTTATCTCGAATTTGATGGCTTCATGTTATGAATTTGAGAACCAAGGTCATTGATTGGAAATATGAAAGTTGTTTCCACTCCATGCCCCTTGCATAGCATATGATATTCACTTCATTCTTTCTTGAACCTTCTATCTGGGTCTTTCTCTTGGCATTAATGGTAACGCTTACCGGACCATCTTTTTATCCTCAAAATGGGTTTACCAATTCTTTACACTCTTCAGAGGGTAATGTATTTTCAATCGGCATTTACTGGATCAGGGTTTCAGTGCCAGTGTTTACCACTTCAATTTCATCTTTGAAAGGCTGAGATTGGCGCTCCTCCTCTTGTTCAAGTAATCGTTGTGACTCAAGTGGAGTTTCGTCAATTTTGTCCTCATTCGAGGAGGGAGTCTTATTTTAAGATCAGAAGCACACTTAAGAAACGGACACAAGTGAATTATTGGGACTTCCAATTTCATTTAAAGAGAAAGCTCTTACATCTGACAACCTATTCTGAACATGCTCAGGATTCACGACCCTAAAATAGAAAAATCAAAAGATAACTTGCCTGGACTAGGCATTGACCTTTAATTGTAAGACCGGACTCAACAATTGTACTGACCATGGTGACTGACTCAACATAAAATAATAAATGACTAAAACTTTAACTGCTGCAACTGTCTAGCTTCGGAGGCTCGGCGAAAGCTGGTTCACAAGTAGTTGGGACAATAGAATGAATCCTAAAGGACCAAGACATGACAATGATGACAGATTCGCATAGGGGAATGCCCTTAGTTCAAGGATTATGAGAGTAAACTCTGAAGGATTTAGCAGAAATATTCTTGAAAAAGGTTGCCCTTAGAGGAGGAAGAGACCAAGGGTACAGGCAAGATTGGATCATCAAGATTGCACGATCAAATGATTGAGACACAATTTCCGCCAATGAAGACACAATCGAATCCCACAAGAGACAAATGATAGACACATGATCAAAATGTGAGATTGCATAGGACTATTTTCAACGGATAGATTATGAATGACTAATCCTATGAGATCTTTGAAAATGATGGGATTTATATCCTAACCCCAAAGGGAAAATTTTTTAATCTTCACACATTTTATCAGTGTTACCTGAAGGCATCAACCTTACTCCTAATCTAGCGGAGTGGAGAGAGGATCTCGACTCATGACTTTGTTCTTGTATCTAAGGACCGATCGTAGCCATTGGAAAATGGACTACGGCCTAATCTAGACACAAATGGGTAAGATATCCTAAACTAGGCTTACACACGTGATGCACATGTGTTCGTAGACTACATGCATGTGTGGGTTAATCTAGGGGTAAGGCCAAGAGTTCCCTTAGCGCGAATCCCTGTTCGATATACTGTACCAGTGTCCGGCGTATCAGTACGTGAACAAGAGATCCGTTTACGTACCATAAAGGTACTAGGCTAAGGGTGGAATGCTTCTCTAGCACAGAGGCACCAGGTGATGAAATCCCAGTCAACCATGCTAGATAACACTCCGGGTTCCTAAAATAGGATGTGTGTGCATGTGAGATGCAGGGTTTAGATGCAAGTGATGTAAGTGTGTGCAATAAGTTCGCGCAATCTATGATGCCTTCAGGTTTTATTAAATTAAGTTCGAGTAAAATGTGATGAGAAAATAAAATAAGACAAACTAATCTAACAAGCATAAAAGAGATAGAGTTTTCATGAGCCAGTTAAAATAGATTCAAATGAGTTATCCTTTGGAATTGTAATGAAGTTAGGTGGTCCCCAGCAGAGTCGCCAGACTGTGGGACATGATCCCGCGAGAGGGGCGTGGGGCGCGAGCCGCCGCGCGCTCTCCTTTGGTCTCTCGTACCCACGCGATTGGCGTGTGCATTTTAATTATTGATTTGAATTTGTCTTTCCTGTAAACTTGGGATCACTAAGGCAATCCGAATTCCACACGAAAGAGACTGACAGAGTCGCCACCTAGATGTGGGATCTAGGACCCGTAATTAACCAGAAATCTAGACTCGCTACCTGGTTACGAGAATGGAAGGTATGGGGAGTTATCCACCACATGCACCATTCCTGCCCGATAATCGGTCTTCGATTCCAAAAGCTAACTCTTTTAAATTTATTTTAAATGGCTCATTCAACTCTATGTTAATGTGCGAACTAAGTGACATGCATCCTAGAATCTAATTTCAATGTGAATCCTAGATGTGTATCTTGATTTATTAATTTGTCTGGATTCATTCTAAGTGAAAGTTCTCCTAGAATTCTAATTTCATGGAAAACCCTAACTGATTTGATTAAGTATTTACAAGAAAATTAATATACAAAACACCACAATTTGTTGTGGTGCCGACTCGCGGGTGGTATGCCGTCAGACATCCAAGCTGCCTACGTACCCAAGCCTCACTGGGATCAGAGTCGACGTAGTTCGGTGCACCTAAGCTAAGCTACATATGCCTAACTCAACTAAGACACCGACCTAGACGGGATTGACTGTTTCAACAGTTTTAAGAGAAGTTGTTTAATTCAAGTTGAGGATTTTATTATCTTAGGATTTCATCGAAGATGCTATATGATTCTTATCTAAATGCAAGTTGTCCCTTAGACTAATGCAGGTTAGCCTACATCCTAGTCTACTAGGCATGTCTTAGGGAAAGATGAGGTGACTAGTGTAACTAGACCTATGGTACGGTTGCTATACATAGCAAGCGTCCGTGATGAGGCTGGACTCCTAACTCTAGGACTCCCTAAAACTTAGGACACGACACAACACTAGTGTTCCTAAATTGGGCTCTAATGGTTCTTAGATTGGAAACCATAATCCAATGGTTCCGGAAGACTCGAGACAAATCAATTCAAATTCTTGAAGTTAATTAATTTCAGATTTCATGGATTTTCGATTTATGGACACTTGAGGATTACCAATGGTTCTAGGGTTCACCAATTTCGGCCCAGAATAGCATCCAAGGAAGGGAATCGTGCGTTCTTTCCTTGCGCAATTTAATACTTAGGTTATAACATCTTATTGCCTGGCATATCTCAGGATTTCCGTGGACAGTAACCTCGGAGCCAACAACATGCTATAGCTTAAGTATTCAAATTGTCAAAGATCGGTTGCAATTGGAATACGATTATGGATGCACTGACCATTTTTCCAGGGAATTCTAATGATCCTAAGATTTCTGTTTCAATGGATTAAGGAGTTAATGTGTGACAGAGATTTAAGGTTCTTTAGAAATATTCAGATGATTTTCAATTAATTTCGGATTTTCAATGAATTTTATCAATTTTAAACATATGAGTGATTTTACAAGTGAAATTGTAGCAAACGAATTCGAAATGAGTTGAAATTTCTACAGCAGCAAGATATGATGAAATGTAGCTTACGGAAAGAGTTTTACAGATTTTTACATTAAGCTCATATTTAATTTCGATTTAACAATTGATTGACCAGATTGCACAAATAACACAGAAACCACTAGAAATATGAATCTAAATTCAATGAAATTTCTACATTAATAAGATATAAGTAAAAATAACATACTGAGAAATTTTCATGAGTTTTGGAAACCATTTACTATCAGTTTCAGATTTTTTAATTTTCAGACCAGATTATGAATTAACCCTACATCCCATATGAAAACAGATCCAAATCACTTGAAACTTTTACAGTAACTAGAAATGTGAGATTGAAGACTACTGTAAAAATTTTAAGAATTTTAGTTGTGATCTGATGTCAGTAACAATTCCTCCAAAAGCTGGTAAATTTCAAAGAAAGCATAAAATAATATACCAAACAAATTCTCAAAATTCTCAAAATTTCATGGTAGAATGTACTGGTATCATATTAGTTTCCCACGAAATTTCATTAATTTTGGAATTCATTTAGTATATATTTTATTTTCGAAACACTCATGGAGATCATGATTTTGAGCATACATATTTAATTTTCAACTAAATCCAATTAAATACTAAAAATCATGCAAATATACCAAATAATTCTAGAAAAATCTAAAAATTAAGTACCTACCTGTGATCGAAATCCTCGCCGAATCCGAGAGCCGAAAAATTCGAAAATCGCACCGCCGCTTGATCCGCTTCCGCTTTCTTTCTCTTTTTCTTTGTTTTATTTTCTTTTATATTTTTTTTTATATGGAACAAGGGAGAGAGATGGGGAGAAACAAATAAGGAGAGAAAGTAGATAATGATAGTGTGAGAGTGAGAGAGTGAGAGATATTGAGGGAGAGAAAGAGAAAACTATCCAAAAACAATGTGTTGTTTTTTTTTTTTCCTCCTCTCATCACCTCTCTTTATATAGTGAAAAACTTAGTGGAGAGGTGGAAATAAACAATGAGAATGGTGGGTGTGGTGGAGAATAATGGAAATAAACAATGAGAATGGTGGGTGTGGTGGAGAATAATGGAATATATAATGGTAATGGTGGGAATTGTGGTGGGGAATAATGGAATATATAATGTGAATGGTGGGTGTGGTGGAGAATAATGGAAATAAACAATGGTAATTGTGGGAATGGTGGTGGGAATAATGGAATATATAATGGTAATGGTGGGAATGGTGGTGGGAATAATGGAATATATAATGGTAATTGTGGGAATGGTGGTGGGAATAATGGAATATATAATGGTAATGGTGGGAATGGTGGTGGGGATAATGGAATATATAATGGGAATGGTGGTGGGGATAATGGAATATATAATGGTAATGGAGATAATGGTGTTATTTTAAAGGGAAAAATGAAGTTAGTGGAAATGGTAGAGAAAGTTAAGTCATGCTAATGGTGAGTCCCACATCAGCGGGTTCCGCACAAGCGGGTCCCACATCAGCGGGCCCTACACAAGCGGGTCCCACATCAGCGGGTCCCACACAAACGGGTCCCACACTAGCAGGTCCCACACTAGCAGGTCCCACACCAGCAGGTCCCACACAAACGGGTCCCACACTAGCAGGTCCCACACTAGCAGGTCCCACACCAGCGGGTCCCACACAAACGGGTACAAATTCTCCCTAGTTTAGATTTTTCTGAATAATCCTTCTCAACATTTAGCGGGAAAATGCGAAACACGACGGAAATGACCAAAAATATTTAGAAATGTAACAAACGGATGCGGGAAAGAAAGACATTGGAAAACCGACGGAAAACAAACCCTAATTTCTTTATCGATTAAGGTAGAGCAAAATGGGGTGTCTACAGTTCCATTTCGAATGAATCGAAGTGTAGTTTAAAACGAAAGAAACAGAGATGAAAAACTCCAAGTATTTTGAGAGTTATGATGGAAATAGTTAGACTCGCGCTTTGGTTTAGCAATTTACTGACCTACCTCCGATTGATTGACCATAACTCACTCAATTGAACTCGTAATTCATTGAAATGAGTTTCATTTCGAAGAAATCGAAGTGTAGTTTAAAACGAAAGAAACGGAGATGAAAAACTCCAAGTATTTTGAGAGTTATGATGGAAATAGTTAGACTCGCGCTTTGGTTTAGCAATTTACTGACCTACCTCCGATTGATTAACCATAACTCACTAAATTTTACTAGTAATTCATTGAAATTAGTTCCATTTTGAATGAATCGAAGTGTAGTTTAAAACGAAAGAAACAGAGATGAAAAACTCCAAGTATTTTGAGAGTTATGATGGAAATAGTTAGACTCGCGCTTTGGTTTAGCAATTTACTGACATACCTCCGATTGATTGACCATAACTCACTCAATTTTACTCCTAATTCATTGAAATTAGTTCCATTTCGAAGGAATCAAAGTTTAGTTTAAAACGAAAGAAACGGAGATGAAAAACATCAAATATTTTAAGAGTTATGATGAAAATAATTAGACTCGCGCTTTGGTTTAGCAATTTACTGACCTACCTCCGATTGATTGACCATAACTCACTCAATTTTACTCGTAATTCATTGAAATTAGTTCCATTTCGAATGAATCGAAGTGTAGTTTAAAACTGTAGACACCCCCATTTTGCTCTGCTTTGATCAACAAAGAAATTAGGGTTTCGCTGTCAATTTTTCAGTATTTTCCATTCCCGTGTTCATCCCTTACGCTTTCTCAAATCTTTCTGGTCATTCCTGCAATGTTCTGATTTTTTTTTCCGTTGAGTATTGAGAAGGGTTATTCATGAGAATCCGAGCAAAAGAGAATGTGGGACCCGCTGGTGTGGGACCCGTTTGTGTGGGACCCGCTGGTGTGGGACCTGCTAGTGTGGGACCTGCTAGTGTGGGACCCGTTTGTGTGGGACCCGCTGATGTGGGACCCGTTTGTGTGGGACCCGCTGATGTGGGACCCGCTTGTGTAGGGCCCGCTGATGTGGGGCCCGCTTGTGCGGAACCCACAAAGTGGGACTCACCATTAGCATGACTTAACTTTCTCTACCATTTCCACTAACTTCATTTTTCCCTTTAAAATAACACCATTATCTCCATTACCATTATATATTCCATTATCCCCACCACCATTATCTCCATTACCATTATATATTCCATTATCCCCACCACCATTCCCACCATTACCATTATATATTCCATTATCCCCACCACCATTCCCACCATTACCATTATATATTCCATTATTCCCACCACCATTCCCACCATTACCATTATATATTCCATTATTCCCACCACCATTCCCACCATTACCATTATATATTCCATTATTCTCCACCACACCCACCATTTTCATTGTTTATTTCCATTATTCTCCACCACACCCACCATTCTCATTGTTTATTTCCACCTCTCCACTAAGTTTTTCACTATATAAAGAGAGGTGATGAGAGGAGGAAAAAAAAGAAAAGGAACACATTGTTTTTGGATAGTTTTCTCTTTCTCTCCCTCAATATCTCTCACTCTCTCACTCTCACACTATCATTATCTACTTTCTCTCCTTATTTGTTTCTCCCCATCTCTCTCCCTTGTTCCATATAAAAAAAAAATATAAAAGAAAATAAAACAAAGAAAAAGAGAAAGAAAGCGGAAGCGGATCAAGCGGCGGTGCGATTTTCGAATTTTTCGGCTCTCGGATTCGGCGAGGATTTCGATCACAGGTAGGTACTTAATTTTTAGATTTTTCTAGAATTATTTGGTATATTTGCATGATTTTTAGTATTTAATTGGATTTAGTTGAAAATTAAATATGTATGCTCAAAATCATGATCTCCATGAGTGTTTCGAAAATAAAATATATACTAAATGAATTCCAAAATTAATGAAATTTCGTGGGAAACTAATATGATACCAGTACATTCTACCATGAAATTTTGAGAATTTTGAGAATTTGTTTGGTATATTATTTTATGCTTTCTTTGAAATTTACCAGCTTTTGGAGGAATTGTTACTGACATCAGATCACAACTAAAATTCTTAAAATTTTTACAGTAGTCTTCAATCTCACATTTCTAGTTACTGTAAAAGTTTCAAGTGATTTGGATCTGTTTTCATATGGGATGTAGGGTTAATTCATAATCTGGTCTGAAAATTAAAAAATCTGAAACTGATAGTAAATGGTTTCCAAAACTCATGAAAATTTCTCAGTATGTTATTTTTACTTATATCTTATTAATGTAGAAATTTCATTGAATTTAGATTCATATTTCTAGTGGTTTCTGTGTTATTTGTGCAATCTGGTCAATCAATTGTTAAATCGAAATTAAATATGAGCTTAATGTAAAAATCTGTAAAACTCTTTCCGTAAGCTACATTTCATCATATCTTGCTGCTGTAGAAATTTCAACTCATTTCGAATTCGTTTGCTACAATTTCACTTGTAAAATCACTCATATGTTTAAAATTGATAAAATTCATTGAAAATCCGAAATTAATTGAAAATCATCTGAATATTTCTAAAGAACCTTAAATCTCTGTCACACATTAACTCCTTAATCCATTGAAACAGAAATCTTAGGATCATTAGAATTCCCTGGAAAAATGGTCAGTGCATCCATAATCGTATTCCAATTGCAACCGATCTTTGACAATTTGAATACTTAAGCTATAGCATGTTGTTGGCTCCGAGGTTACTGTCCACGGAAATCCTGAGATATGCCAGGCAATAAGATGTTATAACCTAAGTATTAAATTGCGCAAGGAAAGAACGCACGATTCCCTTCCTTGGATGCTATTCTGGGCCGAAATTGGTGAACCCTAGAACCATTGGTAATCCTCAAGTGTCCATAAATCGAAAATCCATGAAATCTGAAATTAATTAACTTCAAGAATTTGAATTGATTTGTCTCGAGTCTTCCGGAACCATTGGATTATGGTTTCCAATCTAAGAACCATTAGAGCCCAATTTAGGAACACTAGTGTTGTGTCGTGTCCTAAGTTTTAGGGAGTCCTAGAGTTAGGAGTCCAGCCTCATCACGGACGCTTGCTATGTATAGCAACCGTACCATAGGTCTAGTTACACTAGTCACCTCATCTTTCCCTAAGACATGCCTAGTAGACTAGGATGTAGGCTAACCTGCATTAGTCTAAGGGACAACTTGCATTTAGATAAGAATCATATAGCATCTTCGATGAAATCCTAAGATAATAAAATCCTCAACTTGAATTAAACAACTTCTCTTAAAACTGTTGAAACAGTCAAATCCGTCTAAGTCGGTGTCCTAGTTGAGTTAGGCATATGTAGCTTAGCTTAGGTGCACCGAACTACGTCGACTCTGATCCCAGTGAGGCTTGGGTACGTAGGCAGCTTGGATGTCTGATGGCATACCACCCGCGAGTCGGCACCACAACGAATTGTGGTGTTTTGTATATTAATTTTCTTGTAAATACTTAATCAAATCAGTTAGGGTTTTCCATGAAATTAGAATTCTAGGAGAACTTTCACTTAGAATGAATCCAGACAAATTAATAAATCAAGATACACATCTAGGATTCACATTGAAATTAGATTCTAGGATGCATGTCACTTAGTTCGCACATTAACATAGAGTTGAATGAGCCATTTAAAATAAATTTAAAAGAGTTAGCTTTTGGAATCGAAGACCGATTATCGGACAAGAATGGTGCATGTGGTGGATAACTCCCCATACCTTCCATTCTCGTAACCAGGTAGCGAGTCTAGATTTCTGGTTAATTATGGGTCCTAGATCCCACATCTAGGTGGCGACTCTGTCAGTCTCTTTCGTGTGGAATTCGGATTGCCTTAGTGATCCCAAGTTCACAGGAAAGACGAATCAATAATAAAATGCACACGCCAATCGCGTGGGTACGAGAGACCAAGAGAGAGTGCATGGCGGCTCGCGCCCCACCCCTCTCGCGGGATCATGTCCCACAAAAACGAAAGAAACAGAGATGAAAAACTCCAAGTATTTTGAGAGTTATGATGGAAATAGTTAGACTCGCGCTTTGGTTTAGCAATTTACTGACCTACCTCCGATTGATTGACCATAACTCACTCAATTGAACTCTTAATTCATTGAAATGAGTTTCATTTCGAAGAAATCGAAGTGTAGTTTAAAACGAAAGAAACGGAGATGAAAAACTCCAAGTATTTTGAGAGTTATGATGGAAATAGTTAGACTCGCGCTTTGGTTTAGCAATTTACTGACCTACTTCCGATTGATTGACCATAACTCACTAAATTTTACTCGTAATTCATTGAAATTAGTTCCATTTTGAATGAATCGAAGTGTAGTTTAAAACGAAAGAAACAGAGATGAAAAACTCCAAGTATTTTGAGAGTTATGATGGAAATAGTTAGACTCGCGCTTTGGTTTAGCAATTTACTGACCTACCTCCGATTGATTGACCATAACTCACTCAATTTTACTCGTAATTCATTGAAATTAGTTCCATTTCAAATGAATCGAAGTGTAGTTTAAAACGAAAGAAACAGAGATGAAAAACTCCAAGTATTTTGAGAGTTATGATGGAAATAGTTAGACTCGCGCTTTGGTTTAGCAATTTACTGACCTACCTCCGATTGATTGACCATAACTCACTCAATTGAACTCGTAATTCATTGAAATGAGTTTCATTTCGAAGAAATCGAAGTGTAGTTTAAAACGAAAGAAACGGAGATGAAAAACTCCAAGTATTTTGAGAGTTATGATGGAAATAGTTAGACTCGCGCTTTGGTTTAGCAATTTACTGACCTACCTCCGATTGATTGACAATAACTCACTAAATTTTACTAGTAATTCATTGAAATTAGTTCCATTTTGAATGAATCGAAGTGTAGTTTAAAACGAAAGAAACAGAGATGAAAAACTCCAAGTATTTTGAGAGTTATGATGGAAATAGTTAGACTCGCGCTTTGGTTTAGCAATTTACTGACCTACCTCCGATTGATTGACCATAACTCACTAAATTTAACTCGTAATTAATTGAAATTGGTTTCATTTCGAAGGAACCAAAGTGTAGTTTAAAACGAAAGAAACGGAGATGAAAAACATCAAGTATTTTGAGAGTTATGACGAAAATAGTTAGACTCGCGCTTTGGTTTAGCAATTTACTGACCTACCTCCGATTGATTGACCATAACTCACTCAATTTTACTCGTAATTCATTGAAATTAGTTCCATTTTGAAGGAATCGAAGTTTAGTTGAAAACGAAAGAAACGGAGATGAAAAACAACAAGTATTTTGAGACTTATGATGGAGCTTGTTAGACTCGCGCTTTGGTTTAGCAATTTACTCACTTACCTCCGATTGATTGACCATAACTCACTCAATTTAACTCGTAATTCATTGAAATTAGTTTCATTTCGAGAAATCTAAGTGTAGTTTAAAACGAAAGAAACAGAGATGAAAAACATCAAGTATTTTAAGAGTTATGATGAAAATAGTTAGACTCGCGCTTTGGTTTAGCAATTTACTGACCTACCTCCGATTGATTGACCATAACTCACTCAATTTAACTCGTAATTCATTGAAATCAGTTTCATTTCGAAGGAATCGAAGTGTAGTTTAAAACGAAAGAAACGAAGATGAAAAACTCCAAGTATTTTGAGAGTTATGATGGAAATAGTTAGACTCGCGCTTTGGTTTAGCAATTTACTGACCTACCTCCGATTGATTGACCATAACTCACTCAATTTTACTCGTAATTCATTGAAATTAGTTCCATTTTGAAGGAATCGAAGTTTAGTTGAAAACGAAAGAAACGGAGATGAAAAACAACAAGTATT
The DNA here is from genome assembly GCF_043159265.1 of Tasmannia lanceolata. Taxonomy (NCBI): domain Eukaryota; kingdom Viridiplantae; phylum Streptophyta; class Magnoliopsida; order Canellales; family Winteraceae; genus Tasmannia; species Tasmannia lanceolata. Next base: position 1,863,492 of record NW_027518678.1, read on the forward strand.
TTGAGACTTATGATGGAGCTTGTTAGACTCGCGCTTTGGTTTAGCAATTTACTCACTTACCTCCGATTGATTGACCATAACTCACTCAATTTAACTCGTAATTCATTGAAATTAGTTTCATTTCGAGAAATCTAAGTGTAGTTTAAAACGAAAGAAACGGAGATGAAAAACATCAAGTATTTTAAGAGTTATGATGAAAATAGTTAGACTCGCGCTTTGGTTTAGCAATTTACTGACCTACCTCCGATTGATTGACCATAACTCACTCAATTTAACTCGTAATTCATTGAAATCAGTTTCATTTCGAAGGAATCGAAGTGTAATTTAAAACGAAAGAAACGAAGATGAAAAACTCCAAGTATTTTGAGAGTTATGATGGAAATAGTTAGACTCGCGCTTTGGTTTAGCAATTTACTGACCTACCTCCGATTGATTGACCATAACTCACTCAATTTAACTCGTAATTAATTGAAATTGGTTTCATTTCGAAGGAACCAAAGTGTAGTTTAAAACGAAAGAAACGGAGATGAAAAACATCAAGTATTTTGAGAGTTATGACGAAAATAGTTAGACTCGCGCTTTGGTTTAGCAATTTACTGACCTACCTCCGATTGATTGACCATAACTCACTCAATTTTACTCCTAATTCATTGAAATTAGTTCCATTTCGAAGGAATCAAAGTTTAGTTTAAAACGAAAGAAACGGAGATGAAAAACATCAAATATTTTAAGAGTTATGATGAAAATAATTAGACTCGCGCTTTGGTTTAGCAATTTACTGACCTACCTCCGATTGATTGACCATAACTCACTCAATTTTACTCGTAATTCATTGAAATTAGTTCCATTTCGAATGAATCGAAGTGTAGTTTAAAACGAAAGAAACAGAGATGAAAAACTCCAAGTATTTTGAGAGTTATGATGGAAATAGTTAGACTCGCGCTTTGGTTTAGCAATTTACTGACCTACCTCCGATTGATTGACCATAACTCACTCAATTGAACTCTTAATTCATTGAAATGAGTTTCATTTCGAAGAAATCGAAGTGTAGTTTAAAACGAAAGAAACGGAGATGAAAAACTCCAAGTATTTTGAGAGTTATGATGGAAATAGTTAGACTCGCGCTTTGGTTTAGCAATTTACTGACCTACTTCCGATTGATTGACCATAACTCACTAAATTTTACTCGTAATTCATTGAAATTAGTTCCATTTTGAATGAATCGAAGTGTAGTTTAAAACGAAAGAAACAGAGATGAAAAACTCCAAGTATTTTGAGAGTTATGATGGAAATAGTTAGACTCGCGCTTTGGTTTAGCAATTTACTGACCTACCTCCGATTGATTGACTATAACTCACTAAATTTAACTCGTAATTCATTGAAATTAGTTTTATTTCGAAGGAATCAAAGTTTAGTTTAAAACGAAAGAAACGGAGATGAAAAACATCAAGTATTTTAAGAGTTATGATGAAAATAATTAGACTCGCGCTTTGGTTTAGCAATTTACTGACCTACCTCCGATTGATTGACTATAACTCACTCAATTTTACTCGTAATTCATTGAAATTAGTTCCATTTCGAATGAATCGAAGTGTAGTTTAAAACGAAAGAAACAGAGATGAAAAACTCCAAGTATTTTGAGAGTTATGATGGAAATAGTTAGACTCGCGCTTTGGTTTAGCAATTTACTGACCTACCTCCGATTGATTGACCATAACTCACTCAATTGAACTCGTAATTCATTGAAATGAGTTTCATTTCGAAGAAATCGAAGTGTAGTTTAAAACGAAAGAAACGGAGATGAAAAACTCCAAGTATTTTGAGAGTTATGATGGAAATAGTTAGACTCGCGCTTTGGTTTAGCAATTTACTGACCTACCTCCGATTGATTGACCATAACTCACTAAATTTTACTCGTAATTCATTGAAATTAGTTCCATTTCGAATGAATCGAAGTGTAGTTTAAAACGAAAGAAACAGAGATGAAAAACTCCAAGTATTTTGAGAGTTATGATGGAAATAGTTAGACTCGCGCTTTGGTTTAGCAATTTACTGACCTACCTCCGATTGATTGACCATAACTCACTCAATTGAACTCGTAATTCATTGAAATGAGTTTCATTTCGAAGAAATCGAAGTGTAGTTTAAAACGAAAGAAACGGAGATGAAAAACTCCAAGTATTTTGAGAGTTATGATGGAAATAGTTAGACTCGCGCTTTGGTTTAGCAATTTACTGACCTACCTCCGATTGATTAACCATAACTCACTAAATTTTACTAGTAATTCATTGAAATTAGTTCCATTTTGAATTAATCGAAGTGTAGTTTAAAACGAAAGAAACAGAGATGAAAAACTCCAAGTATTTTGAGAGTTATGATGGAAATAGTTAGACTCGCGCTTTGGTTTAGCAATTTACTGACATACCTCCGATTGATTGACCATAACTCACTCAATTTTACTCCTAATTCATTGAAATTAGTTCCATTACGAAGGAATCAAAGTTTAGTTTAAAACGAAAGAAACGGAGATGAAAAACATCAAATATTTTAAGAGTTATGATGAAAATAATTAGACTCGCGCTTTGGTTTAGCAATTTACTGACCTACCTCCGATTGATTGACCATAACTCACTCAATTTTACTCGTAATTCATTGAAATTAGTTCCATTTCGAATGAATCGAAGTGTAGTTTAAAACGAAAGAAACAGAGATGAAAAACTCCAAGTATTTTGAGAGTTATGATGGAAATAGTTAGACTCGCGCTTTGGTTTAGCAATTTACTGACCTACCTCCGATTGATTGACCATAACTCACTCAATTGAACTCTTAATTCATTGAAATGAGTTTCATTTCGAAGAAATCGAAGTGTAGTTTAAAACGAAAGAAACGGAGATGAAAAACTCCAAGTATTTTGAGAGTTATGATGGAAATAGTTAGACTCGCGCTTTGGTTTAGCAATTTACTGACCTACTTCCGATTGATTGACCATAACTCACTAAATTTTACTCGTAATTCATTGAAATTAGTTCCATTTTGAATGAATCGAAGTGTAGTTTAAAACGAAAGAAACAGAGATGAAAAACTCCAAGTATTTTGAGAGTTATGATGGAAATAGTTAGACTCGCGCTTTGGTTTAGCAATTTACTGACCTACCTCCGATTGATTGACCATAACTCACTCAATTTTACTCGTAATTCATTGAAATTAGTTCCATTTCGAATGAATCGAAGTGTAGTTTAAAACGAAAGAAACAGAGATGAAAAACTCCAAGTATTTTGAGAGTTATGATGGAAATAGTTAGACTCGCGCTTTGGTTTAGCAATTTACTGACCTACCTCCGATTGATTGACCATAACTCACTCAATTGAACTCGTAATTCATTGAAATGAGTTTCATTTCGAAGAAATCGAAGTGTAGTTTAAAACGAAAGAAACGGAGATGAAAAACTCCAAGTATTTTGAGAGTTATGATGGAAATAGTTAGACTCGCGCTTTGGTTTAGCAATTTACTGACCTACCTCCGATTGATTGACAATAACTCACTAAATTTTACTAGTAATTCATTGAAATTAGTTCCATTTTGAATGAATCGAAGTGTAGTTTAAAACGAAAGAAACAGAGATGAAAAACTCCAAGTATTTTGAGAGTTATGATGGAAATAGTTAGACTCGCGCTTTGGTTTAGCAATTTACTGACCTACCTCCGATTGATTGACCATAACTCACTAAATTTAACTCGTAATTAATTGAAATTGGTTTCATTTCGAAGGAACCAAAGTGTAGTTTAAAACGAAAGAAACGGAGATGAAAAACATCAAGTATTTTGAGAGTTATGACGAAAATAGTTAGACTCGCGCTTTGGTTTAGCAATTTACTGACCTACCTCCGATTGATTGACCATAACTCACTCAATTTTACTCGTAATTCATTGAAATTAGTTCCATTTTGAAGGAATCGAAGTTTAGTTGAAAACGAAAGAAACGGAGATGAAAAACAACAAGTATTTTGAGACTTATGATGGAGCTTGTTAGACTCGCGCTTTGGTTTAGCAATTTACTCACTTACCTCCGATTGATTGACCATAACTCACTCAATTTAACTCGTAATTCATTGAAATTAGTTTCATTTCGAGAAATCTAAGTGTAGTTTAAAACGAAAGAAACGGAGATGAAAAACATCAAGTATTTTAAGAGTTATGATGAAAATAGTTAGACTCGCGCTTTGGTTTAGCAATTTACTGACCTACCTCCGATTGATTGACCATAACTCACTCAATTTAACTCGTAATTCATTGAAATCAGTTTCATTTCGAAGGAATCGAAGTGTAGTTTAAAACGAAAGAAACGAAGATGAAAAACTCCAAGTATTTTGAGAGTTATGATGGAAATAGTTAGACTCGCGCTTTGGTTTAGCAATTTACTGACCTACCTCCGATTGATTGACCATAACTCACTCAATTTTACTCGTAATTCATTGAAATTAGTTCCATTTTGAAGGAATCGAAGTTTAGTTGAAAACGAAAGAAACGGAGATGAAAAACAACAAGTATTTTGAGACTTATGATGGAGCTTGTTAGACTCGCGCTTTGGTTTAGCAATTTACTCACTTACCTCCGATTGATTGACCATAACTCACTCAATTTAACTCGTAATTCATTGAAATTAGTTTCATTTCGAGAAATCTAAGTGTAGTTTAAAACGAAAGAAACGGAGATGAAAAACATCAAGTATTTTAAGAGTTATGATGAAAATAGGTAGACTCGCGCTTTGGTTTAGCAATTTACTGACCTACCTCCGATTGATTGACCATAACTCACTCAATTTAACTCGTAATTCATTGAAATCAGTTTCATTTCGAAGGAATCGAAGTGTAATTTAAAACGAAAGAAACGAAGATGAAAAACTCCAAGTATTTTGAGAGTTATGATGGAAATAGTTAGACTCGCGCTTTGGTTTAGCAATTTACTGACCTACCTCCGATTGATTGACCATAACTCACTCAATTTAACTCGTAATTCATTGAAATCAGTTTCATTTCGAAGGAATCGAAGTGTAGTTTAAAACGAAAGAAACGAAGATGAAAAACTCCAAGTATTTTGAGAGTTATGATGGAAATAGTTAGACTCGCGCTTTGGTTTAGCAATTTACTGACCTACCTCCGATTGATTAACCATAACTCACTCAATTGAACTCTTAATTCATTGAAATGAGTTTCATTTCGAAGAAATCGAAGTGTAGTTTAAAACGAAAGAAACGGAGATGAAAAACTCCAAGTATTTTGAGAGTTATGATGGAAATAGTTAGACTCGCGCTTTGGTTTAGCAATTTACTGACCTACTTCCGATTGATTGACCATAACTCACTAAATTTTACTCGTAATTCATTGAAATTAGTTCCATTTTGAATGAATCGAAGTGTAGTTTAAAACGAAAGAAACAGAGATGAAAAACTCCAAGTATTTTGAGAGTTATGATGGAAATAGTTAGACTCGCGCTTTGGTTTAGCAATTTACTGACCTACCTCCGATTGATTGACCATAACTCACTCAATTTTACTCGTAATTCATTGAAATTAGTTCCATTTCGAATGAATCGAAGTGTAGTTTAAAACGAAAGAAACAGAGATGAAAAACTCCAAGTATTTTGAGAGTTATGATGGAAATAGTTAGACTCGCGCTTTGGTTTAGCAATTTACTGACCTACCTCCGATTGATTGACCATAACTCACTCAATTGAACTCGTAATTCATTGAAATGAGTTTCATTTCGAAGAAATCGAAGTGTAGTTTAAAACGAAAGAAACGGAGATGAAAAACTCCAAGTATTTTGAGAGTTATGATGGAAATAGTTAGACTCGCGCTTTGGTTTAGCAATTTACTGACCTACCTCCGATTGATTGACAATAACTCACTAAATTTTACTAGTAATTCATTGAAATTAGTTCCATTTTGAATGAATCGAAGTGTAGTTTAAAACGAAAGAAACAGAGATGAAAAACTCCAAGTATTTTGAGAGTTATGATGGAAATAGTTAGACTCGCGCTTTGGTTTAGCAATTTACTGACATACCTCCGATTGATTGACCATAACTCACTCAATTTTACTCCTAATTCATTGAAATTAGTTCCATTTCGAAGGAATCGAAGTGTAGTTTAAAACGAAAGAAACGGAGATGAAAAACTTCAAGTATTTTGAGAGTTATGACGAAAATAGTTAGACTCGCGCTTTGGTTTAGCAATTTACTGACCTACCTCCGATTGATTGACCATAACTCACTCAATTTTACTCGTAATTCATTGAAATTAGTTCCATTTCGAAGGAATCGAAGTTTAGTTGAAAACGAAAGAAACGGAGATGAAAAACTCCAAGTATTTTGAGAGTTATGATGAAAATAGTTAGACTCGCGCTTTGGTTTAGCAATTTACTGACCTACCTCCGATTGATTGACCATAACTCACTAAATTTTACTCGTAATTCATTGAAATTAGTTACATTTCGAATGAATCGAAGTGTAGTTTAAAACGAAAGAAACAGAGATGAAAAACTCCAAGTATTTTGAGAGTTATGATGGAAATAGTTAGACTCGCGCTTTGGTTTTGCAATTTACTGACATACGTCCGATTGATTGATCATAACTCACTCAATTTAACTCGTAATTCATTGAAATTAGTTCCATTTCGAAGTAATCGAAGTGTAGTTTAAAACGAAAGAAACGGAGATGAAAAACTCCAAGTATTTTGAGAGTTATGATTGAAGTGGTTAGACTCGCGCTTTGGTTTAGCAATTTACTGACCTACCTTCGATTGATTGACCATAACTCACTCAGGTCAACTCGTAATTCATTGAAATTAGCTCCATTTCGAAGGAATCGAAGTGTAGTTTAAAACGAACGAAACAGAGATGAAAAACTATAAGTATTTTGAGAGTTATGATGAAAATAGTTAAACTCGCGCTTTGGTTTAGCAATTTACTGACCTACCTCCGATTGATTGACTATAACTCACTAAATTTAACTCGTAATTCATTGAAATTAGTTTCATTTCGAAGGAATCAAAGTGTAGTTTAAAACGAAAGAAACGGAGATGAAAAACATCAAGTATTTTAAGAGTTATGATGAAAATAGTTAGACTCGCGCTTTGGTTTAGCAATTTACTGACCTACCTCCGATTGATTGACCATAACTCACTCAATTTAACTCGTAATTCATTGAAATTAGTTCCATTTCGAATGAATCGAAGTGTAGTTTAAAACGAAAGAAACAGAGATGAAAAACTCTAAGTATTTTGAGAGTTATGATGGAAATAGTTAGACTCGCGCTTTGGTTTAGCAATTTACTGACCTACCTCCGATTGATTGACTATAACTCACTAAATTTAACTCGTAATTCATTGAAATTAGTTTTATTTCGAAGGAATCAAAGTTTAGTTTAAAACGAAAGAAACGGAGATGAAAAACATCAAGTATTTTAAGAGTTATGATGAAAATAATTAGACTCGCGCTTTGGTTTAGCAATTTACTGACCTACCTCCGATTGATTGACCATAACTCACTCAATTTTACTCGTAATTCATTGAAATTAGTTCCATTTCGAATGAATCGAAGTGTAGTTTAAAACGAAAGAAACAGAGATGAAAAATTCCAAGTATTTTGAGAGTTATGATGGAAATAGTTAGACTCGCGCTTTGGTTTAGCAATTTACTGACCTACCTCCGATTGATTGACCATAACTCACTCAATTGAACTCGTAATTCATTGAAATGAGTTTCATTTCGAAGAAATCGAAGTGTAGTTGAAAACGAAAGAAACGGAGATGAAAAACTCCAAGTATTTTGAGAGTTATGATGGAAATAGTTAGACTCGCGCTTTGGTTTAGCAATTTACTGACCTACCTCCGATTGATTGACCATAACTCACTAAATTTTACTCGTAATTCATTGAAATTAGTTCCATTTCGAATGAATCGAAGTGTAGTTTAAAACGAAAGAAACAGAGATGAAAAACTCCAAGTATTTTGAGAGTTATGATGGAAATAGTTAGACTCGCGCTTTGGTTTAGCAATTTACTGACCTACCTCCGATTGATTGACCATAACTCACTCAATTGAACTCGTAATTCATTGAAATGAGTTTCATTTCGAAGAAATCGAAGTGTAGTTTAAAACGAAAGAAACGGAGATGAAAAACTCCAAGTATTTTGAGAGTTATGATGGAAATAGTTAGACTCGCGCTTTGGTTTAGCAATTTACTGACCTACCTCCGATTGATTAACCATAACTCACTAAATTTTACTAGTAATTCATTGAAATTAGTTCCATTTTGAATTAATCGAAGTGTAGTTTAAAACGAAAGAAACAGAGATGAAAAACTCCAAGTATTTTGAGAGTTATGATGGAAATAGTTAGACTCGCGCTTTGGTTTAGCAATTTACTGACATACCTCCGATTGATTGACCATAACTCACTCAATTTTACTCCTAATTCATTGAAATTAGTTCCATTACGAAGGAATCAAAGTTTAGTTTAAAACGAAAGAAACGGAGATGAAAAACATCAAATATTTTAAGAGTTATGATGAAAATAATTAGACTCGCGCTTTGGTTTAGCAATTTACTGACCTACCTCCGATTGATTGACCATAACTCACTCAATTTTACTCGTAATTCATTGAAATTAGTTCCATTTCGAATGAATCGAAGTGTAGTTTAAAACGAAAGAAACAGAGATGAAAAACTCCAAGTATTTTGAGAGTTATGATGGAAATAGTTAGACTCGCGCTTTGGTTTAGCAATTTACTGACCTACCTCCGATTGATTGACCATAACTCACTCAATTGAACTCTTAATTCATTGAAATGAGTTTCATTTCGAAGAAATCGAAGTGTAGTTTAAAACGAAAGAAACGGAGATGAAAAACTCCAAGTATTTTGAGAGTTATGATGGAAATAGTTAGACTCGCGCTTTGGTTTAGCAATTTACTGACCTACTTCCGATTGATTGACCATAACTCACTAAATTTTACTCGTAATTCATTGAAATTAGTTCCATTTTGAATGAATCGAAGTGTAGTTTAAAACGAAAGAAACAGAGATGAAAAACTCCAAGTATTTTGAGAGTTATGATGGAAATAGTTAGACTCGCGCTTTGGTTTAGCAATTTACTGACCTACCTCCGATTGATTGACCATAACTCACTCAATTTTACTCGTAATTCATTGAAATTAGTTCCATTTCGAATGAATCGAAGTGTAGTTTAAAACGAAAGAAACAGAGATGAAAAACTCCAAGTATTTTGAGAGTTATGATGGAAATAGTTAGACTCGCGCTTTGGTTTAGCAATTTACTGACCTACCTCCGATTGATTGACCATAACTCACTCAATTGAACTCGTAATTCATTGAAATGAGTTTCATTTCGAAGAAATCGAAGTGTAGTTTAAAACGAAAGAAACGGAGATGAAAAACTCCAAGTATTTTGAGAGTTATGATGGAAATAGTTAGACTCGCGCTTTGGTTTAGCAATTTACTGACCTACCTCCGATTGATTGACAATAACTCACTAAATTTTACTAGTAATTCATTGAAATTAGTTCCATTTTGAATGAATCGAAGTATAGTTTAAAACGAAAGAAACAGAGATGAAAAACTCCAAGTATTTTGAGAGTTATGATGGAAATAGTTAGACTCGCGCTTTGGTTTAGCAATTTACTGACCTACCTCCGATTGATTGACCATAACTCACTAAATTTAACTCGTAATTAATTGAAATTGGTTTCATTTCGAAGGAACCAAAGTGTAGTTTAAAACGAAAGAAACGGAGATGAAAAACATCAAGTATTTTGAGAGTTATGACGAAAATAGTTAGACTCGCGCTTTGGTTTAGCAATTTACTGACCTACCTCCGATTGATTGACCATAACTCACTCAATTTTACTCGTAATTCATTGAAATTAGTTCCATTTTGAAGGAATCGAAGTTTAGTTGAAAACGAAAGAAACGGAGATGAAAAACAACAAGTATTTTGAGACTTATGATGGAGCTTGTTAGACTCGCGCTTTGGTTTAGCAATTTACTCACTTACCTCCGATTGATTGACCATAACTCACTCAATTTAACTCGTAATTCATTGAAATTAGTTTCATTTCGAGAAATCTAAGTGTAGTTTAAAACGAAAGAAACGGAGATGAAAAACATCAAGTATTTTAAGAGTTATGATGAAAATAGTTAGACTCGCGCTTTGGTTTAGCAATTTACTGACCTACCTCCGATTGATTGACCATAACTCACTCAATTTAACTCGTAATTCATTGAAATCAGTTTCATTTCGAAGGAATCGAAGTGTAGTTTAAAACGAAAGAAACGAAGATGAAAAACTCCAAGTATTTTGAGAGTTATGATGGAAATAGTTAGACTCGCGCTTTGGTTTAGCAATTTACTGACCTACCTCCGATTGATTGACCATAACTCACTCAATTTTACTCGTAATTCATTGAAATTAGTTCCATTTTGAAGGAATCGAAGTTTAGTTGAAAACGAAAGAAACGGAGATGAAAAACAACAAGTATTTTGAGACTTATGATGGAGCTTGTTAGACTCGCGCTTTGGTTTAGCAATTTACTCACTTACCTCCGATTGATTGACCATAACTCACTCAATTTAACTCGTAATTCATTGAAATTAGTTTCATTTCGAGAAATCTAAGTGTAGTTTAAAACGAAAGAAACGGAGATGAAAAACATCAAGTATTTTAAGAGTTATGATGAAAATAGTTAGACTCGCGCTTTGGTTTAGCAATTTACTGACCTACCTCCGATTGATTGACCATAACTCACTCAATTTAACTCGTAATTCATTGAAATCAGTTTCATTTCGAAGGAATCGAAGTGTAATTTAAAACGAAAGAAACGAAGATGAAAAACTCCAAGTATTTTGAGAGTTATGATGGAAATAGTTAGACTCGCGCTTTGGTTTAGCAATTTACTGACCTACCTCCGATTGATTGACCATAACTCACTCAATTTAACTCGTAATTCATTGAAATCAGTTTCATTTCGAAGGAATCGAAGTGTAGTTTAAAACGAAAGAAACGAAGATGAAAAACTCCAAGTATTTTGAGAGTTATGATGGAAATAGTTAGACTCGCGCTTTGGTTTAGCAATTTACTGACCTACCTCCGATTGATTGACCATAACTCACTCAATTGAACTCTTAATTCATTGAAATGAGTTTCATTTCGAAGAAATCGAAGTGTAGTTTAAAACGAAAGAAACGGAGATGAAAAACTCCAAGTATTTTGAGAGTTATGATGGAAATAGTTAGACTCGCGCTTTGGTTTAGCAATTTACTGACCTACTTCCGATTGATTGACCATAACTCACTAAATTTTACTCGTAATTCATTGAAATTAGTTCCATTTTGAATGAATCGAAGTGTAGTTTAAAACGAAAGAAACAGAGATGAAAAACTCCAAGTATTTTGAGAGTTATGATGGAAATAGTTAGACTCGCGCTTTGGTTTAGCAATTTACTGACCTACCTCCGATTGATTGACCATAACTCACTCAATTTTACTCGTAATTCATTGAAATTAGTTCCATTTCGAATGAATCGAAGTGTAGTTTAAAACGAAAGAAACAGAGATGAAAAACTCCAAGTATTTTGAGAGTTATGATGGAAATAGTTAGACTCGCGCTTTGGTTTAGCAATTTACTGACCTACCTCCGATTGATTGACCATAACTCACTCAATTGAACTCGTAATTCATTGAAATGAGTTTCATTTCGAAGAAATCGAAGTGTAGTTTAAAACGAAAGAAACGGAGATGAAAAACTCCAAGTATTTTGAGAGTTATGATGGAAATAGTTAGACTCGCGCTTTGGTTTAGCAATTTACTGACCTACCTCCGATTGATTGACAATAACTCACTAAATTTTACTAGTAATTCATTGAAATTAGTTCCATTTTGAATGAATCGAAGTGTAGTTTAAAACGAAAGAAACAGAGATGAAAAACTCCAAGTATTTTGAGAGTTATGATGGAAATAGTTAGACTCGCGCTTTGGTTTAGCAATTTACTGACATACCTCCGATTGATTGACCATAACTCACTCAATTTTACTCCTAATTCATTGAAATTAGTTCCATTTCGAAGGAATCGAAGTGTAGTTTAAAACGAAAGAAACGGAGATGAAAAACTTCAAGTATTTTGAGAGTTATGACGAAAATAGTTAGACTCGCGCTTTGGTTTAGCAATTTACTGACCTACCTCCGATTGATTGACCATAACTCACTCAATTTTACTCGTAATTCATTGAAATTAGTTCCATTTCGAAGGAATCGAAGTTTAGTTGAAAACGAAAGAAACGGAGATGAAAAACTCCAAGTATTTTGAGAGTTATGATGAAAATAGTTAGACTCGCGCTTTGGTTTAGCAATTTACTGACCTACCTCCGATTGATTGACCATAACTCACTAAATTTTACTCGTAATTCATTGAAATTAGTTACATTTCGAATGAATCGAAGTGTAGTTTAAAACGAAAGAAACAGAGATGAAAAACTCCAAGTATTTTGAGAGTTATGATGGAAATAGTTAGACTCGCGCTTTGGTTTTGCAATTTACTGACATACGTCCGATTGATTGATCATAACTCACTCAATTTAACTCGTAATTCATTGAAATTAGTTCCATTTCGAAGTAATCGAAGTGTAGTTTAAAACGAAAGAAACGGAGATGAAAAACTCCAAGTATTTTGAGAGTTATGATTGAAGTGGTTAGACTCGCGCTTTGGTTTAGCAATTTAGTGACCTACCTTCGATTGATTGACCATAACTCACTCAGGTCAACTCGTAATTCATTGAAATTAGCTCCATTTCGAAGGAATCGAAGTGTAGTTTAAAACGAACGAAACAGAGATGAAAAACTATAAGTATTTTGAGAGTTATGATGAAAATAGTTAGACTCGCGCTTTGGTTTAGCAATTTACTGACCTACCTCCGATTGATTGACTATAACTCACTAAATTTAACTCGTAATTCATTGAAATTAGTTTCATTTCGAAGGAATCAAAGTGTAGTTTAAAACGAAAGAAACGGAGATGAAAAACATCAAGTATTTTAAGAGTTATGATGAAAATAGTTAGACTCGCGCTTTGGTTTAGCAATTTACTGACCTACCTCCGATTGATTGACCATAACTCACTCAATTTAACTCGTAATTCATTGAAATTAGTTCCATTTCGAATGAATCGAAGTGTAGTTTAAAACGAAAGAAACAGAGATGAAAAACTCTAAGTATTTTGAGAGTTATGATGGAAATAGTTAGACTCGCGCTTTGGTTTAGCAATTTACTGACCTACCTCCGATTGATTGACTATAACTCACTAAATTTAACTCGTAATTCATTGAAATTAGTTTTATTTCGAAGGAATCAAAGTTTAGTTTAAAACGAAAGAAACGGAGATGAAAAACATCAAGTATTTTAAGAGTTATGATGAAAATAATTAGACTCGCGCTTTGGTTTAGCAATTTACTGACCTACCTCCGATTGATTGACCATAACTCACTCAATTTTACTCGTAATTCATTGAAATTAGTTCCATTTCGAATGAATCGAAGTGTAGTTTAAAACGAAAGAAACAGAGATGAAAAACTCCAAGTATTTTGAGAGTTATGATGGAAATAGTTAGACTCGCGCTTTGGTTTAGCAATTTACTGACCTACCTCCGATTGATTGACCATAACTCACTCAATTGAACTCGTAATTCATTGAAATGAGTTTCATTTCGAAGAAATCGAAGTGTAGTTTAAAACGAAAGAAACGGAGATGAAAAACTCCAAGTATTTTGAGAGTTATGATGGAAATAGTTAGACTCGCGCTTTGGTTTAGCAATTTACTGACCTACCTCCGATTGATTGACCATAACTCACTAAATTTTACTCGTAATTCATTGAAATTAGTTCCATTTCGAATGAATCGAAGTGTAGTTTAAAACGAAAGAAACAGAGATGAAAAACTCCAAGTATTTTGAGAGTTATGATGGAAATAGTTAGACTCGCGCTTTGGTTTAGCAATTTACCGACCTACCTCCGATTGATTGACCATAACTCACTCAATTGAACTCGTAATTCATTGAAATGAGTTTCATTTCGAAGAAATCGAAGTGTAGTTTAAAACGAAAGAAACGGAGATGAAAAACTCCAAGTATTTTGAGAGTTATGATGGAAATAGTTAGACTCGCGCTTTGGTTTAGCAATTTACTGACCTACCTCCGATTGATTGACCATAACTCACTAAATTTTACTAGTAATTCATTGAAATTAGTTCCATTTTGAATGAATCGAAGTGTAGTTTAAAACGAAAGAAACAGAGATGAAAAACTCCAAGTATTTTGAGAGTTATGATGGAAATAGTTAGACTCGCGCTTTGGTTTAGCAATTTACTGACATACCTCCGATTGATTGACCATAACTCACTCAATTTTACTCCTAATTCATTGAAATTAGTTCCATTTCGAAGGAATCAAAGTTTAGTTTAAAACGAAAGAAACGGAGATGAAAAACATCAAGTATTTTAAGAGTTATGATGAAAATAATTAGACTCGCGCTTTGGTTTAGCAATTTACTGACCTACCTCCGATTGATTGACGATAACTCACTCAATTTTACTCGTAATTCATTGAAATTAGTTCCATTTCGAATGAATCGAAGTGTAGTTTAAAACGAAAGAAACAGAGATGAAAAACTCCAAGTATTTTGAGAGTTATGATTGAAATAGTTAGACTCGCGCTTTGGTTTAGCAATTTACCGACCTACCTCCGATTGATTGACCATAACTCACTCAATTGAACTCGTAATTCATTGAAATGAGTTTCATTTCGAAGAAATCGAAGTGTAGTTTAAAACGAAAGAAACGGAGATGAAAAACTCCAAGTATTTTGAGAGTTATGATGGAAATAGTTAGACTCGCGCTTTGGTTTAGCAATTTACTGACCTACCTCCGATTGATTAACCATAACTCACTAAATTTTACTAGTAATTCATTGAAATTAGTTCCATTTTGAATAAATCGAAGTGTAGTTTAAAACGAAAGAAACAGAGATGAAAAACTCCAAGTATTTTGAGAGTTATGATGGAAATAGTTAGACTCGCGCTTTGGTTTTGCAATTTACTGACATACCTCCGATTGATTGACCATAACTCACTCAATTTTACTCCTAATTCATTGAAATTAGTTCCATTTCGAAGGAATCAAAGTTTAGTTTAAAACGAAAGAAACGGAGATGAAAAACATCAAGTATTTTAAGAGTTATGATGAAAATAATTAGACTCGCGCTTTGGTTTAGCAATTTACTGACCTACCTCCGATTGATTGACCATAACTCACTTAATTTTACTCGTAATTCATTGAAATTAGTTCCATTTCGAATGAATCGAAGTGTAGTTTAAAACGAAAGAAACAGAGATGAAAAACTCCAAGTATTTTGAGAGTTATGATGGAAATAGTTAGACTCGCGCTTTGGTTTTGCAATTTACTGACATACGTCCGATTGATTGATCATAACTCACTCAATTTAACTCGTAATTCATTGAAATTAGTTCCATTTCGAAGTAATCGAAGTGTAGTTTAAAACGAAAGAAACGGAGATGAAAAACTCCAAGTATTTTGAGAGTTATGATTGAAGTGGTTAGACTCGCGCTTTGGTTTAGCAATTTACTGACCTACCTTCGATTGATTGACCATAACTCACTCAGGTCAACTCGTAATTCATTGAAATTAGCTCCATTTCGAAGGAATCGAAGTGTAGTTTAAAACGAACGAAACAGAGATGAAAAACTATAAGTATTTTGAGAGTTATGATGAAAATAGTTAGACTCGCGCTTTGGTTTAGCAATTTACTGACCTACCTCCGATTGATTGACTATAACTCACTAAATTTAACTCGTAATTCATTGAAATTAGTTTCATTTCGAAGGAATCAAAGTGTAGTTTAAAACGAAAGAAACGGAGATGAAAAACATCAAGTATTTTAAGAGTTATGATGAAAATAGTTAGACTCGCGCTTTGGTTTAGCAATTTACTGACCTACCTCCGATTGATTGACCATAACTCACTCAATTTAACTCGTAATTCATTGAAATTAGTTCCATTTCGAATGAATCGAAGTGTAGTTTAAAACGAAAGAAACAGAGATGAAAAACTCTAAGTATTTTGAGAGTTATGATGGAAATAGTTAGACTCGCGCTTTGGTTTAGCAATTTACTGACCTACCTCCGATTGATTGACTATAACTCACTAAATTTAACTCGTAATTCATTGAAATTAGTTTTATTTCGAAGGAATCAAAGTTTAGTTTAAAACGAAAGAAACGGAGATGAAAAACATCAAGTATTTTAAGAGTTATGATGAAAATAATTAGACTCGCGCTTTGGTTTAGCAATTTACTGACCTACCTCCGATTGATTGACCATAACTCACTCAATTTTACTCGTAATTCATTGAAATTAGTTCCATTTCGAATGAATCGAAGTGTAGTTTAAAACGAAAGAAACAGAGATGAAAAACTCCAAGTATTTTGAGAGTTATGATGGAAATAGTTAGACTCGCGCTTTGGTTTAGCAATTTACTGACATACCTCCGATTGATTGACCATAACTCACTCAATTTTACTCCTAATTCATTGAAATTAGTTCCATTACGAAGGAATCAAAGTTTAGTTTAAAACGAAAGAAACGGAGATGAAAAACATCAAATATTTTAAGAGTTATGATGAAAATAATTAGACTCGCGCTTTGGTTTAGCAATTTACTGACCTACCTCCGATTGATTGACCATAACTCACTCAATTTTACTCGTAATTCATTGAAATTAGTTCCATTTCGAATGAATCGAAGTGTAGTTTAAAACGAAAGAAACAGAGATGAAAAACTCCAAGTATTTTGAGAGTTATGATGGAAATAGTTAGACTCGCGCTTTGGTTTAGCAATTTACTGACCTACCTCCGATTGATTGACCATAACTCACTCAATTGAACTCTTAATTCATTGAAATGAGTTTCATTTCGAAGAAATCGAAGTGTAGTTTAAAACGAAAGAAACGGAGATGAAAAACTCCAAGTATTTTGAGAGTTATGATGGAAATAGTTAGACTCGCGCTTTGGTTTAGCAATTTACTGACCTACTTCCGATTGATTGACCATAACTCACTAAATTTTACTCGTAATTCATTGAAATTAGTTCCATTTTGAATGAATCGAAGTGTAGTTTAAAACGAAAGAAACAGAGATGAAAAACTCCAAGTATTTTGA
This sequence comes from Tasmannia lanceolata, assembly GCF_043159265.1. Lineage (NCBI taxonomy): Eukaryota > Viridiplantae > Streptophyta > Magnoliopsida > Canellales > Winteraceae > Tasmannia > Tasmannia lanceolata. Next base: position 1,880,781 of record NW_027518678.1, read on the forward strand.
GAGTTATGATGGAAATAGTTAGACTCGCGCTTTGGTTTAGCAATTTACTGACCTACCTCCGATTGATTGACCATAACTCACTCAATTTTACTCGTAATTCATTGAAATTAGTTCCATTTCGAATGAATCGAAGTGTAGTTTAAAACGAAAGAAACAGAGATGAAAAACTCCAAGTATTTTGAGAGTTATGATGGAAATAGTTAGACTCGCGCTTTGGTTTAGCAATTTACTGACCTACCTCCGATTGATTGACCATAACTCACTCAATTGAACTCGTAATTCATTGAAATGAGTTTCATTTCGAAGAAATCGAAGTGTAGTTTAAAACGAAAGAAACGGAGATGAAAAACTCCAAGTATTTTGAGAGTTATGATGGAAATAGTTAGACTCGCGCTTTGGTTTAGCAATTTACTGACCTACCTCCGATTGATTGACAATAACTCACTAAATTTTACTAGTAATTCATTGAAATTAGTTCCATTTTGAATGAATCGAAGTATAGTTTAAAACGAAAGAAACAGAGATGAAAAACTCCAAGTATTTTGAGAGTTATGATGGAAATAGTTAGACTCGCGCTTTGGTTTAGCAATTTACTGACCTACCTCCGATTGATTGACCATAACTCACTAAATTTAACTCGTAATTAATTGAAATTGGTTTCATTTCGAAGGAACCAAAGTGTAGTTTAAAACGAAAGAAACGGAGATGAAAAACATCAAGTATTTTGAGAGTTATGACGAAAATAGTTAGACTCGCGCTTTGGTTTAGCAATTTACTGACCTACCTCCGATTGATTGACCATAACTCACTCAATTGAACTCGTAATTCATTGAAATTAGTTTCATTTCGAAGAAATCGAAGTGTAGTTTAAAACGAAAGAAACGGAGATGAAAAACTACAAGTATTTTGAGAGTTATGATGGAAATAGTTAGACTCGCGCTTTGGTTTTGGAATTTACTGACATACGTCCGATTGATTGATCATAACTCACTCAATTTAACTCGTAATTCATTGAAATTAGTTCCATTTCGAATGAATCGAAGTGTAGTTTAAAACGAAAGAAACAGAGATGAAAAACTCCAAGTATTTTGAGAGTTATGATGGAAATAGTTAGACTCGCGCTTTGGTTTAGCAATTTACCGACCTACCTCCGATTGATTGACCATAACTCACTCAATTGAACTCGTAATTCATTGAAATGAGTTTCATTTCGAAGAAATCGAAGTGTAGTTTAAAACGAAAGAAACGGAGATGAAAAACTCCAAGTATTTTGAGAGTTATGATGGAAATAGTTAGACTCGCGCTTTGGTTTAGCAATTTACTGACCTACCTCCGATTGATTGACCATAACTCACTAAATTTTACTAGTAATTCATTGAAATTAGTTCCATTTTGAATGAATCGAAGTGTAGTTTAAAACGAAAGAAACAGAGATGAAAAACTCCAAGTATTTTGAGAGTTATGATGGAAATAGTTAGACTCGCGCTTTAGTTTAGCAATTTACTGACATACCTCCGATTAATTGACCATAACTCACTCAATTTTACTCCTAATTCATTGAAATTAGTTCCATTTCGAAGGAATCAAAGTTTAGTTTAAAACGAAAGAAACGGAGATGAAAAACATCAAGTATTTTAAGAGTTATGATGAAAATAATTAGACTCGCGCTTTGGTTTAGCAATTTACTGACCTACCTCCGATTGATTGACCATAACTCACTCAATTTTACTCGTAATTCATTGAAATTAGTTCCATTTCGAATGAATCGAAGTGTAGTTTAAAACGAAAGAAACAGAGATGAAAAACTCCAAGTATTTTGAGAGTTATGATGGAAATAGTTAGACTCGCGCTTTGGTTTAGCAATTTACTGACCTACCTCCGATTGATTGACCATAACTCACTCAATTGAACTCTTAATTCATTGAAATGAGTTTCATTTCGAAGAAATCGAAGTGTAGTTTAAAACGAAAGAAACGGAGATGAAAAACTCCAAGTATTTTGAGAGTTATGATGGAAATAGTTAGACTCGCGCTTTGGTTTAGCAATTTACTGACCTACTTCCGATTGATTGACCATAACACACTCAATTTAACTCGTAATTCATTGAAATCAGTTTCATTTCGAAGGAATCGAAGTGTAGTTTAAAACGAAAGAAACAAAGATGAAAAACTCCAAGTATTTTGAGAGTTATGATGGAAATAGTTAGACTCGCGCTTTGGTTTAGCAATTTACTGACCTACCTCCGATTGATTGACCATAACTCACTCAATTGAACTCGTAATTCATTGAAATTAGTTTCATTTCGAAGAAATCGAAGTGTAGTTTAAAACGAAAGAAACGGAGATGAAAAACTACAAGTATTTTGAGAGTTATGATGGAAATAGTTAGACTCGCGCTTTGGTTTTGGAATTTACTGACATACGTCCGATTGATTGATCATAACTCACTCAATTTAACTCGTAATTCATTGAAATTAGTTCCATTTCGAAGTAATCGAAGTGTAGTTTAAAACGAAAGAAACGGAGATGAAAAACTCCAAGTATTTTGAGAGTTATGATTGAAGTGGTTAGACTCGCGCTTTGGTTTAGCAATTTACTGACCTACCTTCGATTGATTGACCATAACTCACTCAGGTCAACTAGTAATTCATTGAAATTAGCTCCATTTCGAAGGAATCGAAGTGTAGTTTAAAACGAACGAAACGGAGATGAAAAACTACAAGTATTTTGAGAGTTATGATGAAAATAGTTAGACTCGCGCTTTGGTTTAGCAATTTACTGACCTACCTCCGTTTGATTGACTATAACTCACTAAATTTAACTCGTAATTCATTGAAATTAGTTTCATTTCGAAGGAATCAAAGTTTAGTTTAAAACGAAAGAAACGGAGATGAAAAACATCAAGTATTTTAAGAGTTATGATGAAAATAATTAGACTCGCGCTTTGGTTTAGCAATTTACTGACCTACCTCCGATTGATTGACCATAACTCACTCAATTTTACTCGTAATTCATTGAAATTAGTTCCATTTCGAATGAATCGAAGTGTAGTTTAAAACGAAAGAAACAGAGATGAAAAACTCCAAGTATTTTGAGAGTTATGATGGAAATAGTTAGACTCGCGCTTTGGTTTAGCAATTTACTGACCTACCTCCGATTGATTGACCATAACTCACTCAATTTTACTCGTAATTCATTGAAATTAGTTCCATTTCGAATGAATCGAAGTGTAGTTTAAAACGAAAGAAACAGAGATGAAAAACTCCAAGTATTTTGAGAGTTATGATGGAAATAGTTAGACTCGCGCTTTGGTTTAGCAATTTACTGACCTACCTCCGATTGATTGACCATAACTCACTCAATTGAACTCGTAATTCATTGAAATGAGTTTCATTTCGAAGAAATCGAAGTGTAGTTTAAAACGAAAGAAACGGAGATGAAAAACTCCAAGTATTTTGAGAGTTATGATGGAAATAGTTAGACTCGCGCTTTGGTTTAGCAATTTACTGACCTACCTCCGATTGATTGACAATAACTCACTAAATTTTACTAGTAATTCATTGAAATTAGTTCCATTTTGAATGAATCGAAGTGTAGTTTAAAACGAAAGAAACAGAGATGAAAAACTCCAAGTATTTTGAGAGTTATGATGGAAATAGTTAGACTCGCGCTTTGGTTTAGCAATTTACTGACCTACCTCCGATTGATTGACCATAACTCACTAAATTTAACTCGTAATTAATTGAAATTGGTTTCATTTCGAAGGAATCAAAGTGTAGTTTAAAACGAAAGAAACGGAGATGAAAAACATCACGTATTTTGAGAGTTATGACGAAAATAGTTAGACTCGCGCTTTGGTTTAGCAATTTACTGACCTACCTCCGATTGATTGACCATAACTCACTCAATTTTACTCGTAATTCATTGAAATTAGTTCCATTTTGAAGGAATCGAAGTTTAGTTGAAAACGAAAGAAACGGAGATGAAAAACAACAAGTATTTTGAGACTTATGATGGAGCTTGTTAGACTCGCGCTTTGGTTTAGCAATTTACTCACTTACCTCCGATTGATTGACCATAACTCACTCAATTTAACTCGTAATTCATTGAAATTAGTTTCATTTCGAGAAATCTAAGTGTAGTTTAAAACGAAAGAAACGGAGATGAAAAAATCAAGTATTTTAAGAGTTATGATGAAAATAGTTAGACTCGCGCTTTGGTTTAGCAATTTACTGACCTACCTCCGATTGATTGACCATAACTCACTCAATTTAACTCGTAATTCATTGAAATCAGTTTCATTTCGAAGGAATCGAAGTGTAGTTTAAAACGAAAGAAACGAAGATGAAAAACTCCAAGTATTTTGAGAGTTATGATGGAAATAGTTAGACTCGCGCTTTGGTTTAGCAATTTACTGACCTACCTCCGATTGATTGACCATAACTCACTCAATTTAACTCGTAATTCATTGAAATCAGTTTCATTTCGAAGGAATCGAAGTGTAGTTTAAAACGAAAGAAACAAAGATGAAAAACTCCAAGTATTTTGAGAGTTATGATGGAAATAGTTAGACTCGCGCTTTGGTTTAGCAATTTACTGACCTACCTCCGATTGATTGACCATAAATCACTCAATTGAACTCGTAATTCATTGAAATTAGTTTCATTTCGAAGAAATCGAAGTGTAGTTTAAAACGAAAGAAACGGAGATGAAAAACTACAAGTATTTTGAGAGTTATGATGAAAATAGTTAGACTCGCGCTTTGGTTTAGCAATTTACTGACCTACCTCCGATTGATTGACCATAACTCACTAAATTTAACTCGTAATTCATTGAAATTAGTTTCATTTCGAAGGAATCGAAGTGTAGTTTAAAACGAAAGAAACAAAGATGAAAAACTCCAAGTATTTTGAGAGTTATGATGGAAATAGTTAGACTCGCGCTTTTGTTTAGCAATTTACTGACCTACCTCCGATTGATTGACCATAACTCACTCAATTGAACTCGTAATTCATTGAAATTAGTTTCATTTCGAAGAAATCGAAGTGTAGTTTAAAACGAAAGAAACGGAGATGAAAAACTCCAAGTATTTTGAGAGTTATGATGAAAATAGTTAGACTCGCGCTTTGGTTTAGCAATTTACTGACCTACCTCCGATTGATTGACCATAACTCACTAAATTTAACTCGTAATTCATTGAAATCAGTTTCATTTCGAAGGAATCAAAGTGTAGTTTAAAACGAAAGAAACGGAGATGAAAAACATCAAGTATTTTAAGAGTTATGATGAAAATAGTTAGACTCGCGCTTTGGTTTAGCAATTTACTGACCTACCTCCGATTGATTGACCATAACTCACTCAATTTTACTCGTAATTCATTGAAATTAGTTACATTTCGAATGAATCGAAGTGTAGTTTAAAACGAAAGAAACAGAGATGAAAAACTTCAAGTATTTTGAGAGTTATGATGGAAATAGTTAGACTCGCGCTTTGGTTTTGCAATTTACTGACATACGTCCGATTGATTGATCATAACTCACTCAATTTAACTCGTAATTCATTGAAATTAGTTCCATTTCGAAGTAATCGAAGTGTAGTTTAAAACGAAAGAAACGGAGATGAACAACTCCAAGTATTTTGAGAGTTATGATTGAAGTGGTTAGACTCGCGCTTTGGTTTAGCAATTTACTGACCTACCTTCGATTGATTGACCATAACTCACTCAGGTCAACTCGTAATTCATTGAAATTAGCTCCATTTCGAAGGAATCGAAGTGTAGTTTAAAACGAACGAAACGGAGATGAAAAACTACAAGTATTTTGAGAGTTATGATGAAAATAGTTAGACTCGCGCTTTGGTTTAGCAATTTACTGACCTACCTCCGATTGATTGACTATAACTCACTAAATTTAACTCGTAATTCATTGAAATTAGTTTCATTTCGAAGGAATCAAAGTGTAGTTTAAAACGAAAGAAACGGAGATGAAAAACATCAAGTATTTTAAGAGTTATGATGAAAATAGTTAGACTCGCGCTTTGGTTTAGCAATTTACTGACCTACCTCCGATTGATTGACCATAACTCACTCAATTTAACTCGTAATTCATTGAAATTAGTTCCATTTCGAATGAATCGAAGTGTAGTTTAAAACGAAAGAAACAGAGATGAAAAACTCTAAGTATTTTGAGAGTTATGATGGAAATAGTTAGACTCGCGCTTTGGTTTAGCAATTTACTGACCTACCTCCGATTGATTGACTATAACTCACTAAATTTAACTCGTAATTCATTGAAATTAGTTTTATTTCGAAGGAATCAAAGTTTAGTTTAAAACGAAAGAAACGGAGATGAAAAACATCAAGTATTTTAAGAGTTATGATGAAAATAATTAGACTCGCGCTTTGGTTTAGCAATTTACTGACCTACCTCCGATTGATTGACCATAACTCACTCAATTTTACTCGTAATTCATTGAAATTAGTTCCATTTCGAATGAATCGAAGTGTAGTTTAAAACGAAAGAAACAGAGATGAAAAACTCCAAGTATTTTGAGAGTTATGATGGAAATAGTTAGACTCGCGCTTTGGTTTAGCAATTTACTGACCTACCTCCGATTGATTGACCATAACTCACTCAATTGAACTCGTAATTCATTGAAATGAGTTTCATTTCGAAGAAATCGAAGTGTAGTTTAAAACGAAAGAAACGGAGATGAAAAACTCCAAGTATTTTGAGAGTTATGATGGAAATAGTTAGACTCGCGCTTTGGTTTAGCAATTTACTGACCTACCTCCGATTGATTGACCATAACTCACTAAATTTTACTCGTAATTCATTGAAATTAGTTCCATTTCGAATGAATCGAAGTGTAGTTTAAAACGAAAGAAACAGAGATGAAAAACTCCAAGTATTTTGAGAGTTATGATGGAAATAGTTAGACTCGCGCTTTGGTTTAGCAATTTACTGACCTACCTCCGATTGATTGACCATAACTCACTCAATTGAACTCGTAATTCATTGAAATGAGTTTCATTTCGAAAAAATCGAAGTGTAGTTTAAAACGAAAGAAACGGAGATGAAAAACTCCAAGTATTTTGAGAGTTATGATGGAAATAGTTAGACTCGCGCTTTGGTTTAGCAATTTACTGACCTACCTCCGATTGATTGACCATAACTCACTAAATTTTACTAGTAATTCATTGAAATTAGTTCCATTTTGAATGAATCGAAGTGTAGTTTAAAACGAAAGAAACAGAGATGAAAAACTCCAAGTATTTTGAGAGTTATGATGGAAATAGTTAGACTCGCGCTTTGGTTTAGCAATTTACTGACATACCTCCGATTGATTGACCATAACTCACTCAATTTTACTCTTAATTCATTGAAATTAGTTCCATTTCGAAGGAATCAAAGTTTAGTTTAAAACGAAAGAAACGGAGATGAAAAACATCAAGTATTTTAAGAGTTATGATGAAAATAATTAGACTCGCGCTTTGGTTTAGCAATTTACTGACCTACCTCCGATTGATTGACCATAACTCACTCAATTTTACTCGTAATTCATTGAAATTAGTTCCATTTCGAATAAATCGAAGTGTAGTTTAAAACGAAAGAAACAGAGATGAAAAACTCTAAGTATTTTGAGAGTTATGATGGAAATAGTTAGACTCGCGCTTTGGTTTAGCAATTTACTGACCTACCTCCGATTGATTGACCATAACTCACTCAATTGAACTCTTAATTCATTGAAATGAGTTTCATTTCGAAGAAATCGAAGTGTAGTTTAAAACGAAAGAAACGGAGATGAAAAACTCCAAGTATTTTGAGAGTTATGATGGAAATAGTTAGACTCGCGCTTTGGTTTAGCAATTTACTGACCTACTTCCGATTGATTGACCATAACTCACTAAATTTTACTCGTAATTCATTGAAATTAGTTCCATTTTGAATGAATCGAAGTGTAGTTTAAAACGAAAGAAACAGAGATGAAAAACTCCAAGTATTTTGAGAGTTATGATGGAAATAGTTAGACTCGCGCTTTGGTTTAGCAATTTACTGACCTACCTCCGATTGATTGACCATAACTCACTCAATTTTACTCGTAATTCATTGAAATTAGTTCCATTTCGAATGAATCGAAGTGTAGTTTAAAACGAAAGAAACAGAGATGAAAAACTCCAAGTATTTTGAGAGTTATGATGGAAATAGTTAGACTCGCGCTTTGGTTTAGCAATTTACTGACCTACCTCCGATTGATTGACCATAACTCACTCAATTGAACTCGTAATTCATTGAAATGAGTTTCATTTCGAAGAAATCGAAGTGTAGTTTAAAACGAAAGAAACGGAGATGAAAAACTCCAAGTATTTTGAGAGTTATGATGGAAATAGTTAGACTCGCGCTTTGGTTTAGCAATTTACTGACCTACCTCCGATTGATTGACAATAACTCACTAAATTTTACTAGTAATTCATTGAAATTAGTTTCATTTTGAATGAATCGAAGTGTAGTTTAAAACGAAAGAAACAGAGATGAAAAACTCCAAGTATTTTGAGAGTTATGATGGAAATAGTTAGACTCGCGCTTTGGTTTAGCAATTTACTGACATACCTCCGATTGATTGACCATAACTCACTCAATTTTACTCCTAATTCATTGAAATTAGTTCAATTTCGAAGGAATCGAAGTGTAGTTTAAAACGAAAGAAACGGAGATGAAAAACTTCAAGTATTTTGAGAGTTATGACGAAAATAGTTAGACTCGCGCTTTGGTTTAGCAATTTACTGACCTACCTCCGATTGATTGACCATAACTCACTCAATTTTACTCGTAATTCATTGAAATTAGTTCCATTTCGAAGGAATCGAAGTTTAGTTGAAAACGAAAGAAACGGAGATGAAAAACAACAAGTATTTTGAGACTTATGATGGAGGTTGTTAGACTCGCGCTTTGGTTTAGCAATTTACTCACTTACCTCCGATTGATTGACCATAACTCACTCAACTTAACTCGTAATTCATTGAAATTAGTTTCATTTCGAGAAATCTAAGTGTAGTTTAAAACGAAAGAAACGAAGATGAAAAACTCCAAGTATTTTGAGAGTTTTGATGGAAATAGTTAGACTCGCGCTTTGATTTAGCAATTTACTGACTTACCTCCGATTGATTGACCATAACTCACTCAATTTAACTCGTAATTCATTGAAATCAGTTTCATTTCGAAGGAATCGAAGTGTAGTTTAAAACGAAAGAAACGAAGATGAAAAACTCCAAGTATTTTGAGAGTTATGATGAAAATAGTTAGACTCGCGCTTTGGTTTAGCAATTTACTGACCTACCTCCGATTGATTGACCATAACTCACTCAATTTAACTCGTAATTCATTGAAATCAGTTTCATTTCGAAGGAATCGAAGTGTAGTTTAAAACGAAAGAAACAAAGATGAAAAACTCCAAGTATTTTGAGAGTTATGATGGAAATAGTTAGACTCGCGCTTTGGTTTAGCAATTTACTGACCTACCTCCGATTGATTGACCATAACTCACTCAATTGAACTCGTAATTCATTGAAATTAGTTTCATTTCGAAGAAATCGAAGTGTAGTTTAAAACGAAAGAAACGGAGATGAAAAACTACAAGTATTTTGAGAGTTATGATGAAAATAGTTAGACTCGCGCTTTGGTTTAGCAATTTACTGACCTACCTCCGATTGATTGACCATAACTCACTAAATTTAACTCATAATTCATTGAAATTAGTTTCATTTCGAACGAATCGAAGTGTAGTTTAAAACGAAAGAAACGGAGATGAAAAACTCCAAGTATTTTGAGAGTTATGATGGAAATAGTTAGATTCGCGCTTTGGTTTAGCAATTTACTGACCTACCTCCGATTGATTGACCATAACTAACTTAATTTAACTCGTAATTCATTGAAATTAGTTTCATTTCGAAGGAATCGAAGTGTAGTTTAAAACGAAAGAAACGGAGATGAAAAACTCCAAGTATTTTGAGAGTTATGATGGAAATAGTTAGACTCGCGCTTTGGTTTAGCAATTTACTGACCTACCTCCGATTGATTGACCATAACACACTCAATTTAACTCGTAATTCATTGAAATCAGTTTCATTTCGAAGGAATCGAAGTGTAGTTTAAAACGAAAGAAACAAAGATGAAAAACTCCAAGTATTTTGAGAGTTATGATGGAAATAGTTAGACTCGCGCTTTGGTTTAGCAATTTACTGACATACCTCCGATTGATTGACCATAACTCACTCAATTGAACTCGTAATTCATTGAAATTAGTTTCATTTCGAAGAAATCGAAGTGTAGTTTAAAACGAAAGAAACGGAGATGAAAAACTACAAGTATTTTGAGAGTTATGATGGAAATAGTTAGACTCGCGCTTTGGTTTTGCAATTTACTGACATACGTCCGATTGATTGATCATAACTCACTCAATTTAACTCGTAATTCATTGAAATTAGTTCCATTTCGAAGTAATCGAAGTGTAGTTTAAAACGAAAGAAACGGAGATGAAAAACTCCAAGTATTTTGAGAGTTATGATTGAAGTGGTTAGACTCGCGCTTTGGTTTAGCAATTTACTGACCTACCTTCGATTGATTGACCATAACTCACTCAGGTCAACTCGTAATTCATTGAAATTAGCTCCATTTCGAAGGAATCGAAGTGTAGTTTAAAACGAACGAAACGGAGATGAAAAACTACAAGTATTTTGAGAGTTATGATGAAAATAGTTAGACTCGCGCTTTGGTTTAGCAATTTACTGACCTACCTCCGATTGATTGACTATAACTCACTAAATTTAACTCGTAATTCATTGAAATTAGTTTCATTTCGAAGAAATCAAAGTGTAGTTTAAAACGAAAGAAACGGAGATGAAAAACATCAAGTATTTTAAGAGTTATGATGAAAATAGTTAGACTCGCGCTTTGGTTTAGCAATTTACTGACCTACCTCCGATTGATTGACCATAACTCACTCAATTTAACTCGTAATTCATTGAAATTAGTTCCATTTCGAATGAATCGAAGTGTAGTTTAAAACGAAAGAAACAGAGATGAAAAACTCTAAGTATTTTGAGAGTTATGATGGAAATAGTTAGACTCGCGCTTTGGTTTAGCAATTTACTGACCTATCTCCGATTGATTGACTATAACTCACTAAATTTAACTCGTAATTCATTGAAATTAGTTTTATTTCGAAGGAATCAAAGTTTAGTTTAAAACGAAAGAAACGGAGATGAAAAACATCAAGTATTTTAAGAGTTATGATGAAAATAATTAGACTCGCGCTTTGGTTTAGCAATTTACTGACCTACCTCCGATTGATTGACCATAACTCACTCAATTTTACTCGTAATTCATTGAAATTAGTTCCATTTCGAATGAATCGAAGTGTAGTTTAAAACGAAAGAAACAGAGATGAAAAACTCCAAGTATTTTGAGAGTTATGATGGAAATAGTTAGACTCGCGCTTTGGTTTAGCAATTTACTGACCTACCTCCGATTGATTGACCATAACTCACTCAATTGAACTCGTAATTCATTGAAATGAGTTTCATTTCGAAGAAATCGAAGTGTAGTTTAAAACGAAAGAAACGGAGATGAAAAACTCCAAGTATTTTGAGAGTTATGATGGAAATAGTTAGACTCGCGCTTTGGTTTAGCAATTTACTGACCTACCTCCGATTGATTGACAATAACTCACTAAATTTTACTAGTAATTCATTGAAATTAGTTCCATTTTGAATGAATCGAAGTGTAGTTTAAAACGAAAGAAACAGAGATGAAAAACTCCAAGTATTTTGAGAGTTATGATGGAAATAGTTAGACTCGCGCTTTGGTTTAGCAATTTACTGACATACCTCCGATTGATTGACCATAACTCACTCAATTTTACTCCTAATTCATTGAAATTAGTTCAATTTCGAAGGAATCGAAGTGTAGTTTAAAACGAAAGAAACGGAGATGAAAAACTTCAAGTATTTTGAGAGTTATGACGAAAATAGTTAGACTCGCGCTTTGGTTTAGCAATTTACTGACCTACCTCCGATTGATTGACCATAACTCACTCAATTTTACTCGTAATTCATTGAAATTAGTTCCATTTCGAAGGAATCGAAGTTTAGTTGAAAACGAAAGAAACGGAGATGAAAAACAACAAGTATTTTGAGACTTATGATGGAGGTTGTTAGACTCGCGCTTTGGTTTAGCAATTTACTCACTTACCTCCGATTGATTGACCATAACTCACTCAACTTAACTCGTAATTCATTGAAATTAGTTTCATTTCGAGAAATCTAAGTGTAGTTTAAAACGAAAGAAACGAAGATGAAAAACTCCAAGTATTTTGAGAGTTTTGATGGAAATAGTTAGACTCGCGCTTTGATTTAGCAATTTACTGACTTACCTCCGATTGATTGACCATAACTCACTCAATTTAACTCGTAATTCATTGAAATCAGTTTCATTTCGAAGGAATCGAAGTGTAGTTTAAAACGAAAGAAACGAAGATGAAAAACTCCAAGTATTTTGAGAGTTATGATGAAAATAGTTAGACTCGCGCTTTGGTTTAGCAATTTACTGACCTACCTCCGATTGATTGACCATAACTCACTCAATTTAACTCGTAATTCATTGAAATCAGTTTCATTTCGAAGGAATCGAAGTGTAGTTTAAAACGAAAGAAACAAAGATGAAAAACTCCAAGTATTTTGAGAGTTATGATGGAAATAGTTAGACTCGCGCTTTGGTTTAGCAATTTACTGACCTACCTCCGATTGATTGACCATAACTCACTCAATTGAACTCGTAATTCATTGAAATTAGTTTCATTTCGAAGAAATCGAAGTGTAGTTTAAAACGAAAGAAACGGAGATGAAAAACTACAAGTATTTTGAGAGTTATGATGAAAATAGTTAGACTCGCGCTTTGGTTTAGCAATTTACTGACCTACCTCCGATTGATTGACCATAACTCACTAAATTTAACTCATAATTCATTGAAATTAGTTTCATTTCGAACGAATCGAAGTGTAGTTTAAAACGAAAGAAACGGAGATGAAAAACTCCAAGTATTTTGAGAGTTATGATGGAAATAGTTAGATTCGCGCTTTGGTTTAGCAATTTACTGACCTACCTCCGATTGATTGACCATAACTAACTTAATTTAACTCGTAATTCATTGAAATTAGTTTCATTTCGAAGGAATCGAAGTGTAGTTTAAAACGAAAGAAACGGAGATGAAAAACTCCAAGTATTTTGAGAGTTATGATGGAAATAGTTAGACTCGCGCTTTGGTTTAGCAATTTACTGACCTACCTCCGATTGATTGACCATAACACACTCAATTTAACTCGTAATTCATTGAAATCAGTTTCATTTCGAAGGAATCGAAGTGTAGTTTAAAACGAAAGAAACAAAGATGAAAAACTCTAAGTATTTTGAGAGTTATGATGGAAATAGTTAGACTCGCGCTTTGGTTTAGCAATTTACTGACATACCTCCGATTGATTGACCATAACTCACTCAATTGAACTCGTAATTCATTGAAATTAGTTTCATTTCGAAGAAATCGAAGTGTAGTTTAAAACGAAAGAAACGGAGATGAAAAACTACAAGTATTTTGAGAGTTATGATGGAAATAGTTAGACTCGCGCTTTGGTTTTGCAATTTACTGACATACGTCCGATTGATTGATCATAACTCACTCAATTTAACTCGTAATTCATTGAAATTAGTTCCATTTCGAAGTAATCGAAGTGTAGTTTAAAACGAAAGAAACGGAGATGAAAAACTCTAAGTATTTTGAGAGTTATGATTGAAGTGGTTAGACTCGCGCTTTGGTTTAGCAATTTACTGACCTACCTTCGATTGATTGACCATAACTCACTCAGGTCAACTCGTAATTCATTGAAATTAGCTCCATTTCGAAGGAATCGAAGTGTAGTTTAAAACGAACGAAACGGAGATGAAAAACTACAAGTATTTTGAGAGTTATGATGAAAATAGTTAGACTCGCGCTTTGGTTTAGCAATTTACTGACCTACCTCCGATTGATTGACTATAACTCACTAAATTTAACTCGTAATTCATTGAAATTAGTTTCATTTCGAAGAAATCAAAGTGTAGTTTAAAACGAAAGAAACGGAGATGAAAAACATCAAGTATTTTAAGAGTTATGATGAAAATAGTTAGACTCGCGCTTTGGTTTAGCAATTTACTGACCTACCTCCGATTGATTGACCATAACTCACTCAATTTAACTCGTAATTCATTGAAATTAGTTCCATTTCGAATGAATCGAAGTGTAGTTTAAAACGAAAGAAACAGAGATGAAAAACTCTAAGTATTTTGAGAGTTATGATGGAAATAGTTAGACTCGCGCTTTGGTTTAGCAATTTACTGACCTACCTCTGATTGATTGACCATAACTCACTAAATTTTACTAGTAATTCATTGAAATTAGTTCCATTTCGAATGAATCGAAGTGTAGTTTAAAACGAAAGAAACAGAGATGAAAAACTCTAAGTATTTTGAGAGTTATGATGGAAATAGTTAGACTCGCGCTTTGGTTTAGCAATTTACTGACCTACCTCCGATTGATTGACTATAACTCACTAAATTTAACTCGTAATTCATTGAAATTAGTTTTATTTCGAAGGAATCAAAGTTTAGTTTAAAACGAAAGAAACGGAGATGAAAAACATCAAGTATTTTAAGAGTTATGATGAAAATAATTAGACTCGCGCTTTGGTTTAGCAATTTACTGACCTACCTCCGATTGATTGACCATAACTCACTCAATTTTACTCGTAATTCATTGAAATTAGTTCCATTTCGAATGAATCGAAGTGTAGTTTAAAACGAAAGAAACAGAGATGAAAAACTCCAAGTATTTTGAGAGTTATGATGGAAATAGTTAGACTCGCGCTTTGGTTTAGCAATTTACTGACCTACCTCCGATTGATTGACCATAACTCACTCAATTGAACTCGTAATTCATTGAAATGAGTTTCATTTCGAAGAAATCGAAGTGTAGTTTAAAACGAAAGAAACGGAGATGAAAAACTCCAAGTATTTTGAGAGTTATAATGGAAATAGTTAGACTCGCGCTTTGGTTTAGCAATTTACTGACCTACCTCCGATTGATTGACCATAACTCACTAAATTTTACTCGTAATTCATTGAAATTAGTTCCATTTCGAATGAATCGAAGTGTAGTTTAAAACGAAAGAAACAGAGATGAAAAACTCCAAGTATTTTGAGAGTTATGATGGAAATAGTTAGACTCGCGCTTTGGTTTAGCAATTTACTGACCTACCTCCGATTGATTGACCATAACTCACTCAATTGAACTCGTAATTCATTGAAATGAGTTTCATTTCGAAGAAATCGAAGTGTAGTTTAAAACGAAAGAAACGGAGATGAAAAACTCCAAGTATTTTGAGAGTTATGATGGAAATAGTTAGACTCGCGCTTTGGTTTAGCAATTTACTGACCTACCTCCGATTGATTGACCATAACTCACTAAATTTTACTAGTAATTCATTGAAATTAGTTCCATTTTGAATGAATCGAAGTGTAGTTTAAAACGAAAGAAACAGAGATGAAAAACTCCAAGTATTTTGAGAGTTATGATGGAAATAGTTAGACTCGCGCTTTGGTTTAGCAATTTACTGACATACCTCCGATTGATTGACCATAACTCACTCAATTTTACTCTTAATTCATTGAAATTAGTTCCATTTCGAAGGAATCAAAGTTTAGTTTAAAACGAAAGAAACGGAGATGAAAAACATCAAGTATTTTAAGAGTTATGATGAAAATAATTAGACTCGCGCTTTGGTTTAGCAATTTACTGACCTACCTCCGATTGATTGACCATAACTCACTCAATTTTACTCGTAATTCATTGAAATTAGTTCCATTTCGAATGAATCGAAGTGTAGTTTAAAACGAAAGAAACAGAGATGAAAAACTCTAAGTATTTTGAGAGTTATGATGGAAATAGTTAGACTCGCGCTTTGGTTTAGCAATTTACTGACCTACCTCCGATTGATTGACCATAACTCACTCAATTGAACTCTTAATTCATTGAAATGAGTTTCATTTCGAAGAAATCGAAGTGTAGTTTAAAACGAAAGAAACGGAGATGAAAAACTCCAAGTATTTTGAGAGTTATGATGGAAATAGTTAGACTCGCGCTTTGGTTTAGCAATTTACTGACCTACTTCCGATTGATTGACCATAACTCACTAAATTTTACTCGTAATTCATTGAAATTAGTTCCATTTTGAATGAATCGAAGTGTAGTTTAAAACGAAAGAAACAGAGATGAAAAACTCCAAGTATTTTGAGAGTTATGATGGAAATAGTTAGACTCGCGCTTTGGTTTAGCAATTTACTGACCTACCTCCGATTGATTGACCATAACTCACTCAATTTTACTCGTAATTCATTGAAATTAGTTCCATTTCGAATGAATCGAAGTGTAGTTTAAAACGAAAGAAACAGAGATGAAAAACTCCAAGTATTTTGAGAGTTATGATGGAAATAGTTAGACTCGCGCTTTGGTTTAGCAATTTACTGACCTACCTCCGATTGATTGACCATAACTCACTCAATTGAACTCGTAATTCATTGAAATGAGTTTCATTTCGAAGAAATCGAAGTGTAGTTTAAAACGAAAGAAACGGAGATGAAAAACTTCAAGTATTTTGAGAGTTATGATGGAAATAGTTAGACTCGCGCTTTGGTTTAGCAATTTACTGACCTACCTCCGATTGATTGACAATAACTCACTAAATTTTACTAGTAATTCATTGAAATTAGTTCCATTTTGAATGAATCGAAGTGTAGTTTAAAACGAAAGAAACAGAGATGAAAAACTCGAAGTATTTTGAGAGTTATGATGGAAATAGTTAGACTCGCGCTTTGGTTTAGCAATTTACTGACATACCTCCGATTGATTGACCATAACTCACTCAATTTTACTCCTAATTCATTGAAATTAGTTCAATTTCGAAGGAATCGAAGTGTAGTTTAAAACGAAAGAAACGGAGATGAAAAACTTCAAGTATTTTGAGAGTTATGACGAAAATAGTTAGACTCGCGCTTTGGTTTAGCAATTTACTGACCTACCTCCGATTGATTGACCATAACTCACTCAATTTTACTCGTAATTCATTGAAATTAGTTCCATTTCGAAGGAATCGAAGTTTAGTTGAAAACGAAAGAAACGGAGATGAAAAACAACAAGTATTTTGAGACTTATGATGGAGGTTGTTAGACTCGCGCTTTGGTTTAGCAATTTACTCACTTACCTCCGATTGATTGACCATAACTCACTCAACTTAACTCGTAATTCATTGAAATTAGTTTCATTTCGAGAAATCTAAGTGTAGTTTAAAACGAAAGAAACGAAGATGAAAAACTCCAAGTATTTTGAGAGTTTTGATGGAAATAGTTAGACTCGCGCTTTGATTTAGCAATTTACTGACTTACCTCCGATTGATTGACCATAACTCACTCAATTTAACTCGTAATTCATTGAAATCAGTTTCATTTCGAAGGAATCGAAGTGTAGTTTAAAACGAAAGAAACGAAGATGAAAAACTCCAAGTATTTTGAGAGTTATGATGAAAATAGTTAGACTCGCGCTTTGGTTTAGCAATTTACTGACCTACCTCCGATTGATTGACCATAACTCACTCAATTTAACTCGTAATTCATTGAAATCAGTTTCATTTCGAAGGAATCGAAGTGTAGTTTAAAACGAAAGAAACAAAGATGAAAAACTCCAAGTATTTTGAGAGTTATGATGGAAATAGTTAGACTCGCGCTTTGGTTTAGCAATTTACTGACCTACCTCCGATTGATTGACCATAACTCACTCAATTGAACTCGTAATTCATTGAAATTAGTTTCATTTCGAAGAAATCGAAGTGTAGTTTAAAACGAAAGAAACGGAGATGAAAAACTACAAGTATTTTGAGAGTTATGATGAAAATAGTTAGACTCGCGCTTTGGTTTAGCAATTTACTGACCTACCTCCGATTGATTGACCATAACTCACTAAATTTAACTCATAATTCATTGAAATTAGTTTCATTTCGAACGAATCGAAGTGTAGTTTAAAACGAAAGAAACGGAGATGAAAAACTCCAAGTATTTTGAGAGTTATGATGGAAATAGTTAGATTCGCGCTTTGGTTTAGCAATTTACTGACCTACCTCCGATTGATTGACCATAACTAACTTAATTTAACTCGTAATTCATTGAAATTAGTTTCATTTCGAAGGAATCGAAGTGTAGTTTAAAACGAAAGAAACGGAGATGAAAAACTCCAAGTATTTTGAGAGTTATGATGGAAATAGTTAGACTCGCGCTTTGGTTTAGCAATTTACTGACCTACCTCCGATTGATTGACCATAACACACTCAATTTAACTCGTAATTCATTGAAATCAGTTTCATTTCGAAGGAATCGAAGTGTAGTTTAAAACGAAAGAAACAAAGATGAAAAACTCCAAGTATTTTGAGAGTTATGATGGAAATAGTTAGACTCGCGCTTTGGTTTAGCAATTTACTGACATACCTCCGATTGATTGACCATAACTCACTCAATTGAACTCGTAATTCATTGAAATTAGTTTCATTTCGAAGAAATCGAAGTGTAGTTTAAAACGAAAGAAACGGAGATGAAAAACTACAAGTATTTTGAGAGTTATGATGGAAATAGTTAGACTCGCGCTTTGGTTTTGCAATTTACTGACATACGTCCGATTGATTGATCATAACTCACTCAATTTAACTCGTAATTCATTGAAATTAGTTCCATTTCGAAGTAATCGAAGTGTAGTTTAAAACGAAAGAAACGGAGATGAAAAACTCCAAGTATTTTGAGAGTTATGATTGAAGTGGTTAGACTCGCGCTTTGGTTTAGCAATTTACTGACCTACCTTCGATTGATTGACCATAACTCACTCAGGTCAACTCGTAATTCATTGAAATTAGCTCCATTTCGAAGGAATCGAAGTGTAGTTTAAAACGAACGAAACGGAGATGAAAAACTACAAGTATTTTGAGAGTTATGATGAAAATAGTTAGACTCGCGCTTTGGTTTAGCAATTTACTGACCTACCTCCGATTGATTGACTATAACTCACTAAATTTAACTCGTAATTCATTGAAATTAGTTTCATTTCGAAGAAATCAAAGTGTAGTTTAAAACGAAAGAAACGGAGATGAAAAACATCAAGTATTTTAAGAGTTATGATGAAAATAGTTAGACTCGCGCTTTGGTTTAGCAATTTACTGACCTACCTCCGATTGATTGACCATAACTCACTCAATTTAACTCGTAATTCATTGAAATTAGTTCCATTTCGAATGAATCGAAGTGTAGTTTAAAACGAAAGAAACAGAGATGAAAAACTCTAAGTATTTTGAGAGTTATGATGGAAATAGTTAGACTCGCGCTTTGGTTTAGCAATTTACTGACCTACCTCCGATTGATTGACTATAACTCACTAAATTTAACTCGTAATTCATTGAAATTAGTTTTATTTCGAAGGAATCAAAGTTTAGTTTAAAACGAAAGAAACGGAGATGAAAAACATCAAGTATTTTAAGAGTTATGATGAAAATAATTAGACTCGCGCTTTGGTTTAGCAATTTACTGACCTACCTCCGATTGATTGACCATAACTCACTCAATTTTACTCGTAATTCATTGAAATTAGTTCCATTTCGAATGAATCGAAGTGTAGTTTAAAACGAAAGAAACAGAGATGAAAAACTCCAAGTATTTTGAGAGTTATGATGGAAATAGTTAGACTCGCGCTTTGGTTTAGCAATTTACTGACCTACCTCCGATTGATTGACCATAACTCACTCAATTGAACTCGTAATTCATTGAAATGAGTTTCATTTCGAAGAAATCGAAGTGTAGTTTAAAACGAAAGAAACGGAGATGAAAAACTCCAAGTATTTTGAGAGTTATGATGGAAATAGTTAGACTCGCGCTTTGGTTTAGCAATTTACTGACCTACCTCCGATTGATTGACCATAACTCACTAAATTTTACTCGTAATTCATTGAAATTAGTTCCATTTCGAATGAATCGAAGTGTAGTTTAAAACGAAAGAAACAGAGATGAAAAACTCCAAGTATTTTGAGAGTTATGATGGAAATAGTTAGACTCGCGCTTTGGTTTAGCAATTTACTGACCTACCTCCGATTGATTGACCATAACTCACTCAATTGAACTCGTAATTCATTGAAATGAGTTTCATTTCGAAGAAATCGAAGTGTAGTTTAAAACGAAAGAAACGGAGATGAAAAACTCCAAGTATTTTGAGAGTTATGATGGAAATAGTTAGACTCGCGCTTTGGTTTAGCAATTTACTGACCTACCTCCGATTGATTGACCATAACTCACTAAATTTTACTAGTAATTCATTGAAATTAGTTCCATTTTGAATGAATCGAAGTGTAGTTTAAAACGAAAGAAACAGAGATGAAAAACTCCAAGTATTTTGAGAGTTATGATGGAAATAGTTAGACTCGCGCTTTGGTTTAGCAATTTACTGACATACCTCCGATTGATTGACCATAACTCACTCAATTTTACTCTTAATTCATTGAAATTAGTTCCATTTCGAAGGAATCAAAGTTTAGTTTAAAACGAAAGAAACGGAGATGAAAAACATCAAGTATTTTAAGAGTTATGATGAAAATAATTAGACTCGCGCTTTGGTTTAGCAATTTACTGACCTACCTCCGATTGATTGACCATAACTCACTCAATTTTACTCGTAATTCATTGAAATTAGTTCCATTTCGAATGAATCGAAGTGTAGTTTAAAACGAAAGAAACAGAGATGAAAAACTCTAAGTATTTTGAGAGTTATGATGGAAATAGTTAGACTCGCGCTTTGGTTTAGCAATTTACTGACCTACCTCCGATTGATTGACCATAACTCACTCAATTGAACTCTTAATTCATTGAAATGAGTTTCATTTCGAAGAAATCGAAGTGTAGTTTAAAACGAAAGAAACGGAGATGAAAAACTCCAAGTATTTTGAGAGTTATGATGGAAATAGTTAGACTCGCGCTTTGGTTTAGCAATTTACTGACCTACTTCCGATTGATTGACCATAACTCACTAAATTTTACTCGTAATTCATTGAAATTAGTTCCATTTTGAATGAATCGAAGTGTAGTTTAAAACGAAAGAAACAGAGATGAAAAACTCCAAGTATTTTGAGAGTTATGATGGAAATAGTTAGACTCGCGCTTTGGTTTAGCAATTTACTGACCTACCTCCGATTGATTGACCATAACTCACTCAATTTTACTCGTAATTCATTGAAATTAGTTCCATTTCGAATGAATCGAAGTGTAGTTTAAAACGAAAGAAACAGAGATGAAAAACTCCAAGTATTTTGAGAGTTATGATGGAAATAGTTAGACTCGCGCTTTGGTTTAGCAATTTACTGACCTACCTCCGATTGATTGACCATAACTCACTCAATTGAACTCGTAATTCATTGAAATGAGTTTCATTTCGAAGAAATCGAAGTGTAGTTTAAAACGAAAGAAACGGAGATGAAAAACTCCAAGTATTTTGAGAGTTATGATGGAAATAGTTAGACTCGCGCTTTGGTTTAGCAATTTACTGACCTACCTCCGATTGATTGACAATAACTCACTAAATTTTACTAGTAATTCATTGAAATTAGTTCCATTTTGAATGAATCGAAGTGTAGTTTAAAACGAAAGAAACAGAGATGAAAAACTCCAAGTATTTTGAGAGTTATGATGGAAATAGTTAGACTCGCGCTTTGGTTTAGCAATTTACTGACATACCTCCGATTGATTGACCATAACTCACTCAATTTTACTCCTAATTCATTGAAATTAGTTCAATTTCGAAGGAATCGAAGTGTAGTTTAAAACGAAAGAAACGGAGATGAAAAACTTCAAGTATTTTGAGAGTTATGACGAAAATAGTTAGACTCGCGCTTTGGTTTAGCAATTTACTGACCTACCTCCGATTGATTGACCATAACTCACTCAATTTTACTCGTAATTCATTGAAATTAGTTCCATTTCGAAGGAATCGAAGTTTAGTTGAAAACGAAAGAAACGGAGATGAAAAACAACAAGTATTTTGAAACTTATGATGGAGGTTGTTAGACTCGCGCTTTGGTTTAGCAATTTACTCACTTACCTCCGATTGATTGACCATAACTCACTCAACTTAACTCGTAATTCATTGAAATTAGTTTCATTTCGAGAAATCTAAGTGTAGTTTAAAACGAAAGAAACGAAGATGAAAAACTCCAAGTATTTTGAGAGTTTTGATGGAAATAGTTAGACTCGCGCTTTGATTTAGCAATTTACTGACTTACCTCCGATTGATTGACCATAACTCACTCAATTTAACTCGTAATTCATTGAAATCAGTTTCATTTCGAAGGAATCGAAGTGTAGTTTAAAACGAAAGAAACGAAGATGAAAAACTCCAAGTATTTTGAGAGTTATGATGAAAATAGTTAGACTCGCGCTTTGGTTTAGCAATTTACTGACCTACCTCCGATTGATTGACCATAACTCACTCAATTTAACTCGTAATTCATTGAAATCAGTTTCATTTCGAAGGAATCGAAGTGTAGTTTAAAACGAAAGAAACAAAGATGAAAAACTCCAAGTATTTTGAGAGTTATGATGGAAATAGTTAGACTCGCGCTTTGGTTTAGCAATTTACTGACCTACCTCCGATTGATTGACCATAACTCACTCAATTGAACTCGTAATTCATTGAAATTAGTTTCATTTCGAAGAAATCGAAGTGTAGTTTAAAACGAAAGAAACGGAGATGAAAAACTACAAGTATTTTGAGAGTTATGATGAAAATAGTTAGACTCGCGCTTTGGTTTAGCAATTTACTGACCTACCTCCGATTGATTGACCATAACTCACTAAATTTAACTCATAATTCATTGAAATTAGTTTCATTTCGAACGAATCGAAGTGTAGTTTAAAACGAAAGAAACGGAGATGAAAAACTCCAAGTATTTTGAGAGTTATGATGGAAATAGTTAGATTCGCGCTTTGGTTTAGCAATTTACTGACCTACCTCCGATTGATTGACCATAACTAACTTAATTTAACTCGTAATTCATTGAAATTAGTTTCATTTCGAAGGAATCGAAGTGTAGTTTAAAACGAAAGAAACGGAGATGAAAAACTCCAAGTATTTTGAGAGTTATGATGGAAATAGTTAGACTCGCGCTTTGGTTTAGCAATTTACTGACCTACCTCCGATTGATTGACCATAACACACTCAATTTAACTCGTAATTCATTGAAATCAGTTTCATTTCGAAGGAATCGAAGTGTAGTTTAAAACGAAAGAAACAAAGATGAAAAACTCCAAGTATTTTGAGAGTTATGATGGAAATAGTTAGACTCGCGCTTTGGTTTAGCAATTTACTGACATACCTCCGATTGATTGACCATAACTCACTCAATTGAACTCGTAATTCATTGAAATGAGTTTCATTTCGAAGAAATCGAAGTGTAGTTTAAAACGAAAGAAACGGAGATGAAAAACTCCAAGTATTTTGAGAGTTATGATGGAAATAGTTAGACTCGCGCTTTGGTTTAGCAATTTACTGACCTACCTCCGATTGATTGACAATAACTCACTAAATTTTACTAGTAATTCATTGAAATTAGTTCCATTTTGAATGAATCGAAGTGTAGTTTAAAACGAAAGAAACAGAGATGAAAAACTCCAAGTATTTTGAGAGTTATGATGGAAATAGTTAGACTCGCGCTTTGGTTTAGCAATTTACTGACATACCTCCGATTGATTGACCATAACTCACTCAATTTTACTCCTAATTCATTGAAATTAGTTCCATTTCGAAGGAATCGAAGTGTAGTTTAAAACGAAAGAAACGGAGATGAAAAACTTCAAGTATTTTGAGAGTTATGACGAAAATAGTTAGACTCGCGCTTTGGTTTAGCAATTTACTGACCTACCTCCGATTGATTGACCATAACTCACTCAATTTTACTCGTAATTCATTGAAATTAGTTCCATTTCGAAGGAATCGAAGTTTAGTTGAAAACGAAAGAAACGGAGATGAAAAACAACAAGTATTTTGAGACTTATGATGGAGGTTGTTAGACTCGCGCTTTGGTTTAGCAATTTACTCACTTACCTCCGATTGATTGACCATAACTCACTCAACTTAACTCGTAATTCATTGAAATTAGTTTCATTTCGAGAAATCTAAGTGTAGTTTAAAACGAAAGAAACGAAGATGAAAAACTCCAAGTATTTTGAGAGTTTTGATGGAAATAGTTAGACTCGCGCTTTGATTTAGCAATTTACTGACTTACCTCCGATTGATTGACCATAACTCACTTAATTTAACTCGTAATTCATTGAAATCAGTTTCATTTCGAAGGAATCGAAGTGTAGTTTAAAACGAAAGAAACGAAGATGAAAAACTCCAAGTATTTTGAGAGTTATGATGGAAATAGTTAGACTCGCGCTTTGGTTTAGCAATTTACTGACCTACCTCCGATTGATTGACTATAACTCACTAAATTTAACTCGTAATTCATTGAAATTAGTTTTATTTCGAAGGAATCAAAGTTTAGTTTAAAACGAAAGAAACGGAGATGAAAAACATCAAGTATTTTAAGAGTTATGATGAAAATAATTAGACTCGCGCTTTGGTTTAGCAATTTACTGACCTACCTCCGATTGATTGACCATAACTCACTCAATTTTACTCGTAATTCATTGAAATTAGTTCCATTTCGAATGAATCGAAGTGTAGTTTAAAACGAAAGAAACAAAGATGAAAAACTCCAAGTATTTTGAGAGTTATGATGGAAATAGTTAGACTCGCGCTTTGGTTTAGCAATTTACTGACCTACCTCCGATTGATTGACCATAACTCATTCAATTGAACTCGTAATTCATTGAAATGAGTTTCATTTCGAAGAAATCGAAGTGTAGTTTAAAACGAAAGAAACGGAGATGAAAAACTCCAAGTATTTTGAGAGTTATGATGGAAATAGTTAGACTCGCGCTTTGGTTTAGCAATTTACTGACCTACCTCCGATTGATTGACCATAACTCACTAAATTTTACTCGTAATTCATTGAAATTAGTTCCATTTTGAATGAATCGAAGTGTAGTTTAAAACGAAAGAAACAGAGATGAAAAACTCCAAGTATTTTGAGAGTTATGATGGAAATAGTTAGACTCGCGCTTTGGTTTAGCAATTTACTGACCTACCTCCGATTGATTGACCATAACTCACTCAATTTTACTCGTAATTCATTGAAATTAGTTCCATTTCGAATGAATAGAAGTGTATTTTAAAACGAAAGAAACAGAGATGAAAAACTCCAAGTATTTTGAGAGTTATGATGGAAATAGTTAGACTCGCGCTTTGGTTTAGCAATTTACTGACCTACCTCCGATTGATTGACCATAACTCACTCAATTGAACTCGTAATTCATTGAAATGAGTTTCATTTCGAAGAAATCGAAGTGAAGTTTAAAACGAAATAAACGGAGATGAAAAACTCCAAGTATTTTGAGAGTTATGATGGAAATAGTTAGACTCGCGCTTTGGTTTAGCAATTTACTGACCTACCTCTGATTGATTGACCATAACTCACTAAATTTTACTAGTAATTCATTGAAATTAGTTCCATTTTGAATGAATCGAAGTGTAGTTTAAAACGAAAGAAACAGAGATGAAAAACTCCAAGTATTTTGAGAGTTATGATGGAAATAGTTAGACTCGCGCTTTGGTTTAGCAATTTACTGACATACCTCCGATTGATTGACCATAACTCACTCAATTTTACTCCTAATTCATTGAAATTAGTTCAATTTCGAAGGAATCAAAGTTTAGTTTAAAACGAAAGAAATGGAGATGAAAAACATCAAGTATTTTAAGAGTTATGATGAAAATAATTAGACTCGCGCTTTGGTTTAGCAATTTACTGACTTACCTCCGATTGATTGACCATAACTCACTCAATTTTACTCGTAATTCATTGAAATTAGTTCCATTTCGAATGAATCGAAGTGTAGTTTAAAACGAAAGAAACAGAGTTGAAAAACTCCAAGTATTTTGAGAGTTATGATGGAAATAGTTAGACTCGCGCTTTGGTTTAGCAATTTACTGACCTACCTCCGATTGATTGACCATAACTCACTCAATTGAACTCTTAATTCATTGAAATGAGTTTCATTTTGAAGAAATCAAAGTGTAGTTTAAAACGAAAGAAACGGAGATGAAAAACTCCAAGTATTTTGAGAGTTATGATGGAAATAGTTAGACTCGCGCTTTGGTTTAGCAATTTACTGACCTACCTCCGATTGATTGACCATAACTCACTCAATTGAACTCTTAATTCATTGAAATGAGTTTCATTTCGAAGAAATCGAAGTGTAGTTTAAAACGAAAGAAACGGAGATGAAAAACATCAAGTATTTTAAGAGTTATGATGAAAATAGTTAGACTCGCGCTTTGGTTTAGCAATTTACTGACATACCTCCGATTGATTGACCATAACTCACTCAATTTTACTCGTAATTCATTAAAATTAGTTACATTTCGAATGAATCGAAGTATAGTTTAAAACGAAAGAAACAGAGATGAAAAACTCCAAGTATTTTGAGAGTTATGATGGAAATAGTTAGACTCGCGCTTTGGTTTTGCAATTTACTGACATACGTCCGATTGATTGATCATAACTCACTCAATTTAACTCGTAATTCATTGAAATTAGTTCCATTTCGAAGTAATCGAAGTGTAGTTTAAAACGAAAGAAACGGAGATGAAAAACTCCAAGTATTTTGAGAGTTATGATGGAAATAGTTAGACTCGCGCTTTGGTTTAGCAATTTACTGACCTACCTCCGATTGATTAACCATAACTCACTAAATTTTACTCGTAATTCATTGAAATTAGTTCCATTTCGAATGAATCGAAGTGTAGTTTAAAACGAAAGAAACAGAGATGAAAAACTCCAAGTATTTTGAGAGTTATGATGGAAATAGTTAGACTCGCGCTTTGGTTTAGCAATTTACTGACCTACCTCCGATTGATTGACCATAACTCACTCAATTGAACTCGTAATTCATTGAAATGAGTTTCATTTCGAAGAAATCGAAGTGTAGTTTAAAACGAAAGAAACGGAGATGAAAAACTCCAAGTATTTTGAGAGTTATGATGAAAATAGTTAGACTCGCGCTTTGGTTTAGCAATTTACTGACCTACCTCCGATTGATTGACCATAACTCACTAAATTTTACTAGTAATTCATTGAAATTAGTTCCATTTTGAATGAATCGAAGTATAGTTTAAAACGAAAGAAACAGAGATGAAAAACTCCAAGTATTTTGAGAGTTATGATGGAAATAGTTAGACTCGCGCTTTGGTTTAGCAATTTACTGACATACCTCCGATTGATTGACCATAACTCACTCAATTTTACTCCTAATTCATTGAAATTAGTTCCATTTCGAAGGAATCAAAGTTTAGTTTAAAACGAAAGAAACGGAGATGAAAAACATCAAGTATTTTAAGAGTTATGATGAAAATAATTAGACTCGCGCTTTGGTTTAGCAATTTACTGACCTACCTCCGATTGATTGACCATAACTCACTCAATTTTACTCGTAATTCATTGAAATTAGTTCCATTTCGAATGAATCGAAGTGTAGTTTAAAACGAAAGAAACAGAGATGAAAAACTCTAAGTATTTTGAGAGTTATGATGGAAATAGTTAGACTCGCGCTTTGGTTTAGCAATTTACTGACCTACCTCCGATTGATTGACCATAACTCACTCAATTGAACTCTTAATTCATTGAAATGAGTTTCATTTCGAAGAAATCGAAGTGTAGTTTAAAACGAAAGAAACGGAGATGAAAAACTCCAAGTATTTTGAGAGTTATGATGGAAATAGTTAGACTCGCGCTTTGGTTTAGCAATTTACTGACCTACTTCCGATTGATTGACCATAACTCACTAAATTTTACTCGTAATTCATTGAAATTAGTTCCATTTTGAATGAATCGAAGTGTAGTTTAAAACGAAAGAAACAGAGATGAAAAACTCCAAGTATTTTGAGAGTTATGATGGAAATAGTTAGACTCGCGCTTTGGTTTAGCAATTTACTGACCTACCTCCGATTGATTGACCATAACTCACTCAATTTTACTCGTAATTCATTGAAATTAGTTCCATTTCGAATGAATCGAAGTGTAGTTTAAAACGAAAGAAACAGAGATGAAAAACTCCAAGTATTTTGAGAGTTATGATGGAAATAGTTAGACTCGCGCTTTGGTTTAGCAATTTACTGACCTACCTCCGATTGATTGACCATAACTCACTCAATTGAACTCGTAATTCATTGAAATGAGTTTCATTTCGAAGAAATCGAAGTGTAGTTTAAAACGAAAGAGACGGAGATGAAAAACTCCAAGTATTTTGAGAGTTATGATGGAAATAGTTAGACTCGCGCTTTGGTTTAGCAATTTACTGACCTACCTCCGATTGATTGACAATAACTCACTAAATTTTACTAGTAATTCATTGAAATTAGTTCCATTTTGAATGAATCGAAGTGTAGTTTAAAACGAAAGAAACAGAGATGAAAAACTCCAAGTATTTTGAGAGTTATGATGGAAATAGTTAGACTCGCGCTTTGGTTTAGCAATTTACTGACATACCTCCGATTGATTGACCATAACTCACTCAAATTTACTCCTAATTCATTGAAATTAGTTCCATTTCGAAGGAATCGAAGTGTAGTTTAAAACGAAAGAAACGGAGATGAAAAACTTCAAGTATTTTGAGAGTTATGACGAAAATAGTTAGACTCGCGCTTTGGTTTAGCAATTTACTGACCTACCTCCGATTGATTGACCATAACTCACTCAATTTTACTCGTAATTCATTGAAATTAGTTCCATTTCGAAGGAATCGAAGTTTAGTTGAAAACGAAAGAAACGGAGATGAAAAACAACAAGTATTTTGAGACTTATGATGGAGGTTGTTAGACTCGCGCTTTGGTTTAGCAATTTACTCACTTACCTCCGATTGATTGACCATAACTCACTCAACTTAACTCGTAATTCATTGAAATTAGTTTCATTTCGAGAAATCTAAGTGTAGTTTAAAACGAAAGAAACGAAGATGAAAAACTCCAAGTATTTTGAGAGTTTTGATGGAAATAGTTAGACTCGCGCTTTGGTTTAGCAATTTACTGACCTACCTCCGATTGATTGACCATAACTCACTCAATTTTACTCGTAATTCATTGAAATTAGTTCCATTTCGAATGAATAGAAGTGTAGTTTAAAACGAAAGAAACAGAGATGAAAAACTCCAAGTATTTTGAGAGTTATGATGGAAATAGTTAGACTCGCGCTTTGGTTTAGCAATTTACTGACCTACCTCCGATTGATTGACCATAACTCACTCAATTGAACTCGTAATTCATTTAAATGAGTTTCATTTCGAAGAAATCGAAGTGAAGTTTAAAACGAAATAAACGGAGATGAAAAACTCCAAGTATTTTGAGAGTTATGATTGAAATAGTTAGACTCGCGCTTTGGTTTAGCAATTTACTGACCTACCTCCGATTGATTGACCATAACTCACTAAATTTTACTAGTAATTCATTGAAATTAGTTCCATTTTGAATGAATCGAAGTGTAGTTTAAAACGAAAGAAACAGAGATGAAAAACTCCAAGTATTTTGAGAGTTATGATGGAAATAGTTAGACTCGCGCTTTGGTTTAGCAATTTACTGACATACCTCCGATTGATTGACCATAACTCACTCAATTTTACTCCTAATTCATTGAAATTAGTTCAATTTCGAAGGAATCAAAGTTTAGTTTAAAACGAAAGAAACGGAGATGAAAAACATCAAGTATTTTAAGAGTTATGATGAAAATAATTAGACTCGCGCTTTGGTTTAGCAATTTACTGACCTACCTCCGATTGATTGACCATAACTCACTCAATTTTACTCGTAATTCATTGAAATTAGTTCCATTTCGAATGAATCGTAGTGTAGTTTAAAACGAAAGAAACAGAGTTGAAAAACTCCAAGTATTTTGAGAGTTATGATGGAAATAGTTAGACTCGCGCTTTGGTTTAGCAATTTACTGACCTACCTCCGATTGATTGACCATAACTCACTCAATTGAACTCTTAATTCATTGAAATGAGTTTCATTTCGAAGAAATCAAAGTGTAGTTTAAAACGAAAGAAACGGAGATGAAAAACTCCAAGTATTTTGAGAGTTATGATGGAAATAGTTAGACTCGCGCTTTGGTTTAGCAATTTACTGACCTACCTCCGATTGATTGACCATAACTCACTCAATTGAACTCTTAATTCATTGAAATGAGTTTCATTTCGAAGAAATCGAAGTGTAGTTTAAAACGAAAGAAACGGAGATGAAAAACATCAAGTATTTTAAGAGTTATGATGAAAATAGTTAGACTCGCGCTTTGGTTTAGCAATTTACTGACATACCTCCGATTGATTGACCATAACTCACTCAATTTTACTCGTAATTCATTGAAATTAGTTGCATTTCGAATGAATCGAAGTCTAGTTTAAAATGAAAGAAACAGAGATGAAAAACTCCAAGTATTTTGAGAGTTATGATGGAAATAGTTAGACTCGCGCTTTGGTTTTGCAATTTACTGACATACGTCCGATTGATTGATCATAACTCACTCAATTTAACTCGTAATTCATTGAAATTAGTTCCATTTCGAAGTAATCGAAGTGTAGTTTAAAACGAAAGAAACGGAGATGAAAAACTCCAAGTATTTTGAGAGTTATGATGGAAATAGTTAGACTCGCGCTTTGGTTTAGCAATTTACTGACCTACCTCCGATTGATTGACCATAACTCACTAAATTTTACTCGTAATTCATTGAAATTAGTTCCATTTCGAATGAATCGAAGTGTAGTTTAAAACGAAAGAAACAGAGATGAAAAACTCCAAGTATTTTGAGAGTTATGATGGAAATAGTTAGACTCGCGCTTTGGTTTAGCAATTTACTGACCTACCTCCGATTGATTGACCATAACTCACTCAATTGAACTCGTAATTCATTGAAATGAGTTTCATTTCGAAGAAATCGAAGTGTAGTTTAAAACGAAAGAAACGGAGATGAAAAACTCCAAGTATTTTGAGAGTTATGATGGAAATAGTTAGACTCGCGCTTTGGTTTAGCAATTTACTGACCTACCTCCGATTGATTGACCATAACTCACTAAATTTTACTAGTAATTCATTGAAATTAGTTCCATTTTGAATGAATCGAAGTGTAGTTTAAAACGAAAGAAACAGAGATGAAAAACTCCAAGTATTTTGAGAGTTATGATGGAAATAGTTAGACTCGCGCTTTGGTTTAGCAATTTACTGACATACCTCCGATTGATTGACCATAACTCACTCAATTTTACTCCTAATTCATTGAAATTAGTTCAATTTCGAAGGAATCAAAGTTTAGTTTAAAACGAAAGAAACGGAGATGAAAAACATCAAGTATTTTAAGAGTTATGATGAAAATAATTAGACTCGCGCTTTGGTTTAGCAATTTACTGACCTACCTCCGATTGATTGACCATAACTCACTCAATTTTACTCGTAATTCATTGAAATTAGTTCCATTTCGAATGAATCGAAGTGTAGTTTAAAACGAAAGAAACAGAGTTGAAAAACTCCAAGTATTTTGAGAGTTATGATGGAAATAGTTAGACTCGCGCTTTGGTTTAGCAATTTACTGACCTACCTCCGATTGATTGACCATAACTCACTCAATTGAACTCTTAATTCATTGAAATGAGTTTCATTTCGAAGAAATCAAAGTGTAGTTTAAAACGAAAGAAACGGAGATGAAAAACTCCAAGTATTTTGAGAGTTATGATGGAAATAGTTAGACTCGCGCTTTGGTTTAGCAATTTACTGACCTACCTCCGATTGATTGACCATAACTCACTCAATTGAACTCTTAATTCATTGAAATGAGTTTCATTTCGAAGAAATCGAAGTGTAGTTTAAAACGAAAGAAACGGAGATGAAAAACATCAAGTATTTTAAGAGTTATGATGAAAATAGTTAGACTCGCGCTTTGGTTTAGCAATTTACTGACATACCTCCGATTGATTGACCATAACTCACTCAATTTTACTCGTAATTCATTGAAATTAGTTGCATTTCGAATGAATCGAAGTCTAGTTTAAAATGAAAGAAACAGAGATGAAAAACTCCAAGTATTTTGAGAGTTATGATGGAAATAGTTAGACTCGCGCTTTGGTTTTGCAATTTACTGACATACGTCCGATTGATTGATCATAACTCACTCAATTTAACTCGTAATTCATTGAAATTAGTTCCATTTCGAAGTAATCGAAGTGTAGTTTAAAACGAAAGAAACGGAGATGAAAAACTCCAAGTATTTTGAGAGTTATGATGGAAATAGTTAGACTCGCGCTTTGGTTTAGCAATTTACTGACCTACCTCCGATTGATTGACCATAACTCACTAAATTTTACTCGTAATTCATTGAAATTAGTTCCATTTCGAATGAATCGAAGTGTAGTTTAAAACGAAAGAAACAGAGATGAAAAACTCCAAGTATTTTGAGAGTTATGATGGAAATAGTTAGACTCGCGCTTTGGTTTAGCAATTTACTGACCTACCTCCGATTGATTGACCATAACTCACTCAATTGAACTCGTAATTCATTGAAATGAGTTTCATTTCGAAGAAATCGAAGTGTAGTTTAAAACGAAAGAAACGGAGATGAAAAACTCCAAGTATTTTGAGAGTTATGATGGAAATAGTTAGACTCGCGCTTTGGTTTAGCAATTTACTGACCTACCTCCGATTGATTGACCATAACTCACTAAATTTTACTAGTAATTCATTGAAATTAGTTCCATTTTGAATGAATCGAAGTGTAGTTTAAAACGAAAGAAACAGAGATGAAAAACTCCAAGTATTTTGAGAGTTATGATGGAAATAGTTAGACTCGCGCTTTGGTTTAGCAATTTACTGACATACCTCCGATTGATTGACCATAACTCACTCAATTTTACTCCTAATTCATTGAAATTAGTTCCATTTCGAAGGAATCAAAGTTTAGTTTAAAACGAAAGAAACGGAGATGAAAAACATCAAGTATTTTAAGAGTTATGATGAAAATAATTAGACTCGCGCTTTGGTTTAGCAATTTACTGACCTACCTCCGATTGATTGACCATAACTCACTCAATTTTACTCGTAATTCATTGAAATTAGTTCCATTTCGAATGAATCGAAGTGTAGTTTAAAACGAAAGAAACAGAGATGAAAAACTCTAAGTATTTTGAGAGTTATGATGGAAATAGTTAGACTCACGCTTTGGTTTAGCAATTTACTGACCTACCTTCGATTGATTGACCATAACTCACTCAATTGAACTCTTAATTCATTGAAATGAGTTTCATTTCGAAGAAATCGAAGTGTAGTTTAAAACGAAAGAAACGGAGATGAAAAACTCCAAGTATTTTGAGAGTTATGATGGAAATAGTTAGACTCGCGCTTTGGTTTAGCAATTTACTGACCTACTTCCGATTGATTGACCATAACTCACTAAATTTTACTCGTAATTCATTGAAATTAGTTCCATTTTGAATGAATCGAAGTGTAGTTTAAAACGAAAGAAACAGAGATGAAAAACTCCAAGTATTTTGAGAGTTATGATGGAAATAGTTAGACTCGCGCTTTGGTTTAGCAATTTACTGACCTACCTCCGATTGATTGACCATAACTCACTCAATTTTACTCGTAATTCATTGAAATTAGTTCCATTTCGAATGAATCGAAGTGTAGTTTAAAACGAAAGAAACAGAGATGAAAAACTCCAAGTATTTTGAGAGTTATGATGGAAATAGTTAGACTCGCGCTTTGGTTTAGCAATTTACTGACCTACCTCCGATTGATTGACCATAACTCACTCAATTGAACTCGTAATTCATTGAAATGAGTTTCATTTCGAAGAAATCGAAGTGTAGTTTAAAACGAAAGAGACGGAGATGAAAAACTCCAAGTATTTTGAGAGTTATGATGGAAATAGTTAGACTCGCGCTTTGATTTAGCAATTTACTGACCTACCTCCGATTGATTGACAATAACTCACTAAATTTTACTAGTAATTCATTGAAATTAGTTCCATTTTGAATGAATCGAAGTGTAGTTTAAAACGAAAGAAACAGAGATGAAAAACTCCAAGTATTTTGAGAGTTATGATGGAAATAGTTAGACTCGCGCTTTGGTTTAGCAATTTACTGACATACCTCCGATTGATTGACCATAACTCACTCAATTTTACTCCTAATTCATTGAAATTAGTTCCATTTCGAAGGAATCGAAGTGTAGTTTAAAACGAAAGAAACGGAGATGAAAAACTTCAAGTATTTTGAGAGTTATGACGAAAATAGTTAGACTCGCGCTTTGGTTTAGCAATTTACTGACCTACCTCCGATTGATTGACCATAACTCACTCAATTTTACTCGTAATTCATTGAAATTAGTTCCATTTCGAAGGAATCGAAGTTTAGTTGAAAACGAAAGAAACGGAGATGAAAAACAACAAGTATTTTGAGACTTATGATGGAGGTTGTTAGACTCGCGCTTTGGTTTAGCAATTTACTCACTTACCTCCGATTGATTGACCATAACTCACTCAACTTAACTCGTAATTCATTGAAATTAGTTTCATTTCGAGAAATCTAAGTGTAGTTTAAAACGAAAGAAACGAAGATGAAAAACTCCAAGTATTTTGAAAATTTTGATGGAAATAGTTAGACTCGCGCTTTGATTTAGCAATTTACTGACTTACCTCCGATTGATTGACCATAACTCACTCAATTTAACTCGTAATTCATTGAAATCAGTTTCATTTCGAAGGAATCGAAGTGTAGTTTAAAACGAAAGAAACGAAGATGAAAAACTCCAAGTATTTTGAGAGTTATGATGAAAATAGTTAGACTCGCGCTTTGGTTTAGCAATTTACTGACCTACCTCCGATTGATTGACCAAAACTCACTCAATTTAACTCATAATTCATTGAAATTAGTTTCATTTCGAACGAATCGAAGTGTAGTTTAAAACGAAAGAAACGGAGATGAAAAACTCCAAGTATTTTGAGAGTTATGATGGAAATAGTTAGATTCGCGCTTTGGTTTAGCAATTTACTGACCTACCTCCGATTGATTGACCATAACTCACTTAATTTAACTCGTAATTCATTGAAATTAGTTTCATTTCGAAGGAATCGAAGTGTAGTTTAAAACGAAAGAAACGGAGATGAAAAACTCCAAGTATTTTGAGAGTTATGATGGAAATAGTTAGACTCGCGCTTTGGTTTAGCAATTTACTGACCTACCTCCGATTGATTGACCATAACACACTCAATTTAACTCGTAATTCATTGAAATCAGTTTCATTTCGAAGGAATCGAAGTGTAGTTTAAAACGAAAGAAACAAAGATGAAAAACTCCAAGTATTTTGAGAGTTATGATGGAAATAGTTAGACTCGCGCTTTGGTTTAGCAATTTACTGACCTACCTCCGATTGATTGACCATAACTCACTCAATTGAACTCGTAATTCATTGAAATTAGTTTCATTTCGAAGAAATCGAAGTGTAGTTTAAAACGAAAGAAACGGAGATGAAAAACTACAAGTATTTTGAGAGTTATGATGGAAATAGTTAGACTCGCACTTTGGTTTTGCAATTTACTGACATACGTCCGATTGATTGATCATAACTCACTCAATTTAACTCGTAATTCATTGAAATTAGTTCCATTTCGAAGTAATCGAAGTGTAGTTTAAAACGAAAGAAACGGAGATGAAAAACTCCAAGTATTTTGAGAGTTATGATTGAAGTGGTTAGACTCGCGCTTTGGTTTAGCAATTTACTGACCTACCTTCGATTGATTGACCATAACTCACTCAGGTCAACTCGTAATTCATTGAAATTAGCTCCATTTCGAAGGAATCGAAGTGTAGTTTAAAACGAACGAAACGGAGATGAAAAACTACAAGTATTTTGAGAGTTATGATGAAAATAGTTAGACTCGCGCTTTGGTTTAGCAATTTACTGACCTACCTCCGATTGATTGACTATAACTCACTAAATTTAACTCGTAATTCATTGAAATTAGTTTCATTTCGAAGGAATCAAAGTGTAGTTTAAAACGAAAGAAACGGAGATGAAAAACATCAAGTATTTTAAGAGTTATGATGAAAATAGTTAGACTCGCGCTTTGGTTTAGCAATTTACTGACCTACCTCCGATTGATTGACCATAACTCACTCAATTTAACTCGTAATTCATTGAAATTAGTTCCATTTCGAATGAATCGAAGTGTAGTTTAAAACGAAAGAAACAGAGATGAAAAACTCTAAGTATTTTGAGAGTTATGATGGAAATAGTTAGACTCGCGCTTTGGTTTAGCAATTTACTGACCTACCTCCGATGGATTGACTATAACTCACTAAATTTAACTCGTAATTCATTGAAATTAGTTTTATTTCGAAGGAATCAAAGTTTAGTTTAAAACGAAAGAAACGGAGATGAAAAACATCAAGTATTTTAAGAGTTATGATGAAAATAATTAGACTCGCGCTTTGGTTTAGCAATTTACTGACCTACCTCCGATTGATTGACCATAACTCACTCAATTTTACTCGTAATTCATTGAAATTAGTTCCATTTCGAATGAATCGAAGTGTAGTTTAAAACGAAAGAAACAAAGATGAAAAACTCCAAGTATTTTGAGAGTTATGATGGAAATAGTTAGACTCGCGCTTTGGTTTAGCAATTTACTGACCTACCTCCGATTGATTGACCATAACTCATTCAATTGAACTCGTAATTCATTGAAATGAGTTTCATTTCGAAGAAATCGAAGTGTAGTTTAAAACGAAAGAAACGGAGATGAAAAACTCCAAGTATTTTGAGAGTTATGATGGAAATAGTTAGACTCGCGCTTTGGTTTAGCAATTTACTGACCTACCTCCGATTGATTGACCATAACTCACTAAATTTTACTCGTAATTCATTGAAATTAGTTCCATTTTGAATGAATCGAAGTGTAGTTTAAAACGAAAGAAACAGAGATGAAAAACTCCAAGTATTTTGAGAGTTATGATGGAAATAGTTAGACTCGCGCTTTGGTTTAGCAATTTACTGACCTACCTCCGATTGATTGACCATAACTCACTCAATTGAACTCGTAATTCATTGAAATGAGTTTCATTTCGAAGAAATCGAAGTGAAGTTTAAAACGAAATAAACGGAGATGAAAAACTCCAAGTATTTTGAGAGTTATGATGGAAATAGTTAGACTCGCGCTTTGGTTTAGCAATTTACTGACCTACCTCCGATTGATTGACCATAACTCACTAAATTTTACTAGTAATTCATTGAAATTAGTTCCATTTTGAATGAATCGAAGTGTAGTTTAAAACGAAAGAAACAGAGATGAAAAACTCCAAGTATTTTGAGAGTTATGATGGAAATAGTTAGACTCGCGCTTTGGTTTAGCAATTTACTGACATACCTCCGATTGATTGACCATAACTCACTCAATTTTACTCCTAATTCATTGAAATTAGTTCAATTTCGAAGGAATCAAAGTTTAGTTTAAAACGAAAGAAACGGAGATGAAAAACATCAAGTATTTTAAGAGTTATGATGAAAATAATTAGACTCGCGCTTTGGTTTAGCAATTTACTGACCTACCTCCGATTGATTGACCATAACTCACTCAATTTTACTCGTAATTCATTGAAATTAGTTCCATTTCGAATGAATCGAAGTGTAGTTTAAAACGAAAGAAACAGAGTTGAAAAACTCCAAGTATTTTGAGAGTTATGATGGAAATAGTTAGACTCGCGCTTTGGTTTAGCAATTTACTGACCTACCTCCGATTGATTGACCATAACTCACTCAATTGAACTCTTAATTCATTGAAATGAGTTTCATTTCGAAGAAATCAAAGTGTAGTTTAAAACGAAAGAAACGGAGATGAAAAACTCCAAGTATTTTGAGAGTTATGATGGAAATAGTTAGACTCGCGCTTTGGTTTAGCAATTTACTGACCTACCTCCGATTGATTGACCATAACTCACTCAATTGAACTCTTAATTCATTGAAATGAGTTTCATTTCGAAGAAATCGAAGTGTAGTTTAAAACGAAAGAAACGGAGATGAAAAACATCAAGTATTTTAAGAGTTATGATGAAAATAGTTAGACTCGCGCTTTGGTTTAGCAATTTACTGACATACCTCCGATTGATTGACCATAACTCACTCAATTTTACTCGTAATTCATTGAAATTAGTTACATTTCGAATGAATCGAAGTATAGTTTAAAACGAAAGAAACAGAGATGAAAAACTCCAAGTATTTTGAGAGTTATGATGGAAATAGTTAGACTCGCGCTTTGGTTTTGCAATTTACTGACATACGTCCGATTGATTGATCATAACTCACTCAATTTAACTCGTAATTCATTGAAATTAGTTCCATTTCGAAGTAATCGAAGTGTAGTTTAAAACGAAAGAAACGGAGATGAAAAACTCCAAGTATTTTGAGAGTTATGATGGAAGTGGTTAGAATCGCGCTTTGGTTTAGCAATTTATTGACCTACCTTCGATTGATTGACCATAACTCACTCAGGTCAACTCGTAATTCATTGAAATTAGCTCCATTTCGAAGGAATCGAAGTGTAGTTTAAAACGAACGAAACGGAGATGAAAAACTACAAGTATTTTGAGAGTTATGATGAAAATAGTTAGACTCGCGCTTTGGTTTAGCAATTTACTGACCTACCTCCGATTGATTGACTATAACTCACTAAATTTAACTCGTAATTCATTGAAATTAGTTTCATTTCGAAGGAATCAAAGTTTAGTTTAAAACGAAAGAAACGGAGATGAAAAACATCAAGTATTTTAAGAGTTATGATGAAAATAATTAGACTCGCGCTTTGGTTTAGCAATTTACTGACCTACCTCCGATTGATTGACCATAACTCACTCAATTTTACTCGTAATTCATTGAAATTAGTTCCATTTCGAATGAATCGAAGTGTAGTTTAAAACGAAAGAAACAGAGATGAAAAACTCTAAGTATTTTGAGAGTTATGATGGAAATAGTTAGACTCGCGCTTTGGTTTAGCAATTTACTGACCTACCTCCGATTGATTGACCATAACTCACTCAATTGAACTCGTAATTCATTGAAATGAGTTTCATTTCGAAGAAATCGAAGTGTAGTTTAAAACGAAAGAAACGGAGATGAAAAACTCCAAGTATTTTGAGAGTTATGATGGAAATAGTTAGACTCGCGCTTTGGTTTAGCAATTTACTGACCTACCTCCGATTGATTGACCATAACTCACTAAATTTTACTCGTAATTCATTGAAATTAGTTCCATTTTGAATGAATCGAAGTGTAGTTTAAAACGAAAGAAACAGAGATGAAAAACTCCAAGTATTTTGAGAGTTATGATGGAAATAGTTAGACTCGCGCTTTGGTTTAGCAATTTACTGACCTACCTCCGATTGATTGACCATAACTCACTCAATTTTACTCGTAATTCATTGAAATTAGTTCCATTTCGAATGAATCGAAGTGTAGTTTAAAACGAAAGAAACAGAGATGAAAAACTCCAAGTATTTTGAGAGTTATGATGGAAATAGTTAGACTCGCGCTTTGGTTTAGCAATTTACTGACCTACCTCCGATTGATTGACAATAACTCACTCAATTGAACTCGTAATTCATTGAAATGAGTTTCATTTCGAAGAAATCGAAGTGTAGTTTAAAACGAAAGAAACGGAGATTAAAAACTCCAAGTATTTTGAGAGTTATGATGGAAATAGTTAGACTCGCGCTTTGGTTTAGCAATTTACTGACCTACCTCCGATTGATTGACCATAACTCACTAAATTTTACTCGTAATTCATTGAAATTAGTTCCATTTTGAATGAATCGAAGTGTAGTTTAAAACGAAAGAAACAGAGATGAAAAACTCCAAGTATTTTGAGAGTTATGATGGAAATAGTTAGACTCGCGCTTTGGTTTAGCAATTTACTGACCTACCTCCGATTGATTGACCATAACTCACTCAATTGAACTCGTAATTCATTGAAATGAGTTTCATTTCGAAGAAATCGAAGTGAAGTTTAAAACGAAATAAACGGAGATGAAAAACTCCAAGTATTTTGAGAGTTATGATGGAAATAGTTAGACTCGCGCTTTGGTTTAGCAATTTACTGACCTACCTCCGATTGATTGACCATAACTCACTAAATTTTACTAGTAATTCATTGAAATTAGTTCCATTTTGAATGAATCGAAGTGTAGTTTAAAACGAAAGAAACAGAGATGAAAAACTCCAAGTATTTTGAGAGTTATGATGGAAATAGTTAGACTCGCGCTTTGGTTTAGCAATTTACTGACATACCTCCGATTGATTGACCATAACTCACTCAATTTTACTCCTAATTCATTGAAATTAGTTCCATTTCGAAGGAATCGAAGTGTAGTTTAAAACGAAAGAAACGGAGATGAAAAACTTCAAGTATTTTAAGAGTTATGACGAAAATAGTTAGACTCGCGCTTTGGTTTAGCAATTTACTGACCTACCTCCGATTGATTGACCATAACTCACTCAATTTTACTCGTAATTCATTGAAATTAGTTCCATTTCGAAGGAATCGAAGTTTAGTTGAAAACGAAAGAAACGGAGATGAAAAACAACAAGTATTTTGAGACTTATGATGGAGGTTGTTAGACTCGCGCTTTGGTTTAGCAATTTACTCACTTACCTCCGATTGATTGACCATAACTCACTCAACTTAACTCGTAATTCATTGAAATTAGTTTCATTTCGAGAAATCTAAGTGTAGTTTAAAACGAAAGAAACGAAGATGAAAAACTCCAAGTATTTTGAGAGTTTTGATGGAAATAGTTAGACTCGCGCTTTGATTTAGCAATTTACTGACTTACCTCCGATTGATTGACCATAACTCACTCAATTTAACTCGTAATTCATTGAAATCAGTTTCATTTCGAAGGAATCGAAGTGTAGTTTAAAACGAAAGAAACGAAGATGAAAAACTCCAAGTATTTTGAGAGTTATGATGAAAATAGTTAGACTCGCGCTTTGGTTTAGCAATTTACTGACCTACCTCCGATTGATTGACCAAAACTCACTCAATTTAACTCATAATTCATTGAAATTAGTTTCATTTCGAACGAATCGAAGTGTAGTTTAAAACGAAAGAAACGGAGATGAAAAACTCCAAGTATTTTGAGAGTTATGATGGAAATAGTTAGATTCGCGCTTTGGTTTAGCAATTTACTGACCTACCTCCGATTGATTGACCATAACTCACTTAATTTAACTCGTAATTCATTGAAATTAGTTTCATTTCGAAGGAATCGAAGTGTAGTTTAAAACGAAAGAAACGGAGATGAAAAACTCCAAGTATTTTGAGAGTTATGATGGAAATAGTTAGACTCGCGCTTTGGTTTAGCAATTTACTGACCTACCTCCGATTGATTGACCATAACACACTCAATTTAACTCGTAATTCATTGAAATCAGTTTCATTTCGAAGGAATCGAAGTATAGTTTAAAACGAAAGAAACAAAGATGAAAAACTCCAAGTATTTTGAGAGTTATGATGGAAATAGTTAGACTCGCGCTTTGGTTTAGCAATTTACTGACCTACCTCCGATTGATTGACCATAACTCACTCAATTGAACTCGTAATTCATTGAAATTAGTTTCATTTCGAAGAAATCGAAGTGTAGTTTAAAACGAAAGAAACGGAGATGAAAAACTACAAGTATTTTGAGAGTTATGATGGAAATAGTTAGACTCGCGCTTTGGTTTTGCAATTTACTGACATACGTCCGATTGATTGATCATAACTCACTCAATTTAACTCGTAATTCATTGAAATTAGTTCCATTTCGAAGTAATCGAAGTGTAGTTTAAAACGAAAGAAACGGAGATGAAAAGCTCCAAGTATTTTGAGAGTTATGATTGAAGTGGTTAGACTCGCGCTTTGGTTTAGCAATTTACTGACCTACCTTCGATTGATTGACCATAACTCACTCAGGTCAACTCGTAATTCATTGAAATTAGCTCCATTTCGAAGGAATCGAAGTGTAGTTTAAAACGAACGAAACGGAGATGAAAAACTACAAGTATTTTGAGAGTTATGATGAAAATAGTTAGACTCGCGCTTTGGTTTAGCAATTTACTGACCTACCTCCGATTGATTGACTATAACTCACTAAATTTAACTCGTAATTCATTGAAATTAGTTTCATTTCGAAGGAATCAAAGTGTAGTTTAAAACGAAAGAAACGGAGATGAAAAACATCAAGTATTTTAAGAGTTATGATGAAAATAGTTAGACTCGCGCTTTGGTTTAGCAATTTACTGACCTACCTCCGATTGATTGACCATAACTCACTCAATTTAACTCGTAATTCATTGAAATTAGTTCCATTTCGAATGAATCAAAGTGTAGTTTAAAACGAAAGAAACAGAGATGAAAAACTCTAAGTATTTTGAGAGTTATGATGGAAATAGTTAGACTCGCGCTTTGGTTTAGCAATTTACTGACCTACCTCCGATGGATTGACTATAACTCACTAAATTTAACTCGTAATTCATTGAAATTAGTTTTATTTCGAAGGAATCAAAGTTTAGTTTAAAACGAAAGAAACGGAGATGAAAAACATCAAGTATTTTAAGAGTTATGATGAAAATAATTAGACTCGCGCTTTGGTTTAGCAATTTACTGACCTACCTCCGATTGATTGACCATAACTCACTCAATTTTACTCGTAATTCATTGAAATTAGTTCCATTTCGAATGAATCGAAGTGTAGTTTAAAACGAAAGAAACAAAGATGAAAAACTCCAAGTATTTTGAGAGTTATGATGGAAATAGTTAGACTCGCGCTTTGGTTTAGCAATTTACTGACCTACCTCCGATTGATTGACCATAACTCATTCAATTGAACTCGTAATTCATTGAAATGAGTTTCATTTCGAAGAAATCGAAGTGTAGTTTAAAACGAAAGAAACGGAGATGAAAAACTCCAAGTATTTTGAGAGTTATGATGGAAATAGTTAGACTCGCGCTTTTGTTTAGCAATTTACTGACCTACCTCCGATTGATTGACCATAACTCACTAAATTTTACTCGTAATTCATTGAAATTAGTTCCATTTTGAATGAATCGAAGTGTAGTTTAAAACGAAAGAAACAGAGATGAAAAACTCCAAGTATTTTGAGAGTTATGATGGAAATAGTTAGACTCGCGCTTTGGTTTAGCAATTTACTGACCTACCTCCGATTGATTGACCATAACTCACTCAATTGAACTCGTAATTCATTGAAATGAGTTTCATTTCGAAGAAATCGAAGTGAAGTTTAAAACGAAATAAACGGAGATGAAAAACTCCAAGTATTTTGAGAGTTATGATGGAAATAGTTAGACTCGCGCTTTGGTTTAGCAATTTACTGACCTACCTCCGATTGATTGACCATAACTCACTAAATTTTACTAGTAATTCATTGAAATTAGTTCCATTTTGAATGAATCGAAGTGTAGTTTAAAACGAAAGAAACAGAGATGAAAAACTCCAAGTATTTTGAGAGTTATGATGGAAATAGTTAGACTCGCGCTTTGGTTTAGCAATTTACTGACATACCTCCGATTGATTGACCATAACTCACTCAATTTTACTCCTAATTCATTGAAATTAGTTCAATTTCGAAGGAATCAAAGTTTAGTTTAAAACGAAAGAAACGGAGATGAAAAACATCAAGTATTTTAAGAGTTATGATGAAAATAATTAGACTCGCGCTTTGGTTTAGCAATTTACTGACCTACCTCCGATTGATTGACCATAACTCACTCAATTTTACTCGTAATTCATTGAAATTAGTTCCATTTCGAATGAATCGAAGTGTAGTTTAAAACGAAAGAAACAGAGTTGAAAAACTCCAAGTATTTTGAGAGTTATGATGGAAATAGTTAGACTCGCGCTTTGGTTTAGCAATTTACTGACCTACCTCCGATTGATTGACCATAACTCACTCAATTGAACTCTTAATTCATTGAAATGAGTTTCATTTCGAAGAAATCAAAGTGTAGTTTAAAACGAAAGAAACGGAGATGAAAAACTCCAAGTATTTTGAGAGTTATGATGGAAATAGTTAGACTCGCGCTTTGGTTTAGCAATTTACTGACCTACCTCCGATTGATTGACCATAACTCACTCAATTGAACTCTTAATTCATTGAAATGAGTTTCATTTCGAAGAAATCGAAGTGTAGTTTAAAACGAAAGAAACGGAGATGAAAAACATCAAGTATTTTAAGAGTTATGATGAAAATAGTTAGACTCGCGCTTTGGTTTAGCAATTTACTGACATACCTCCGATTGATTGACCAT
Source organism: Tasmannia lanceolata (assembly GCF_043159265.1). NCBI lineage: Eukaryota > Viridiplantae > Streptophyta > Magnoliopsida > Canellales > Winteraceae > Tasmannia > Tasmannia lanceolata. Next base: position 1,925,435 of record NW_027518678.1, read on the forward strand.
AACTCACTCAATTTTACTCGTAATTCATTGAAATTAGTTACATTTCGAATGAATCGAAGTATAGTTTAAAACGAAAGAAACAGAGATGAAAAACTCCAAGTATTTTGAGAGTTATGATGGAAATAGTTAGACTCGCGCTTTGGTTTTGCAATTTACTGACATACGTCCGATTGATTGATCATAACTCACTCAATTTAACTCGTAATTCATTGAAATTAGTTCCATTTCGAAGTAATCGAAGTGTAGTTTAAAACGAAAGAAACGGAGATGAAAAACTCCAAGTATTTTGAGAGTTATGATGGAAGTGGTTAGAATCGCGCTTTGGTTTAGCAATTTACTGACCTACCTTCGATTGATTGACCATAACTCACTCAGGTCAACTCGTAATTCATTGAAATTAGCTCCATTTCGAAGGAATCGAAGTGTAGTTTAAAACGAACGAAACGGAGATGAAAAACTACAAGTATTTTGAGAGTTATGATGAAAATAGTTAGACTCGCGCTTTGGTTTAGCAATTTACTGACCTACCTCCGATTGATTGACTATAACTCACTAAATTTAACTCGTAATTCATTAAAATTAGTTTCATTTCGAAGGAATCAAAGTTTAGTTTAAAACGAAAGAAACGGAGATGAAAAACATCAAGTATTTTAAGAGTTATGATGAAAATAATTAGACTCGCGCTTTGGTTTAGCAATTTACTGACCTACCTCCGATTGATTGACCATAACTCACTCAATTTTACTCGTAATTCATTGAAATTAGTTCCATTTCGAATGAATCGAAGTGTAGTTTAAAACGAAAGAAACAGAGATGAAAAACTCTAAGTATTTTGAGAGTTATGATGGAAATAGTTAGACTCGCGCTTTGGTTTAGCAATTTACTGACCTACCTCCGATTGATTGACCATAACTCACTCAATTGAACTCGTAATTCATTGAAATGAGTTTCATTTCGAAGAAATCGAAGTGTAGTTTAAAACGAAAGAAACGGAGATGAAAAACTCCAAGTATTTTGAGAGTTATGATGGAAATAGTTAGACTCGCGCTTTGGTTTAGCAATTTACTGACCTACCTCCGATTGATTGACCATAACTCACTAAATTTTACTCGTAATTCATTGAAATTAGTTCCATTTTGAATGAATCGAAGTGTAGTTTAAAACGAAAGAAACAGAGATGAAAAACTCCAAGTATTTTGAGAGTTATGATGGAAATAGTTAGACTCGCGCTTTGGTTTAGCAATTTACTGACCTACCTCCGATTGATTGACCATAACTCACTCAATTTTACTCGTAATTCATTGAAATTAGTTCCATTTCGAATGAATCGAAGTGTAGTTTAAAACGAAAGAAACAGAGATGAAAAACTCCAAGTATTTTGAGAGTTATGATGGAAATAGTTAGACTCGCGCTTTGGTTTAGCAATTTACTGACCTACCTCCGATTGATTGACCATAACTCACTCAATTGAACTCGTAATTCATTGAAATGAGTTTCATTTCGAAGAAATCGAAGTGTAGTTTAAAACGAAAGAAACGGAGATTAAAAACTCCAAGTATTTTGAGAGTTATGATGGAAATAGTTAGACTCGCGCTTTGGTTTAGCAATTTACTGACATACCTCCGATTGATTGACCATAACTCACTAATTTTTACTAGTAATTCAGTGAAATTAGTTCCATTTTGAATGAATCGAAGTGTAGTTTAAAACGAAAGAAACAGAGATGAAAAACTCCAAATATTTTGAGAGTTATGATGGAAATAGTTAGACTCGCGCTTTGGTTTAGCAATTTACTGACATACTTCCGATTGATTGACCATAACTCACTCAATTTTACTCCTAATTCATTGAAATTAGTTCCATTTCGAAGGAATCGAAGTGTAGTTTAAAACGAAAGAAACGGAGATGAAAAACTTCAAGTATTTTGAGAGTTATGACGAAAATAGTTAGACTCGCGCTTTGGTTTAGCAATTTACTGACCTACCTCCGATTGAATTACCATAACTCACTCAATTTTACTCGTAATTCATTGAAATTAGTTCCATTTCGAAGGAATCGAAGTTTAGTTGAAAACGAAAGAAACGGAGATGAAAAACAACAAGTATTTTGAGAGTTTTGATGGAAATAGTTAGACTCGCGCTTTGATTTAGCAATTTACTGACCTACCTCCGATTGATTGACCATAACTCACTCAATTAAACTCGTAATTCATTGAAATCAGTTTCATTTCGAAGGAATCGAAGTGTAGTTTAAAACGAAAGAAACGAAGATGAAAAACTCCAAGTATTTTGAGAGTTATGATGGAAATAGTTAGACTCGCGCTTTGGTTTAGCAATTTACTGACCTACCTCCGATTGATTGACCATAACTCACTCAATTTAACTCGTAATTCATTGAAATCAGTTTCATTTCGAAGGAATCGAAGTGTAGTTTAAAACGAAAGAAACAAAGATGAAAAACTCTAAGTATTTTGAGAGTTATGATGGAAATAGTAAGACTCGCGCTTTGGTTTAGCAATTTACTGACCTACCTCCGATTGATTGACCATAACTCACTCAATTGAACTCGTAATTCATTGAAATTAGTTTCATTTCGAAGAAATCGAAGTGTAGTTTAAAACGAAAGAAACGGAGATGAAAAACTACAAGTATTTTGAGAGTTATGATGAAAATAGTTAGACTCGCGCTTTGGTTTAGCAATTTACTGACCTACCTCCGATTGATTGACCATAACTCACTAAATTTAACTCGTAATTCATTGAAATTAGTTTCATTTCGAAGGAATCGAAGTGTAGTTTAAAACGAAAGAAACAAAGATGAAAAACTCCAAGTATTTTGAGAGTTATGATGGAAATAGTTAGACTCGCGCTTTGGTTTAGCAATTTACTGACCTACCTCCGATTGATTGACCATAACTCACTCAATTGAACTCGTAATTTATTGAAATTAGTTTCATTTCGAAGAAATCGAAGTGTAGTTTAAAACGAAAGAAACGGAGATGAAAAACTCCAAGTATTTTGAGAGTTATGATGAAAATAGTTAGACTCGCGCTTTGGTTTAGCAATTTACTGACCTACCTCCGATTGATTGACCATAACTCACTAAATTTAACTCGTAATTCATTGAAATCAGTTTCATTTCGAAGGAATCAAAGTGTAGTTTAAAACGAAAGAAACGGAGATGAAAAACATCAAGTATTTTAAGAGTTATGATGAAAATAGTTAGACTCGCGCTTTGGTTTAGCAATTTACTGACCTACCTCCGATTGATTGACCATAACTCACTCAATTTTACTCGTAATTCATTGAAATTAGTTACATTTCGAATGAATCGAAGTGTAGTTTAAAACGAAAGAAACAGAGATGAAAAACTCCAAGTATTTTGAGAGTTATGATGGAAATAGTTAGACTCGCGCTTTGGTTTTGCAATTTACTGACATACGTCCGATTGATTGATCATAACTCACTCAATTTAACTCGTAATTCATTGAAATTAGTTCCATTTCGAAGTAATCGAAGTGTAGTTTAAAACGAAAGAAACGGAGATGAAAAACTCCAAGTATTTTGAGAGTTATGATTGAAGTGGTTAGACTCGCGCTTTGGTTTAGCAATTTACTGACCTACCTTCGATTGATTGACCATAACTCACTCAGGTCAACTCGTAATTCATTGAAATTAGCTCCATTTCGAAGGAATCGAAGTGTAGTTTAAAACGAACGAAACGGAGATGAAAAACTACAAGTATTTTGAGAGTTATGATGAAAATAGTTAGACTCGCGCTTTGGTTTAGCAATTTACTGACCTACCTCCGATTGATTGACTATAACTCACTAAATTTAACTCGTAATTCATTGAAATTAGTTTCATTTCGAAGGAATCAAAGTGTAGTTTAAAACGAAAGAAACGGAGATGAAAAACATCAAGTATTTTAAGAGTTATGATGAAAATAGTTAGACTCGCGCTTTGGTTTAGGAATTTACTGACCTACCTCCGATTGATTGACCATAACTCACTCAATTTAACTCGTAATTCATTTAAATTAGTTCCATTTCGAATGAATCGAAGTGTAGTTTAAAACGAAAGAAATAGAGATGAAAAACTCTAAGTATTTTGAGAGTTATGATGGAAATAGTTAGACTCGCGCTTTGGTTTAGCAATTTACTGACCTACCTCCGATTGATTGACCATAACTCACTCAATTGAACTCTTAATTCATTGAAATGAGTTTCATTTCGAAGAAATCGAAGTGTAGTTTAAAACGAAAGAAACGGAGATGAAAAACATCAAGTATTTTAAGAGTTATGATGAAAATAGTTAGACTCGCGCTTTGGTTTAGCAATTTACTGACATACCTCCGATTGATTGACCATAACTCACTCAATTTTACTCGTAATTCATTGAAATTAGTTACATTTCGAATGAATCGAAGTATAGTTTAAAACGAAAGAAACAGAGATGAAAAACTCCAAGTATTTTGAGAGTTATGATGGAAATAGTTAGACTCGCGCTTTGGTTTTGCAATTTACTGACATACGTCCGATTGATTGATCATAACTCACTCAATTTAACTCGTAATTCATTGAAATTAGTTCCATTTCGAAGTAATCGAAGTGTAGTTTAAAACGAAAGAAACGGAGATGAAAAACTCCAAGTATTTTGAGAGTTATGATGGAAGTGGTTAGAATCGCGCTTTGGTTTAGCAATTTACTGACCTACCTTCGATTGATTGACCATAACTCACTCAGGTCAACTCGTAATTCATTGAAATTAGCTCCATTTCGAAGGAATCGAAGTGTAGTTTAAAACGAACGAAACGGAGATGAAAAACTCCAAGTATTTTGAGAGTTATGATGGAAATAGTTAGACTCGCGCTTTGGTTTAGCAATTTACTGACCTACCTCCGATTGATTGACCATAACTTACTCAATTTTACTCGTAATTCATTGAAATTAGTTACATTTCGAATGAATCGAAGTGTAGTTTAAAACGAAAGAAACAGAGATGAAAAACTCCAAGTATTTTGAGAGTTATGATGGAAATAGTTAGACTCGCGCTTTGGTTTAGCAATTTACTGACCTACCTCCGATTGATTGACCATAACTCACTCAATTGAACTCGTAATTCATTGAAATTAGTTTTATTTCGAAGAAATCGAACTGTAGTTGAAAACGAAAGAAACGGAGATGAAAAACTCCAAGTATTTTGAGAGTTATGATGAAAATAGTTAGACTCGCGCTTTGGTTTAGCAATTTACTGACCTACCTCTGATTGATTGACCATAACTCACTAAATGTAACTCGTAATTCATTGAAATTAGATTCATTTCGAAGGAATCAAAGTGTAGTTTAAAACGAAAGAAACGGAGATGAAAAACTCCAAGTATTTTGAGAGTTATGATGGAAGTGGTTAGACTCGCGCTTTGGTTTAGCAATTTACTGACCTACCTTCGATTGATTGACCATAACTCACTCAGGTCAACTCGTAATTCATTGAAATTAGCTCCATTTCGAAGGAATCGAAGTGTAGTTTAAAACGAACGAAACGGAGATGAAAAACTACAAGTATTTTGAGAGTTATGATGGAAGTGGTTAGTCTCGCGCTTTGGTTTAGCAATTTACCGACCTACCTTCGATTGATTGTCCATAACTCAGTTAATTCGACTCGTAATTCATTTACATTAGTTCAATTTCGAAGGAATCGAAGTGTAGTTTAAAACGAAAGAAACGGAGATGAAAAACTTCAAGTATTTTGAGAGTTATGATGGAAATAGTTAGACTCGCGCTTTGGTTTAGCAATTTACTGACCTACCTCCGATTGATTGACCATAACTCACTCAATTTTACTCGTAATTCATTGAAATTAGTTCCATTTCGAATGAATCGAAGTGTAGTTTAAAACGAAAGAAACAGAGATGAAAAACTCCAAGTATTTTGAGAGTTATGATGGAAATAGTTTGACTCGCGCTTTGGTTTAGGAATTTACTGACCTACCTTCGATTGATTGACCATAACTCACTCAGGTCAACTCGTAATTCATTGAAATTAGCTCCATTTCGAAGGAATCGAAGTGTAGTTTAAAACGAACGAAACGGAGATGAAAAACTACAAGTATTTTGAGAGTTATGATGGAAGTGGTTAGTCTCGCGCTTTGGTTTAGCAATTTACCGACCTACCTTCGATTGATTGTCCATAACTCAGTTAATTCGACTCGTAATTCATTGACATTAGTTCAATTTCGAAGGAATTGAAGTGTAGTTTAAAACGAAAGAAACGGAGATGAAAAACTCCAAGTATTTTGAGAGTTATGATGGAAATAGTTAGACTCGCGCTTTGGTTTAGCAATTTACTGACCTACCTCCGATTGATTGACCATAACTCACTCAATTTTACTCGTAATTCATTGAAATTAGTTTCATTTCGAATGAATCGAAGTGTAGTTTAAAACGAACGAAACAGAGATGAAAAACTCCAAGTATTTTGAGAGTTATGATGGAAATAGTTAGACTCGCGCTTTGGTTTAGCAATTTACTGACCTACCTTCGATTGATTGACCATAACTCACTCAGGTAAACTCGTAATTCATTGAAATTAGCTCCATTTCGAAGGAATCGAAGTGTAGTTTAAAACGAACGAAACGGAGATGAAAAACTACAAGTATTTTGAGAGTTATGATGGAAGTGGTTAGTCTCGCGCTTTGGTTTAGCAATTTACCGACCTACCTTCGATTGATTGTCCATAACTCAGTTAATTCGACTCGTAATTCATTGACATTAGTTCAATTTCGAAGGAATCGAAGTGTAGTTTAAAACGAAAGAAACGGAGATGAAAAACTCCAAGTATTTTGAGAGTTATGATGGAAATAGTTAGACTCGCGCTTTGGTTTAGCAATTTACTGACCTACCTCCGATTGATTGACCATAACTCACTCAATTTTACTCGTAATTCATTTAAACTAGTTCCATTTTGAAGGAATCGAAGTGTAGTTTAAAACGAAAGAAACGGAGATGAAAAACTTCAAGTATTTTGAGAGTTATGACGAAAATAGTTAGACTCGCGCTTTGGTTTAGCAATTTACTGACCTACCTCCGATTGATTGACCATAACTCACTCAATTTAACTCGTAATTCATTGAAATCAGTTTCATTTCGAAGGAATCGAAGTGTAGTTTAAAACGAAAGAAACAAAGATGAAAAACTCCAAGTATTTTGAGAGTTATGATGGAAATAGTTAGACTCGCGCTTTGGTTTAGCAATTTACTGACCTACCTCCGATTGATTGACCATAACTCACTCAATTTAACTCGTAATTCATTGAAATCAGTTTCATTTCGAAGGAATCGAAGTGTAGTTTAAAACGAAAGAAACAAAGATGAAAAACTCCAAGTATTTTGAGAGTTATGATGGAAATAGTTAGACTCGCGCTTTGGTTTAGCAATTTACTCACTTACCTCCGATTGATTGACCATAACTCACTCAACTTAACTCGTAATTCATTGAAATTAGTTTCATTTCGAGAAATCTAAGTGTAGTTTAAAACGAAAGAAACGAAGATGAAAAACTCCAAGTATTTTGAGAGTTTTGATGGAAATAGTTAGACTCGCGCTTTGATTTAGCAATTTACTGACCTACCTCCGATTGATTGACCATAACTCACTCAATTTAACTCGTAATTCATTGAAATCAGTTTCATTTCGAAGGAATCGAAGTGTAGTTTAAAACGAAAGAAACGAAGATGAAAACTCCAAGTATTTTGAGAGTTATGATGAAAATAGTTAGACTCGCGCTTTGGTTTAGCAATTTACTGACCTACCTCCGATTGATTGACCATAACTCACTCAATTTAACTCGTAATTCATTGAAATCAGTTTCATTTCGAAGGAATCGAAGTGTAGTTTAAAACGAAAGAAACAAAGATGAAAAACTCCAAGTATTTTGAGAGTTATGATGGAAATAGTTAGACACGCGCTTTGGTTTAGCAATTTACTGACCTACCTCCGATTGATTGACCATAACTCACTCAATTGAACTCGTAATTCATTGAAATTAGTTTCATTTCGAAGAAATCGAAGTGTAGTTTAAAACGAAAGAAACGGAGATGAAAAACTACAAGTATTTTGAGAGTTATGATGAAAATAGTTAGACTCGCGCTTTGGTTTAGCAATTTACTGACCTACCTCCGATTGATTGACCATAACTCACTAAATTTAACTCGTAATTCATTGAAATTAGTTTCATTTCGAAGGAATCAAAGTGTAGTTTAAAACGAAAGAAACGGAGATGAAAAACATCAAGTATTTTAAGAGTTATGATGAAAATAGTTAGACTCGCGCTTTGGTTTAGCAATTTACTGACCTACCTCCGATTGATTGACCATAACTCACTCAATTTTACTCGTAATTCATTGAAATTAGTTACATTTCGAATGAATCGAAGTATAGTTTAAAACGAAAGAAACAGAGATGAAAAACTCCAAGTATTTTGAGAGTTATGATGGAAATAGTTAGACTCGCGCTTTGGTTTTGCAATTTACTGACATACGTCCGATTGATTGATCATAACTCACTCAATTTAACTCGTAATTCATTGAAATTAGTTCCATTTCGAAGTAATCGAAGTGTAGTTTAAAACGAAAGAAACGGAGATGAAAAACTCCAAGTATTTTGAGAGTTATGATGGAAGTGGTTAGAATCGCGCTTTGGTTTAGCAATTTACTGACCTACCTTCGATTGATTGACCATAACTCACTCAGGTCAACTCGTAATTCATTGAAATTAGCTCCATTTCGAAGGAATCGAAGTGTAGTTTAAAACGAACGAAACGGAGATGAAAAACTACAAGTATTTTGAGAGTTATGATGAAAATAGTTAGACTCGCGCTTTGGTTTAGCAATTTACTGACCTACCTCCGATTGATTGACTATAACTCACTAAATTTAACTCGTAATTCATTGAAATTAGTTTTATTTCGAAGGAATCAAAGTTTAGTTTAAAACGAAAGAAACGGAGATGAAAAACATCAAGTATTTTAAGAGTTATTATGAAAATAATTAAACTCGCGCTTTGGTTTAGCAATTTACTGACCTACCTCCGATTGATTGACCATAACTCACTCAATTTTACTCGTAATTCATTGAAATTAGTTCCATTTCGAATGAATCGAAGTGTAGTTTAAAACGAAAGAAACAGAGATGAAAAACTCCAAGTATTTTGAGAGTTATGATGGAAATAGTTAGACTCGCGCTTTGGTTTAGCAATTTACTGACCTACCTCCGATTGATTGACCATAACTCACTCAATTGAACTCGTAATTCATTGAAATGAGTTTCATTTCGAAGAAATCGAAGTGTAGTTTAAAACGAAAGAAACGGAGATGAAAAACTCCAAGTATTTTGAGAGTTATGATGGAAATAGTTAGACTCGCGCTTTGGTTTAGCAATTTACTGACCTACCTCCGATTGATTGACCATAACTCACTAAATTTTACTCGTAATTCATTGAAATTAGTTCCATTTTGAATGAATCGAAGTGTAGTTTAAAACGAAAGAAACAGAGATGAAAAACTCCAAGTATTTTGAGAGTTATGATGGAAATAGTTAGACTCGCGCTTTGGTTTAGCAATTTACTGACCTACCTCCGATTGATTGACCATAACTCACTCAATTTTACTCGTAATTCATTGAAATTAGTTCCATTTCGAATGAATCGAAGTGTAGTTTAAAACGAAAGAAACAGAGATGAAAAACTCCAAGTATTTTGAGAGTTATGATGGAAATAGTTAGACTCGCGCTTTGGTTTAGCAATTTACTGACCTACCTCCGATTGATTGACCATAACCCACTCAATTTAACTCGTAATTCATTGAAATTAGTTCCATTTCGAATGAATCGAAGTGTAGTTTAAAACGAAAGAAACAGAGATGAAAAACTCTAAGTATTTTGAGAGTTATGATGGAAATAGTTAGACTCGCGCTTTGGTTTAGCAATTTACTGACCTACCTCCGATTGATTGACCATAACTCACTAAATTTAACTCGTAATTCATTGAAATTGGTTTCATTTCGAAGGAATCAAAGTGTAGTTTAAAACGAAAGAAACGGAGATGAAAAACATCAAGTATTTTAAGAGTTATGATGAAAATAGTTAGACTCGCGCTTTGGTTTAGCAATTTACTGACTTACCTCCGATTGATTAACCATAACTAACTCAATTTTACTCGTAATTCATTGAAATTAGTTCCATTTCGAATGAATCGAAGTGTAGTTTAAAACGAAAGAAACAGAGATGAAAAACTCCAAGAATTTTGAGAGTTATGACGGAAATAGTTAGACTCGCGCTTTGGTTTTGCAATTTACTGACATACGTCCGATTGATTGATCATAACTCACTCAATTGAACTCGTAATTCATTGAAATTAGTTTCATTTCGAATGAATCGAAGTTTAGTTTAAAACGAAAGAAACGGAGATGAAAAACTCCAAGTATTTTGAGAGTTATGATGGAAATAGTTAGACTCGCGCTTTGGTTTAGCAATTTACTGACCTACCTCCGATTGATTGACCATAACTTACTCAATTTTACTCGTAATTCATTGAAATTAGTTACATTTCGAATGAATCGAAGTGTAGTTTAAAACGAAAGAAACAGAGATGAAAAACTCCAAGTATTTTGAGAGTTATGATGGAAATAGTTAGACTCGCGCTTTGGTTTAGCAATTTACTGACCTACCTCCGATTGATTGACCATAACTCACTCAATTGAACTCGTAATTCATTGAAATTAGTTTCATTTCGAAGAAATCGAAGTGTAGTTGAAAACGAAAGAAACGGAGATGAAAAACTCCAAGTATTTTGAGAGTTATGATGAAAATAGTTAGACTCGCGCTTTTGTTTAGCAATTTACTGACCTACCTCTGATTGATTGAGCATAACTCACTAAATTTAACTCGTAATTCATTGAAATTAGATTCATTTCGAAGGAATCAAAGTGTAGTTTAAAACGAAAGAAACGGAGATGAAAAACTCCAAGTATTTTGAGAGTTATGATGGAAGTGGTTAGACTCGCGCTTCGGTTTAGCAATTTACTGACCTACCTTCGATTGATTGACCATAACTCACTCAGGTCAACTCGTAATTCATTGAAATTAGCTCCATTTCGAAGGAATCGAAGTGTAGTTTAAAACGAACGAAACGGAGATGAAAAACTACAAGTATTTTGAGAGTTATGATGGAAGTGGTTAGTCTCGCGCTTTGGTTTAGCAATTTACCGACCTACCTTCGATTGATTGTCCATAACTCAGTTAATTCGACTCGTAATTCATTTACATTAGTTCAATTTCGAAGGAATCGAAGTGTAGTTTAAAACGAAAGAAACGGAGATGAAAAACTCCAAGTATTTTGAGAGTTATGATGGAAATAGTTAGACTCGCGCTTTGGTTTAGCAATTTACTGACCTACCTCCGATTGATTGACCATAACTCACTCAATTTTACTCGTAATTCATTGAAATTAGTTCCATTTCGAATGAATCGAAGTGTAGTTTAAAACGAAAGAAACAGAGATGAAAAACTCCAAGTATTTTGAGAGTTATGATGGAAATAGTTTGACTCGCGCTTTGGTTTAGGAATTTACTGACCTACCTTCGATTGATTGACCATAACTCACTCAGGTCAACTCGTAATTCATTGAAATTAGCTCCATTTCGAAGGAATCGAAGTGTAGTTTAAAACGAACGAAACGGAGATGAAAAACTACAAGTATTTTGAGAGTTATGATGAAAATAGTTAGACTCGCGCTTTGGTTTAGCAATTTACTGACCTACCTCCGATTGATTGACTATAACTCACTAAATTTAACTCGTAATTCATTGAAATTAGTTTTATTTCGAAGGAATCAAAGTTTAGTTTAAAACGAAAGAAACGGAGATGAAAAACATCAAGTATTTTAAGAGTTATTATGAAAATAATTAAACTCGCGCTTTGGTTTAGCAATTTACTGACCTACCTCCGATTGATTGACCATAACTCACTCAATTTTACTCGTAATTCATTGAAATTAGTTCCATTTCGAATGAATCGAAGTGTAGTTTAAAACGAAAGAAACAGAGATGAAAAACTCCAAGTATTTTGAGAGTTATGATGGAAATAGTTAGACTCGCGCTTTGGTTTAGCAATTTACTGACCTACCTCCGATTGATTGACCATAACTCACTCAATTGAACTCGTAATTCATTGAAATGAGTTTCATTTCGAAGAAATCGAAGTGTAGTTTAAAACGAAAGAAACGGAGATGAAAAACTCCAAGTATTTTGAGAGTTATGATGGAAATAGTTAGACTCGCGCTTTGGTTTAGCAATTTACTGACCTACCTCCGATTGATTGACCATAACTCACTAAATTTTACTCGTAATTCATTGAAATTAGTTCCATTTTGAATGAATCGAAGTGTAGTTTAAAACGAAAGAAACAGAGATGAAAAACTCCAAGTATTTTGAGAGTTATGATGGAAATAGTTAGACTCGCGCTTTGGTTTAGCAATTTACTGACCTACCTCCGATTGATTGACCATAACTCACTCAATTTTACTCGTAATTCATTGAAATTAGTTCCATTTCGAATGAATCGAAGTGTAGTTTAAAACGAAAGAAACAGAGATGAAAAACTCCAAGTATTTTGAGAGTTATGATGGAAATAGTTAGACTCGCGCTTTGGTTTAGCAATTTACTGACCTACCTCCGATTGATTGACCATAACTCACTCAATTTAACTCGTAATTCATTGAAATTAGTTCCATTTCGAATGAATCGAAGTGTAGTTTAAAACGAAAGAAACAGAGATGAAAAACTCTAAGTATTTTGAGAGTTATGATGGAAATAGTTAGACTCGCGCTTTGGTTTAGCAATTTACTGACCTACCTCCGATTGATTGACCATAACTCACTAAATTTAACTCGTAATTCATTGAAATTGGTTTCATTTCGAAGGAATCAAAGTGTAGTTTAAAACGAAAGAAACGGAGATGAAAAACATCAAGTATTTTAAGAGTTATGATGAAAATAGTTAGACTCGCGCTTTGGTTTAGCAATTTACTGACTTACCTCCGATTGATTAACCATAACTAACTCAATTTTACTCGTAATTCATTGAAATTAGTTCCATTTCGAATGAATCGAAGTGTAGTTTAAAACGAAAGAAACAGAGATGAAAAACTCCAAGAATTTTGAGAGTTATGACGGAAATAGTTAGACTCGCGCTTTGGTTTTGCAATTTACTGACATACGTCCGATTGATTGATCATAACTCACTCAATTGAACTCGTAATTCATTGAAATTAGTTTCATTTCGAATGAATCGAAGTTTAGTTTAAAACGAAAGAAACGGAGATGAAAAACTCCAAGTATTTTGAGAGTTATGATGGAAATAGTTAGACTCGCGCTTTGGTTTAGCAATTTACTGACCTACCTCCGATTGATTGACCATAACTTACTCAATTTTACTCGTAATTCATTGAAATTAGTTACATTTCGAATGAATCGAAGTATAGTTTAAAACGAAAGAAACAGAGATGAAAAACTCCAAGTATTTTGAGAGTTATGATGGAAATAGTTAGACTCGCGCTTTGGTTTAGCAATTTACTGACCTACCTCCGATTGATTGACCATAACTCACTCAATTGAACTCGTAATTCATTGAAATTAGTTTCATTTCGAAGAAATCGAAGTGTAGTTGAAAACGAAAGAAACGGAGATGAAAAACTCCAAGTATTTTGAGAGTTATGATGAAAATAGTTAGACTCGCGCTTTTGTTTAGCAATTTACTGACCTACCTCTGATTGATTGAGCATAACTCACTAAATTTAACTCGTAATTCATTGAAATTAGATTCATTTCGAAGGAATCAAAGTGTAGTTTAAAACGAAAGAAACGGAGATGAAAAACTCCAAGTATTTTGAGAGTTATGATGGAAGTGGTTAGACTCGCGCTTCGGTTTAGCAATTTACTGACCTACCTTCGATTGATTGACCATAACTCACTCAGGTCAACTCGTAATTCATTGAAATTAGCTCCATTTCGAAGGAATCGAAGTGTAGTTTAAAACGAACGAAACGGAGATGAAAAACTACAAGTATTTTGAGAGTTATGATGGAAGTGGTTAGTCTCGCGCTTTGGTTTAGCAATTTACCGACCTACCTTCGATTGATTGTCCATAACTCAGTTAATTCGACTCGTAATTCATTTACATTAGTTCAATTTCGAAGGAATCGAAGTGTAGTTTAAAACGAAAGAAACGGAGATGAAAAACTCCAAGTATTTTGAGAGTTATGATGGAAATAGTTAGACTCGCGCTTTGGTTTAGCAATTTACTGACCTACCTCCGATTGATTGACCATAACTCACTCAATTTTACTCGTAATTCATTGAAATTAGTTCCATTTCGAATGAATCGAAGTGTAGTTTAAAACGAAAGAAACAGAGATGAAAAACTCCAAGTATTTTGAGAGTTATGATGGAAATAGTTTGACTCGCGCTTTGGTTTAGGAATTTACTGACCTACCTTCGATTGATTGACCATAACTCACTCAGGTCAACTCGTAATTCATTAAAATTAGCTCCATTTCGAAGGAATCGAAGTGTAGTTTAAAACGAACGAAACGGAGATGAAAAACTACAAGTATTTTGAGAGTTATGATGGAAGTGGTTAGTCTCGCGCTTTGGTTTAGCAATTTACCGACCTACCTTCGATTGATTGTCCATAACTCAGTTAATTCGACTCGTAATTCATTGACATTAGTTCAATTTCGAAGGAATCGAAGTGTAGTTTAAAACGAAAGAAACGGAGATGAAAAACTCCAAGTATTTTGAGAGTTATGATGGAAATAGTTAGACTCGCGCTTTGGTTTAGCAATTTACTGACCTACCTCCGATTGATTGACCATAACTCACTCAATTTTACTCGTAATTCATTGAAATTAGTTTCATTTCGAATGAATCGAAGTGTAGTTTAAAACGAACGAAACAGAGATGAAAAACTCCAAGTATTTTGAGAGTTATGATGGAAATAGTTAGACTCGCGCTTTGGTTTAGCAATTTACTGACCTACCTTCGATTGATTGACCATAACTCACTCAGGTAAACTCGTAATTCATTGAAATTAGCTCCATTTCGAAGGAATCGAAGTGTAGTTTAAAACGAACGAAACGGAGATGAAAAACTACAAGTATTTTGAGAGTTATGATGGAAGTGGTTAGTCTCGCGCTTTGGTTTAGCAATTTACCGACCTACCTTCGATTGATTGTCCATAACTCAGTTAATTCGACTCGTAATTCATTGACATTAGTTCAATTTCGAAGGAATCGAAGTGTAGTTTAAAACGAAAGAAACGGAGATGAAAAACTCCAAGTATTTTGAGAGTTATGATGGAAATAGTTAGACTCGCGCTTTGGTTTAGCAATTTACTGACCTACCTCCGATTGATTGACCATAACTCACTCAATTTTACTCGTAAT
Source organism: Tasmannia lanceolata (assembly GCF_043159265.1). NCBI lineage: Eukaryota > Viridiplantae > Streptophyta > Magnoliopsida > Canellales > Winteraceae > Tasmannia > Tasmannia lanceolata. The sequence goes on from NW_027518678.1 coordinate 1,940,927, forward strand.
TCATTTAAATTAGTTCCATTTTGAAGGAATCGAAGTGTAGTTTAAAACGAAAGAAACGGAAGTGAAAAACTTCAAGTATTTTGAGAGTTATGACGAAAATAGTTAGACTCGCGCTTTGGTTTAGCAATTTACTGACCTACCTCCGATTGATTGACCATAACTCACTCAATTTTACTCGTAATTCATTGAAATTAGTTCCATTTCGAAGGAATCGAAGTGTAGTTTAAAACGAAAGAAACAAAGATGAAAAACTCCAAGTATTTTGAGAGTTATGATGGAAATAGTTAGACTCGCGCTTTGGTTTAGCAATTTACTGACCTACCTCCGATTGATTGACCATAACTCACTCAATTGAACTCGTAATTCATTGAAATTAGTTTCATTTCGAAGAAATCGAAGTGTAGTTTAAAACGAAAGAAACGGAGATGAAAAACTACAAGTATTTTGAGAGTTATGATGAAAATAGTTAGACTCGCGCTTTAGTTTAGCAATTTACTGACCTACCTCCGATTGATTGACCATAACTCACTCAATTTAACTCGTAATTCATTGAAATCAGTTTCATTTCGAAGGAATCGAAGTGTAGTTTAAAACGAAAGAAACGAAGATGAAAAACTCCAAGTATTTTGAGAGTTATGATGAAAATAGTTAGACTCGCGCTTTGGTTTAGCAATTTACTGACCTACCTCCGATTGATTGACCATAACTCACTCAATTTAACTCGTAATTCATTGAAATCAGTTTCATTTCGAAGGAATCGAAGTGTAGTTTAAAACGAAAGAAACAAAGATGAAAAACTCCAAGTATTTTGAGAGTTATGATGGAAATAGTTAGACACGCGCTTTGGTTTAGCAATTTACTGACCTACCTCCGATTGATTGACCATAACTCACTCAATTGAACTCGTAATTCATTGAAATTAGTTTCATTTCGAAGAAATCGAAGTGTAGTTTAAAACGAAAGAAACGGAGATGAAAAACTACAAGTATTTTGAGAGTTATGATGAAAATAGTTAGACTCGCGCTTTGGTTTAGCAATTTACTGACCTACCTCCGATTGATTGACCATAACTCACTAAATTTAACTCGTAATTCATTGAAATTAGTTTCATTTCGAAGGAATCAAAGTGTAGTTTAAAACGAAAGAAACGGAGATGAAAAACATCAAGTATTTTAAGAGTTATGATGAAAATAGTTAGACTCGCGCTTTGGTTTAGCAATTTACTGACCTACCTCCGATTGATTGACCATAACTCACTCAATTTTACTCGTAATTCATTGAAATTAGTTACATTTCGAATGAATCGAAGTATAGTTTAAAACGAAAGAAACAGAGATGAAAAACTCCAAGTATTTTGAGAGTTATGATGGAAATAGTTAGACTCGCGCTTTGGTTTTGCAATTTACTGACATACGTCCGATTGATTGATCATAACTCACTCAATTTAACTCGTAATTCATTTAAATTTGTTCCATTTCGAAGTAATCGAAGTGTAGTTTAAAACGAAAGAAACGGAGATGAAAAACTCCAAGTATTTTGAGAGTTATGATGGAAGTGGTTAGAATCGCGCTTTGGTTTAGCAATTTACTGACCTACCTTCGATTGATTGACCATAACTCACTCAGGTCAACTCGTAATTCATTGAAATTAGCTCCATTTCGAAGGAATCGAAGTGTAGTTTAAAACGAACGAAACGGAGATGAAAAACTACAAGTATTTTGAGAGTTATGATGAAAATAGTTAGACTCGCGCTTTGGTTTAGCAATTTACTGACCTACCTCCGATTGATTGACTATAACTCACTAAATTTAACTCGTAATTCATTGAAATTAGTTTTATTTCGAAGGAATCAAAGTTTAGTTTAAAACGAAAGAAACGGAGATGAAAAACATCAAGTATTTTAAGAGTTATTATGAAAATAATTAAACTCGCGCTTTGGTTTAGCAATTTACTGACCTACCTCCGATTGATTGACCATAACTCACTCAATTTTACTCGTAATTCATTGAAATTAGTTCCATTTCGAATGAATCGAAGTGTAGTTTAAAACGAAAGAAACAGAGATGAAAAACTCCAAGTATTTTGAGAGTTATGATGGAAATAGTTAGACTCGCGCTTTGGTTTAGCAATTTACTGACCTACCTCCGATTGATTGACCATAACTCACTCAATTGAACTCGTAATTCATTGAAATGAGTTTCATTTCGAAGAAATCGAAGTGTAGTTTAAAACGAAAGAAACGGAGATGAAAAACTCCAAGTATTTTGAGAGTTATGATGGAAATAGTTAGACTCGCGCTTTGGTTTAGCAATTTACTGACCTACCTCCGATTGATTGACCATAACTCACTAAATTTTACTCGTAATTCATTGAAATTAGTTCCATTTTGAATGAATCGAAGTGTAGTTTAAAACGAAAGAAACAGAGATGAAAAACTCCAAGTATTTTGAGAGTTATGATGGAAATAGTTAGACTCGCGCTTTGGTTTAGCAATTTACTGACCTACCTCCGATTGATTGACCATAACTCACTCAATTTTACTCGTAATTCATTGAAATTAGTTCCATTTCGAATGAATCGAAGTGTAGTTTAAAACGAAAGAAACAGAGATGAAAAACTCCAAGTATTTTGAGAGTTATGATGGAAATAGTTAGACTCGCGCTTTGGTTTAGCAATTTACTGACCTACCTCCGATTGATTGACCATAACTCACTCAATTTAACTCGTAATTCATTGAAATTAGTTCCATTTCGAATGAATCGAAGTGTAGTTTAAAACGAAAGAAACAGAGATGAAAAACTCTAAGTATTTTGAGAGTTATGATGGAAATAGTTAGACTCGCGCTTTGGTTTAGCAATTTACTGACCTACCTCCGATTGATTGACCATAACTCACTAAATTTAACTCGTAATTCATTGAAATTGGTTTCATTTCGAAGGAATCAAAGTGTAGTTTAAAACGAAAGAAACGGAGATGAAAAACATCAAGTATTTTAAGAGTTATGATGAAAATAGTTAGACTCGCGCTTTGGTTTAGCAATTTACTGACTTACCTCCGATTGATTAACCATAACTAACTCAATTTTACTCGTAATTCATTGAAATTAGTTCCATTTCGAATGAATCGAAGTGTAGTTTAAAACGAAAGAAACAGAGATGAAAAACTCCAAGAATTTTGAGAGTTATGACGGAAATAGTTAGACTCGCGCTTTGGTTTTGCAATTTACTGACATACGTCCGATTGATTGATCATAACTCACTCAATTGAACTCGTAATTCATTGAAATTAGTTTCATTTCGAATGAATCGAAGTTTAGTTTAAAACGAAAGAAACGGAGATGAAAAACTCCAAGTATTTTGAGAGTTATGATGGAAATAGTTAGACTCGCGCTTTGGTTTAGCAATTTACTGACCTACCTCCGATTGATTGACCATAACTTACTCAATTTTACTCGTAATTCATTGAAATTAGTTACATTTCGAATGAATCGAAGTGTAGTTTAAAACGAAAGAAACAGAGATGAAAAACTCCAAGTATTTTGAGAGTTATGATGGAAATAGTTAGACTCGCGCTTTGGTTTAGCAATTTACTGACCTACCTCCGATTGATTGACCATAACTCACTCAATTGAACTCGTAATTCATTGAAATTAGTTTCATTTCGAAGAAATCGAAGTGTAGTTGAAAACGAAAGAAACGGAGATGAAAAACTCCAAGTATTTTGAGAGTTATGATGAAAATAGTTAGACTCGCGCTTTTGTTTAGCAATTTACTGACCTACCTCTGATTGATTGAGCATAACTCACTAAATTTAACTCGTAATTCATTGAAATTAGATTCATTTCGAAGGAATCAAAGTGTAGTTTAAAACGAAAGAAACGGAGATGAAAAACTCCAAGTATTTTGAGAGTTATGATGGAAGTGGTTAGACTCGCGCTTCGGTTTAGCAATTTACTGACCTACCTTCGATTGATTGACCATAACTCACTCAGGTCAACTCGTAATTCATTGAAATTAGCTCCATTTCGAAGGAATCGAAGTGTAGTTTAAAACGAACGAAACGGAGATGAAAAACTACAAGTATTTTGAGAGTTATGATGGAAGTGGTTAGTCTCGCGCTTTGGTTTAGCAATTTACCGACCTACCTTCGATTGATTGTCCATAACTCAGTTAATTCGACTCGTAATTCATTTACATTAGTTCAATTTCGAAGGAATCGAAGTGTAGTTTAAAACGAAAGAAACGGAGATGAAAAACTCCAAGTATTTTGAGAGTTATGATGGAAATAGTTAGACTCGCGCTTTGGTTTAGCAATTTACTGACCTACCTCCGATTGATTGACCATAACTCACTCAATTTTACTCGTAATTCATTGAAATTAGTTCCATTTCGAATGAATCGAAGTGTAGTTTAAAACGAAAGAAACAGAGATGAAAAACTCCAAGTATTTTGAGAGTTATGATGGAAATAGTTTGACTCGCGCTTTGGTTTAGGAATTTACTGACCTACCTTCGATTGATTGACCATAACTCACTCAGGTCAACTCGTAATTCATTAAAATTAGCTCCATTTCGAAGGAATCGAAGTGTAGTTTAAAACGAACGAAACGGAGATGAAAAACTACAAGTATTTTGAGAGTTATGATGGAAGTGGTTAGTCTCGCGCTTTGGTTTAGCAATTTACCGACCTACCTTCGATTGATTGTCCATAACTCAGTTAATTCGACTCGTAATTCATTGACATTAGTTCAATTTCGAAGGAATCGAAGTGTAGTTTAAAACGAAAAAAACGGAGATGAAAAACTCCAAGTATTTTGAGAGTTATGATGGAAATAGTTAGACTCGCGCTTTGGTTTAGCAATTTACTGACCTACCTCCGATTGATTGACCATAACTCACTCAATTTTACTCGTAATTCATTGAAATTAGTTTCATTTCGAATGAATCGAAGTGTAGTTTAAAACGAACGAAACAGAGATGAAAAACTCCAAGTATTTTGAGAGTTATGATGGAAATAGTTAGACTCGCGCTTTGGTTTAGCAATTTACTGACCTACCTTCGATTGATTGACCATAACTCACTCAGGTAAACTCGTAATTCATTGAAATTAGCTCCATTTCGAAGGAATCGAAGTGTAGTTTAAAACGAACGAAACGGAGATGAAAAACTACAAGTATTTTGAGAGTTATGATGGAAGTGGTTAGTCTCGCGCTTTGGTTTAGCAATTTACCGACCTACCTTCGATTGATTGTCCATAACTCAGTTAATTCGACTCGTAATTCATTGACATTAGTTCAATTTCGAAGGAATCGAAGTGTAGTTTAAAACGAAAGAAACGGAGATGAAAAACTCCAAGTATTTTGAGAGTTATGATGGAAATAGTTAGACTCGCGCTTTGGTTTAGCAATTTACTGACCTACCTCCGATTGATTGACCATAACTCACTCAATTTTACTCGTAATTCATTTAAATTAGTTCCATTTTGAAGGAATCGAAGTGTAGTTTAAAACGAAAGAAACGGAAGTGAAAAACTTCAAGTATTTTGAGAGTTATGACGAAAATAGTTAGACTCGCGCTTTGGTTTAGCAATTTACTGACTTACCTCCGATTGATTGACCATAACTCACTCAATTTTGCTCGTAATTCATTGAAATTAGTTCCATTTCGAAGGAATCGAAGTGTAGTTTAAAACGAAAGAAACAAAGATGAAAAACTCCAAGTATTTTGAGAGTTATGATGGAAATAGTTAGACTCGCGCTTTGGTTTAGCAATTTACTGACCTACCTCCGATTGATTGACCATAACTCACTCAATTGAACTCGTAATTCATTGAAATTAGTTTCATTTCGAAGAAATCGAAGTCTAGTTTAAAACGAAAGAAACGGAGATGAAAAACTACAAGTATTTTGAGAGTTATGATGAAAATAGTTAGACTCGCGCTTTGGTTTAGCAATTTACTGACCTACCTCCGATTGATTGACCATAACTCACTCAATTTAACTCGTAATTCATTGAAATCAGTTTCATTTCGAAGGAATCGAAGTGTAGTTTAAAACGAAAGAAACAAAGATGAAAAACTCCAAGTATTTTGAGAGTTATGATGGAAATAGTTAGACTCGCGCTTTGGTTTAGCAATTTACTGACCTACCTCCGATTGATTGACCATAACTCACTCAATTTAACTCGTAATTCATTGAAATCAGTTTCATTTCGAAGGAATCGAAGTGTAGTTTAAAACGAAAGAAACAAAGATGAAAAACTCCAAGTATTTTGAGAGTTATGATGGAAATAGTTAGACTCGCGCTTTGGTTTAGCAATTTACTCACTTACCTCCGATTGATTGACCATAACTCACTCAACTTAACTCGTAATTCATTGAAATTAGTTTCATTTCGAGAAATCTAAGTGTAGTTTAAAACGAAAGAAACGAAGATGAAAAACTCCAAGTATTTTGAGAGTTTTGATGGAAATAGTTAGACTCGCGCTTTGATTTAGCAATTTACTGACCTACCTCCGATTGATTGACCATAACTCACTCAATTTAACTCGTAATTCATTGAAATCAGTTTCATTTCGAAGGAATCGAAGTGTAGTTTAAAACGAAAGAAACGAAGATGAAAAACTCCAAGTATTTTGAGAGTTATGATGAAAATAGTTAGACTCGCGCTTTGGTTTAGCAATTTACTGACCTACCTCCGATTGATTGACCATAACTCACTCAATTTAACTCGTAATTCATTGAAATCAGTTTCATTTCGAAGGAATCGAAGTGTAGTTTAAAACGAAAGAAACAAAGATGAAAAACTCCAAGTATTTTGAGAGTTATGATGGAAATAGTTAGACACGCGCTTTGGTTTAGCAATTTACTGACCTACCTCCGATTGATTGACCATAACTCACTCAATTGAACTCGTAATTCATTGAAATTAGTTTCATTTCGAAGAAATCGAAGTGTAGTTTAAAACGAAAGAAACGGAGATGAAAAACTACAAGTATTTTGAGAGTTATGATGAAAATAGTTAGACTCGCGCTTTGGTTTAGCAATTTACTGACCTACCTCCGATTGATTGACCATAACTCACTAAATTTAACTCGTAATTCATTGAAATTAGTTTCATTTCGAAGGAATCAAAGTGTAGTTTAAAACGAAAGAAACGGAGATGAAAAACATCAAGTATTTTAAGAGTTATGATGAAAATAGTTAGACTCGCGCTTTGGTTTAGCAATTTACTGACCTACCTCCGATTGATTGACCATAACTCACTCAATTTTACTCGTAATTCATTGAAATTAGTTACATTTCGAATGAATCGAAGTATACTTTAAAACGAAAGAAACAGAGATGAAAAACTCCAAGTATTTTGAGAGTTATGATGGAAATAGTTAGACTCGCGCTTTGGTTTTGCAATTTACTGACATACGTCCGATTGATTGATCATAACTCACTCAATTTAACTCGTAATTCATTGAAATTAGTTCCATTTCGAAGTAATCGAAGTGTAGTTTAAAACGAAAGAAACGGAGATGAAAAACTCCAAGTATTTTGAGAGTTATGATGGAAGTGGTTAGAATCGCGCTTTGGTTTAGCAATTTACTGACCTACCTTCGATTGATTGACCATAACTCACTCAGGTCAACTCGTAATTCATTGAAATTAGCTCCATTTCGAAGGAATCGAAGTGTAGTTTAAAACGAACGAAACGGAGATGAAAAACTACAAGTATTTTGAGAGTTATGATGAAAATAGTTAGACTCGCGCTTTGGTTTAGCAATTTACTGACCTACCTCCGATTGATTGACTATAACTCACTAAATTTAACTCGTAATTCATTGAAATTAGTTTTATTTCGAAGGAATCAAAGTTTAGTTTAAAACGAAAGAAACGGAGATGAAAAACATGAAGTATTTTAAGAGTTATTATGAAAATAATTAAACTCGCGCTTTGGTTTAGCAATTTACTGACCTACCTCCGATTGATTGACCATAACTCACTCAATTTTACTCGTAATTCATTGAAATTAGTTCCATTTCGAATGAATCGAAGTGTAGTTTAAAACGAAAGAAACAGAGATGAAAAACTCCAAGTATTTTGAGAGTTATGATGGAAGTGGTTAGTCTCGCGCTTTGGTTTAGCAATTTACCGACCTACCTTCGATTGATTGTCCATAACTCAGTTAATTCGACTCGTAATTCATTGACATTAGTTCAATTTCGAAGGAATCGAAGTGTAGTTTAAAACGAAAGAAACGGAGATGAAAAACTCCAAGTATTTTGAGAGTTATGATGGAAATAGTTAGACTCGCGCTTTGGTTTAGCAATTTACTGACCTACCTCCGATTGATTGACCATAACTCACTAAATTTAACTCGTAATTCATTGAAATTAGTTTCATTTCGAAGGAATCAAAGTGTAGTTTAAAACGAAAGAAACGGAGATGAAAAACATCAAGTATTTTAAGAGTTATGATGAAAATAGTTAGACTCGCGCTTTGGTTTAGCAATTTACTGACCTACCTCCGATTGATTGACCATAACTCACTCAATTTTACTCGTAATTCATTGAAATTAGTTACATTTCGAATGAATCGAAGTATACTTTAAAACGAAAGAAACAGAGATGAAAAACTCCAAGTATTTTGAGAGTTATGATGGAAATAGTTAGACTCGCGCTTTGGTTTTGCAATTTACTGACATACGTCCGATTGATTGATCATAACTCACTCAATTTAACTCGTAATTCATTGAAATTAGTTCCATTTCGAAGTAATCGAAGTGTAGTTTAAAACGAAAGAAACGGAGATGAAAAACTCCAAGTATTTTGAGAGTTATGATGGAAGTGGTTAGAATCGCGCTTTGGTTTAGCAATTTACTGACCTACCTTCGATTGATTGACCATAACTCACTCAGGTCAACTCGTAATTCATTGAAATTAGCTCCATTTCGAAGGAATCGAAGTGTAGTTTAAAACGAACGAAACGGAGATGAAAAACTACAAGTATTTTGAGAGTTATGATGAAAATAGTTAGACTCGCGCTTTGGTTTAGCAATTTACTGACCTACCTCCGATTGATTGACTATAACTCACTAAATTTAACTCGTAATTCATTGAAATTAGTTTTATTTCGAAGGAATCAAAGTTTAGTTTAAAACGAAAGAAACGGAGATGAAAAACATGAAGTATTTTAAGAGTTATTATGAAAATAATTAAACTCGCGCTTTGGTTTAGCAATTTACTGACCTACCTCCGATTGATTGACCATAACTCACTCAATTTTACTCGTAATTCATTGAAATTAGTTCCATTTCGAATGAATCGAAGTGTAGTTTAAAACGAAAGAAACAGAGATGAAAAACTCCAAGTATTTTGAGAGTTATGATGGAAGTGGTTAGTCTCGCGCTTTGGTTTAGCAATTTACCGACCTACCTTCGATTGATTGTCCATAACTCAGTTAATTCGACTCGTAATTCATTGACATTAGTTCAATTTCGAAGGAATCGAAGTGTAGTTTAAAACGAAAGAAACGGAGATGAAAAACTCCAAGTATTTTGAGAGTTATGATGGAAATAGTTAGACTCGCGCTTTGGTTTAGCAATTTACTGACCTACCTCCGATTGATTGACCATAACTCACTAAATTTTACTCGTAATTCATTGAAATTAGTTTCATTTCGAATGAATCGAAGTGTAGTTTAAAACGAACGAAACAGAGATGAAAAACTCCAAGTATTTTGAGAGTTATGATGGAAATAGTTAGACTCGCGCTTTGGTTTAGCAATTTACTGACCTACCTTCGATTGATTGACCATAACTCACTCAGGTAAACTCGTAATTCATTGAAATTAGCTCCATTTCGAAGGAATCGAAGTGTAGTTTAAAACGAACGAAACGGAGATGAAAAACTACAAGTATTTTGAGAGTTATGATGGAAGTGGTTAGTCTCGCGCTTTGGTTTAGCAATTTACCGACCTACCTTCGATTGATTGTCCATAACTCAGTTAATTCGACTCGTAATTCATTGACATTAGTTCAATTTCGAAGGAATCGAAGTGTAGTTTAAAACGAAAGAAACGGAGATGAAAAACTCCAAGTATTTTGAGAGTTATGATGGAAATAGTTAGACTCGCGCTTTGGTTTAGCAATTTACTGACCTACCTCCGATTGATTGACCATAACTCACTCAATTGAACTCGTAATTCATTGAAATTAGTTTCATTTCGAAGAAATCGAAGTGTAGTTTAAAACGAAAGAAACGGAGATGAAAAACTACAAGTATTTTGAGAGTTATGATGAAAATAGTTAGACTCGCGCTTTGGTTTAGCAATTTACTGACCTACCTCCGATTGATTGACCATAACTCACTCAATTTAACTCGTAATTCATTGAAATCAGTTTCATTTCGAAGGAATCGAAGTGTAGTTTAAAACGAAAGAAACAAAGATGAAAAACTCCAAGTATTTTGAGAGTTATGATGGAAATAGTTAGACTCGCGCTTTGGTTTAGCAATTTACTGACCTACCTCCGATTGATTGACCATAACTCACTCAATTTAACTCGTAATTCATTGAAATCAGTTTCATTTCGAAGGAATCGAAGTGTAGTTTAAAACGAAAGAAACAAAGATGAAAAACTCCAAGTATTTTGAGAGTTATGATGGAAATAGTTAGACTCGCGCTTTGGTTTAGCAATTTACTCACTTACCTCCGATTGATTGACCATAACTCACTCAACTTAACTCGTAATTCATTGAAATTAGTTTCATTTCGAGAAATCTAAGTGTAGTTTAAAACGAAAGAAACGAAGATGAAAAACTCCAAGTATTTTGAGAGTTTTGATGGAAATAGTTAGACTCGCGCTTTGATTTAGCAATTTACTGACCTACCTCCGATTGATTGACCATAACTCACTCAATTTAACTCGTAATTCATTGAAATCAGTTTCATTTCGAAGGAATCGAAGTGTAGTTTAAAACGAAAGAAACGAAGATGAAAAACTCCAAGTATTTTGAGAGTTATGATGAAAATAGTTAGACTCGCGCTTTGGTTTAGCAATTTACTGACCTACCTCCGATTGATTGACCATAACTCACTCAATTTAACTCGTAATTCATTGAAATCAGTTTCATTTCCAAGGAATCGAAGTGTAGTTTAAAACGAAAGAAACAAAGATGAAAAACTCCAAGTATTTTGAGAGTTATGATGGAAATAGTTAGACACGCGCTTTGGTTTAGCAATTTACTGACCTACCTCCGATTGATTGACCATAACTCACTCAATTGAACTCGTAATTCATTGAAATTAGTTTCATTTCGAAGAAATCGAAGTGTAGTTTAAAACGAAAGAAACGGAGATGAAAAACTACAAGTATTTTGAGAGTTATGATGAAAATAGTTAGACTCGCGCTTTGGTTTAGCAATTTACTGACCTACCTCCGATTGATTGACCATAACTCACTAAATTTAACTCGTAATTCATTGAAATTAGTTTCATTTCGAAGGAATCAAAGTGTAGTTTAAAACGAAAGAAACGGAGATGAAAAACATCAAGTATTTTAAGAGTTATGATGAAAATAGTTAGACTCGCGCTTTGGTTTAGCAATTTACTGACCTACCTCCGATTGATTGACCATAACTCACTCAATTTTACTCGTAATTCATTGAAATTAGTTACATTTCGAATGAATCGAAGTATAGTTTAAAACGAAAGAAACAGAGATGAAAAACTCCAAGTATTTTGAGAGTTATGATGGAAATAGTTAGACTCGCGCTTTGGTTTTGCAATTTACTGACATACGTCCGATTGATTGATCATAACTCACTCAATTTAACTCGTAATTCATTGAAATTAGTTCCATTTCGAAGTAATCGAAGTGTAGTTTAAAACGAAAGAAACGGAGATGAAAAACTCCAAGTATTTTGAGAGTTATGATGGAAGTGGTTAGAATCGCGTTTTGGTTTAGCAATTTACTGACCTACCTTCGATTGATTGACCATAACTCACTCAGGTCAACTCGTAATTCATTGAAATTAGCTCCATTTCGAAGGAATCGAAGTGTAGTTTAAAACGAACGAAACGGAGATGAAAAACTACAAGTATTTTGAGAGTTATGATGAAAATAGTTAGACTCGCGCTTTGGTTTAGCAATTTACTGACCTACCTCCGATTGATTGACTATAACTCACTAAATTTAACTCGTAATTCATTGAAATTAGTTTTATTTCGAAGGAATCAAAGTTTAGTTTAAAACGAAAGAAACGGAGATGAAAAACATCAAGTATTTTAAGAGTTATTATGAAAATAATTAAACTCGCGCTTTGGTTTAGCAATTTACTGACCTACCTCCGATTGATTGACCATAACTCACTCAATTTTACTCGTAATTCATTGAAATTAGTTCCATTTCGAATGAATCGAAGTGTAGTTTAAAACGAAAGAAACAGAGATGAAAAACTCCAAGTATTTTGAGAGTTATGATGGAAATAGTTAGACTCGCGCTTTGGTTTAGCAATTTACTGACCTACCTCCGATTGATTGACCATAACTCACTCAATTGAACTCGTAATTCATTGAAATGAGTTTCATTTCGAAGAAATCGAAGTGTAGTTTAAAACGAAAGAAACGGAGATGAAAAACTCCAAGTATTTTGAGAGTTATGATGGAAATAGTTAGACTCGCGCTTTGGTTTAGCAATTTACTGACCTACCTCCGATTGATTGACCATAACTCACTAAATTTTACTCGTAATTCATTGAAATTAGTTCCATTTTGAATGAATCGAAGTGTAGTTTAAAACGAAAGAAACAGAGATGAAAAACTCCAAGTATTTTGAGAGTTATGATGGAAATAGTTAGACTCGCGCTTTGGTTTAGCAATTTACTGACCTACCTCCGATTGATTGACCATAACTCACTCAATTTTACTCGTAATTCATTGAAATTAGTTCCATTTCGAATGAATCGAAGTGTAGTTTAAAACGAAAGAAACAGAGATGAAAAACTCCAAGTATTTTGAGAGTTATGATGGAAATAGTTAGACTCGCGCTTTGGTTTAGCAATTTACTGACCTACCTCCGATTGATTGACCATAACTCACTCAATTTAACTCGTAATTCATTGAAATTAGTTCCATTTCGAATGAATCGAAGTGTAGTTTAAAACGAAAGAAACAGAGATGAAAAACTCTAAGTATTTTGAGAGTTATGATGGAAATAGTTAGACTCGCGCTTTGGTTTAGCAATTTACTGACCTACCTCCGATTGATTGACCATAACTCACTAAATTTAACTCGTAATTCATTGAAATTGGTTTCATTTCGAAGGAATCAAAGTGTAGTTTAAAACGAAAGAAACGGAGATGAAAAACATCAAGTATTTTAAGAGTTATGATGAAAATAGTTAGACTCGCGCTTTGGTTTAGCAATTTACTGACTTACCTCCGATTGATTAACCATAACTAACTCAATTTTACTCGTAATTCATTGAAATTAGTTCCATTTCGAATGAATCGAAGTGTAGTTTAAAACGAAAGAAACAGAGATGAAAAACTCCAAGAATTTTGAGAGTTATGACGGAAATAGTTAGACTCGCGCTTTGGTTTTGCAATTTACTGACATACGTCCGATTGATTGATCATAACTCACTCAATTGAACTCGTAATTCATTGAAATTAGTTTCATTTCGAATGAATCGAAGTTTAGTTTAAAACGAAAGAAACGGAGATGAAAAACTCCAAGTATTTTGAGAGTTATGATGGAAATAGTTAGACTCGCGCTTTGGTTTAGCAATTTACTGACCTACCTCCGATTGATTGACCATAACTTACTCAATTTTACTCGTAATTCATTGAAATTAGTTACATTTCGAATGAATCGAAGTGTAGTTTAAAACGAAAGAAACAGAGATGAAAAACTCCAAGTATTTTGAGAGTTATGATGGAAATAGTTAGACTCGCGCTTTGGTTTAGCAATTTACTGACCTACCTCCGATTGATTGACCATAACTCACTCAATTGAACTCGTAATTCATTGAAATTAGTTTCATTTCGAAGAAATCGAAGTGTAGTTGAAAACGAAAGAAACGGAGATGAAAAACTCCAAGTATTTTGAGAGTTATGATGAAAATAGTTAGACTCGCGCTTTTGTTTAGCAATTTACTGACCTACCTCTGATTGATTGAGCATAACTCACTAAATTTAACTCGTAATTCATTGAAATTAGATTCATTTCGAAGGAATCAAAGTGTAGTTTAAAACGAAAGAAACGGAGATAAAAAACTCCAAGTATTTTGAGAGTTATGATGGAAGTGGTTAGACTCGCGCTTCGGTTTAGCAATTTACTGACCTACCTTCGATTGATTGACCATAACTCACTCAGGTCAACTCGTAATTCATTGAAATTAGCTCCATTTCGAAGGAATCGAAGTGTAGTTTAAAACGAACGAAACGGAGATGAAAAACTACAAGTATTTTGAGAGTTATGATGGAAGTGGTTAGTCTCGCGCTTTGGTTTAGCAATTTACCGACCTACCTTCGATTGATTGTCCATAACTCAGTTAATTCGACTCGTAATTCATTTACATTAGTTCAATTTCGAAGGAATCGAAGTGTAGTTTAAAACGAAAGAAACGGAGATGAAAAACTCCAAGTATTTTGAGAGTTATGATGGAAATAGTTAGACTCGCGCTTTGGTTTAGCAATTTACTGACCTACCTCCGATTGATTGACCATAACTCACTCAATTTTACTCGTAATTCATTGAAATTAGTTCCATTTCGAATGAATCGAAGTGTAGTTTAAAACGAAAGAAACAGAGATGAAAAACTCCAAGTATTTTGAGAGTTATGATGGAAATAGTTTGACTCGCGCTTTGGTTTAGGAATTTACTGACCTACCTTCGATTGATTGACCATAACTCACTCAGGTCAACTCGTAATTCATTAAAATTAGCTCCATTTCGAAGGAATCGAAGTGTAGTTTAAAACGAACGAAACGGAGATGAAAAACTACAAGTATTTTGAGAGTTATGATGGAAGTGGTTAGTCTCGCGCTTTGGTTTAGCAATTTACCGACCTACCTTCGATTGATTGTCCATAACTCAGTTAATTCGACTCGTAATTCATTGACATTAGTTCAATTTCGAAGGAATCGAAGTGTAGTTTAAAACGAAAGAAACGGAGATGAAAAACTCCAAGTATTTTGAGAGTTATGATGGAAATAGTTAGACTCGCGCTTTGGTTTAGCAATTTACTGACCTACCTCCGATTGATTGACCATAACTCACTCAATTTTACTCGTAATTCATTGAAATTAGTTTCATTTCGAATGAATCGAAGTGTAGTTTAAAACGAACGAAACAGAGATGAAAAACTCCAAGTATTTTGAGAGTTATGATGGAAATAGTTAGACTCGCGCTTTGGTTTAGCAATTTACTGACATACCTTCGATTGATTGACCATAACTCACTCAGGTAAACTCGTAATTCATTGAAATTAGCTCCATTTCGAAGGAATCGAAGTGTAGTTTAAAACGAACGAAACGGAGATGAAAAACTACAAGTATTTTGAGAGTTATGATGGAAGTGGTTAGTCTCGCGCTTTGGTTTAGCAATTTACCGACCTACCTTCGATTGATTGTCCATAACTCAGTTAATTCGACTCGTAATTCATTGACATTAGTTCAATTTCGAAGGAATCGAAGTGTAGTTTAAAACGAAAGAAACGGAGATGAAAAACTCCAAGTATTTTGAGAGTTATGATGGAAATAGTTAGACTCGCGCTTTGGTTTAGCAATTTACTGACCTACCTCCGATTGATTGACCAGAACTCACTCAATTTTACTCGTAATTCATTTAAATTAGTTCCATTTTGAAGGAATCGAAGTGTAGTTTAAAACGAAAGAAACGGAAGTGAAAAACTTCAAGTATTTTGAGAGTTATGACGAAAATAGTTAGACTCGCGCTTTGGTTTAGCAATTTACTGACTTACCTCCGATTGATTGACCATAACTCACTCAATTTTGCTCGTAATTCATTGAAATTAGTTCCATTTCGAAGGAATCGAAGTGTAGTTTAAAACGAAAGAAACAAAGATGAAAAACTCCAAGTATTTTGAGAGTTATGATGGAAATAGTTAGACTCGCGCTTTGGTTTAGCAATTTACTGACCTACCTCCGATTGATTGACCATAACTCACTCAATTGAACTCGTAATTCATTGAAATTAGTTTCATTTCGAAGAAATCGAAGTGTAGTTTAAAACGAAAGAAACGGAGATGAAAAACTACAAGTATTTTGAGAGTTATGATGAAAATAGTTAGACTCGCGCTTTGGTTTAGCAATTTACTGACCTACCTCCGATTGATTGACCATAACTCACTCAATTTAACTCGTAATTCATTCAAATCAGTTTCATTTCGAAGGAATCGAAGTGTAGTTTAAAACGAAAGAAACAAAGATGAAAAACTCCAAGTATTTTGAGAGTTATGATGGAAATAGTTAGACTCGCGCTTTGGTTTAGCAATTTACTGACCTACCTCCGATTGATTGACCATAACTCACTCAATTTAACTCGTAATTCATTGAAATCAGTTTCATTTCGAAGGAATCGAAGTGTAGTTTAAAACGAAAGAAACAAAGATGAAAAACTCCAAGTATTTTGAGAGTTATGATGGAAATAGTTAGACTCGCGCTTTGGTTTAGCAATTTACTCACTTACCTCCGATTGATTGACCATAACTCACTCAACTTAACTCGTAATTCATTGAAATTAGTTTCATTTCGAGAAATCTAAGTGTAGTTTAAAACGAAAGAAACGAAGATGAAAAACTCCAAGTATTTTGAGAGTTTTGATGGAAATAGTTAGACTCGCGCTTTGATTTAGCAATTTACTGACCTACCTCCGATTGATTGACCATAACTCACTCAATTTAACTCGTAATTCATTGAAATCAGTTTCATTTCGAAGGAATCGAAGTGTAGTTTAAAACGAAAGAAACGAAGATGAAAAACTCCAAGTATTTTGAGAGTTATGATGAAAATAGTTAGACTCGCGCTTTGGTTTAGCAATTTACTGACCTACCTCCGATTGATTGACCATAACTCACTCAATTTAACTCGTAATTCATTGAAATCAGTTTCATTTCGAAGGAATCGAAGTGTAGTTTAAAACGAAAGAAACAAAGATGAAAAACTCCAAGTATTTTGAGAGTTATGATGGAAATAGTTAGACACGCGCTTTGGTTTAGCAATTTACTGACCTACCTCCGATTGATTGACCATAACTCACTCAATTGAACTCGTAATTCATTGAAATTAGTTTCATTTCGAAGAAATCGAAGTGTAGTTTAAAACGAAAGAAACGGAGATGAAAAACTACAAGTATTTTGAGAGTTATGATGAAAATAGTTAGACTCGCGCTTTGGTTTAGCAATTTACTGACCTACCTCCGATTGATTGACCATAACTCACTAAATTTAACTCGTAATTCATTGAAATTAGTTTCATTTCGAAGGAATCAAAGTGTAGTTTAAAACGAAAGAAACGGAGATGAAAAACATCAAGTATTTTAAGAGTTATGATGAAAATAGTTAGACTCGCGCTTTGGTTTAGCAATTTACTGACCTACCTCCGATTGATTGACCATAACTCACTCAATTTTACTCGTAATTCATTGAAATTAGTTACATTTCGAATGAATCGAAGTATACTTTAAAACGAAAGAAACAGAGATGAAAAACTCCAAGTATTTTGAGAGTTATGATGGAAATAGTTAGACTCGCGCTTTGGTTTTGCAATTTACTGACATACGTCCGATTGATTGATCATAACTCACTCAATTTAACTCGTAATTCATTGAAATTAGTTCCATTTCGAAGTAATCGAAGTGTAGTTTAAAACGAAAGAAACGGAGATGAAAAACTCCAAGTATTTTGAGAGTTATGATGGAAGTGGTTAGAATCGCGCTTTGGTTTAGCAATTTACTGACCTACCTTCGATTGATTGACCATAACTCACTCAGGTCAACTCGTAATTCATTGAAATTAGCTCCATTTCGAAGGAATCGAAGTGTAGTTTAAAACGAACGAAACGGAGATGAAAAACTACAAGTATTTTGAGAGTTATGATGAAAATAGTTAGACTCGCGCATTGGTTTAGCAATTTACTGACCTACCTCCGATTGATTGACTATAACTCACTAAATTTAACTCGTAATTCATTGAAATTAGTTTTATTTCGAAGGAATCAAAGTTTAGTTTAAAACGAAAGAAACGGAGATGAAAAACATCAAGTATTTTAAGAGTTATTATGAAAATAATTAAACTCGCGCTTTGGTTTAGCAATTTACTGACCTACCTCCGATTGATTGACCATAACTCACTCAATTTTACTCGTAATTCATTGAAATTAGTTCCATTTCGAATGAATCGAAGTGTAGTTTAAAACGAAAGAAACAGAGATGAAAAACTCCAAGTATTTTGAGAGTTATGATGGAAATAGTTAGACTCGCGCTTTGGTTTAGCAATTTACTGACCTACCTCCGATTGATTGACCATAACTCACTCAATTGAACTCGTAATTCATTGAAATGATTTTCATTTCGAAGAAATCGAAGTGTAGTTTAAAACGAAAGAAACGGAGATGAAAAACTCCAAGTATTTTGAGAGTTATGATGGAAATAGTTAGACTCGCGCTTTGGTTTAGCAATTTACTGACCTACCTCCGAGTGATTGACCATAACTCACTAAATTTTACTCGTAATTCATTGAAATTAGTTCCATTTTGAATGAATCGAAGTGTAGTTTAAAACGAAAGAAACAGAGATGAAAAACTTCAAGTATTTTGAGAGTTATGATGGAAATAGTTAGACTCGCGCTTTGGTTTAGCAATTTACTGACCTACCTCCGATTGATTGACCATAACTCACTCAATTTTACTCGTAATTCATTGAAATTAGTTCCATTTCGAAGAAATCGAAGTGTAGTTTAAAACGAAAGAAACGGAGATGAAAAACTCCAAGTATTTTGAGAGTTATGATGGAAATAGTTAGACTCGCGCTTTGGTTTAGCAATTTACTGACCTACCTCCGATTGATTGACCATAACTCACTCAATTTAACTCGTAATTCATTGAAATCAGTTTCATTTCGAAGGAATCGAAGTGTAGTTTAAAACGAAAGAAACAAAGATGAAAAACTCCAAGTATTTTGAGAGTTATGATGGAAATAGTTAGACTCGCGCTTTGGTTTAGCAATTTACTGACCTACCTCCGATTGATTGACCATAACTCACTCAATTTAACTCGTAATTCATTGAAATCAGTTTCATTTCGAAGGAATCGAAGTGTAGTTTAAAACGAAAGAAACAAAGATGAAAAACTCCAAGTATTTTGAGAGTTATGATGGAAATAGTTAGACTCGCGCTTTGGTTTAGCAATTTACTGACCTACCTCCGATTGATTGACCATAACTCACTCAATTTAACTCGTAATTCATTGAAATCAGTTTCATTTCGAATGAATCGAAGTGTAGTTTAAAACGAAAGAAACAAAGATGAAAAACTCCAAGTATTTTGAGAGTTATGATGGAAATAGTTAGACACGCGCTTTGGTTTAGCAATTTACTGACCTACCTCCGATTGATTGACCATAACTCACTCAATTGAACTCGTAATTCATTGAAATTAGTTTCATTTCGAAGAAATCGAAGTGTAGTTTAAAACGAAAGAAACGGAGATGAAAAACTACAAGTATTTTGAGAGTTATGATGAAAATAGTTAGACTCGCGCTTTGGTTTAGCAATTTACTGACCTACCTCCGATTGATTGACCATAACTCACTAAATTTAACTCATAATTCATTGAAATTAGTTTCATTTCGAAGGAATCAAAGTGTAGTTTAAAACGAAAGAAACGGAGATGAAAAACATCAAGTATTTTAAGAGTTATGATGAAAATAGTTAGACTCGCGCTTTGGTTTAGCAATTTACTGACCTACCTCCGATTGATTGACCATAACTCACTAAATTTAACTCGTAATTCATTGAAATTAGTTTCATTTCGAAGGAATCAAAGTGTAGTTTAAAACGAAAGAAACAGAGATGAAAAACTCCAAGTATTTTGAGAGTTATGATGGAAATAGTTAGACTCGCGCTTTGGTTTTATAATTTACTGACATACGTCCGATTGATTGATCATAACTCACTCAATTTAACTCGTAATTCATTGAAATTAGTTCCATTTCGAAGTAATCGAAGTGTAGTTTAAAACGAAAGAAACGGAGATGAAAAACTCCAAGTATTTTGAGAGTTATGATGGAAGTGGTTAGAATCGCGCTTTGGTTTAGCAATTTACTGACCTACCTTCGATTGATTGACCATAACTCACTCAGGTCAACTCGTAATTCATTGAAATCAGTTTCATTTCGAAGGAATCGAAGTGTAGTTTAAAACGAAAGAAACAAAGATGAAAAACTCCAAGTATTTTGAGAGTTATGATGGAAATAGTTAGACTCGCGCTTTGGTTTAGCAATTTACTGACCTACCTCCGATTGATTGACCATAACTCACTCAATTTAACTCGTAATTCATTGAAATCAGTTTCATTTCGAAGGAATCGAAGTGTAGTTTAAAACGAAAGAAACAAAGATGAAAAACTCCAAGTATTTTGAGAGTTATGATGGAAATAGTTAGACTCGCGCTTTGGTTTAGCAATTTACTCACTTACCTCCGATTGATTGACCATAACTCACTCAACTTAACTCGTAATTCATTGAAATTAGTTTCATTTCGAGAAATCTAAGTGTAGTTTAAAACGAAAGAAACGAAGATGAAAAACTCCAAGTATTTTGAGAGTTTTGATGGAAATAGTTAGACTGGCGCTTTGATTTAGCAATTTACTGACCTACCTCCGATTGATTGACCATAACTCACTCAATTTAACTCGTAATTCATTGAAATCAGTTTCATTTCGAAGGAATCGAAGTGTAGTTTAAAACGAAAGAAACGAAGATGAAAAACTCCAAGTATTTTGAGAGTTATGATGAAAATAGTTAGACTCGCGCTTTGGTTTAGCAATTTACTGACCTACCTCCGATTGATTGACCATAACTCACTCAATTTAACTCGTAATTCATTGAAATCAGTTTCATTTCGAAGGAATCGAAGTGTAGTTTAAAACGAAAGAAACAAAGATGAAAAACTCCAAGTATTTTGAGAGTTATGATGGAAATAGTTAGACACGCGCTTTGGTTTAGCAATTTACTGACCTACCTCCGATTGATTGACCATAACTCACTCAATTGAACTCGTAATTCATTGAAATTAGTTTCATTTCGAAGAAATCGAAGTGTAGTTTAAAACGAAAGAAACGGAGATGAAAAACTACAAGTATTTTGAGAGTTATGATGAAAATAGTTAGACTCGCGCTTTGGTTTAGCAATTTACTGACCTACCTCCGATTGATTGACCATAACTCACTAAATTTAACTCGTAATTCATTGAAATTAGTTTCATTTCGAAGGAATCAAAGTGTAGTTTAAAACGAAAGAAACGGAGATGAAAAACATCAAGTATTTTAAGAGTTATGATGAAAATAGTTAGACTCGCGCTTTGGTTTAGCAATTTACTGACCTACCTCCGATTGATTGACCATAACTCACTCAATTTTACTCGTAATTCATTGAAATTAGTTACATTTCGAATGAATCGAAGTATACTTTAAAACGAAAGAAACAGAGATGAAAAACTCCAAGTATTTTGAGAGTTATGATGGAAATAGTTAGACTCGCGCTTTGGTTTTGCAATTTACTGACATACGTCCGATTGATTGATCATAACTCACTCAATTTAACTCGTAATTCATTGAAATTAGTTCCATTTCGAAGTAATCGAAGTGTAGTTTAAAACGAAAGAAACGGAGATGAAAAACTCCAAGTATTTTGAGAGTTATGATGGAAGTGGTTAGAATCGCGCTTTGGTTTAGCAATTTACTGACCTACCTTCGATTGATTGACCATAACTCACTCAGGTCAACTCGTAATTCATTGAAATTAGCTCCATTTCGAAGGAATCGAAGTGTAGTTTAAAACGAACGAAACGGAGATGAAAAACTACAAGTATTTTGAGAGTTATGATGAAAATAGTTAGACTCGCGCTTTGGTTTAGCAATTTACTGACCTACCTCCGATTGATTGACTATAACTCACTAAATTTAACTCGTAATTCATTGAAATTAGTTTTATTTCGAAGGAATCAAAGTTTACTTTAAAACGAAAGAAACGGAGATGAAAAACATCAAGTATTTTAAGAGTTATTATGAAAATAATTAAACTCGCGCTTTGGTTTAGCAATTTACTGACCTACCTCCGATTGATTGACCATAACTCACTCAATTTTACTCGTAATTCATTGAAATTAGTTCCATTTCGAATGAATCGAAGTGTAGTTTAAAACGAAAGAAACAGAGATGAAAAACTCCAAGTATTTTGAGAGTTATGATGGAAATAGTTAGACTCGCGCTTTGGTTTAGCAATTTACTGACCTACCTCCGATTGATTGACCATAACTCACTCAATTGAACTCGTAATTCATTGAAATGAGTTTCATTTCGAAGGAATCGAAGTGTAGTTTAAAACGAAAGAAACGGAGATGAAAAACTCCAAGTATTTTGAGAGTTATGATGGAAATAGTTAGACTCGCGCTTTGGTTTAGCAATTTACTGACCTACCTCCGATTGATTGACCATAACTCACTAAATTTTACTCGTAATTCATTGAAATTAGTTACTCGTAATTCATTGAAATTAGTTCCATTTCGAATGAATCGAAGTGTAGTTTAAAACGAAAGAAACAGAGATGAAAAACTCCAAGTATTTTGAGAGTTATGATGGAAATAGTTAGACTCGCGCTTTGGTTTAGCAATTTACTGACCTACCTCCGATTGATTGACCATAACTCACTCAATTTAACTCGTAATTCATTGAAATCAGTTTCATTTCGAAGGAATCGAAGTGTAGTTTAAAACGAAAGAAACAAAGATGAAAAACTCCAAGTATTTTGAGAGTTATGATGGAAATAGTTAGACTCGCGCTTTGGTTTAGCAATTTACTGACCTACCTCCGATTGATTGACCATAACTCACTCAATTTTACTCGTAATTCATTGAAATTAGTTCCATTTCGAATGAATCGAAGTGTAGTTTAAAACGAAAGAAACAGAGATGAAAAACTCCAAGTATTTTGAGAGTTATGATGGAAATAGTTAGACTCGCGCTTTGGTTTAGCAATTTACTGACCTACCTCCGATTGATTGACCATAACTCACTCAATTTAACTCGTAATTCATTGAAATCAGTTTCATTTCGAAGGAATCGAAGTGTAGTTTAAAACGAAAGAAACAAAGATGAAAAACTCCAAGTATTTTGAGAGTTATGATGGAAATAGTTAGACTCGCGCTTTGGTTTAGCAATTTACTGACCTACCTCCGATTGATTGACCATAACTCACTCAATTTAACTCGTAATTCATTGAAATCAGTTTCATTTCGAAGGAATCGAAGTGTAGTTTAAAACGAAAGAAACAAAGATGAAAAACTCCAAGTATTTTGAGAGTTATGATGGAAATAGTTAGACTCGCGCTTTGGTTTAGCAATTTACTCACTTACCTCCGATTGATTGACCATAACTCACTCAACTTAACTCGTAATTCATTGAAATTAGTTTCATTTCGAGAAATCTAAGTGTAGTTTAAAACGAAAGAAACGAAGATGAAAAACTTCAAGTATTTTGAGAGTTTTGATGGAAATAGTTAGACTCGCGCTTTGATTTAGCAATTTACTGACCTACCTCCGATTGATTGACCATAACTCACTCAATTTAACTCGTAATTCATTGAAATCAGTTTCATTTCGAAGGAATCGAAGTGTAGTTTAAAACGAAAGAAACGAAGATGAAAAACTCCAAGTATTTTGAGAGTTATGATGAAAATAGTTAGACTCGCGCTTTGGTTTAGCAATTTACTGACCTACCTCCGATTGATTGACCATAACTCACTCAATTTAACTCGTAATTCATTGAAATCAGTTTCATTTCGAAGGAATCGAAGTGTAGTTTAAAACGAAAGAAACAAAGATGAAAAACTCCAAGTATTTTGAGAGTTATGATGGAAATAGTTAGACACGCGCTTTGGTTTAGCAATTTACTGACCTACCTCCGATTGATTGACCATAACTCACTCAATTGAACTCGTAATTCATTGAAATTAGTTTCATTTCGAAGAAATCGAAGTGTAGTTTAAAACGAAAGAAACGGAGATGAAAAACTACAAGTATTTTGAGAGTTATGATGAAAATAGTTAGACTCGCGCTTTGGTTTAGCAATTTACTGACCTACCTCCGATTGATTGACCATAACTCACTAAATTTAACTCGTAATTCATTGAAATTAGTTTCATTTCGAAGGAATCAAAGTGTAGTTTAAAACGAAAGAAACGGAGATGAAAAACATCAAGTATTTTAAGAGTTATGATGAAAATAGTTAGACTCGCGCTTTGGTTTAGCAATTTACTGACCTACCTCCGATTGATTGACCATAACTCACTCAATTTTACTCGTAATTCATTGAAATTAGTTACATTTCGAATGAATCGAAGTATACTTTAAAACGAAAGAAACAGAGATGAAAAACTCCAAGTATTTTGAGAGTTATGATGGAAATAGTTAGACTCGCGCTTTGGTTTTGCAATTTACTGACATACGTCCGATTGATTGATCATAACTCACTCAATTTAACTCGTAATTCATTGAAATTAGTTCCATTTCGAAGTAATCGAAGTGTAGTTTAAAACGAAAGAAACGGAGATGAAAAACTCCAAGTATTTTAAGAGTTATGATGGAAGTGGTTAGAATCGCGCTTTGGTTTAGCAATTTACTGACCTACCTTCGATTGATTGACCATAACTCACTCAGGTCAACTCGTAATTCATTGAAATTAGCTCCATTTCGAAGGAATCGAAGTGTAGTTTAAAACGAACGAAACGGAGATGAAAAACTACAAGTATTTTGAGAGTTATGATGAAAATAGTTAGACTCGCGCTTTGGTTTAGCAATTTACTGACCTACCTCCGATTGATTGACTATAACTCACTAAATTTAACTCGTAATTCATTGAAATTAGTTTTATTTCGAAGGAATCAAAGTTTAGTTTAAAACGAAAGAAACGGAGATGAAAAACATCAAGTATTTTAAGAGTTATTATGAAAATAATTAAACTCGCGCTTTGGTTTAGCAATTTACTGACCTACCTCCGATTGATTGACCATAACTCACTCAATTTTACTCGTAATTCATTGAAATTAGTTCCATTTCGAATGAATCGAAGTGTAGTTTAAAACGAAAGAAACAGAGATGAAAAACTCCAAGTATTTTGAGAGTTATGATGGAAATAGTTAGACTCGCGCTTTGGTTTAGCAATTTACTGACCTACCTCCGATTGATTGACCATAACTCACTCAATTGAACTCGTAATTCATTGAAATGAGTTTCATTTCGAAGAAATCGAAGTGTAGTTTAAAACGAAAGAAACGGAGATGAAAAACTCCAAGTATTTTGAGAGTTATGATGGAAATAGTTAGACTCGCGCTTTGGTTTAGCAATTTACTGACCTACCTCCGATTGATTGACCATAACTCACTCAATTTAACTCGTAATTCATTGAAATCAGTTTCATTTCGAAGGAATCGAAGTGTAGTTTAAAACGAAAGAAACAAAGATGAAAAACTCCAAGTATTTTGAGAGTTATGATGGAAATAGTTAGACTCGCGCTTTGGTTTAGCAATTTACTCACTTACCTCCGATTGATTGACCATAACTCACTCAACTTAACTCGTAATTCATTGAAATTAGTTTCATTTCGAGAAATCTAAGTGTAGTTTAAAACGAAAGAAACGAAGATGAAAAACTCCAAGTATTTTGAGAGTTTTGATGGAAATAGTTAGACTCGCGCTTTGATTTAGCAATTTACTGACCTACCTCCGATTGATTGACCATAACTCACTCAATTTAACTCGTAATTCATTGAAATCAGTTTCATTTCGAAGGAATCGAAGTGTAGTTTAAAACGAAAGAAACAGAGATGAAAAACTCCAAGTATTTTGAGAGTTATGATGGAAATAGTTAGACTCGCGCTTTGGTTTAGCAATTTACTGACCTACCTCCGATTGATTGACCATAACTCACTCAATTGAACTCGTAATTCATTGAAATGAGTTTCATTTCGAAGGAATCGAAGTGTAGTTTAAAACGAAAGAAACGGAGATGAAAAACTCCAAGTATTTTGAGAGTTATGATGGAAATAGTTAGACTCGCGCTTTGGTTTAGCAATTTACTGACCTACCTCCGATTGATTGACCATAACTCACTAAATTTTACTCGTAATTCATTGAAATTAGTTACTCGTAATTCATTGAAATTAGTTCCATTTCGAATGAATCGAAGTGTAGTTTAAAACGAAAGAAACAGAGATGAAAAACTCCAAGTATTTTGAGAGTTATGATGGAAATAGTTAGACTCGCGCTTTGGTTTAGCAATTTACTGACCTACCTCCGATTGATTGACCATAACTCACTCAATTTAACTCGTAATTCATTGAAATCAGTTTCATTTCGAAGGAATCGAAGTGTAGTTTAAAACGAAAGAAACAAAGATGAAAAACTCCAAGTATTTTGAGAGTTATGATGGAAATAGTTAGACTCGCGCTTTGGTTTAGCAATTTACTGACCTACCTCCGATTGATTGACCATAACTCACTCAATTTTACTCGTAATTCATTGAAATTAGTTCCATTTCGAATGAATCGAAGTGTAGTTTAAAACGAAAGAAACAGAGATGAAAAACTCCAAGTATTTTGAGAGTTATGATGGAAATAGTTAGACTCGCGCTTTGGTTTAGCAATTTACTGACCTACCTCCGATTGATTGACCATAACTCACTCAATTTAACTCGTAATTCATTGAAATCAGTTTCATTTCGAAGGAATCGAAGTGTAGTTTAAAACGAAAGAAACAAAGATGAAAAACTCCAAGTATTTTGAGAGTTATGATGGAAATAGTTAGACTCGCGCTTTGGTTTAGCAATTTACTGACCTACCTCCGATTGATTGACCATAACTCACTCAATTTAACTCGTAATTCATTGAAATCAGTTTCATTTCGAAGGAATCGAAGTGTAGTTTAAAACGAAAGAAACAAAGATGAAAAACTCCAAGTATTTTGAGAGTTATGATGGAAATAGTTAGACTCGCGCTTTGGTTTAGCAATTTACTCACTTACCTCCGATTGATTGACCATAACTCACTCAACTTAACTCGTAATTCATTGAAATTAGTTTCATTTCGAGAAATCTAAGTGTAGTTTAAAACGAAAGAAACGAAGATGAAAAACTCCAAGTATTTTGAGAGTTTTGATGGAAATAGTTAGACTCGCGCTTTGATTTAGCAATTTACTGACCTACCTCCGATTGATTGACCATAACTCACTCAATTTAACTCGTAATTCATTGAAATCAGTTTCATTTCGAAGGAATCGAAGTGTAGTTTAAAACGAAAGAAACGAAGATGAAAAACTCCAAGTATTTTGAGAGTTATGATGGAAATAGTAAGGCTCGCGCTTTGGTTTAGCAATTTACTGACCTACCTCCGATTGATTGACCATAACTCACTCAATTTTACTCGTAATTCATTGAAATTAGTTCCATTTCGAATGAATCGAAGTGTAGTTTAAAACGAAAGAAACAGAGATGAAAAACTCCAAGTATTTTGAGAGTTATGATGGAAATAGTTAGACTCGCGCTTTGGTTTAGCAATTTACTGACCTACCTCCGATTGATTGACCATAACTCACTCAATTTAACTCGTAATTCATTGAAATCAGTTTCATTTCGAAGGAATCGAAGTGTAGTTTAAAACGAAAGAAACAAAGATGAAAAACTCCAAGTATTTTGAGAGTTATGATGGAAATAGTTAGACTCGCGCTTTGGTTTAGCAATTTACTGACCTACCTCCGATTGATTGACCATAACTCACTCAATTTAACTCGTAATTCATTGAAATCAGTTTCATTTCGAAGGAATCGAAGTGTAGTTTAAAACGAAAGAAAAAAGATGAAAAACTCCAAGTATTTTGAGAGTTATGATGGAAATAGTTAGACTCGCGCTTTGGTTTAGCAATTTACTCACTTACCTCCGATTGATTGACCATAACTCACTCAACTTAACTCGTAATTCATTGAAATTAGTTTCATTTCGAGAAATCTAAGTGTAGTTTAAAACGAAAGAAACGAAGATGAAAAACTCCAAGTATTTTGAGAGTTTTGATGGAAATAGTTAGACTCGCGCTTTGATTTAGCAATTTACTGACCTACCTCCGATTGATTGACCATAACTCACTCAATTTAACTCGTAATTCATTGAAATCAGTTTCATTTCGAAGGAATCGAAGTGTAGTTTAAAACGAAAGAAACGAAGATGAAAAACTCCAAGTATTTTGAGAGTTATGATGAAAATAGTTAGACTCGCGCTTTGGTTTAGCAATTTACTGACCTACCTCCGATTGATTGACCATAACTCACTCAATTTAACTCGTAATTCATTGAAATCAGTTTCATTTCGAAGGAATCGAAGTGTAGTTTAAAACGAAAGAAACAAAGATGAAAAACTCCAAGTATTTTGAGAGTTATGATGGAAATAGTTAGACACGCACTTTGGTTTAGCAATTTACTGACCTACCTCCGATTGATTGACCATAACTCACTCAATTGAACTCGTAATTCATTGAAATTAGTTTCATTTCGAAGAAATCGAAGTGTAGTTTAAAACGAAAGAAACGGAGATGAAAAACTACAAGTATTTTGAGAGTTATGATGAAAATAGTTAGACTCGCGCTTTGGTTTAGCAATTTACTGACCTACCTCCGATTGATTGACCATAACTCACTAAATTTAACTCGTAATTCATTGAAATTAGTTTCATTTCGAAGGAATCAAAGTGTAGTTTAAAACGAAAGAAACGGAGATGAAAAACATCAAGTATTTTAAGAGTTATGATGAAAATAGTTAGACTCGCGCTTTGGTTTAGCAATTTACTGACCTACCTCCGATTGATTGACCATAACTCACTAAATTTAACTCGTAATTCATTGAAATTAGTTTCATTTCGAAGGAATCAAAGTGTAGTTTAAAACGAAAGAAACAGAGATGAAAAACTCCAAGTATTTTGAGAGTTATGATGGAAATAGTTAGACTCGCGCTTTGGTTTTGCAATTTACTGACATACGTCCGATTGATTGATCATAACTCACTCAATTTAACTCGTAATTCATTGAAATTAGTTCCATTTCGAAGTAATCGAAGTGTAGTTTAAAACGAAAGAAACGGAGATGAAAAACTCCAAGTATTTTGAGAGTTATGATGGAAGTGGTTAGAATCGCGCTTTGGTTTAGCAATTTACTGACCTACCTTCGATTGATTGACCATAACTCACTCAGGTCAACTCGTAATTCATTGAAATCAGTTTCATTTCGAAGGAATCGAAGTGTAGTTTAAAACGAAAGAAACAAAGATGAAAAACTCCAACTATTTTGAGAGTTATGATGGAAATAGTTAGACTCGCGCTTTGGTTTAGCAATTTACTGACCTACCTCCGATTGATTGACCATAACTCACTCAATTTAACTCGTAATTCATTGAAATCAGTTTCATTTCGAAGGAATCGAAGTGTAGTTTAAAACGAAAGAAACAAAGATGAAAAACTCCAAGTATTTTGAGAGTTATGATGGAAATAGTTAGACTCGCGCTTTGGTTTAGCAATTTACTCACTTACCTCCGATTGATTGACCATAACTCACTCAACTTAACTCGTAATTCATTGAAATTAGTTTCATTTCG
This sequence comes from Tasmannia lanceolata, assembly GCF_043159265.1. Taxonomy (NCBI): domain Eukaryota; kingdom Viridiplantae; phylum Streptophyta; class Magnoliopsida; order Canellales; family Winteraceae; genus Tasmannia; species Tasmannia lanceolata. Next base: position 1,970,837 of record NW_027518678.1, read on the forward strand.
AGAAATCTAAGTGTAGTTTAAAACGAAAGAAACGAAGATGAAAAACTCCAAGTATTTTGAGAGTTTTGATGGAAATAGTTAGACTGGCGCTTTGATTTAGCAATTTACTGACCTACCTCCGATTGATTGACCATAACTCACTCAATTTAACTCGTAATTCATTGAAATCAGTTTCATTTCGAAGGAATCGAAGTGTAGTTTAAAACGAAAGAAACGAAGATGAAAAACTCCAAGTATTTTGAGAGTTATGATGAAAATAGTTAGACTCGCGCTTTGGTTTAGCAATTTACTGACCTACCTCCGATTGATTGACCATAACTCACTCAATTTAACTCGTAATTCATTGAAATCAGTTTCATTTCGAAGGAATCGAAGTGTAGTTTAAAACGAAAGAAACAAAGATGAAAAACTCCAAGTATTTTGAGAGTTATGATGGAAATAGTTAGACACGCGCTTTGGTTTAGCAATTTACTGACCTACCTCCGATTGATTGACCATAACTCACTCAATTGAACTCGTAATTCATTGAAATTAGTTTCATTTCGAAGAAATCGAAGTGTAGTTTAAAACGAAAGAAACGGAGATGAAAAACTACAAGTATTTTGAGAGTTATGATGAAAATAGTTAGACTCGCGCTTTGGTTTAGCAATTTACTGACCTACCTCCGATTGATTGACCATAACTCACTAAATTTAACTCGTAATTCATTGAAATTAGTTTCATTTCGAAGGAATCAAAGTGTAGTTTAAAACGAAAGAAACGGAGATGAAAAACATCAAGTATTTTAAGAGTTATGATGAAAATAGTTAGACTCGCGCTTTGGTTTAGCAATTTACTGACCTACCTCCGATTGATTGACCATAACTCACTCAATTTTACTCGTAATTCATTGAAATTAGTTACATTTCGAATGAATCGAAGTATACTTTAAAACGAAAGAAACAGAGATGAAAAACTCCAAGTATTTTGAGAGTTATGATGGAAATAGTTAGACTCGCGCTTTGGTTTTGCAATTTACTGACATACGTCCGATTGATTGATCATAACTCACTCAATTTAACTCGTAATTCATTGAAATTAGTTCCATTTCGAAGTAATCGAAGCGTAGTTTAAAACGAAAGAAACGGAGATGAAAAACTCCAAGTATTTTGAGAGTTATGATGGAAGTGGTTAGAATCGCGCTTTGGTTTAGCAATTTACTGACCTACCTCCGATTGATTGACTATAACTCACTAAATTTAACTCGTAATTCATTGAAATTAGTTTTATTTCGAAGGAATCAAAGTTTAGTTTAAAACGAAAGAAACGGAGATGAAAAACATCAAGTATTTTAAGAGTTATTATGAAAATAATTAAACTCGCGCTTTGGTTTAGCAATTTACTGACCTACCTCCGATTGATTGACCATAACTCACTCAATTTTACTCGTAATTCATTGAAATTAGTTCCATTTCGAATGAATCGAAGTGTAGTTTAAAACGAAAGAAACAGAGATGAAAAACTCCAAGTATTTTGAGAGTTATGATGGAAATAGTTAGACTCGCGCTTTGGTTTAGCAATTTACTGACCTACCTCCGATTGATTGACCATAACTCACTCAATTGAACTCGTAATTCATTGAAATGAGTTTCATTTCGAAGAAATCGAAGTGTAGTTTAAAACGAAAGAAACGGAGATGAAAAACTCCAAGTATTTTGAGAGTTATGATGGAAATAGTTAGACTCGCGCTTTGGTTTAGCAATTTACTGACCTACCTCCGATTGATTGACCATAACTCACTCAATTTAACTCGTAATTCATTGAAATCAGTTTCATTTCGAAGGAATCGAAGTGTAGTTTAAAACGAAAGAAACAAAGATGAAAAACTCCAAGTATTTTGAGAGTTATGATGGAAATAGTTAGACTCGCGCTTTGGTTTAGCAATTTACTCACTTACCTCCGATTGATTGACCATAACTCACTCAACTTAACTCGTAATTCATTGAAATTAGTTTCATTTCGAGAAATCTAAGTGTAGTTTAAAACGAAAGAAACGAAGATGAAAAACTCCAAGTATTTTGAGAGTTTTGATGGAAATAGTTAGACTCGCGCTTTGATTTAGCAATTTACTGACCTACCTCCGATTGATTGACCATAACTCACTCAATTTAACTCGTAATTCATTGAAATCAGTTTCATTTCGAAGGAATCGAAGTGTAGTTTAAAACGAAAGAAACGAAGATGAAAAACTCCAAGTATTTTGAGAGTTATGATGAAAATAGTTAGACTCGCGCTTTGGTTTAGCAATTTACTGACCTACCTCCGATTGATTGACCATAACTCACTCAATTTAACTCGTAATTCATTGAAATCAGTTTCATTTCCAAGGAATCGAAGTGTAGTTTAAAACGAAAGAAACAAAGATGAAAAACTCCAAGTATTTTGAGAGTTATGATGGAAATAGTTAGACACGCGCTTTGGTTTAGCAATTTACTGACCTACCTCCGATTGATTGACCATAACTCACTCAATTGAACTCGTAATTCATTGAAATTAGTTTCATTTCGAAGAAATCGAAGTGTAGTTTAAAACGAAAGAAACGGAGATGAAAAACTACAAGTATTTTGAGAGTTATGATGAAAATAGTTAGACTCGCGCTTTGGTTTAGCAATTTACTGACCTACCTCCGATTGATTGACCATAACTCACTAAATTTAACTCGTAATTCATTGAAATTAGTTTCATTTCGAAGGAATCAAAGTGTAGTTTAAAACGAAAGAAACGGAGATGAAAAACATCAAGTATTTTAAGAGTTATTATGAAAATAGTTAGACTCGCGCTTTGGTTTAGCAATTTACTGACCTACCTCCGATTGATTGACCATAACTCACTCAATTTTACTCGTAATTCATTGAAATTAGTTCCATTTCGAATGAATCGAAGTGTAGTTTAAAACGAAAGAAACAGAGATGAAAAACTCCAAGTATTTTGAGAGTTATGATGGAAATAGTTAGACTCGCGCTTTGGTTTAGCAATTTACTGACCTACCTCCGATTGATTGACCATAACTCACTCAATTGAACTCGTAATTCATTGAAATGAGTTTCATTTCGAAGAAATCGAAGTGTAGTTTAAAACGAAAGAAACGGAGATGAAAAACTCCAAGTATTTTGAGAGTTATGATGGAAATAGTTAGACTCGCGCTTTGGTTTAGCAATTTACTGACCTACCTCCGATTGATTGACCATAACTCACTCAATTTAACTCGTAATTCATTGAAATCAGTTTCATTTCGAAGGAATCGAAGTGTAGTTTAAAACGAAAGAAACAAAGATGAAAAACTCCAAGTATTTTGAGAGTTATGATGGAAATAGTTAGACTCGCGCTTTGGTTTAGCAATTTACTCACTTACCTCCGATTGATTGACCATAACTCACTCAACTTAACTCGTAATTCATTGAAATTAGTTTCATTTCGAGAAATCTAAGTGTAGTTTAAAACGAAAGAAACGAAGATGAAAAACTCCAAGTATTTTGAGAGTTTTGATGGAAATAGTTAGACTCGCGCTTTGATTTAGCAATTTACTGACCTACCTCCGATTGATTGACCATAACTCACTCAATTTAACTCGTAATTCATTGAAATCAGTTTCATTTCGAAGGAATCGAAGTGTAGTTTAAAACGAAAGAAACGAAGATGAAAAACTCCAAGTATTTTGAGAGTTATGATGAAAATAGTTAGACTCGCGCTTTGGTTTAGCAATTTACTGACCTACCTCCGATTGATTGACCATAACTCACTCAATTTAACTCGTAATTCATTGAAATCAGTTTCATTTCGAAGGAATCGAAGTGTAGTTTAAAACGAAAGAAACAAAGATGAAAAACTCCAAGTATTTTGAGAGTTATGATGGAAATAGTTAGACACGCGCTTTGGTTTAGCAATTTACTGACCTACCTCCGATTGATTGACCATAACTCACTCAATTGAACTCGTAATTCATTGAAATTAGTTTCATTTCGAAGAAATCGAAGTGTAGTTTAAAACGAAAGAAACGGAGATGAAAAACTACAAGTATTTTGAGAGTTATGATGAAAATAGTTAGACTCGCGCTTTGGTTTAGCAATTTACTGACCTACCTCCGATTGATTGACCATAACTCACTAAATTTAACTCGTAATTCATTGAAATTAGTTTCATTTCGAAGGAATCAAAGTGTAGTTTAAAACGAAAGAAACGGAGATGAAAAACATCAAGTATTTTAAGAGTTATGATGAAAATAGTTAGACTCGCGCTTTGGTTTAGCAATTTACTGACCTACCTCCGATTGATTGACCATAACTCACTAAATTTAACTCGTAATTCATTGAAATTAGTTTCATTTCGAAGGAATCAAAGTGTAGTTTAAAACGAAAGAAACAGAGATGAAAAACTCCAAGTATTTTGAGAGTTATGATGGAAATAGTTAGACTCGCGCTTTGGTTTTGCAATTTACTGACATACGTCCGATTGATTGATCATAACTCACTCAATTTAACTCGTAATTCATTGAAATTAGTTCCATTTCGAAGTAATCGAAGTGTAGTTTAAAACGAAAGAAACGGAGATGAAAAACTCCAAGTATTTTGAGAGTTATGATGGAAGTGGTTAGAATCGCGCTTTGGTTTAGCAATTTACTGACCTACCTTCGATTGATTGACCATAACTCACTCAATTTAACTCGTAATTCATTGAAATTAGTTTCATTTCGAAGGAATCAAAGTGTAGTTTAAAACGAAAGAAACAGAGATGAAAAACTCCAAGTATTTTGAGAGTTATGATGGAAATAGTTAGACTCGCGCTTTGGTTTTGCAATTTACTGACATACGTCCGATTGATTGATCATAACTCACTCAATTTAACTCGTAATTCATTGAAATCAGTTTCATTTCGAAGGAATCGAAGTGTAGTTTAAAACGAAAGAAACAAAGATGAAAAACTCCAAGTATTTTTAGAGTTATGATGGAAATAGTTAGACACGCGCTTTGGTTTAGCAATTTACTGACCTACCTCCGATTGATTGACCATAACTCACTCAATTGAACTCGTAATTCATTGAAATTAGTTTCATTTCGAAGAAATCGAAGTGTAGTTTAAAACGAAAGAAACGGAGATGAAAAACTACAAGTATTTTGAGAGTTATGATGAAAATAGTTAGACTCGCGCTTTGGTTTAGCAATTTACTGACCTACCTCCGATTGATTGACCATAACTCACTAAATTTAACTCGTAATTCATTGAAATTAGTTTCATTTCGAAGGAATCAAAGTGTAGTTTAAAACGAAAGAAACGGAGATGAAAAACATCAAGTATTTTAAGAGTTATGATGAAAATAGTTAGACTCGCGCTTTGGTTTAGCAATTTACTGACCTACCTCCGATTGATTGACCGTAACTCACTAAATTTAACTCGTAATTCATTGAAATTAGTTTCATTTCGAAGGAATCAAAGTGTAGTTTAAAACGAAAGAAACAGAGATGAAAAACTCCAAGTATTTTGAGAGTTATGATGAAAATAGTTAGACTCGCGCTTTGGTTTTGCAATTTACTGACATACGTCCGATTGATTGATCATAACTCACTCAATTTAACTCGTAATTCATTGAAATTAGTTCCATTTCGAAGTAATCGAAGTGTAGTTTAAAACGAAAGAAACGGAGATGAAAAACTCCAAGTATTTTGAGAGTTATGATGGAAGTGGTTAGAATCGCGCTTTGGTTTAGCAATTTACTGACCTACCTTCGATTGATTGACCATAACTCACTCAGGTCAACTCGTAATTCATTGAAATCAGTTTCATTTCGAAGGAATCGAAGTGTAGTTTAAAACGAAAGAAACAAAGATGAAAAACTCCAAGTATTTTGAGAGTTATGATGGAAATAGTTAGACTCGCGCTTTGGTTTAGCAATTTACTGACCTACCTCCGATTGATTGACCATAACTCACTCAATTTAACTCGTAATTCATTGAAATCAGTTTCATTTCGAAGGAATCGAAGTGTAGTTTAAAACGAAAGAAACAAAGATGAAAAACTCCAAGTATTTTGAGAGTTATGATGGAAATAGTTAGACTCGCGCTTTGGTTTAGCAATTTACTCACTTACCTCCGATTGATTGACCATAACTCACTCAACTTAACTCGTAATTCATTGAAATTAGTTTCATTTCGAGAAATCTAAGTGTAGTTTAAAACGAAAGAAACGAAGATGAAAAACTCCAAGTATTTTGAGAGTTTTGATGGAAATAGTTAGACTGGCGCTTTGATTTAGCAATTTACTGACCTACCTCCGATTGATTGACCATAACTCACTCAATTTAACTCGTAATTCATTGAAATCAGTTTCATTTCGAAGGAATCGAAGTGTAGTTTAAAACGAAAGAAACGAAGATGAAAAACTCCAAGTATTTTGAGAGTTATGATGAAAATAGTTAGACTCGCGCTTTGGTTTAGCAATTTACTGACCTACCTCCGATTGATTGACCATAACTCACTCAATTTAACTCGTAATTCATTGAAATCAGTTTCATTTCGAAGGAATCGAAGTGTAGTTTAAAACGAAAGAAACAAAGATGAAAAACTCCAAGTATTTTGAGAGTTATGATGGAAATAGTTAGACACGCGCTTTGGTTTAGCAATTTACTGACCTACCTCCGATTGATTGACCATAACTCACTCAATTGAACTCGTAATTCATTGAAATTAGTTTCATTTCGAAGAAATCGAAGTGTAGTTTAAAACGAAAGAAACGGAGATGAAAAACTACAAGTATTTTGAGAGTTATGATGAAAATAGTTAGACTCGCGCTTTGGTTTAGCAATTTACTGACCTACCTCCGATTGATTGACCATAACTCACTAAATTTAACTCGTAATTCATTGAAATTAGTTTCATTTCGAAGGAATCAAAGTGTAGTTTAAAACGAAAGAAACGGAGATGAAAAACATCAAGTATTTTAAGAGTTATGATGAAAATAGTTAGACTCGCGCTTTGGTTTAGCAATTTACTGACCTACCTCCGATTGATTGACCATAACTCACTCAATTTTACTCGTAATTCATTGAAATTAGTTACATTTCGAATGAATCGAAGTATACTTTAAAACGAAAGAAACAGAGATGAAAAACTCCAAGTATTTTGAGAGTTATGATGGAAATAGTTAGACTCGCGCTTTGGTTTTGCAATTTACTGACATACGTCCGATTGATTGATCATAACTCACTCAATTTAACTCGTAATTCATTGAAATTAGTTCCATTTCGAAGTAATCGAAGTGTAGTTTAAAACGAAAGAAACGGAGATGAAAAACTCCAAGTATTTTGAGAGTTATGATGGAAGTGGTTAGAATCGCGCTTTGGTTTAGCAATTTACTGACCTACCTTCGATTGATTGACCATAACTCACTCAGGTCAACTCGTAATTCATTGAAATTAGCTCCATTTCGAAGGAATCGAAGTGTAGTTTAAAACGAACGAAACGGAGATGAAAAACTACAAGTATTTTGAGAGTTATGATGAAAATAGTTAGACTCGCGCTTTGGTTTAGCAATTTACTGACCTACCTCCGATTGATTGACTATAACTCACTAAATTTAACTCGTAATTCATTGAAATTAGTTTTATTTCGAAGGAATCAAAGTTTAGTTTAAAACGAAAGAAACGGAGATGAAAAACATCAAGTATTTTAAGAGTTATTATGAAAATAATTAAACTCGCGCTTTGGTTTAGCAATTTACTGACCTACCTCCGATTGATTGACCATAACTCACTCAATTTTACTCGTAATTCATTGAAATTAGTTCCATTTCGAATGAATCGAAGTGTAGTTTAAAACGAAAGAAACAGAGATGAAAAACTCCAAGTATTTTGAGAGTTATGATGGAAATAGTTAGACTCGCGCTTTGGTTTAGCAATTTACTGACCTACCTCCGATTGATTGACCATAACTCACTCAATTGAACTCGTAATTCATTGAAATGAGTTTCATTTCGAAGAAATCGAAGTGTAGTTTAAAACGAAAGAAACGGAGATGAAAAACTCCAAGTATTTTGAGAGTTATGATGGAAATAGTTAGACTCGCGCTTTGGTTTAGCAATTTACTGACCTACCTCCGATTGATTGACCATAACTCACTCAATTTAACTCGTAATTCATTGAAATCAGTTTCATTTCGAAGGAATCGAAGTGTAGTTTAAAACGAAAGAAACAAAGATGAAAAACTCCAAGTATTTTGAGAGTTATGATGGAAATAGTTAGACTCGCGCTTTGGTTTAGCAATTTACTCACTTACCTCCGATTGATTGACCATAACTCACTCAACTTAACTCGTAATTCATTGAAATTAGTTTCATTTCGAGAAATCTAAGTGTAGTTTAAAACGAAAGAAACGAAGATGAAAAACTCCAAGTATTTTGAGAGTTTTGATGGAAATAGTTAGACTCGCGCTTTGATTTAGCAATTTACTGACCTACCTCCGATTGATTGACCATAACTCACTCAATTTAACTCGTAATTCATTGAAATCAGTTTCATTTCGAAGGAATCGAAGTGTAGTTTAAAACGAAAGAAACGAAGATGAAAAACTCCAAGTATTTTGAGAGTTATGATGAAAATAGTTAGACTCGCGCTTTGGTTTAGCAATTTACTGACCTACCTCCGATTGATTGACCATAACTCACTCAATTTAACTCGTAATTCATTGAAATCAGTTTCATTTCGAAGGAATCGAAGTGTAGTTTAAAACGAAAGAAACAAAGATGAAAAACTCCAAGTATTTTGAGAGTTATGATGGAAATAGTTAGACACGCGCTTTGGTTTTGCAATTTACTGACATACGTCCGATTGATTGATCATAACTCACTCAATTTAACTCGTAATTCATTGAAATCAGTTTCATTTCGAAGGAATCGAAGTGTAGTTTAAAACGAAAGAAACAAAGATGAAAAACTCCAAGTATTTTTAGAGTTATGATGGAAATAGTTAGACACGCGCTTTGGTTTAGCAATTTACTGACCTACCTCCGATTGATTGACCATAACTCACTCAATTGAACTCGTAATTCATTGAAATTAGTTTCATTTCGAAGAAATCGAAGTGTAGTTTAAAACGAAAGAAACGGAGATGAAAAACTACAAGTATTTTGAGAGTTATGATGAAAATAGTTAGACTCGCGCTTTGGTTTAGCAATTTACTGACCTACCTCCGATTGATTGACCATAACTCACTAAATTTAACTCGTAATTCATTGAAATTAGTTTCATTTCGAAGGAATCAAAGTGTAGTTTAAAACGAAAGAAACGGAGATGAAAAACATCAAGTATTTTAAGAGTTATGATGAAAATAGTTAGACTCGCGCTTTGGTTTAGCAATTTACTGACCTACCTCCGATTGATTGACCGTAACTCACTAAATTTAACTCGTAATTCATTGAAATTAGTTTCATTTCGAAGGAATCAAAGTGTAGTTTAAAACGAAAGAAACAGAGATGAAAAACTCCAAGTATTTTGAGAGTTATGATGAAAATAGTTAGACTCGCGCTTTGGTTTTGCAATTTACTGACATACGTCCGATTGATTGATCATAACTCACTCAATTTAACTCGTAATTCATTGAAATTAGTTCCATTTCGAAGTAATCGAAGTGTAGTTTAAAACGAAAGAAACGGAGATGAAAAACTCCAAGTATTTTGAGAGTTATGATGGAAGTGGTTAGAATCGCGCTTTGGTTTAGCAATTTACTGACCTACCTTCGATTGATTGACCATAACTCACTCAGGTCAACTCGTAATTCATTGAAATCAGTTTCATTTCGAAGGAATCGAAGTGTAGTTTAAAACGAAAGAAACAAAGATGAAAAACTCCAAGTATTTTGAGAGTTATGATGGAAATAGTTAGACTCGCGCTTTGGTTTAGCAATTTACTGACCTACCTCCGATTGATTGACCATAACTCACTCAATTTAACTCGTAATTCATTGAAATCAGTTTCATTTCGAAGGAATCGAAGTGTAGTTTAAAACGAAAGAAACAAAGATGAAAAACTCCAAGTATTTTGAGAGTTATGATGGAAATAGTTAGACTCGCGCTTTGGTTTAGCAATTTACTCACTTACCTCCGATTGATTGACCATAACTCACTCAACTTAACTCGTAATTCATTGAAATTAGTTTCATTTCGAGAAATCTAAGTGTAGTTTAAAACGAAAGAAACGAAGATGAAAAACTCCAAGTATTTTGAGAGTTTTGATGGAAATAGTTAGACTGGCGCTTTGATTTAGCAATTTACTGACCTACCTCCGATTGATTGACCATAACTCACTCAATTTAACTCGTAATTCATTGAAATCAGTTTCATTTCGAAGGAATCGAAGTGTAGTTTAAAACGAAAGAAACGAAGATGAAAAACTCCAAGTATTTTGAGAGTTATGATGAAAATAGTTAGACTCGCGCTTTGGTTTAGCAATTTACTGACCTACCTCCGATTGATTGACCATAACTCACTCAATTTAACTCGTAATTCATTGAAATCAGTTTCATTTCGAAGGAATCGAAGTGTAGTTTAAAACGAAAGAAACAAAGATGAAAAACTCCAAGTATTTTGAGAGTTATGATGGAAATAGTTAGACACGCGCTTTGGTTTAGCAATTTACTGACCTACCTCCGATTGATTGACCATAACTCACTCAATTGAACTCGTAATTCATTGAAATTAGTTTCATTTCGAAGAAATCGAAGTGTAGTTTAAAACGAAAGAAACGGAGATGAAAAACTACAAGTATTTTGAGAGTTATGATGAAAATAGTTAGACTCGCGCTTTGGTTTAGCAATTTACTGACCTACCTCCGATTGATTGACCATAACTCACTAAATTTAACTCGTAATTCATTGAAATTAGTTTCATTTCGAAGGAATCAAAGTGTAGTTTAAAACGAAAGAAACGGAGATGAAAAACATCAAGTATTTTAAGAGTTATGATGAAAATAGTTAGACTCGCGCTTTGGTTTAGCAATTTACTGACCTACCTCCGATTGATTGACCATAACTCACTCAATTTTACTCGTAATTCATTGAAATTAGTTACATTTCGAATGAATCGAAGTATACTTTAAAACGAAAGAAACAGAGATGAAAAACTCCAAGTATTTTGAGAGTTATGATGGAAATAGTTAGACTCGCGCTTTGGTTTTGCAATTTACTGACATACGTCCGATTGATTGATCATAACTCACTCAATTTAACTCGTAATTCATTGAAATTAGTTCCATTTCGAAGTAATCGAAGTGTAGTTTAAAACGAAAGAAACGGAGATGAAAAACTCCAAGTATTTTGAGAGTTATGATGGAAGTGGTTAGAATCGCGCTTTGGTTTAGCAATTTACTGACCTACCTTCGATTGATTGACCATAACTCACTCAGGTCAACTCGTAATTCATTGAAATTAGCTCCATTTCGAAGGAATCGAAGTGTAGTTTAAAACGAACGAAACGGAGATGAAAAACTACAAGTATTTTGAGAGTTATGATGAAAATAGTTAGACTCGCGCTTTGGTTTAGCAATTTACTGACCTACCTCCGATTGATTGACTATAACTCACTAAATTTAACTCGTAATTCATTGAAATTAGTTTTATTTCGAAGGAATCAAAGTTTAGTTTAAAACGAAAGAAACGGAGATGAAAAACATCAAGTATTTTAAGAGTTATTATGAAAATAATTAAACTCGCGCTTTGGTTTAGCAATTTACTGACCTACCTCCGATTGATTGACCATAACTCACTCAATTTTACTCGTAATTCATTGAAATTAGTTCCATTTCGAATGAATCGAAGTGTAGTTTAAAACGAAAGAAACAGAGATGAAAAACTCCAAGTATTTTGAGAGTTATGATGGAAATAGTTAGACTCGCGCTTTGGTTTAGCAATTTACTGACCTACCTCCGATTGATTGACCATAACTCACTCAATTGAACTCGTAATTCATTGAAATGAGTTTCATTTCGAAGAAATCGAAGTGTAGTTTAAAACGAAAGAAACGGAGATGAAAAACTCCAAGTATTTTGAGAGTTATGATGGAAATAGTTAGACTCGCGCTTTGGTTTAGCAATTTACTGACCTACCTCCGATTGATTGACCATAACTCACTCAATTTAACTCGTAATTCATTGAAATCAGTTTCATTTCGAAGGAATCGAAGTGTAGTTTAAAACGAAAGAAACAAAGATGAAAAACTCCAAGTATTTTGAGAGTTATGATGGAAATAGTTAGACTCGCGCTTTGGTTTAGCAATTTACTCACTTACCTCCGATTGATTGACCATAACTCACTCAACTTAACTCGTAATTCATTGAAATTAGTTTCATTTCGAGAAATCTAAGTGTAGTTTAAAACGAAAGAAACGAAGATGAAAAACTCCAAGTATTTTGAGAGTTTTGATGGAAATAGTTAGACTCGCGCTTTGATTTAGCAATTTACTGACCTACCTCCGATTGATTGACCATAACTCACTCAATTTAACTCGTAATTCATTGAAATCAGTTTCATTTCGAAGGAATCGAAGTGTAGTTTAAAACGAAAGAAACGAAGATGAAAAACTCCAAGTATTTTGAGAGTTATGATGAAAATAGTTAGACTCGCGCTTTGGTTTAGCAATTTACTGACCTACCTCCGATTGATTGACCATAACTCACTCAATTTAACTCGTAATTCATTGAAATCAGTTTCATTTCGAAGGAATCGAAGTGTAGTTTAAAACGAAAGAAACAAAGATGAAAAACTCCAAGTATTTTGAGAGTTATGATGGAAATAGTTAGACACGCGCTTTGGTTTAGCAATTTCTTGACCTACCTCCGATTGATTGACCATAACTCACTCAATTGAACTCGTAATTCATTGAAATTAGTTTCATTTCGAAGAAATCGAAGTGTAGTTTAAAACGAAAGAAACGGAGATGAAAAACTACAAGTATTTTGAGAGTTATGATGAAAATAGTTAGACTCGCGCTTTGGTTTAGCAATTTACTGACCTACCTCCGATTGATTGACCATAACTCACTAAATTTAACTCGTAATTCATTGAAATTAGTTTCATTTCGAAGGAATCAAAGTGTAGTTTAAAACGAAAGAAACGGAGATGAAAAACATCAAGTATTTTAAGAGTTATGATGAAAATAGTTAGACTCGCGCTTTGGTTTAGCAATTTACTGACCTACCTCCGATTGATTGACCATAACTCACTAAATTTAACTCGTAATTCATTGAAATTAGTTTCATTTCGAAGGAATCAAAGTGTAGTTTAAAACGAAAGAAACAGAGATGAAAAACTCCAAGTATTTTGAGAGTTATGATGGAAATAGTTAGACTCGCGCTTTGGTTTTGCAATTTACTGACATACGTCCGATTGATTGATCATAACTCACTCAATTTAACTCGTAATTCATTGAAATTAGTTCCATTTCGAAGTAATCGAAGTGTAGTTTAAAACGAAAGAAACGGAGATGAAAAACTCCAAGTATTTTGAGAGTTATGATGGAAGTGGTTAGAATCGCGCTTTGGTTTAGCAGTTTACTGACCTACCTTCGATTGATTGACCATAACTCACTCAGATCAACTCGTAATTCATTGAAATTAGCTCCATTTCGAAGGAATCGAAGTGTAGTTTAAAACGAACGAAACGGAGATGAAAAACTACAAGTATTTTGAGAGTTATGATGAAAATAGTTAGACTCGCGCTTTGGTTTAGCAATTTACTGACCTACCTCCGATTGATTGACTATAACTCACTAAATTTAACTCGTAATTCATTGAAATTAGTTTTATTTCGAAGGAATCAAAGTTTAGTTTAAAACGAAAGAAACGGAGATGAAAAACATCAAGTATTTTAAGAGTTATTATGAAAATAATTAAACTCGCGCTTTGGTTTAGCAATTTACTGACCTACCTCCGATTGATTGACCATAACTCACTCAATTTTACTCGTAATTCATTGAAATTAGTTCCATTTCGAATGAATCGAAGTGTAGTTTAAAACGAAAGAAACAGAGATGAAAAACTCCAAGTATTTTGAGAGTTATGATGGAAATAGTTAGACTCGCGCTTTGGTTTAGCAATTTACTGACCTACCTCCGATTGATTGACCATAACTCACTCAATTGAACTCGTAATTCATTGAAATGAGTTTCATTTCGAAGAAATCGAAGTGTAGTTTAAAACGAAAGAAACGGAGATGAAAAACTCCAAGTATTTTGAGAGTTATGATGGAAATAGTTAGACTCGCGCTTTGGTTTAGCAATTTACTGACCTACCTCCGATTGATTGACCATAACTCACTAAATTTTACTCGTAATTCATTGAAATTAGTTCCATTTTGAATGAATCGAAGTGTAGTTTAAAACGAAAGAAACAGAGATGAAAAACTCCAAGTATTTTGAGAGTTATGATGGAAATAGTTAGACTCGCGCTTTGGTTTAGCAATTTACTGACCTACCTCCGATTGATTGACCATAACTCACTCAATTTTACTCGTAATTCATTGAAATTAGTTCCATTTCGAATGAATCGAAGTGTAGTTTAAAACGAAAGAAACAGAGATGAAAAACTCCAAGTATTTTGAGAGTTATGATGGAAATAGTTAGACTCGCGCTTTGGTTTAGCAATTTACTGACCTACCTCCGATTGATTGACCATAACTCACTCAATTTAACTCGTAATTCATTGAAATTAGTTCCATTTCGAATGAATCGAAGTATAGTTTAAAACGAAAGAAACAGAGATGAAAAACTCTAAGTATTTTGAGAGTTATGATGGAAATAGTTAGACTCGCGCTTTGGTTTAGCAATTTACTGACCTACCTCCGATTGATTGACCATAACTCACTAAATTTAACTCGTAATTCATTGAAATTGGTTTCATTTCGAAGGAATCAAAGTGTAGTTTAAAACGAAAGAAACAGAGATGAAAAACTCCAAGTATTTTGAGAGTTATGATGGAAATAGTTAGACTCGCGCTTTGGTTTTGCAATTTACTGACATACGTCCGATTGATTGATCATAACTCACTCAATTTAACTCGTAATTCATTGAAATTAGTTCCATTTCGAAGTAATCGAAGTGTAGTTTAAAACGAAAGAAACGGAGATGAAAAACTCCAAGTATTTTGAGAGTTATGATGGAAGTGGTTAGAATCGCGCTTTGGTTTAGCAATTTACTGACCTACCTCCGATTGATTGACCATAACTCACTAAATTTAACTCGTAATTCATTGAAATTAGTTTCATTTCGAAGGAATCCAAGTGTAGTTTAAAACGAAAGAAACAGAGATGAAAAACTCCAAGTATTTTGAGAGTTATGATGGAAATAGTTAGACTCGCGCTTTGGTTTAGCAATTTACTGACCTACCTCCGATTGATTGACCATAACTCACTAAATTTAACTCGTAATTCATTGAAATTAGTTTCATTTCGAAGGAATCAAAGTGTAGTTTAAAACGAAAGAAACGGAGATGAAAAACATCAAGTATTTTAAGAGTTATGATGAAAATAGTTAGACTCGCGCTTTGGTTTAGCAATTTACTGACCTACCTCCGATTGATTGACCATAACTCACTCAATTTTACTCGTAATTCATTGAAATTAGTTACATTTCGAATGAATCGAAGTATACTTTAAAACGAAAGAAACAGAGATGAAAAACTCCAAGTATTTTGAGAGTTATGATGGAAATAGTTAGACTCGCGCTTTGGTTTTGCAATTTACTGACATACGTCCGATTGATTGATCATAACTCACTCAATTTAACTCGTAATTCATTGAAATTAGTTCCATTTCGAAGTAATCGAAGTGTAGTTTAAAACGAAAGAAACGGAGATGAAAAACTCCAAGTATTTTGAGAGTTATGATGGAAGTGGTTAGAATCGCGCTTTGGTTTAGCAATTTACTGACCTACCTTCGATTGATTGACCATAACTCACTCAGGTCAACTCGTAATTCATTGAAATTAGCTCCATTTCGAAGGAATCGAAGTGTAGTTTAAAACGAACGAAACGGAGATGAAAAACTACAAGTATTTTGAGAGTTATGATGAAAATAGTTAGACTCGCGCTTTGGTTTAGCAATTTACTGACCTACCTCCGATTGATTGACCATAACTCACTAAATTTAACTCGTAATTCATTGAAATTAGTTTCATTTCGAAGGAATCAAAGTGTAGTTTAAAACGAAAGAAACGGAGATGAAAAACATCAAGTATTTTAAGAGTTATGATGAAAATAGTTAGACTCGCGCTTTGGTTTAGCAATTTACTGACCTACCTCCGATTGATTGACCATAACTCACTAAATTTAACTCGTAATTCATTGAAATTAGTTTCATTTCGAAGGAATCAAAGTGTAGTTTAAAACGAAAGAAACAGAGATGAAAAACTCCAAGTATTTTGAGAGTTATGATGGAAATAGTTAGACTCGCGCTTTGGTTTTGCAATTTACTGACATACGTCCGATTGATTGATCATAACTCACTCAATTTAACTCGTAATTCATTGAAATTAGTTCCATTTCGAAGTAATCGAAGTGTAGTTTAAAACGAAAGAAACGGAGATGAAAAACTCCAAGTATTTTGAGAGTTATGATGGAAGTGGTTAGAATCGCGCTTTGGTTTAGCAATTTACTGACCTACCTTCGATTGATTGACCATAACTCACTCAGGTCAACTCGTAATTCATTGAAATTAGCTCCATTTCGAAGGAATCGAAGTGTAGTTTAAAACGAACGAAACGGAGATGAAAAACTACAAGTATTTTGAGAGTTATGATGAAAATAGTTAGACTCGCGCTTTGGTTTAGCAATTTACTGACTTACCTCCGATTGATTGACTATAACTCACTAAATTTAACTCGTAATTCATTGAAATTAGTTTTATTTCGAAGGAATCAAAGTTTAGTTTAAAACGAAAGAAACGGAGATGAAAAACATCAAGTATTTTAAGAGTTATTATGAAAATAATTAAACTCGCGCTTTGGTTTAGCAATTTACTGACCTACCTCCGATTGATTGACCATAACTCACTCAATTTTACTCGTAATTCATTGAAATTAGTTCCATTTCGAATGAATCGAAGTGTTGTTTAAAACGAAAGAAACAGAGATGAAAAACTCCAAGTATTTTGAGAGTTATGATGGAAATAGTTAGACTCGCGCTTTGGTTTAGCAATTTACTGACCTACCTCCGATTGATTGACCATAACTCACTCAATTGAACTCGTAATTCATTGAAATGAGTTTCATTTCGAAGAAATCGTAGTGTAGTTTAAAACGAAAGAAACGGAGATGAAAAACTCCAAGTATTTTGAGAGTTATGATGGAAATAGTTAGACTCGCGCTTTGGTTTAGCAATTTACTGACCTACCTCCGATTGATTGACCATAACTCACTAAATTTTACTCGTAATTCATTGAAATTAGTTCCATTTTGAATGAATCGAAGTGTAGTTTAAAACGAAAGAAACAGAGATGAAAAACTCCAAGTATTTTGAGAGTTATGATGGAAATAGTTAGACTCGCGCTTTGGTTTAGCAATTTACTGACCTACCTCCGATTGATTGACCATAACTCACTCAATTTTACTCGTAATTCATTGAAATTAGTTCCATTTCGAATGAATCGAAGTGTAGTTTAAAACGAAAGAAACAGATATGAAAAACTCCAAGTATTTTGAGAGTTATGATGGAAATAGTTAGACTCGCGCTTTGGTTTAGCAATTTACTGACCTACCTCCGATTGATTGACCATAACTCACTCAATTTAACTCGTAATTCATTGAAATTAGTTCCATTTCGAATGAATCGAAGTGTAGTTTAAAACGAAAGAAACAGAGATGAAAAACTCTAAGTATTTTGAGAGTTATGATGGAAATAGTTAGACTCGCGCTTTGGTTTAGCAATTTACTGACCTACCTCCGATTGATTGACCATAACTCACTAAATTTAACTCGTAATTCATTGAAATTGGTTTCATTTCGAAGGAATCAAAGTGTAGTTTAAAACGAAAGAAACAGAGATGAAAAACTCCAAGTATTTTGAGAGTTATGATGGAAATAGTTAGACTCGCGCTTTGGTTTTGCAATTTACTGACATACGTCCGATTGATTGATCATAACTCACTCAATTTAACTCGTAATTCATTGAAATTAGTTCCATTTCGAAGTAATCGAAGTTTAGTTTAAAACGAAAGAAACGGAGATGAAAAACTCCAAGTATTTTGAGAGTTATGATGAAAATAGTTAGACTCGCGCTTTGGTTTAGCAATTTACTGACCTACCTCCGATTGATTGACTATAACTCACTAAATTTAACTCGTAATTCATTGAAATTAGTTTTATTTCGAAGGAATCAAAGTTTAGTTTAAAACGAAAGAAACGGAGATGAAAAACATCAAGTATTTTAAGAGTTATTATGAAAATAATTAAACTCGCGCTTTGGTTTAGCAATTTACTGACCT
The DNA here is from genome assembly GCF_043159265.1 of Tasmannia lanceolata. Lineage (NCBI taxonomy): Eukaryota > Viridiplantae > Streptophyta > Magnoliopsida > Canellales > Winteraceae > Tasmannia > Tasmannia lanceolata. The sequence continues at coordinate 1,989,327 of NW_027518678.1, forward strand.
ACCTCCGATTGATTGACCATAACTCACTCAATTTTACTCGTAATTCATTGAAATTAGTTCCATTTCGAATGAATCGAAGTGTAGTTTAAAACGAAAGAAACAGAGATGAAAAACTCCAAGTATTTTGAGAGTTATGATGGAAATAGTTAGACTCGCGCTTTGGTTTAGCAATTTACTGACCTACCTCCGATTGATTGACCATAACTCACTCAATTGAACTCGTAATTCATTGAAATGAGTTTCATTTCGAAGAAATCGAAGTGTAGTTTAAAACGAAAGAAACGGAGATGAAAAACTCCAAGTATTTTGAGAGTTATGATGGAAATAGTTAGACTCGCGCTTTGGTTTAGCAATTTACTGACCTACCTCCGATTGATTGACCATAACTCACTAAATTTTACTCGTAATTCATTGAAATTAGTTCCATTTTGAATGAATCGAAGTGTAGTTTAAAACGAAAGAAACAGAGATGAAAAACTCCAAGTATTTTGAGAGTTATGATGGAAATAGTTAGACTCGCGCTTTGGTTTAGCAATTTACTGACCTACCTCCGATTGATTGACCATAACTCACTCAATTTTACTCGTAATTCATTGAAATGAGTTCCATTTCGAATGAATCGAAGTGTAGTTTAAAACGAAAGAAACAGAGATGAAAAACTCCAAGTATTTTGAGAGTTATGATGGAAATAGTTAGACTCGCGCTTTGGTTTAGCAATTTACTGACCTACCTCCGATTGATTGACCATAACTCACTCAATTGAACTCGTAATTCATTGAAATGAGTTTCATTTCGAAGAAATCGAAGTGTAGTTTAAAACGAAAGAAACGGAGATGAAAAACTCCAAGTATTTTGAGAGTTATGATGGAAATAGTTAGACTCGCGCTTTGGTTTAGCAATTTACTGACCTACCTCCGATTGATTGACCATAACTCACTAAATTTTACTCGTAATTCATTGAAATTAGTTCCATTTTGAATGAATCGAAGTGTAGTTTAAAACGAAAGAAACAGAGATGAAAAACTCCAAGTATTTTGAGAGTTATGATGGAAATAGTTAGACTCGCGCTTTGGTTTAGCAATTTACTGACCTACCTCCGATTGATTGACCATAACTCACTCAATTTTACTCGTAATTCATTGAAATTAGTTCCATTTCGAATGAATCGAAGTGTAGTTTAAAACGAAAGAAACAGAGATGAAAAACTCCAAGTATTTTGAGAGTTATGATGGAAATAGTTAGACTCGCGCTTTGGTTTAGCAATTTACTGACCTACCTCCGATTGATTGACCATAACTCACTCAATTTAACTCGTAATTCATTGAAATTAGTTCCATTTCGAATGAATCGAAGTGTAGTTTAAAACGAAAGAAACAGAGATGAAAAACTCTAAGTATTTTGAGAGTTATGATGGAAACAGTTAGACTCGCGCTTTGGTTTAGCAATTTACTGACCTACCTCCGATTGATTGACCATAACTCACTAAATTTAACTCGTAATTCATTGAAATTGGTTTCATTTCGAAGGAATCAAAGTGTAGTTTAAAACGAAAGAAACAGAGATGAAAAACTCCAAGTATTTTGAGAGTTATGATGGAAATAGTTAGACTCGCGCTTTGGTTTTGCAATTTACTGACATACGTCCGATTGATTGATCATAACTCACTCAATTTAACTCGTAATTCATTGAAATTAGTTCCATTTCGAAGTAATCGAAGTGTAGTTTAAAACGAAAGAAACGGAGATGAAAAACTCCAAGTATTTTGAGAGTTATGATGGAAGTGGTTAGAATCGCGCTTTGGTTTAGCAATTTACTGACCTACCTCCGATTGATTGACCATAACTCACTAAATTTAACTCGTAATTCATTGAAATTAGTTTCATTTCGAAGGAATCAAAGTGTAGTTTAAAACGAAAGAAACAGAGATGAAAAACTCCAAGTATTTTGAGAGTTATGATGGAAATAGTTAGACTCGCGCTTTGGTTTTGCAATTTACTGACATACGTCCGATTGATTGATCATAACTCACTCAATTTAACTCGTAATTCATTGAAATTAGTTCCATTTCGAAGTAATCGAAGTGTAGTTTAAAACGAAAGAAACGGAGATGAAAAACTCCAAGTATTTTGAGAGTTATGATGAAAATAGTTAGACTCGCGCTTTGGTTTAGCAATTTACTGACCTACCTCCGATTGATTGACCATAACTCACTCAATTTAACTCGTAATTAATTGAAATCAGTTTCATTTCGAAGGAATCGAAGTGTAGTTTAAAACGAAAGAAACAAAGATGAAAAACTCCAAGTATTTTGAGAGTTATGATGGAAATAGTTAGACACGCGCTTTGGTTTAGCAATTTACTGACCTACCTCCGATTGATTGACCATAACTCACTCAATTGAACTCGTAATTCATTGAAATTAGTTTCATTTCGAAGAAATCGAAGTGTAGTTTAAAACGAAAGAAACGGAGATGAAAAACTACAAGTATTTTGAGAGTTATGATGAAAATAGTTAGACTCGCGCTTTGGTTTAGCAATTTACTGACCTACCTCCGATTGATTGACCATAACTCACTAAATTTAACTCGTAATTCATTGAAATTAGTTTCATTTCGAAGGAATCAAAGTGTAGTTTAAAACGAAAGAAACGGAGATGAAAAACATCAAGTATTTTAAGAGTTATGATGAAAATAGTTAGACTCGCGCTTTGGTTTAGCAATTTACTGACCTACCTCCGATTGATTGACCATAACTCACTAAATTTAACTCGTAATTCATTGAAATTAGTTTCATTTCGAAGGAATCAAAGTGTAGTTTAAAACGAAAGAAACAGAGATGAAAAACTCCAAGTATTTTGAGAGTTATGATGGAAATAGTTAGACTCGCGCTTTGGTTTTGCAATTTACTGACATACGTCCGATTGATTGATCATAACTCACTCAATTTAACTCGTAATTCATTGAAATTAGTTCCATTTCGAAGTAATCGAAGTGTAGTTTAAAACGAAAGAAACGGAGATGAAAAACTCCAAGTATTTTGAGAGTTATGATGGAAGTGGTTAGAATCGCGCTTTGGTTTAGCAATTTACTGACCTACCTTCGATTGATTGACCATAACTCACTCAGGTCAACTCGTAATTCATTGAAATCAGTTTCATTTCGAAGGAATCGAAGTGTAGTTTAAAACGAAAGAAACAAAGATGAAAAACTCCAAGTATTTTGAGAGTTATGATGGAAATAGTTAGACTCGCGCTTTGGTTTAGCAATTTACTGACCTACCTCCGATTGATTGACCATAACTCACTCAATTTAACTCGTAATTCATTGAAATCAGTTTCATTTCGAAGGAATCGAAGTGTAGTTTAAAACGAAAGAAACAAAGATGAAAAACTCCAAGTATTTTGAGAGTTATGATGGAAATAGTTAGACTCGCGCTTTGGTTTAGCAATTTACTCACTTACCTCCGATTGATTGACCATAACTCACTCAACTTAACTCGTAATTCATTGAAATTAGTTTCATTTCGAGAAATCTAAGTGTAGTTTAAAACGAAAGAAACGAAGATGAAAAACTCCAAGTATTTTGAGAGTTTTGATGGAAATAGTTAGACTGGCGCTTTGATTTAGCAATTTACTGACCTACCTCCGATTGATTGACCATAACTCACTCAATTTAACTCGTAATTCATTGAAATCAGTTTCATTTCGAAGGAATCGAAGTGTAGTTTAAAACGAAAGAAACGAAGATGAAAAACTCCAAGTATTTTGAGAGTTATGATGAAAATAGTTAGACTCGCGCTTTGGTTTAGCAATTTACTGACCTACCTCCGATTGATTGACCATAACTCACTCAATTTAACTCGTAATTCATTGAAATCAGTTTCATTTCGAAGGACTCGAAGTGTAGTTTAAAACGAAAGAAACAAAGATGAAAAACTCCAAGTATTTTGAGTGTTATGATGGAAATAGTTAGACACGCGCTTTGGTTTAGCAATTTACTGACCTACCTCCGATTGATTGACCATAACTCACTCAATTGAACTCGTAATTCATTGAAATTAGTTTCATTTCGAAGAAATCGAAGTGTAGTTTAAAACGAAAGAAACGGAGATGAAAAACTACAAGTATTTTGAGAGTTATGATGAAAATAGTTAGACTCGCGCTTTGGTTTAGCAATTTACTGACCTACCTCCGATTGATTGACCATAACTCACTAAATTTAACTCGTAATTCATTGAAATTAGTTTCATTTCGAAGGAATCAAAGTGTAGTTTAAAACGAAAGAAACGGAGATGAAAAACATCAAGTATTTTAAGAGTTATGATGAAAATAGTTAGACTCGCGCTTTGGTTTAGCAATTTACTGACCTACCTCCGATTGATTGACCATAACTCACTCAATTTTACTCGTAATTCATTGAAATTAGTTACATTTCGAATGAATCGAAGTATACTTTAAAACGAAAGAAACAGAGATGAAAAACTCCAAGTATTTTGAGAGTTATGATGGAAATAGTTAGACTCGCGCTTTGGTTTTGCAATTTACTGACATACGTCCGATTGATTGATCATAACTCACTCAATTTAACTCGTAATTCATTGAAATTAGTTCCATTTCGAAGTAATCGAAGTGTAGTTTAAAACGAAAGAAACGGAGATGAAAAACTCCAAGTATTTTGAGAGTTATGATGGAAGTGGTTAGAATCGCGCTTTGGTTTAGCAATTTACTGACCTACCTTCGATTGATTGACCATAACTCACTCAGGTCAACTCGTAATTCATTGAAATTAGCTCCATTTCGAAGGAATCGAAGTGTAGTTTAAAACGAACGAAACGGAGATGAAAAACTACAAGTATTTTGAGAGTTATGATGAAAATAGTTAGACTCGCGCTTTGGTTTAGCAATTTACTGACCTACCTCCGATTGATTGACCATAACTCACTAAATTTAACTCGTAATTCATTGAAATTAGTTTCATTTCGAAGGAATCAAAGTGTAGTTTAAAACGAAAGAAACGGAGATGAAAAACATCAAGTATTTTAAGAGTTATGATGAAAATAGTTAGACTCGCGCTTTGGTTTAGCAATTTACTGACCTACCTCCGATTGATTGACCATAACTCACTAAATTTAACTCGTAATTCATTGAAATTAGTTTCATTTCGAAGGAATCAAAGTGTAGTTTAAAACGAAAGAAACAGAGATGAAAAACTCCAAGTATTTTGAGAGTTATGATGGAAATAGTTAGACTCGCGCTTTGGTTTTGCAATTTACTGACATACGTCCGATTGATTGATCATAACTCACTCAATTTAACTCGTAATTCATTGAAATTAGTTCCATTTCGAAGTAATCGAAGTGTAGTTTAAAACGAAAGAAACGGAGATGAAAAACTCCAAGTATTTTGAGAGTTATGATGGAAGTGGTTAGAATCGCGCTTTGGTTTAGCAATTTACTGACCTACCTTCGATTGATTGACCATAACTCACTCAGGTCAACTCGTAATTCATTGAAATTAGCTCCATTTCGAAGGAATCGAAGTGTAGTTTAAAACGAACGAAACGGAGATGAAAAACTACAAGTATTTTGAGAGTTATGATGAAAATAGTTAGACTCGCGCTTTGGTTTAGCAATTTACTGACTTACCTCCGATTGATTGACTATAACTCACTAAATTTAACTCGTAATTCATTGAAATTAGTTTTATTTCGAAAGAATCAAAGTTTAGTTTAAAACGAAAGAAACGGAGATGAAAAACATCAAGTATTTTAAGAGTTATGATGAAAATAGTTAGACTCGCGCTTTGGTTTAGCAATTTACTGACCTACCTCCGATTGATTGACCATAACTCACTAAATTTAACTCGTAATTCATTGAAATTAGTTTCATTTCGAAGGAATCAAAGTGTAGTTTAAAACGAAAGAAACAGAGATGAAAAACTCCAAGTATTTTGAGAGTTATGATGGAAATAGTTAGACTCGCGCTTTGGTTTTGCAATTTACTGACATACGTCCGATTGATTGATCATAACTCACTCAATTTAACTCGTAATTCATTGAAATTAGTTCCATTTCGAAGTAATCGAAGTGTAGTTTAAAACGAAAGAAACGGAGATGAAAAACTCCAAGTATTTTTAGAGTTATGATGGAAGTGGTTAGAATCGCGCTTTGGTTTAGCAATTTACTGACCTACCTTCGATTGATTGACCATAACTCCCTCAGGTCAACTCGTAATTCATTGAAATTAGCTCCATTTCGAAGGAATCGAAGTGTAGTTTAAAACGAACGAAACGGAGATGAAAAACTACAAGTATTTTGAGAGTTATGATGAAAATAGTTAGACTCGCGCTTTGGTTTAGCAATTTACTGACCTACCTCCGATTGATTGACTATAACTCACTAAATTTAACTCGTAATTCATTGAAATTAGTTTTATTTCGAAGGAATCAAAGTTTAGTTTAAAACGAAAGAAACGGAGATGAAAAACATCAAGTATTTTAAGAGTTATTATGAAAATAGTTAGACTCGCGCTTTGGTTTAGCAATTTACTGACCTACCTCCGATTGATTGACCATAACTCACTCAATTTTACTCGTAATTCATTGAAATTAGTTCCATTTCGAATGAATCGAAGTGTAGTTTAAAACGAAAGAAACAGAGATGAAAAACTCCAAGTATTTTGAGAGTTATGATGGAAATAGTTAGACTCGCGCTTTGGTTTAGCAATTTACTGACCTACCTCCGATTGATTGACCATAACTCACTCAATTGAACTCGTAATTCATTGAAATGAGTTTCATTTCGAAGAAATCGAAGTGTAGTTTAAAACGAAAGAAACGGAGATGAAAAACTCCAAGTATTTTGAGAGTTATGATGGAAATAGTTAGACTCGCGCTTTGGTTTAGCAATTTACTGACCTACCTCCGATTGATTGACCATAACTCACTCAATTTAACTCGTAATTCATTGAAATCAGTTTCATTTCGAAGGAATCGAAGTGTAGTTTAAAACGAAAGAAACAAAGATGAAAAACTCCAAGTATTTTGAGAGTTATGATGGAAATAGTTAGACTCGCGCTTTGGTTTAGCAATTTACTCACTTACCTCCGATTGATTGACCATAACTCACTCAACTTAACTCGTAATTCATTGAAATTAGTTTCATTTCGAGAAATCTAAGTGTAGTTTAAAACGAAAGAAACGAAGATTAAAACTCCAAGTATTTTGAGAGTTTTGATGGAAATAGTTAGACTCGCGCTTTGATTTAGCAATTTACTGACCTACCTCCGATTGATTGACCATAACTCACTCAATTTAACTCGTAATTCATTGAAATCAGTTTCATTTCGAAGGAATCGAAGTGTAGTTTAAAACGAAAGAAACGAAGATGAAAAACTCCAAGTATTTTGAGAGTTATGATGAAAATAGTTAGACTCGCGCTTTGGTTTAGCAATTTACTGACCTACCTCCGATTGATTGACCATAACTCACTCAATTTAACTCGTAATTCATTGAAATCAGTTTCATTTCGAAGGAATCGAAGTGTAGTTTAAAACGAAAGAAACAAAGATGAAAAACTCCAAGTATTTTGAGAGTTATGATGGAAATAGTTAGACACACGCTTTGGTTTAGCAATTTACTGACCTACCTCCGATTGATTGACCATAACTCACTCAATTGAACTCGTAATTCATTGAAATTAGTTTCATTTCGAAGAAATCGAAGTGTAGTTTAAAACGAAAGAAACGGAGATGAAAAACTACAAGTATTTTGAGAGTTATGATGAAAATAGTTAGACTCGCGCTTTGGTTTAGCAATTTACTGACCTACCTCCGATTGATTGACCATAACTCACTAAATTTAACTCGTAATTCATTGAAATTAGTTTCATTTCGAAGGAATCAAAGTGTAGTTTAAAACGAAAGAAACGGAAATGAAAAACATCAAGTATTTTAAGAGTTATGATGAAAATAGTTAGACTCGCGCTTTGGTTTAGCAATTTACTGACCTACCTCCGATTGATTGACCATAACTCACTAAATTTAACTCGTAATTCATTGAAATTAGTTTCATTTCGAAGGAATCAAAGTGTAGTTTAAAACGAAAGAAACAGAGATGAAAAACTCCAAGTATTTTGAGAGTTATGATGGAAATAGTTAGACTCGCGCTTTGGTTTTGCAATTTACTAACATACGTCCGATTGATTGATCATAACTCACTCAATTTAACTCGTAATTCATTGAAATTAGTTCCATTTCGAAGTAATCGAAGTGTAGTTTAAAACGAAAGAAACGGAGATGAAAAACTCCAAGTATTTTGAGAGTTATGATGGAAGTGGTTAGAATCGCGCTTTGGTTTAGCAATTTACTGACCTACCTTCGATTGATTGACCATAACTCACTCAGGTCAACTCGTAATTCATTGAAATTAGCTCCATTTCGAAGGAATCGAAGTGTAGTTTAAAACGAACGAAACGGAGATGAAAAACTACAAGTATTTTGAGAGTTATGATGAAAATAGTTAGACTCGCGCTTTGGTTTAGCAATTTACTGACCTACCTCCGATTGATTGACTATAACTCACTAAATTTAACTCGTAATTCATTGAAATTAGTTTTATTTCGAAGGAATCAAAGTTTAGTTTAAAACGAAAGAAACGGAGATGAAAAACATCAAGTATTTTAAGAGTTATTATGAAAATAATTAAACTCGCGCTTTGGTTTAGCAATTTACTGACCTACCTCCGATTGATTGACCATAACTCACTCAATTTTACTCGTAATTCATTGAAATTAGTTCCATTTCGAATGAATCGAAGTGTAGTTTAAAACGAAAGAAACAGAGATGAAAAACTCCAAGTATTTTGAGAGTTATGATGGAAATAGTTAGACTCGCGCTTTGGTTTAGCAATTTACTGACCTACCTCCGATTGATTGACCATAACTCACTCAATTGAACTCGTAATTCATTGAAATGAGTTTCATTTCGAAGAAATCGAAGTGTAGTTTAAAACGAAAGAAACGGAGATGAAAAACTCCAAGTATTTTGAGAGTTATGATGGAAATAGTTAGACTCGCGCTTTGGTTTAGCAATTTACTGACCTACCTCCGATTGATTGACCATAACTCACTAAATTTTACTCGTAATTCATTGAAATTAGTTCCATTTTGAATGAATCGAAGTGTAGTTTAAAACGAAAGAAACAGAGATGAAAAACTCCAAGTATTTTGAGAGTTATGATGGAAATAGTTAGACTCGCGCTTTGGTTTAGCAATTTACTGACCTACCTCCGATTGATTGACCATAACTCACTCAATTTTACTCGTAATTCATTGAAATTAGTTCCATTTCGAATGAATCGAAGTGTAGTTTAAAACGAAAGAAACAGAGATGAAAAACTCCAAGTATTTTGAGAGTTATGATGGAAATAGTTAGACTCGCGCTTTGGTTTAGCAATTTACTGACCTACCTCCGATTGATTGACCATAACTCACTCAATTTAACTCGTAATTCATTGAAATTGGTTCCATTTCGAATGAATCGAAGTGTAGTTTAAAACGAAAGAAACAGAGATGAAAAACTCTAAGTATTTTGAGAGTTATGATGGAAATAGTTAGACTCGCGCTTTGGTTTAGCAATTTACTGACCTACCTCCGATTGATTGACCATAACTCACTAAATTTAACTCGTAATTCATTGAAATTGGTTTCATTTCGAAGGAATCAAAGTGTAGTTTAAAACGATAGAAACGGAGATGAAAAACATCAAGTATTTTGAGAGTTATGATGGAAATAGTTTGACTCGCGCTTTGGTTTAGGAATTTACTGACCTACCTTCGATTGATTGACCATAACTCACTCAGGTCAACTCGTAATTCATTGAAATTAGCTCCATTTCGAAGGAATCGAAGTGTAGTTTAAAACGAACGAAACGGAGATGAAAAACTACAAGTATTTTGAGAGTTATGATGGAAGTGGTTAGTCTCGCGCTTTGGTTTAGCAATTTACCGACCTACCTTCGATTGATTGTCCATAACTCAGTTAATTCGACTCGTAATTCATTGACATTAGTTCAATTTCGAAGGAATCGAAGTGTAGTTTAAAACGAAAGAAACGGAGATGAAAAACTCCAAGTATTTTGAGAGTTATGATGGAAATAGTTAGACTCGCGCTTTGGTTTAGCAATTTACTGACCTACCTCCGATTGATTGACCATAACTCACTCAATTTTACTCGTAATTCATTGAAATTAGTTTCATTTCGAATGAATCGAAGTGTAGTTTAAAACGAACGAAACAGAGATGAAAAACTCCAAGTATTTTGAGAGTTATGATGGAAATAGTTAGACTCGCGCTTTGGTTTAGCAATTTACTGACCTACCTTCGATTGATTGACCATAACTCACTCAGGTAAACTCGTAATTCATTGAAATTAGCTCCATTTCGAAGGAATCGAAGTGTAGTTTAAAACGAACGAAACGGAGATGAAAAACTACAAGTATTTTGAGAGTTATGATGGAAGTGGTTAGTCTCGCGCTTTAGTTTAGCAATTTACCGACCTACCTTAGATTGATTGTCCATAACTCAGTTAATTCGACTCGTAATTCATTGACATTAGTTCAATTTCGAAGGAATCGAAGTGTAGTTTAAAACGAAAGAAACGGAGATGAAAACTCCAAGTATTTTGAGAGTTATGATGGAAATAGTTAGACTCGCGCTTTGGTTTAGCAATTTACTGACCTACCTCCGATTGATTGACCATAACTCACTCAATTTTACTCGTAATTCATTTAAATTAGTTCCATTTTGAAGGAATCGAAGTGTAGTTTAAAACGAAAGAAACGGAAGTGAAAAACTTCAAGTATTTTGAGAGTTATGACGAAAATAGTTAGACTCGCGCTTTGGTTTAGCAATTTACTGACCTACCTCCGATTGATTGACCATAACTCACTCAATTTTACTCGTAATTCATTGAAATTAGTTACATTTCGAATGAATCGAAGTATAGTTTAAAACGAAAGAAACAGAGATGAAAAACTCCAAGTATTTTGAGAGTTATGATGGAAATAGTTAGACTCGCGCTTTGGTTTTGCAATTTACTGACATACGTCCGATTGATTGATCATAACTCACTCAATTTAACTCGTAATTCATTGAAATTAGTTCCATTTCGAAGTAATCGAAGTGTAGTTTAAAACGAAAGAAACGGAGATGAAAAACTCCAAGTATTTTGAGAGTTATGATGGAAGTGGTTAGAATCGCGCTTTGGTTTAGCAATTTACTGACCTACCTTCGATTGATTGACCATAACTCACTCAGGTCAACTCGTAATTCATTGAAATTAGCTCCATTTCGAAGGAATCGAAGTGTAGTTTAAAACGAACGAAACGGAGATGAAAAACTACAAGTATTTTGAGAGTTATGATGAAAATAGTTAGACTCGCGCTTTGGTTTAGCAATTTACTGACCTACCTCCGATTGATTGACTATAACTCACTAAATTTAACTCGTAATTCATTGAAATTAGTTTTATTTCGAAGGAATCAAAGTTTAGTTTAAAACGAAAGAAACGGAGATGAAAAACATCAAGTATTTTAAGAGTTATTATGAAAATAATTAAACTCGCGCTTTGGTTTAGCAATTTACTGACCTACCTCCGATTGATTGACCATAACTCACTCAATTTTACTCGTAATTCATTGAAATTAGTTCCATTTCGAATGAATCGAAGTGTAGTTTAAAACGAAAGAAACAGAGATGAAAAACTCCAAGTATTTTGAGAGTTATGATGGAAATAGTTAGACTCGCGCTTTGGTTTAGCAATTTACTGACCTACCTCCGATTGATTGACCATAACTCACTAAATTTAACTCGTAATTCATTGAAATTGGTTTCATTTCGAAGGAATCAAAGTGTAGTTTAAAACGATAGAAACGGAGATGAAAAACATCAAGTATTTTGAGAGTTATGATGGAAATAGTTTGACTCGCGCTTTGGTTTAGGAATTTACTGACCTACCTTCGATTGATTGACCATAACTCACTCAGGTCAACTCGTAATTCATTGAAATTAGCTCCATTTCGAAGGAATCGAAGTGTAGTTTAAAACGAACGAAACGGAGATGAAAAACTACAAGTATTTTGAGAGTTATGATGGAAGTGGTTAGTCTCGCGCTTTGGTTTAGCAATTTACCGACCTACCTTCGATTGATTGTCCATAACTCAGTTAATTCGACTCGTAATTCATTGACATTAGTTCAATTTCGAAGGAATCGAAGTGTAGTTTAAAACGAAAGAAACGGAGATGAAAAACTCCAAGTATTTTGAGAGTTATGATGGAAATAGTTAGACTCGCGCTTTGGTTTAGCAATTTACTGACCTACCTCCGATTGATTGACCATAACTCACTCAATTTTACTCGTAATTCATTGAAATTAGTTTCATTTCGAATGAATCGAAGTGTAGTTTAAAACGAACGAAACAGAGATGAAAAACTCCAAGTATTTTGAGAGTTATGATGGAAATAGTTAGACTCGCGCTTTGGTTTAGCAATTTACTGACCTACCTTCGATTGATTGACCATAACTCACTCAGGTAAACTCGTAATTCATTGAAATTAGCTCCATTTCGAAGGAATCGAAGTGTAGTTTAAAACGAACGAAACGGAGATGAAAAACTACAAGTATTTTGAGAGTTATGATGGAAGTGGTTAGTCTCGCGCTTTAGTTTAGCAATTTACCGACCTACCTTAGATTGATTGTCCATAACTCAGTTAATTCGACTCGTAATTCATTGACATTAGTTCAATTTCGAAGGAATCGAAGTGTAGTTTAAAACGAAAGAAACGGAGATGAAAAACTCCAAGTATTTTGAGAGTTATGATGGAAATAGTTAGACTCGCGCTTTGGTTTAGCAATTTACTGACCTACCTCCGATTGATTGACCATAACTCACTCAATTTTACTCGTAATTCATTTAAATTAGTTCCATTTTGAAGGAATCGAAGTGTAGTTTAAAACGAAAGAAACGGAAGTGAAAAACTTCAAGTATTTTGAGAGTTATGACGAAAATAGTTAGACTCGCGCTTTGGTTTAGCAATTTACTGACCTACCTCCGATTGATTGACCATAACTCACTCAATTTTACTCGTAATTCATTGAAATTAGTTACATTTCGAATGAATCGAAGTATAGTTTAAAACGAAAGAAACAGAGATGAAAAACTCCAAGTATTTTGAGAGTTATGATGGAAATAGTTAGACTCGCGCTTTGGTTTTGCAATTTACTGACATACGTCCGATTGATTGATCATAACTCACTCAATTTAACTCGTAATTCATTGAAATTAGTTCCATTTCGAAGTAATCGAAGTGTAGTTTAAAACGAAAGAAACGGAGATGAAAAACTCCAAGTATTTTGAGAGTTATGATGGAAGTGGTTAGAATCGCGCTTTGGTTTAGCAATTTACTGACCTACCTTCGATTGATTGACCATAACTCACTCAGGTCAACTCGTAATTCATTGAAATTAGCTCCATTTCGAAGGAATCGAAGTGTAGTTTAAAACGAACGAAACGGAGATGAAAAACTACAAGTATTTTGAGAGTTATGATGAAAATAGTTAGACTCGCGCTTTGGTTTAGCAATTTACTGACCTACCTCCGATTGATTGACTATAACTCACTAAATTTAACTCGTAATTCATTGAAATTAGTTTTATTTCGAAGGAATCAAAGTTTAGTTTAAAACGAAAGAAACGGAGATGAAAAACATCAAGTATTTTAAGAGTTATTATGAAAATAATTAAACTCGCGCTTTGGTTTAGCAATTTACTGACCTACCTCCGATTGATTGACCATAACTCACTCAGGTAAACTCGTAATTCATTGAAATTAGCTCCATTTCGAAGGAATCGAAGTGTAGTTTAAAACGAACGAAACGGAGATGAAAAACTACAAGTATTTTGAGAGTTATGATGGAAGTGGTTAGTCTCGCGCTTTGGTTTAGCAATTTACCGACCTACCTTCGATTGATTGTCCATAACTCAGTTAATTCGACTCGTAATTCATTGACATTAGTTCAATTTCGAAGGAATCGAAGTGTAGTTTAAAACGAAAGAAACGGAGATGAAAAACTCCAAGTATTTTGAGAGTTATGATGGAAATAGTTAGACTCGTGCTTTGGTTTAGCAATTTACTGACTTACCTCCGATTGATTGACCATAACTCACTCAATTTTACTCCTAATTCATTGAAATTAGTTCCATTTCGAAGGAATCGAAGTGTAGTTTAAAACGAAAGAAACGGAGATGAAAAACTTCAAGTATTTTGAGAGTTATGACGAAAATAGTTAGACTCGCGCTTTGGTTTAGCAATTTACTGACCTACCTCCGATTGATTGACCATAACTCACTCAATTTTACTCGTAATTCATTGAAATTAGTTCCATTTCGAAGGAATCGAAGTGTAGTTTAAAACGAAAGAAACAAAGATGAAAAACTCCAAGTATTTTGAGAGTTATGATGGAAATAGTTAGACTCGCGCTTTGGTTTAGCAATTTACTGACCTACCTCCGATTGATTGACCATAACTCACTCAATTGAACTCGTAATTCATTGAAATTAGTTTCATTTCGAAGAAATCGAAGTGTAGTTTAAAACGAAAGAAACGGAGATGAAAAACTACAAGTATTTTGAGAGTTATGATGAAAATAGTTAGACTCGCGCTTTGGTTTAGCAATTTACTGACCTACCTCCGATTGATTGACCATAACTCACTCAATTTAACTCGTAATTCATTCATATCTGTTTCATTTCGAAGGAATCGAAGTGTAGTTTAAAACGAAAGAAACAAAGATGAAAAACTCCAAGTATTTTGAGAGTTATGATGGAAATAGTTAGACTCGCGCTTTGGTTTAATATTTACTGACCTACCTCCGATTGATTGACCATAACTCACTCAATTTAACTCGTAATTCATTGAAATTAGTTTCATTTCGAAGGAATCGAAGTGTAGTTTAAAACGAAAGAAACGAAGATGAAAAACTCCAAGTATTTTGAGAGTTATGATGGAAATATAAAGACTCGCGCTTTGGTTTAGCAATTTACTGACCTACCTCCGATTGATTGACCATAACTCACTCAATTGAACTCGTAATTCATTGAAATTAGTTTCATTTCGAAGAAATCGAAGTGTAGTTTAAAACGAAAGAAACGGAGATGAAAAACTACAAGTATTTTGAGAGTTATGATGAAAATAGTTAGACTCGCGCTTTGGTTTAGCAATTTACTGACCTACCTCCGATTGATTGACCATAACTCACTCAATTTAACTCGTAATTCATTGAAATCAGTTTCATTTCGAAGGAATCGAAGTGTAGTTTAAAACGAAAGAAACAAAGATGAAAAACTCCAAGTATTTTGAGAGTTATGATGGAAATAGTTAGACTCGCGCTTTGGTTTAGCAATTTACTGACCTACCTCCGATTGATTGACCATAACTCACTCAATTTAACTCGTAATTCATTGAAATCAGTTTCATTTCGAAGGAATCGAAGTGTAGTTTAAAACGAAAGAAACAAAGATGAAAAACTCCAAGTATTTTGAGAGTTATGATGAAAATAGTTAGACTCGCGCTTTCGTTTAGCAATTTACTCACTTACCTCCGATTGATTGACCATAACTCACTCAACTTAACTCGTAATTCATTGAAATTAGTTTCATTTCGAGAAATCTAAGTGTAGTTTAAAACGAAAGAAACGAAGATGAAAAACTCCAAGTATTTTGAGAGTTTTGATGGAAATAGTTAGACTCGCGCTTTGATTTAGCAATTTACTGACCTACCTCCGATTGATTGACCATAACTCACTCAATTTAACTCGTAATTCATTGAAATCAGTTTCATTTCGAAGGAATCGAAGTGTAGTTTAAAACGAAAGAAACGGAGATGAAAAACTCCAAGTATTTTGAGAGTTATGATGGAAGTGGTTAGAATCGCGCTTTGGTTTAGCAATTTACTGACCTACCTTCGATTGATTGACCATAACTCACTCAGGTCAACTCGTAATTCATTGAAATTAGCTCCATTTCGAAGGAATCGAAGTGTAGTTTAAAACGAACGAAACGGAGATGAAAAACTACAAGTATTTTGAGAGTTATGATGAAAATAGTTAGACTCGCGCTTTGGTTTAGCAATTTACTGACCTACCTCCGATTGATTGACTATAACTCACTAAATTTAACTCGTAATTCATTGAAATTAGTTTTATTTCGAAGGAATCAAAGTTTAGTTTAAAACGAAAGAAACGGAGATGAAAAACATCAAGTATTTTAAGAGTTATTATGAAAATAATTAAACTCGCGCTTTGGTTTAGCAATTTACTGACCTACCTCCGATTGATTGACCATAACTCACTCAGGTAAACTCGTAATTCATTGAAATTAGCTCCATTTCGAAGGAATCGAAGTGTAGTTTAAAACGAACGAAACGGAGATGAAAAACTACAAGTATTTTGAGAGTTATGATGGAAGTGGTTAGTCTCGCGCTTTGGTTTAGCAATTTACCGACCTACCTTCGATTGATTGTCCATAACTCAGTTAATTCGACTCGTAATTCATTGACATTAGTTCAATTTCGAAGGAATCGAAGTGTAGTTTAAAACGAAAGAAACGGAGATGAAAAACTCCAAGTATTTTGAGAGTTATGATGGAAATAGTTAGACTCGCGCTTTGGTTTAGCAATTTACTGACTTACCTCCGATTGATTGACCATAACTCACTCAATTTTACTCCTAATTCATTGAAATTAGTTCCATTTCGAAGGAATCGAAGTGTAGTTTAAAACGAAAGAAACGGAGATGAAAAACTTCAATTATTTTGAGAGTTATGACGAAAATAGTTAGACTCGCGCTTTGGTTTAGCAATTTACTGACCTACCTCCGATTGATTGACCATAACTCACTCAATTTTACTCCTAATTCATTGAAATTAGTTCCATTTCGAAGGAATCGAAGTGTAGTTTAAAACGAAAGAAACAAAGATGAAAAACTCCAAGTATTTTGAGAGTTATGATGGAAATAGTTAGACTCGCGCTTTGGTTTAGCAATTTACTGACCTACCTCCGATTGATTGACCATAACTCACTCAATTGAACTCGTAATTCATTGAAATTAGTTTCATTTCGAAGAAATCGAAGTGTAGTTTAAAACGAAAGAAACGGAGATGAAAAACTACCAGTATTTTGAGAGTTATGATGAAAATAGTTAGACTCGCGCTTTGGTTTAGCAATTTACTGACCTACCTCCGATTGATTGACCATAACTCACTCAATTTAACTCGTAATTCATTCATATCTGTTTCATTTCGAAGGAATCGAAGTGTAGTTTAAAACGAAAGAAACAAAGATGAAAAACTCCAAGTATTTTGAGAGTTATGATGGAAATAGTTAGACTCGCGCTTTGGTTTAATATTTACTGACCTACCTCCGATTGATTGACCATAACTCACTCAATTTAACTCGTAATTCATTGAAATTAGTTTCATTTCGAAGGAATCGAAGTGTAGTTTAAAACGAAAGAAACGAAGATGAAAAACTCCAAGTATTTTGAGAGTTATGATGGAAATATAAAGACTCGCGCTTTGGTTTAGCAATTTACTGACCTACCTCCGATTGATTGACCATAACTCACTCAATTGAACTCGTAATTCATTGAAATTAGTTTCATTTCGAAGAAATCGAAGTGTAGTTTAAAACGAAAGAAACGGAGATGAAAAACTACAAGTATTTTGAGAGTTATGATGAAAATAGTTAGACTCGCGCTTTGGTTTAGCAATTTACTGACCTACCTCCGATTGATTGACCATAACTCACTCAATTTAACTCGTAATTCATTGAAATCAGTTTCATTTCGAAGGAATCGAAGTGTAGTTTAAAACGAAAGAAACAAAGATGAAAAACTCCAAGTATTTTGAGAGTTATGATGGAAATAGTTAGACTCGCGCTTTGGTTTAGCAATTTACTGACCTACCTCCGATTGATTGACCATAACTCACTCAATTTAACTCGTAATTCATTGAAATCAGTTTCATTTCGAAGGAATCGAAGTGTAGTTTAAAACGAAAGAAACAAAGATGAAAAACTCCAAGTATTTTGAGAGTTATGATGAAAATAGTTAGACTCGCGCTTTCGTTTAGCAATTTACTCACTTACCTCCGATTGATTGACCATAACTCACTCAACTTAACTCGTAATTCATTGAAATTAGTTTCATTTCGAGAAATCTAAGTGTAGTTTAAAACGAAAGAAACGAAGATGAAAAACTCCAAGTATTTTGAGAGTTTTGATGGAAATAGTTAGACTCGCGCTTTGATTTAGCAATTTACTGACCTACCTCCGATTGATTGACCATAACTCACTCAATTTAACTCGTAATTCATTGAAATCAGTTTCATTTCGAAGGAATCGAAGTGTAGTTTAAAACGAAAGAAACGAAGATGAAAAACTCCAAGTATTTTGAGAGTTATGATGAAAATAGTTAGACTCGCGCTTTGGTTTAGCAATTTACTGACCTACCTCCGATTGATTGACCATAACTCACTCAATTTAACTCGTAATTCATTGAAATCAGTTTCATTTCGAAGGAATCGAAGTGTAGTTTAAAACGAACGAAACGGAGATGAAAAACTACAAGTATTTTGAGAGTTATGATGGAAGTGGTTAGTCTCGCGCTTTGGTTTAGCAATTTACCGACCTACCTTCGATTGATTGTCCATAACTCAGTTAATTCGACTCGTAATTCATTGACATTAGTTCAATTTCGAAGGAATCGAAGTGTAGTTTAAAACGAAAGAAACGGAGATGAAAAACTCCAAGTATTTTGAGAGTTATGATGGAAATAGTTAGACTCGCGCTTTGGTTTAGCAATTTACTGACTTACCTCCGATTGATTGACCATAACTCACTCAATTTTACTCCTAATTCATTGAAATTAGTTCCATTTCGAAGGAATCGAAGTGTAGTTTAAAACGAAAGAAACGGAGATGAAAAACTTCAAGTATTTTGAGAGTTATGACGAAAATAGTTAGACTCGCGCTTTGGTTTAGCAATTTACTGACCTACCTCCGATTGATTGACCATAACTCACTCAATTTTACTCGTAATTCATTGAAATTAGTTCCATTTCGAAGGAATCGAAGTGTAGTTTAAAACGAAAGAAACAAAGATGAAAAACTCCAAGTATTTTGAGAGTTATGATGGAAATAGTTAGACTCGCGCTTTGGTTTAGCAATTTACTGACCTACCTCCGATTGATTGACCATAACTCACTCAATTGAACTCGTAATTCATTGAAATTAGTTTCATTTCGAAAAAATCGAAGTGTAGTTTAAAACGAAAGAAACGGAGATGAAAAACTACAAGTATTTTGAGAGTTATGATGAAAATAGTTAGACTCGCGCTTTGGTTTAGCAATTTACTGACCTACCTCCGATTGATTGACCATAACTCACTCAATTTAACTCGTAATTCATTCATATCTGTTTCATTTCGAAGGAATCGAAGTGTAGTTTAAAACGAAAGAAACAAAGATGAAAAACTCCAAGTATTTTGAGAGTTATGATGGAAATAGTTAGACTCGCGCTTTGGTTTAATATTTACTGACCTACCTCCGATTGATTGACCATAACTCACTCAATTTAACTCGTAATTCATTGAAATTAGTTTCATTTCGAAGGAATCGAAGTGTAGTTTAAAACGAAAGAAACGAAGATGAAAAACTCCAAGTATTTTGAGAGTTATGATGGAAATATAAAGACTCGCGCTTTGGTTTAGCAATTTACTGACCTACCTCCGATTGATTGACCATAACTCACTCAATTGAACTCGTAATTCATTGAAATTAGTTTCATTTCGAAGAAATCGAAGTGTAGTTTAAAACGAAAGAAACGGAGATGAAAAACTACAAGTATTTTGAGAGTTATGATGAAAATAGTTAGACTCGCGCTTTGGTTTAGCAATTTACTGACCTACCTCCGATTGATTGACCATAACTCACTCAATTTAACTCGTAATTCATTGAAATCAGTTTCATTTCGAAGGAATCGAAGTGTAGTTTAAAACGAAAGAAACAAAGATGAAAAACTCCAAGTATTTTGAGAGTTATGATGGAAATAGTTAGACTCGCGCTTTGGTTTAGCAATTTACTGACCTACCTCCGATTGATTGACCATAACTCACTCAATTTAACTCGTAATTCATTGAAATCAGTTTCATTTCGAAGGAATCGAAGTGTAGTTTAAAACGAAAGAAACAAAGATGAAAAACTCCAAGTATTTTGAGAGTTATGATGAAAATAGTTAGACTCGCGCTTTCGTTTAGCAATTTACTCACTTACCTCCGATTGATTGACCATAACTCACTCAACTTAACTCGTAATTCATTGAAATTAGTTTCATTTCGAGAAATCTAAGTGTAGTTTAAAACGAAAGAAACGAAGATGAAAAACTCCAAGTATTTTGAGAGTTTTGATGGAAATAGTTAGACTCGCGCTTTGATTTAGCAATTTACTGACCTACCTCCGATTGATTGACCATAACTCACTCAATTTAACTCGTAATTCATTGAAATCAGTTTCATTTCGAAGGAATCGAAGTGTAGTTTAAAACGAAAGAAACGAAGATGAAAAACTCCAAGTATTTTGAGAGTTATGATGAAAATAGTTAGACTCGCGCTTTGGTTTAGCAATTTACTGACCTACCTCCGATTGATTGACCATAACTCACTCAATTTAACTCGTAATTCATTGAAATCAGTTTCATTTCGAAGGAATCGAAGTGTAGTTTAAAACGAAAGAAACAAAGATGAAAAACTCCAAGTATTTTGAGAGTTATGATGGAAATAGTTAGACACGCGCTTTGGTTTAGCAATTTACTGACCTACCTCCGATTGATTGACCATAACTCACTCAATTGAACTCGTAATTAATTGAAATTAGTTTCATTTCGAAGAAATCGAAGTGTAGTTTAAAACGAAAGAAACGGAGATGAAAAACTACAAGTATTTTGAGAGTTATGATGAAAATAGTTAGACTCGCGCTTTGGTTTAGCAATTTACTGACCTACCTCCGATTGATTGACCATAACTCACTAAATTTAACTCGTAATTCATTGAAATTAGTTTCATTTCGAAGGAATCAAAGTGTAGTTTAAAACGAAAGAAACGGAGATGAAAAACATCAAGTATTTTAAGAGTTATGATGAAAATAGTTAGACTCGCGCTTTGGTTTAGCAATTTACTGACCTACCTCCGATTGATTGACCATAACTCACTCAATTTTACTCGTAATTCATTGAAATTAGTTACATTTCGAATGAATCGAAGTATAGTTTAAAACGAAAGAAACAGAGATGAAAAACTCCAAGTATTTTGAGAGTTATGATGGAAATAGTTAGACTCGCGCTTTGGTTTTGCAATTTACTGACATACGTCCGATTGATTGATCATAACTCACTCAATTTAACTCGTAATTCATTGAAATTAGTTCCATTTCGAAGTAATCGAAGTGTAGTTTAAAACGAAAGAAACGGAGATGAAAAACTCCAAGTATTTTGAGAGTTATGATGGAAGTGGTTAGAATCGCGCTTTGGTTTAGCAATTTACTGACCTACCTTCGATTGATTGACCATAACTCACTCAGGTCAACTCGTAATTCATTGAAATTAGCTCCATTTCGAAGGAATCGAAGTGTAGTTTAAAACGAACGAAACGGAGATGAAAAACTACAAGTATTTTGAGAGTTATGATGAAAATAGTTAGACTCGCGCTTTGGTTTAGCAATTTACTGACCTACCTCCGATTGATTGACTATAACTCACTAAATTTAACTCGTAATTCATTGAAATTAGTTTTATTTCGAAGGAATCAAAGTTTAGTTTAAAACGAAAGAAACGGAGATGAAAAACATCAAGTATTTTAAGAGTTATTATGAAAATAATTAAACTCGCGCTTTGGTTTAGCAATTTACTGACCTACCTCCGATTGATTGACCATAACTCACTCAATTTTACTCGTAATTCATTGAAATTAGTTCCATTTCGAATGAATCGAAGTGTAGTTTAAAACGAAAGAAACAGAGATGAAAAACTCCAAGTATTTTGAGAGTTATGATGGAAATAGTTAGACTCGCGCTTTGGTTTAGCAATTTACTGACCTACCTCCGATTGATTGACCATAACTCACTCAATTGAACTCGTAATTCATTGAAATGAGTTTCATTTCGAAGAAATCGAAGTGTAGTTTAAAACGAAAGAAACGGAGATGAAAAACTCCAAGTATTTTGAGAGTTATGATGGAAATAGTTAGACTCGTGCTTTGGTTTAGCAATTTACTGACCTACCTCCGATTGATTGACCATAACTCACTAAATTTTACTCGTAATTCATTGAAATTAGTTCCATTTTGAATGAATCGAAGTGTAGTTTAAAACGAAAGAAACAGAGATGAAAAACTCCAAGTATTTTGAGAGTTATGATGGAAATAGTTAGACTCGCGCTTTGGTTTAGCAATTTACTGACCTACCTCCGA
The DNA here is from genome assembly GCF_043159265.1 of Tasmannia lanceolata. NCBI lineage: Eukaryota > Viridiplantae > Streptophyta > Magnoliopsida > Canellales > Winteraceae > Tasmannia > Tasmannia lanceolata. Next base: position 2,011,893 of record NW_027518678.1, read on the forward strand.
TTTATTGACCATAACTCACTCAATTTTACTCGTAATTCATTGAAATTAGTTCCATTTCGAATGAATCGAAGTGTAGTTTAAAACGAAAGAAACAGAGATGAAAAACTCCAAGTATTTTGAGAGTTATGATGGAAATAGTTAGACTCGCGCTTTGGTTTAGCAATTTACTGACCTACCTCCGATTGATTGACCATAACTCACTCAATTTAACTCGTAATTCATTGAAATTAGTTCCATTTCGAATGAATCGAAGTGTAGTTTAAAACGAAAGAAACAGAGATGAAAAACTCTAAGTATTTTGAGAGTTATGATGGAAATAGTTAGACTCGCGCTTTGGTTTAGCAATTTACTGACCTACCTCCGATTGATTGACCATAACTCACTAAATTTAACTCGTAATTCATTGAAATTGGTTTCATTTCGAAGGAATCAAAGTGTAGTTTAAAACGAAAGAAACGGAGATGAAAAACATCAAGTATTTTAAGAGTTATGATGAAAATAGTTAGACTCGCGCTTTGGTTTAGCAATTTACTGACTTACCTCCGATTGATTAACCATAACTAACTCAATTTTACTCGTAATTCATAGAAATTAGTTCCATTTCGAATGAATCGAAGTGTAGTTTAAAACGAAAGAAACAGAGATGAAAAACTCCAAGAATTTTGAGAGTTATGACGGAAATAGTTAGACTCGCGCTTTGGTTTTGCAATTTACTGACATACGTCCGATTGATTGATCATAACTCACTCAATTGAACTCGTAATTCATTGAAATTAGTTTCATTTCGAATGAATCGAAGTTTAGTTTAAAACGAAAGAAACGGAGATGAAAAACTCCAAGTATTTTGAGAGTTATGATGGAAATAGTTAGACTCGCGCTTTGGTTTAGCAATTTACTGACCTGCCTCCGATTGATTGACCATAACTTACTCAATTTTACTCGTAATTCATTGAAATTAGTTACATTTCGAATGAATCGAAGTGTAGTTTAAAACGAAAGAAACAGAGATGAAAAACTCCAAGTATTTTGAGAGTTATGATGGAAATAGTTAGACTCGCGCTTTGGTTTAGCAATTTACTGACCTACCTCCGATTGATTGACCATAACTCACTCAATTGAACTCGTAATTCATTGAAATTAGTTTCATTTCGAAGAAATCGAAGTGTAGTTGAAAACGAAAGAAACGGAGATGAAAAACTCCAAGTATTTTGAGAGTTATGATGAAAATAGTTAGACTCGCGCTTTGGTTTAGCAATTTACTGACCTACCTCTGATTGATTGAGCATAACTCACTAAATTTAACTCGTAATTCATTGAAATTAGATTCACTTCGAAGGAATCAAAGTGTAGTTTAAAACGAAAGAAACGGAGATGAAAAACTCCAAGTATTTTGAGAGTTATGATGGAAGTGGTTAGACTCGCGCTTTGGTTTAGCAATTTACTGACCTACCTTCGATTGATTGACCATAACTCACTCAGGTCAACTCGTAATTCATTGAAATTAGCTCCATTTCGAAGGAATCGAAGTGTAGTTTAAAACGAACGAAACGGAGATGAAAAACTACAAGTATTTTGAGAGTTATGATGGAAGTGGTTAGTCTCGCGCTTTGGTTTAGCAATTTACCGACCTACCTTCGATTGATTGTCCATAACTCAGTTAATTCGACTCGTAATTCATTTACATTAGTTCAATTTCGAAGGAATCGAAGTGTAGTTTAAAACGAAAGAAACAGAGATGAAAAACTCCAAGTATTTTGAGAGTTATGATGGAAATAGTTAGACTCGCGCTTTGGTTTAGCAATTTACTGACCTACCTCCGATTGATTGACCATAACTCACTCAATTTTACTCGTAATTCATTGAAATTAGTTCCATTTCGAATGAATCGAAGTGTAGTTTAAAACGAAAGAAACAGAGATGAAAAACTCCAAGTATTTTGAGAGTTATGATGGAAATAGTTTGACTCGCGCTTTGGTTTAGGAATTTACTGACCTACCTTCGATTGATTGACCATAACTCACTCAGGTCAACTCGTAATTCATTGAAATTAGCTCCATTTCGAAGGAATCGAAGTGTAGTTTAAAACGAACGAAACGGAGTTGAAAAACTACAAGTATTTTGAGAGTTATGATGGAAGTGGTTAGTCTCGCGCTTTGGTTTAGCAATTTACCGACCTACCTTCGATTGATTGTCCATAACTCAGTTAATTCGACTCGTAATTCATTGACATTAGTTCAATTTCGAAGGAATCGAAGTGTAGTTTAAAACGAAAGAAACGGAGATGAAAAACTCCAAGTATTTTGAGAGTTATGATGGAAATAGTTAGACTCGCGCTTTGGTTTAGCAATTTACTGACCTACCTCCGATTGATTGACCATAACTCACTCAATTTTACTTGTAATTCATTGAAATTAGTTTCATTTCGAATGAATCGAAGTGTAGTTTAAAACGAACGAAACAGAGATGAAAAACTCCAAGTATTTTGAGAGTTATGATGGAAATAGTTAGACTCGCGCTTTGGTTTAGCAATTTACTGACCTACCTTCGATTGATTGACCATAACTCACTCAGGTAAACTCGTAATTCATTGAAATTAGCTCCATTTCGAAGGAATCGAAGTGTAGTTTAAAACGAACGAAACGGAGATGAAAAACTACAAGTATTTTGAGAGTTATGATGGAAGTGGTTAGTCTCGCGCTTTGGTTTAGCAATTTACCGACCTACCTTAGATTGATTGTCCATAACTCAGTTAATTCGACTCGTAATTCATTGACATTAGTTCAATTTCGAAGGAATCGAAGTGTAGTTTAAAACGAAAGAAACGGAGATGAAAAACTCCAAGTATTTTGAGAGTTATGATGGAAATAGTTAGACTCGCGCTTTGGTTTAGCAATTTACTGACCTACCTCCGATTGATTGACCATAACTCACTCAATTTTACTCGTAATTCATTTAAATTAGTTCCATTTTGAAGGAATCGAAGTGTAGTTTAAAACGAAAGAAACGGAAGTGAAAAACTTCAAGTATTTTGAGAGTTATGACGAAAATAGTTAGACTCGCGCTTTGGTTTAGCAATTTACTGACCTACCTCCGATTGATTGACCATAACTCACTCAATTTTACTCGTAATTCATTGAAATTAGTTACATTTCGAATGAATCGAAGTATAGTTTAAAACGAAAGAAACAGAGATGAAAAACTCCAAGTATTTTGAGAGTTATGATGGAAATAGTTAGACTCGCGCTTTGGTTTTGCAATTTACTGACATACGTCCGATTGATTGATCATAACTCACTCAATTTAACTCGTAATTCATTGAAATTAGTTCCATTTCGAAGTAATCGAAGTGTAGTTTAAAACGAAAGAAACGGAGATGAAAAACTCCAAGTATTTTGAGAGTTATGATGGAAGTGGTTAGAATCGCGCTTTGGTTTAGCAATTTACTGACCTACCTTCGATTGATTGACCATAACTCACTCAGGTCAACTCGTAATTCATTGAAATTAGCTCCATTTCGAAGGAATCGAAGTGTAGTTTAAAACGAACGAAACGGAGATGAAAAACTACAAGTATTTTGAGAGTTATGATGAAAATAGTTAGACTCGCGCTTTGGTTTAGCAATTTACTGACCTACCTTCGATTGATTGACTATAACTCACTAAATTTAACTCGTAATTCATTGAAATTAGTTTTATTTCGAAGGAATCAAAGTTTAGTTTAAAACGAAAGAAACGGAGATGAAAAACATCAAGTATTTTAAGAGTTATTATGAAAATAATTAAACTCGCGCTTTGGTTTAGCAATTTACTGACCTACCTCCGATTGATTGACCATAACTCACTCAGGTAAACTCGTAATTCATTGAAATTAGCTCCATTTCGAAGGAATCGAAGTATAGTTTAAAACGAACGAAACGGAGATGAAAAACTACAAGTATTTTGAGAGTTATGATGGAAGTGGTTAGTCTCGCGCTTTGGTTTAGCAATTTACCGACCTACCTTCGATTGATTGTCCATAACTCAGTTAATTCGACTCGTAATTCATTGACATTAGTTCAATTTCGAAGGAATCGAAGTGTAGTTTAAAACGAAAGAAACGGAGATGAAAAACTCCAAGTATTTTGAGAGTTATGATGGAAATAGTTAGACTCGCGCTTTGGTTTAGCAATTTACTGACTTACCTCCGATTGATTGACCATAACTCACTCAATTTTACTCCTAATTCATTGAAATTAGTTCCATTTCGAAGGAATCGAAGTGTAGTTTAAAACGAAAGAAACGGAGATGAAAAACTTCAAGTATTTTGAGAGTTATGACGAAAATAGTTAGACTCGCGCTTTGGTTTAGCAATTTACTGACCTACCTCCGATTGATTGACCATAACTCACTCAATTTTACTCGTAATTCATTGAAATTAGTTCCATTTTGAATGAATCGAAGTGTAGTTTAAAACGAAAGAAACAGAGATGAAAAACTCCAAGTATTTTGAGAGTTATGATGGAAATAGTTAGACTCGCGCTTTGGTTTAGCAATTTACTGACCTACCTCCGATTGATTGACCATAACTCACTCAATTTTACTCGTAATTTATTGAAATTAGTTTCATTTCGAAGAAATCGAAGTGTAGTTTAAAACGAAAGAAACGGAGATGAAAAACTACAAGTATTTTGAGAGTTATGATGAAAATAGTTAGACTCGCGCTTTGGTTTAGCAATTTACTGACCTACCTCCGATTGATTGACCATAACTCACTCAATTTAACTCGTAATTCATTGAAATCAGTTTCATTTCGAAGGAATCGAAGTGTAGTTTAAAACGAAAGAAACAAAGATGAAAAACTCCAAGTATTTTGAGAGTTATGATGGAAATAGTTAGACTCGCGCTTTGGTTTAGCAATTTACTGACCTACCTCCGATTGATTGACCATAACTCACTCAATTTAACTCGTAATTCATTGAAATCAGTTTCATTTCGAAGGAATCGAAGTGTAGTTTAAAACGAAAGAAACAAAGATGAAAAACTCCAAGTATTTTGAGAGTTATGATGGAAATAGTTAGACTCGCGCTTTGGTTTAGCAATTTACTCACTTACCTCCGATTGATTGACCATAACTCACTCAACTTAACTCGTAATTCATTGAAATTAGTTTCATTTCGAGAAATCTAAGTGTAGTTTAAAACGAAAGAAACGAAGATGAAAAACTCCAAGTATTTTGAGAGTTTTGATGGAAATAGTTAGACTCGCGCTTTGATTTAGCAATTTACTGACCTACCTCCGATTGATTGACCATAACTCACTCAATTTAACTCGTAATTCATTGAAATCAGTTTCATTTCGAAGGAATCGAAGTGTAGTTTAAAACGAAAGAAACGAAGATGAAAAACTCCAAGTATTTTGAGAGTTATGATGAAAATAGTTAGACTCGCGCTTTGGTTTAGCAATTTACTGACCTACCTCCGATTGATTGACCATAACTCACTCAATTTAACTCGTAATTCATTGAAATCAGTTTCATTTCGAAGGAATCGAAGTGTAGTTTAAAACGAAAGAAACAAAGATGAAAAACTCCAAGTATTTTGAGAGTTATGATGGAAATAGTTAGACACGCGCTTTGGTTTAGCAATTTACTGACCTACCTCCGATTGATTGACCATAACTCACTCAATTGAACTCGTAATTCATTGAAATTAGTTTCATTTCGAAGAAATCGAAGTGTAGTTTAAAACGAAAGAAACGGAGATGAAAAACTACAAGTATTTTGAGAGTTATGATGAAAATAGTTAGACTCGCGCTTTGGTTTAGCAATTTACTGACCTACCTTCGATTGATTGACTATAACTCACTAAATTTAACTCGTAATTCATTGAAATTAGTTTTATTTCGAAGGAATCAAAGTTTAGTTTAAAACGAAAGAAACGGAGATGAAAAACATCAAGTATTTTAAGAGTTATTATGAAAATAATTAAACTCGCGCTTTGGTTTAGCAATTTACTGACCTACCTCCGATTGATTGACCATAACTCACTCAGGTAAACTCGTAATTCATTGAAATTAGCTCCATTTCGAAGGAATCGAAGTATAGTTTAAAACGAACGAAACGGAGATGAAAAACTACAAGTATTTTGAGAGTTATGATGGAAGTGGTTAGTCTCGCGCTTTGGTTTAGCAATTTACCGACCTACCTTCGATTGATTGTCCATAACTCAGTTAATTCGACTCGTAATTCATTGACATTAGTTCAATTTCGAAGGAATCGAAGTGTAGTTTAAAACGAAAGAAACGGAGATGAAAAACTCCAAGTATTTTGAGAGTTATGATGGAAATAGTTAGACTCGCGCTTTGGTTTAGCAATTTACTGACTTACCTCCGATTGATTGACCATAACTCACTCAATTTTACTCCTAATTCATTGAAATTAGTTCCATTTCGAAGGAATCGAAGTGTAGTTTAAAACGAAAGAAACGGAGATGAAAAACTTCAAGTATTTTGAGAGTTATGACGAAAATAGTTAGACTCGCGCTTTGGTTTAGCAATTTACTGACCTACCTCCGATTGATTGACCATAACTCACTCAATTTTACTCGTAATTCATTGAAATTAGTTCCATTTTGAATGAATCGAAGTGTAGTTTAAAACGAAAGAAACAGAGATGAAAAACTCCAAGTATTTTGAGAGTTATGATGGAAATAGTTAGACTCGCGCTTTGGTTTAGCAATTTACTGACCTACCTCCGATTGATTGACCATAACTCACTCAATTTTACTCGTAATTTATTGAAATTAGTTTCATTTCGAAGAAATCGAAGTGTAGTTTAAAACGAAAGAAACGGAGATGAAAAACTACAAGTATTTTGAGAGTTATGATGAAAATAGTTAGACTCGCGCTTTGGTTTAGCAATTTACTGACCTACCTCCGATTGATTGACCATAACTCACTCAATTTAACTCGTAATTCATTGAAATCAGTTTCATTTCGAAGGAATCGAAGTGTAGTTTAAAACGAAAGAAACAAAGATGAAAAACTCCAAGTATTTTGAGAGTTATGATGGAAATAGTTAGACTCGCGCTTTGGTTTAGCAATTTACTGACCTACCTCCGATTGATTGACCATAACTCACTCAATTTAACTCGTAATTCATTGAAATCAGTTTCATTTCGAAGGAATCGAAGTGTAGTTTAAAACGAAAGAAACAAAGATGAAAAACTCCAAGTATTTTGAGAGTTATGATGGAAATAGTTAGACTCGCGCTTTGGTTTAGCAATTTACTCACTTACCTCCGATTGATTGACCATAACTCACTCAACTTAACTCGTAATTCATTGAAATTAGTTTCATTTCGAGAAATCTAAGTGTAGTTTAAAACGAAAGAAACGAAGATGAAAAACTCCAAGTATTTTGAGAGTTTTGATGGAAATAGTTAGACTCGCGCTTTGATTTAGCAATTTACTGACCTACCTCCGATTGATTGACCATAACTCACTCAATTTAACTCGTAATTCATTGAAATCAGTTTCATTTCGAAGGAATCGAAGTGTAGTTTAAAACGAAAGAAACGAAGATGAAAAACTCCAAGTATTTTGAGAGTTATGATGAAAATAGTTAGACTCGCGCTTTGGTTTAGCAATTTACTGACCTACCTCCGATTGATTGACCATAACTCACTCAATTTAACTCGTAATTCATTGAAATCAGTTTCATTTCGAAGGAATCGAAGTGTAGTTTAAAACGAAAGAAACAAAGATGAAAAACTCCAAGTATTTTGAGAGTTATGATGGAAATAGTTAGACACGCGCTTTGGTTTAGCAATTTACTGACCTACCTCCGATTGATTGACCATAACTCACTCAATTGAACTCGTAATTCATTGAAATTAGTTTCATTTCGAAGAAATCGAAGTGTAGTTTAAAACGAAAGAAACGGAGATGAAAAACTACAAGTATTTTGAGAGTTATGATGAAAATAGTTAGACTCGCGCTTTGGTTTAGCAATTTACTGACCTACCTCCGATTGATTGACCATAACTCACTAAATTTAACTCGTAATTCATTGAAATTAGTTTCATTTCGAAGGAATCAAAGTGTAGTTTAAAACGAAAGAAACGGAGATGAAAAACATCAAGTATTTTAAGAGTTATGATGAAAATAGTTAGACTCGCGCTTTGGTTTAGAAATTTACTGACCTACCTCCGATTGATTGACCATAACTCACTCAATTTTACTCGTAATTCATTGAAATTAGTTACATTTCGAATGAATCGAAGTATAGTTTAAAACGAAAGAAACAGAGATGAAAAACTCCAAGTATTTTGAGAGTTATGATGGAAATAGTTAGACTCGCGCTTTGGTTTTGCAATTTACTGACATACGTCCGATTGATTGATCATAACTCACTCAATTTAACTCGTAATTCATTGAAATTAGTTCCATTTCGAAGTAATCGAAGTGTAGTTTAAAACGAAAGAAACGGAGATGAAAAACTCCAAGTATTTTGAGAGTTATGATGGAAGTGGTTAGAATCGCGTTTTGGTTTAGCAATTTACTGACCTACCTTCGATTGATTGACCATAACTCACTCAGGTCAACTCGTAATTCATTGAAATTAGCTCCATTTCGAAGGAATCGAAGTGTAGTTTAAAACGAACGAAACGGAGATGAAAAACTACAAGTATTTTGAGAGTTATGATGAAAATAGTTAGACTCGCGCTTTGGTTTAGCAATTTACTGACCTACCTCCGATTGATTGACTATAACTCACTAAATTTAACTCGTAATTCATTGAAATTAGTTTTATTTCGAAGGAATCAAAGTTTAGTTTAAAACGAAAGAAACGGAGATGAAAAACATCAAGTATTTTAAGAGTTATTATGAAAATAATTAAACTCGCGCTTTGGTTTAGCAATTTACTGACCTACCTCCGATTGATTGACCATAACTCACTCAATTTTACTCGTAATTCATTGAAATTAGTTCCATTTCGAATGAATCGAAGTGTAGTTTAAAACGAAAGAAACAGAGATGAAAAACTCCAAGTATTTTGAGAGTTATGATGGAAATAGTTAGACTCGCGCTTTGGTTTAGCAATTTACTGACCTACCTCCGATTGATTGACCATAACTCACTCAATTGAACTCGTAATTCATTGAAATGAGTTTCATTTCGAAGAAATCGAAGTGTAGTTTAAAACGAAAGAAACGGAGATGAAAAACTCCAAGTATTTTGAGAGTTATGATGGAAATAGTTAGACTCGCGCTTTGGTTTAGCAATTTACTGACCTACCTCCGATTGATTGACCATAACTCACTAAATTTTACTCGTAATTCATTGAAATTAGTTCCATTTTGAATGAATCGAAGTGTAGTTTAAAACGAAAGAAACAGAGATGAAAAACTCCAAGTATTTTGAGAGTTATGATGGAAATAGTTAGACTCGCGCTTTGGTTTAGCAATTTACTGACCTACCTCCGATTGATTGACCATAACTCACTCAATTTTACTCGTAATTCATTGAAATTAGTTCCATTTCGAATGAATCGAAGTGTAGTTTAAAACGAAAGAAACAGAGATGAAAAACTCCAAGTATTTTGAGAGTTATGATGGAAATAGTTAGACTCGCGCTTTGGTTTAGCAATTTACTGACCTACCTCCGATTGATTGACCATAACTCACTCAATTGAACTCGTAATTCATTGAAATGAGTTTCATTTCGAAGAAATCGAAGTGTAGTTTAAAACGAAAGAAACGGAGATGAAAAACTCCAAGTATTTTGAGAGTTATGATGGAAATAGTTAGACTCGCGCTTTGGTTTAGCAATTTACTGACCTACCTCCGATTGATTGACCATAACTCACTAAATTTTACTAGTAATTCATTGAAATTAGTTCCATTTTGAATGAATCGAAGTGTAGTTTAAAACGAAAGAAACAGAGATGAAAAACTCCAAGTATTTTGAGAGTTATGATGGAAATAGTTAGACACGCGCTTTGGTTTAGCAATTTACTGACCTACCTCCGATTGATTGACCATAACTCACTCAATTGAACTCGTAATTCATTGAAATTAGTTTCATTTCGAAGAAATCGAAGTGTAGTTTAAAACGAAAGAAACGGAGATGAAAAACTACAAGTATTTTGAGAGTTATGATGAAAATAGTTAGACTCGCGCTTTGGTTTAGCAATTTACTGACCTACCTCCGATTGATTGACCATAACTCACTAAATTTAACTCGTAATTCATTGAAATTAGTTTCATTTCGAAGGAATCAAAGTGTAGTTTAAAACGAAAGAAACGGAGATGAAAAACATCAAGTATTTTAAGAGTTATGATGAAAATAGTTAGACTCGCGCTTTGGTTTAGAAATTTACTGACCTACCTCCGATTGATTGACCATAACTCACTCAATTTTACTCGTAATTCATTGAAATTAGTTACATTTCGAATGAATCGAAGTATAGTTTAAAACGAAAGAAACAGAGATGAAAAACTCCAAGTATTTTGAGAGTTATGATGGAAATAGTTAGACTCGCGCTTTGGTTTTGCAATTTACTGACATACGTCCGATTGATTGATCATAACTCACTCAATTTAACTCGTAATTCATTGAAATTAGTTCCATTTCGAAGTAATCGAAGTGTAGTTTAAAACGAAAGAAACGGAGATGAAAAACTCCAAGTATTTTGAGAGTTATGATGGAAGTGGTTAGAATCGCGTTTTGGTTTAGCAATTTACTGACCTACCTTCGATTGATTGACCATAACTCACTCAGGTCAACTCGTAATTCATTGAAATTAGCTCCATTTCGAAGGAATCGAAGTGTAGTTTAAAACGAACGAAACGGAGATGAAAAACTACAAGTATTTTGAGAGTTATGATGAAAATAGTTAGACTCGCGCTTTGGTTTAGCAATTTACTGACCTACCTCCGATTGATTGACTATAACTCACTAAATTTAACTCGTAATTCATTGAAATTAGTTTTATTTCGAAGGAATCAAAGTTTAGTTTAAAACGAAAGAAACGGAGATGAAAAACATCAAGTATTTTAAGAGTTATTATGAAAATAATTAAACTCGCGCTTTGGTTTAGCAATTTACTGACCTACCTCCGATTGATTGACCATAACTCACTCAATTTTACTCGTAATTCATTGAAATTAGTTCCATTTCGAATGAATCGAAGTGTAGTTTAAAACGAAAGAAACAGAGATGAAAAACTCCAAGTATTTTGAGAGTTATGATGGAAATAGTTAGACTCGCGCTTTGGTTTAGCAATTTACTGACCTACCTCCGATTGATTGACCATAACTCACTCAATTGAACTCGTAATTCATTGAAATGAGTTTCATTTCGAAGAAATCGAAGTGTAGTTTAAAACGAAAGAAACGGAGATGAAAAACTCCAAGTATTTTGAGAGTTATGATGGAAATAGTTAGACTCGCGCTTTGGTTTAGCAATTTACTGACCTACCTCCGATTGATTGACCATAACTCACTAAATTTTACTCGTAATTCATTGAAATTAGTTCCATTTTGAATGAATCGAAGTGTAGTTTAAAACGAAAGAAACAGAGATGAAAAACTCCAAGTATTTTGAGAGTTATGATGGAAATAGTTAGACTCGCGCTTTGGTTTAGCAATTTACTGACCTACCTCCGATTGATTGACCATAACTCACTCAATTTTACTCGTAATTCATTGAAATTAGTTCCATTTCGAATGAATCGAAGTGTAGTTTAAAACGAAAGAAACAGAGATGAAAAACTCCAAGTATTTTGAGAGTTATGATGGAAATAGTTAGACTCGCGCTTTGGTTTAGCAATTTACTGACCTACCTCCGATTGATTGACCATAACTCACTCAATTGAACTCGTAATTCATAGAAATGAGTTTCATTTCGAAGAAATCGAAGTGTAGTTTAAAACGAAAGAAACGGAGATGAAAAACTCCAAGTATTTTGAGAGTTATGATGGAAATAGTTAGACTCGCGCTTTGGTTTAGCAATTTACTGACCTACCTCCGATTGATTGACCATAACTCACTAAATTTTACTAGTAATTCATTGAAATTAGTTCCATTTTGAATGAATCGAAGTGTAGTTTAAAACGAAAGAAACAGAGATGAAAAACTCCAAGTATTTTGAGAGTTATGATGGAAATAGTTAGACTCGCGCTTTGGTTTAGCAATTTACTGACATACCTCCGATTGATTGACCATAACTCACTCAATTTTACTCCTAATTCATTGAAATTAGTTCCATTTCGAAGGAATCGAAGTGTAGTTTAAAACGAAAGAAACGGAGATGAAAAACTTCAAGTATTTTGAGAGTTATGACGAAAATAGTTAGACTCGCGCTTTGGTTTAGCAATTTACTGACCTACCTCCGATTGATTGACCATAACTCACTCAATTTTACTCGTAATTCATTGAAATTAGCTCCATTTCGAAGGAATCGAAGTGTAGTTTAAAACGAACGAAACGGAGATAAAAACTACAAGTATTTTGAGAGTTATGATGAAAATAGTTAGACTCGCGCTTTGGTTTAGCAATTTACTGACCTACCTTCGATTAATTGACTATAACTCACTAAATTTAACTCGTAATTCATTGAAATTAGTTTTATTTCGAAGGAATCAAAGTTTAGTTTAAAACGAAAGAAACGGAGATGAAAAACATCAAGTATTTTAAGAGTTATTATGAAAATAATTAAACTCGCGCTTTGGTTTAGCAATTTACTGACCTACCTCCGATTGATTGACCATAACTCACTCAGGTAAACTCGTAATTCATTGAAATTAGCTCCATTTCGAAGGAATCGAAGTATAGTTTAAAACGAACGAAACGGAGATGAAAAACTACAAGTATTTTGAGAGTTATGATGGAAGTGGTTAGTCTCGCGCTTTGGTTTAGCAATTTACCGACCTACCTTCGATTGATTGTCCATAACTCAGTTAATTCGACTCGTAATTCATTGACATTAGTTCAATTTCGAAGGAATCGAAGTGTAGTTTAAAACGAAAGAAACGGAGATGAAAAACTCCAAGTATTTTGAGAGTTATGATGGAAATAGTTAGACTCGCGCTTTGGTTTAGCAATTTACTGACTTACCTCCGATTGATTGACCATAACTCACTCAATTTTACTCCTAATTCATTGAAATTAGTTCCATTTCGAAGGAATCGAAGTGTAGTTTAAAACGAAAGAAACGGAGATGAAAAACTTCAAGTATTTTGAGAGTTATGACGAAAATAGTTAGACTCGCGCTTTGGTTTAGCAATTTACTGACCTACCTCCGATTGATTGACCATAACTCACTCAATTTTACTCGTAATTCATTGAAATTAGTTCCATTTTGAATGAATCGAAGTGTAGTTTAAAACGAAAGAAACAGAGATGAAAAACTCCAAGTATTTTGAGAGTTATGATGGAAATAGTTAGACTCGCGCTTTGGTTTAGCAATTTACTGACCTACCTCCGATTGATTGACCATAACTCACTCAATTTTACTCGTAATTTATTGAAATTAGTTTCATTTCGAAGAAATCGAAGTGTAGTTTAAAACGAAAGAAACGGAGATGAAAAACTACAAGTATTTTGAGAGTTATGATGAAAATAGTTAGACTCGCGCTTTGGTTTAGCAATTTACTGACCTACCTCCGATTGATTGACCATAACTCACTCAATTTAACTCGTAATTCATTGAAATCAGTTTCATTTCGAAGGAATCGAAGTGTAGTTTAAAACGAAAGAAACAAAGATGAAAAACTCCAAGTATTTTGAGAGTTATGATGGAAATAGTTAGACTCGCGCTTTGGTTTAGCAATTTACTGACCTACCTCCGATTGATTGACCATAACTCACTCAATTTAACTCGTAATTCATTGAAATCAGTTTCATTTCGAAGGAATCGAAGTGTAGTTTAAAACGAAAGAAACAAAGATGAAAAACTCCAAGTATTTTGAGAGTTATGATGGAAATAGTTAGACTCGCGCTTTGGTTTAGCAATTTACTCACTTACCTCCGATTGATTGACCATAACTCACTCAACTTAACTCGTAATTCATTGAAATTAGTTTCATTTCGAGAAATCTAAGTGTAGTTTAAAACGAAAGAAACGAAGATGAAAAACTCCAAGTATTTTGAGAGTTTTGATGGAAATAGTTAGACTCGCGCTTTGATTTAGCAATTTACTGACCTACCTCCGATTGATTGACCATAACTCACTCAATTTAACTCGTAATTCATTGAAATCAGTTTCATTTCGAAGGAATCGAAGTGTAGTTTAAAACGAAAGAAACGAAGATGAAAAACTCCAAGTATTTTGAGAGTTATGATGAAAATAGTTAGACTCGCGCTTTGGTTTAGCAATTTACTGACCTACCTCCGATTGATTGACCATAACTCACTCAATTTAACTCGTAATTCATTGAAATCAGTTTCATTTCGAAGGAATCGAAGTGTAGTTTAAAACGAAAGAAACAAAGATGAAAACTCCAAGTATTTTGAGAGTTATGATGGAAATAGTTAGACACGCGCTTTGGTTTAGCAATTTACTGACCTACCTCCGATTGATTGACCATAACTCACTCAATTGAACTCGTAATTCATTGAAATTAGTTTCATTTCGAAGAAATCGAAGTGTAGTTTAAAACGAAAGAAACGGAGATGAAAAACTACAAGTATTTTGAGAGTTATGATGAAAATAGTTAGACTCGCGCTTTGGTTTAGCAATTTACTGACCTACCTCCGATTGATTGACCATAACTCACTAAATTTAACTCGTAATTCATTGAAATTAGTTTCATTTCGAAGGAATCAAAGTGTAGTTTAAAACGAAAGAAACGGAGATGAAAAACATCAAGTATTTTAAGAGTTATGATGAAAATAGTTAGACTCGCGCTTTGGTTTAGAAATTTACTGACCTACCTCCGATTGATTGACCATAACTCACTCAATTTTACTCGTAATTCATTGAAATTAGTTACATTTCGAATGAATCGAAGTATAGTTTAAAACGAAAGAAACAGAGATGAAAAACTCCAAGTATTTTGAGAGTTATGATGGAAATAGTTAGACTCGCGCTTTGGTTTTGCAATTTACTGACATACGTCCGATTGATTGATCATAACTCACTCAATTTAACTCGTAATTCATTGAAATTAGTTCCATTTCGAAGTAATCGAAGTGTAGTTTAAAACGAAAGAAACGGAGATGAAAAACTCCAAGTATTTTGAGAGTTATGATGGAAGTGGTTAGAATCGCGTTTTGGTTTAGCAATTTACTGACCTACCTTCGATTGATTGACCATAACTCACTCAGGTCAACTCGTAATTCATTGAAATTAGCTCCATTTCGAAGGAATCGAAGTGTAGTTTAAAACGAACGAAACGGAGATGAAAAACTACAAGTATTTTGAGAGTTATGATGAAAATAGTTAGACTCGCGCTTTGGTTTAGCAATTTACTGACCTACCTCCGATTGATTGACTATAACTCACTAAATTTAACTCGTAATTCATTGAAATTAGTTTTATTTCGAAGGAATCAAAGTTTAGTTTAAAACGAAAGAAACGGAGATGAAAAACATCAAGTATTTTAAGAGTTATTATGAAAATAATTAAACTCGCGCTTTGGTTTAGCAATTTACTGACCTACCTCCGATTGATTGACCATAACTCACTCAATTTTACTCGTAATTCATTGAAATTAGTTCCATTTCGAATGAATCGAAGTGTAGTTTAAAACGAAAGAAACAGAGATGAAAAACTCTAAGTATTTTGAGAGTTATGATGGAAATAGTTAGACTCGCGCTTTGGTTTAGCAATTTACTGACCTACCTCCGATTGATTGACCATAACTCACTCAATTGAACTCGTAATTCATTGAAATGAGTTTCATTTCGAAGAAATCGAAGTGTAGTTTAAAACGAAAGAAACGGAGATGAAAAACTCCAAGTATTTTGAGAGTTATGATGGAAATAGTTAGACTCGCGCTTTGGTTTAGCAATTTACTGACCTACCTCCGATTGATTGACCATAACTCACTAAATTTTACTCGTAATTCATTGAAATTAGTTCCATTTTGAATGAATCGAAGTGTAGTTTAAAACGAAAGAAACAGAGATGAAAAACTCCAAGTATTTTGAGAGTTATGATGGAAATAGTTAGACTCGCGCTTTGGTTTAGCAATTTACTGACCTACCTCCGATTGATTGACCATAACTCACTCAATTTTACTCGTAATTCATTGAAATTAGTTCCATTTCGAATGAATCGAAGTGTAGTTTAAAACGAAAGAAACAGAGATGAAAAACTCCAAGTATTTTGAGAGTTATGATGGAAATAGTTAGACTCGCGCTTTGGTTTAGCAATTTACTGACCTACCTCCGATTGATTGACCATAACTCACTCAATTGAACTCGTAATTCATTGAAATGAGTTTCATTTCGAAGAAATCGAAGTGTAGTTTAAAACGAAAGAAACGGAGATGAAAAACTCCAAGTATTTTGAGAGTTATGATGGAAATAGTTAGACTCGCGCTTTGGTTTAGCAATTTACTGACCTACCTCCGATTGATTGACCATAACTCACTAAATTTTACTAGTAATTCATTGAAATTAGTTCCATTTTGAATGAATCGAAGTGTAGTTTAAAACGAAAGAAACAGAGATGAAAAACTCCAAGTATTTTGAGAGTTATGATGGAAATAGTTAGACTCGCGCTTTGGTTTAGCAATTTACTGACATACCTCCGATTGATTGACCATAACTCACTCAATTTTACTCCTAATTCATTGAAATTAGTTCCATTTCGAAGGAATCGAAGTGTAGTTTAAAACGAAAGAAACGGAGATGAAAAACTTCAAGTATTTTGAGAGTTATGACGAAAATAGTTAGACTCGCGCTTTGGTTTAGCAATTTACTGACCTACCTCCGATTGATTGACCATAACTCACTCAATTTTACTCGTAATTCATTGAAATTAGTTCCATTTCGAAGGAATCGAAGTTTAGTTGAAAACGAAAGAAACGGAGATGAAAAACAAGTATTTTGAGACTTATGATCGAGCTTGTTAGACTCGCGCTTTGGTTTAGCAATTTACTCACTTACCTCCGATTGATTGACCATAACTCACTCAATTTAACTCGTAATTCATTGAAATTAGTTTCATTTCGAGAAATCTAAGTGTAGTTTAAAACGAAAGAAACGAAGATGAAAAACTCCAAGTATTTTGAGAGTTTTGATGGAAATAGTTAGACTCGCGCTTTGATTTAGCAATTTACTGACCTACCTCCGATTGATTGACCATAACTCACTCAATTTAACTCGTAATTCATTGAAATCAGTTTCATTTCGAAGGAATCGAAGTGTAGTTTAAAACGAAAGAAACGAAGATGAAAAACTCCAAGTATTTTGAGAGTTATGATGGAAATAGTTAGACTCGCGCTTTGGTTTAGCAATTTACTGACCTACCTCCGATTGATTGACCATAACTCACTCAATTTAACTCGTAATTCATTGAAATCAGTTTCATTTCGAAGGAATCGAAGTGTAGTTTAAAACGAAAGAAACAAAGATGAAAAAACTCCAAGTATTTTGAGAGTTATGATGGAAATAGTTAGACTCGCGCTTTGGTTTAGCAATTTACTGACCTACCTCCGATTGATTGACCATAACTCACTCAATTGAACTCGTAATTCATTGAAATTAGTTTCATTTCGAAGAAATCAAAGTGTAGTTTAAAACGAACGAAACGGAGATGAAAAACTCCAAGTATTTTGAGAGTTATGATGAAAATAGTTAGACTCGCGCTTTGGTTTAGCAATTTACTGACCTACCTCCGATTGATTGACCATAACTCACTCAATTTAACTCGTAATTCATTGAAATCAGTTTCATTTCGAAGGAATCGAAGTGTAGTTTAAAACGAAAGAAACAAAGATGAAAACTCCAAGTATTTTGAGAGTTATGATGGAAATAGTTAGACACGCGCTTTGGTTTAGCAATTTACTGACCTACCTCCGATTGATTGACCATAACTCACTCAATTGAACTCGTAATTCATTGAAATTAGTTTCATTTCGAAGAAATCGAAGTGTAGTTTAAAACGAAAGAAACGGAGATGAAAAACTACAAGTATTTTGAGAGTTATGATGAAAATAGTTAGACTCGCGCTTTGGTTTAGCAATTTACTGACCTACCTCCGATTGATTGACCATAACTCACTAAATTTAACTCGTAATTCATTGAAATTAGTTTCATTTCGAAGGAATCAAAGTGTAGTTTAAAACGAAAGAAACGGAGATGAAAAACATCAAGTATTTTAAGAGTTATGATGAAAATAGTTAGACTCGCGCTTTGGTTTAGAAATTTACTGACCTACCTCCGATTGATTGACCATAACTCACTCAATTTTACTCGTAATTCATTGAAATTAGTTACATTTCGAATGAATCGAAGTATAGTTTAAAACGAAAGAAACAGAGATGAAAAACTCCAAGTATTTTGAGAGTTATGATGGAAATAGTTAGACTCGCGCTTTGGTTTTGCAATTTACTGACATACGTCCGATTGATTGATCGTAACTCACTCAATTTAACTCGTAATTCATTGAAATTAGTTCCATTTCGAAGTAATCGAAGTGTAGTTTAAAACGAAAGAAACGGAGATGAAAAACTCCAAGTATTTTGAGAGTTATGATGGAAGTGGTTAGAATCGCGTTTTGGTTTAGCAATTTACTGACCTACCTTCGATTGATTGACCATAACTCACTCAGGTCAACTCGTAATTCATTGAAATTAGCTCCATTTCGAAGGAATCGAAGTGTAGTTTAAAACGAACGAAACGGAGATGAAAAACTACAAGTATTTTGAGAGTTATGATGAAAATAGTTAGACTCGCGCTTTGGTTTAGCAATTTACTGACCTACCTCCGATTGATTGACTATAACTCACTAAATTTAACTCGTAATTCATTGAAATTAGTTTTATTTCGAAGGAATCAAAGTTTAGTTTAAAACGAAAGAAACGGAGATGAAAAACATCAAGTATTTTAAGAGTTATTATGAAAATAATTAAACTCGCGCTTTGGTTTAGCAATTTACTGACCTACCTCCGATTGATTGACCATAACTCACTCAATTTTACTCGTAATTCATTGAAATTAGTTCCATTTCGAATGAATCGAAGTGTAGTTTAAAACGAAAGAAACAGAGATGAAAAACTCTAAGTATTTTGAGAGTTATGATGGAAATAGTTAGACTCGCGCTTTGGTTTAGCAATTTACTGACCTACCTCCGATTGATTGACCATAACTCACTAAATTTTACTCGTAATTCATTGAAATTAGTTCCATTTTGAATGAATCGAAGTGTAGTTTAAAACGAAAGAAACAGAGATGAAAAACTCCAAGTATTTTGAGAGTTATGATGGAAATAGTTAGACTCGCGCTTTGGTTTAGCAATTTACTGACCTACCTCCGATTGATTGACCATAACTCACTCAATTTTACTCGTAATTCATTGAAATTAGTTCCATTTCGAATGAATCGAAGTGTAGTTTAAAACGAAAGAAACAGAGATGAAAAACTCCAAGTATTTTGAGAGTTATGATGGAAATAGTTAGACTCGCGCTTTGGTTTAGCAATTTACTGACCTACCTCCGATTGATTGACCATAACTCACTCAATTGAACTCGTAATTCATTGAAATGAGTTTCATTTCGAAGAAATCGAAGTGTAGTTTAAAACGAAAGAAACGGAGATGAAAAACTCCAAGTATTTTGAGAGTTATGATGGAAATAGTTAGACTCGCGCTTTGGTTTAGCAATTTACTGACCTACCTCCGATTGATTGACCATAACTCACTAAATTTTACTAGTAATTCATTGAAATTAGTTCCATTTTGAATGAATCGAAGTGTAGTTTAAAACGAAAGAAACAGAGATGAAAAACTCCAAGTATTTTGAGAGTTATGATGGAAATAGTTAGACTCGCGCTTTGGTTTAGCAATTTACTGACATACCTCCGATTGATTGACCATAACTCACTCAATTTTACTCCTAATTCATTGAAATTAGTTCCATTTCGAAGGAATCGAAGTGTAGTTTAAAACGAAAGAAACGGAGATGAAAAACTTCAAGTATTTTGAGAGTTATGACGAAAATAGTTAGACTCGCGCTTTGGTTTAGCAATTTACTGACCTACCTCCGATTGATTGACCATAACTCACTCAATTTTACTCGTAATTCATTGAAATTAGTTCCATTTCGAAGGAATCGAAGTTTAGTTGAAAACGAAAGAAACGGAGATGAAAAACAAGTATTTTGAGACTTATGATCGAGCTTGTTAGACTCGCGCTTTGGTTTAGCAATTTACTCACTTACCTCCGATTGATTGACCATAACTCACTCAATTTAACTCGTAATTCATTGAAATTAGTTTCATTTCGAGAAATCTAAGTGTAGTTTAAAACGAAAGAAACGAAGATGAAAAACTCCAAGTATTTTGAGAGTTTTGATGGAAATAGTTAGACTCGCGCTTTGATTTAGCAATTTACTGACCTACCTCCGATTGATTGACCATAACTCACTCAATTTAACTCGTAATTCATTGAAATCAGTTTCATTTCGAAGGAATCGAAGTGTAGTTTAAAACGAAAGAAACGAAGATGAAAAACTCCAAGTATTTTGAGAGTTATGATGGAAATAGTTAGACTCGCGCTTTGGTTTAGCAATTTACTGACCTACCTCCGATTGATTGACCATAACTCACTCAATTTAACTCGTAATTCATTGAAATCAGTTTCATTTCGAAGGAATCGAAGTGTAGTTTAAAACGAAAGAAACAAAGATGAAAAAACTCCAAGTATTTTGAGAGTTATGATGGAAATAGTTAGACTCGCGCTTTGGTTTAGCAATTTACTGACCTACCTCCGATTGATTGACCATAACTCACTCAATTGAACTCGTAATTCATTGAAATTAGTTTCATTTCGAAGAAATCAAAGTGTAGTTTAAAACGAACGAAACGGAGATGAAAAACTCCAAGTATTTTGAGAGTTATGATGAAAATAGTTAGACTCGCGCTTTGGTTTAGCAATTTACTGACCTACCTCCGATTGATTGACCATAACTCACTAAATTTAACTCGTAATTCATTGAAATTAGTTTCATTTCGAAGGAATCAAAGTGTAGTTTAAAACGAAAGAAACGGAGATGAAAAACATCAAGTATTTTAAGAGTTATGATGAAAATAGTTAGACTCGCGCTTTGGTTTAGCAATTTACTGACCTACCTCCGATTGATTGACCATAACTCACTCAATTTTACTCGTAATTCATTGAAATTAGTTCCATTTCGAATGAATCGAAGTGTAGTTTAAAATGAAAGAAACAGAGATGAAAAACTCCAAGTATTTTGAGAGTTATGATGGAAATAGTTAGACTCGCGCTTTGGTTTTGCAATTTACTGACATACATCCGATTGATTGACCATAACTCACTCAATTTAACTCGTAATTCATTGAAATTAGTTCAATTTCGAAATAATCGAAGTGTAGTTTAAAACGAAAGAAACGGAGATGAAAAACTCCAAGTATTTTGAGAGTTATGATGGAAGTGGTTAGACTCGCGCTTTGGTTTAGCAATTTACTGACCTACCTTCGATTGATTGACCATAACTCACTCAGGTCAACTCGTAATTCATTGAAATTAGCTCCATTTCGAAGTAATCGAAGTGTAGTTTAAAACGAACGAAACGGAGATGAAAAACTACAAGTATTTTGAGAGTTATGATGGAAGTGGTTAGTCTTGCGCTTTGGTTTAGCAATTTACCGACCTACCTTCGATTGATTGTCCATAACTCAGTTAATTCGACTCGTAATTCATTGACATTAGTTCAATTTCGAAGGAATCAAAGTTTAGTTTAAAACGAAAGAAACGGAGATGAAAAACTCCAAGTATTTTTAGAGTTATGATGGAAATAGTTAGACTCGCGCTTTGGTTTAGCAATTTACTGACCTACCTCCGATTGAGTGACAATAACTCACTCAATTTAACTCGTAATTCATTGAAATTAGTTCAATTTCGAATGAATCGAAGTGTAGTTTAAAACGAAAGAAACGGAGATGAAAAACTCCAAGTATTTTGAGAGTTATGATGAAAATAGTTAGACTCGCGCTTTGGTTTAGCAATTTACTGACCTACCTCCGATTGATTGACCATAACTCACTCAATTTAACTCGTAATTCATTGAAATCAGTTTCATTTCGAAGGAATCGAAGTGTAGTTTAAAACGAAAGAAACAAAGATGAAAAACTCCAAGTATTTTGAGAGTTATGATGGAAATAGTTAGACTCGCGCTTTGGTTTAGCAATTTACTGACCTACCTCCGATTGATTGACCATAACTCACTCAATTTTACTCGTAATTCATTGAAATTAGTTCCATTTCGAATGAATCGAAGTGTAGTTTAAAACGAAAGAAACAGAGATGAAAAACTCCAAGTATTTTGAGAGTTATGATGGAAATAGTTAGACTCGCGCTTTGGTTTAGCAATTTACTGACCTACCTCCGATTGATTGACCATAACTCACTCAATTGAACTCGTAATTCATTGAAATGAGTTTCATTTCGAAGAAATCGAAGTGTAGTTTAAAACGAAAGAAACGGAGATGAAAAACTCCAAGTATTTTGAGAGTTATGATGGAAATAGTTAGACTCGCGCTTTGGTTTAGCAATTTACTGACCTACCTCCGATTGATTGACCATAACTCACTAAATTTTACTAGTAATTCATTGAAATTAGTTCCATTTTGAATGAATCGAAGTGTAGTTTAAAACGAAAGAAACAGAGATGAAAAACTCCAAGTATTTTGAGAGTTATGATGGAAATAGTTAGACTCGCGCTTTGGTTTAGCAATTTACTGACATACCTCCGATTGATTGACCATAACTCACTCAATTTTACTCCTAATTCATTGAAATTAGTTCCATTTCGAAGGAATCGAAGTGTAGTTTAAAACGAAAGAAACGGAGATGAAAAACTTCAAGTATTTTGAGAGTTATGACGAAAATAGTTAGACTCGCGCTTTGGTTTAGCAATTTACTGACCTACCTCCGATTGATTGACCATAACTCACTCAATTTTACTCGTAATTCATTGAAATTAGTTCCATTTCGAAGGAATCGAAGTTTAGTTGAAAACGAAAGAAACGGAGATGAAAAACAAGTATTTTGAGACTTATGATCGAGCTTGTTAGACTCGCGCTTTGGTTTAGCAATTTACTCACTTACCTCCGATTGATTGACCATAACTCACTCAATTTAACTCGTAATTCATTGAAATTAGTTTCATTTCGAGAAATCTAAGTGTAGTTTAAAACGAAAGAAACGAAGATGAAAAACTCCAAGTATTTTGAGAGTTTTGATGGAAATAGTTAGACTCGCGCTTTGATTTAGCAATTTACTGACCTACCTCCGATTGATTGACCATAACTCACTCAATTTAACTCGTAATTCATTGAAATCAGTTTCATTTCGAAGGAATCGAAGTGTAGTTTAAAACGAAAGAAACGAAGATGAAAAACTCCAAGTATTTTGAGAGTTATGATGGAAATAGTTAGACTCGCGCTTTGGTTTAGCAATTTACTGACCTACCTCCGATTGATTGACCATAACTCACTCAATTTAACTCGTAATTCATTGAAATCAGTTTCATTTCGAAGGAATCGAAGTGTAGTTTAAAACGAAAGAAACAAAGATGAAAAAACTCCAAGTATTTTGAGAGTTATGATGGAAATAGTTAGACTCGCGCTTTGGTTTAGCAATTTACTGACCTACCTCCGATTGATTGACCATAACTCACTCAATTGAACTCGTAATTCATTGAAATTAGTTTCATTTCGAAGAAATCAAAGTGTAGTTTAAAACGAACGAAACGGAGATGAAAAACTCCAAGTATTTTGAGAGTTATGATGAAAATAGTTAGACTCGCGCTTTGGTTTAGCAATTTACTGACCTACCTCCGATTGATTGACCATAACTCACTAAATTTAACTCGTAATTCATTGAAATTAGTTTCATTTCGAAGGAATCAAAGTGTAGTTTAAAACGAAAGAAACGGAGATGAAAAACTCCAAGTATTTTGAGAGTTATGATGGAAATAGTTAGACTCGCGCTTTGGTTTAGCAATTTACTGACCTACCTCCGATTGATTGACCATAACTCACTCAATTGAACTCGTAATTCATTGAAATGAGTTTCATTTCGAAGAAATCGAAGTGTAGTTTAAAACGAAAGAAACGGAGATGAAAAACTCCAAGTATTTTGAGAGTTATGATGGAAATAGTTAGACTCGCGCTTTGGTTTAGCAATTTACTGACCTACCTCCGATTGATTGACCATAACTCACTAAATTTTACTCGTAATTCATTGAAATTAGTTCCATTTTGAATGAATCGAAGTGTAGTTTAAAACGAAAGAAACAGAGATGAAAAACTCCAAGTATTTTGAGAGTTATGATGGAAATAGTTAGACTCGCGCTTTGGTTTAGCAA
Source organism: Tasmannia lanceolata (assembly GCF_043159265.1). Taxonomy (NCBI): domain Eukaryota; kingdom Viridiplantae; phylum Streptophyta; class Magnoliopsida; order Canellales; family Winteraceae; genus Tasmannia; species Tasmannia lanceolata. The sequence goes on from NW_027518678.1 coordinate 2,036,429, forward strand.
TTTACTGACATACCTCCGATTGATTGACCATAACTCACTCAATTTTACTCCTAATTCATTGAAATTAGTTCCATTTCGAAGGAATCGAAGTGTAGTTTAAAACGAAAGAAACGGAGATGAAAAACTTCAAGTATTTTGAGAGTTATGACGAAAATAGTTAGACTCGCGCTTTGGTTTAGCAATTTACTGACCTACCTCCGATTGATTGACCATAACCCACTCAATTTTACTCGTAATTCATTCAAAATTAGTTCCATTTCGAAGGAATCGAAGTTTAGTTGAAAACGAAAGAAACGGAGATGAAAAACAACAAGTATTTTGAGACTTATGATGGAGCTTGTTAGACTCGCGCTTTGGTTTAGCAATTTACTCACTTACCTCCGATTGATTGACCATAACTCACTCAATTTAACTCGTAATTCATTGAAATTAGTTTCATTTCGAGAAATCTAAGTGTAGTTTAAAACAAAAGAAACGAAGATGAAAAACTCCAAGTATTTTGAGAGTTTTGATGGAAATAGTTAGACTCGCGCTTTGATTTAGCAATATACTGACCTACCTCCGATTGATTGACCATAACTCACTCAATTTAACTCGTAATTCATTGAAATCAGTTTCATTTCGAAGGAATCGAAGTGTAGTTTAAAACGAAAGAAACGAAGATGAAAAACTCCAAGTATTTTGAGAGTTATGATGGAAATAGTTAGACTCGCGCTTTGGTTTAGCAATTTACTGACCTACCTCCGATTGATTGACCATAACTCACTCAATTTAACTCGTAATTCATTGAAATCAGTTTCATTCCGAAGGAATCGAAGTGTAGTTTAAGACGAAAGAAACAAAGATGAAAAAACTCCAAGTATTTTGAGAGTTATGATGGAAATAGTTAGACTCGCGCTTTGGTTTTGCAATTTACTGACATACGTCCGATTGATTGACCATAACTCACTCAATTTTACTCCTAATTCATTGAAATTAGTTCCATTTTGAAGGAATCGAAGTGTAGTTTAAAACGAAAGAAACGGAGATGAAAAACTTCAAGTATTTTGAGAGTTATGACGAAAATAGTTAGACTCGCGCTTTGGTTTAGCAATTTACTGACCTACCTCCGATTGATTGACCATAACTCACTCAATTTTACTCGTAATTCATTGAAATTAGTTCCATTTCGAAGGAATCGAAGTTTAGTTGAAAACGAAAGAAACGGAGATGAAAAACAACAAGTATTTTGAGACTTATGATGGAGCTTGTTAGACTCGCGCTTTGGTTTAGCAATTTACTCACTTACCTCCGATTGATTGACCATAACTCACTCAACTTAACTCGTAATTCATTGAAATTAGTTTCATTTCGAGAAATCTAAGTGTAGTTTAAAACGAAAGAAACGAAGATGAAAAACTCCAAGTATTTTGAGAGTTTTGATGGAAATATTTAGACTCGCGCTTTGATTTAGCAATTTACTGACCTACCTCCGATTGATTGACCATAACTCACTCAATTTAACTCGTAATTCATTGAAATCAGTTTCATTTCGAAGGAATCGAAGTGTAGTTTAAAACGAAAGAAACGAAGATGAAAAACTCCAAGTATTTTGAGAGTTATGATGAAAATAGTTAGACTCGCGCTTTGGTTTAGCAATTTACTGACCTACCTCCGATTGATTGACCATAACTCACTCAATTTAACTCGTAATTCATTGAAATCAGTTTCATTTCGAAGGAATCGAAGTGTAGTTTAAAACGAAAGAAATAAAGATGAAAAACTCCAAGTATTTTGAGAGTTATGATGGAAATAGTTAGACTCGCGCTTTGGTTTAGCAATTTACTGACCTACCTCCGATTGATTGACCATAACTCACTCAATTGAACTCGTAATTCATTGAAATTAGTTTCATTTCGAAGAAATCGAAGTGTAGTTTAAAACGAAAGAAACGGAGATGAAAAACTCCAAGTATTTTGAGAGTTATGATGAAAATAGTTAGACTCGCGCTTTGGTTTAGCAATTTACTGACCTACCTCCGATTGATTGACCATAACTCACTAAATTTAACTCGTAATTCATTGAAATTAGTTTCATTTCGAAGGAATCAAAGTGTAGTTTAAAACGAAAGAAACGGAGATGAAAAACATCAAGTATTTTAAGAGTTATGATGAAAATAGTTAGACTCGCGCTTTGGTTTAGCAATTTACTGACCTACCTCCGATTGATTGACCATAACTCACTCAATTTTACTCGTAATTCATTGAAATTAGTTACATTTCGAATGAATCGAAGTATAGTTTAAAACGAAAGAAACAGAGATGAAAAACTCCAAGTATTTTGAGAGTTATGATGGAAATAGTTAGACTCGCGCTTTGGTTTTGCAATTTACTGACATACGTCCGATTGATTGATCATAACTCACTCAATTTAACTCGTAATTCATTGAAATTAGTTCCATTTCGAAGTAATCGAAGTGTAGTTTAAAACGAAAGAAACGGAGATGAAAAACTCCAAGTATTTTGAGAGTTATGATGGAAGTGGTTAGACTCGCGCTTTGGTTTAGCAATTTACTGACCTACCTTCGATTGATTGACCATAACTCACTCAGGTCAACTCGTAATTCATTGAAATTAGCTCCATTTCGAAGGAATCGAAGTGTAGTTTAAAACGAACGAAACGGAGATGAAAAACTACAAGTATTTTGAGAGTTATGATGAAAATAGTTAGACTCGCGCTTTGGTTTAGCAATTTACTGACCTACCTCCGATTGATTGACTATAACTCACTAAATTTAACTCGTAATTCATTGAAACTAGTTTCATTTCGAAGGAATCAAAGTTTAGTTTAAAACGAAAGAAACGGAGATGAAAAACATCAAGTATTTTAAGAGTTATGATGAAAATAATTAGACTCGCGCTTTGGTTTAGCAATTTACTGACCTACCTCCGATTGATTGACCATAACTCACTCAATTTTACTCGTAATTCATTGAAATTAGTTCCATTTCGAATGAATCGAAGTGTAGTTTAAAACGAAAGAAACAGAGATGAAAAACTCCAAGTATTTTGAGAGTTATGATGGAAATAGTTAGACTCGCGCTTTGGTTTAGCAATTTACTGACCTACCTCCGATTGATTGACCATAACTCACTCAATTGAACTCGTAATTCATTGAAATGAGTTTCATTTCGAAGAAATCGAAGTGTAGTTTAAAACGAAAGAAACGGAGATGAAAAACTCCAAGTATTTTGAGAGTTATGATGGAAATAGTTAGACTCGCGCTTTGGTTTAGCAATTTACTGACCTACCTCCGATTGATTGACCATAACTCACTAAATTTTACTCGTAATTCATTGAAATTAGTTCCATTTTGAATGAATCGAAGTGTAGTTTAAAACGAAAGAAACAGAGATGAAAAACTCCAAGTATTTTGAGAGTTATGATGGAAATAGTTAGACTCGCGCTTTGGTTTAGCAATTTACTGACATACCTCCGATTGATTGACCATAACTCACTCAATTTTACTCCTAATTCATTGAAATTAGTTCCATTTCGAAGGAATCGAAGTGTAGTTTAAAACGAAAGAAACGGAGATGAAAAACTTCAAGTATTTTGAGAGTTATGACGAAAATAGTTAGACTCGCGCTTTGGTTTAGCAATTTACTGACCTACCTCCGATTGATTGACCATAACCCACTCAATTTTACTCGTAATTCATTCAAAATTAGTTCCATTTCGAAGGAATCGAAGTTTAGTTGAAAACGAAAGAAACGGAGATGAAAAACAACAAGTATTTTGAGACTTATGATGGAGCTTGTTAGACTCGCGCTTTGGTTTAGCAATTTACTCACTTACCTCCGATTGATTGACCATAACTCACTCAATTTAACTCGTAATTCATTGAAATTAGTTTCATTTCGAGAAATCTAAGTGTAGTTTAAAACAAAAGAAACGAAGATGAAAAACTCCAAGTATTTTGAGAGTTTTGATGGAAATAGTTAGACTCGCGCTTTGATTTAGCAATATACTGACCTACCTCCGATTGATTGACCATAACTCACTCAATTTAACTCGTAATTCATTGAAATCAGTTTCATTTCGAAGGAATCGAAGTGTAGTTTAAAACGAAAGAAACGAAGATGAAAAACTCCAAGTATTTTGAGAGTTATGATGGAAATAGTTAGACTCGCGCTTTGGTTTAGCAATTTACTGACCTACCTCCGATTGATTGACCATAACTCACTCAATTTAACTCGTAATTCATTGAAATCAGTTTCATTCCGAAGGAATCGAAGTGTAGTTTAAGACGAAAGAAACAAAGATGAAAAAACTCCAAGTATTTTGAGAGTTATGATGGAAATAGTTAGACTCGCGCTTTGGTTTAGCAATTTACTGACCTACCTCCGATTGATTGACCATAACTCACTCAATTGAACTCGTAATTCATTGAAATTAGTTTCATTTCGAAGAAATCGAAGTGTAGTTTAAAACGAAAGAAACGGAGATGAAAAACTCCAAGTATTTTGAGAGTTATGATGAAAATAGTTAGACTCGCGCTTTGGTTTAGCAATTTACTGACCTACCTCCGATTGATTGACCATAACTCACTAAATTTAACTCGTAATTCATTGAAATTAATTTCATTTCGAAGGAATCAAAGTGTAGTTTAAAACGAAAGAAACGGAGATGAAAAACATCAAGTATTTTAAGAGTTATGATGAAAATAGTTAGACTCGCGCTTTGGTTTAGCAATTTACTGACCTACCTCCGATTGATTGACCATAACTCACTCAATTTTACTCGTAATTCATCGAAATTAGTTCCATTTCGAATGAATCGAAGTGTAGTTTAAAACGAAAGAAACAGAGATGAAAAACTCCAAGTATTTTGAGAGTTATGATGGAAATAGTTAGACTCGCGCTTTGGTTTTGCAATTTACTGACATACGTCCGATTGATTGACCATAACTCACTCAATTTAACTCGTAATTCATTGAAATTAGTTCCATTTCGAAGTAATCGAAGTGTAGTTTAAAACGAAAGAAACGGAGATGAAAAACTCCAAGTATTTTGAGAGTTATGATGGAAGTGGTTAGACTCGCGCTTTGGTTTAGCAATTTACTGACCTACCTTCGATTGATTGACCATAACTCACTCAGGTCAACTCGTAATTCATTGAAATTAGCTCCATTTCGAAGGAATCGAAGTGTAGTTTAAAACGAACGAAACGGAGATGAAAAACTACAAGTATTTTGAGAGTTATGATGGAAGTGGTTACTCTCGCGCTTTGGTTTATCAATTTACCGACCTACCTTCGATTGATTGTCCATAACTCAGTTAATTCGACTCGTAATTCATTGACATTAGTTCAATTTCGAAGGAATCAAAGTGTAGTTTAAAACGAAAGAAACGGAGATGAAAAACTCCAAGTATTTTTAGAGTTATGATGGAAATAGTTAGACTCGCGCTTTGGTTTAGCAATTTACTGACCTACCTCCGATTGATTGACCATAACTCACTCAATTTTACTCGTAATTCATTGAAATTAGTTCCATTTCGAATGAATCGAAGTGTAGTTTAAAACGAAAGAAACAGAGATGAAAAACTCCAAGTATTTTGAGAGTTATGATGGAAATAGTTAGACTCGCGCTTTGGTTTAGCAATTTACTGACGTACTTCCGATTGATTGACCATAACTCACTCAATTTAACTCGTAATTCATTGAAATTAGTTCCATTTCGAAGGAATCGAAGTGTAGTTTAAAACGAAAGAAACGGAGATGAAAATTTCCAAGTATTTTGAGAGTTATGATGAAAATAGTTAGACTCACGCTTTGGTTTAGCAATTTACTGACCTACCTCGGATTGATTGACCATAACTCACCCAATTTAACTCGAAATTTATTGAAATTAGTTTCATTTCGAAGGAATCGAAGTGTCGTTTCAAACGAAAGAAACGGAGATGAAAAACTCCAAGTATTTTGAGAGTTATGACGAAAATAGTTAGACTCGCGCTTTGGTTTAGCAATTTACTGACCTACCTTCGATTGATTGACCATAACTCACTCAGGTCAACTCGTAATTCATTGAAATTAGCTCCATTTCGAAGGAATCGAAGTGTGGTTTAAAACGAACGAAACGGAGATGAAAAACTACAAGTATTTTGAGAGTTATGATGGAAGTGGTTAGTCTCGCGCTTTGGTTTAGCAATTTACCGACCTACCTTCGATTGATTGTCCATAACTCAGTTAATTCGACTCGTAATTCATTGACATTAGTTCAATTTCGAAGGAATCGAAGTGTAGTTTAAAACGAAAGAAACGGAGATGAAAAACTCCAAGTATTTTGAGAGTTATGATGGAAATAGTTAGACTCGCGCTTTGGTTTAGCAATTTACTGACCTACCTCCGATTGATTGACCATAACTCACTCAATTTTACTCGTAATTCACTGAAATTAGTTCCATTTCGAATGAATCGAAGTGTAGTTTAAAACGAACGAAACAGAGATGAAAAACTCCAAGTATTTTGAGAGTTATGATGGAAATAGTTAGACTCGCGCTTTGGTTTAGCAATTTACTGACCTACCTTCGATTGATTGACCATAACTCACTCAGGTCAACTCGTAATTCATTGAAATTAGCTCCATTTCGAAGGAATCGAAGTGTAGTTTAAAACGAACGAAACGGAGATGAAAAACTACAAGTATTTTGAGAGTTATGATGGAAGTGGTTAGTCTCGTGCTTTGGTTTAGCAATTTACCGACCTACCTTCGATTGATTGTCCATAACTCAGTTAATTCGACTCGTAATTCATTGACATTAGTTCAATTTCGAAGGAATCGAAGTGTAGTTTAAAACGAAAGAAACGGAGATGAAAAACTCCAAGTATTTTGAGAGTTATGATGGAAATAGTTAGACTCGCGCTTTGGTTTGGCAATTTACTGACCTACCTCCGATTGATTGACCATAACTCACTCAATTTTACTCGTAATTCATTTAAATTAGTTCCATTTCGAATGAATCGAAGTGTAGTTTAAAACGAAAGAAACAGAGATGAAAAACTCCAAGTATTTTGAGAGTTATGATGGAAATAGTTAGACTCGCGCTTTGGTTTAGCAATTTACTGACCTACCTCCGATTGATTGACCATAACTCACTCAATTTAACTCGTAATTCATTGAAATCAGTTTCATTTCGAAGGAATCGAAGTGTAGTTTAAAACGAAAGAAACAGAGATGAAAAACTCCAAGTATTTTGAGAGTTATGACGGAAATAGTTAGACTCGCGCTTTGGTTTTGCAATTTACTGACATACGTCCGATTGATTGATCATAACTCACTCAATTTAACTCGTAATTCATTGAAATTAGTTCCATTTCGAAGTAATCGACGTGTAGTTTAAAACGAAAGAAACGGAGATGAAAAACTCCAAGTATTTTGAGAGTTATGATGGAAGTGGTTAGACTCGCGCTTTGGTTTAGCAATTTACTGACCTACCTTCGATTGATTGACCATAACTCACTCAGGTCAACTCGTAATTCATTGAAATTAGCTCTATTTCGAAGGAATCGAAGTGTAGTTTAAAACGAAAGAAAAGGAGATGAAAAACTACAAGTATTTTGAGAGTTATGATGAAAATAGTTAGACTCGCGCTTTGGTTTAGCAATTTACTGACCTACCTCCGATTGATTGACTATAACTCACTAAATTTAACTCGTAATTCATTGAAATTAGTTTCATTTCGAAGGAATCAAAGTGTAGTTTAAAACGAAAGAAACGGAGATGAAAAACATCAAGTATTTTAAGAGTTATGATGAAAATAGTTAGACTCGCGCTTTGGTTTAGCAATTTACTGACCTACCTCCGATTGATTGACCATAACTCACTCAGGTCAACTCGTAATTCATTGAAATTAGCTCCATTTCGAAGGAATCGAAGTGTAGTTTAAAACGAACGAAACGGAGATGAAAAACTACAAGTATTTTGAGAGTTATGATGGAAGTGGTTACTCTCGCGCTTTGGTTTAGCAATTTACCGACCTACCTTCGATTGATTGTCCATAACTCAGTTAATTCGACTCGTAATTCATTGACATTAGTTCAATTTCGAAGGAATCAAAGTGTAGTTTAAAACGAAAGAAACGGAGATGAAAAACTCCAAGTATTTTTAGAGTTATGATGGAAATAGTTAGACTCGCGCTTTGGTTTAGCAATTTACTGACCTACCTCCGATTGATTGACCATAAATCACTCAATTTTACTCGTAATTCATTGAAATTAGTTCCATTTCGAATGAATCGAAGTGTAGTTTAAAACGAAAGAAACAGAGATGAAAAACTCCAAGTATTTTGAGAGTTATGATGGAAATAGTTAGACTCGCGCTTTGGTTTAGCAATTTACTGACGTACTTACGATTGATTGACCATAACTCACTCAATTTAACTCGTAATTCATTAAAATTAGTTCCATTTCGAAGGAATCGAAGTGTAGTTTAAAACGAAAGAAACGGAGATGAAAATTTCCAAGTATTTTGAGAGTTATGATGGAAATAGTTAGACTCGCGCTTTGGTTTAGCAATTTACTGACCTACCTCCGATTGATTGACCATAACTCACTCAATTTTACTCGTAATTCATTTAAATTAGTTCCATTTCGAATGAATCGAAGTGTAGTTTAAAACGAAAGAAACAGAGATGAAAAACTCCAAGTATTTTGAGAGTTATGATGGAAATAGTTAGACTCGCGCTTTGGTTTAGCAATTTACTGACCTACCTCCGATTGATTGACCATAACTCACTCAATTTAACTCGTAATTCATTGAAATCAGTTTCATTTCGAAGGAATCGAAGTGTAGTTTAAAACGAAAGAAACAGAGATGAAAAACTCCAAGTATTTTGAGAGTTATGATGGAAATAGTTAGACTCGCGCTTTGGTTTTGCAATTTACTGACATACGTCCGATTGATTGATCATAACTCACTCAATTTAACTCGTAATTCATTGAAATTAGTTCCATTTCGAAGTAATCGACGTGTAGTTTAAAACGAAAGAAACGGAGATGAAAAACTCCAAGTATTTTGAGAGTTATGATGGAAGTGGTTAGACTCGCGCTTTGGTTTAGCAATTTACTGACCTACCTTCGATTGATTGACCATAACTCACTCAGGTCAACTCGTAATTCATTGAAATTAGCTCTATTTCGAAGGAATCGAAGTGTAGTTTAAAACGAACGAAACGGAGATGAAAAATTACAAGTATTTTGAGAGTTATGATGAAAATAGTTAGACTCGCGCTTTGGTTTAGCAATTTACTGACCTACCTCCGATTGATTGACTATAACTCACTAAATTTAACTCGTAATTCATTGAAATTAGTTTCATTTCGTAGGAATCAAAGTGTAGTTTAAAACGAAAGAAACGGAGATGAAAAACATCAAGTATTTTAAGAGTTATGATGAAAATAGTTAGACTCGCGCTTTGGTTTAGCAATTTACTGACCTACCTCCGATTGATTGACCATAACTCACTCAGGTCAACTCGTAATTCATTGAAATTAGCTCCATTTCGAAGGAATCGAAGTGTAGTTTAAAACGAACGAAACGGAGATGAAAAACTACAAGTATTTTGAGAGTTATGATGGAAGTGGTTACTCTCGCGCTTTGGTTTAGCAATTTACCGACCTACCTTCGATTGATTGTCCATAACTCAGTTAATTCGACTCGTAATTCATTGACATTAGTTCAATTTCGAAGGAATCAAAGTGTAGTTTAAAACGAAAGAAACGGAGATGAAAAACTCCAAGTATTTTTAGAGTTATGATGGAAATAGTTAGACTCGCGCTTTGGTTTAGCAATTTACTGACCTACCTCCGATTGATTGACCATAAATCACTCAATTTTACTCGTAATTCATTGAAATTAGTTCCATTTCGAATGAATCGAAGTGTAGTTTAAAACGAAAGAAACAGAGATGAAAAACTCCAAGTATTTTGAGAGTTATGATGGAAATAGTTAGACTCGCGCTTTGGTTTAGCAATTTACTGACGTACTTACGATTGATTGACCATAACTCACTCAATTTAACTCGTAATTCATTAAAATTAGTTCCATTTCGAAGGAATCGAAGTGTAGTTTAAAACGAAAGAAACGGAGATGAAAATTTCCAAGTATTTTGAGAGTTATGATGGAAATAGTTAGACTCGCGCTTTGGTTTAGCAATTTACTGACCTACCTCCGATTGATTGACCATAACTCACTCAATTTTACTCGTAATTCACTGAAATTAGTTCCATTTCGAATGAATCGAAGTGTAGTTTAAAACGAACGAAACAGAGATGAAAAACTCCAAGTATTTTGAGAGTTATGATGAAAATAGTTAGACTCGCGCTTTGGTTTAGCAATTTACTGACCTACCTTCGATTGATTGACCATAACTCACTCAGGTCAACTCGTAATTCATTGAAATTAGCTCCATTTCGAAGGAATCGAAGTGTAGTTTAAAACGAACGAAACGGAGATGAAAAACTCCAAGTATTTTGAGAGTTATGATGGAAATAGTTAGACTCGCGCTTTGGTTTTGCAATTTACTGACATACGTCCGATTGATTGACCATAACTCACTCAATTTTACTCCTAATTCATTGAAATTAGTTCCATTTTGAAGGAATCGAAGTGTAGTTTAAAACGAAAGAAACGGAGATGAAAAACTTCAAGTATTTTGAGAGTTATGACGAAAATAGTTAGACTCGCGCTTTGGTTTAGCAATTTATTGACCTACCTCCGATTGATTGACCATAATCACTCAATTTTACTCGTAATTCATTGAAATTAGTTCCATTTCAAAGGAATCGAAGTTTAGTTGAAAACGAAAGAAACGGAGATGAAAAACAACAAGTATTTTGAGACTTATGATGGAGCTTGTTAGACTCGCGCTTTGGTTTAGCAATTTACTCACTTACCTCCGATTGATTGACCATAACTCACTCAACTTAACTCGTAATTCATTGAAATTAGTTTCATTTCGAGAAATCTAAGTGTAGTTTAAAACGAAAGAAACGAAGATGAAAAACTCCAAGTATTTTGAGAGTTTTGATGGAAATAGTTAGACTCGCGCTTTGATTTAGCAATTTACTGACCTACCTCCGATTGATTGACCATAACTCACTCAATTTAACTCGTAATTCATTGAAATCAGTTTCATTTCGAAGGAATCGAAGTGTAGTTTAAAACGAAAGAAACGAAGATGAAAAACTCCAAGTATTTTGAGAGTTATGATAAAAATAGTTAGACTCGCGCTTTGGTTTAGCAATTTACTGACCTACCTCCGATTGATTGACCATAACTCACTCAATTTAACTCGTAATTCATTGAAATCAGTTTCATTTCGAAGGAATCGAAGTGTAGTTTAAAACGAAAGAAACAAATATGAAAAACTCCAAGTATTTTGAGAGTTATGATGGAAATAGTTAGACTCGCGCTTTGGTTTAGCAATTTACTGACCTACCTCCGATTGATTGACCATAACTCACTCAATTGAACTCGTAATTCATTGAAATTAGTTTCATTTCGAAGAAATCGAAGTGTAGTTTAAAACGAAAGAAACGGAGATGAAAAACTCCAAGTATTTTGAGAGTTATGATGAAAATAGTTAGACTCGCGCTTTGGTTTAGCAATTTACTGACCTACCTCCGATTGATTGACCATAACTCACTAAATTTAACTCGTAATTCATTGAAATTAGTTTCATTTCGAAGGAATCAAAGTGTAGTTTAAAACGAAAGAAACGGAGATGAAAAACATCAAGTATTTTAAGAGTTATGATGAAAATAGTTAGACTCGCGCTTTGGTTTAGCAATTTACTGACCTACCTCCGATTGATTGACCATAACTCACTCAATTTTACTCGTAATTCATTGAAATTAGTTACATTTCGAATGAATCGAAGTATAGTTTAAAACGAAAGAAACAGAGATGAAAAACTCCAAGTATTTTGAGAGTTATGATGGAAATAGTTAGACTCGCGCTTTGGTTTTGCAATTTACTGACATACGTCCGATTGATTGATCATAACTCACTCAATTTAACTCGTAATTCATTGAAATTAGTTCCATTTCGAAGTAATCGAAGTGTAGTTTAAAACGAAAGAAACGGAGATGAAAAACTCCAAGTATTTTGAGAGTTATGATGGAAGTGGTTAGACTCGCGCTTTGGTTTAGCAATTTACTGACCTACCTTCGATTGATTGACCATAACTCACTCAGGTCAACTCGTAATTCATTGAAATTAGCTCTATTTCGAAGGAATCGAAGTGTAGTTTAAAACGAACGAAACGGAGATGAAAAACTACAAGTATTTTGAGAGTTATGATGAAAATAGTTAGACTCGCGCTTTGGTTTAGCAATTTACTGACCTACCTCCGATTGATTGACTATAACTCACTAAATTTAACTCGTAATTCATTGAAATTAGTTTCATTTCGAAGGAATCAAAGTTTAGTTTAAAACGAAAGAAACGGAGATGAAAAACATCAAGTATTTTAAGAGTTATGATGAAAATAATTAGACTCGCGCTTTGGTTTAGCAATTTACTGACCTACCTCCGATTGATTGACCATAACTCACTCAATTTTACTCGTAATTCATTGAAATTAGTTCCATTTCGAATGAATCGAAGTGTAGTTTAAAACGAAAGAAACAGAGATGAAAAACTCCAAGTATTTTGAGAGTTATTATGGAAATAGTTAGACTCGCGCTTTGGTTTAGCAATTTACTGACCTACCTCCGATTGATTGACCATAAATCACTCAATTTTACTCGTAATTCATTGAAATTAGTTCCATTTCGAATGAATCGAAGTGTAGTTTAAAACGAAAGAAACAGAGATGAAAAACTCCAAGTATTTTGAGAGTTATGATGGAAATAGTTAGACTCGCGCTTTGGTTTAGCAATTTACTGACGTACTTACGATTGATTGACCATAACTCACTCAATTTTACTCGTAATTCATTAAAATTAGTTCCATTTCGAAGGAATCGAAGTGTAGTTTAAAACGAAAGAAACGGAGATGAAAATTTCCAAGTATTTTGAGACTTATGATGGAAATAGTTAGACTCGCGCTTTGGTTTAGCAATTTACTGACGTACTTACGATTGATTGACCATAACTCACTCAATTTAACTCGTAATTCACTGAAATTAGTTCCATTTCGAATGAATCGAAGTGTAGTTTAAAACGAACGAAACAGAGATGAAAAACTCCAAGTATTTTGAGAGTTATGATGAAAATAGTTAGACTCGCGCTTTGGTTTAGCAATTTACTGACCTACCTTCGATTGATTGACCATAACTCACTCAGGTCAACTCGTAATTCATTGAAATTAGCTCCATTTCGAAGGAATCGAAGTGTAGTTTAAAACGAACGAAACGGAGATGAAAAACTACAAGTATTTTGAGAGTTATGATGGAAGTGGTTAGTCTCGCGCTTTGGTTTAGCAATTTACCGACCTACCTTCGATTGATTGTCCATAACTCAGTTAATTCGACTCGTAATTCATTGACATTAGTTCAATTTCGAAGGAATCGAAGTGTAGTTTAAAACGAACGAAACGGAGATGAAAAACTCCAAGTATTTTGAGAGTTATGATGGAAATAGTTAGACTCGCGCTTTGGTTTTGCAATTTACTGACATACGTCCGATTGATTGACCATAACTCACTCAATTTTACTCCTAATTCATTGAAATTAGTTCCATTTTGAAGGAATCGAAGTGTAGTTTAAAACGAAAGAAACGGAGATGAAAAACTTCAAGTATTTTGAGAGTTATGACGAAAATAGTTAGACTCGCGCTTTGGTTTAGCAATTTACTGACCTACCTCCGATTGATTGACCATAACTCACTCAATTTTACTCGTAATTCATTGAAATTAGTTCCATTTCAAAGGAATCGAAGTTTAGTTGAAAACGAAAGAAACGGAGATGAAAAACAACAAGTATTTTGAGACTTATGATGGAGCTTGTTAGACTCGCGCTTTGGTTTAGCAATTTACTCACTTACCTCCGATTGATTGACCATAACTCACTCAACTTAACTCGTAATTCATTGAAATTAGTTTCATTTCGAGAAATCTAAGTGTAGTTTAAAACGAAAGAAACGAAGATGAAAAACTCCAAGTATTTTGAGAGTTTTGATGGAAATAGTTAGACTCGCGCTTTGATTTAGCAATTTACTGACCTACCTCCGATTGATTGACCATAACTCACTCAATTTAACTCGTAATTCATTGAAATCAGTTTCATTTCGAAGGAATCGAAGTGTAGTTTAAAACGAAAGAAACGAAGATGAAAAACTCCAAGTATTTTGAGAGTTATGATAAAAATAGTTAGACTCGCGCTTTGGTTTAGCAATTTACTGACCTACCTCCGATTGATTGACCATAACTCACTCAATTTAACTCGTAATTCATTGAAATCAGTTTCATTTCGAAGGAATCGAAGTTTAGTTTAAAACGAAAGAAACAAATATGAAAAACTCCAAGTATTTTGAGAGTTATGATGGAAATAGTTAGACTCGCGCTTTGGTTTAGCAATTTACTGACCTACCTCCGATTGATTGACCATAACTCACTCAATTGAACTCGTAATTCATTGAAATTAGTTTCATTTCGAAGAAATCGAAGTGTAGTTTAAAACGAAAGAAACGGAGATGAAAAACTCCAAGTATTTTGAGAGTTATGATGAAAATAGTTAGACTCGCGCTTTGGTTTAGCAATTTACTGACCTACCTCCGATTGATTGACCATAACTCACTAAATTTAACTCGTAATTCATTGAAATTAGTTTCATTTCGAAGGAATCAAAGTGTAGTTTAAAACGAAAGAAACGGAGATGAAAAACATCAAGTATTTTAAGAGTTATGATGAAAATAGTTAGACTCGCGCTTTGGTTTAGCAATTTACTGACCTACCTCCGATTGATTGACCATAACTCACTCAATTTTACTCGTAATTCATTGAAATTAGTTACATTTCGAATGAATCGAAGTATAGTTTAAAACGAAAGAAACAGAGATGAAAAACTCCAAGTATTTTGAGAGTTATGATGGAAATAGTTAGACTCGCGCTTTGGTTTTGCAATTTACTGACATACGTCCGATTGATTGATCATAACTCACTCAATTTAACTCGTAATTCATTGAAATTAGTTCCATTTCGAAGTAATCGAAGTGTAGTTTAAAACGAAAGAAACGGAGATGAAAAACTCCAAGTATTTTGAGAGTTATGATGGAAGTGGTTAGACTCGCGCTTTGGTTTAGCAATTTACTGACCTACCTTCGATTGATTGACCATAACGCACTCAGGTCAACTCGTAATTCATTGAAATTAGCTCTATTTCGAAGGAATCGAAGTGTAGTTTAAAACGAACGAAACGGAGATGAAAAACTACAAGTATTTTGAGAGTTATGATGAAAATAGTTAGACTCGCGCTTTGGTTTAGCAATTTACTGACCTACCTCCGATTGATTGACTATAACTCACTAAATTTAACTCGTAATTCATTGAAATTAGTTTCATTTCGAAGGAATCAAAGTTTAGTTTAAAACGAAAGAAACGGAGATGAAAAACATCAAGTATTTTAAGAGTTATGATGAAAATAATTAGACTCGCGCTTTGGTTTAGCAATTTACTGACCTACCTCCGATTGATTGACCATAACTCACTCAATTTTACTCGTAATTCATTGAAATTAGTTCCATTTCGAATGAATCGAAGTGTAGTTTAAAACGAAAGAAACAGAGATGAAAAACTCCAAGTATTTTGAGAGTTATTATGGAAATAGTTAGACTCGCGCTTTGGTTTAGCAATTTACTGACCTACCTCCGATTGATTGACCATAAATCACTCAATTTTACTCGTAATTCATTGAAATTAGTTCCATTTCGAATGAATCGAAGTGTAGTTTAAAACGAAAGAAACAGAGATGAAAAACTCCAAGTATTTTGAGAGTTATGATGGAAATAGTTAGACTCGCGCTTTGGTTTAGCAATTTACTGACGTACTTACGATTGATTGACCATAACTCACTCAATTTAACTCGTAATTCATTAAAATTAGTTCCATTTCGAAGGAATCGAAGTGTAGTTTAAAACGAAAGAAACGGAGATGAAAATTTCCAAGTATTTTGAGACTTATGATGGAAATAGTTAGACTCGCGCTTTGGTTTAGCAATTTACTGACCTACCTCCGATTGATTGACCATAACTCACTCAATTTTACTCGTAATTCACTGAAATTAGTTCCATTTCGAATGAATCGAAGTGTAGTTTAAAACGAACGAAACAGAGATGAAAAACTCCAAGTATTTTGAGAGTTATGATGAAAATAGTTAGACTCGCGCTTTGGTTTAGCAATTTACTGACCTACCTTCGATTGATTGACCATAACTCACTCAGGTCAACTCGTAATTCATTGAAATTAGCTCCATTTCGAAGGAATCGAAGTGTAGTTTAAAACGAACGAAACGGAGATGAAAAACTACAAGTATTTTGAGAGTTATGATGGAAGTGGTTAGTCTCGCGCTTTGGTTTAGCAATTTACCGACCTACCTTCGATTGATTGTCCATAACTCAGTTAATTCGACTCGTAATTCATTGACATTAGTTCAATTTCGAAGGAATCGAAGTGTAGTTTAAAACGAAAGAAACGGAGATGAAAAACTCCAAGTATTTTGAGAGTTATGATGGAAATAGTTAGACTCGCGCTTTGGTTTTGCAATTTACTGACATACGTCCGATTGATTGACCATAACTCACTCAATTTTACTCCTAATTCATTGAAATTAGTTCCATTTTGAAGGAATCGAAGTGTAGTTTAAAACGAAAGAAACGGAGATGAAAAACTTCAAGTATTTTGAGAGTTATGACGAAAATAGTTAGACTCGCGCTTTGGTTTAGCAATTTACTGACCTACCTCCGATTGATTGACCATAACTCACTCAATTTTACTCGTAATTCATTGAAATTAGTTCCATTTCAAAGGAATCGAAGTTTAGTTGAAAACGAAAGAAACGGAGATGAAAAACAACAAGTATTTTGAGACTTATGATGGAGCTTGTTAGACTCGCGCTTTGGTTTAGCAATTTACTCACTTACCTCCGATTGATTGACCATAACTCACTCAACTTAACTCGTAATTCATTGAAATTAGTTTCATTTCGAGAAATCTAAGTGTAGTTTAAAACGAAAGAAACGAAGATGAAAAACTCCAAGTATTTTGAGAGTTTTGATGGAAATAGTTAGACTCGCGCTTTGATTTAGCAATTTACTGACCTACCTCCGATTGATTGACCATAACTCACTCAATTTAACTCGTAATTCATTGAAATCAGTTTCATTTCGAAGGAATCGAAGTGTAGTTTAAAACGAAAGAAACGAAGATGAAAAACTCCAAGTATTTTGAGAGTTATGATAAAAATAGTTAGACTCGCGCTTTGGTTTAGCAATTTACTGACCTACCTCCGATTGATTGACCATAACTCACTCAATTTAACTCGTAATTCATTGAAATCAGTTTCATTTCGAAGGAATCGAAGTGTAGTTTAAAACGAAAGAAACAAAGATGAAAAACTCCAAGTATTTTGAGAGTTATGATGGAAATAGTTAGACTCGCGCTTTGGTTTAGCAATTTACTGACCTACCTCCGATTGATTGACCATAACTCACTCAATTGAACTCGTAATTCATTGAAATTAGTTTCATTTCGAAGAAATCGAAGTGTAGTTTAAAACGAAAGAAACGGAGATGAAAAACTCCAAGTATTTTGAGAGTTATGATGAAAATAGTTAGACTCGCGCTTTGGTTTAGCAATTTACTGACCTACCTCCGATTGATTGACCATAACTCACTAAATTTAACTCGTAATTCATTGAAATTAGTTTCATTTCGAAGGAATCAAAGTGTAGTTTAAAACGAAAGAAACGGAGATGAAAAACATCAAGTATTTTAAGAGTTATGATGAAAATAGTTAGACTCGCGCTTTGGTTTAGCAATTTACTGACCTACCTCCGATTGATTGACCATAACTCACTCAATTTTACTCGTAATTCATTGAAATTAGTTACATTTCGAATGAATCGAAGTATAGTTTAAAACGAAAGAAACAGAGATGAAAAATTCCAAGTATTTTGAGAGTTATGATGGAAATAGTTAGACTCGCGCTTTGGTTTTGCAATTTACTGACATACGTCCGATTGATTGATCATAACTCACTCAATTTAACTCGTAATTCATTGAAATTAGTTCCATTTCGAAGTAATCGAAGTGTAGTTTAAAACGAAAGAAACGGAGATGAAAAACTCCAAGTATTTTGAGAGTTATGATGGAAGTGGTTAGACTCGCGCTTTGGTTTAGCAATTTACTGACCTACCTTCGATTGATTGACCATAACTCACTCAGGTCAACTCGTAATTCATTGAAATTAGCTCCATTTCGAAGGAATCGAAGTGTAGTTTAAAACGAACGAAACGGAGATGAAAAACTACAAGTATTTTGAGAGTTATGATGAAAATAGTTAGACTCGCGCTTTGGTTTAGCAATTTACTGACCTACCTCCGATTGATTGACTATAACTCACTAAATTTAACTCGTAATTCATTGAAATTAGTTTCATTTCGAAGGAATCAAAGTTTAGTTTAAAACGAAAGAAACGGAGATGAAAAACATCAAGTATTTTAAGAGTTATGATGAAAATAATTAGACTCGCGCTTTGGTTTAGCAATTTACTGACCTACCTCCGATTGATTGACCATAACTCACTCAATTTTACTCGTAATTCATTGAAATTAGTTCCATTTCGAATGAATCGAAGTGTAGTTTAAAACGAAAGAAACAGAGATGAAAAACTCCAAGTATTTTGAGAGTTATGATGGAAATAGTTAGACTCGCGCTTTGGTTTAGCAATTTACTGACCTACCTCCGATTAATTGACCATAACTCACTCAATTGAACTCGTAATTCATTGAAATGAGTTTCATTTCGAAGAAATCGAAGTGTAGTTTAAAACGAAAGAAACGGAGATGAAAAACTCCAAGTATTTTGAGAGTTATGATGGAAATAGTTAGACTCGCGCTTTGGTTTAGCAATTTACTGACCTACCTCCGATTGATTGACCATAACTCACTAAATTTTACTCGTAATTCATTGAAATTAGTTCCATTTTGAATAAATCGAAGTGTAGTTTAAAACGAAAGAAACAGAGATGAAAAACTCCAAGTATTTTGAGAGTTATGATGGAAATAGTTAGACTCGCGCTTTGGTTTAGCAATTTACTGACATACCTCCGATTGATTGACCATAACTCACTCAATTTTACTCCTAATTCATTGAAATTAGTTCCATTTCGAAGGAATCGAAGTGTAGTTTAAAACGAAAGAAACGGAGATGAAAAACTTCAAGTATTTTGAGAGTTATGACGAAAATAGTTAGACTCGCGCTTTGGTTTAGCAATTTACTGACCTACCTCCGATTGATTGACCATAACCCACTCAATTTTACTCGTAATTCATTGAAATTAGTTCCATTTCGAAGGAATCGAAGTTTAGTTGAAAACGAAAGAAACGGAGATGAAAAACAACAAGTATTTTGAGACTTATGATGGAGCTTGTTAGACTCGCGCTTTGGTTTAGCAATTTACTCACTTACCTCCGATTGATTGACCATAACTCACTCAATTTAACTCGTAATTCATTGAAATTAGTTTCATTTCGAGAAATCTAAGTGTAGTTTAAAACGAAAGAAACGAAGATGAAAAACTCCAAGTATTTTGAGAGTTTTGATGGAAATAGTTAGACTCGCGCTTTGATTTAGCAATTTACTGACCTACCTCCGATTGATTGACCATAACTCACTCAATTTAACTCGTAATTCATTGAAATCAGTTTCATTTCGAAGGAATCGAAGTGTAGTTTAAAACGAAAGAAACGAAGATGAAAAACTCCAAGTATTTTGAGAGTTATGATGGAAATAGTTAGACTCGCGCTTTGGTTTAGCAATTTACTGACCTACCTCCGATTGATTGACCATAACTCACTCAATTTAACTCGTAATTCATTGAAATCAGTTTCATTTCGAAGGAATCGAAGTGTAGTTTAAAACGAAAGAAACGAAGATGAAAAACTCCAAGTATTTTGAGAGTTATGATGGAAATAGTTAGACTCGCGCTTTGGTTTAGTAATTTACTGACCTACCTCCGATTGATTGACCATAACTCACTCAATTTAACTCGTAATTCATTGAAATCAGTTTCATTTCGAAGGAATCGAAGTGTAGTTTAAAACGAAAGAAACAAAGATGAAAAAACTCCAAGTATTTTGAGAGTTATGATGGAAATAATTAGACTCGCGCTTTGGCTTAGCAATTTACTGACCTACCTCCGATTGATTGACCATAACTCACTCAATTGAACTCGTAATTCATTGAAATTAGTTTCATTTCGAAGAAATCGAAGTGTAGTTTAAAACGAAAGAAACGGAGATGAAAAACTCCAAGTATTTTGAGAGTTATGATGGAAGTGGTTAGACTCGCGCTTTGGTTTAGCAATTTACTGACCTACCTTCGATTGATTGACCATAACTCACTCAGGTCAACTCGTAATTCATTGAAATTAGCTCAATTTCGAAGGAATCGAAGTGTAGTTTAAAACGAACGAAACGGAGATGAAAAACTACAAGTATTTTGAGAGTTATGATGAAAATAGTTAGACTCGCGCTTTGGTTTAGCAATTTACTGACCTACCTCCGATTGATTGACTATAACTCACTAAATTTAACTCGTAATTCATTGAAACTAGTTTCATTTCGAAGGAATCAAAGTTTAGTTTAAAACGAAAGAAACGGAGATGAAAAACATCAAGTATTTTAAGAGTTATGATGAAAATAATTAGACTCGCGCTTTGGTTTAGCAATTTACTGACCTACCTCCGATTGATTGACCATAACTCACTCAATTTTACTCGTAATTCATTGAAATTAGTTCCATTTCGAATGAATCGAAGTGTAGTTTAAAACGAAAGAAACAGAGATGAAAAACTCCAAGTATTTTGAGAGTTATGATGGAAATAGTTAGACTCGCGCTTTGGTTTAGCAATTTACTGACCTACCTCCGATTAATTGACCATAACTCACTCAATTGAACTCGTAATTCATTGAAATGAGTTTCATTTCGAAGAAATCGAAGTTTAGTTTAAAACGAAAGAAACGGAGATGAAAAACTCCAAGTATTTTGAGAGTTATGATGGAAATAGTTAGACTCGCGCTTTGGTTTAGCAATTTACTGACCTACCTCCGATTGATTGACCATAACTCACTAAATTTTACTTGTAATTCATTGAAATTAGTTCCATTTTGAATGAATCGAAGTGTAGTTTAAAACGAAAGAAACAGAGATGAAAAACTCCAAGTATTTTGAGAGTTATGATGGAAATAGTTAGACTCGCGCTTTGGTTT
Source organism: Tasmannia lanceolata (assembly GCF_043159265.1). Classification (NCBI taxonomy): domain Eukaryota; kingdom Viridiplantae; phylum Streptophyta; class Magnoliopsida; order Canellales; family Winteraceae; genus Tasmannia; species Tasmannia lanceolata. The sequence continues at coordinate 2,057,897 of NW_027518678.1, forward strand.
AGCAATTTACTGACCTACCTCCGATTGATTGACCATAACTCACTCAATTTTACTCCTAATTCATTGAAATTAGTTCCATTTCGAAGGAATTGAAGTGTAGTTTAAAACGAAAGAAACGGAGATGAAAAACTTCAAGTATTTTGAGAGTTATGACGAAAATAGTTAGACTCGCGCTTTGGTTTAGCAATTTACTGACCTACCTCCGATTGATTGACCATAACCCACTCAATTTTACTCGTAATTCATTGAAATTAGTTCCATTTCGAAGGAATCGAAGTTTAGTTGAAAACGAAAGAAACGGAGATGAAAAACAACAAGTATTTTGAGACTTATGATGGAGCTTGTTAGACTCGCGCTTTGGTTTAGCAATTTACTCACTTACCTCCGATTGATTGACCATAACTCACTCAATTTAACTCGTAATTCATTGAAATTAGTTTCATTTCGAGAAATCTAAGTGTAGTTTAAAACGAAAGAAACGAAGATGAAAAACTCTAAGTATTTTGAGAGTTTTGATGGAAATAGTTAGACTCGCGCTTTGATTTAGCAATTTACTGACCTACCTCCGATTGATTGACCATAACTCACTCAATTTAACTCGTAATTCATTGAAATCAGTTTCATTTCGAAGGAATCGAAGTGTAGTTTAAAACGAAAGAAACGAAGATGAAAAACTCCAAGTATTTTGAGAGTTATGATGGAAATAGTTAGACTCGCGCTTTGGTTTAGCAATTTACTGACCTACCTCCGATTGATTGACCATAACTCACTCAATTTAACTCGTAATTCATTGAAATCAGTTTCATTTCGAAGGAATCGAAGTGTAGTTTAAAACGAAAGAAACAAAGATGAAAAAACTCCAAGTATTTTGAGAGTTATGATGGAAATAATTAGACTCGCGCTTTGGTTTAGCAATTTACTGACCTACCTCCGATTGATTGATCATAACTCACTCAATTGAACTCGTAATTCATTGAAATTAGTTTCATTTCGAAGAAATCGAAGTGTAGTTTAAAACGAAAGAAACGGAGATGAAAAACTCTAAGTATTTTGAGAGTTATGATGAAAATAGTTAGACTCGCGCTTTGGTTTAGCAATTTACTAACATACCTCCGATTGATTGACCATAACTCACTAAATTTAACTCGTAATTCATTGAAATTAATTTCATTTCGAAGGAATCAAAGTGTAGTTTAAAACGAAAGAAACGGAGATGAAAAACATCAAGTATTTTAAGAGTTATGATGAAAATAGTTAGACTCGTGCTTTGGTTTAGCAATTTACTGACCTACCTCCGATTGATTGACCATAACTCACTCAATTTTACTCGTAATTCATTGAAATTAGTTCCATTTCGAATGAATCGAAGTGTAGTTTAAAACGAAAGAAACAGAGATGAAAAACTCCAAGTATTTTGAGAGTTATGATGGAAATAGTTAGACTCGCGCTTTGGTTTTGCAATTTACTGACATACGTCCGATTGATTGACCATAACTCACTCAATTTAACTCGTAATTCATTGAAATTAGTTCCATTTCGAAGTAATCGAAGTGTAGTTTAAAACGAAAGAAACGGAGATGAAAAACTCCAAGTATTTTGAGAGTTATGATGGAAGTGGTTAGACTCGCGCTTTGGTTTAGCAATTTACTGACCTACCTTCGATTGATTGACCATAACTCACTCAGGTCAACTCGTAATTCATTGAAATTAGCTCCATTTCGAAGGAATCGAAGTGTAGTTTAAAACGAACGAAACGGAGATGAAAAACTACAAGTATTTTGAGAGTTATGATGGAAGTGGTTACTCTCGCGCTTTGGTTTAGCAATTTACCGACCTACCTTCGATTGATTGTCCATAACTCAGTTAATTCGACTCGTAATTCATTGACATTAGTTCAATTTCGAAGGAATCAAAGTGTACTTTAAAACGAAAGAAACGGAGATGAAAAACTCCAAGTATTTTTAGAGTTATGATGGAAATAGTTAGACTCGCGCTTTGGTTTAGCAATTTACTGACCTACCTCCGATTGATTGACCATAACTCACTCAATTTTACTCGTAATTCATTGAAATTAGTTCCATTTCGAATGAATCGAAGTGTAGATTAAAACGAAAGAAACAGAGATGAAAAACTCCAAGTATTTTGAGAGTTATGATGGAAATAGTTAGACTCGCGCTTTGGTTTAGCAATTTACTGACGTACTTCCGATTGATTGACCATAACTCACTCAATTTAACTCGTAATTCATTGAAATGAGTTCCATTTCGAAGGAATAGAAGTGTAGTTTAAAACGAAAGAAACGGAGATGAAAATTTCCAAGTATTTTGAGAGTTATGATGAAAATAGTTAGACTCACGCTTTGGTTTAGCAATTTACTGACCTACCTCGGATTGATTGACCATAACTCACCCAATTTAACTAGTAATTTATTGAAATTAGTTTCATTTCGAAGGAATCGAAGTGTCGTTTCAAACGAAAGAAACGGAGATGAAAAACTCCAAGTATTTTGAGAGTTATGACGAAAATAGTTAGACTCGCGCTTTGGTTTAGCAATTTACTGACCTACCTCCGATTGATTGACCATAACTCACTAAATTTAACTCGTAATTCATTGAAATTAGTTTCATTTCGAAGGAATCAAAGTGTAGTTTAAAACGAAAGAAACGGAGATGAAAAACTCCAAGTATTTTGAGAGTTATGATGGAAGTGGTTAGACTCGCGCTTTGGTTTAGCAATTTACTGACCTACCTTCGATTGATTGACCATAACTCACTCAGGTCAACTCGTAATTCATTGAAATTAGCTCCATTTTGAAGGAATCGAAGTGTAGTTTAAAACGAACGAAACGGAGATGAAAAACTACAACTATTTTGAGAGTTATGATGGAAGTGGTTAGTCTCGCGCTTTGGTTTAGCAATTTACCGACCTACCTTCGATTGATTGTCCATAACTCAGTTAATTCGACTCGTAATTCAATGACATTAGTTCAATTTCGAAGGAATCGAAGTTTAGTTTAAAACGAAAGAAACGGAGATGAAAAACTCCAAGTATTTTGAGAGTTATGATTGAAATAGTTAGACTCGCGCTTTGGTTTAGCAATTTACTGACCTACCTCCGATTGATTGACCATAACTCACTCAATTTTACTCGTAATTCACTGAAATTAGTTCCATTTCGAATGAATCGAAGTGTAGTTTAAAACGAACGAAACAGAGATGAAAAACTCCAAGTATTTTGAGAGTTATGATGGAAATAGTTAGACTCGCGCTTTGGTTTAGCAATTTACTGACCTACCTTCGATTGATTGACCATAACTCACTCAGGTCAACTCGTAATTCATTGAAATTAGCTCCATTTCGAAGGAATCGAAGTGTAGTTTAAAACGAACGAAACGGAGATGAAAAACTACAAGTATTTTGAGAGTTATGATGGAAGTGGTTAGTCTCGCGCTTTGGTTTAGCAATTTACCGACCTACCTTCGATTGATTGTCCATAACTCAGTTAATTCGACTCGTAATTCATTGACATTAGTTCAATTTCGAAGGAATCGAAGTGTAGTTTAAAACGAAAGAAACGGAGATGAAAAACTCCAAGTATTTTGAGAGTTATGATGGAAATAGTTAGACTCGCGCTTTGGTTTAGCAATTTACTGACCTACCTTCGATTGATTGACCATAACTCACTCAGGTCAACTCGTAATTCATTGAAATTAGCTCCATTTCGAAGGAATCGAAGTGTAGTTTAAAACGAACGAAATGGAGATGAAAAACTACAAGTATTTTGAGAGTTATGATGGAAGTGGTTACTCTCGCGCTTTGGTTTAGCAATTTACCGACCTACCTTCGATTGATTGTCCATAACTCAGTTAATTCGACTCGTAATTCATTGACATTAGTTCAATTTCGAAGGAATCAAAGTGTAGTTTAAAACGAAAGAAACGGAGATGAAAAACTCCAAGTATTTTTAGAGTTATGATGGAAATAGTTAGACTCGCGCTTTGGTTTAGCAATTTACTGACCTACCTCCGATTGATTGACCATAACTCACTCAATTTTACTCGTAATTCATTGAAATTAGTTCCATTTCGAATGAATCGAAGTGTAGTTTAAAACGAAAGAAACAGAGATGAAAAACTCCAAGTATTTTGAGAGTTATGATGGAAATAGTTAGACTCGCGCTTTGGTTTAGCAATTTACTGACGTACTTACGATTGATTGACCATAACTCACTCAATTTAACTCGTAATTCATTAAAATTAGTTCAATTTCGAAGGAATCGAAGTGTAGTTTAAAACGAAAGAAACGGAGATGAAAATTTCCAAGTATTTTGAGAGTTATGATGGAAATAGTTAGACTCGCGCTTTGGTTTAGCAATTTACTGACCTACCTCCGATTGATTGACCATAACTCACTCAATTTTACTCGTAATTCACTGAAATTAGTTCCATTTCGAATGAATCGAAGTGTAGTTTAAAACGAACGAAACAGAGATGAAAAACTCCAAGTATTTTGAGAGTTATGATGAAAATAGTTAGACTCGCGCTTTGGTTTAGCAATTTACTGACCTACCTTCGATTGATTGATCATAACTCACTCAGGTCAACTCGTAATTCATTGAAATTAGCTCCATTTCGAAGGAATCGAAGTGTATTTTAAAACGAACGAAACGGAGATGAAAAACTACAAGTATTTTGAGAGTTATGATGGAAGTGGTTAGTCTCGCGCTTTAGTTTAGCAATTTACCGACCTACCTTCGATTGATTGTCCATAACTCAGTTAATTCGACTCGTAATTCATTGACATTAGTTCAATTTCGAAGGAATCGAAGTGTAGTTTAAAACAAAAGAAACGGAGATGAAAAACTCCAAGTATTTTGAGAGTTATGATGGAAATAGTTAGACTCGCGCTTTGGTTTTGCAATTTACTGACATACGTCCAATTGATTGACCATAACTCACTCAATTTTACTCGTAATTCATTGAAATTAGTTCCATTTCGAATGAATCGAAGTGTAGTTTAAAACGAAAGAAACAGAGATGAAAAACTCCAAGTATTTTGAGAGTTATGATGGAAATAGTTAGACTCGCGCTTTGGTTTAGCAATTTACTGACGTACTTACGATTGATTGACCATAACTCACTCAATTTAACTCGTAATTCATTAAAATTAGTTCAATTTCGAAGGAATCGAAGTGTAGTTTAAAACGAAAGAAACGGAGATGAAAATTTCCAAGTATTTTGAGAGTTATGATGGAAATAGTTAGACTCGCGCTTTGGTTTAGCAATTTACTGACCTACCTCCGATTGATTGACCATAACTCACTCAATTTTACTCGTAATTCACTGAAATTAGTTCCATTTCGAATGAATCGAAGTGTAGTTTAAAACGAACGAAACAGAGATGAAAAACTCCAAGTATTTTGAGAGTTATGATGAAAATAGTTAGACTCGCGCTTTGGTTTAGCAATTTACTGACCTACCTTCGATTGATTGATCATAACTCACTCAGGTCAACTCGTAATTCATTGAAATTAGCTCCATTTCGAAGGAATCGAAGTGTAGTTTAAAACGAACGAAACGGAGATGAAAAACTACAAGTATTTTGAGAGTTATGATGGAAGTGGTTAGTCTCGCGCTTTAGTTTAGCAATTTACCGACCTACCTTCGATTGATTGTCCATAACTCAGTTAATTCGACTCGTAATTCATTGACATTAGTTCAATTTCGAAGGAATCGAAGTGTAGTTTAAAACGAAAGAAACGGAGATGAAAAACTCCAAGTATTTTGAGAGTTATGATGGAAATAGTTAGACTCGCGCTTTGGTTTTGCAATTTACTGACATACGTCCAATTGATTGACCATAACTCACTAAATTTTACTCCTAATTCATTGAAATTAGTTCCATTTTGAAGGAATCGAAGTGTAGTTTAAAACGAAAGAAACGGAGATGAAAAACTTCAAGTATTTTGAGAGTTATGACGAAAATAGTTAGACTCGCGCTTTGGTTTAGCAATTTACTGACCTACCTCCGATTGATTGACCATAACTCACTCAATTTTACTCGTAATTCATTGAAATTAGTTCCATTTCGAAGGAATCGAAGTTTAGTTGAAAACGAAAGAAACGGAGATGAAAAACAACAAGTATTTTGAGACTTATGATGGAGCTTGTTAGACTCGCGCTTTGGTTTAGCAATTTACTCACTTACCTCCGATTGATTGACCATAACTCACTCAACTTAACTCGTAATTCATTGAAATTAGTTTCATTTCGAGAAATCTAAGTGTAGTTTAAAACGAAAGAAACGAAGATGAAAAACTCCAAGTATTTTGAGAGTTTTGATTGAAATAGTTAGACTCGCGCTTTGATTTAGCAATTTACTGACCTACCTCCGATTGATTGACCATAACTCACTCAATTTAACTCGTAATTCATTGAAATCAGTTTCATTTCGAAGGAATCGAAGTGTAGTTTAAAACGAAAGAAACGAAGATGAAAAACTCCAAGTATTTTGAGAGTTATGATAAAAATAGTTAGACTCGCGCTTTGGTTTAGCAATTTACTGACCTACCTCCGATTGATTGACCATAACTCACTCAATTTAACTCGTAATTCATTGAAATCAGTTTCATTTCGAAGGAATCGAAGTGTAGTTTAAAACGAAAGAAACAAAGATGAAAAACTCCAAGTATTTTGAGAGTTATGATGGAAATAGTTAGACTCGCGCTTTGGTTTAGCAATTTACTGACCTACCTCCGATTGATTGACCATAACTCACTCAATTGAACTCGTAATTCATTGAAATTAGTTTCATTTCGAAGAAATCGAAGTGTAGTTTAAAACGAAAGAAACGGAGATGAAAAACTCCAAGTATTTTGAGAGTTATGATGAAAATAGTTAGACTCGCGCTTTGGTTTAGCAATTTACTGACCTACCTCCGATTGATTGACCATAACTCACTAAATTTAACTCGTAATTCATTGAAATTAGTTTCATTTCGAAGGAATCAAAGTGTAGTTTAAAACGAAAGAAACGGAGATGAAAAATATCAAGTATTTTAAGAGTTATGATGAAAATAGTTAGACTCGCGCTTTGGTTTAGCAATTTACTGACCTACCTCCGATTGATTGACCATAACTCACTCAATTTTACTCGTAATTCATTGAAATTAGTTACATTTCGAATGAATCGAAGTATAGTTTAAAACGAAAGAAACAGAGATGAAAAACTCCAAGTATTTTGAGAGTTATGATGGAAATAGTTAGACTCGCGCTTTGGTTTTGCAATTTACTGACATACGTCCGATTGATTGATCATAACTCACTCAATTTAACTCGTAATTCATTGAAATTAGTTCCATTTCGAAGTAATCGAAGTGTAGTTTAAAACGAAAGAAACGGAGATGAAAAACACCAAGTATTTTGAGAGTTATGATGGAAGTGGTTAGACTCGCGCTTTGGTTTAGCAATTTACTGACCTACCTCCGATTGATTGACCATAACTCACTAAATTTAACTCGTAATTCATTGAAATTAGTTTCATTTCGAAGGAATCAAAGTGTAGTTTAAAACGAAAGAAACGGAGATGAAAAACATCAAGTATTTTAAGAGTTATGATGAAAATAGTTAGACTCGCGCTTTGGTTTAGCAATTTACTGACCTACCTCCGATTGATTGACCATAACTCAGTCAATTTTACTCGTAATTCATTGAAATTAGTTACATTTCGAATGAATCGAAGTATAGTTTAAAACGAAAGAAACAGAGATGAAAAACTCCAAGTATTTTGAGAGTTATGATGGAAATAGTTAGACTCGCGCTTTGGTTTAGCAATTTACTGACCTACCTTCGATTGATTGACCATAACTCACTCAGGTCAACTCGTAATTCATTGAAATTAGCTCCATTTCGAAGGAATCGAAGTGTAGTTTAAAACGAACGAAACGGAGATGAAAAACTACAAGTATTTTGAGAGTTATGATGGAAGTGGTTACTCTCGCGCTTTGGTTTAGCAATTTACCGACCTACCTTCGATTGATTGTCCATAACTCAGTTAATTCGACTCGTAATTCATTGACATTAGTTCAATTTCGAAGGAATCAAAGTGTAGTTTAAAACGAAAGAAACGGAGATGAAAAACTCCAAGTATTTTTAGAGTTATGATGGAAATAGTTAGACTCGCGCTTTGGTTTAGCAATTTACTGACCTACCTCCGATTGATTGACCATAACTCACTCAATTTTACTCGTAATTCATTGAAATTAGTTACATTTCGAATGAATCGAAGTGTAGTTTAAAACGAAAGAAACAGAGATGAAAAACTCCAAGTATTTTGAGAGTTATGATGGAAATAGTTACACTCGCGCTTTGGTTTAGCAATTTACTGACGTACTTACGATTGATTGACCATAACTCACTCAATTTAACTCGTAATTCATTAAAATTAGTTCAATTTCGAAGGAATCGAAGTGTAGTTTAAAACGAAAGAAACGGAGATGAAAATTTCCAAGTATTTTGAGAGTTATTATGGAAATAGTTAGACTCGCGCTTTGGTTTAGCAATTTACTGACCTACCTCCGATTGATTGACCATAACTCACTCAATTTTACTCGTAATTCACTGAAATTAGTTCCATTTCGAATGAATCGAAGTGTAGTTTAAAACGAAAGAAACGGAGATGAAAAACTCCAAGTATTTTGAGAGTTATGATGGAAATAGTTAGACTCGCGCTTTGGTTTAGCAATTTACTGACCTACCTTCGATTGATTGACCATAACTCACTCAGGTCAACTCGTAATTCATTGAAATTAGCTCCATTTCGAAGGAATCGAAGTGTAGTTTAAAACGAACGAAACGGAGATGAAAAACTACAAGTATTTTGAGAGTTATGATGAAAGTGGTTACTCTCGCGCTTTGGTTTAGCAATTTACCGACCTACCTTCGATTGATTGTCCATAACTCAGTTAATTCGACTCGTAATTCATTGACATTAGTTCAATATCGAAGGAATCAAAGTGTAGTTTAAAACGAAAGAAACGGAGATGAAAAACTCCAAGTATTTTTAGAGTTATGATGGAAATAGTTAGACTCGCGCTTTGGTTTAGCAATTTACTGACCTACCTCCGATTGATTGACCATAACTCACTCAATTTTACTCGTAATTCATTGAAATTAGTTCCATTTCGAATGAATCGAAGTGTAGTTTAAAACGAAAGAAACAGAGATGAAAAACTCCAAGTATTTTGAGAGTTATGATGGAAATAGTTAGACTCGCGCTTTGGTTTAGCAATTTACTGACGTACTTACGATTGATTGACCATAACTCACTCAATTTAACTCGTAATTCATTAAAATTAGTTCAATTTCGAAGGAATCGAAGTGTAGTTTAAAACGAAAGAAACGGAGATGAAAATTTCCAAGTATTTTGAGAGTTATGATGGAAATAGTTAGACTCGCGCTTTGGTTTAGCAATTTACTGACCTACCTCCGATTGATTGACCATAACTCACTCAATTTTACTCGTAATTCACTGAAATTAGTTCCATTTCGAATGAATCGAAGTGTAGTTTAAAACGAACGAAACAGAGATGAAAAACTCCAAGTATTTTGAGAGTTATGATGAAAATAGTTAGACTCGCGCTTTGGTTTAGCAATTTACTGACCTACCTTCGATTGATTGATCATAACTCACTCAGGTCAACTCGTAATTCATTGAAATTAGCTCCATTTCGAAGGAATCGAAGTGTAGTTTAAAACGAACGAAACGGAGATGAAAAACTACAAGTATTTTGAGAGTTATGATGGAAGTGGTTAGTCTCGCGCTTTAGTTTAGCAATTTACCGACCTACCTTCGATTGATTGTCCATAACTCAGTTAATTCGACTCGTAATTCATTGACATTAGTTCAATTTCGAAGGAATCGAAGTGTAGTTTAAAACGAAAGAAACGGAGATGAAAAACTCCAAGTATTTTGAGAGTTATGATGGAAATAGTTAGACTCGCGCTTTGGTTTTGCAATTTACTGACATACGTCCAATTGATTGACCATAACTCACTCAATTTTACTCCTAATTCATTGAAATTAGTTCCATTTTGAAGGAATCGAAGTGTAGTTTAAAACGAAAGAAACGGAGATGAAAAACTTCAAGTATTTTGAGAATTATGACGAAAATAGTTAGACTCGCGCTTTGGTTTAGCAATTTACTGACCTACCTCCGATTGATTGACCATAACTCACTCAATTTTACTCGTAATTCATTGAAATTAGTTCCATTTCGAAGGAATCGAAGTTTAGTTGAAAACGAAAGAAACGGAGATGAAAAACAACAAGTATTTTGAGACTTATGATGGAGCTTGTTAGACTCGCGCTTTGGTTTAGCAATTTACTCACTTACCTCCGATTGATTGACCATAACTCACTCAACTTAACTCGTAATTCATTGAAATTAGTTTCATTTCGAGAAATCTAAGTGTAGTTTAAAACGAAAGAAACGAAGATGAAAAACTCCAAGTATTTTGAGAGTTTTGATGGAAATAGTTAGACTCGCGCTTTGATTTAGCAATTTACTGACCTACCTCCGATTGATTGACCATAACTCACTCAATTTAACTCGTAATTCATTGAAATCAGTTTCATTTCGAAGGAATCGAAGTGTAGTTTAAAACGAAAGAAACGAAGATGAAAAACTCCAAGTATTTTGAGAGTTATGATAAAAATAGTTAGACTCGCGCTTTGGTTTAGCAATTTACTGACCTACCTCCGATTGATTGACCATAACTCACTCAATTTAACTCGTAATTCATTGAAATCAGTTTCATTTCGAAGGAATCGAAGTGTAGTTTAAAACGAAAGAAACAAAGATGAAAAACTCCAAGTATTTTGAGAGTTATGATGGAAATAGTTAGACTCGCGCTTTGGTTTAGCAATTTACTGACCTACCTCCGATTGATTGACCATAACTCACTCAATTGAACTCGTAATTCATTGAAATTAGTTTCATTTCGAAGAAATCGAAGTGTAGTTTAAAACGAAAGAAACGGAGATGAAAAACTCCAAGTATTTTGAGAGTTATGATGAAAATAGTTAGACTCGCGCTTTGGTTTAGCAATTTACTGACCTACCTCCGATTGATTGACCATAACTCACTAAATTTAACTCGTAATTCATTGAAATTAGTTTCATTTCGAAGGAATCAAAGTGTAGTTTAAAACGAAAGAAACGGAGATGAAAAACATCAAGTATTTTAAGAGTTATGATGAAAATAGTTAGACTCGCGCTTTGGTTTAGCAATTTACTGACCTACCTCCGATTGATTGACCATAACTCACTCAATTTTACTCGTAATTCATTGAAATTAGTTACATTTCGAATGAATCGAAGTATAGTTTAAAACGAAAGAAACAGAGATGAAAAACTCCAAGTATTTTGAGAGTTATGATGGAAATAGTTAGACTCGCGCTTTGGTTTTGCAATTTACTGACATACGTCCGATTGATTGATCATAACTCACTCAATTTAACTCGTAATTCATTGAAATTAGTTCCATTTCGAAGTAATCGAAGTGTAGTTTAAAACGAAAGAAACGGAGATGAAAAACACCAAGTATTTTGAGAGTTATGATGGAAGTGGTTAGACTCGCGCTTTGGTTTAGCAATTTACTGACCTACCTCCGATTGATTGACCATAACTCACTAAATTTAACTCGTAATTCATTGAAATTAGTTTCATTTCGAAGGAATCAAAGTGTAGTTTAAAACGAAAGAAACGGAGATGAAAAACATCAAGTATTTTAAGAGTTATGATGAAAATAGTTAGACTCGCGCTTTGGTTTAGCAATTTACTGACCTACCTCCGATTGATTGACCATAACTCAGTCAATTTTACTCGTAATTCATTGAAATTAGTTACATTTCGAATGAATCGAAGTATAGTTTAAAACGAAAGAAACAGAGATGAAAAACTCCAAGTATTTTGAGAGTTATGATGGAAATAGTTAGACTCGCGCTTTGGTTTAGCAATTTACTGACCTACCTTCGATTGATTGACCATAACTCACTCAGGTCAACTCGTAATTCATTGAAATTAGCTCCATTTCGAAGGAATCGAAGTGTAGTTTAAAACGAACGAAACGGAGATGAAAAACTACAAGTATTTTGAGAGTTATGATGGAAGTGGTTACTCTCGCGCTTTGGTTTAGCAATTTACCGACCTACCTTCGATTGATTGTCCATAACTCAGTTAATTCGACTCGTAATTCATTGACATTAGTTCAATTTCGAAGGAATCAAAGTGTAGTTTAAAACGAAAGAAACGGAGATGAAAAACTCCAAGTATTTTTAGAGTTATGATGGAAATAGTTAGACTCGCGCTTTGGTTTAGCAATTTACTGACCTACCTCCGATTGATTGACCATAACTCACTCAATTTTACTCGTAATTCATTGAAATCAGTTCCATTTCGAATGAATCGAAGTGTAGTTTAAAACGAAAGAAACAGAGATGAAAAACTCCAAGTATTTTGAGAGTTATGATGGAAATAGTTACACTCGCGCTTTGGTTTAGCAATTTACTGACGTACTTACGATTGATTGACCATAACTCACTCAATTTAACTCGTAATTCATTAAAATTAGTTCAATTTCGAAGGAATCGAAGTGTAGTTTAAAACGAAAGAAACGGAGATGAAAATTTCCAAGTATTTTGAGAGTTATTATGGAAATAGTTAGACTCGCGCTTTGGTTTAGCAATTTACTGACCTACCTCCGATTGATTGACCATAACTCACTCAATTTTACTCGTAATTCACTGAAATTAGTTCCATTTCGAATGAATCGAAGTGTAGTTTAAAACGAAAGAAACGGAGATGAAAAACTCCAAGTATTTTGAGAGTTATGATGGAAATAGTTAGACTCGCGCTTTGGTTTAGCAATTTACTGACCTACCTTCGATTGATTGACCATAACTCACTCAGGTCAACTCGTAATTCATTGAAATTAGCTCCATTTCGAAGGAATCGAAGTGTAGTTTAAAACGAACGAAACGGAGATGAAAAACTACAAGTATTTTGAGAGTTATGATGAAAGTGGTTACTCTCGCGCTTTGGTTTAGCAATTTACCGACCTACCTTCGATTGATTGTCCATAACTCAGTTAATTCGACTCGTAATTCATTGACATTAGTTCAATATCGAAGGAATCAAAGTGTAGTTTAAAACGAAAGAAACGGAGATGAAAAACTCCAAGTATTTTTAGAGTTATGATGGAAATAGTTAGACTCGCGCTTTGGTTTAGCAATTTACTGACCTACCTCCGATTGATTGACCATAACTCACTCAATTTTACTCGTAATTCATTGAAATTAGTTCCATTTCGAATGAATCGAAGTGTAGTTTAAAACGAAAGAAACAGAGATGAAAAACTCCAAGTATTTTGAGAGTTATGATGGAAATAGTTAGACTCGCGCTTTGGTTTAGCAATTTACTGACGTACTTACGATTGATTGACCATAACTCACTCAATTTAACTCGTAATTCATTAAAATTAGTTCAATTTCGAAGGAATCGAAGTGTAGTTTAAAACGAAAGAAACGGAGATGAAAATTTCCAAGTATTTTGAGAGTTATGATGGAAATAGTTAGACTCGCGCTTTGGTTTAGCAATTTACTGACCTACCTCCGATTGATTGACCATAACTCACTCAATTTTACTCGTAATTCACTGAAATTAGTTCCATTTCGAATGAATCGAAGTGTAGTTTAAAACGAACGAAACAGAGATGAAAAACTCCAAGTATTTTGAGAGTTATGATGAAAATAGTTAGACTCGCGCTTTGGTTTAGCAATTTACTGACCTACCTTCGATTGATTGATCATAACTCACTCAGGTCAACTCGTAATTCATTGAAATTAGCTCCATTTCGAAGGAATCGAAGTGTAGTTTAAAACGAACGAAACGGAGATGAAAAACTACAAGTATTTTGAGAGTTATGATGGAAGTGGTTAGTCTCGCGCTTTAGTTTAGCAATTTACCGACCTACCTTCGATTGATTGTCCATAACTCAGTTAATTCGACTCGTAATTCATTGACATTAGTTCAATTTCGAAGGAATCGAAGTGTAGTTTAAAACGAAAGAAACGGAGATGAAAAACTCCAAGTATTTTGAGAGTTATGATGGAAATAGTTAGACTCGCGCTTTGGTTTTGCAATTTACTGACATACGTCCAATTGATTGACCATAACTCACTCAATTTTACTCCTAATTCATTGAAATTAGTTCCATTTTGAAGGAATCGAAGTGTAGTTTAAAACGAAAGAAACGGAGATGAAAAACTTCAAGTATTTTGAGAATTATGACGAAAATAGTTAGACTCGCGCTTTGGTTTAGCAATTTACTGACCTACCTCCGATTGATTGACCATAACTCACTCAATTTTACTCGTAATTCATTGAAATTAGTTCCATTTCGAAGGAATCGAAGTTTAGTTGAAAACGAAAGAAACGGAGATGAAAAACAACAAGTATTTTGAGACTTATGATGGAGCTTGTTAGACTCGCGCTTTGGTTTAGCAATTTACTCACTTACCTCCGATTGATTGACCATAACTCACTCAACTTAACTCGTAATTCATTGAAATTAGTTTCATTTCGAGAAATCTAAGTGTAGTTTAAAACGAAAGAAACGAAGATGAAAAACTCCAAGTATTTTGAGAGTTTTGATGGAAATAGTTAGACTCGCGCTTTGATTTAGCAATTTACTGACCTACCTCCGATTGATTGACCATAACTCACTCAATTTAACTCGTAATTCATTGAAATCAGTTTCATTTCGAAGGAATCGAAGTGTAGTTTAAAACGAAAGAAACGAAGATGAAAAACTCCAAGTATTTTGAGAGTTATGATAAAAATAGTTAGACTCGCGCTTTGGTTTAGCAATTTACTGACCTACCTCCGATTGATTGACCATAACTCACTCAATTTAACTCGTAATTCATTGAAATCAGTTTCATTTCGAAGGAATCGAAGTGTAGTTTAAAACGAAAGAAACAAAGATGAAAAACTCCAAGTATTTTGAGAGTTATGATGGAAATAGTTAGACTCGCGCTTTGGTTTAGCAATTTACTGACCTACCTCCGATTGATTGACCATAACTCACTCAATTGAACTCGTAATTCATTGAAATTAGTTTCATTTCGAAGAAATCGAAGTGTAGTTTAAAACGAAAGAAACGGAGATGAAAAACTCCAAGTATTTTGAGAGTTATGATGGAAATAGTTAGACTCGCGCTTTGGTTTAGCAATTTACTGACATACCTCCGATTGATTGACCATAACTCACTCAATTTTACTCCTAATTCATTGAAATTAGTTCCATTTCGAAGGAATCGAAGTGTAGTTTAAAACGAAAGAAACGGAGATGAAAAACTTCAAGTATTTTGAGAGTTATGACGAAAATAGTTAGACTCGCGCTTTGGTTTAGCAATTTACTGACCTACCTCCGATTGATTGACCATAACCCACTCAATTTTACTCGTAATTCATTGAAATTAGTTCAATTTCGAAGGAATCGAAGTTTAGTTGAAAACGAAAGAAACGGAGATGAAAAACAACAAGTATTTTGAGACTTATGATGGAGCTTGTTAGACTCGCGCTTTGGTTTAGCAATTTACTCACTTACCTCCGATTGATTGACCATAACTCACTCAATTTAACTCGTAATTCATTGAAATTAGTTTCATTTCGAGAAATCTAAGTGTAGTTTAAAACGAAAGAAACGAAGATGAAAAACTCCAAGTATTTTGAGAGTTTTGATGGAAATAGTTAGACTCGCGCTTTGATTTAGCAATTTACTGACCTACCTCCGATTGATTGACCATAACTCACTCAATTTAACTCGTAATTCATTGAAATCAGTTTCATTTCGAAGGAATCGAAGTGTAGTTTAAAACGAAAGAAACGAAGATGAAAAACTCCAAGTATTTTGAGAGTTATGATGGAAATAGTTAGACTCGCGCTTTGGTTTAGCAATTTACTGACCTACCTCCGATTGATTGACCATAACTCACTCAATTTAACTCGTAATTCATTGAAATCAGTTTCATTTCGAAGGAATCGAAGTGTAGTTTAAAACGAAAGAAACGAAGATGAAAAACTCCAAGTATTTTGAGAGTTATGATGGAAATAGTTAGACTCGCGCTTTGGTTTAGCAATTTACTGACCTACCTCCGATTGATTGACCATAACTCACTCAATTTAACTCGTAATTCATTGAAATCAGTTTCATTTCGAAGGAATCGAAGTGTAGTTTAAAACGAAAGAAACAAAGATGAAAAAACTCCAAGTATTTTGAGAGTTATGATGGAAATAATTAGACTCGCGCTTTGGTTTAGCAATTTACTGACCTACCTCCGATTGATTGACCATAACTCACTCAATTGAACTCGTAATTCATTGAAATTAGTTTCATTTCGAAGAAATCGAAGTGTAGTTTAAAACGAAAGAAACGGAGATGAAAAACTCCAAGTATTTTGAGAGTTATGATGGAAGTGGTTAGACTCGCGCTTTGGTTTAGCAATTTACTGACCTACCTTCGATTGATTGACCATAACTCACTCAGGTCAACTCGTAATTCATTGAAATTAGCTCCATTTCGAAGGAATCGAAGTGTAGTTTAAAACGAACGAAACGGAGATGAAAAACTACAAGTATTTTGAGAGTTATGATGAAAATAGTTAGACTCGCGCTTTGGTTTAGCAATTTACTGACCTACCTCCGATTGATTGACTATAACTCACTAAATTTAACTCGTAATTCATTAAAATTAGTTTCATTTCGAAGGAATCAAAGTTTAGTTTAAAACGAAAGAAACGGAGATGAAAAACATCAAGTATTTTAAGAGTTATGATGAAAATAATTAGACTCGCGCTTTGGTTTAGCAATTTACTGACCTACCTCCGATTGATTGACCATAACTCACTCAATTTTACTCGTAATTCATTGAAATTAGTTTCATTTCGAATGAATCGAAGTGTAGTTTAAAACGAAAGAAACAGAGATGAAAAACTCCAAGTATTTTGAGAGTTATGATGGAAATAGTTAGACTCGCGCTTTGGTTTAGCAATTTACTGACCTACCTCCGATTAATTGACCATAACTCACTCAATTGAACTCGTAATTCATTGAAATGAGTTTCATTTCGAAGAAATCGAAGTGTAGTTTAAAACGAAAGAAACGGAGATGAAAAACTCCAAGTATTTTGAGAGTTATGATGGAAATAGTTAGACTCGCGCTTTGGTTTAGCAATTTACTGACCTACCTCCGATTGATTGACCATAACTCACTAAATTTTACTTGTAATTCATTTAAATTTGTTCCATTTTGAATGAATCGAAGTGTAGTTTAAAACGAAAGAAACAGAGATGAAAAACTCCAAGTATTTTGAGAGTTATGATGGAAATAGTTAGACTCGCGCTTTGGTTTAGCAATTTACTGACCTACCTCCGATTAATTGACCATAACTCACTCAATTGAACTCGTAATTCATTGAAATGAGTTTCATTTCGAAGAAATCGAAGTGTAGTTTAAAACGAAAGAAACGGAGATGAAAAACTCCAAGTATTTTGAGAGTTATGATGGAAATAGTTAGACTCGCGCTTTGGTTTAGCAATTTACTGACCTACCTCCGATTGATTGACCATACCTCACTCAATTTAACTCGTAATTCATTGAAATCAGTTTCATTTCGAAGGAATCGAAGTGTAGTTTAAAACGAAAGAAACAAAGATGAAAAAACTCCAAGTATTTTGAGAGTTATGATGGAAATAATTAGACTCGCGCTTTGGTTTAGCAATTTACTGACCTACCTCCGATTGATTGACCATAACTCACTCAATTGAACTCGTAATTCATTGAAATTAGTTTCATTTCGAAGAAATCGAAGTGTAGTTTAAAACGAAAGAAACGGAGATGAAAAACTCCAAGTATTTTGAGAGTTATGATGAAAATAGTTAGACTCGCGCTTTGGTTTAGCAATTTACTGACATACCTCCGATTGATTGACCATAACTCACTAAATTTAACTCGTAATTCATTGAAATTAATTTCATTTCGAAGGAATCAAAGTGTAGTTTAAAACGAAAGAAACGGAGATGAAAAACATCAAGTATTTTAAGAGTTATGATGAAAATAGTTAGACTCGCGCTTTGGTTTAGCAATTTACTGACTTACCTCCGATTGATTGACCATAACTCACTCAATTTTACTCGTAATTCATTGAAATTAGTTCCATTTCGAATGAATCGAAGTGTAGTTTAAAACGAAAGAAACAGAGATGAAAAACTCCAAGTATTTTGAGAGTTATGATGGAAATAGTTAGACTCGCGCTTTGGTTTTGCAATTTACTGACATACGTCCGATTGATTGATCATAACTCACTCAATTTAACTCGTAATTCATTGAAATTAGTTTCATTTCGAAGGAATCAAAGTTTAGTTTAAAACGAAAGAAACGGAGATGAAAAACATCAAGTATTTTAAGAGTTATGATGAAAATAATTAGACTCGCGCTTTGGTTTAGCAATTTACTGACCTACCTCCGATTGATTGACCATAACTCACTCAATTTTACTCGTAATTCATTGAAATTAGTTCCATTTCGAATGAATCGAAGTGTAGTTTAAAACGAAAGAAACAGAGATGAAAAACTCCAAGTATTTTGAGAGTTATGATGGAAATAGTTAGACTCGCGCTTTGGTTTAGCAATTTACTGACCTACCTCCGATTAATTGACCATAACTCACTCAATTGAACTCGTAATTCATTGAAATGAGTTTCATTTCGAAGAAATCGAAGTGTAGTTTAAAACGAAAGAAACGGAGATGAAAAACTCCAAGTATTTTGAGAGTTATGATGGAAATAGTTAGACTCGCGCTTTGGTTTAGCAATTTACTGACCTACCTCCGATTGATTGACCATAACTCACTAAATTTTACTCGTAATTCATTGAAATTAGTTCCATTTTGAATGAATCGAAGTGTAGTTTAAAACGAAAGAAACAGAGATGAAAAACTCCAAGTATTTTGAGAGTTATGATGGAAATAGTTAGACTCGCGCTTTGGTTTAGCAATTTACTGACATACCTCCGATTGATTGACCATAACTCACTCAATTTTACTCCTAATTCATTGAAATTAGTTCCATTTCGAAGGAATCGAAGTGTAGTTTAAAACGAAAGAAACGGAGATGAAAAACTTCAAGTATTTTGAGAGTTATGACGAAAATAGTTAGACTCGCGCTTTGGTTTAGCAATTTACTGACCTACCTCCGATTGATTGACCATAACCCACTCAATTTTACTCGTAATTCATTGAAATTAGTTCAATTTCGAAGGAATCGAAGTTTAGTTGAAAACGAAAGAAACGGAGATGAAAAACAACAAGTATTTTGAGACTTATGATGGAGCTTGTTAGACTCGCGCTTTGGTTTAGCAATTTACTCACTTACCTCCGATTGATTGACCATAACTCACTCAATTTAACTCGTAATTCATTGAAATTAGTTTCATTTCGAGAAATCTAAGTGTAGTTTAAAACGAAAGAAACGAAGATGAAAAACTCCAAGTATTTTGAGAGTTTTGATGGAAATAGTTAGACTCGCGCTTTGATTTAGCAATTTACTGACCTACCTCCGATTGATTGACCATAACTCACTCAATTTAACTCGTAATTCATTGAAATCAGTTTCATTTCGAAGGAATCGAAGTGTAGTTTAAAACGAAAGAAACGAAGATGAAAAACTCCAAGTATTTTGAGAGTTATGATGGAAATAGTTAGACTCGCGCTTTGGTTTAGCAATTTACTGACCTACCTCCGATTGATTGACCATAACTCACTCAATTTAACTCGTAATTCATTGAAATCAGTTTCATTTCGAAGGAATCGAAGTGTAGTTTAAAACGAAAGAAACGAAGATGAAAAACTCCAAGTATTTTGAGAGTTATGATGGAAATAGTTAGACTCGCGCTTTAGTTTAGCAATTTACTGACCTACCTCCGATTGATTGACCATAACTCACTCAATTTAACTCGTAATTCATTGAAATCAGTTTCATTTCGAAGAAATCGAAGTGTAGTTTAAAACGAAAGAAACGGAGATGAAAAACTCCAAGTATTTTGAGAGTTATGATGGAAATAGTTAGACTCGCGCTTTGGTTTAGCAATTTACTGACCTACCTCCGATTGATTGACCATAACTCACTAAATTTTACTCGTAATTCATTGAAATTAGTTCCATTTTGAATGAATCGAAGTGTAGTTTAAAACGAAAGAAACAGAGATGAAAAACTCCAAGTATTTTGAGAGTTATGATGGAAATAGTTAGACTCGCGCTTTGGTTTAGCAATTTACTGACATACCTCCGATTGATTGACCATAACTCACTCAATTTTACTCCTAATTCATTGAAATTAGTTCCATTTCGAAGGAATCGAAGTGTAGTTTAAAACGAAAGAAACGGAGATGAAAAACTTCAAGTATTTTGAGAGTTATGACGAAAATAGTTAAACTCGCGCTTTGGTTTAGCAATTTACTGACCTACCTCCGATTGATTGACCATAACCCACTCAATTTTACTCGTAATTCATTGAAATTAGTTCAATTTCGAAGGAATCGAAGTTTAGTTGAAAACGAAAGAAACGGAGATGAAAAACAACAAGTATTTTGAGACTTATGATGGAGCTTGTTAGACTCGCGCTTTGGTTTAGCAATTTACTCACTTACCTCCGATTGATTGACCATAACTCACTCAATTTAACTCGTAATTCATTGAAATTAGTTTCATTTCGAGAAATCTAAGTGTAGTTTAAAACGAAAGAAACGAAGATGAAAAACTCCAAGTATTTTGAGAGTTTTGATGGAAATAGTTAGACTCGCGCTTTGATTTAGCAATTTACTGACCTACCTCCGATTGATTGACCATAACTCACTCAATTTAACTCGTAATTCATTGAAATCAGTTTCATTTCGAAGGAATCGAAGTGTAGTTTAAAACGAAAGAAACGAAGATGAAAAACTCCAAGTATTTTGAGAGTTATGATGGAAATAGTTAGACTCGCGCTTTGGTTTAGCAATTTACTGACCTACCTCCGATTGATTGACCATAACTCACTCAATTTAACTCGTAATTCATTGAAATCAGTTTCATTTCGAAGGAATCGAAGTGTAGTTTAAAACGAAAGAAACGAAGATGAAAAACTCCAAGTATTTTGAGAGTTATGATGGAAATAGTTAGACTCGCGCTTTAGTTTAGCAATTTACTGACCTACCTCCGATTGATTGACCATAACTCACTCAATTTAACTCGTAATTCATTGAAATCAGTTTCATTTCGAAGAAATCGAAGTGTAGTTTAAAACGAAAGAAACGGAGATGAAAAACTCCAAGTATTTTGAGAGTTATGATGGAAATAGTTAGACTCGCGCTTTGGTTTAGCAATTTACTGACCTACCTCCGATTGATTGACCATAACTCACTAAATTTTACTCGTAATTCATTGAAATTAGTTCCATTTTGAATGAATCGAAGTGTAGTTTAAAACGAAAGAAACAGAGATGAAAAACTCCAAGTATTTTGAGAGTTATGATGGAAATAGTTAGACTCGCGCTTTGGTTTAGCAATTTACTGACATACCTCCGATTGATTGACCATAACTCACTCAATTTTACTCCTAATTCATTGAAATTAGTTCCATTTCGAAGGAATCGAAGTGTA
Organism: Tasmannia lanceolata; assembly: GCF_043159265.1. NCBI lineage: Eukaryota > Viridiplantae > Streptophyta > Magnoliopsida > Canellales > Winteraceae > Tasmannia > Tasmannia lanceolata. The sequence continues at coordinate 2,079,650 of NW_027518678.1, forward strand.
GTTTAAAACGAAAGAAACGGAGATGAAAAACTTCAAGTATTTTGAGAGTTATGACGAAAATAGTTAGACTCGCGCTTTGGTTTAGCAATTTACTGACCTACCTCCGATTGATTGACCATAACCCACTCAATTTTACTCGTAATTCATTGAAATTAGTTCAATTTCGAAGGAATCGAAGTTTAGTTGAAAACGAAAGAAACGGAGATGAAAAACAACAAGTATTTTGAGACTTATGATGGAGCTTGTTAGACTCGCGCTTTGGTTTAGCAATTTACTCACTTACCTCCGATTGATTGACCATAACTCACTCAATTTAACTCGTAATTCATTGAAATTAGTTTCATTTCGAGAAATCTAAGTGTAGTTTAAAACGAAAGAAACGAAGATGAAAAACTCCAAGTATTTTGAGAGTTTTGATGGAAATAGTTAGACTCGCGCTTTGATTTAGCAATTTACTGACCTACCTCCGATTGATTGACCATAACTCACTCAATTTAACTCGTAATTCATTGAAATCAGTTTCATTTCGAAGGAATCGAAGTGTAGTTTAAAACGAAAGAAACGAAGATGAAAAACTCCAAGTATTTTGAGAGTTATGATGGAAATAGTTAGACTCGCGCTTTGGTTTAGCAATTTACTGACCTACCTCCGATTGATTGACCATAACTCACTCAATTTAACTCGTAATTCATTGAAATCAGTTTCATTTCGAAGGAATCGAAGTGTAGTTTAAAACGAAAGAAACGAAGATGAAAAACTCCAAGTATTTTGAGAGTTATGATGGAAATAGTTAGACTCGCGCTTTAGTTTAGCAATTTACTGACCTACCTCCGATTGATTGACCATAACTCACTCAATTTAACTCGTAATTCATTGAAATCAGTTTCATTTCGAAGGAATCGAAGTGTAGTTTAAAACGAAAGAAACAAAGATGAAAAAACTCTAAGTATTTTGAGAGTTATGATGGAAATAATTAGACTCGCGCTTTGGTTTAGCAATTTACTGACCTACCTCCGATTGATTGACCATAACTCACTCAATTGAACTCGTAATTCATTGAAATTAGTTTCATTTCGAAGAAATCGAAGTGTAGTTTAAAACGAAAGAAACGGAGATGAAAAACTCCAAGTATTTTGAGAGTTATGATGGAAGTGGTTAGACTCGCGCTTTGGTTTAGCAATTTACTGACCTACCTTCGATTGATTGACCATAACTCACTCAGGTCAACTCGTAATTCATTGAAATTAGCTCCATTTCGAAGGAATCGAAGTGTAGTTTAAAACGAACGAAACGGAGATGAAAAACTACAAGTATTTTGAGAGTTATGATGAAAATAGTTAGACTCGCGCTTTGGTTTAGCAATTTACTGACCTACCTCCGATTGATTGACTATAACTCACTAAATTTAACTCGTAATTCATTAAAATTAGTTTCATTTCGAAGGAATCAAAGTTTAGTTTAAAACGAAAGAAACGGAGATGAAAAACATCAAGTATTTTAAGAGTTATGATGAAAATAATTAGACTCGCGCTTTGGTTTAGCAATTTACTGACCTACCTCCGATTGATTGACCATAACTCACTCAATTTTACTCGTAATTCATTGAAATTAGTTTCATTTCGAATGAATCGAAGTGTAGTTTAAAACGAAAGAAACAGAGATGAAAAACTCCAAGTATTTTGAGAGTTATGATGGAAATAGTTAGACTCGCGCTTTGGTTTAGCAATTTACTGACCTACCTCCGATTAATTGACCATAACTCACTCAATTGAACTCGTAATTCAATGAAATGAGTTTCATTTCGAAGAAATCGAAGTGTAGTTTAAAACGAAAGAAACGGAGATGAAAAACTCCAAGTATTTTGAGAGTTATGATGGAAATAGTTAGACTCGCGCTTTGGTTTAGCAATTTACTGACCTACCTCCGATTGATTGACCATAACTCACTAAATTTTACTTGTAATTCATTTAAATTTGTTCCATTTTGAATGAATCGAAGTGTAGTTTAAAACGAAAGAAACAGAGATGAAAAACTCCAAGTATTTTGAGAGTTATGATGGAAATAGTTAGACTCGCGCTTTGGTTTAGCAATTTACTGACATACCTCCGATTGATTGACCATAACTCACTCAATTTTACTCCTAATTCATTGAAATTAGTTCCATTTCGAAGGAATCGAAGTGTAGTTTAAAACGAAAGAAACGGAGATGAAAAACTTCAAGTATTTTGAGAGTTATGACGAAAATAGTTAGACTCGCGCTTTGGTTTAGCAATTTACTGACCTACCTCCGATTGATTGACCATAACCCACTCAATTTTACTCGTAATTCATTGAAATTAGTTCCATTTCGAAGGAATCGAAGTTTAGTTGAAAACGAAAGAAACGGAGATGAAAAACAACAAGTATTTTGAGACTTATGATGGAGCTTGTTAGACTCGCGCTTTGGTTTAGCAATTTACTCACTTACCTCCGATTGATTGACCATAACTCACTCAATTTAACTCGTAATTCATTGAAATTAGTTTCATTTCGAGAAATCTAAGTGTAGTTTAAAACGAAAGAAACGAAGATGAAAAACTCCAAGTATTTTGAGAGTTTTGATGGAAATAGTTAGACTTGCGCTTTGATTTAGCAATTTACTGACCTACCTCCGATTGATTGACCATAACTCACTCAATTTAACTCGTAATTCATTGAAATCAGTTTCATTTCGAAGGAATCGAAGTGTAGTTTAAAACGAAAGAAACGAAGATGAAAAACTCCAAGTATTTTGAGAGTTATGATGGAAATAGTTAGACTCGCGCTTTGGTTTAGCAATTTACTGACCTACCTCCGATTGATTGACCATACCTCACTCAATTTAACTCGTAATTCATTGAAATCAGTTTCATTTCGAAGGAATCGAAGTGTAGTTTAAAACGAAAGAAACAAAGATGAAAAAACTCCAAGTATTTTGAGAGTTATGATGGAAATAATTAGACTCGCGCTTTGGTTTAGCAATTTACTGACCTACCTCCGATTGATTGACCATAACTCACTCAATTGAACTCGTAATTCATTGAAATTAGTTTCATTTCGAAGAAATCGAAGTGTAGTTTAAAACGAAAGAAACGGAGATGAAAAACTCCAAGTATTTTGAGAGTTATGATGAAAATAGTTAGACTCGCGCTTTGGTTTAGCAATTTACTGACATACCTCCGATTGATTGACCATAACTCACTAAATTTAACTCGTAATTCATTGAAATTAATTTCATTTCGAAGGAATCAAAGTGTAGTTTAAAACGAAAGAAACGGAGATGAAAAACATCAAGTATTTTAAGAGTTATGATGAAAATAGTTAGACTCGCGCTTTGGTTTAGCAATTTACTGACTTACCTCCGATTGATTGACCATAACTCACTCAATTTTACTCGTAATTCATTGAAATTAGTTCCATTTCGAATGAATCGAAGTGTAGTTTAAAACGAAAGAAACAGAGATGAAAAACTCCAAGTATTTTGAGAGTTATGATGGAAATAGTTAGACTCGCGCTTTGGTTTTGCAATTTACTGACATACGTCCGATTGATTGACCATAACTCACTCAATTTAACTCGTAATTCATTGAAATTAGTTCCATTTCGAAGTAATCGAAGTGTAGTTTAAAACGAAAGAAACGGAGATGAAAAACTCCAAGTATTTTGAGAGTTATGATGGAAGTGGTTAGACTCGCGCTTTGGTTTAGCAATTTACTGACCTACCTTCGATTGATTGACCATAACTCACTCAGGTCAACTCGTAATTCATTGAAATTAGCTCCATTTCGAAGGAATCGAAGTGTAGTTTAAAACGAACGAAACGGAGATGAAAAACTACAAGTATTTTGAGAGTTATGATGGAAGTGGTTACTCTCGCGCTTTGGTTTAGCAATTTACCGACCTACCTTCGATTGATTGTCCATAACTCAGTTAATTCGACTCGTAATTCATTGACATTAGTTCAATTTCGAAGGAATCAAAGTGTAGTTTAAAACGAAAGAAACGGAGATGAAAAACTCCAAGTATTTTTAGAGTTATGATGGAAATAGTTAGACTCGCGCTTTGGTTTAGCAATTTACTGACCTACCTCCGATTGATTGACCATAACTCACTCAATTTTACTCGTAATTCATTGAAATTAGTTCCATTTCGAATGAATCGAAGTGTAGTTTAAAACGAAAGAAACAGAGATGAAAAACTCCAAGTATTTTGAGAGTTATGATGGAAATAGTTAGACTCGCGCTTTGGTTTAGCAATTTACTGACCTACCTCCGATTAATTGACCATAACTCACTCAATTGAACTCGTAATTCATTGAAATGAGTTTCATTTCGAAGAAATCGAAGTGTAGTTTAAAACGAAAGAAACGGAGATGAAAAACTCCAAGTATTTTGAGAGTTATGATGGAAATAGTTAGACTCGCGCTTTGGTTTAGCAATTTACTGACCTACCTCCGATTGATTGACCATAACTCACTAAATTTTACTCGTAATTCATTGAAATTAGTTCCATTTTGAATGAATCGAAGTGTAGTTTAAAACGAAAGAAACAGAGATGAAAAACTCCAAGTATTTTGAGAGTTATGATGGAAATAGTTAGACTCGCGCTTTGGTTTAGCAATTTACTGACATACCTCCGATTGATTGACCATAACTCACTCAATTTTACTCCTAATTCATTGAAATTAGTTCCATTTCGAAGGAATCGAAGTGTAGTTTAAAACGAAAGAAACGGAGATGAAAAACTTCAAGTATTTTGAGAGTTATGACGAAAATAGTTAGACTCGCGCTTTGGTTTAGCAATTTACTGACCTACCTCCGATTGATTGACCATAACCCACTCAATTTTACTCGTAATTCATTGAAATTAGTTCAATTTCGAAGGAATCGAAGTTTAGTTGAAAACGAAAGAAACGGAGATGAAAAACAACAAGTATTTTGAGACTTATGATGGAGCTTGTTAGACTCGCGCTTTGGTTTAGCAATTTACTCACTTACCTCCGATTGATTGACCATAACTCACTCAATTTAACTCGTAATTCATTGAAATTAGTTTCATTTCGAGAAATCTAAGTGTAGTTTAAAACGAAAGAAACGAAGATGAAAAACTCCAAGTATTTTGAGAGTTTTGATGGAAATAGTTAGACTCGCGCTTTGATTTAGCAATTTACTGACCTACCTCCGATTGATTGACCATAACTCACTCAATTTAACTCGTAATTCATTGAAATCAGTTTCATTTCGAAGGAATCGAAGTGTAGTTTAAAACGAAAGAAACGAAGATGAAAAACTCCAAGTATTTTGAGAGTTATGATGGAAATAGTTAGACTCGCGCTTTGGTTTAGCAATTTACTGACCTACCTCCGATTGATTGACCATAACTCACTCAATTTAACTCGTAATTCATTGAAATCAGTTTCATTTCGAAGGAATCGAAGTGTAGTTTAAAACGAAAGAAACGAAGATGAAAAACTCCAAGTATTTTGAGAGTTATGATGGAAATAGTTAGACTCGCGCTTTAGTTTAGCAATTTACTGACCTACCTCCGATTGATTGACCATAACTCACTCAATTTAACTCGTAATTCATTGAAATCAGTTTCATTTCGAAGGAATCGAAGTGTAGTTTAAAACGAAAGAAACAAAGATGAAAAAACTCTAAGTATTTTGAGAGTTATGATGGAAATAATTAGACTCGCGCTTTGGTTTAGCAATTTACTGACCTACCTCCGATTGATTGACCATAACTCACTCAATTGAACTCGTAATTCATTGAAATTAGTTTCATTTCGAAGAAATCGAAGTGTAGTTTAAAACGAAAGAAACGGAGATGAAAAACTCCAAGTATTTTGAGAGTTATGATGGAAGTGGTTAGACTCGCGCTTTGGTTTAGCAATTTACTGACCTACCTTCGATTGATTGACCATAACTCACTCAGGTCAACTCGTAATTCATTGAAATTAGCTCCATTTCGAAGGAATCGAAGTGTAGTTTAAAACGAACGAAACGGAGATGAAAAACTACAAGTATTTTGAGAGTTATGATGAAAATAGTTAGACTCGCGCTTTGGTTTAGCAATTTACTGACCTACCTCCGATTGATTGACTATAACTCACTAAATTTAACTCGTAATTCATTAAAATTAGTTTCATTTCGAAGGAATCAAAGTTTAGTTTAAAACGAAAGAAACGGAGATGAAAAACATCAAGTATTTTAAGAGTTATGATGAAAATAATTAGACTCGCGCTTTGGTTTAGCAATTTACTGACCTACCTCCGATTGATTGACCATAACTCACTCAATTTTACTCGTAATTCATTGAAATTAGTTTCATTTCGAATGAATCGAAGTGTAGTTTAAAACGAAAGAAACAGAGATGAAAAACTCCAAGTATTTTGAGAGTTATGATGGAAATAGTTAGACTCGCGCTTTGGTTTAGCAATTTACTGACCTACCTCCGATTAATTGACCATAACTCACTCAATTGAACTCGTAATTCAATGAAATGAGTTTCATTTCGAAGAAATCGAAGTGTAGTTTAAAACGAAAGAAACGGAGATGAAAAACTCCAAGTATTTTGAGAGTTATGATGGAAATAGTTAGACTCGCGCTTTGGTTTAGCAATTTACTGACCTACCTCCGATTGATTGACCATAACTCACTAAATTTTACTTGTAATTCATTTAAATTTGTTCCATTTTGAATGAATCGAAGTGTAGTTTAAAACGAAAGAAACAGAGATGAAAAACTCCAAGTATTTTGAGAGTTATGATGGAAATAGTTAGACTCGCGCTTTGGTTTAGCAATTTACTGACATACCTCCGATTGATTGACCATAACTCACTCAATTTTACTCCTAATTCATTGAAATTAGTTCCATTTCGAAGGAATCGAAGTGTAGTTTAAAACGAAAGAAACGGAGATGAAAAACTTCAAGTATTTTGAGAGTTATGACGAAAATAGTTAGACTCGCGCTTTGGTTTAGCAATTTACTGACCTACCTCCGATTGATTGACCATAACCCACTCAATTTTACTCGTAATTCATTGAAATTTGTTCCATTTCGAAGGAATCGAAGTTTAGTTGAAAACGAAAGAAACGGAGATGAAAAACAACAAGTATTTTGAGACTTATGATGGAGCTTGTTAGACTCGCGCTTTGGTTTAGCAATTTACTCACTTACCTCCGATTGATTGACCATAACTCACTCAATTTAACTCGTAATTCATTGAAATTAGTTTCATTTCGAGAAATCTAAGTGTAGTTTAAAACGAAAGAAACGAAGATGAAAAACTCCAAGTATTTTGAGAGTTTTGATGGAAATAGTTAGACTTGCGCTTTGATTTAGCAATTTACTGACCTACCTCCGATTGATTGACCATAACTCACTCAATTTAACTCGTAATTCATTGAAATCAGTTTCATTTCGAAGGAATCGAAGTGTAGTTTAAAACGAAAGAAACGAAGATGAAAAACTCCAAGTATTTTGAGAGTTATGATGGAAATAGTTAGACTCGCGCTTTGGTTTAGCAATTTACTGACCTACCTCCGATTGATTGACCATACCTCACTCAATTTAACTCGTAATTCATTGAAATCAGTTTCATTTCGAAGGAATCGAAGTGTAGTTTAAAACGAAAGAAACAAAGATGAAAAAACTCCAAGTATTTTGAGAGTTATGATGGAAATAATTAGACTCGCGCTTTGGTTTAGCAATTTACTGACCTACCTCCGATTGATTGACCATAACTCACTCAATTGAACTCGTAATTCATTGAAATTAGTTTCATTTCGAAGAAATCGAAGTGTAGTTTAAAACGAAAGAAACGGAGATGAAAAACTCCAAGTATTTTGAGAGTTATGATGAAAATAGTTAGACTCGCGCTTTGGTTTAGCAATTTACTGACATACCTCCGATTGATTGACCATAACTCACTAAATTTAACTCGTAATTCATTGAAATTAATTTCATTTCGAAGGAATCAAAGTGTAGTTTAAAACGAAAGAAACGGAGATGAAAAACATCAAGTATTTTAAGAGTTATGATGAAAATAGTTAGACTCGCGCTTTGGTTTAGCAATTTACTGACTTACCTCCGATTGATTGACCATAACTCACTCAATTTTACTCGTAATTCATTGAAATTAGTTCCATTTCGAATGAATCGAAGTGTAGTTTAAAACGAAAGAAACAGAGATGAAAAACTCCAAGTATTTTGAGAGTTATGATGGAAATAGTTAGACTCGCGCTTTGGTTTTGCAATTTACTGACATACGTCCGATTGATTGACCATAACTCACTCAATTTAACTCGTAATTCATTGAAATTAGTTCCATTTCGAAGTAATCGAAGTGTAGTTTAAAACGAAAGAAACGGAGATGAAAAACTCCAAGTATTTTGAGAGTTATGATGGAAGTGGTTAGACTCGCGCTTTGGTTTAGCAATTTACTGACCTACCTTCGATTGATTGACCATAACTCACTCAGGTCAACTCGTAATTCATTGAAATTAGCTCCATTTCGAAGGAATCGAAGTGTAGTTTAAAACGAACGAAACGGAGATGAAAAACTACAAGTATTTTGAGAGTTATGATGGAAGTGGTTACTCTCGCGCTTTGGTTTAGCAATTTACCGACCTACCTTCGATTGATTGTCCATAACTCAGTTAATTCGACTCGTAATTCATTGACATTAGTTCAATTTCGAAGGAATCAAAGTGTAGTTTAAAACGAAAGAAACGGAGATGAAAAACTCCAAGTATTTTTAGAGTTATGATGGAAATAGTTAGACTCGCGCTTTGGTTTAGCAATTTACTGACCTACCTCCGATTGATTGACCATAACTCACTCAATTTTACTCGTAATTCATTGAAATTAGTTCCATTTCGAATGAATCGAAGTGTAGTTTAAAACGAAAGAAACAGAGATGAAAAACTCCAAGTATTTTGAGAGTTATGATGGAAATAGTTAGACTCGCGCTTTGGTTTAGCAATTTACTGACCTACCTCCGATTGATTGACCATAACTCACTCAATTTAACTCGTAATTCATTGAAATCAGTTTCATTTCGAAGGAATCGAAGTGTAGTTTAAAACGAAAGAAACAAAGATGAAAAAACTCCAAGTATTTTGAGAGTTATGATCGAAATAATTAGACTCGCGCTTTGGTTTAGCAATTTACTGACCAACCTCCGATTGATTGACCATAACTCACTCAATTGAACTCGTAATTCATTGAAATTAGTTTCATTTCGAAGAAATCGAAGTGTAGTTTAAAACGAAAGAAACGGAGATGAAAAACTCCAAGTATTTTGAGAGTTATGATGAAAATAGTTAGACTCGCGCTTTGGTTTAGCAATTTACTGACATACCTCCGATTGATTGACCATAACTCACTAAATTTAACTCGTAATTCATTGAAATTAATTTCATTTCGAAGGAATCAAAGTGTAGTTTAAAACGAAAGAAACGGAGATGAAAAACATCAAGTATTTTAAGAGTTATGATGAAAATAGTTAGACTCGCGCTTTGGTTTAGCAATTTACTGACCTACCTCCGATTGATTGACCATAACTCACTCAATTTTACTCGTAATTCATTGAAATTAGTTCCATTTCGAATGAATCGAAGTGTAGTTTAAAACGAAAGAAACAGAGATGAAAAACTCCAAGTATTTTGAGAGTTATGATGGAAATAGTTAGACTCGCGCTTTGGTTTTGCAATTTACTGACATACGTCCGATTGATTGACCATAACTCACTCAATTTAACTCGTAATTCATTGAAATTAGTTCCATTTCGAAGTAATCGAAGTGTAGTTTAAAACGAAAGAAACGGAGATGAAAAACTCCAAGTATTTTGAGAGTTATGATGGAAGTGGTTAGACTCGCGCTTTGGTTTAGCAATTTACTGACCTACCTTCGATTGATTGACCATAACTCACTCAGGTCAACTCGTAATTCATTGAAATTAGCTCCATTTCGAAGGAATCGAAGTGTAGTTTAAAACGAACGAAACGGAGATGAAAAACTACAAGTATTTTGAGAGTTATGATGGAAGTGGTTACTCTCGCGCTTTGGTTTAGCAATTTACCGACCAACCTTCGATTGATTGTCCATAACTCAGTTAATTCGACTTGTAATTCATTGACATTAGTTCAATTTCGAAGGAATCAAAGTGTAGTTTAAAACGAAAGAAACGGAGATGAAAAACTCCAAGTATTTTTAGAGTTATGATGGAAATAGTTAGACTCGCGCTTTGGTTTAGCAATTTACTGACCTACCTCCGATTGATTGACCATAACTCACTCAATTTTACTCGTAATTCATTGAAATTAGTTCCATTTCGAATGAATCGAAATGTAGTTTAAAACGAAAGAAACAGAGATGAAAAACTCCAAGTATTTTGAGAGTTATGATGGAAATAGTTAGACTCGTGCTTTGGTTTAGCAATTTACTGACGTACTTCCGATTGATTGACCATAACTCACTCAATTTAACTCGTAATTCATTGAAATTAGTTCCATTTCGAAGGAATCGAAGTGTAGTTTAAAACGAAAGAAACGGAGATGAAAATTTCCAAGTATTTTGAGAGTTATGATGAAAATAGTTAGACTCACGCTTTGGTTTAGCAATTTACTGACCTACCTCGGATTGATTGACCATAACTCACCCAATTTAACTCGTAATTTATTGAAATTAGTTTCATTTCGAAGGAATCGAAGTGTCGTTTCAAACGAAAGAAACGGAGATGAAAAACTCCAAGTATTTTGAGAGTTATGACGAAAATAGTTAGACTCGCGCTTTGGTTTAGCAATTTACTGACCTACCTCCGATTGATTGACCATAACTCACTAAATTTAACTCGTAATTCATTGAAATTAGTTTCATTTCGAAGGAATCAAAGTGTAGTTTAAAACGAAAGAAACGGAGATGAAAAACTCCAAGTATTTTGAGAGTTATGATGGAAGTGGTTAGACTCGCGCTTTGGTTTAGCAATTTACTGACCTACCTTCGATTGATTGACCATAACTCTCAGGTCAACTCGTAATTCATTGAAATTAGCTCCATTTTGAAGGAATCGAAGTGTAGTTTAAAACGAACGAAACGGAGATGAAAAACTACAACTATTTTGAGAGTTATGATGGAAGTGGTTAGTCTCGCGCTTTGGTTTAGCAATTTACCGACCTACCTTCGATTGATTGTCCATAACTCAGTTAATTCGACTCGTAATTCATTGACATTAGTTCAATTTCGAAGGAATCGAAGTTTAGTTTAAAACGAAAGAAACGGAGATGAAAAATTCCAAGTATTTTGATAGTTATGATTGAAATAGTTAGACTCGCGCTTTGGTTTAGCAATTTACTGACCTACCTCCGATTGATTGACCATAACTCACTCAATTTTACTCGTAATTCACTGAAATTAGTTCCATTTCGAATGAATCGAAGTGTAGTTTAAAACGAACGAAACAGAGATGAAAAACTCCAAGTATTTTGAGAGTTATGATGGAAATAGTTAGACTCGCGCTTTGGTTTAGCAATTTACTGACCTACCTTCGATTGATTGACCATAACTCACTCAGGTCAACTCGTAATTCATTGAAATTAGCTCCATTTCGAAGGAATCGAAGTGTAGTTTAAAACGAACGAAACGGAGATGAAAAACTACAAGTATTTTGAGAGTTATGATGGAAGTGGTTACTCTCGCGCTTTGGTTTAGCAATTTACCGACCTACCTTCGATTGATTGTCCATAACTCAGTTAATTCGACTCGTAATTCATTGACATTAGTTCAATTTCGAAGGAATCAAAGTGTAGTTTAAAACGAAAGAAACGGAGATGAAAAACTCCAAGTATTTTTAGAGTTATGATGGAAATAGTTAGACTCGCGCTTTGGTTTAGCAATTTACTGACCTACCTCCGATTGATTGACCATAACTCACTCAATTTTACTCGTAATTCATTGAAATTAGTTCCATTTCGAATGAATCGAAGTGTAGTTTAAAACGAAAGAAACAGAGATGAAAAACTCCAAGTATTTTGAGAGTTATGATGGAAATAGTTAGACTCGCGCTTTGGTTTAGCAATTTACTGACGTACTTACGATTGATTGACCATAACTCACTCAATTTAACTCGTAATTCATTAAAATTAGTTCAATTTCGAAGGAATCGAAGTGTAGTTTAAAACGAAAGAAACGGAGATGAAAATTTCCAAGTATTTTGAGAGTTATGATGGAAATAGTTAGACTCGCGCTTTGGTTTAGCAATTTACTGACCTACCTCCGATTGATTGACCATAACTCACTCAATTTTACTCGTAATTCACTGAAATTAGTTCCATTTCGAATGAATCGAAGTGTAGTTTAAAACGAACGAAACAGAGATGAAAAACTCCAAGTATTTTGAGAGTTATGATGAAAATAGTTAGACTCGCGCTTTGGTTTAGCAATTTACTGACCTACCTTCGATTGATTGACCATAACTCACTCAGGTCAACTCGTAATTCATTGAAATTAGCTCCATTTCGAAGGAATCGAAGTGTAGTTTAAAACGAACGAAACGGAGATGAAAAACTACAAGTATTTTGAGAGTTATGATGGAAGTGGTTAGTCTCGCGCTTTAGTTTAGCAATTTACCGACCTACCTTCGATTGATTGTCCATAACTCAGTTAATTCGACTCGTAATTCATTGACATTAGTTCAATTTCGAAGGAATCGAAGTGTAGTTTAAAACGAAAGAAACGGAGATGAAAAACTCCAAGTATTTTGAGAGTTATGATGGAAATAGTTAGACTCGCGCTTTGGTTTTGCAATTTACTGACATACGTCCGATTGATTGACCATAACTCACTCAATTTTACTCCTAATTCATTGAAATTAGTTCCATTTTGAAGGAATCGAAGTGTAGTTTAAAACGAAAGAAACGGAGATGAAAAACTTCAAGTATTTTGAGAGTTATGACGAAAATAGTTAGACTCGCGCTTTGGTTTAGCAATTTACTGACCTACCTCCGATTGATTGACCATAACTCACTCAATTTTACTCGTAATTCATTGAAATTAGTTCCATTTCGAAGGAATCGAAGTTTAGTTGAAAACGAAAGAAACGGAGATGAAAAACAACAAGTATTTTGAGACTTATGATGGAGCTTGTTAGACTCGCGCTTTGGTTTAGCAATTTACTCACTTACCTCCGATTGATTGACCATAACTCACTCAACTTAACTCGTAATTCATTGAAATTAGTTTCATTTCGAGAAATCTAAGTGTAGGTTAAAACGAAAGAAACGAAGATGAAAAACTCCAAGTATTTTGAGAGTTTTGATGGAAATAGTTAGACTCGCGCTTTGATTTAGCAATTTACTGACCTACCTCCGATTGATTGACCATAACTCACTCAATTTAACTCGTAATTAATTGAAATCAGTTTCATTTCGAAGGAATCGAAGTGTAGTTTAAAACGAAAGAAACGAAGATGAAAAACTCCAAGTATTTTGAGAGTTATGATAAAAATAGTTAGACTCGCGCTTTGGTTTAGCAATTTACTGACCTACCTCCGATTGATTGACCATAACTCACTCAATTTAACTCGTAATTCATTGAAATCAGTTTCATTTCGAAGGAATCGAAGTGTAGTTTAAAACGAAAGAAACAAAGATGAAAAACTCCAAGTATTTTGAGAGTTATGATGGAAATAGTTAGACTCGCGCTTTGGTTTAGCAATTTACTGACCTACCTCCGATTGATTGACCATAACTCACTCAATTGAACTCGTAATTCATTGAAATTAGTTTCATTTCGAAGAAATCGAAGTGTAGTTTAAAACGAAAGAAACGGAGATGAAAAACTCCAAGTATTTTGAGAGTTATGATGAAAATAGTTAGACTCGCGCTTTGGTTTAGCAATTTACTGACCTACCTCCGATTGATTGACCATAACTCACTAAATTTAACTCGTAATTCATTGAAATTAGTTTCATTTCGAAGGAATCAAAGTGTAGTTTAAAACGAAAGAAACGGAGATGAAAAACATCAAGTATTTTAAGAGTTATGATGAAAATAGTTAGACTCGCGCTTTGGTTTAGCAATTTACTGACCTACCTCCGATTGATTGACCATAACTCACTCAATTTTACTCGTAATTCATTGAAATTAGTTACATTTCGAATGAATCGAAGTATAGTTTAAAACGAAAGAAACAGAGATGAAAAACTCCAAGTATTTTGAGAGTTATGATGGAAATAGTTAGACTCGCGCTTTGGTTTTGCAATTTACTGACATACGTCCGATTGATTGATCATAACTCACTCAATTTAACTCGTAATTCATTGAAATTAGTTCCATTTCGAAGTAATCGAAGTGTAGTTTAAAACGAAAGAAACGGAGATGAAAAACTCCAAGTATTTTGAGAGTTATGATGGAAGTGGTTAGACTCGCGCTTTGGTTTAGCAATTTACTGACCTACCTTCGATTGATTGACCATAACTCATTCAGGTCAACTCGTAATTCATTGAAATTAGCTCCATTTCGAAGGAATCGAAGTGTAGTTTAAAACGAACGAAACGGAGATGAAAAACTACAAGTATTTTGAGAGTTATGATGAAAATAGTTAGACTCGCGCTTTGGTTTAGCAATTTACTGACCTACCTCCGATTGATTGACTATAACTCACTAAATTTAACTCGTAATTCATTGAAATTAGTTTCATTTCGAAGGAATCAAAGTTTAGTTTAAAACGAAAGAAACGGAGATGAAAAACATCAAGTATTTTAAGAGTTATGATGAAAATAATTAGACTCGCGCTTTGGTTTAGCAATTTACTGACCTACCTCCGATTGATTGACCATAACTCACTCAATTTTACTCGTAATTTAATTGAAATTAGTTCCATTTCGAATGAATCGAAGTGTAGTTTAAAACGAAAGAAACAGAGATGAAAAACTCCAAGTATTTTGAGAGTTATGATGGAAATAGTTAGACTCGCGCTTTGGTTTAGCAATTTACTGACCTACCTCCGATTAATTGACCATAACTCACTCAATTGAACTCGTAATTCATTGAAATGAGTTTCATTTCGAAGAAATCGAAGTGTAGTTTAAAACGAAAGAAACGGAGATGAAAAACTCCAAGTATTTTGAGAGTTATGATGGAAATAGTTAGACTCGCGCTTTGGTTTAGCAATTTACTGACCTACCTCCGATTGATTGACCATAACTCACTAAATTTTACTCGTAATTCATTGAAATTAGTTCCATTTTGAATGAATCGAAGTGTAGTTTAAAACGAAAGAAACAGAGATGAAAAACTCCAAGTATTTTGAGAGTTATGATGGAAATAGTTAGACTCGCGCTTTGGTTTAGCAATTTACTGACATACCTCCGATTGATTGACCATAACTCACTCAATTTTACTCCTAATTCATTGAAATTAGTTCCATTTCGAAGGAATCGAAGTGTAGTTTAAAACGAAAGAAACGGAGATGAAAAACTTCAAGTATTTTGAGAGTTATGACGAAAATAGTTAGACTCGCGCTTTGGTTTAGCAATTTACTGACCTACCTCCGATTGATTGACCATAACCCACTCAATTTTACTCGTAATTCATTGAAATTAGTTCAATTTCGAAGGAATCGAAGTTTAGTTGAAAACGAAAGAAACGGAGATGAAAAACAACAAGTATTTTGAGACTTATGATGGAGCTTGTTAGACTCGCGCTTTGGTTTAGCAATTTACTCACTTACCTCCGATTGATTGACCATAACTCACTCAATTTAACTCGTAATTCATTGAAATTAGTTTCATTTCGAGAAATCTAAGTGTAGTTTAAAACGAAAGAAACGAAGATGAAAAACTCCAAGTATTTTGAGAGTTTTGATGGAAATAGTTAGACTCGCGCTTTGATTTAGCAATTTACTGACCTACCTCCGATTGATTGACCATAACTCACTCAATTTAACTCGTAATTCATTGAAATCAGTTTCATTTCGAAGGAATCGAAGTGTAGTTTAAAACGAAAGAAACGAAGATGAAAAACTCCAAGTATTTTGAGAGTTATGATGGAAATAGTTAGACTCGCGCTTTGGTTTAGCAATTTACTGACCTACCTCCGATTGATTGACCATAACTCACTCAATTTAACTCGTAATTCATTGAAATCAGTTTCATTTCGAAGGAATCGAAGTGTAGTTTAAAACGAAAGAAACGAAGATGAAAAACTCCAAGTATTTTGAGAGTTATGATGGAAATAGTTAGACTCGCGCTTTGGTTTAGCAATTTATTGACCTACCTCCGATTGATTGACCATAACTCACTCAATTTAACTCGTAATTCATTGAAATCAGTTTCATTTCGAAGGAATCGAAGTGTAGTTTAAAACGAAAGAAACAAAGATGAAAAAACTCCAAGTATTTTGAGAGTTATGATGGAAATAATTAGACTCGCGCTTTGGTTTAGCAATTTACTGACCTACCTCCGATTGATTGACCATAACTCACTCAATTGAACTCGTAATTCATTGAAATTAGTTTCATTTCGAAGAAATCGAAGTGTAGTTTAAAACGAAAGAAACGGAGATGAAAAACTCCAAGTATTTTGAGAGTTATGATGGAAGTGGTTAGACTCGCGCTTTGGTTTAGCAATTTACTGACCTACCTTCGATTGATTGACCATAACTCACTCAGGTCAACTCGTAATTCATTGAAATTAGCTCCATTTCGAAGGAATCGAAGTGTAGTTTAAAACGAACGAAACGGAGATGAAAAACTACAAGTATTTTGAGAGTTATGATGAAAATAGTTAGACTCGCGCTTTGGTTTAGCAATTTACTGACCTACCTCCGATTGATTGACTATAACTCACTAAATTTAACTCGTAATTCATTGAAATTAGTTTCATTTCGAAGGAATCAAAGTTTAGTTTAAAACAAAAGAAACGGAGATGAAAAACATCAAGTATTTTAAGAGTTATGATGAAAATAATTAGACTCGCGCTTTGGTTTAGCAATTTACTGACCTACCTCCGATTGATTGACCATAACTCACTCAATTTTACTCGTAATTCATTGAAATTAGTTCCATTTCGAATGAATCGAAGTGTAGTTTAAAACGAAAGAAACAGAGATGAAAAACTCCAAGTATTTTGAGAGTTATGATGGAAATAGTTAGACTCGCGCTTTGGTTTAGCAATTTACTGACCTACCTCCGATTAATTGACCATAACTCACTCAATTGAACTCGTAATTCATTGAAATGAGTTTCATTTCGAAGAAATCGAAGTGTAGTTTAAAACGAAAGAAACGGAGATGAAAAACTCCAAGTATTTTGAGAGTTATGCTGGAAATAGTTAGACTCGCGCTTTGGTTTAGCAATTTACTGACCTACCTCCGATTGATTGACCATAACTCACTAAATTTTACTTGTAATTCATTGAAATTAGTTCCATTTTGAATGAATCGAAGTGTAGTTTAAAACGAAAGAAACAGAGATGAAAAACTCCAAGTATTTTGAGAGTTATGATGGAAATAGTTAGACTCGCGCTTTGGTTTAGCAATTTACTGACATACCTCCGATTGATTGACCATAACTCACTCAATTTTACTCCTAATTCATTGAAATTAGTTCCATTTCGAAGGAATCGAAGTGTAGTTTAAAACGAAAGAAACGGAGATGAAAAACTTCAAGTATTTTGAGAGTTATGACGAAAATAGTTAGACTCGCGCTTTGGTTTAGCAATTTACTGACCTACCTCCGATTGATTGACCATAACCCACTCAATTTTACTCGTAATTCATTGAAATTAGTTTCATTTCGAAGGAATCGAAGTTTAGTTGAAAACGAAAGAAACGGAGATGAAAAACAACAAGTATTTTGAGACTTATGATGGAGCTTGTTAGACTCGCGCTTTGGTTTAGCAATTTACTCACTTACCTCCGATTGATTGACCATAACTCACTCAATTTAACTCGTAATTCATTGAAATTAGTTTCATTTCGAGAAATCTAAGTGTAGTTTAAAACGAAAGAAACGAAGATGAAAAACTCCAAGTATTTTGAGAGTTTTGATGGAAATAGTTAGACTCGCGCTTTGATTTAGCAATTTACTGACCTACCTCCGATTGATTGACCATAACTCACTCAATTTAACTCGTAATTCATTGAAATCAGTTTCATTTCGAAGGAATCGAAGTGTAGTTTAAAACGAAAGAAACGAAGATGAAAAACTCCAAGTATTTTGAGAGTTATGATGGAAATAGTTAGACTCGCGCTTTGGTTTAGCAATTTACTGACCTACCTCCGATTGATTGACCATAACTCACTCAATTGAACTCGTAATTCATTGAAATTAGTTTCATTTCGAAGAAATCGAAGTGTAGTTTAAAACGAAAGAAACGGAGATGAAAAACTCCAAGTATTTTGAGAGTTATGATGGAAATAGTTAGACTCGCGCTTTGGTTTAGCAATTTACTGACATACCTCCGATTGATTGACCATAACTCACTCAATTTTACTCCTAATTCATTGAAATTAGTTCCATTTCGAAGGAATCGAAGTGTAGTTTAAAACGAAAGAAACGGAGATGAAAAACTTCAAGTATTTTGAGAGTTATGACGAAAATAGTTAGACTCGCGCTTTGGTTTAGCAATTTCCTGACCTACCTCCGATTGATTGACCATAACCCACTCAATTTTACTCGTAATTCATTGAAATTAGTTCAATTTCGAAGGAATCGAAGTTTAGTTGAAAACGAAAGAAACGGAGATGAAAAACAACAAGTATTTTGAGACTTATGATGGAGCTTGTTAGACTCGCGCTTTGGTTTAGCAATTTACTCACTTACCTCCGATTGATTGACCATAACTCACTCAATTTAACTCGTAATTCATTGAAATTAGTTTCATTTCGAGAAATCTAAGTGTAGTTTAAAACGAAAGAAACGAAGATGAAAAACTCCAAGTATTTTGAGAGTTTTGATGGAAATAGTTAGACTCGCGCTTTGATTTAGCAATTTACTGACCTACCTCCGATTGATTGACCATAACTCACTCAATTTAACTCGTAATTCATTGAAATCAGTTTCATTTCGAAGGAATCGAAGTGTAGTTTAAAACGAAAGAAACGAAGATGAAAAACTCCAAGTATTTTAAGAGTTATGATGGAAATAGTTAGACTCGCGCTTTGGTTTAGCAATTTACTGACCTACCTCCGATTGATTGACCATAACTCACTCAATTTAACTCGTAATTCATTGAAATCAGTTTCATTTCGAAGGAATCGAAGTGTAGTTTAAAACGAAAGAAACAAAGATGAAAAAACTCCAAGTATTTTGAGAGTTATGATGGAAATAATTAGACTCGCGCTTTGGTTTAGCAATTTACTGACCTACCTCCGATTGATTGACCATAACTCACTCAATTTTACTCGTAATTCATTGAAATTAGTTTCATTTCGAAGAAATCGAAGTATAGTTTAAAACGAAAGAAACGGAGATGAAAAACTCCAAGTATTTTGAGAGTTATGATGAAAATAGTTAGACTCGCGCTTTGGTTTAGCAATTTACTGACATACCTCCGATTGATTGACCATAACTCATTAAATTTAACTCGTAATTCATTGAAATTAATTTCATTTCGAAGGAATCAAAGTGTAGTTTAAAACGAAAGAAACGGAGATGAAAAACATCAAGTATTTTAAGAGTTATGATGAAAATAGTTAGACTCGCGCTTTGGTTTAGCAATTTACTGACCTACCTCCGATTGATTGACCATAACTCACTCAATTTTACTCGTAATTCTTTGAAATTAGTTCCATTTCGAATGAATCGAAGTGTAGTTTAAAACGAAAGAAACAGAGATGAAAAACTCCAAGTATTTTGAGAGTTATGACGGAAATAGTTAGACTCGCGCTTTGGTTTTGCAATTTACTGACATACGTCCGATTGATTGACCATAACTCACTCAATTTAACTCGTAATTCATTGAAATTAGTTCCATTTCGAAGTAATCGAAGTATAGTTTAAAACGAAAGAAACGGAGATGAAAAACTCCAAGTATTTTGAGAGTTATGATGGAAGTGGTTAGACTCGCGCTTTGGTTTAGCAATTTACTGACCTACCTTCGATTGATTGACCATAACTCACTCAGGTCAACTCGTAATTCATTGAAATTAGCTCCATTTCGAAGGAATCGAAGTGTAGTTTAAAACGAACGAAACGGAGATGAAAAACTACAAGTATTTTGAGAGTTATGATGGAAGTGGTTAGTCTCGCGCTTTGGTTTAGCAATTTACCGACCTACCTTCGATTGATTGTCCATAACTCAGTTAATTCGACTCGTAATTCATTGACATTAGTTCAATTTCGAAGGAATCGAAGTTTAGTTTAAAACGAAAGAAACGGAGATGAAAAACTCCAAGTATTTTGAGAGTTATGATTGAAATAGTTAGACTCGCGCTTTGGTTTAGCAATTTACTGACCTACCTCCGATTTATTGACCATAACTCACTCAATTTTACTCGTAATTCACTGAAATTAGTTCCATTTCGAATGAATCGAAGTGTAGTTTAAAACGAACGAAACAGAGATGAAAAACTCCAAGTATTTTGAGAGTTATGATGGAAATAGTTAGACTCGCGCTTTGGTTTAGCAATTTACTGACCTACCTTCGATTGATTGACCATAACTCACTCAGGTCAACTCGTAATTCATTGAAATTAGCTCCATTTCGAAGGAATCGAAGTGTAGTTTAAAACGAACGAAACGGAGATGAAAAACTACAAGTATTTTGAGAGTTATGATGGAAGTGGTTAGTCTCGCGCTTTGGTTTAGCAATTTACCGACCTACCTTCGATTGATTGTCCATAACTCAGTTAATTCGACTCGTAATTCATTGACATTAGTTCAATTTCGAAGGAATCGAAGTGTAGTTTAAAACGAAAGAAACGGAGATGAAAAACTCCAAGTATTTTGAGAGTTATGATGGAAATAGTTAGACTCGCGCTTTGGTTTAGCAATTTACTGACCTACTTCCGATTGATTGACCATAACTCACTCAATTTTACTCGTAATTCATTTAAATTAGTTCCATTTCGAATGAATCGAAGTGTAGTTTAAAACGAAAGAAACAGAGATGAAAAACTCCAAGTATTTTGAGAGTTATGATGGAAATAGTTAGACTCGCGCTTTGGTTTAGCAATTTACTGACCTACCTCCGATTGATTGACCATAACTCACTCAATTTAACTCGTAATTCATTGAAATCAGTTTCATTTCGAAGGAATCGAAGTGTAGTTTAAAACGAAAGAAACAAAGATGAAAAACTCCAAGTATTTTGAGAGTTATGATGGAAATAGTTAGACTCGCGCTTTGGTTTAGCAATTTACTGACCTACCTCCGATTGATTGACCATAACTCACTCAATTGAACTCGTAATTCATTGAAATGAGTTTCATTTCGAAGAAATCGAAGTGTAGTTTAAAACGAAAGAAACGGAGATGAAAAACTCCAAGTATTTTGAGAGTTATGATGGAAATAGTTAGACTCGCGCTTTGGTTTAGCAATTTACTGACCTACCTCCGATTGATTGACCATAACTCACTAAATTTTACTCGTAATTCATTGAAATTAGTTCCATTTTGAATGAATCGAAGTGTAGTTTAAAACGAAAGAAACAGAGATGAAAAACTCCAAGTATTTTGAGAGTTATGATGGAAATAGTTAGACTCGCGCTTTGGTTTAGCAATTTACTGACATACCTCCGATTGATTGACCATAACTCACTCAATTTTACTCCTAATTCATTGAAATTAGTTCAATTTCGAATGAATCGAAGTGTAGTTTAAAATGAAAGAAACGGAGATAAAAAACTTCAAGTATTTTGAGAGTTATGACGAAAATAGTTAGACTCGCGCTTTGGTTTAGCAATTTACTGACCTACCTCTGATTGATTGACCATAACTCAATCAATTTAACTCGTAATTCATTGAAATCAGTTTCATTTCGAAGGAATTGAAGTGTAGTTTAAAACGAAAGAAATGAAGATGAAAAAATCCAAGTATTTTGAGAGTTATGATTGAAATAGTTAGACTCGCGCTTTAGTTTAGCAATTTACTGACCTACCTCCGATTGATTGACCATAACTCACTAAATTTAACTCGTAATTCATTGAAATTAGTTTCATTTCGAAGGAATCAAAGTGTAGTTTAAAACGAAAGAAACGGAGATGAAAAACTCCAAGTATTTTGAGAGTTATGATGGAAATAGTTAGACTCGCGCTTTGGTTTAGCAATTTACTGACCTACCTCCGATTGATTGACCATAACTCACTCAATTTTACTCGTAATTCATTGAAATTAGTTCCATTTCGAAGGAATCGAAGTTTAGTTGAAAACGAAAGAAACGGAGATGAAAAACAACAAGTATTTTGAGACTTATGATGGAGCTTGTTAGACTCGCGCTTTGGTTTAGCAATTTACTCACTTACCTCCGATTGATTGACCATAACTCACTCAATTTAACTCGTAATTCATTGAAATTAGTTTCATTTCGAGAAATCTAAGTGTAGTTTAAAACGAAAGAAACGAAGATGAAAAACTCCAAGTATTTTTAGAGTTTTGATGGAAATAGTGAGACTCGCGCTTTGATTTAGCAATTTACTGACCTACCTCCGATTGATTGACCATAACTCACTCAATTTAACTCGTAATTCATTGAAATCAGTTTCATTTCGAAGGAATCGAAGTTTAGTTTAAAACGAAAGAAACGAAGATGAAAAACTCCAAGTATTTTGAGAGTTATGATGAAAATAGTTAGACTCGCGCTTTGGTTTAGCAATTTACTGACCTACCTCCGATTGATTGACCATAACTCACTAAATTTAACTCGTAATTCATTGAAATCAGTTTCATTTCGAAGGAATCGAAGTGTAGTTTAAAACGAAAGAAACAAAGATGAAAAACTCCAAGTATTTTGAGAGTTATGATGGAAATAGTTAGACTCGCGCTTTGGTTTAGCAATTTACTGACCTACCTCCGATTGATTGACCATAACTCACTCAATTGAACTCGTAATTCATTGAAATTAGTTTCATTTCGAAGAAATCAAAGTGTAGTTTAAAACGAAAGAAACGGAGATGAAAAACTCCAAGTATTTTGAGAGTTATGATGAAAATAGTTGGACTCGCGCTTTGGTTTAGCAATTTACTGACATACCTCCGATTGATTGACCATAACTCACTAAATTTAACTCGTAATTCATTGAAATTAGTTTCATTTCGAAGGAATCAAAGTGTAGTTTAAAACGAAAGAAACGGAGATGAAAAACATCAAGTATTTTAGGAGTTATGATGAAAATAGTTAGACTCGCGCTTTGGTTTAGAAATTTACTGACCTACCTCCGATTGATTGACCATAACTCACTCAATTTTACTCGTAATTCATTGAAATTAGTTACATTTCGAATGAATCGAAGTATAGTTTAAAACGAAAGAAACAGAGATGAAAAACTCCAAGTATTTTGAGAGTTATGATGGAAATAGTTAGACTCGCGCTTTGGTTTTGCAATTTACTGACATACGTCCGATTGATTGATCATAACTCACTCAATTTAACTCGTAATTCATTGAAATTAGTTCCATTTCGAAGTAGTCGAAGTGTAGTTTAAAACGAAAGAAACGGAGATGAAAAACTCCAAGTATTTTGAGAGTTATGATGGAAGTGGTTAGACTCGCGCTTTGGTTTAGCAATTTACTGACCTACTTTCGATTGATTGACCATAACTCACTCAGGTCAACTCGTAATTCATTGAAATTAGCTCCATTTCGAAGGAATCGAAGTGTAGTTTAAAACGAACGAAACGGAGATGAAAAACTACAAGTATTTTGAGAGTTATGATGAAAATTGTTAGACTCGCGCTTTGGTTTAGCAATTTACTGACCTACCTCCGATTGATTGACTATAACTCACTAAATTTAACTCGTAATTCATTGAAATTAGTTTCATTTCGAAGGAATCAAAGTGTAGTTTAAAACGAAAGAAACGGAGATGAAAAACATCAAGTATTTTAAGAGTTATGATGAAAATAATTAGACTCGCACTTTGGTTTAGCAATTTACTGACCTACCTCCGATTGATTGACCATAACTCACTCAATTTTACTCGTAATTCATTGAAATCAGTTTCATTTCGAATGAATCGAAGTGTAGTTTAAAACGAAAGAAACAGAGATGAAAAACTCCAAGTATTTTGAGAGTTATGATGGAAATAGTTAGACTCGCGCTTTGGTTTTGTAATTTACTGACATACGTCCGATTGATTGATCATAACTCACTCAATTGAACTCGTAATTCATTGAAATGAGTTTCATTTCGAAGAAATCGAAGTGTAGTTTAAAACGAAAGAAACGGAGATGAAAAACTCCAAGTATTTTGAGAGTTATGATGGGAATAGTTAGACTCGCGCTTTGGTTTAGCAATTTACTGACCAACCTCCGATTGATTGACCATAACTCACTCAGGTCAACTTGTAATTCATTGAAATTAGCTCCATTTCGAAGGAATCGAAGTGTAGTTTAAAACGAACGAAACGGAGATGAAAAACTACAAGTATTTTGAGAGTTATGATGAAAATAGTTAGACTCGCGCTTTGGTTTAGCAATTTACTGACCTAACTCCGATTGATTTACTATAACTCACTAAATTTAACTCGTAATTCATTGAAATTAGTTTCATTTCGAAGGAATCAAAGTTTAGTTTAAAACGAAAGAAACGGAGATGAAAAACATCAAGTATTTTAAGAGTTATGATGAAAATAATTAGACTCGCGCTTTGGTTTAGGTATTTACTGACCTACCTCCGATTGATTGACCATAACTCACTCAATTTTACTCGTAATTCATTGAAATTAGTTCCATTTCGAATGAATCGAAGTGTAGTTTAAAACGAAAGAAACAGAGATGAAAAACTCCAAGTATTTTGAGAGTTATGATGGAAATAGTTAGACTCGCGCTTTGGTTTAGCAATTTACTGACCTACCTCCGATTGATTGACCATAACTCACTCAATTGAACTCGTAATTCATTGAAATGAGTTTCATTTCGAAGAAATCGAAGTGTAGTTTAAAACGAAAGAAACGGAGATGAAAAACTCCAAGTATTTTGAGAGTTATGATGGAAATAGTTAGACTCGCGCTTTGGTTTAGCAATTTACTGACCTACCTCCGATTGATTGACCATAACTCACTAAATTTTACTCGTAATTCATTGAAATTAGTTCCATTTTGAATGAATCGAAGTGTAGTTTAAAACGAAAGAAACAGAGATGAAAAACTCCAAGTATTTTGAGAGTTATGATGGAAATAGTTAGACTCGCGCTTTGGTTTAGCAATTTACTGACATACCTCCGATTGATTGACCATAACTCACTCAATTTTACTCCTAATTCATTGAAATTAGTTCCATTTCGAATGAATCGAAGTGTAGTTTAAAATGAAAGAAACGGAGATGAAAAACTTCAAGTATTTTGAGAGTTATGACGAAAATAGTTAGACTCGCGCTTTGGTTTAGCAATTTACTGACCTACCTCCGATTGATTGACCATAACTCACTCAATTTTACTCGTAATTCATTGAAATTAGTTCCATTTCGAAGGAATCGAAGTTTAGTTGAAAACGAAAGAAACGGAGATGAAAAACAACAAGTATTTTGAGACTTATGATGGAGCTTGTTAGACTCGCGCTTTGGTTTAGCAATTTACTCACTTACCTCCGATTGATTGACCATAACTCACTCAATTTAACTCGTAATTCATTGAAATTAGTTTCATTTCGAGAAATCTAAGTGTAGTTTAAAACGAAAGAAACGAAGATGAAAAACTTCAAGTATTTTGAGAGTTTTGATGGAAATAGTTAGACTCGCGCTTTGATTTAGCAATTTACTGACCTACCTCCGATTGATTGACCATAACTCACTCAATTTAACTCGTAATTCATTGAAATCAGTTTCATTTCGAAGGAATCGAAGTGTAGTTTAAAACGAAAGAAACGAAGATGAAAAACTCCAAGTATTTTGAGAGTTATGATGGAAATAGTTAGACTCGGGCTTTGGTTTAGCAATTTACTGACCTACCTCCGATTGATTGACCATAACTCACTCAATTTAACTCGTAATTCATTGAAATCAGTTTCATTTCGAAGGAATCGAAGTGTAGTTTAAAACGAAAGAAACGAAGATGAAAAACTCCAAGTATTTTGAGAGTTATGATGGAAATAGTTAGACTCGCGCTTTGTTTAGCAATTTACTGACCTACCTCCGATTGATTGACCATAACTCACTCAATTGAACTCGTAATTCATTGAAATTAGTTTCATTTCGAAGGAATCGAAGTGTAGTTTAAAACGAAAGAAACGGAGATGAAAAACTCCAAGTATTTTTAGAGTTAGGATGGAAATAGTTAGACTCGCGCTTTGGTTTAGCAATTTACTGACGTACTTCCGATTGATTGACCATAACTCACTCAATTTAACTCGTAATTCATTGAAATTAGTTTTATTTCGAAGGAATCGAAGTGTAGTTTAAAACGAAAGAAACGGAGATGAAAATTTCCAAGTATTTTGAGAGTTATGATGGAAATAGTTAGACTCGCGCTTTGGTTTAGCAATTTACTGACCTACCTCCGATTGATTGACCATAACTCACTCAATTTAACTCGTAATTCATTAAAATCAGTTTCATTTCGAAGGAATCGAAGTGTAGTTTAAAACGAAAGAAACGAAGATGAAAAACTCCAAGTATTTTGAGAGTTATGATGGAAATAGTTAGACTCGCGCTTTGGTTTAGCAATTTACTGACCTACCTCCGATTGATTGACCATAACTCACTCAATTTTACTCGTAATTCATTGAAATTAGTTCCATTTCGAAGGAATCGAAGTTTAGTTGAAAACAATAGAAACGGAGATGAAAAACAACAAGTATTTTGAGACTTATGATGGAGCTTGTTAGACTCGCGCTTTGATTTAGCAATTTACTCACTTACCTCCGATTGATTGACCATAACTCACTCAATTTAACTCGTAATTCATTGAAATTAGTTTCATTTTGAAGGAATCTAAGTGTAGTTTAAAACGAAAGAAACGAAGATGAAAAACTCCAAGTATTTTGAGAGTTTTGATGGAAATAGTTAGACTCGCGCTTTGGTTTAGCAATTTACTGACCTACCTCCGATTGATTGACCATAACTCACTCAATTTAACTCGTAATTCATTAAAATCAGTTTCATTTCGAAGGAATCGAAGTGTAGTTTAAAACGAAAGAAACGAAGATGAAAAACTCCAAGTATTTTGAGAGTTATGATGGAAATAGTTAGACTCGCGCTTTGGTTTAGCAATTTACTGACCTACCTCCGATTGATTGACCATAACTCACTCAATTTTACTCGTAATTCATTGAAATTAGTTCCATTTCGAAGGAATCGAAGTTTAGTTGAAAACAATAGAAACGGAGATGAAAAACAACAAGTATTTTGAGACTTATGATGGAGCTTGTTAGACTCGCGCTTTGATTTAGCAATTTACTCACTTACCTCCGATTGATTGACCATAACTCACTCAATTTAACTCGTAATTCATTGAAATTAGTTTCATTTTGAAGGAATCTAAGTGTAGTTTAAAACGAAAGAAACGAAGATGAAAAACTCCAAGTATTTTGAGAGTTTTGATGGAAATAGTTAGACGCGCGCTTTGGTTTAGCAATTTACTGACCTACCTCCGATTGATTGACCATAACTCAATCAATTTAACTCGTAATTCAATGAAATCAGTTTCATTTCGAAGGAATTGAAGTGTAGTTTAAAACGAAAGAAACGAAGATGAAAAAATCCAAGTATTTTGAGTGTTATGATTGAAATAGTTAGACTCGCGCTTTGGTTTAGCAATTTACTGACCTACCTCCGATTGATTGACCATAACTCACTCAATTTTACTCGTAATTCATTGAAATTAGTTCCATTTCGAATGAATCGAAGTGTAGTTTAAAATGAAAGAAACAGAGATGAAAAACTCCAAGTATTTTGAGAGTTATGATGGAAATAGTTAGACTCGCGCTTTGGTTTAGCAATTTATTGACATACTTCCGATTGATTGACCATAACTAACTCAATTTAACTTGTAATTCATTGAAATTAGTTCCATTTCGAAGGAATCGAAGTGTAGTTTAAAACGAAAGAAACGGAGATGAAAATTTCTAAGTATTTTGAGAGTTATGATGAAAATAGTTAGACTCACGCTTTGGTTTAGCAATTTACTGACCTACCTCCGATTGATTGACCATAACTCACCCAATTTAACTCGTAATTTATTGAAATTAGTTTCATTTCGAAGGAATCGAAGTGTCGTTTCAAACGAAAGAAACGGAGATGAAAAACTCCAAGTATTTTGAGAGTTATGATGGAAATAGTTAGACTCGCGCTTTGGTTTAGCAATTTAGTGACATACCTCCGATTGATTGACCATAACTCACTCAATTTAACTCGTAATTCATTGAAATTAGTTTCATTTCGAAGGAATCAAAGTGTAGTTGAAAACGAAAGAAACGGAGATGAAAAACTCCAAGTATTTTGAGAGTTATAATGGAAATAGTTAGACTCGCGCTTTGGTTTAGCAATTTACTGACATACCTACGATTGATTGACCATAACTCACTCAATTTTACTTGTAATTCATTGAAATTAGTTCCATTTCGAAGGAATCGAAGTGTAGTTTAAAATGAAAGAAACGGAGATGAAAAACTTCAAGTATTGAGAGTTATGACGAAAATAGTTAGACTCGCGCTTTGGTTTAGCAATTTACTGACCTACCTCCGATTGATTGACAATAACTCACTCAATTTTACTCGTAATTCATTGAAATTTGTTCCATTTCGAAGGAATCGAAGTTTAGTTGAAAACGAAAGAAACGGAGATGAAAAACAACAAGTATTTTGAGACTTATGATGGCGCTTGTTAGACTCGCGCTTTGGTTTAGTAATTTACTCACTTACCTCCGATTGATTGACCATAACTCACTCAATTTAACTCGTAATTCATTGAAATTAGTTTCATTTCGAAGGAATCTAAGTGTAGTTTAAAACGAAAGAAACGAAGATGAAAAACTCCAAGTATTTTGAGAGTTTTGATGGAAATAGTTAGACTCGCGCTTTGGTTTAGCAATTTACTGACCTACCTCCGATTGATTGACCATAACTCACTCAATTTAACTCGTAATTCATTGAAATCAGTTTCATTTCGAAGGAATCGAAGTGTAGTTTAAAACGAAAGAAACGAAGATGAAAAACTCCAAGTATTTTGAGAGTTATGATGGAAATAGTTAGACTCGCGCTTTCTTTAGCAATTTACTGACCTACCTCCGATTGATTGACCATAACTCACTCAATTGAACTCGTAATTCATTGAAATTAGTTTCATTTCGAAGGAATCGAAGTGTAGTTTAAAACGAAAGAAACGGAGATGAAAAACTCCATGTATTTTGAGAGTTACGATGGAAATAGTTAGACTCGCGCTTTGGTTTAGCAATTTACTGACCTACCTCCGATTGATTGACAATAACTCACTCAATTTAACTCGTAATTCATTGAAATCAGTTTCATTTCGAAGGAATCGAAGTGTAGTTTAAAACGAAAGAAACGAAGATGAAAAACTCCAAGTATTTTGAGAGTTATGATGGAAATAGTTAGACTCGCGCTTTGGTTTAGCAATTTACTGACCTACCTCCGATTGATTGACCATAACTCACTCAATTTAACTCGTAATTCATTAAAATCAGTTTCATTTCGAAGGAATCGAAGTGTAGTTTAAAACGAAAGAAACGAAGATGAAAAACTGCAAGTATTTTGAAAGTTATGATGGAAATAGTTAGACTCGCGCTTTGGTTTAGAAATTTACTGACCTACCTCCGATTGATTGACCATAACTCACTCAAGTCAACTCGTAATTCATTGAAATTAGCTCCATTTCGAAGGAATCGAAGTGTAGTTTAAAACGAACGAAACGGAGATGAAAAACTAAAAGTATTTTGAGAGTTATGATGGAAGTGGTTAGTCTCGCGCTTTGGTTTAGCAATTTACCGACCTACCTTCGATTGATTGTCCATAACTCAGTTAATTCGACTCGTAATTCATTGACATTAGTTCAATTTCGAAGGAATCCAAGTGTAGTTTAAAACGAAAGAAACGGAGATGAAAAACTCCAAGTATTTTGAGAGTTATGATGGAAATAGTTAGACTCGCGCTTTGGTTTAGCAATTTACTGACCTACCTCCGATTGATTGACCATAACTCACTCAATTTTACTCGTAATTCATTGAAATTAGTTCCATTTCGAATGAATCGAAGTGTAGTTTAAAACGAAAGAAACAGAGATGAAAAACTCCAAGTATTTTGAGAGTTATGATGGAAATAGTTAGACTCGCGCTTTGGTTTAGCAATTTACTGACCTACCTTCGTTTGATTGACCATAACTCACTCAGGTCAACTCGTAATTCATTGAAATTAGCTCCATTTCGAAGAAATCGAAGTGTAGTTTAAAACGAACGAAACGGAGATGAAAAACTACAAGTATTTTGAGAGTTATGATGGAAGTGGTTAGTCTCGCGCTTTGGTTTAGCAATTTACCGACCTACCTTCGATTGATTGTCCATAACTCAGTTAATTCGACTCGTAATTCATTGACATTAGTTCAATTTCGAAGGAATCGAAGTGTAGTTTAAAACGAAAGAAACGGAGATGAAAAACTCCAAGTATTTTGAGAGTTATGATGGAAATAGTTAGACTCGCGCTTTGGTTTAGCAATTTACTGACCTACCTCCGATTGATTGACCATAACTCACTCAATTTTACTCGTAATTCATTGAAATTAGTTTAATTTCGAATGAATCGAAGTATAGTTTAAAACGAAAGAAACAGAGATGAAAAACTCCAAGTATTTTGAGAGTTATGATGAAAATAGTTAGACTCACGCTTTGGTTTAGCAATTTACTGACCTACCTCGGATTGATTGACCATAACTCACCCAATTTAACTCGTAATTTATTGAAATTAGTTTCATTTCGAAGGAATCGAAGTGTCGTTTCAAACGAAAGAAACGGAGATGAAAAACTCCAAGTATTTTGAGAGTTATGACGAAAATAGTTAGACTCGCGCTTTGGTTTAGCAATTTACTGACCTACCTCCGATTGATTGACCATAACTCACTCAATTTTACTCGTAATTCATTGAAATTAGTTACATTTCGAAAGAATCGAAGTTTAGTTGAAAACAATAGAAACGGAGATGAAAAACAACAAGTATTTTGAGACTTATGATGGAGCTTGTTAGACTCGCGCTTTGATTTAGCAATTTACTCACTTACCTCCGATTGATTGACCATAACTCACTCAATTTAACTCGTAATTCATTGAAATTAGTTTCATTTTGAAGGAATCTAAGTGTAGTTTAAAACGAAAGAAACGAAGATGAAAAACTCCAAGTATTTTGAGAGTTTTGACTGAAATAGTTAGACTCGCGCTTTGGTTTAGCAATTTACTGATTTACCTCCGATTGATTGACCATAACTCAATCAATTTAACTCGTAATTCATTGAAATCAGTTTCATTTCGAAGGAATTGAAGTGTAGTTTAAAACGAAAGAAACGAAGATGAAAAAATCCAAGTATTTTGAGAGTTATGATTGAAATAGTTAGACTCGCGCTTTGGTTTACCAATTTACTGACCTACCTCCGATTGATTGACCATAACTCACTCAATTTTACTCGTAATTCATTGAAATTAGTTCCATTTCGAATGAATCGAAGTGTAGTTTAAAATGAAAGAAACAGAGATGAAAAACTCCAAGTATTTTGAGAGTTATGATGGAAATAGTTAGACTCGCGCTTTGGTTTAGCAATTTACTGACATACTTCCGATTGATTGACCATAACTAACTCAATTTAACTTGTAATTCATTGAAATTAGTTCCATTTCGAAGGAATCGAAGTGTAGTTTAAAACGAAAGAAACGGAGATGAAAATTTCTAAGTATTTTGAGAGTTATGATGAAAATAGTTAGACTCACGCTTTGGTTTAGCAATTTACTGACCTACCTCCGATTGATTGACCATAACTCACCCAATTTAACTCGTAATTTATTGAAATTAGTTTCATTTCGAAGGAATCGAAGTGTCGTTTCAAACGAAAGAAACGGAGATGAAAAACTCCAAGTATTTTGAGAGTTATGATGGAAATAGTTAGACTCGCGCTTTGGTTTAGCAATTTAGTGACATACCTCCGATTGATTGACCATAACTCACTCAATTTAACTCGTAATTCATTGAAATTAGTTTCATTTCGAAGGAATCAAAGTGTAGTTGAAAACGAAAGAAACGGAGATGAAAAACTCCAAGTATTTTGAGAGTTATAATGGAAATAGTTAGACTCGCGCTTTGGTTTAGCAATTTACTGACATACCTACGATTGATTGACCATAACTCACTCAATTTTACTTGTAATTCATTGAAATTAGTTCCATTTCGAAGGAATCGAAGTGTAGTTTAAAACGAAAGAAACGGAGATGAAAAACTTCAAGTATTGAGAGTTATGACGAAAATAGTTAGACTCGCGCTTTGGTTTAGCAATTTACTGACCTACCTCCGATTGATTGACCATAACTCACTCAATTTTACTCGTAATTCATTGAAATTTGTTCCATTTCGAAGGAATCGAAGTTTACTTGAAAACGAAAGAAACGGAGATGAAAAACAACAAGTATTTTGAGACTTATGATGGCGCTTGTTAGACTCGCGCTTTGGTTTAGCAATTTACTCACTTACCTCCGATTGATTGACCATAACTCACTCAATTTAACTCGTAATTCATTGAAATTAGTTTCATTTCGAAGGAATCTAAGTGTAGTTTAAAACGAAAGAAACGAAGATGAAAAACTCCAAGTATTTTGAGAGTTTTGATGGAAATAGTTAGACTCGCGCTTTGGTTTAGCAATTTACTGACCTACCTCCGATTGATTGACCATAACTCACTCAATTTAACTCGTAATTCATTGAAATCAGTTTCATTTCGAAGGAATCGAAGTGTAGTTTAAAACGAAAGAAACGAAGATGAAAAACTCCAAGTATTTTGAGAGTTATGATGGAAATAGTTAGACTCGCGCTTTGTTTAGCAATTTACTGACCTACCTCCGATTGATTGACCATAACTCACTCAATTGAACTCGTAATTCATTGAAATTAGTTTCATTTCGAAGGAATCGAAGTGTAGTTTAAAACGAAAGAAACGGAGATGAAAAACTCCAAGTATTTTGAGAGTTACGATGGAAATAGTTAGACTCGCGCTTTGGTTTAGCAATTTACTGACCTACCTCCGATTGATTGACAATAACTCACTCAATTTAACTCGTAATTCATTGAAATCAGTTTCATTTCGAAGGAATCGAAGTGTAGTTTAAAACGAAAGAAACGAAGATGAAAAACTCTAAGTATTTTGAGAGTTATGATGGAAATAGTTAGACTCGCGCTTTGGTTTAGCAATTTACTGACCTACCTCCGATTGATTGACCATAACTCACTCAATTTAACTCGTAATTCATTAAAATCAGTTTCATTTCGAAGGAATCGAAGTGTAGTTTAAAACGAAAGAAACGAAGATGAAAAACTCCAAGTATTTTGAGAGTTATGATGGAAATAGTTAGACACGTGCTTTGGTTTAGCAATTTACTGACCTACCTTCGATTGATTGACCATAACTCACTCAAGTCAACTCGTAATTCATTGAAATTGGCTCTATTTCGAAGGAATCGAAGTTTAGTTTAAAACGAACGAAACGGAGATGAAAAACTAAAAGTATTTTGAGAGTTATGATGGAAGTGGTTAGTCTCGCGCTTTGGTTTAGCAATTTACCGACCTACCTTCGATTGATTGTCCATAACTCAGTTAATTCGACTCGTAATTCATTGACATTAGTTCAATTTCGAAGGAATCGAAGTGTAGTTTAAAACGAAAGAAACGGAGATGAAAAACTCCAAGTATTTTGAGAGTTTTGATGGAAATAGTTAGACTCGCGCTTTGGTTTAGCAATTTACTGACCTACCTCCGATTGATTGACCATAACTCACTCAATTTAACTCGTAATTCATTGAAATCAGTTTCATTTCGAAGGAATCGAAGTTTAGTTGAAAACGAAAGAAACGGAGATGAAAAACAACAAGTATTTTGAGACTTATGATGGAGCTTGTTAGACTCGCGCTTTGGTTTAGCAATTTACTCAATTACCTACGATTGATTGACCATAACTCACTCAATTTAACTCGTAATTCATTGAAATTAGTTTCATTTCGAGAAATCTAAGTGTAGTTTAAAACGAAAGAAACGAAGATGAAAAACTCCAAGTATTTTGAGAGTTTTGATGGAAATAGTTAGACTCGCGCTTTGATTTAGCAATTTACTGACCTACCTCCGATTGATTGACCATAACTCACTCAATTTAACTCGTAATTCATTGAAATCAGTTTCATTTCGAAGGAATCGAAGTGTAGTTTAAAACGAAAGAAACGAAGATGAAAAACTCCAAGTATTTTGAGAGTTATGATGGAAATAGTTAGACTCGGGCTTTGGTTTAGCAATTTACTGACCTACCTCCGATTGATTGACCATAACTCACTCAATTTAACTCGTAATTCATTGAAATCAGTTTCATTTCGAAGGAATCGAAGTGTAGTTTAAAACGAAAGAAACGAAGATGAAAAACTCCAAGTATTTTGAGAGTTATGATGGAAATAGTTAGACTCGCGCTTTGTTTAGCAATTTACTGACCTACCTCCGATTGATTGACCATAACTCACTCAATTGAACTCGTAATTCATTGAAATTAGTTTCATTTCGAAGGAATCGAAGTGTAGTTTAAAACGAAAGAAACGAAGATGAAAAACTCCAAGTATTTTGAGAGTTAGGATGGAAATAGTTAGACTCGCGCTTTGGTTTAGCAATTTACTGACGTACTTCCGATTGATTGACCATAACTCACTCAATTTAACTCGTAATTCATTGAAATTAGTTTTATTTCGAAGGAATCGAAGTGTAGTTTAAAACGAAAGAAACGGAGATGAAAATTTCCAAGTATTTTGAGAGTTATGATGGAAATAGTTAGACTCGCGCTTTGGTTTAGCAATTTACTGACTTACCTCCGATTGATTGACCATAACTCACTCAATTTAACTCGTAATTCATTAAAATCAGTTTCATTTCGAAGGAATCGAAGTGTAGTTTAAAACGAAAGAAACGAAGATGAAAAACTCCAAGTATTTTGAGAGTTATGATGGAAATAGTTAGACTCGCGCTTTGGTTTAGCAATTTACTGACCTACCTCCGATTGATTGACCATAACTCACTCAATTTTACTCGTAATTCATTGAAATTAGTTCCATTTCGAAGGAATCGAAGTTTAGTTGAAACAATAGAAACGGAGATGAAAAACAACAAGTATTTTGAGACTTATGATGGAGCTTGTTAGACTCGCGCTTTGATTTAGCAATTTACTCACTTACCTCCGATTGATTGACCATAACTCACTCAATTTAACTCGTAATTCATTGAAATTAGTTTCATTTTGAAGGAATCTAAGTGTAGTTTAAAACGAAAGAAACGGAGATGAAAAACTCCAAGTATTTTGAGAGTTTTGATGGAAATAGTTAGACGCGCGCTTTGGTTTAGCAATTTACTGACCTACCTCCGATTGATTGACCATAACTCAATCAATTTAACTCGTAATTCAATGAAATCAGTTTCATTTCGAAGGAATTGAAGTGTAGTTTAAAACGAAAGAAACGAAGATGAAAAAATCCAAGTATTTTGAGTGTTATGATTGAAATAGTTAGACTCGCGCTTTGGTTTAGCAATTTACTGACCTACCTCCGATTGATTGACCATAACTCACTCAATTTTACTCGTAATTCATTGAAATTAGTTCCATTTCGAATGAATCGAAGTGTAGTTTAAAATGAAAGAAACAGAGATGAAAAACTCCAAGTATTTTGAGAGTTATGATGGAAATAGTTAGACTCGCGCTTTGGTTTAGCAATTTATTGACATACTTCCGATTGATTGACCATAACTAACTCAATTTAACTTGTAATTCATTGAAATTAGTTCCATTTCGAAGGAATCGAAGTGTAGTTTAAAACGAAAGAAACGGAGATGAAAATTTCTAAGTATTTTGAGAGTTATGATGAAAATAGTTAGACTCACGCTTTGGTTTAGCAATTTACTGACCTACCTCCGATTGATTGACCATAACTCACCCAATTTAACTCGTAATTTATTGAAATTAGTTTCATTTCGAAGGAATCGAAGTGTCGTTTCAAACGAAAGAAACGGAGATGAAAAACTCCAAGTATTTTGAGAGTTATGATGGAAATAGTTAGACTCGCGCTTTGGTTTAGCAATTTAGTGACATACCTCCGATTGATTGACCATAACTCACTCAATTTAACTCGTAATTCATTGAAATTAGTTTCATTTCGAAGGAATCAAAGTGTAGTTGAAAACGAAAGAAACGGAGATGAAAAACTCCAAGTATTTTGAGAGTTATAATGGAAATAGTTAGACTCGCGCTTTGGTTTAGCAATTTACTGACATACCTACGATTGATTGACCATAACTCACTCAATTTTACTTGTAATTCATTGAAATTAGTTCCATTTCGAAGGAATCGAAGTGTAGTTTAAAATGAAAGAAACGGAGATGAAAAACTTCAAGTATTGAGAGTTATGACGAAAATAGTTAGACTCGCGCTTTGGTTTAGCAATTTACTGACCTACCTCCGATTGATTGACAATAACTCACTCAATTTTACTCGTAATTCATTGAAATTTGTTCCATTTCGAAGGAATCGAAGTTTAGTTGAAAACGAAAGAAACGGAGATGAAAAACAACAAGTATTTTGAGACTTATGATGGCGCTTGTTAGACTCGCGCTTTGGTTTAGCAATTTACTCACTTACCTCCGATTGATTGACCATAACTCACTCAATTTAACTCGTAATTCATTGAAATTAGTTTCATTTCGAAGGAATCTAAGTGTAGTTTAAAACGAAAGAAACGAAGATGAAAAACTCCAAGTATTTTGAGAGTTTTGATGGAAATAGTTAGACTCGCGCTTTGGTTTAGCAATTTACTGACCTACCTCCGATTGATTGACCATAACTCACTCAATTTAACTCGTAATTCATTGAAATCAGTTTCATTTCGAAGGAATCGAAGTGTAGTTTAAAACGAAAGAAACGAAGATGAAAAACTCCAAGTATTTTGAGAGTTATGATGGAAATAGTTAGACTCGCGCTTTCTTTAGCAATTTACTGACCTACCTCCGATTGATTGACCATAACTCACTCAATTAAACTCGTAATTCATTGAAATTAGTTTCATTTCGAAGGAATCGAAGTGTAGTTTAAAACGAAAGAAACGGAGATGAAAAACTCCATGTATTTTGAGAGTTACGATGGAAATAGTTAGACTCGCGCTTTGGTTTAGCAATTTACTGACCTACCTCCGATTGATTGACAATAACTCACTCAATTTAACTCGTAATTCATTGAAATCAGTTTCATTTCGAAGGAATCGAAGTGTAGTTTAAAACGAAAGAAACGAAGATGAAAAACTCCAAGTATTTTGAGAGTTATGATGGAAATAGTTAGACTCGCGCTTTGGTTTAGCAATTTACTGACCTACCTCCGATTGATTGACCATAACTCACTCAATTTAACTCGTAATTCATTAAAATCAGTTTCATTTCGAAGGAATCGAAGTGTAGTTTAAAACGAAAGAAACGAAGATGAAAAACTGCAAGTATTTTGAAAGTTATGATGGAAATAGTTAGACTCGCGCTTTGGTTTAGCAATTTACTGGCCTACCTCCGATTGATTGACCATAACTCACTCAAGTCAACTCGTAATTCATTGAAATTAGCTCCATTTCGAAGGAATCGAAGTGTAGTTTAAAACGAACGAAACGGAGATGAAAAACTAAAAGTATTTTGAGAGTTATGATGGAAGTGGTTAGTCTCGCGCTTTGGTTTAGCAATTTACCGACCTACCTTCGATTGATTGTCCATAACTCAGTTAATTCGACTCGTAATTCATTGACATTAGTTCAATTTCGAAGGAATCCAAGTGTAGTTTAAAACGAAAGAAACGGAGATGAAAAACTCCAAGTATTTTGAGAGTTATGATGGAAATAGTTAGACTCGCGCTTTGGTTTAGCAATTTACTGACCTACCTCCGATTGATTGACCATAACTCACTCAATTTTACTCGTAATTCATTGAAATTAGTTCCATTTCGAATGAATCGAAGTGTAGTTTAAAACGAAAGAAACAGAGATGAAAAACTTCAAGTATTTTGAGAGTTATGATGGAAATAGTTAGACTCGCGCTTTGGTTTAGCAATTTACTGACCTACCTTCGTTTGATTGACCATAACTCACTCAGGTCAACTCGTAATTCATTGAAATTAGCTCCATTTCGAAGAAATCGAAGTGTAGTTTAAAACGAACGAAACGGAGATGAAAAACTACAAGTATTTTGAGAGTTATGATGGAAGTGGTTAGTCTCGCGCTTTGGTTTAGCAATTTACCGACCTACCTTCGATTGATTGTCCATAACTCAGTTAATTCGACTCGTAATTCATTGACATTAGTTCAATTTCGAAGGAATCGAAGTGTAGTTTAAAACGAAAGAAACGAAGATGAAAAACTCCAAGTATTTTGAGAGTTATGATGGAAATAGTTAGACTCGCGCTTTGGTTTAGCAATTTACTGACCTACCTCCGATTGATTGACCATAACTCACTCAATTTTACTCGTAATTCATTGAAATTAGTTTAATTTCGAATGAATCGAAGTATAGTTTAAAACGAAAGAAACAGAGATGAAAAACTCCAAGTATTTTGAGAGTTATGATGAAAATAGTTAGACTCACGCTTTGGTTTAGCAATTTACTGACCTACCTCGGATTGATTGACCATAACTCACCCAATTTAACTCGTAATTTATTGAAATTAGTTTCATTTCGAAGGAATCGAAGTGTCGTTTCAAACGAAAGAAACGGAGATGAAAAACTCCAAGTATTTTGAGAGTTATGACGAAAATAGTTAGAGTCGCGCTTTGGTTTAGCAATTTACTGACCTACCTCCGATTGATTGACCATAACTCACTCAATTTTACTCGTAATTCATTGAAATTAGTTACATTTCGAAAGAATCGAAGTTTAGTTGAAAACAATAGAAACGGAGATGAAAAACAACAAGTATTTTGAGACTTATGATGGAGCTTGTTAGACTCGCGCTTTGATTTAGCAATTTACTCACTTACCTCCGATTGATTGACCATAACTCACTCAATTTAACTCGTAATTCATTGAAATTAGTTTCATTTTGAAGGAATCTAAGTGTAGTTTAAAACGAAAGAAACGAAGATGAAAAACTCCAAGTATTTTGAGAGTTTTGATTGAAATAGTTAGACTCGCGCTTTGGTTTAGCAATTTACTGACCTACCTCCGATTGATTGACCATAACTCAATCAATTTAACTCGTAATTCATTGAAATCAGTTTCATTTCGAAGGAATTGAAGTGTAGTTTAAAACGAAAGAAACGAAGATGAAAAAATCCAAGTATTTTGAGAGTTATGATTGAAATAGTTAGACTCGCGCTTTGGTTTACCAATTTACTGACCTACCTCCGATTGATTGACCATAACTCACTCAATTTTACTCGTAATTCATTGAAATTAGTTCCATTTCGAATGAATCGAAGTGTAGTTTAAAATGAAAGAAAC
Organism: Tasmannia lanceolata; assembly: GCF_043159265.1. Taxonomy (NCBI): domain Eukaryota; kingdom Viridiplantae; phylum Streptophyta; class Magnoliopsida; order Canellales; family Winteraceae; genus Tasmannia; species Tasmannia lanceolata. Next base: position 2,119,509 of record NW_027518678.1, read on the forward strand.
AGAGATGAAAAACTCCAAGTATTTTGAGAGTTATGATGGAAATAGTTAGACTCGCGCTTTGGTTTAGCAATTTACTGACATACTTCCGATTGATTGACCATAACTAACTCAATTTAACTTGTAATTCATTGAAATTAGTTCCATTTCGAAGGAATCGAAGTGTAGTTTAAAACGAAAGAAACGGAGATGAAAATTTCTAAGTATTTTGAGAGTTATGATGAAAATAGTTAGACTCACGCTTTGGTTTAGCAATTTACTGACCTACCTCCGATTGATTGACCATAACTCACCCAATTTAACTCGTAATTTATTGAAATTAGTTTCATTTCGAAGGAATCGAAGTGTCGTTTCAAACGAAAGAAACGGAGATGAAAAACTCCAAGTATTTTGAGAGTTATGATGGAAATAGTTAGACTCGCGCTTTGGTTTAGCAATTTAGTGACATACCTCCGATTGATTGACCATAACTCACTCAATTTAACTCGTAATTCATTGAAATTAGTTTCATTTCGAAGGAATCAAAGTGTAGTTGAAAACGAAAGAAACGGAGATGAAAAACTCCAAGTATTTTGAGAGTTATAATGGAAATAGTTAGACTCGCGCTTTGGTTTAGCAATTTACTGACATACCTACGATTGATTGACCATAACTCACTCAATTTTACTTGTAATTCATTGAAATTAGTTCCATTTCGAAGGAATCGAAGTGTAGTTTAAAACGAAAGAAACGGAGATGAAAAACTTCAAGTATTGAGAGTTATGACGAAAATAGTTAGACTCGCGCTTTGGTTTAGCAATTTACTGACCTACCTCCGATTGATTGACCATAACTCACTCAATTTTACTCGTAATTCATTGAAATTTGTTCCATTTCGAAGGAATCGAAGTTTACTTGAAAACGAAAGAAACGGAGATGAAAAACAACAAGTATTTTGAGACTTATGATGGCGCTTGTTAGACTCGCGCTTTGGTTTAGCAATTTACTCACTTACCTCCGATTGATTGACCATAACTCACTCAATTTAACTCGTAATTCATTGAAATTAGTTTCATTTCGAAGGAATCTAAGTGTAGTTTAAAACGAAAGAAACGAAGATGAAAAACTCCAAGTATTTTGAGAGTTTTGATGGAAATAGTTAGACTCGCGCTTTGGTTTAGCAATTTACTGACCTACCTCCGATTGATTGACCATAACTCACTCAATTTAACTCGTAATTCATTGAAATCAGTTTCATTTCGAAGGAATCGAAGTGTAGTTTAAAACGAAAGAAACGAAGATGAAAAACTCCAAGTATTTTGAGAGTTATGATGGAAATAGTTAGACTCGCGCTTTGTTTAGCAATTTACTGACCTACCTCCGATTGATTGACCATAACTCACTCAATTGAACTCGTAATTCATTGAAATTAGTTTCATTTCGAAGGAATCGAAGTGTAGTTTAAAACGAAAGAAACGGAGATGAAAAACTCCAAGTATTTTGAGAGTTACGATGGAAATAGTTAGACTCGCGCTTTGGTTTAGCAATTTACTGACCTACCTCCGATTGATTGACAATAACTCACTCAATTTAACTCGTAATTCATTGAAATCAGTTTCATTTCGAAGGAATCGAAGTGTAGTTTAAAACGAAAGAAACGAAGATGAAAAACTCTAAGTATTTTGAGAGTTATGATGGAAATAGTTAGACTCGCGCTTTGGTTTAGCAATTTACTGACCTACCTCCGATTGATTGACCATAACTCACCCAATTTAACTCGTAATTTATTGAAATTTGTTCCATTTCGAAGGAATCGAAGTTTACTTGAAAACGAAAGAAACGGAGATGAAAAACAACAAGTATTTTGAGACTTATGATGGCGCTTGTTAGACTCGCGCTTTGGTTTAGCAATTTACTCACTTACCTCCGATTGATTGACCATAACTCACTCAATTTAACTCGTAATTCATTGAAATTAGTTTCATTTCGAAGGAATCTAAGTGTAGTTTAAAACGAAAGAAACGAAGATGAAAAACTCCAAGTATTTTGAGAGTTTTGATGGAAATAGTTAGACTCGCGCTTTGGTTTAGCAATTTACTGACCTACCTCCGATTGATTGACCATAACTCACTCAATTTAACTCGTAATTCATTGAAATCAGTTTCATTTCGAAGGAATCGAAGTGTAGTTTAAAACGAAAGAAACGAAGATGAAAAACTCCAAGTATTTTGAGAGTTATGATGGAAATAGTTAGACTCGCGCTTTGTTTAGCAATTTACTGACCTACCTCCGATTGATTGACCATAACTCACTCAATTGAACTCGTAATTCATTGAAATTAGTTTCATTTCGAAGGAATCGAAGTGTAGTTTAAAACGAAAGAAACGGAGATGAAAAACTCCAAGTATTTTGAGAGTTACGATGGAAATAGTTAGACTCGCGCTTTGGTTTAGCAATTTACTGACCTACCTCCGATTGATTGACAATAACTCACTCAATTTAACTCGTAATTCATTGAAATCAGTTTCATTTCGAAGGAATCGAAGTGTAGTTTAAAACGAAAGAAACGAAGATGAAAAACTCTAAGTATTTTGAGAGTTATGATGGAAATAGTTAGACTCGCGCTTTGGTTTAGCAATTTACTGACCTACCTCCGATTGATTGACCATAACTCACTCAAGTCAACTCGTAATTCATTGAAATTAGCTCCATTTCGAAGGAATCGAAGTGTAGTTTAAAACGAACGAAACGGAGATGAAAAACTAAAAGTATTTTGAGAGTTATGATGGAAGTGGTTAGTCTCGCGCTTTGGTTTAGCAATTTACCGACCTACCTTCGATTGATTGTCCATAACTCAGTTAATTCGACTCGTAATTCATTGACATTAGTTCAATTTCGAAGGAATCCAAGTGTAGTTTAAAACGAAAGAAACGGAGATGAAAAACTCCAAGTATTTTGAGAGTTATGAAGGAAATAGTTAGACTCGCGCTTTGGTTTAGCAATTTACTGACCTACCTCCGATTGATTGACCATAACTCACTCAATTTTACTCGTAATTCATTGAAATTAGTTCCATTTCGAATGAATCGAAGTGTAGTTTAAAACGAAAGAAACAGAGATGAAAAACTCCAAGTATTTTGAGAGTTATGATGGAAATAGTTAGACTCGCGCTTTGGTTTAGCAATTTACTGACCTACCTTCGATTGATTGACCATAACTCACTCAGGTCAACTCGTAATTCATTGAAATTAGCTCCATTTCGAAGAAATCGAAGTGTAGTTTAAAACGAACGAAACGGAGATGAAAAACTACAAGTATTTTGAGAGTTATGATGGAAGTGGTTAGTCTCGCGCTTTGGTTTAGCAATTTACCGACCTACCTTCGATTGATTGTCCATAACTCAGTTAATTCGACTCGTAATTCATTGACATTAGTTCAATTTCGAAGGAATCGAAGTGTAGTTTAAAACGAAAGAAACGGAGATGAAAAACTCCAAGTATTTTGAGAGTTATGATGGAAATAGTTAGACTCGCGCTTTGGTTTAGCAATTTACTGACCTACCTCCGATTGATTGACCATAACTCACTCAATTTTACTCGTAATTCATTGAAATTAGTTTAATTTCGAATGAATCGAAGTATAGTTTAAAACGAAAGAAACAGAGATGAAAAACTCCAAGTATTTTGAGAGTTATGATGAAAATAGTTAGACTCACGCTTTGGTTTAGCAATTTACTGACATACTTCCGATTGATTGACCATAACTAACTCAATTTAACTTGTAATTCATTGAAATTAGTTCCATTTCGAAGGAATCGAAGTGTAGTTTAAAACGAAAGAAACGGAGATGAAAATTTCTAAGTATTTTGGGAGTTATGATGAAAATAGTTAGACTCACGCTTTGGTTTAGCAATTTACTGACCTACCTCCGATTGATTGACCATAACTCACCCAATTTAACTCGTAATTTATTGAAATTAGTTTCATTTCGAAGGAATCGAAGTGTCGTTTCAAACGAAAGAAACGGAGATGAAAAACTCCAAGTATTTTGAGAGTTATGATGGAAATAGTTAGACTCGCGCTTTGGTTTAGCAATTTACTGACCTACCTCCGATTGATTGACCATAACTCACTCAATTTTACTCGTAATTCATTGAAATTTGTTCCATTTCGAAGGAATCGAAGTTTACTTGAAAACGAAAGAAACGGAGATGAAAAACAACAAGTATTTTGAGACTTATGATGGCGCTTGTTAGACTCGCGCTTTGGTTTAGCAATTTACTCACTTACCTCCGATTGATTGACCATAACTCACTCAATTTAACTCGTAATTCATTGAAATTAGTTTCATTTCGAAGGAATCTAAGTGTAGTTTAAAACGAAAGAAACGAAGATGAAAAACTCCAAGTATTTTGAGAGTTTTGATGGAAATAGTTAGACTCGCGCTTTGGTTTAGCAATTTACTGACCTACCTCCGATTGATTGACCATAACTCACTCAATTTAACTCGTAATTCATTGAAATCAGTTTCATTTCGAAGGAATCGAAGTGTAGTTTAAAACGAAAGAAACGAAGATGAAAAACTCCAAGTATTTTGAGAGTTATGATGGAAATAGTTAGACTCGCGCTTTCTTTAGCAATTTACTGACCTACCTCCGATTGATTGACCATAACTCACTCAATTGAACTCGTAATTCATTGAAATTAGTTTCATTTCGAAGGAATCGAAGTGTAGTTTAAAACGAAAGAAACGGAGATGAAAAACTACATGTATTTTGAGAGTTACGATGGAAATAGTTAGACTCGCGCTTTGGTTTAGCAATTTACTGACCTACCTCCGATTGATTTACAATAACTCACTCAATTTAACTCGTAATTCATTGAAATCAGTTTCATTTCGAAGGAATCGAAGTGTAGTTTAAAACGAAAGAAACGAAGATGAAAAACTCCAAGTATTTTGAGAGTTATGATGGAAATAGTTAGACTCGCGCTTTGGTTTAGCAATTTACTGACCTACCTCCGAATGATTGACCATAACTCACTCAATTTAACTCGTAATTCATTAAAATCAGTTTCATTTCGAAGGAATCGAAGTGTATTTTAAAACGAAAGAAAAGAAGATGAAAAACTGCAAGTATTTTGAGAGTTATGATGGAAATAGTTAGACTCGCGCTTTGGTTTAGCAATTTACTGACCTACCTCCGATTGATTGACCATAACTCACTCAAGTCAACTCGTAATTCATTGAAATTAGCTCCATTTCGAAGGAATCGAAGTGTAGTTTAAAACGAACGAAACGGAGATGAAAAACTAAAAGTATTTTGAGAGTTATGATGGAAGTGGTTAGTCTCGCGCTTTGGTTTAGCAATTTACCGACCTACCTTCGATTGATTGTCCATAACTCAGTTAATTCGACTCGTAATTCATTGACATTAGTTCAATTTCGAAGGAATCCAAGTGTAGTTTAAAACGAAAGAAACGGAGATGAAAAACTCCAAGTATTTTGAGAGTTATGATGGAAATAGTTAGACTCGCGCTTTGGTTTAGCAATTTACTGACCTACCTCCGATTGATTGACCATAACTCACTCAATTTTACTCGTAATTCATTGAAATTAGTTTCATTTCGAATGAATCGAAGTGTAGTTTAAAACGAAAGAAACAGAGATGAAAAACTCCAAGTATTTTGAGAGTTATGATGGAAATAGTTAGACTCGCGCTTTGGTTTAGCAATTTACTGACCTACCTTCGATTGATTGACCATAACTCACTCAGGTCAACTCGTAATTCATTGAAATTAGCTCCATTTCGAAGAAATCGAAGTGTAGTTTAAAACGAACGAAACGGAGATGAAAAACTACAAGTATTTTGAGAGTTATGATGGAAGTGGTTAGTCTCGCGCTTTGGTTTAGCAATTTACCGACCTACCTTCGATTGATTGTCCATAACTCAGTTAATTCGACTCGTAATTCATTGACATTAGTTCAATTTCGAAGGAATCGAAGTGTAGTTTAAAACGAAAGAAACGGAGATGAAAAACTCCAAGTATTTTGAGAGTTATGATGGAAATAGTTAGACTCGCGCTTTGGTTTAGCAATTTACTGACCTACCTCCGATTGATTGACCATAACTCACTCAATTTTACTCGTAATTCATTGAAATTAGTTTAATTTCGAATGAATCGAAGTATAGTTTAAAACGAAAGAAACAGAGATGAAAAACTCCAAGTATTTTGAGAGTTATGATGAAAATAGTTAGACTCACGCTTTGGTTTAGCAATTTACTGACCTACCTCGGATTGATTGACCATAACTCACCCAATTTAACTCGTAATTTATTGAAATTAGTTTCATTTCGAAGGAATCGAAGTGTCGTTTCAAACGAAAGAAACGGAGATGAAAAACTACAAGTATTTTGAGAGTTATGACGAAAATAGTTAGAGTCGCGCTTTGGTTTAGCAATTTACTGACCTACCTCCGATTGATTGACCATAACTCACTCAATTTTACTCGTAATTCATTGAAATTAGTTACATTTCGAAGGAATCGAAGTTTAGTTGAAAACAATAGAAACGGAGATGAAAAACAACAAGTATTTTGAGACTTATGATGGAGCTTGTTAGACTCGCGCTTTGATTTAGCAATTTACTCACTTACCTCCGATTGATTGACCATAACTCACTCAATTTAACTCGTAATTCATTGAAATTAGTTTCATTTTGAAGGAATCTAAGTGTAGTTTAAAACGAAAGAAACGAAGATGAAAAACTCCAAGTATTTTGAGAGTTTTGATTGAAATAGTTAGACTCGCGCTTTGGTTTAGCAATTTACTGACCTACCTCCGATTGATTGACCATAACTCAATCAATTTAACTCGTAATTCATTGAAATCAGTTTCATTTCGAAGGAATTGAAGTGTAGTTTAAAACGAAAGAAACGAAGATGAAAAAATCCAAGTATTTTGAGAGTTATGATTGAAATAGTTAGACTCGCGCTTTGGTTTAGCAATTTACTGACCTACCTCCGATTGATTGACCATAACTCACTCAATTTTACTCGTAATTCATTGAAATTAGTTCCATTTCGAATGAATCGAAGTGTAGTTTAAAATGAAAGAAACAGAGATGAAAAACTCCAAGTATTTTGAGAGTTATGATGGAAATAGTTAGACTCGCGCTTTGGTTTAGCAATTTACTGACATACTTCCGATTGATTGACCATAACTAACTCAATTTAACTTGTAATTCATTGAAATTAGTTCCATTTCGAAGGAATCGAAGTGTAGTTTAAAACGAAAGAAACGGAGATGAAAATTTCTAAGTATTTTGGGAGTTATGATGAAAATAGTTAGACTCACGCTTTGGTTTAGCAATTTACTGACCTACCTCCGATTGATTGACCATAACTCACCCAATTTAACTCGTAATTTATTGAAATTAGTTTCATTTCGAAGGAATCGAAGTGTCGTTTCAAACGAAAGAAACGGAGATGAAAAACTCCAAGTATTTTGAGAGTTATGATGGAAATAGTTAGACTCGCGCTTTGGTTTAGCAATTTAGTGACATACCTCCGATTGATTGACCATAACTCACTCAATTTAACTCGTAATTCATTGAAATTAGTTTCATTTCGAAGGAATCAAAGTGTAGTTGAAAACGAAAGAAACGGAGATGAAAAACTCCAAGTATTTTGAGAGTTATAATGGAAATAGTTAGACTCGCGCTTTGGTTTAGCAATTTACTGACATACCTACGATTGATTGACCATAACTCACTCAATTTTACTTGTAATTCATTGAAATTAGTTCCATTTCGAAGGAATCGAAGTGTAGTTTAAAACGAAAGAAACGGAGATGAAAAACTTCAAGTATTGAGAGTTATGACGAAAATAGTTAGACTCGCGCTTTGGTTTAGCAATTTACTGACCTACCTCCGATTGATTGACCATAACTCACTCAATTTTACTCGTAATTCATTGAAATTTGTTCCATTTCGAAGGAATCGAAGTTTACTTGAAAACGAAAGAAACGGAGATGAAAAACAACAAGTATTTTGAGACTTATGATGGCGCTTGTTAGACTCGCGCTTTGGTTTAGCAATTTACTCACTTACCTCCGATTGATTGACCATAACTCACTCAATTTAACTCGTAATTCATTGAAATTAGTTTCATTTCGAAGGAATCTAAGTGTAGTTTAAAACGAAAGAAACGAAGATGAAAAACTCCAAGTATTTTGAGAGTTTTGATGGAAATAGTTAGACTCGCGCTTTGGTTTAGCAATTTACTGACCTACCTCCGATTGATTGACCATAACTCACTCAATTTAACTCGTAATTCATTGAAATCAGTTTCATTTCGAAGGAATCGAAGTGTAGTTTAAAACGAAAGAAACGAAGATGAAAAACTCCAAGTATTTTGAGAGTTATGATGGAAATAGTTAGACTCGCGCTTTGTTTAGCAATTTACTGACCTACCTCCGATTGATTGACCATAACTCACTCAATTGAACTCGTAATTCATTGAAATTAGTTTCATTTCGAAGGAATCGAAGTGTAGTTTAAAACGAAAGAAACGGAGATGAAAAACTCCAAGTATTTTGAGAGTTACGATGGAAATAGTTAGACTCGCGCTTTGGTTTAGCAATTTACTGACCTACCTCCGATTGATTGACAATAACTCACTCAATTTAACTCGTAATTCATTGAAATCAGTTTCATTTCGAAGGAATCGAAGTGTAGTTTAAAACGAAAGAAACGAAGATGAAAAACTCTAAGTATTTTGAGAGTTATGATGGAAATAGTTAGACTCGCGCTTTGGTTTAGCAATTTACTGACCTACCTCCGATTGATTGACCATAACTCACTCAAGTCAACTCGTAATTCATTGAAATTAGCTCCATTTCGAAGGAATCGAAGTGTAGTTTAAAACGAACGAAACGGAGATGAAAAACTAAAAGTATTTTGAGAGTTATGATGGAAGTGGTTAGTCTCGCGCTTTGGTTTAGCAATTTACCGACCTACCTTCGATTGATTGTCCATAACTCAGTTAATTCGACTCGTAATTCATTGACATTAGTTCAATTTCGAAGGAATCCAAGTGTAGTTTAAAACGAAAGAAACGGAGATGAAAAACTCCAAGTATTTTGAGAGTTATGATGGAAATAGTTAGACTCGCGCTTTGGTTTAGCAATTTACTGACCTACCTCCGATTGATTGACCATAACTCACTCAATTTTACTCGTAATTCATTGAAATTAGTTCCATTTCGAATGAATCGAAGTGTAGTTTAAAACGAAAGAAACAGAGATGAAAAACTCCAAGTATTTTGAGAGTTATGATGGAAATAGTTAGACTCGCGCTTTGGTTTAGCAATTTACTGACCTACCTTCGATTGATTGACCATAACTCACTCAGGTCAACTCGTAATTCATTGAAATTAGCTCCATTTCGAAGAAATCGAAGTGTAGTTTAAAACGAACGAAACGGAGATGAAAAACTACAAGTATTTTGAGAGTTATGATGGAAGTGGTTAGTCTCGCGCTTTGGTTTAGCAATTTACCGACCTACCTTCGATTGATTGTCCATAACTCAGTTAATTCGACTCGTAATTCATTGACATTAGTTCAATTTCGAAGGAATCGAAGTGTAGTTTAAAACGAAAGAAACGGAGATGAAAAACTCCAAGTATTTTGAGAGTTATGATGGAAATAGTTAGACTCGCGCTTTGGTTTAGCAATTTACTGACCTACCTCCGATTGATTGACCATAACTCACTCAATTTTACTCGTAATTCATTGAAATTAGTTTAATTTCGAATGAATCGAAGTATAGTTTAAAACGAAAGAAACAGAGATGAAAAACTCCAAGTATTTTGAGAGTTATGATGAAAATAGTTAGACTCACGCTTTGGTTTAGCAATTTACTGACCTACCTCGGATTGATTGACCATAACTCACCCAATTTAACTCGTAATTTATTGAAATTAGTTTCATTTCGAAGGAATCGAAGTGTCGTTTCAAACGAAAGAAACGGAGATGAAAAACTCCAAGTATTTTGAGAGTTATGACGAAAATAGTTAGAGTCGCGCTTTGGTTTAGCAATTTACTGACCTACCTCCGATTGATTGACCATAACTCACTCAATTTTACTCGTAATTCATTGAAATTAGTTACATTTCGAAGGAATCGAAGTTTAGTTGAAAACAATAGAAACGGAGATGAAAAACAACAAGTATTTTGAGACTTATGATGGAGCTTGTTAGACTCGCGCTTTGATTTAGCAATTTACTCACTTACCTCCGATTGATTGACCATAACTCACTCAATTTAACTCGTAATTCATTGAAATTAGTTTCATTTTGAAGGAATCTAAGTGTAGTTTAAAACGAAAGAAACGAAGATGAAAAACTCCAAGTATTTTGAGAGTTTTGATTGAAATAGTTAGACTCGCGCTTTGGTTTAGCAATTTACTGACCTACCTCCGATTGATTGACCATAACTCAATCAATTTAACTCGTAATTCATTGAAATCAGTTTCATTTCGAAGGAATTGAAGTGTAGTTTAAAACGAAAGAAACGAAGATGAAAAAATCCAAGTATTTTGAGAGTTATGATTGAAATAGTTAGACTCGCGCTTTGGTTTAGCAATTTACTGACCTACCTCCGATTGATTGACCATAACTCACTCAATTTTACTCGTAATTCATTGAAATTAGTTCCATTTCGAATGAATCGAAGTGTAGTTTAAAATGAAAGAAACAGAGATGAAAAACTCCAAGTATTTTGAGAGTTATGATGGAAATAGTTAGACTCGCGCTTTGGTTTAGCAATTTACTGACATACTTCCGATTGATTGACCATAACTAACTCAATTTAACTTGTAATTCATTGAAATTAGTTCCATTTCGAAGGAATCGAAGTGTAGTTTAAAACGAAAGAAACGGAGATGAAAATTTCTAAGTATTTTGAGAGTTATGATGAAAATAGTTAGACTCACGCTTTGGTTTAGCAATTTACTGACCTACCTCCGATTGATTGACCATAACTCACCCAATTTAACTCGTAATTTATTGAAATTAGTTTCATTTCGAAGGAATCGAAGTGTCGTTTCAAACGAAAGAAACGGAGATGAAAAACTCCAAGTATTTTGAGAGTTATGATGGAAATAGTTAGACTCGCGCTTTGGTTTAGCAATTTAGTGACATACCTCCGATTGATTGACCATAACTCACTCAATTTAACTCGTAATTCATTGAAATTAGTTTCATTTCGAAGGAATCAAAGTGTAGTTGAAAACGAAAGAAACGGAGATGAAAAACTCCAAGTATTTTGAGAGTTATAATGGAAATAGTTAGACTCGCGCTTTGGTTTAGCAATTTACTGACATACCTACGATTGATTGACCATAACTCACTCAATTTTACTTGTAATTCATTGAAATTAGTTCCATTTCGAAGGAATCGAAGTGTAGTTTAAAACGAAAGAAACGGAGATGAAAAACTTCAAGTATTGAGAGTTATGACGAAAATAGTTAGACTCGCGCTTTGGTTTAGCAATTTACTGACCTACCTCCGATTGATTGACCATAACTCACTCAATTTTACTCGTAATTCATTGAAATTTGTTCCATTTCGAAGGAATCGAAGTTTACTTGAAAACGAAAGAAACGGAGATGAAAAACAACAAGTATTTTGAGACTTATGATGGCGCTTGTTAGACTCGCGCTTTGGTTTAGCAATTTACTCACTTACCTCCGATTGATTGACCATAACTCACTCAATTTAACTCGTAATTCATTGAAATTAGTTTCATTTCGAAGGAATCTAAGTGTAGTTTAAAACGAAAGAAACGAAGATGAAAAACTCCAAGTATTTTGAGAGTTTTGATGGAAATAGTTAGACTCGCGCTTTGGTTTAGCAATTTACTGACCTACCTCCGATTGATTGACCATAACTCACTCAATTTAACTCGTAATTCATTGAAATCAGTTTCATTTCGAAGGAATCGAAGTGTAGTTTAAAACGAAAGAAACGAAGATGAAAAACTCCAAGTATTTTGAGAGTTATGATGGAAATAGTTAGACTCGCGCTTTGTTTAGCAATTTACTGACCTACCTCCGATTGATTGACCATAACTCACTCAATTGAACTCGTAATTCATTGAAATTAGTTTCATTTCGAAGGAATCGAAGTGTAGTTTAAAACGAAAGAAACGGAGATGAAAAACTCCAAGTATTTTGAGAGTTACGATGGAAATAGTTAGACTCGCGCTTTGGTTTAGCAATTTACTGACCTACCTCCGATTGATTGACAATAACTCACTCAATTTAACTCGTAATTCATTGAAATCAGTTTCATTTCGAAGGAATCGAAGTGTAGTTTAAAACGAAAGAAACGAAGATGAAAAACTCTAAGTATTTTGAGAGTTATGATGGAAATAGTTAGACTCGCGCTTTGGTTTAGCAATTTACTGACCTACCTCCGATTGATTGACCATAACTCACTCAAGTCAACTCGTAATTCATTGAAATTAGCTCCATTTCGAAGGAATCGAAGTGTAGTTTAAAACGAACGAAACGGAGATGAAAAACTAAAAGTATTTTGAGAGTTATGATGGAAGTGGTTAGTCTCGCGCTTTGGTTTAGCAATTTACCGACCTACCTTCGATTGATTGTCCATAACTCAGTTAATTCGACTCGTAATTCATTGACATTAGTTCAATTTCGAAGGAATCCAAGTGTAGTTTAAAACGAAAGAAACGGAGATGAAAAACTCCAAGTATTTTGAGAGTTATGATGGAAATAGTTAGACTCGCGCTTTGGTTTAGCAATTTACTGACCTACCTCCGATTGATTGACCATAACTCACTCAATTTTACTCGTAATTCATTGAAATTAGTTCCATTTCGAATGAATCGAAGTGTAGTTTAAAACGAAAGAAACAGAGATGAAAAACTCCAAGTATTTTGAGAGTTATGATGGAAATAGTTAGACTCGCGCTTTGGTTTAGCAATTTACTGACCTACCTTCGATTGATTGACCATAACTCACTCAGGTCAACTCGTAATTCATTGAAATCAGTTTCATTTCGAAGGAATCGAAGTGTAGTTTAAAACGAAAGAAACGAAGATGAAAAACTCCAAGTATTTTGAGAGTTATGATGGAAATAGTTAGACTCGCGCTTTGTTTAGCAATTTACTGACCTACCTCCGATTGATTAACCATAACTCACTCAATTGAACTCGTAATTCATTGAAATTAGTTTCATTTCGAAGGAATCGAAGTGTAGTTTAAAACGAAAGAAACGGAGATGAAAAACTCCAAGTATTTTGAGAGTTACGATGGAAATAGTTAGACTCGCGCTTTGGTTTAGCAATTTACTGACCTACCTCCGATTGATTGACAATAACTCACTCAATTTAACTCGTAATTCATTGACATTAGTTCAATTTCGAAGGAATCAAAGTGTAGTTTAAAACGAAAGAAACGGAGATGAAAAACTCCAAGTATTTTGAGAGTTATGATGGAAATAGTTAGACTCGCGCTTTGGTTTAGCAATTTACTGACCTACCTCCGATTGATTGACCATAACTTACTCAATTTTACTCGTAATTCATTGAAATTATTTCCATTTCGAATGAATCGAAGTGTAGTTTAAAACGAAAGAAACAGAGATGAAAAACTCCAAGTATTTTGAGAGTTATGATGGAAATAGTTAGACTCGCGCTTTGGTTTAGCAATTTACTGACCTACCTCCGATTGATTGACCATAACTCACTCAATTTTACTCGTAATTCATTGAAATTATTTCCATTTCGAATGAATCGAAGTGTAGTTTAAAACGAAAGAAACAGAGATGAAAAACTCCAAGTATTTTGAGAGTTATGATGGAAATAGTTAGACTCGCGCTTTGGTTTAGCAATTTACTGACGTACTTCCGATTGATTGACCATAACTCACTCAATTTAACTCGTAATTCATTGAAATTAGTTCCATTTCGAAGGAATCGAAGTGTAGTTTAAAACGAAAGAAACGGAGATGAAAATTTCTAAGTATTTTGAGAGTTATGATGAAAATAGTTAGACTCACGCTTTGGTTTAGCAATTTACTGACCTACCTCGGATTGATTGACCATAACTCACCCAATTTAACTCGTAATTTATTGAAATTAGTTTCATTTCGAAGGAATCGAAGTGTCGTTTCAAACGAAAGAAATGGAGATGAAAAACTCCAAGTATTTTGAGAGTTATGACGAAAATAGTTAGACTCGCGCTTTGGTTTAGCAATTTACTGACCTACCTCCGATTGATTGACCATAACTCACTCAATTTTACTCGTAATTCATTGAAATTAGTTCCATTTCGAAAGAATCGAAGTTTAGTTGAAAACAATAGAAACGGAGATGAAAAACAACAAGTATTTTGAGACTTATGATGGAGCTTGTTAGACTCGCGCTTTGATTTAGCAATTTACTCACTTACCTCCGATTGATTGACCATAACTCACTCAATTTAACTCGTAATTCATTGAAATTAGTTTCATTTTGAAGGAATCTAAGTGTAGTTTAAAACGAAAGAAACGGAGATGAAAATTTCTAAGTATTTTGAGAGTTATGATGAAAATAGTTAGACTCACGCTTTGGTTTAGCAATTTACTGACCTACCTCCGATTGATTGACCATAACTCACTCAATTTTACTCGTAATTCATTGAAATTAGTTCCATTTCGAATGAATCGAAGTGTAGTTTAAAACGAAAGAAACAGAGATGAAAAACTCCAAGTATTTTGAGAGTTATGATGGAAATAGTTAGACTCGCGCTTTGGTTTAGCAATTTACTGACCTACCTTCTATTGATTGACCATAACTCACTCAGGTCAACTCGTAATTCATTGAAATTAGCTCCATTTCGAAGAAATCGAAGTGTAGTTTAAAACGAACGAAACGGAGATGAAAAACTACAAGTATTTTGAGAGTTATGATGGAAGTGGTTAGTCTCGCGCTTTGGTTTAGCAATTTACCGACCTACCTTCGATTGATTGTCCATAACTCAGTTAATTCGACTCGTAATTCATTGACATTAGTTCAATTTCGAAGGAATCGAAGTGTAGTTTAAAACGAAAGAAACGGAGATGAAAAACTCCAAGTATTTTGAGAGTTATGATGGAAATAGTTAGACTCGCGCTTTGGTTTAGCAATTTACTGACCTACCTCCGATTGATTGACCATAACTCACTCAATTTTACTCGTAATTCATTGAAATTAGTTTCATTTCGAATGAATCGAAGTATAGTTTAAAACGAAAGAAACAGAGATGAAAAACTCCAAGTATTTTGAGAGTTATGATGAAAATAGTTAGACTCACGCTTTGGTTTAGCAATTTACTGACCTACCTCGGATTGATTGACCATAACTCACCCAATTTAACTCGTAATTTATTGAAATTAGTTTCATTTCGAAGGAATCGAAGTGTCGTTTCAAACGAAAGAAACGGAGATGAAAAACTCCAAGTATTTTGAGAGTTATGACGAAAATAGTTAGAGTCGCGCTTTGGTTTAGCAATTTACTGACCTACCTCCGATTGATTGACCATAACTCACTCAATTTTACTCGTAATTCATTGAAATTAGTTACATTTCGAAGGAATCGAAGTTTAGTTGAAAACAATAGAAACGGAGATGAAAAACAACAAGTATTTTGAGACTTATGATGGAGCTTGTTAGACTCGCGCTTTGATTTAGCAATTTACTCACTTACCTCCGATTGATTGACCATAACTCACTCAATTTAACTCGTAATTCATTGAAATTAGTTTCATTTTGAAGGAATCTAAGTGTAGTTTAAAACGAAAGAAACGAAGATGAAAAACTCCAAGTATTTTGAGAGTTTTGATTGAAATAGTTAGACTCGCGCTTTGGTTTAGCAATTTACTGACCTACCTCCGATTGATTGACCATAACTCAATCAATTTAACTCGTAATTCATTGAAATCAGTTTCATTTCGAAGGAATTGAAGTATAGTTTAAAACGAAAGAAACGAAGATGAAAAAATCCAAGTATTTTGAGAGTTATGATTGAAATAGTTAGACTCGCGCTTTGGTTTACCAATTTACTGACCTACCTCCGATTGATTGACCATAACTCACTCAATTTTACTCGTAATTCATTGAAATTAGTTCCATTTCGAATGAATCGAAGTGTAGTTTAAAATGAAAGAAACAGAGATGAAAAACTCCAAGTATTTTGAGAGTTATGATGGAAATAGTTAGACTCGCGCTTTGGTTTAGCAATTTACTGACATACTTCCGATTGATTGACCATAACTAACTCAATTTAACTTGTAATTCATTGAAATTAGTTCCATTTCGAAGGAATCGAAGTGTAGTTTAAAACGAAAGAAACGGAGATGAAAATTTCTAAGTATTTTGAGAGTTATGATGAAAATAGTTAGACTCACGCTTTGGTTTAGCAATTTACTGACCTACCTCCGATTGATTGACCATAACTCACCCAATTTAACTCGTAATTTATTTAAATTTGTTTCATTTCGAAGGAATCGAAGTGTCGTTTCAAACGAAAGAAACGGAGATGAAAAACTCCAAGTATTTTGAGAGTTATGATGGAAATAGTTAGACTCGCGCTTTGGTTTAGCAATTTAGTGACATACCTCCGATTGATTGACCATAACTCACTCAATTTAACTCGTAATTCATTGAAATTAGTTTCATTTCGAAGGAATCAAAGTGTAGTTGAAAACGAAAGAAACGGAGATGAAAAACTCCAAGTATTTTGAGAGTTATAATGGAAATAGTTAGACTCGCGCTTTGGTTTAGCAATTTACTGACATACCTACGATTGATTGACCATAACTCACTTAATTTTACTTGTAATTCATTGAAATTAGTTCCATTTCGAAGGAATCGAAGTGTAGTTTAAAACGAAAGAAACGGAGATGAAAAACTTCAAGTATTGAGAGTTATGACGAAAATAGTTAGACTCGCGCTTTGGTTTAGCAATTTACTGACCTACCTCCGATTGATTGACCATAACTCACTCAATTTTACTCGTAATTCATTGAAATTTGTTCCATTTCGAAGGAATCGAAGTTTAGTTGAAAACGAAAGAAACGGAGATGAAAAACAACAAGTATTTTGAGACTTATGATGGCGCTTGTTAGACTCGCGCTTTGGTTTAGCAATTTACTCACTTACCTCCGATTGATTGACCATAACTCACTCAATTTAACTCGTAATTCATTGAAATTAGTTTCATTTCGAAGGAATCTAAGTGTAGTTTAAAACGAAAGAAACGAAGATGAAAAACTCCAAGTATTTTGAGAGTTTTGATGGAAATAGTTAGACTCGCGCTTTGGTTTAGCAATTTACTGACCTACCTCCGATTGATTGACCATAACTCACTCAATTTAACTCGTAATTCATTGAAATCAGTTTCATTTCGAAGGAATCGAAGTGTAGTTTAAAACGAAAGAAACGAAGATGAAAAACTCCAAGTATTTTGAGAGTTATGATGGAAATAGTTAGACTCGCGCTTTGTTTAGCAATTTACTGACCTACCTCCGATTGATTGACCATAACTCACTCAATTGAACTCGTAATTCATTGAAATTAGTTTCATTTCGAAGGAATCGAAGTGTAGTTTAAAACGAAAGAAACGGAGATGAAAAACTCCAAGTATTTTGAGAGTTACGATGGAAATAGTTAGACTCGCGCTTTGGTTTAGCAATTTACTGACCTACCTCCGATTGATTGACAATAAGTCACTCAATTTAACTCGTAATTCATTAAAATTAGTTTCATTTCGAAGGAATCGAAGTGTAGTTTAAAACGAAAGAAACGAAGATGAAAAACTCCAAGTATTTTGAGAGTTATGATGGAAATAGTTAGACTCGTGCTTTGGTTTAGCAATTTACTGACCTACCTTCGATTGATTGATCATAACTCACTCAAGTCAACTCGTAATTCATTGAAATTAGCTCCGTTTCGAAGGAATCGAAGTGTAGTTTAAAACGAACGAAACGGAGATGAAAAACTACAAGTATTTTGAGAGTTATGATGGGAGTGGTTAGTCTCGCGCTTTGGTTTAGCAATTTACCGACCTACCTTCGATTGATTGTCCATAACTCAGTTAATTCGACTCGTAATTCATTGACATTAGTTCAATTTCGAAGGAATCGAAGTGTAGTTTAAAACGAAAGAAACGGAGATGAAAAACTCCAAGTATTTTGAGAGTTATGATGGAAATAGTTAGACTCGCGCTTTGGTTTAGCAATTTACTGACCTACCTCCGATTGATTGACCATAACTCACTCAATTTTACTCGTAATTCATTGAAATTAGTTCCATTTCGAATGAATCGAAGTGTAGTTTAAAACGAAAGAAACAGAGATGAAAAACTCCAAGTATTTTGAGAGTTATGATGGAAATAGTTAGACTCGCGCTTTGGTTTAGCAATTTACTGACCTACCTTCGATTGATTGACCATAA
Source organism: Tasmannia lanceolata (assembly GCF_043159265.1). NCBI lineage: Eukaryota > Viridiplantae > Streptophyta > Magnoliopsida > Canellales > Winteraceae > Tasmannia > Tasmannia lanceolata. The sequence continues at coordinate 2,137,979 of NW_027518678.1, forward strand.
CTCACTCAGGTCAACTCGTAATTCATTGAAATTAGCTCCATTTCGAAGAAATCGAAGAGTAGTTTAAAACGAACGAAACGGAGATGAAAAACTACAAGTATTTTGAGAGTTATGATGGAAGTGGTTAGTCTCGCGCTTTGGTTTAGCAATTTACCGACCTACCTTCGATTGATTGTCCATAACTCAGTTAATTCGACTCGTAATTCATTGACATTAGTTCAATTTCGAAGGAATCAAAGTGTAGTTTAAAACGAAAGAAACGGAGATGAAAAACTCCAAGTATTTTTAGAGTTATGATGGAAATAGTTAGACTCGCGCTTTGGTTTAGCAATTTACTGACCTACCTCCGATTGATTGACCATAACTCACTCAATTTTACTCGTAATTCATTGAAATTATTTCCATTTCGAATGAATCGAAGTGTAGTTTAAAACGAAAGAAACAGAGATGAAAAACTCCAAGTATTTTGAGAGTTATGATGGAAATAGTTAGACTCGCGCTTTGGTTTAGCAATTTACTGACCTACCTCCGATTGATTGACCATAACTCACTCAATTTTACTCGTAATTCATTGAAATTATTTCCATTTCGAATGAATCGAAGTGTAGTTTAAAACGAAAGAAACAGAGATGAAAAACTCCAAGTATTTTGAGAGTTATGATGGAAATAGTTAGACTCGCGCTTTGGTTTAGCAATTTACTGACGTACTTCCGATTGATTGACCATAACTCACTCAATTTAACTCGTAATTCATTGAAATTAGTTCCATTTCGAAGGAATCGAAGTGTAGTTTAAAACGAAAGAAACGGAGATGAAAATTTCTAAGTATTTTGAGAGTTATGATGAAAATAGTTAGACTCACGCTTTGGTTTAGCAATTTACTGACCTACCTCGGATTGATTGACCATAACTCACCCAATTTAACTCGTAATTTATTGAAATTAGTTTCATTTCGAAGGAATCGAAGTGTCGTTTCAAACGAAAGAAATGGAGATGAAAAACTCCAAGTATTTTGAGAGTTATGACGAAAATAGTTAGACTCGCGCTTTGGTTTAGCAATTTACTGACCTACCTCCGATTGATTGACCATAACTCACTCAATTTTACTCGTAATTCATTGAAATTAGTTCCATTTCGAAAGAATCGAAGTTTAGTTGAAAACAATAGAAACGGAGATGAAAAACAACAAGTATTTTGAGACTTATGATGGAGCTTGTTAGACTCGCGCTTTGATTTAGCAATTTACTCACTTACCTCCGATTGATTGACCATAACTCACTCAATTTAACTCGTAATTCATTGAAATTAGTTTCATTTTGAAGGAATCTAAGTGTAGTTTAAAACGAAAGAAACGGAGATGAAAATTTCTAAGTATTTTGAGAGTTATGATGAAAATAGTTAGACTCACGCTTTGGTTTAGCAATTTACTGACCTACCTCCGATTGATTGACCATAACTCACTCAATTTTACTCGTAATTCATTGAAATTAGTTCCATTTCGAATGAATCGAAGTGTAGTTTAAAACGAAAGAAACAGAGATGAAAAACCCCAAGTATTTTGAGAGTTATGATGGAAATAGTTAGACTCGCGCTTTGGTTTAGCAATTTACTGACCTACCTTCGATTGATTGACCATAACTCACTCAGGTCAACTCGTAATTCATTGAAATTAGCTCCATTTCGAAGAAATCGAAGTGTAGTTTAAAACGAACGAAACGGAGATGAAAAACTACAAGTATTTTGAGAGTTATGATGGAAGTGGTTAGTCTCGCGCTTTGGTTTAGCAATTTACCGACCTACCTTCGATTGATTGTCCATAACTCAGTTAATTCGACTCGTAATTCATTGACATTAGTTCAATTTCGAAGGAATCGAAGTGTAGTTTAAAACGAAAGAAACGGAGATGAAAAACTCCAAGTATTTTGAGAGTTATGATGGAAATAGTTAGACTCGCGCTTTGGTTTAGCAATTTACTGACCTACCTCCGATTGATTGACCATAACTCACTCAATTTTACTCGTAATTCATTGAAATTAGTTTCATTTCGAATGAATCGAAGTATAGTTTAAAACGAAAGAAACAGAGATGAAAAACTCCAAGTATTTTGAGAGTTATGATGAAAATAGTTAGACTCACGCTTTGGTTTAGCAATTTACTGACCTACCTCGGATTGATTGACCATAACTCACCCAATTTAACTCGTAATTTATTGAAATTAGTTTCATTTCGAAGGAATCGAAGTGTCGTTTCAAACGAAAGAAACGGAGATGAAAAACTCCAAGTATTTTGAGAGTTATGACGAAAATAGTTAGACTCGCGCTTTGGTTTAGCAATTTACTGACCTACCTCCGATTGATTGACCATAACTCACTCAATTTTACTCGTAATTCATTGAAATTAGTTCCATTTCGAAGGAATCGAAGTTTAGTTGAAAACAATAGAAACGGAGATGAAAAACAACAAGTATTTTGAGACTTATGATGGAGCTTGTTAGACTCGCGCTTTGATTTAGCAATTTACTCACTTACCTCCGATTGATTGACCATAACTCACTCAATTTAACTCGTAATTCATTGAAATTAGTTTTATTTTGAAGGAATCTAAGTGTAGTTTAAAACGAAAGAAACGAAGATGAAAAACTCCAAGTATTTTGAGAGTTTTGATTGAAATAGTTAGACTCGCGCTTTGGTTTAGCAATTTACTGACCTACCTCCGATTGATTGACCATAACTCAATCAATTTAACTCGTAATTCATTGAAATCAGTTTCATTTCGAAGGAATTGAAGTGTAGTTTAAAACGAAAGAAACGAAGATGAAAAAATCCAAGTATTTTGAGAGTTATGATGGAAATAGTTAGACTCGCGCTTTGGTTTAGCAATTTACTGACCTACCTTCGATTGATTGACCATAACTCACTCAGGTCAACTCGTAATTCATTGAAATTAGCTCCATTTCGAAGGAATCGAAGTGTAGTTTAAAACGAACGAAACGGAGATGAAAAACTACAAGTATTTTGAGAGTTATGATGGAAGTGGTTAGTCTCGCGCTTTGGTTTAGCAATTTACCGACCTACCTTCGATTGATTGTCCATAACTCAGTTAATTCGACTCGTAATTCATTGACATTAGTTCAATTTCGAAGGAATCGAAGTGTAGTTTAAAACGAAAGAAACGGAGATGAAAAACTCCAAGTATTTTGAGAGTTATGATGGAAATAGTTAGACTCGCGCTTTGGTTTAGCAATTTACTGACCTACCTCCGATTGATTGACCATAACTCACTCAATTTTACTCGTAATTCATTGAAATTAGTTTAATTTCGAATGAATCGAAGTATAGTTTAAAACGAAAGAAACAGAGATGAAAAACTCCAAGTATTTTGAGAGTTATGATGAAAATAGTTAGACTCACGCTTTGGTTTAGCAATTTACTGACCTACCTCGGATTGATTGACCATAACTCACCCAATTTAACTCGTAATTTATTGAAATTAGTTTCATTTCGAAGGAATCGAAGTGTCGTTTCAAACGAAAGAAACGGAGATGAAAAACTCCAAGTATTTTGAGAGTTATGACGAAAATAGTTAGACTCGCGCTTTGGTTTAGCAATTTATTGACCTACCTCCGATTGATTGACCATAACTCACTCAATTTTACTCGTAATTCATTGAAATTAGTTACATTTCGAAGGAATCGAAGTTTAGTTGAAAACAATAGAAACGGAGATGAAAAACAACAAGTATTTTGAGACTTATGATGGAGCTTGTTAGACTCGCGCTTTGATTTAGCAATTTACTCACTTACCTCCGATTGATTGACCATAACTCACTCAATTTAACTCGTAATTCATTGAAATTAGTTTCATTTTGAAGGAATCTAAGTGTAGTTTAAAACGAAAGAAACGAAGATGAAAAACTCCAAGTATTTTGAGAGTTTTGATTGAAATAGTTAGACTCGCGCTTTGGTTTAGCAATTTACTGACCTACCTCCGATTGATTGACCATAACTCAATCAATTTAACTCGTAATTCATTGAAATCAGTTTCATTTCGAAGGAATTGAAGTGTAGTTTAAAACGAAAGAAACGAAGATGAAAAAATCCAAGTATTTTGAGAGTTATGATTGAAATAGTTAGACTCGCGCTTTGGTTTAGCAATTTACTGACCTACCTCCGATTGATTGACCATAACTCACTCAATTTTACTCGTAATTCATTGAAATTAGTTCCATTTCGAATGAATCGAAGTGTAGTTTAAAATGAAAGAAACAGAGATGAAAAACTCCAAGTATTTTGAGAGTTATGATGGAAATAGTTAGACTCGCGCTTTGGTTTAGCAATTTACTGACATACTTCCGATTGATTGACCATAACTAACTCAATTTAACTTGTAATTCATTGAAATTAGTTCCATTTCGAAGGAATCGAAGTGTAGTTTAAAACGAAAGAAACGGAGATGAAAATTTCTAAGTATTTTGAGAGTTATGATGAAAATAGTTAGACTCACGCTTTGGTTTAGCAATTTACTGACCTACCTCCGATTGATTGACCATAACTCACCCAATTTAACTCGTAATTTATTGAAATTAGTTTCATTTCGAAGGAATCGAAGTGTCGTTTCAAACGAAAGAAACGGAGATGAAAAACTCCAAGTATTTTGAGAGTTATGATGGAAATAGTTAGACTCGCGCTTTGGTTTAGCAATTTAGTGACATACCTCCGATTGATTGACCATAACTCACTCAATTTAACTCGTAATTCATTGAAATTAGTTTCATTTCGAAGGAATCAAAGTGTAGTTGAAAACGAAAGAAACGGAGATGAAAAACTCCAAGTATTTTGAGAGTTATAATGGAAATAGTTAGACTCGCGCTTTGGTTTAGCAATTTACTGACATACCTACGATTGATTGACCATAACTCACTCAATTTTACTTGTAATTCATTGAAATTAGTTCCATTTCGAAGGAATCGAAGTGTAGTTTAAAACGAAAGAAACGGAGATGAAAAACTTCAAGTATTGAGAGTTATGACGAAAATAGTTAGACTCGCGCTTTGGTTTAGCAATTTACTGACCTACCTCCGATTGATTGACCATAACTCACTCAATTTTACTCGTAATTCATTGAAATTTGTTCCATTTCGAAGGAATCGAAGTTTACTTGAAAACGAAAGAAACGGAGATGAAAAACAACAAGTATTTTGAGACTTATGATGGCGCTTGTTAGACTCGCGCTTTGGTTTAGCAATTTACTCACTTACCTCCGATTGATTGACCATAACTCACTCAATTTAACTCGTAATTCATTGAAATTAGTTTCATTTCGAAGGAATCTAAGTGTAGTTTAAAACGAAAGAAACGAAGATGAAAAACTCCAAGTATTTTGAGAGTTTTGATGGAAATAGTTAGACTCGCGCTTTGGTTTAGCAATTTACTGACCTACCTCCGATTGATTGACCATAACTCACTCAATTTAACTCGTAATTCATTGAAATCAGTTTCATTTCGAAGGAATCGAAGTGTAGTTTAAAACGAAAGAAACGAAGATGAAAAACTCCAAGTATTTTGAGAGTTATGATGGAAATAGTTAGACTCGCGCTTTGTTTAGCAATTTACTGACCTACCTCCGATTGATTGACCATAACTCACTCAATTGAACTCGTAATTCATTGAAATTAGTTTCATTTCGAAGGAATCGAAGTGTAGTTTAAAACGAAAGAAACGGAGATGAAAAACTCCAAGTATTTTGAGAGTTACGATGGAAATAGTTAGACTCGCGCTTTGGTTTAGCAATTTACTGACCTACCTCCGATTGATTGACAATAACTCACTCAATTTAACTCGTAATTCATTGAAATCAGTTTCATTTCGAAGGAATCGAAGTGTAGTTTAAAACGAAAGAAACGAAGATGAAAAACTCTAAGTATTTTGAGAGTTATGATGGAAATAGTTAGACTCGCGCTTTGGTTTAGCAATTTACTGACCTACCTCCGATTGATTGACCATAACTCACTCAATTTAACTCGTAATTCATTAAAATCAGTTTCATTTCGAAGGAATCGAAGTGTAGTTTAAAACGAAAGAAACGAAGATGAAAAACTCCAAGTATTTTGAGAGTTAGGATGGAAATAGTTAGACTCGTGCTTTGGTTTAGCAATTTACTGACCTACCTTCGATTGATTGACCATAACTCACTCAAGTCAACTCGTAATTCATTGAAATTAGCTCCATTTCGAAGGAATCGAAGTGTAGTTTAAAACGAACGAAACGGAGATGAAAAACTAAAAGTATTTTGACAGTTATGATGGAAGTGGTTAGTCTCGCGCTTTGGTTTAGCAATTTACCGACCTACCTTCGATTGATTGTCCATAACTCAGTTAATTCGACTCGTAATTCATTGACATTAGTTCAATTTCGAAGGAATCGAAGTGTAGTTTAAAACGAAAGAAACGGAGATGAAAAACTCCAAGTATTTTGAGAGTTTTGATGGAAATAGTTAGACTCGCGCTTTGGTTTAGCAATTTACTGACCTACCTCCGATTGATTGACCATAACTCACTCAATTTAACTCGTAATTCATTGAAATCAGTTTCATTTCGAAGGAATCGAAGTGTAGTTTAAAACGAAAGAAACGAAGATGAAAAACTCCAAGTATTTTGAGAGTTATGATGGAAATAGTTAGACTCGCGCTTTGTTTAGCAATTTACTGACCTACCTCCGATTGATTAACCATAACTCACTCAATTGAACTCGTAATTCATTGAAATTAGTTTCATTTCGAAGGAATCGAAGTGTAGTTTAAAACGAAAGAAACGGAGATGAAAAACTCCAAGTATTTTGAGAGTTACGATGGAAATAGTTAGACTCGCGCTTTGGTTTAGCAATTTACTGACCTACCTCCGATTGATTGACAATAACTCACTCAATTTAACTCGTAATTCATTGAAATCAGTTTCATTTCGAAGGAATCGAAGTGTAGTTTAAAACGAAAGAAACGAAGATGAAAAACTCTAAGTATTTTGAGAGTTATGATGGAAATAGTTAGACTCGCGCTTTGGTTTAGCAATTTACTGACCTACCTCCGATTGATTGACCATAACTCACTCAATTTAACTCGTAATTCATTAAAATCAGTTTCATTTCGAAGGAATCGAAGTGTAGTTTAAAACGAAAGAAACGAAGATGAAAAACTCCAAGTATTTTGAGAGTTATGATGGAAATAGTTAGACTCGTGCTTTGGTTTAGCAATTTACTGACCTACCTTCGATTGATTGACCATAACTCACTCAAGTCAACTCGTAATTCATTGAAATTAGCTCCATTTCGAAGGAATCGAAGTGTAGTTTAAAACGAACGAAACGGAGATGAAAAACTACAAGTATTTTGAGAGTTATGATGGAAGTGGTTAGTCTCGCGCTTTGGTTTAGCAATTTACCGACCTACCTTCGATTGATTGTCCATAACTCAGTTAATTCGACTCGTAATTCATTGACATTAGTTCAATTTCGAAGGAATCGAAGTGTAGTTTAAAACGAAAGAAACGGAGATGAAAAACTCCAAGTATTTTGAGAGTTATGATGGAAATAGTTAGACTCGCGCTTTGGTTTAGCAATTTACTGACCTACCTCCGATTGATTGACCATAACTCACTCAATTTTACTCGTAATTCATTGAAATTAGTTTCATTTCGAATGAATCGAAGTGTAGTTTAAAACGAAAGAAACAGAGATGAAAAACTCCAAGTATTTTGAGAGTTATGATGGAAATAGTTAGACTCGCGCTTTGGTTTAGCAATTTACTGACCTACCTTCGATTGATTGACCATAACTCACTCAGGTCAACTCGTAATTCATTGAAATTAGCTCCATTTCGAAGAAATCGAAGTGTAGTTTAAAACGAACGAAACGGAGATGAAAAACTACAAGTATTTTGAGAGTTATGATGGAAGTGGTTAGTCTCGCGCTTTGGTTTAGCAATTTACCGACCTACCTTCGATTGATTGTCCATAACTCAGTTAATTCGACTCGTAATTCATTGACATTAGTTCAATTTCGAAGGAATCAAAGTGTAGTTTAAAACGAAAGAAACGGAGATGAAAAACTCCAAGTATTTTTAGAGTTATGATGGAAATAGTTAGACTCGCGCTTTGGTTTAGCAATTTACTGACCTACCTCCGATTGATTGACCATAACTCACTCAATTTTACTCGTAATTCATTGAAATTATTTCCATTTCGAATGAATCGAAGTGTAGTTTAAAACGAAAGAAACAGAGATGAAAAACTCCAAGTATTTTGAGAGTTATGATGGAAATAGTTAGACTCGCGCTTTGGTTTAGCAATTTACTGACGTACTTCCGATTGATTGACCATAACTCACTCAATTTAACTCGTAATTCATTGAAATTAGTTCCATTTCGAAGGAATCGAAGTGTAGTTTAAAACGAAAGAAACGGAGATGAAAATTTCCAAGTATTTTGAGAGTTATGATGAAAATAGTTAGACTCACGCTTTGGTTTAGCAATTTACTGACCTACCTCGGATTGATTGACCATAACTCACCCAATTTAACTCGTAATTTATTGAAATTAGTTTCATTTCGAAGGAATCGAAGTGTCGTTTCAAACGAAAGAAACAGAGATGAAAAACTCCAAGTATTTTGAGAGTTATGACGAAAATAGTTAGACTCGCGCTTTGGTTTAGCAATTTACTGACCTACCTCCGATTGATTGACCATAACTCACTCAATTTTACTCGTAATTCATTGAAATTAGTTCCATTTCGAAGGAATCGAAGTTTAGTTGAAAACAATAGAAACGGAGATGAAAAACAACAAGTATTTTGAGACTTATGATGGAGCTTGTTAGACTCGCGCTTTGATTTAGCAATTTACTCACTTACCTCCGATTGATTGACCATAACTCACTCAATTTAACTCGTAATTCATTGAAATTAGTTTTATTTTGAATGAATCTAAGTGTAGTTTAAAACGAAAGAAACGAAGATGAAAAACTCCAAGTATTTTGAGAGTTTTGATGGAAATAGTTAGACTCGCGCTTTGGTTTAGCAATTTACTGACCTACCTCCGATTGATTGACCATAACTCAATCAATTTAACTCGTAATTCATTGAAATCAGTTTCATTTCGAAGGAATTGAAGTGTAGTTTAAAACGAAAGAAACGAAGATGAAAAAATCCAAGTATTTTGAGAGTTATGATTGAAATAGTTAGACTCGCGCTTTGGTTTAGCAATTTACTGACCTACCTCCGATTGATTGACCATAACTCACTCAATTTTACTCGTAATTCATTGAAATTAGTTCCATTTCGAATGAATCGAAGTGTAGTTTAAAATGAAAGAAACAGAGATGAAAAACTCCAAGTATTTTGAGAGTTATGATGGAAATAGTTAGACTCGCGCTTTGGTTTAGCAATTTACTGACATACTTCCGATTGATTGACCATAACTAACTCAATTTAACTTGTAATTCATTGAAATTAGTTCCATTTCGAAGGCATCAAAGTGTAGTTTAAAACGAAAGAAACGGAGATGAAAATTTCTAAGTATTTTGAGAGTTATGATGAAAATAGTTAGACTCACGCTTTGGTTTAGCAATTTACTGACCTACCTCCGATTGATTGACCATAACTCACCCAATTTAACTCGTAATTTATTGAAATTAGTTTCATTTCGAAGGAATCGAAGTGTCGTTTCAAACGAAAGAAACGGAGATGAAAAACTCCAAGTATTTTGAGAGTTATGATGGAAATAGTTAGACTCGCGCTTTGGTTTAGCAATTTAGTGACATACCTCCGATTGATTGACCATAACTCACTCAATTTAACTCGTAATTCATTGAAATTAGTTTCATTTCGAAGGAATCAAAGTGTAGTTGAAAACGAAAGAAACGGAGATGAAAAACTCCAAGTATTTTGAGAGTTATAATGGAAATAGTTAGACTCGCGCTTTAGTTTAGCAATTTACTGACATACCTACGATTGATTGACCATAACTCACTCAATTTTACTTGTAATTCATTGAAATTAGTTCCATTTCGAAGGAATCGAAGTGTAGTTTAAAACGAAAGAAACGGAGATGAAAAACTTCAAGTATTGAGAGTTATGACGAAAATAGTTAGACTCGCGCTTTGGTTTAGCAATTTACTGACCTACCTCCGATTGATTGACCATAACTCACTCAATTTTACTCGTAATTCATTGAAATTTGTTCCATTTCGAAGGAATCGAAGTTTAGTTGAAAACGAAAGAAACGGAGATGAAAAACAACAAGTATTTTGAGACTTATGATGGCGCTTGTTAGACTCGCGCTTTGGTTTAGCAATTTACTCACTTACCTCCGATTGATTGACCATAACTCACTCAATTTAACTCGTAATTCATTGAAATTAGTTTCATTTCGAAGGAATCTAAGTGTAGTTTAAAACGAAAGAAACGAAGATGAAAAACTCCAAGTATTTTGAGAGTTTTGATGGAAATAGTTAGACTCGCGCTTTGGTTTAGCAATTTACTGACCTACCTCCGATTGATTGACCATAACTCACTCAATTTAACTCGTAATTCATTGAAATCAGTTTCATTTCGAAGGAATCGAAGTGTAGTTTAAAACGAAAGAAACGAAGATGAAAAACTCCAAGTATTTTGAGAGTTATGATGGAAATAGTTAGACTCGCGCTTTGTTTAGCAATTTACTGACCTACCTCCGATTGATTGACCATAACTCACTCAATTGAACTCGTAATTCATTGAAATTAGTTTCATTTCGAAGGAATCGAAGTGTAGTTTAAAACGAAAGAAACGGAGATGAAAAACTCTAAGTATTTTGAGAGTTACGATGGAAATAGTTAGACTCGCGCTTTGGTTTAGCAATTTACTGACCTACCTCCGATTGATTGACAATAACTCACTCAATTTAACTCGTAATTCATTGAAATCAGTTTCATTTCGAAGGAATCGAAGTGTAGTTTAAAACGAAAGAAACGAAGATGAAAAACTCCAAGTATTTTGAGAGTTATGATGGAAATAGTTAGACTCGCGCTTTGGTTTAGCAATTTACTGACCTACCTCCGATTGATTGACCATAACTCACTCAATTTAACTCGTAATTCATTAAAATCAGTTTCATTTCGAAGGAATCGAAGTGTAGTTTAAAACGAAAGAAACGAAGATGAAAAACTCCAAGTATTTTGAGAGTTATGATGGAAATAGTTAGACTCGCGCTTTGGTTTAGCAATTTACTGACCTACCTCCGATTGATTGACCATAACTCACTCAAGTCAACTCGTAATTCATTGAAATTAGCTCCATTTCGAAGGAATCGAAGTGTAGTTTAAAACGAACGAAACGGAGATGAAAAACTACAAGTATTTTGAGAGTTATGATGGAAGTGGTTAGTCTCGCGCTTTGGTTTAGCAATTTACCGACCTACCTTCGATTGATTGTCCATAACTCAGTTAATTCGACTCGTAATTCATTGACATTAGTTCAATTTCGAAGGAATCCAAGTGTAGTTTAAAACGAAAGAAACGGAGATGAAAAACTCCAAGTATTTTGAGAGTTATGATGGAAATAGTTAGACTCGCGCTTTGGTTTAGCAATTTACTGACCTACCTCCGATTGATTGACCATAACTCACTCAATTTTACTCGTAATTCATTGAAATTAGTTCCATTTCGAATGAATCGAAGTGTAGTTTAAAACGAAAGAAACAGAGATGAAAAACTCCAAGTATTTTGAGAGTTATGATGGAAATAGTTAGACTCGCGCTTTGGTTTAGCAATTTACTTACCTACCTTCGATTGATTGACCATAACTCACTCAGGTCAACTCGTAATTCATTGAAATTAGCTCCATTTCGAAGAAATCGAAGTGTAGTTTAAAACGAACGAAACGGAGATGAAAAACTACAAGTATTTTGAGAGTTATGATGGAAGTGGTTAGTCTCGCGCTTTGGTTTAGCAATTTACTGACCTACCTCCGATTGATTGACAATAACTCACTCAATTTAACTCGTAATTCATTGAAATCAGTTTCATTTCGAAGGAATCGAAGTGTAGTTTAAAACGAAAGAAACGAATATGAAAAACTCCAAGTATTTTGAGAGTTATGATGGAAATAGTTAGACTCGCGCTTTGGTTTAGCAATTTACTGACCTACCTCCTATTGATTGACCATAACTCACTCAATTTAACTCGTAATTCATTAAAATCAGTTTCATTTCGAAGGAATCGAAGTGTAGTTTAAAAGGAAAGATACGAAGATGAAAAACTCCAAGTATTTTGAGAGTTATGATGGAAATAGTTAGACTCGCGCTTTGGTTTAGCAATTTACTGACCTACCTCCGATTGATTGACCATAACTCACTCAAGTCAACTCGTAATTCATTGAAATTAGCTCCATTTCGAAGGAATCGAAGTGTAGTTTAAAACGAACGAAACGGAGATGAAAAACTATAAGTATTTTGAGAGTTATGATGGAAGTGGTTAGTCTCGCGCTTTGGTTTAGCAATTTACCGACCTACCTTCGATTGATTGTCCATAACTCAGTTAATTCGACTCGTAATTCATTGACATTAGTTCAATTTCGAAGGAATCCAAGTGTAGTTTAAAACGAAAGAAACGGAGATGAAAAACTCCAAGTATTTTGAGAGTTATGATGGAAATAGTTAGACTCGCGCTTTGGTTTAGCAATTTACTGACCTACCTTCGATTGATTGACCATAACTCACTCAGGTCAACTCGTAATTCATTGAAATTAGCTCCATTTCGAAGAAATCGAAGTGTAGTTTAAAACGAACGAAACGGAGATGAAAAACTACAAGTATTTTGAGAGTTATGATGGAAGTGGTTAGTCTCGCGCTTTGGTTTAGCAATTTACCGACCTACCTTCGATTGATTGTCCATAACTCAGTTAATTCGACTCGTAATTCATTGACATTAGTTCAATTTCGAAGGAATCGAAGTGTAGTTTAAAACGAAAGAAACGGAGATGAAAAACTCCAAGTATTTTGAGAGTTATGATGGAAATAGTTAGACTCGCGCTTTGGTTTAGCAATTTACTGACCTACCTCCGATTGATTGACCATAACTCACTCAATTTTACTCGTAATTCATTGAAATTAGTTTCATTTCGAATGAATCGAAGTATAGTTTAAAACGAAAGAAACAGAGATGAAAAACTCCAAGTATTTTGAGAGTTATGATGAAAATAGTTAGATTCACGCTTTGGTTTAGCAATTTACTGACCTACCTCGGATTGATTGACCATAACTCACCAAATTTAACTCGTAATTTATTGAAATTAGTTTCATTTCGAAGGAATCGAAGTGTCGTTTCAAACGAAAGAAACGGAGATGAAAAACTCCAAGTATTTTGAGAGTTATGACGAAAATAGTTAGACTCGCGCTTTGGTTTAGCAATTTACTGACCTACCTCCGATTGATTGACCATAACTCACTCAATTTTACTCGTAATTCATTGAAATTAGTTCCATTTCGAAGGAATCGAAGTTTAGTTGAAAACAATAGAAACGGAGATGAAAAACAACAAGTATTTTGAGACTTATGATGGAGCTTGTTAGACTCGCGCTTTGATTTAGCAATTTACTCACTTACCTCCGATTGATTGACCATAACTCACTCAATTTAACTCGTAATTCATTGAAATTAGTTTCATTTTGAAGGAATCTAAGTGTAGTTTAAAACGAAAGAAACGAAGATGAAAAACTCCAAGTATTTTGAGAGTTTTGATTGAAATAGTTAGACTCGCGCTTTGGTTTAGCAATTTACTGACCTACCTCCGATTGATTGACCATAACTCAATCAATTTAACTCGTAATTCATTGAAATCAGTTTCATTTCGAAGGAATTGAAGTGTAGTTTAAAACGAAAGAAACGAAGATGAAAAAATCCAAGTATTTTGAGAGTTATGATTGAAATAGTTAGACTCGCGCTTTGGTTTAGCAATTTACTGACCTACCTCCGATTGATTAACCATAACTCACTCAATTTTACTCGTAATTCATTGAAATTAGTTCCATTTCGAATGAATCGAAGTGTAGTTTAAAATGAAAGAAACAGAGATGAAAAACTCCAAGTATTTTGAGAGTTATGATGGAAATAGTTAGACTCGCGCTTTGGTTTAGCAATTTACTGACATACTTCCGATTGATTGACCATAACTAACTCAATTTAACTTGTAATTCATTGAAATTAGTTCCATTTCGAAGGAATCGAAGTGTAGTTTAAAACGAAAGAAACGGAGATGAAAATTTCTAAGTATTTTGAGAGTTATGATGAAAATAGTTAGACTCACGCTTTGGTTTAGCAATTTACTGACCTACCTCCGATTGATTGACCATAACTCACCCAATTTAACTCGTAATTTATTGAAATTAGTTTCATTTCGAAGGAATCGAAGTGTCGTTTCAAACGAAAGAAACGGAGATGAAAAACTCCAAGTATTTTGAGAGTTATGATGGAAATAGTTAGACTCGCGCTTTGGTTTAGCAATTTAGTGACATACCTCCGATTGATTGACCATAACTCACTCAATTTAACTCGTAATTCATTGAAATTAGTTTCATTTCGAAGGAATCAAAGTGTAGTTGAAAACGAAAGAAACGGAGATGAAAAACTCCAAGTATTTTGAGAGTTATAATGGAAATAGTTAGACTCGCGCTTTGGTATAGCAATTTACTGACATACCTACGATTGATTGACCATAACTCACTCAATTTTACTTGTAATTCATTGAAATTAGTTCCATTTCGAAGGAATCGAAGTGTAGTTTAAAACGAAAGAAACGGAGATGAAAAACTTCAAGTATTTAGAGTTATGACGAAAATAGTTAGACTCGCGCTTTGGTTTAGCAATTTACTGACCTACCTCCGATTGATTGACCATAACTCACTCAATTTTACTCGTAATTCATTGAAATTTGTTCCATTTCGAAGGAATCGAAGTTTAGTTGAAAACGAAAGAAACGGAGATGAAAAACAACAAGTATTTTGAGACTTATGATGGCGCTTGTTAGACTCGCGCTTTGGTTTAGCAATTTACTCACTTACCTCCGATTGATTGACCATAACTCACTCAATTTAACTCGTAATTCATTGAAATTAGTTTCATTTCGAAGGAATCTAAGTGTAGTTTAAAACGAAAGAAACGAAGATGAAAAACTCCAAGTATTTTGAGAGTTTTGATGGAAATAGTTAGACTCGCGCTTTGGTTTAGCAATTTACTGACCTACCTCCGATTGATTGACACTCAATTTAACTCGTAATTCATTGAAATCAGTTTCATTTCGAAGGAATCGAAGTTTAGTTTAAAACGAAAGAAACGAAGATGAAAAACTCCAAGTATTTTGAGAGTTATGATGGAAATAGTTAGACTCGCGCTTTGTTTAGCAATTTACTGACCTACCTCCGATTGATTGACCATAACTCACTCAATTGAACTCGTAATTTATTGAAATTAGTTTCATTTCGAAGGAATCGAAGTGTAGTTTAAAACGAAAGAAATAGAGATGAAAAACTCCAAGTATTTTGAGAGTTACGATGGAAATAGTTAGACTCGCGCTTTGGTTTAGCAATTTACTGACCTACCTCCGATTGATTGACAATAACTCACTCAATTTAACTCGTAATTCATTGAAATCAGTTTCATTTCGAAGGAATCGAAGTGTAGTTTAAAACGAAAGAAACGAAGATGAAAAACTCCAAGTATTTTGAGAGTTATGATGGAAATAGTTAGACTCGCGCTTTGGTTTAGCAATTTACTGACCTACCTCCGATTGATTGACCATAACTCACTCAATTTAACTCGTAATTCATTAAAATCAGTTTCATTTCGAAGGAATCGAAGTGTAGTTTAAAACGAAAGAAACGAAGATGAAAAACTCCAAGTATTTTGAGAGTTATGATGGAAATAGTTAGACTCGCGCTTTGGTTTAGCAATTTACTGACCTACCTCCGATTGATTGACCATAACTCACTCAAGTCAACTCGTAATTCATTGAAATTAGCTCCATTTCGAAGGAATCGAAGTGTAGTTTAAAACGAACGAAACGGAGATGAAAAACTACAAGTATTTTGAGAGTTATGATGGAAGTGGTTAGTCTCGCGCTTTGGTTTAGCAATTTACCGACCTACCTTCGATTGATTGTCCATAACTCAGTTAATTCGACTCGTAATTCATTGACATTAGTTCAATTTCGAAGGAATCCAAGTGTAGTTTAAAACAAAAGAAACGGAGATGAAAAACTCCAAGTATTTTGAGAGTTATGATGGAAATAGTTAGACTCGCGCTTTGGTTTAGCAATTTACTGACCTACCTCCGATTGATTGACCATAACTCACTCAATTTTACTCGTAATTCATTGAAATTAGTTCCATTTCGAATGAATCGAAGTGTAGTTTAAAACGAAAGAAACAGAGATGAAAAACTCCAAGTATTTTGAGAGTTATGATGGAAATAGTTAGACTCGCGCTTTGGTTTAGCAATTTACTGACCTACCTTCGATTGATTGACCATAACTCACTCAGGTCAACTCGTAATTCATTGAAATTAGCTCCATTTCGAAGAAATCGAAGTGTAGTTTAAAACGAACGAAACGGAGATGAAAAACTACAAGTATTTTGAGAGTTATGATGGAAGTGGTTAGTCTCGCGCTTTGGTTTAGCAATTTACCGACCTACCTTCGCTTGATTGTCCATAACTCAGTTAATTCGACTCGTAATTCATTGACATTAGTTCAATTTCGAAGGAATCGAAGTGTAGTTTAAAACGAAAGAAACGGAGATGAAAAACTCCAAGTATTTTGAGAGTTATGATGGAAATAGTTAGACTCGCGCTTTGGTTTAGCAATTTACTGACCTACCTCCGATTGATTGACCATAACTCACTCAATTTTACTCGTAATTCATTGAAATTAGTTTCATTTCGAATGAATCGAAGTATAGTTTAAAACGAAAGAAACAGAGATGAAAAACTCCAAGTATTTTGAGAGTTATGATGAAAATAGTTAGACTCACGCTTTGGTTTAGCAATTTACTGACCTACCTCGGATTGATTGACCATAACTCACCCAATTTAACTCGTAATTTATTGAAATTAGTTTCATTTCGAAGGAATCGAAGTGTCGTTTCAAACGAAAGAAACGGAGATGAAAAACTCCAAGTATTTTGAGAGTTATGACGAAAATAGTTAGACTCGCGCTTTGGTTTAGCAATTTACTGACCTACCTCCGATTGATTAACCATAACTCACTCAATTTTACTCGTAATTCATTGAAATTAGTTCCATTTCGAAGGAATCGAAGTTTAGTTGAAAACAATAGAAACGGAGATGAAAAACAACAAGTATTTTGAGACTTATGATGGAGCTTGTTAGACTCGCGCTTTGATTTAGCAATTTACTCACTTACCTCCGATTGATTGACCATAACTCACTCAATTTAACTCGTAATTCATTGAAATTAGTTACATTTTGAAGGAATCTAAGTGTAGTTTAAAACGAAAGAAACGAAGATGAAAAACTCCAAGTATTTTGAGAGTTTTGATTGAAATAGTTAGACTCGCGCTTTGGTTTAGCAATTTACTGACCTACCTCCGATTGATTGACCATAACTCAATCAATTTAACTCGTAATTCATTGAAATCAGTTTCATTTCGAAGGAATTGAAGTATAGTTTAAAACGAAAGAAACGAAGATGAAAAAATCCAAGTATTTTGAGAGTTATGATTGAAATAGTTAGACTCGCGCTTTGGTTTAGCAATTTACTGACCTACCTCCGATTGATTGACCATAACTCACTCAATTTTACTCGTAATTCATTGAAATTAGTTCCATTTCGAATGAATCGAAGTGTAGTTTAAAATGAAAGAAACAGAGATGAAAAACTCCAAGTATTTTGAGAGTTATGATGGAAATAGTTAGACTCGCGCTTTGGTTTAGCAATTTACTGACATACTTCCGATTGATTGACCATAACTAACTCAATTTAACTTGTAATTCATTGAAATTAGTTCCATTTCGAAGGAATCGAAGTGTAGTTTAAAACGAAAGAAACGGAGATGAAAATTTCTAAGTATTTTGAGAGTTATGATGAAAATAGTTAGACTCACGCTTTGGTTTAGCAATTTACTGACCTACCTCCGATTGATTGACCATAACTCACCCAATTTAACTCGTAATTTATTTAAATTTGTTTCATTTCGAAGGAATCGAAGTGTCGTTTCAAACGAAAGAAACGGAGATGAAAAACTCCAAGTATTTTGAGAGTTATGATGGAAATAGTTAGACTCGCGCTTTGGTTTAGCAATTTAGTGACATACCTCCGATTGATTGACCATAACTCACTCAATTTAACTCGTAATTCATTGAAATTAGTTTCATTTCGAAGGAATCAAAGTGTAGTTGAAAACGAAAGAAACGGAGATGAAAAACTCCAAGTATTTTGAGAGTTATAATGGAAATAGTTAGACTCGCGCTTTAGTTTAGCAATTTACTGACATACCTACGATTGATTGACCATAACTCACTCAATTTTACTTGTAATTCATTGAAATTAGTTCTATTTCGAAGGAATCGAAGTGTAGTTTAAAACGAAAGAAACGGAGATGAAAAACTTCAAGTATTGAGAGTTATGACGAAAATAGTTAGACTCGCGCTTTGGTTTAGCAATTTACTGACCTACCTCCGATTGATTGACCATAACTCACTCAATTTTACTCGTAATTCATTGAAATTTGTTCCATTTCGAAGGAATCGAAGTTTAGTTGAAAACGAAAGAAACGGAGATGAAAAACAACAAGTATTTTGAGACTTATGATGGCGCTTGTTAGACTCGCGCTTTGGTTTAGCAATTTACTCACTTACCTCCGATTGATTGACCATAACTCACTCAATTTAACTCGTAATTCATTGAAATTAGTTTCATTTCGAAGGAATCTAAGTGTAGTTTAAAACGAAAGAAACGAAGATGAAAAACTCCAAGTATTTTGAGAGTTTTGATGGAAATAGTTAGACTCGCGCTTTGGTTTAGCAATTTACTGACCTACCTCCGATTGATTGACCATAACTCACTCAATTTAACTCGTAATTCATTGAAATCAGTTTCATTTCGAAGGAATCGAAGTGTAGTTTAAAACGAAAGAAACGAAGATGAAAAACTCCAAGTATTTTGAGAGTTATGATGGAAATAGTTAGACTCGCGCTTTGTTTAGCAATTTACTGACCTACCTCCGATTGATTGACCATAACTCACTCAATTGAACTCGTAATTCATTGAAATTAGTTTCATTTCGAAGGAATCGAAGTGTAGTTTAAAACGAAAGAAACGGAGATGAAAAACTCCAAGTATTTTGAGAGTTACGATGGAAATAGTTAGACTCGCGCTTTGGTTTAGCAATTTACTGACCTACCTCCGATTGATTGACAATAAGTCACTCAATTTAACTCGTAATTCATTAAAATCAGTTTCATTTCGAAGGAATCGAAGTGTAGTTTAAAACGAAAGAAACGAAGATGAAAAACTCTAAGTATTTTGAGAGTTATGATGGAAATAGTTAGACTCGCGCTTTGGTTTAGCAATTTACTGACCTACCTCCGATTGATTGACCATAACTCACTCAATTTAACTCGTAATTCATTAAAATCAGTTTCATTTCGAAGGAATCGAAGTGTAGTTTAAAACGAAAGAAACGAAGATGAAAAACTCCAAGTATTTTGAGAGTTATGATGGAAATAGTTAGACTCGTGCTTTGGTTTAGCAATTTACTGACCTACCTTCGATTGATTGACCATAACTCACTCAAGTCAACTCGTAATTCATTGAAATTAGCTCCATTTCGAAGGAATCGAAGTGTAGTTTAAAACGAACGAAACGGAGATGAAAAACTACAAGTATTTTGAGAGTTATGATGGAAGTGGTTAGTCTCGCGCTTTGGTTTAGCAATTTACCGACCTACCTTCGATTGATTGTCCATAACTCAGTTAATTCGACTCGTAATTCATTGACATTAGTTCAATTTCGAAGGAATCGAAGTGTAGTTTAAAACGAAAGAAACGGAGATGAAAAACTCCAAGTATTTTGAGAGTTATGATGGAAATAGTTAGACTCGCGCTTTGGTTTAGCAATTTACTGACCTACCTCCGATTGATTGACCATAACTCACTCAATTTTACTCGTAATTCATTGAAATTAGTTCCATTTCGAATGAATCGAAGTGTAGTTTAAAACGAAAGAAACAGAGATGAAAAACTCCAAGTATTTTGAGAGTTATGATGGAAATAGTTAGACTCGCGCTTTGGTTTAGCAATTTACTGACCTACATTCGATTGATTGACCATAACTCACTCAGGTCAACTCGTAATTCATTGAAATTAGCTCCATTTCGAAGAAATCGAAGAGTAGTTTAAAACGAACGAAACGGAGATGAAAAACTACAAGTATTTTGAGAGTTATGATGGAAGTGGTTAGTCTCGCGCTTTGGTTTAGCAATTTACCGACCTACCTTCGATTGATTGTCCATAACTCAGTTAATTCGACTCGTAATTCATTGACATTAGTTCAATTTCGAAGGAATCAAAGTGTAGTTTAAAACGAAAGAAACGGAGATGAAAAACTCCAAGTATTTTTAGAGTTATGATGGAAATAGTTAGACTCGCGCTTTGGTTTAGCAATTTACTGACCTACCTCCGATTGATTGACCATAACTTACTCAATTTTACTCGTAATTCATTGAAATTATTTCCATTTCGAATGAATCGAAGTGTAGTTTAAAACGAAAGAAACAGAGATGAAAAACTCCAAGTATTTTGAGAGTTATGATGGAAATAGTTAGACTCGCGCTTTGGTTTAGCAATTTACTGACCTACCTCCGATTGATTGACCATAACTCACTCAATTTTACTCGTAATTCATTGAAATTATTTCCATTTCGAATGAATCGAAGTGTAGTTTAAAACGAAAGAAACAGAGATGAAAAACTCCAAGTATTTTGAGAGTTATGATGGAAATAGTTAGACTCGCGCTTTGGTTTAGCAATTTACTGACGTACTTCCGATTGATTGACCATAACTCACTCAATTTAACTCGTAATTCATTGAAATTAGTTCCATTTCGAAGGAATCGAAGTGTAGTTTAAAACGAAAGAAACGGAGATGAAAATTTCTAAGTATTTTGAGAGTTATGATGAAAATAGTTAGACTTACGCTTTGGTTTAGCAATTTACTGACCTACCTCGGATTGATTGACCATAACTCACCCAATTTAACTCGTAATTTATTGAAATTAGTTTCATTTCGAAGGAATCGAAGTGTCGTTTCAAACGAAAGAAATGGAGATGAAAAACTCCAAGTATTTTGAGAGTTATGACGAAAATAGTTAGACTCGCGCTTTGGTTTAGCAATTTACTGACCTACCTCCGATTGATTGACCATAACTCACTCAATTTTACTCGTAATTCATTGAAATTAGTTCCATTTCGAAAGAATCGAAGTTTAGTTGAAAACAATAGAAACGGAGATGAAAAACAACAAGTATTTTGAGACTTATGATGGAGCTTGTTAGACTCGCGCTTTGATTTAGCAATTTACTCACTTACCTCCGATTGATTGACCATAACTCACTCAATTTAACTCGTAATTCATTGAAATTAGTTTCATTTTGAAGGAATCTAAGTGTAGTTTAAAACGAAAGAAACGGAGATGAAAATTTCTAAGTATTTTGAGAGTTATGATGAAAATAGTTAGACTCACGCTTTGGTTTAGCAATTTACTGACCTACCTCCGATTGATTGACCATAACTCACTCAATTTTACTCGTAATTCATTGAAATTAGTTCCATTTCGAATGAATCGAAGTGTAGTTTAAAACGAAAGAAACAGAGATGAAAAACTCCAAGTATTTTGAGAGTTATGATGGAAATAGTTAGACTCGCGCTTTGGTTTAGCAATTTACTGACCTACCTTCGATTGATTGACCATAACTCACTCAGGTCAACTCGTAATTCATTGAAATTAGCTCCATTTCGAAGAAATCGAAGTGTAGTTTAAAACGAACGAAACGGAGATGAAAAACTACAAGTATTTTGAGAGTTATGATGGAAGTGGTTAGTCTCGCGCTTTGGTTTAGCAATTTACCGACCTACCTTCGATTGATTGTCCATAACTCAGTTAATTCGACTCGTAATTCATTGACATTAGTTCAATTTCGAAGGAATCGAAGTGTAGTTTAAAACGAAAGAAACGGAGATGAAAAACTCCAAGTATTTTGAGAGTTATGATGGAAATAGTTAGACTCGCGCTTTGGTTTAGCAATTTACTGACCTACCTCCGATTGATTGACCATAACTCACTCAATTTTACTCGTAATTCATTGAAATTAGTTTCATTTCGAATGAATCGAAGTATAGTTTAAAACGAAAGAAACAGAGATGAAAAACTCCAAGTATTTTGAGAGTTATGATGAAAATAGTTAGACTCACGCTTTGGTTTAGCAATTTACTGACCTACCTCGGATTGATTGACCATAACTCACCCAATTTAACTCGTAATTTATTGAAATTAGTTTCATTTCGAAGGAATCGAAGTGTCGTTTCAAACGAAAGAAACGGAGATGAAAAACTCCAAGTATTTTGAGAGTTATGACGAAAATAGTTAGACTCGCGCTTTGGTTTAGCAATTTACTGACCTACCTCCGATTGATTAACCATAACTCACTCAATTTTACTCGTAATTCATTGAAATTAGTTCCATTTCGAAGGAATCGAAGTTTAGTTGAAAACAATAGAAACGGAGATGAAAAACAACAAGTATTTTGAGACTTATGATGGAGCTTGTTAGACTCGCGCTTTGATTTAGCAATTTACTCACTTACCTCCGATTGATTGACCATAACTCACTCAATTTAACTCGTAATTCATTGAAATTAGTTTCATTTTGAAGGAATCTAAGTGTAGTTTAAAACGAAAGAAACGAAGATGAAAAACTCCAAGTATTTTGAGAGTTTTGATTGAAATAGTTAGACTCGCGCTTTGGTTTAGCAATTTACTGACCTACCTCCGATTGATTGACCATAACTCAATCAATTTAACTCGTAATTCATTGAAATCAGTTTCATTTCGAAGGAATTGAAGTATAGTTTAAAACGAAAGAAACGAAGATGAAAAAATCCAAGTATTTTGAGAGTTATGATTGAAATAGTTAGACTCGCGCTTTGGTTTAGCAATTTACTGACCTACCTCCGATTGATTGACCATAACTCACTCAATTTTACTCGTAATTCATTGAAATTAGTTCCATTTCGAATGAATCGAAGTGTAGTTTAAAATGAAAGAAACAGAGATGAAAAACTCCAAGTATTTTGAGAGTTATGATGGAAATAGTTAGACTCGCGCTTTGGTTTAGCAATTTACTGACATACTTCTGATTGATTGACCATAACTAACTCAATTTAACTTGTAATTCATTGAAATTAGTTCCATTTCGAAGGAATCGAAGTGTAGTTTAAAACGAAAGAAACGGAGATGAAAATTTCTAAGTATTTTGAGAGTTATGATGAAAATAGTTAGACTCACGCTTTGGTTTAGCAATTTACTGACCTACCTCCGATTGATTGACCATAACTCACCCAATTTAACTCGTAATTTATTTAAATTTGTTTCATTTCGAAGGAATCGAAGTGTCGTTTCAAACGAAAGAAACGGAGATGAAAAACTCCAAGTATTTTGAGAGTTATGATGGAAATAGTTAGACTCGCGCTTTGGTTTAGCAATTTAGTGACATACCTCCGATTGATTGACCATAACTCACTCAATTTAACTCGTAATTCATTGAAATTAGTTTCATTTCGAAGGAATCAAAGTGTAGTTGAAAACGAAAGAAACGGAGATGAAAAACTCCAAGTATTTTGAGAGTTATAATGGAAATAGTTAGACTCGCGCTTTGGTTTAGCAATTTACTGACATACCTACGATTGATTGACCATAACTCACTTAATTTTACTTGTAATTCATTGAAATTAGTTCCATTTCGAAGGAATCGAAGTGTAGTTTAAAACGAAAGAAACGGAGATGAAAAACTTCAAGTATTGAGAGTTATGACGAAAATAGTTAGACTCGCGCTTTGGTTTAGCAATTTACTGACCTACCTCCGATTGATTGACCATAACTCACTCAATTTTACTCGTAATTTATTGAAATTTGTTCCATTTCGAAGTAATCGAAGTTTAGTTGAAAACGAAAGAAACGGAGATGAAAAACAACAAGTATTTTGAGACTTATGATGGCGCTTGTTAGACTCGCGCTTTGGTTTAGCAATTTACTCACTTACCTCCGATTGATTGACCATAACTCACTCAATTTAACTCGTAATTCATTGAAATTAGTTTCATTTCGAAGGAATCTAAGTGTAGTTTAAAACGAAAGAAACGAAGATGAAAAACTCCAAGTATTTTGAGAGTTTTGATGGAAATAGTTAGACTCGCGCTTTGGTTTAGCAATTTACTGACCTACCTCCGATTGATTGACCATAACTCACTCAATTTAACTCGTAATTCATTGAAATCAGTTTCATTTCGAAGGAATCGAAGTGTAGTTTAAAACGAAAGAAACGAAGATGAAAAACTCCAAGTATTTTGAGAGTTATGATGGAAATAGTTAGACTCGCGCTTTGTTTAGCAATTTACTGACCTACCTCCGATTGATTGACCATAACTCACTCAATTGAACTCGTAATTCATTGAAATTAGTTTCATTTCGAAGGAATCGAAGTGTAGTTTAAAACGAAAGAAACGGAGATGAAAAACTCCAAGTATTTTGAGAGTTACGATGGAAATAGTTAGACTCGCGCTTTGGTTTAGCAATTTACTGACCTACCTCCGATTGATTGACAATAAGTCACTCAATTTAACTCGTAATTCATTAAAATCAGTTTCATTTCGAAGGAATCGAAGTGTAGTTTAAAACGAAAGAAACGAAGATGAAAAACTCTAAGTATTTTGAGAGTTATGATGGAAATAGTTAGACTCGCGCTTTGGTTTAGCAATTTACTGACCTACCTCCGATTGATTGACCATAACTCACTCAATTTAACTCGTAATTCATTAAAATCAGTTTCATTTCGAAGGAATCGAAGTGTAGTTTAAAACGAAAGAAACGAAGATGAAAAACTCCAAGTATTTTGAGAGTTATGATGGAAATAGTTAGACTCGTGCTTTGGTTTAGCAATTTACTGACCTACCTTCGATTGATTGACCATAACTCACTCAAGTCAACTCGTAATTCATTGAAATTAGCTCCATTTCGAAGGAATCGAAGTGTAGTTTAAAACGAACGAAACGGAGATGAAAAACTACAAGTATTTTGAGAGTTATGATGGAAGTGGTTAGTCTCGCGCTTTGGTTTAGCAATTTACCGACCTACCTTCGATTGATTGTCCATAACTCAGTTAATTCGACTCGTAATTCATTGACATTAGTTCAATTTCGAAGGAATCGAAGTGTAGTTTAAAACGAAAGAAACGGAGATGAAAAACTCCAAGTATTTTGATAGTTATGATGGAAATAGTTAGACTCGCGCTTTGGTTTAGCAATTTACTGACCTACCTCCGATTGATTGACCATAACTCACTCAATTTTACTCGTAATTCATTGAAATTAGTTCCATTTCGAATGAATCGAAGTGTAGTTTAAAACGAAAGAAACAGAGATGAAAAACTCCAAGTATTTTGAGAGTTATGATGGAAATAGTTAGACTCGCGCTTTGGTTTAGCAATTTACTGACCTACATTCGATTGATTGACCATAACTCACTCAGGTCAACTCGTAATTCATTGAAATTAGCTCCATTTCGAAGAAATCGAAGAGTAGTTTAAAACGAACGAAACGGAGATGAAAAACTACAAGTATTTTGAGAGTTATGATGGAAGTGGTTAGTCTCGCGCTTTGGTTTAGCAATTTACCGACCTACCTTCGATTGATTGTCCATAACTCAGTTAATTCGACTCGTAATTCATTGACATTAGTTCAATTTCGAAGGAATCAAAGTGTAGTTTAAAACGAAAGAAACGGAGATGAAAAACTCCAAGTATTTTTAGAGTTATGATGGAAATAGTTAGACTCGCGCTTTGGTTTAGCAATTTACTGACCTACCTCCGATTGATTGACCATAACTTACTCAATTTTACTCGTAATTCATTGAAATTATTTCCATTTCGAATGAATCGAAGTGTAGTTTAAAACGAAAGAAACAGAGATGAAAAACTCCAAGTATTTTGAGAGTTATGATGGAAATAGTTAGACTCGCGCTTTGGTTTAGCAATTTACTGACCTACCTCCGATTGATTGACCATAACTCACTCAATTTTACTCGTAATTCATTGAAATTATTTCCATTTCGAATGAATCGAAGTGTAGTTTAAAACGAAAGAAACAGAGATGAAAAACTCCAAGTATTTTGAGAGTTATGATGGAAATAGTTAGACTCGCGCTTTGGTTTAGCAATTTACTGACGTACTTCCGATTGATTGACCATAACTCACTCAATTTAACTCGTAATTCATTGAAATTAGTTCCATTTCGAAGGAATCGAAGTGTAGTTTAAAACGAAAGAAACGGAGATGAAAATTTCTAAGTATTTTGAGAGTTATGATGAAAATAGTTAGACTCACGCTTTGGTTTAGCAATTTACTGACCTACCTCGGATTGATTGACCATAACTCACCCAATTTAACTCGTAATTTATTGAAATTAGTTTCATTTCGAAGGAATCGAAGTGTCGTTTCAAACGAAAGAAATGGAGATGAAAAACTCCAAGTATTTTGAGAGTTATGACGAAAATAGTTAGACTCGCGCTTTGGTTTAGCAATTTACTGACCTACCTCCGATTGATTGACCATAACTCACTCAATTTTACTCGTAATTCATTGAAATTAGTTCCATTTCGAAAGAATCGAAGTTTAGTTGAAAACAATAGAAACGGAGATGAAAAACAACAAGTATTTTGAGACTTATGATGGAGCTTGTTAGACTCGCGCTTTGATTTAGCAATTTACTCACTTACCTCCGATTGATTGACCATAACTCACTCAATTTAACTCGTAATTCATTGAAATTAGTTTCATTTTGAAGGAATCTAAGTGTAGTTTAAAACGAAAGAAACGGAGATGAAAATTTCTAAGTATTTTGAGAGTTATGATGAAAATAGTTAGACTCACGCTTTGGTTTAGCAATTTACTGACCTACCTCCGATTGATTGACCATAACTCACTCAATTTTACTCGTAATTCATTGAAATTAGTTCCATTTCGAATGAATCGAAGTGTAGTTTAAAACGAAAGAAACAGAGATGA
The DNA here is from genome assembly GCF_043159265.1 of Tasmannia lanceolata. Taxonomy (NCBI): domain Eukaryota; kingdom Viridiplantae; phylum Streptophyta; class Magnoliopsida; order Canellales; family Winteraceae; genus Tasmannia; species Tasmannia lanceolata. Next base: position 2,165,342 of record NW_027518678.1, read on the forward strand.
AAAACTCCAAGTATTTTGAGAGTTATGATGGAAATAGTTAGACTCGCGCTTTGGTTTAGCAATTTACTGACCTACCTTCGATTGATTGACCATAACTCACTCAGGTCAACTCGTAATTCATTGAAATTAGCTCCATTTCGAAGAAATCGAAGTGTAGTTTAAAACGAACGAAACGGAGATGAAAAACTACAAGTATTTTGAGAGTTATGATGGAAGTGGTTAGTCTCGCGCTTTGGTTTAGCAATTTACCGACCTACCTTCGATTGATTGTCCATAACTCAGTTAATTCGACTCGTAATTCATTGACATTAGTTCAATTTCGAAGGAATCGAAGTGTAGTTTAAAACGAAAGAAACGGAGATGAAAAACTCCAAGTATTTTGAGAGTTATGATGGAAATAGTTAGACTCGCGCTTTGGTTTAGCAATTTACTGACTTACCTCCGATTGATTGACCATAACTCACTCAATTTTACTCGTAATTCATTGAAATTAGTTTCATTTCGAATGAATCGAAGTATAGTTTAAAACGAAAGAAACAGAGATGAAAAACTCCAAGTATTTTGAGAGTTATGATGAAAATAGTTAGACTCACGCTTTGGTTTAGCAATTTACTGACCTACCTCGGATTGATTGACCATAACTCACCCAATTTAACTCGTAATTTATTGAAATTAGTTTCATTTCGAAGGAATCGAAGTGTCGTTTCAAACGAAAGAAACGGAGATGAAAAACTCCAAGTATTTTGAGAGTTATGACGAAAATAGTTAGACTCGCGCTTTGGTTTAGCAATTTACTGACCTACCTCCGATTGATTAACCATAACTCACTCAATTTTACTCGTAATTCATTGAAATTAGTTCCATTTCGAAGGAATCGAAGTTTAGTTGAAAACAATAGAAACGGAGATGAAAAACAACAAGTATTTTGAGACTTATGATGGAGCTTGTTAGACTCGCGCTTTGATTTAGCAATTTACTCACTTACCTCCGATTGATTGACCATAACTCACTCAATTTAACTCGTAATTCATTGAAATTAGTTTCATTTTGAAGGAATCTAAGTGTAGTTTAAAACGAAAGAAACGAAGATGAAAAACTCCAAGTATTTTGAGAGTTTTGATTGAAATAGTTAGACTCGCGCTTTGGTTTAGCAATTTACTGACCTACCTCCGATTGATTGACCATAACTCAATCAATTTAACTCGTAATTCATTGAAATCAGTTTCATTTCGAAGGAATTGAAGTATAGTTTAAAACGAAAGAAACGAAGATGAAAAAATCCAAGTATTTTGAGAGTTATGATTGAAATAGTTAGACTCGCGCTTTGGTTTAGCAATTTACTGACCTACCTCCGATTGATTGACCATAACTCACCCAATTTAACTCGTAATTTATTTAAATTTGTTTCATTTCGAAGGAATCGAAGTGTCGTTTCAAACGAAAGAAACGGAGATGAAAAACTCCAAGTATTTTGAGAGTTATGATGGAAATAGTTAGACTCGCGCTTTGGTTTAGCAATTTAGTGACATACCTCCGATTGATTGACCATAACTCACTCAATTTAACTCGTAATTCATTGAAATTAGTTTCATTTCGAAGGAATCAAAGTGTAGTTGAAAACGAAAGAAACGGAGATGAAAAACTCCAAGTATTTTGAGAGTTATAATGGAAATAGTTAGACTCGCGCTTTGGTTTAGCAATTTACTGACATACCTACGATTGATTGACCATAACTCACTTAATTTTACTTGTAATTCATTGAAATTAGTTCCATTTCGAAGGAATCGAAGTGTAGTTTAAAACGAAAGAAACGGAGATGAAAAACTTCAAGTATTGAGAGTTATGACGAAAATAGTTAGACTCGCGCTTTGGTTTAGCAATTTACTGACCTACCTCCGATTGATTGACCATAACTCACTCAATTTTACTCGTAATTCATTGAAATTTGTTCCATTTCGAAGGAATCGAAGTTTAGTTGAAAACGAAAGAAACGGAGATGAAAAACAACAAGTATTTTGAGACTTATGATGGCGCTTGTTAGACTCGCGCTTTGGTTTAGCAATTTACTCACTTACCTCCGATTGATTGACCATAACTCACTCAATTTAACTCGTAATTTATTGAAATTAGTTTCATTTCGAAGGATTCTAAGTGTAGTTTAAAACGAAAGAAACGAAGATGAAAAACTCCAAGTATTTTGAGAGTTTTGATGGAAATAGTTAGACTCGCGCTTTGGTTTAGCAATTTACTGACCTACCTCCGATTGATTGACCATAACTCACTCAATTTAACTCGTAATTCATTGAAATCAGTTTCATTTCGAAGGAATCGAAGTGTAGTTTAAAACGAAAGAAACGAAGATGAAAAACTCCAAGTATTTTGAGAGTTATGATGGAAATAGTTAGACTCGCGCTTTGTTTAGCAATTTACTGACCTACCTCCGATTGATTGACCATAACTCACTCAATTGAACTCGTAATTCATTGAAATTAGTTTCATTTCGAAGGAATCGAAGTGTAGTTTAAAACGAAAGAAACGGAGATGAAAAACTCCAAGTATTTTGAGAGTTACGATGGAAATAGTTAGACTCGCGCTTTGGTTTAGCAATTTACTGACCTACCTTCGATTGATTGACCATAACTCACTCAGGTCAACTCGTAATTCATTGAAATTAGCTCCATTTCGAAGAAATCGAAGTGTAGTTTAAAACGAACGAAACGGAGATGAAAAACTACAAGTATTTTGAGAGTTATGATGGAAATAGTTAGACTCGCGCTTTGGTTTAGCAATTTACTGACCTACCTCCGATTGATTGACCATAACTCACTCAATTTTACTCGTAATTCATTGAAATTAGTTCCATTTCGAATGAATCGAAGTGTAGTTTAAAACGAAAGAAACAGAGATGAAAAACTCCAAGTATTTTGAGAGTTATGATGGAAATAGTTAGACTCGCGCTTTGGTTTAGCAATTTACTGACCTACCTTCGATTGATTGACCATAACTCACTCAGGTCAACTCGTAATTCATTGAAATTAGCTCCATTTCGAAGAAATCGAAGAGTAGTTTAAAACGAACGAAACGGAGATGAAAAACTATAAGTATTTTGAGAGTTATGATGGAAGTGGTTAGTCTCGCGCTTTGGTTTAGCAATTTACCGACCTACCTTCGATTGATTGTCCATAACTCAGTTAATTCGACTCGTAATTCATTGACATTAGTTCAATTTCGAAGGAATCAAAGTGTAGTTTAAAACGAAAGAAACGGAGATGAAAAACTCCAAGTATTTTTAGAGTTATGATGGAAATAGTTAGACTCGCGCTTTGGTTTAGCAATTTACTGACCTACCTCCGATTGATTGACCATAACTCACTCAATTTTACTCGTAATTCATTGAAATTATTTCCATTTCGAATGAATCGAAGTGTAGTTTAAAACGAAAGAAACAGAGATGAAAAACTCCAAGTATTTTGAGAGTTATGATGGAAATAGTTAGACTCGCGCTTTGGTTTAGCAATTTACTGACCTACCTCCGATTGATTGACCATAACTCACTCAATTTTACTCGTAATTCATTGAAATTATTTCCATTTCGAATGAATCGAAGTGTAGTTTAAAACTAAAGAAACAGAGATGAAAAACTCCAAGTATTTTGAGAGTTATGATGGAAATAGTTAGACTCGCGCTTTGGTTTAGCAATTTACTGACGTACTTCCGATTGATTGACCATAACTCACTCAATTTAACTCGTAATTCATTGAAATTAGTTCCATTTCGAAGGAATCGAAGTGTAGTTTAAAACGAAAGAAACGGAGATGAAAATTTCTAAGTATTTTGAGAGTTATGATGAAAATAGTTAGACTCACGCTTTGGTTTAGCAATTTACTGACCTACCTCGGATTGATTGACCATAACTCACCCAATTTAACTCGTAATTTATTGAAATTAGTTTCATTTCGAAGGAATCGAAGTGTCGTTTCAAACGAAAGAAATGGAGATGAAAAACTCCAAGTATTTTGAGAGTTATGACGAAAATAGTTAGACTCGCGCTTTGGTTTAGCAATTTACTGACCTACCTCCGATTGATTGACCATAACTCACTCAATTTTACTCGTAATTCATTGAAATTAGTTCCATTTCGAAAGAATCGAAGTTTAGTTGAAAACAATAGAAACGGAGATGAAAAACAACAAGTATTTTGAGACTTATGATGGAGCTTGTTAGACTCGCGCTTTGATTTAGCAATTTACTCACTTACCTCCGATTGATTGGCCATAACTCACTCAATTTAACTCGTAATTCATTGAAATTAGTTTCATTTTGAAGGAATCTAAGTGTAGTTTAAAACGAAAGAAACGGAGATGAAAATTTCTAAGTATTTTGAGAGTTATGATGAAAATAGTTAGACTCACGCTTTGGTTTAGCAATTTACTGACCTACCTCCGATTGATTGACCATAACTCACTCAATTTTACTCGTAATTCATTGAAATTAGTTCCATTTCGAATGAATCGAAGTGTAGTTTAAAACGAAAGAAACAGAGATGAAAAACTCCAAGTATTTTGAGAGTTATGATGGAAATAGTTAGACTCGCGCTTTGGTTTAGCAATTTACTGACCTACCTTCGATTGATTGACCATAACTCACTCAGGTCAACTCGTAATTCATTGAAATTAGCTCCATTTCGAAGAAATCGAAGTGTAGTTTAAAACGAACGAAACGGAGATGAAAAACTACAAGTATTTTGAGAGTTATGATGGAAGTGGTTAGTCTCGCGCTTTGGTTTAGCAATTTACCGACCTACCTTCGATTGATTGTCCATAACTCAGTTAATTCGACTCGTAATTCATTGACATTAGTTCAATTTCGAAGGAATCGAAGTGTAGTTTAAAACGAAAGAAACGGAGATGAAAAACTCCAAGTATTTTGAGAGTTATGATGGAAATAGTTAGACTCGCGCTTTGGTTTAGCAATTTACTGACCTACCTCCGATTGATTGACCATAACTCACTCAATTTTACTCGTAATTCATTGAAATTAGTTTCATTTCGAATGAATCGAAGTATAGTTTAAAACGAAAGAAACAGAGATGAAAAACTCCAAGTATTTTGAGAGTTATGATGAAAATAGTTAGACTCACGCTTTGGTTTAGCAATTTACTGACCTACCTCGGATTGATTGACCATAACTCACCCAATTTAACTCGTAATTTATTGAAATTAGTTTCATTTCGAAGGAATCGAAGTGTCGTTTCAAACGAAAGAAACGGAGATGAAAAACTCCAAGTATTTTGAGAGTTATGACGAAAATAGTTAGACTCGCGCTTTGGTTTAGCAATTTACTGACCTACCTCCGATTGATTGACCATAACTCACTCAATTTTACTCGTAATTCATTGAAATTAGTTCCATTTCGAAGGAATCGAAGTTTAGTTGAAAACAATAGAAACGGAGATGAAAAACAACAAGTATTTTGAGACTTATGATGGAGCTTGTTAGACTCGCGCTTTGATTTAGCAATTTACTCACTTACCTCCGATTGATTGACCATAACTCACTCAATTTAACTCGTAATTCATTGAAATTAGTTTTATTTTGAAGGAATCTAAGTGTAGTTTAAAACGAAAGAAACGAAGATGAAAAACTCCAAGTATTTTGAGAGTTTTGATTGAAATAGTTAGACTCGCGCTTTGGTTTAGCAATTTACTGACCTACCTCCGATTGATTGACCATAACTCAATCAATTTAACTCGTAATTCATTGAAATCAGTTTCATTTCGAAGGAATTGAAGTGTAGTTTAAAACGAAAGAAACGAAGATGAAAAAATCCAAGTATTTTGAGAGTTATGATTGAAATAGTTAGACTCGCGCTTTGGTTTAGCAATTTACTGACCTACCTCCGATTGATTGACCATAACTCACTCAATTTTACTCGTAATTCATTGAAATTAGTTTCATTTCGAATGAATCGAAGTGTAGTTTAAAATGAAAGAAACAGAGATGAAAAACTCCAAGTATTTTGAGAGTTATGATGGAAATAGTTAGACTCGCGCTTTGGTTTAGCAATTTACTGACATACTTCCGATTGATTGACCATAACTAACTCAATTTAACTTGTAATTCATTGAAATTAGTTCCATTTCGAAGGAATCGAAGTGTAGTTTAAAACGAAAGAAACGGAGATGAAAATTTCTAAGTATTTTGAGTGTTATGATGAAAATAGTTAGACTCACGCTTTGGTTTAGCAATTTACTGACCTACCTCCGATTGATTGACCATAACTCACCCAATTTAACTCGTAATTTATTGTAATTAGTTTCATTTCGAAGGAATCGAAGTGTCGTTTCAAACGAAAGAAACGGAGATGAAAAACTCCAAGTATTTTGAGAGTTATGATGGAAATAGTTAGACTCGCGCTTTGGTTTAGCAATTTAGTGACATACCTCCGATTGATTGACCATAACTCACTCAATTTAACTCGTAATTCATTGAAATTAGTTTCATTTCGAAGGAATCAAAGTGTAGTTGAAAACGAAAGAAACGGAGATGAAAAACTCCAAGTATTTTGAGAGTTATAATGGAAATAGTTAGACTCGCGCTTTGGTTTAGCAATTTACTGACATACCTACGATTGATTGACCATAACTCACTTAATTTTACTTGTAATTCATTGAAATTAGTTCCATTTCGAAGGAATCGAAGTGTAGTTTAAAACGAAAGAAACGGAGATGAAAAACTTCAAGTATTGAGAGTTATGACGAAAATAGTTAGACTCGCGCTTTGGTTTAGCAATTTACTGACCTACCTCCGATTGATTGACCATAACTCACTCAATTTTACTCGTAATTCATTGAAATTTGTTCCATTTCGAAGGAATCGAAGTTTAGTTGAAAACGAAAGAAACGGAGATGAAAAACAACAAGTATTTTGAGACTTATGATGGCGCTTGTTAGACTCGCGCTTTGGTTTAGCAAATTACTCACTTACCTCCGATTGATTGACCATAACTCACTCAATTTAACTCGTAATTCATTGAAATTAGTTTCATTTCGAAGGAATCTAAGTGTAGTTTAAAACGAAAGAAACGAAGATGAAAAACTCCAAGTATTTTGAGAGTTTTGATGGAAATAGTTAGACTCGCGCTTTGGTTTAGCAATTTACTGACCTACCTCCGATTGATTGACCATAACTCACTCAATTTAACTCGTAATTCATTGAAATCAGTTTCATTTCGAAGGAATCGAAGTGTAGTTTAAAACGAAAGAAACGAAGATGAAAAACTCCAAGTATTTTGAGAGTTATGATGGAAATAGTTAGACTCGCGCTTTGTTTAGCAATTTACTGACCTACCTCCGATTGATTGACCATAACTCACTCAATTGAACTCGTAATTCATTGAAATTAGTTTCATTTCGAAGGAATCGAAGTGTAGTTTAAAACGAAAGAAACGGAGATGAAAAACTCCAAGTATTTTGAGAGTTACGATGGAAATAGTTAGACTCGCGCTTTGGTTTAGCAATTTACTGACCTACCTCCGATTGATTGACAATAACTCACTCAATTTAACTCGTAATTCATTGAAATCAGTTTCATTTCGAAGGAATCGAAGTGTAGTTTAAAACGAAAGAAACGAAGATGAAAAACTCTAAGTATTTTGAGAGTTATGATGGAAATAGTTAGACTCGCGCTTTGGTTTAGCAATTTACTGACCTACCTCCGATTGATTGACCATAACTCACTCAATTTAACTCGTAATTCATTAAAATCAGTTTCATTTCGAAGGAATCGAAGTGTAGTTTAAAACGAAAGAAACGAAGATGAAAAACTCCAAGTATTTTGAGAGTTATGATGGAAATAGTTAGACTCGTGCTTTGGTTTAGCAATTTACTGACCTACCTTCGATTGATTGACCATAACTCACTCAAGTCAACTCGTAATTCATTGAAATTAGCTCCATTTCGAAGGAATCGAAGTGTAGTTTAAAACGAACGAAACGGAGATGAAAAACTACAAGTATTTTGAGAGTTATGATGGAAGTGGTTAGTCTCGCGCTTTGGTTTAGCAATTTACCGACCTACCTTCGATTGATTGTCCATAACTCAGTTAATTCGACTCGTAATTCATTGACATTAGTTCAATTTCGAAGGAATCGAAGTGTAGTTTAAAACGAAAGAAATGGAGATGAAAAACTCCAAGTATTTTGAGAGTTATGATGGAAATAGTTAGACTCGCGCTTTGGTTTAGCAATTTACTGACCTACCTCCGATTGATTGACCATAACTCACTCAATTTTACTCGTAATTCATTGAAATTAGTTCCATTTCGAATGAATCGAAGTGTAGTTTAAAACGAAAGAAACAGAGATGAAAAACTCCAAGTATTTTGAGAGTTATGATGGAAATAGTTAGACTCGCGCTTTGGTTTAGCAATTTACTGACCTACCTTCGATTGATTGACCATAACTCACTCAGGTCAACTCGTAATTCATTGAAATTAGCTCCATTTCGAAGAAATCGAAGTGTAGTTTAAAACGAACGAAACGGAGATGAAAAACTACAAGTATTTTGAGAGTTATGATGGAAGTGGTTAGTCTCGCGCTTTGGTTTAGCAATTTACCGACCTACCTTCGATTGATTGTCCATAACTCAGTTAATTCGACTCGTAATTCATTGACATTAGTTCAATTTCGAAGGAATCAAAGTGTAGTTTAAAACGAAAGAAACGGAGATGAAAAACTCCAAGTATTTTTAGAGTTATGATGGAAATAGTTAGACTCGCGCTTTGGTTTAGCAATTTACTGACCTACCTCCGATTGATTGACCATAACTCACTCAATTTTACTCGTAATTCATTGAAATTATTTCCATTTCGAATGAATCGAAGTGTAGTTTAAAACGAAAGAAACAGAGATGAAAAACTCCAAGTATTTTGAGAGTTATGATGGAAATAGTTAGACTCGCGCTTTGGTTTAGCAATTTACTGACGTACTTCCGATTGATTGACCATAACTCACTCAATTTAACTCGTAATTCATTGAAATTAGTTCCATTTCGAAGGAATCGAAGTGTAGTTTAAAACGAAAGAAACGGAGATGAAAATTTCCAAGTATTTTGAGAGTTATGATGAAAATAGTTAGACTCACGCTTTGGTTTAGCAATTTACTGACCTACCTCGGATTGATTGACCATAACTCACCCAATTTAACTCGTAATTTATTGAAATTAGTTTCATTTCGAAGGAATCGAAGTGTCGTTTCAAACGAAAGATACGGAGATGAAAAACTCCAAGTATTTTGAGAGTTATGACGAAAATAGTTAGACTCGCGCTTTGGTTTAGCAATTTACTGACCTACCTCCGATTGATTGACCATAACTCACTCAATTTTACTCGTAATTCATTGAAATTAGTTCCATTTCGAAGGAATCGAAGTTTAGTTGAAAACAATAGAAACGGAGATGAAAAACAACAAGTATTTTGAGACTTATGATGGAGCTTGTTAGACTCGCGCTTTGATTTAGCAATTTACTCACTTACCTCCGATTGATTGACCATAACTCACTCAATTTAACTCGTAATTCATTGAAATTAGTTTTATTTTGAATGAATCTAAGTGTAGTTTAAAACGAAAGAAACGAAGATGAAAAACTCCAAGTATTTTGAGAGTTTTGATGGAAATAGTTAGACTCGCGCTTTGGTTTAGCAATTTACTGACCTACCTCCGATTGATTGACCATAACTCAATCAATTTAACTCGTAATTCATTGAAATCAGTTTCATTTCGAAGGAATTGAAGTGTAGTTTAAAACGAAAGAAACGAAGATGAAAAAATCCAAGTATTTTGAGAGTTATGATTGAAATAGTTAGACTCGCGCTTTGGTTTAGCAATTTACTGACCTACCTCCGATTGATTGACCATAACTCACTCAATTTTACTCGTAATTCATTGAAATTAGTTCCATTTCGAATGAATCGAAGTGTAGTTTAAAATGAAAGAAACAGAGATGAAAAACTCCAAGTATTTTGAGAGTTATGATGGAAATAGTTAGACTCGCGCTTTGGTTTAGCAATTTACTGACATACTTCCGATTGATTGACCATAACTAACTCAATTTAACTTGTAATTCATTGAAATTAGTTCCATTTCGAAGGCATCAAAGTGTAGTTTAAAACGAAAGAAACGGAGATGAAAATTTCTAAGTATTTTGAGAGTTATGATGAAAATAGTTAGACTCACGCTTTGGTTTAGCAATTTACTGACCTACCTCCGATTGATTGACCATAACTCACCCAATTTAACTCGTAATTTATTGAAATTAGTTTCATTTCGAAGGAATCGAAGTGTCGTTTCAAACGAAAGAAACGAAGATGAAAAACTCCAAGTATTTTGAGAGTTATGATGGAAATAGTTAGACTCGCGCTTTGGTTTAGCAATTTAGTGACATACCTCCGATTGATTGACCATAACTCACTCAATTTAACTCGTAATTCATTGAAATTAGTTTCATTTCGAAGGAATCAAAGTGTAGTTGAAAACGAAAGAAACGGAGATTAAAAACTCCAAGTATTTTGAGAGTTATAATGGAAATAGTTAGACTCGCGCTTTAGTTTAGCAATTTACTGACATACCTACGATTGATTGACCATAACTCACTCAATTTTACTTGTAATTCATTGAAATTAGTTCCATTTCGAAGGAATCGAAGTGTAGTTTAAAACGAAAGAAACGGAGATGAAAAACTTCAAGTATTGAGAGTTATGACGAAAATAGTTAGACTCGCGCTTTGGTTTAGCAATTTACTGACCTACCTCCGATTGATTGACCATAACTCACTCAATTTTACTCGTAATTCATTGAAATTTGTTCCATTTCGAAGGAATCGAAGTTTAGTTGAAAACGAAAGAAACGGAGATGAAAAACAACAAGTATTTTGAGACTTATGATGGCGCTTGTTAGACTCGCGCTTTGGTTTAGCAATTTACTCACTTACCTCCGATTGATTGACCATAACTCACTCAATTTAACTCGTAATTCATTGAAATTAGTTTCATTTCGAAGGAATCTAAGTGTAGTTTAAAACGAAAGAAACGAAGATGAAAAACTCCAAGTATTTTGAGAGTTTTGATGGAAATAGTTAGACTCGCGCTTTGGTTTAGCAATTTACTGACCTACCTCCGATTGATTGACCATAACTCACTCAATTTAACTCGTAATTCATTGAAATCAGTTTCATTTCGAAGGAATCGAAGTGTAGTTTAAAACGAAAGAAACGAAGATGAAAAACTCCAAGTATTTTGAGAGTTATGATGGAAATAGTTAGACTCGCGCTTTGTTTAGCAATTTACTGACCTACCTCCAATTGATTGACCATAACTCACTCAATTGAACTCGTAATTCATTGAAATTAGTTTCATTTCGAAGGAATCGAAGTGTAGTTTAAAACGAAAGAAACGGAGATGAAAAACTCCAAGTATTTTGAGAGTTACGATGGAAATAGTTAGACTCGCGCTTTGGTTTAGCAATTTACTGACCTACCTCTGATTGATTGACAATAACTCACTCAATTTAACTCGTAATTCATTGAAATCAGTTTCATTTCGAAGGAATCGAAGTGTAGTTTAAAACGAAAGAAACGAAGATGAAAAACTCCAAGTATTTTGAGAGTTATGATGGAAATAGTTAGACTCGCGCTTTGGTTTAGCAATTTACTGACCTACCTCCGATTGATTGACCATAACTCACTCAATTTAACTCGTAATTCATTAAAATCAGTTTCATTTCGAAGGAATCGAAGTGTAGTTTAAAACGAAAGAAACGAAGATGAAAAACTCCAAGTATTTTGAGAGTTATGATGGAAATAGTTAGACTCGCGCTTTGGTTTAGCAATTTACTGACCTACCTCCGATTGATTGACCATAACTCACTCAATTTTACTCGTAATTCATTGAAATTAGTTCCATTTCGAATGAATCGAAGTGTAGTTTAAAACGAAAGAAACAGAGATGAAAAACTCCAAGTATTTTGAGAGTTATGATGGAAATAGTTAGACTCGCGCTTTGGTTTAGCAATTTACTGACCTACCTTCGATTGATTGACCATAACTTACTCAGGTCAACTCGTAATTCATTGAAATTAGCTCCATTTCGAAGAAATCGAAGAGTAGTTTAAAACGAACGAAACGGAGATGAAAAACTACAAGTATTTTGAGAGTTATGATGGAAGTGGTTAGTCTCGCGCTTTGGTTTAGCAATTTACCGACCTACCTTCGATTGATTGTCCATAACTCAGTTAATTCGACTCGTAATTCATTGACATTAGTTCAATTTCGAAGGAATCAAAGTGTAGTTTAAAACGAAAGAAACGGAGATGAAAAACTCCAAGTATTTTTAGAGTTATGATGGAAATAGTTAGACTCGCGCTTTGGTTTAGCAATTTACTGACCTACCTCCGATTGATTGACCATAACTCACTCAATTTTACTCGTAATTCATTGAAATTATTTCCATTTCGAATGAATCGAAGTGTAGTTTAAAACGAAAGAAACAGAGATGAAAAACTCCAAGTATTTTGAGAGTTATGATGGAAATAGTTAGACTCGCGCTTTGGTTTAGCAATTTACTGACGTACTTCCGATTGATTGACCATAACTCACTCAATTTAACTCGTAATTCATTGAAATTAGTTCCATTTCGAAGGAATCGAAGTGTAGTTTAAAACGAAAGAAACGGAGATGAAAATTTCCAAGTATTTTGAGAGTTATGATGAAAATAGTTAGACTCACGCTTTGGTTTAGCAATTTACTGACCTACCTCGGATTGATTGACCATAACTCACCCAATTTAACTCGTAATTTATTGAAATTAGTTTCATTTCGAAGGAATCGAAGTGTCGTTTCAAACGAAAGAAACGGAGATGAAAAACTCCAAGTATTTTGAGAGTTATGACGAAAATAGTTAGACTCGCGCTTTGGTTTAGCAATTTACTGACCTACCTCCGATTGATTGACCATAACTCACTCAATTTTACTCGTAATTCATTGAAATTAGTTCCATTTCGAAGGAATCGAAGTTTAGTTGAAAACAATAGAAACGGAGATGAAAAACAACAAGTATTTTGAGACTTATGATGGAGCTTGTTAGACTCGCGCTTTGATTTAGCAATTTACTCACTTACCTCCGATTGATTGACCATAACTCACTCAATTTAACTCGTAATTCATTGAAATTAGTTTTATTTTGAAGGAATCTAAGTGTAGTTTAAAACGAAAGAAACGAAGATGAAAAACTCCAAGTATTTTGAGAGTTTTGATGGAAATAGTTAGACTCGCGCTTTGGTTTAGCAATTTACTGACCTACCTCCGATTGATTGACCATAACTCAATCAATTTAACTCGTAATTCATTGAAATCAGTTTCATTTCGAAGGAATTGAAGTGTAGTTTAAAACGAAAGAAACGAAGATGAAAAAATCCAAGTATTTTGAGAGTTATGATTGAAATAGTTAGACTCGCGCTTTGGTTTAGCAATTTACTGACCTACCTCCGATTGATTGACCATAACTCACTCAATTTTACTCGTAATTCATTAAAATTAGTTCCATTTCGAATGAATCGAAGTGTAGTTTAAAATGAAAGAAACAGAGATGAAAAACTCCAAGTATTTTGAGAGTTATGATGGAAATAGTTAGACTCGCGCTTTGGTTTAGCAATTTACTGACATACTTCCGATTGATTGACCATAACTAACTCAATTTAACTTGTAATTCATTGAAATTAGTTCCATTTCGAAGGCATCAAAGTGTAGTTTAAAACGAAAGAAACGGAGATGAAAATTTCTAAGTATTTTGAGAGTTATGATGAAAATAGTTAGACTCACGCTTTGGTTTAGCAATTTACTGACCTACCTCCGATTGATTGACCATAACTCACCCAATTTAACTCGTAATTTATTGAAATTAGTTTCATTTCGAAGGAATCGAAGTGTCGTTTCAAACGAAAGAAACGGAGATGAAAAACTCCAAGTATTTTGAGAGTTATGATGGAAATAGTTAGACTCGCGCTTTGGTTTAGCAATTTAGTGACATACCTCCGATTGATTGACCATAACTCACTCAATTTAACTCGTAATTCATTGAAATTAGTTTCATTTCGAAGGAATCAAAGTGTAGTTGAAAACGAAAGAAACGGAGATGAAAAACTCCAAGTATTTTGAGAGTTATAATGGAAATAGTTAGACTCGCGCTTTAGTTTAGCAATTTACTGACATACCTACGATTGATTGACCATAACTCACTCAATTTTACTTGTAATTCATTGAAATTAGTTCCATTTCGAAGGAATCGAAGTGTAGTTTAAAACGAAAGAAATGGAGATGAAAAACTTCAAGTATTGAGAGTTATGACGAAAATAGTTAGACTCGCGCTTTGGTTTAGCAATTTACTGACCTACCTCCGATTGATTGACCATAACTCACTCAATTTTACTCGTAATTCATTGAAATTTGTTCCATTTCGAAGGAATCGAAGTTTAGTTGAAAACGAAAGAAACGGAGATGAAAAACAACAAGTATTTTGAGACTTATGATGGCGCTTGTTAGACTCGCGCTTTGGTTTAGCAATTTACTCACTTACCTCCGATTGATTGACCATAACTCACTCAATTTAACTCGTAATTCATTGAAATTAGTTTCATTTCGAAGGAATCTAAGTGTAGTTTAAAACGAAAGAAACGAAGATGAAAAACTCCAAGTATTTTGAGAGTTTTGATGGAAATAGTTAGACTCGCGCTTTGGTTTAGCAATTTACTGACCTACCTCCGATTGATTGACCATAACTCACTCAATTTAACTCGTAATTCATTGAAATCAGTTTCATTTCGAAGGAATCGAAGTGTAGTTTAAAACGAAAGAAACGAAGATGAAAAACTCCAAGTATTTTGAGAGTTATGATGGAAATAGTTAGACTCGCGCTTTGTTTAGCAATTTACTGACCTACCTCCGATTGATTGACCATAACTCACTCAATTGAACTCGTAATTCATTGAAATTAGTTTCATTTCGAAGGAATCGAAGTGTAGTTTAAAACGAAAGAAACGGAGATGAAAAACTCCAAGTATTTTGAGAGTTACGATGGAAATAGTTAGACTCGCGCTTTGGTTTAGCAATTTACTGACCTACCTCCGATTGATTGACAATAACTCACTCAATTTAACTCGTAATTCATTGAAATCAGTTTCATTTCGAAGGAATCGAAGTGTAGTTTAAAACGAAAGAAACGAAGATGAAAAACTCCAAGTATTTTGAGAGTTATGATGGAAATAGTTAGACTCGCGCTTTGGTTTAGCAATTTACTGACCTACCTCCGATTGATTGACCATAACTCACTCAATTTAACTCGTAATTCATTAAAATCAGTTTCATTTCGAAGGAATCGAAGTGTAGTTTAAAACGAAAGAAACGAAGAAGAAAAACTCCAAGTATTTTGAGAGTTATGATGGAAATAGTTAGACTCGCGCTTTGGTTTAGCAATTTACTGACCTACCTCCGATTGATTGACCATAACTCACTCAAGTCAACTCGTAATTCATTGAAATTAGCTCCATTTCGAAGGAATCGAAGTGTAGTTTAAAACGAACGAAACGGAGATGAAAAACTACAAGTATTTTGAGAGTTATGATGGAAGTGGTTAGTCTCGCGCTTTGGTTTAGCAATTTACCGACCTACCTTCGATTGATTGTCCATAACTCAGTTAATTCGACTCGTAATTCATTGACATTAGTTCAATTTCGAAGGAATCCAAGTGTAGTTTAAAACGAAAGAAACGGAGATGAAAAACTCCACGTATTTTGAGAGTTATGATGGAAATAGTTAGACTCGCGCTTTGGTTTAGCAATTTACTGACCTACCTCCGATTGATTGACCATAACTCACTCAATTTTACTCGTAATTCATTGAAATTAGTTCCATTTCGAATGAATCGAAGTGTAGTTTAAAACGAAAGAAACAGAGATGAAAAACTCCAAGTATTTTGAGAGTTATGATGGAAATAGTTAGACTCGCGCTTTGGTTTAGCAATTTACTGACCTACCTTCGATTGATTGACCATAACTCACTCAGGTCAACTCGTAATTCATTGAAATTAGCTCCATTTCGAAGAAATCGAAGTGTAGTTTAAAACGAACGAAACGGAGATGAAAAACTACAAGTATTTTGAGAGTTATGATGGAAGTGGTTAGTCTCGCGCTTTGGTTTAGCAATTTACCGACCTACCTTCGATTGATTGTCCATAACTCAGTTAATTCGACTCGTAATTCATTGACATTAGTTCAATTTCGAAGGAATCGAAGTGTAGTTTAAAACGAAAGAAACGGAGATGAAAAACTCCAAGTATTTTGAGAGTTATGATGGAAATAGTTAGACTCGCGCTTTGGTTTAGCAATTTACTGACCTACCTCCGATTGATTGACCATAACTCACTCAATTTTACTCGTAATTCATTGAAATTAGTTTCATTTCGAATGAATCGAAGTATAGTTTAAAACGAAAGAAACAGAGATGAAAAACTCCAAGTATTTTGAGAGTTATGATGAAAATAGTTAGACTCACGCTTTGGTTTAGCAATTTACTGACCTACCTCGGATTGATTGACCATAACTCACCCAATTTAACTCGTAATTTATTGAAATTAGTTTCATTTCGAAGGAATCGAAGTGTCGTTTCAAACGAAAGAAACGGAGATGAAAAACTCCAAGTATTTTGAGAGTTATGACGAAAATAGTTAGACTCGCGCTTTGGTTTAGCAATTTACTGACCTACCTCCGATTGATTGACCATAACTCACTCAATTTTACTCGTAATTCATTGAAATTAGTTCCATTTCGAAGGAATCGAAGTTTAGTTGAAAACAATAGAAACGGAGATGAAAAACAACAAGTATTTTGAGACTTATGATGGAGCTTGTTAGACTCGCGCTTTGATTTAGCAATTTACTCACTTACCTCCGATTGATTGACCATAACTCACTCAATTTAACTCGTAATTCATTGAAATTAGTTTCATTTTGAAGGAATCTAAGTGTAGTTTAAAACGAAAGAAACGAAGATGAAAAACTCCAAGTATTTTAAGAGTTTTGATTGAAATAGTTAGACTCGCGCTTTGGTTTAGCAATTTACTGACCTACCTCCGATTGATTGACCATAACTCAATCAATTTAACTCGTAATTCATTGAAATCAGTTTCATTTCGAAGGAATTGAAGTGTAGTTTAAAACGAAAGAAACGAAGATGAAAAAATCCAAGTATTTTGAGAGTTATGATTGAAATAGTTAGACTCGCGCTTTGGTTTAGCAATTTACTGACCTACCTCCGATTGATTGACCATAACTCACTCAATTTTACTCGTAATTCATTGAAATTAGTTCCATTTCGAATGAATCGAAGTGTAGTTTAAAATGAAAGAAACAGAGATGAAAAACTCCAAGTATTTTGAGAGTTATGATGGAAATAGTTAGAATCGCGCTTTGGTTTAGCAATTTACTGACATACTTCCGATTGATTGACCATAACTAACTCAATTTAACTTGTAATTCATTGAAATTACTTCCATTTCGAAGGAATCGAAGTGTAGTTTAAAACGAAAGAAACGGAGATGAAAATTTCTAAGTATTTTGAGAGTTATGATGAAAATAGTTAGACTCACGCTTTGGTTTAGCAATTTACTGACCTACCTCCGATTGATTGACCATAACTCACCCAATTTAACTCGTAATTTATTGAAATTAGTTTCATTTCGAAGGAATCGAAGTGTCGTTTCAAACGAAAGAAACGGAGATGAAAAACTCCAAGTATTTTGAGAGTTATGATGGAAATAGTTAGACTCGCGCTTTGGTTTAGCAATTTAGTGACATACCTCCGATTGATTGACCATAACTCACTCAATTTAACTCGTAATTCATTGAAATTAGTTTCATTTCGAAGGAATCAAAGTGTAGTTGAAAACGAAAGAAACGGAGATGAAAAACTCCAAGTATTTTGAGAGTTATATGGAAATAGTTAGACTCGCGCTTTGGTTTAGCAATTTACTGACATACCTACGATTGATTGACCATAACTCACTCAATTTTACTCGTAATTCATTGAAATTAGTTCCATTTCGAAGGAATCGAAGTGTAGTTTAAAACGAAAGAAACGGAGATGAAAAACTTCAAGTATTGAGAGTTATGACGAAAATAGTTAGACTCGCGCTTTGGTTTAGCAATTTACTGACCTACCTCCGATTGATTGACCATAACTCACTCAATTTTACTCGTAATTCATTGAAATTTGTTCCATTTCGAAGGAATCGAAGTTTAGTTGAAAACGAAAGAAACGGAGATGAAAAACAACAAGTATTTTGAGACTTATGATGACGCTTGTTAGACTCGCGCTTTGGTTTAGCAATTTACTCACTTACCTCCGATTGATTAACCATAACTCACTCAATTTAACTCGTAATTCATTGAAATTAGTTTCATTTCGAAGGAATCTAAGTGTAGTTTAAAACGAAAGAAACGAAGATGAAAAACTCCAAGTATTTTGAGAGTTTTGATGGAAATAGTTAGACTCGCGCTTTGGTTTAGCAATTTACTGACCTACCTCCGATTGATTGACCATAACTCACTCAATTTAACTCGTAATTCATTGAAATCAGTTTCATTTCGAAGGAATCGAAGTGTAGTTTAAAACGAAAGAAACGAAGATGAAAAACTCCAAGTATTTTGAGAGTTATGATGGAAATAGTTAGACTCGCGCTTTGTTTAGCAATTTACTGACCTACCTCCGATTGATTGACCATAACTCACTCAATTGAACTCGTAATTCATTGCTATTAGTTTCATTTCGAAGGAATCGAAGTGTAGTTTAAAACGAAAGAAACGGAGATGAAAAACTCCAAGTATTTTGAGAGTTACGATGGAAATAGTTAGACTCGCGCTTTGGTTTAGCAATTTACTGACCTACCTCCGATTGATTGACAATAACTCACTCAATTTAACTCGTAATTCATTGAAATCAGTTTCATTTCGAAGGAATCGAAGTGTAGTTTAAAACGAAAGAAACGAAGATGAAAAACTCTAAGTATTTTGAGAGTTATGATGGAAATAGTTAGACTCGCGCTTTGGTTTAGCAATTTACTGACCTACCTCCGATTGATTGACCATAACTCACTCAATTTAACTCGTAATTCATTAAAATCAGTTTCATTTCAAAGGAATCGAAGTGTAGTTTAAAACGAAAGAAACGAAGATGAAAAACTCCAAGTATTTTGAGAGTTATGATGGAAATAGTTAGACTCGTGCTTTGGTTTAGCAATTTACTGACCTACCTTCGATTGATTGACCATAACTCACTCAAGTCAACTCGTAATTCATTGAAATTAGCTCCATTTCGAAGGAATCGAAGTATAGTTTAAAACGAACGAAACGGAGATGAAAAACTACAAGTATTTTGAGAGTTATGATGGAAGTGGTTAGTCTCGCGCTTTGGTTTAGCAATTTACCGACCTACCTTCGATTGATTGTCCATAACTCAGTTAATTCGACTCGTAATTCATTGACATTAGTTCAATTTCGAAGGAATCGAAGTGTAGTTTAAAACGAAAGAAACGGAGATGAAAAACTCCAAGTATTTTGAGAGTTATGATGGAAATAGTTAGACTCGCGCTTTGGTTTAGCAATTTACTGACCTACCTCCGATTGATTGACCATAACTCACTCAATTTTACTCGTAATTCATTGAAATTAGTTCCATTTCGAATGAATCGAAGTGTAGTTTAAAACGAAAGAAACAGAGATGAAAAACTCCAAGTATTTTGAGAGTTATGATGGAAATAGTTAGACTCGCGCTTTGGTTTAGCAATTTACTGACCTACCTTCGATTGATTGACCATAACTCACTCAGGTCAACTCGTAATTCATTGAAATTAGCTCCATTTCGAAGAAATCGAAGTGTAGTTTAAAACGAACGAAACGGAGATGAAAAACTACAAGTATTTTGAGAGTTATGATGGAAGTGGTTAGTCTCGCACTTTGGTTTAGCAATTTACCGACCTACCTTCGATTGATTGTCCATAACTCAGTTAATTCGACTCGTAATTCATTGACATTAGTTCAATTTCGAAGGAATCAAAGTGTAGTTTAAAACGAAAGAAACGGAGATGAAAAACTCCAAGTATTTTTAGAGTTATGATGGAAATAGTTAGACTCGCGCTTTGGTTTAGCAATTTACCGACCTACCTCCGATTGATTGACCATAACTCACTCAATTTTACTCGTAATTCATTGAAATTATTTCCATTTCGAATGAATCGAAGTGTAGTTTAAAACGAAAGAAACAGAGATGAAAAACTCCAAGTATTTTGAGAGTTATGATGGAAATAGTTAGACTCGCGCTTTGGTTTAGCAATTTACTGACGTACTTCCGATTGATTGACCATAACTCACTCAATTTAACTCGTAATTCATTGAAATTAGTTCCATTTCGAAGGAATCGAAGTGTAGTTTAAAACGAAAGAAACGGAGATGAAAATTTCCAAGTATTTTGAGAGTTATGATGAAAATAGTTAGACTCACGCTTTGGTTTAGCAATTTACTGACCTACCTCGGATTGATTGACCATAACTCACCCAATTTAACTCGTAATTTATTGAAATTAGTTTCATTTCGAAGGAATCGAAGTGTCGTTTCAAACGAAAGAAACGGAGATGAAAAACTCCAAGTATTTTGAGAGTTATGACGAAAATAGTTAGACTCGCGCTTTGGTTTAGCAATTTACTGACCTACCTCCGATTGATTGACCATAACTCACTCAATTTTACTCGTAATTCATTGAAATTAGTTCCATTTCGAAGGAATCGAAGTTTAGTTGAAAACAATAGAAACGGAGATGAAAAACAACAAGTATTTTGAGACTTATGATGGAGCTTGTTAGACTCGCGCTTTGATTTAGCAATTTACTCACTTACCTCCGATTGATTGACCATAACTCACTCAATTTAACTCGTAATTCATTGAAATTAGTTTCATTTTGAAGGAATCTAAGTGTAGTTTAAATCGAAAGAAACGAAGATGAAAAACTCCAAGTATTTTGAGAGTTTTGATGGAAATAGTTAGACTCGCGCTTTGGTTTAGCAATTTACTGACCTACCTCCGATTGATTGACCATAACTCAATCAATTTAACTCGTAATTCATTGAAATCAGTTTCATTTCGAAGGAATTGAAGTGTAGTTTAAAACGAAAGAAACGAAGATGAAAAAATCCAAGTATTTTGAGAGTTATTATTGAAATAGTTAGACTCGCGCTTTGGTTTAGCAATTTACTGACCTACCTCCGATTGATTGACCATAACTCACTCAATTTTACTCGTAATTCATTGAAATTAGTTCCATTTCGAATGAATCGAAGTGTAGTTTAAAATGAAAGAAACAGAGATGAAAAACTCCAAGTATTTTGAGAGTTATGATGGAAATAGTTAGACTCGCGCTTTGGTTTAGCAATTTACTGACATACTTCCGATTAATTGACCATAACTAACTAAATTTAACTTGTAATTCATTGAAATTAGTTCCATTTCGAAGGCATCGAAGTGTAGTTTAAAACGAAAGAAACGGAGATGAAAATTTCTAAGTATTTTGATAGTTATGATGAAAATAGTTAGACTCACGCTTTGGTTTAGCAATTTACTGACCTACCTCCGATTGATTGACCATAACTCACCCAATTTAACTCGTAATTTATTGAAATTAGTTTCATTTCGAAGGAATCGAAGTGTCGTTTCAAACGAAAGAAACGGAGATGAAAAACTCCAAGTATTTTGAGAGTTATGATGGAAATAGTTAGACTCGCACTTTGGTTTAGCAATTTAGTGACATACCTCCGATTGATTGACCATAACTCACTCAATTTAACTCGTAATTCATTGAAATTTGTTTCATTTCGAAGGAATCAAAGTGTAGTTGAAAACGAAAGAAACGGAGATGAAAAACTCCAAGTATTTTGAGAGTTTTGATGGAAATAGTTAGACTCGCGCTTTGGTTTAGCAATTTACTGACCTACCTCCGATTGATTGACCATAACTCACTCAATTTAACTCGTAATTCATTGAAATTAGTTTCATTTTGAAGGAATCTAAGTGTAGTTTAAAACGAAAGAAACGAAGATGAAAAACTCCAAGTATTTTGAGAGTTTTGATGGAAATAGTTAGACTCGCGCTTTGGTTTAGCAATTTACTGACGTACTTCCGATTGATTGACCATAACTCACTCAATTTAACTCGTAATTCATTGAAATTAGTTCCATTTCGAAGGAATCGAAGTGTAGTTTAAAACGAAAGAAACGGAGATGAAAATTTCCAAGTATTTTGAGAGTTATGATGAAAATAGTTAGACTCACGCTTTGGTTTAGCAATTTACTGACCTACCTCGGATTGATTGACCATAACTCACCCAATTTAACTCGTAATTTATTGAAATTAGTTTCATTTCGAAGGAATCGAAGTGTCGTTTCAAACGAAAGAAACGGAGATGAAAAACTCCAAGTATTTTGAGAGTTATGACGAAAATAGTTAGACTCGCGCTTTGGTTTAGCAATTTACTGACCTACCTCCGATTGATTGACCATAACTCACTCAATTTTACTCGTAATTCATTGAAATTAGTTCCATTTCGAAGGAATCGAAGTTTAGTTGAAAACAATAGAAACGGAGATGAAAAACAACAAGTATTTTGAGACTTATGATGGAGCTTGTTAGACTCGCGCTTTGATTTAGCAATTTACTCACTTACCTCCGATTGATTGACCATAACTCACTCAATTTAACTCGTAATTCATTGAAATTAGTTTCATTTTGAAGGAATCTAAGTGTAGTTTAAAACGAAAGAAACGAAGATGAAAAACTCCAAGTATTTTGAGAGTTTTGATGGAAATAGTTAGACTCGCGCTTTGGTTTAGCAATTTACTGACCTACCTCCGATTGATTGACCATAACTCAATCAATTTAACTCGTAATTCATTGAAATCAGTTTCATTTCGAAGGAATTGAAGTGTAGTTTAAAACGAAAGAAACGAAGATGAAAAAATCCAAGTATTTTGAGAGTTATGATTGAAATAGTTAGACTCGCGCTTTGGTTTAGCAATTTACTGACCTACCTCCGATTGATTGACCATAACTCACTCAATTTTACTCGTAATTCATTGAAATTAGTTCCATTTCGAATGAATCGAAGTGTAGTTTAAAATGAAAGAAACAGAGATGAAAAACTCCAAGTATTTTGAGAGTTATGATGGAAATAGTTAGACTCGCGCTTTGGTTTAGCAATTTACTGACATACTTCCGATTGATTGACCATAACTAACTCAATTTAACTTGTAATTCATTGAAATTAGTTCCATTTCGAAGGCATCGAAGTGTAGTTTAAAACGAAAGAAACGGAGATGAAAATTTCTAAGTATTTTGAGAGTTATGATGAAAATAGTTAGACTCACGCTTTGGTTTAGCAATTTACTGACCTACCTCCGATTGATTGACCATAACTCACCCAATTTAACTCGTAATTTATTGAAATTAGTTTCATTTCGAAGGAATCGAAGTGTCGTTTCAAACGAAAGAAACGGAGATGAAAAACTCCAAGTATTTTGAGAGTTATGATGGAAATAGTTAGACTCGCACTTTGGTTTAGCAATTTAGTGACATACCTCCGATTGATTGACCATAACTCACTCAATTTAACTCGTAATTCATTGAAATTTGTTTCATTTCGAAGGAATCAAAGTGTAGTTGAAAACGAAAGAAACGGAGATGAAAAACTCCAAGTATTTTGAGAGTTATAATGGAAATAGTTAGACTCGCGCTTTGGTTTAGCAATTTACTGACATACCTACGATTGATTGACCATAACTCACTCAATTTTACTTGTAATTCATTGAAATTAGTTCCATTTCGAAGGAATCGAAGTGTAGTTTAAAATGAAAGAAACGGAGATGAAAAACTTCAAGTATTGAGAGTTATGACGAAAATAGTTAGACTCGCGCTTTGGTTGAGCAATTTACTGACCTACCTCCGATTGATTGACCATAACTCACTCAATTTTACTCGTAATTCATTGAAATTTGTTCCATTTCGAAGGAATCGAAGTTTAGTTGAAAACGAAAGAAACGGAGATGAAAAACAACAAGTATTTTGAGACTTATGATGGCGCTTGTTAGACTCGCGCTTTGGTTTAGCAATTTACTCACTTACCTCCGATTGATTGACCATAACTCACTCAATTTAACTCGTAATTCATTGAAATTAGTTTCATTTCGAAGGAATCTAAGTGTAGTTTAAAACGAAAGAAACGAAGATGAAAAACTTCAAGTATTTTGAGAGTTTTGATGGAAATAGTTAGACTCGCGCTTTGGTTTAGCAATTTACTGACCTACCTCCGATTGATTGACCATAACTCACTCAATTTAACTCGTAATTCATTGAAATCAGTTTCATTTCGAAGGAATCGAAGTGTAGTTTAAAACGAAAGAAACGAAGATGAAAAACTCCAAGTATTTTGAGAGTTATGATGGAAATAGTTAGACTCGCGCTTTGTTTAGCAATTTACTGACCTACCTCCGATTGATTGACCATAACTCACTCAATTGAACTCGTAATTCATTGAAATTAGTTTCATTTCGAAGGAATCGAAGTGTAGTTTAAAACGAAAGAAACGGAGATGAAAAACTCCAAGTATTTTAAGAGTTACGATGGAAATAGTTAGACTCGCGCTTTGGTTTAGCAATTTACTGACCTACCTCCGATTGATTGACAATAACTCACTCAATTTAACTCGTAATTCATTGAAATCAGTTTCATTTCGAAGGAATCTAAGTGTAGTTTAAAACGAAAGAAACGAAGATGAAAAACTCCAAGTATTTTGAGAGTTTTGATGGAAATAGTTAGACTCGCGCTTTGGTTTAGCAATTTACTGACCTACCTCCGATTGATTGACCATAACTCACTCAATTTAACTCGTAATTCATTGAAATCAGTTTCATTTCGAAGGAATCGAAGTGTAGTTTAAAACGAAAGAAACGAAGATGAAAAACTCCAAGTATTTTGAGAGTTATGATGGAAATAGTTAGACTCGCGCTTTGTTTAGCAATTTACTGACCTACCTCCGATTGATTGACCATAACTCACTCAATTGAACTCGTAATTCATTGAAATTAGTTTCATTTCGAAGGAATCGAAGTGTAGTTTAAAACGAAATAAACGAAGATGAAAAACTCCAAGTATTTTGAGAGTTATGATGGAAATAGTTAGACTCGCGCTTTGGTTTAGCAATTTACTGACCTACCTTCGATTGATTGACCATAACTCACTCAAGTCAACTCGTACTTCATTGAAATTAGCTCCATTTCGAAGGAATCGAAGTATAGTTTAAAACGAACGAAACGGAGATGAAAAACTACAAGTATTTTGAGAGTTATGATGGAAGTGGTTAGTCTCGCGCTTTGGTTTAGCAATTTACCGACCTACCTTCGATTGATTGTCCATAACTCAGTTAATTCGACTCGTAATTCATTGACATTAGTTCAATTTCGAAGGAATCGAAGTGTAGTTTAAAACGAAAGAAACGGAGATGAAAAACTCCAAGTATTTTGAGAGTTATGATGAAAATAGTTAGACTCGCGCTTTGGTTTAGCAATTTACTGACCTACCTCCGATTGATTGACCATAACTCACTCAATTTTACTCGTAATTCATTGAAATTAGTTACATTTCGAATGAATCGAAGTGTAGTTTAAAACGAAAGAAACAGAGATGAAAAACTCCAAGTATTTTGAGAGTTATGAAGGAAATAGTTAGACTCGCGCTTTGGTTTAGCAATTTACTGACCTACCTTCGATTGATTGACCATAACTCACTCAGGTCAACTCGTAATTCATTGAAATTAGCTCCATTTCGAAGGAATCGAAGTGTAGTTTAAAACGAACGAAATGGAGATGAAAAACTACAAGTATTTTGAGAGTTATGATGGAAGTGGTTAGTCTCGCGCTTTGGTTTAGCAATTTACCGACCTACCTTCGATTGATTGTCCATAACTCAGTTAATTCGACTCGTAATTCATTGACATTAGTTCAATTTCAAAGGAATCGAAGTGTAGTTTAAAACGAAAGAAACGGAGATGAAAAACTCTAAGTATTTTGAGAGTTATGATGGAAATAGTTAGACTCGCGCTTTGGTTTAGCAATTTACTGACCTACCTCCGATTGATTGACCATAACTCACTCAATTTTACTCGTAATTCATTGAAATTAGTTTCATTTCGAATGAATCGAAGTATAATTTAAAACGAAAGAAACGGAGATGAAAAACTCCAAGTATTTTGAGAGTTATGACGAAAATAGTTAGACTCGCGCTTTGGTTTAGCAATTTACTGACCTACCTCCGATTGATTGACCATAACTGAATCAATTTTACTCGTAATTCATTGAAATTAGTTCCATTTCGAAGGAATCGAAGTTTAGTTGAAAACAATAGAAACGGAGATGAAAAACAACAAGTATTTTGAGACTTATGATGGAGCTTGTTAGACTCGCGCTTTGATTTAGCAATTTACTCACTTACCTCCGATTGATTGACCATAACTCACTCAATTTAACTCGTAATTCATTGAAATTAGTTTCATTTTGAAGGAATCTAACTGTAGTTTAAAACGAAAGAAACGAAGAAGAAAAACTCCAAGTATTTTGAGAGTTTTGATGGAAATAGTTAGACTCGCGCTTTGGTTTAGCAATTTACTGACCTACCTCCGATTGATTGACCATAACTCAATCAATTTAACTCGTAATTCATTGAAATCAGTTTAATTTCGAAGGAATTGAAGTGTAGTTTAAAACGAAAGAAACGAAGATGAAAAAATCCAAGTATTTTGAGAGTTATGATTGAAATAGTTAGACTCGCGCTTTGGTTTAGCAATTTACTGACCTACCTCCGATTGATTGACCATAACTCACTCAATTTTACTCGTAATTCATTGAAATTAGTTCCATTTCGAATGAATCGAAGTGTAGTTTAAAATGAAAGAAACAGAGATGAAAAACTCCAAGTATTTTGAGAGTTATGATGGAAATAGTTAGACTCGCGCTTTGGTTTAGCAATTTACTGACATACTTCCGATTGATTGACCATAACTAACTCAATTTAACTTGTAATTCATTGAAATTAGTTCCATTTCGAAGGAATCGAAGTGTAGTTTAAAACGAAAGAAACGGAGATGAAAATTTCTAAGTATTTTGAGAGTTATGATGAAAATAGTTAGACTCACGCTTTGGTTTAGCAATTTACTGACCTACCTCCGATTGATTGACCATAACTCACCCAATTTAACTCGTAATTTATTGAAATTAGTTTCATTTCGAAGGAATCGAAGTGTCGTTTCAAACGAAAGAAACGGAGATGAAAAACTCCAAGTATTTTGAGAGTTATGATGGAAATAGTTAGACTCGCGCTTTGGTTTAGCAATTTAGTGACATACCTCCGATTGATTGACCATAACTCACTAAATTTAACTCGTAATTCATTGAAATTAGTTTCATTTCGAAGGAATCAAAGTGTAGTTGAAAACGAAAGAAACGGAGATGAAAAACTCCAAGTATTTTGAGAGTTATAATGGAAATAGTTAGACTCGCGCTTTGGTTTAGCAATTTACTGACATACCTACGATTGATTGACCATAACTCACTCAATTTTACTTGTAATTCATTGAAATTAGTTCCATTTCGAAGGAATCGAAGTGTAGTTTAAAACGAAAGAAACGGAGATGAAAAACTTCAAGTATTGAGAGTTATGACGAAAATAGTTAGACTCGCGCTTTGGTTTAGCAATTTACTGACCTACCTCCGATTGATTGACCATAACTCACTCAATTTTACTCGTAATTCATTGAAATTTGTTCCATTTCGAAGGAATCGAATATTAGTTGAAAACGAAAGAAACGGAGATGAAAAACAACAAGTATTTTGAGACTTATGATGGCGCTTGTTAGACTCGCGCTTTGGTTTAGCAATTTACTCACTTACCTCCGATTGATTGACCATAACTCACTCAATTTAACTCGTAATTCATTGAAATTAGTTTCATTTCGAAGGAATCTAAGTGTAGTTTAAAACGAAAGAAACGAAGATGAAAAACTCCAAGTATTTTGAGAGTTTTGATGGAAATAGTTAGACTCGCGCTTTGGTTTAGCAATTTACTGACCTACCTCCGATTGATTGACCATAACTCACTCAATTTAACTCGTAATTCATTGAAATCAGTTTCATTTCGAAGGAATCGAAGTGTAGTTTAAAACGAAAGAAACGAAGATGAAAAACTCCAAGTATTTTGAGAGTTATGATGGAAATAGTTAGACTCGCACTTTGTTTAGCAATTTACTGACCTACCTCCGATTGATTGACCATAACTCACTCAATTGAACTCGTAATTCATTGAAATTAGTTTCATTTCGAAGGAATCGAAGTGTAGTTTAAAACGAAAGAAACGGAGATGAAAAACTCCAAGTATTTTGAGAGTTACGATGGAAATAGTTAGACTCGCGCTTTGGTTTAGCAATTAACTGACCTACCTCCGATTGATTGACAATAACTCACTCAATTTAACTCGTAATTCATTGAAATCAGTTTCATTTCGAAGGAATCGAAGTGTAGTTTAAAACGAAAGAAACGAAGATGAAAAACTCCAAGTATTTTGAGAGTTATGATGGAAATAGTTAGACTCGCGCTTTGGTTTAGCAATTTACTGACCTACCTCCGATTGATTGACCATAACTCACTCAATTTAACTCGTAATTCATTAAAATCAGTTTCATTTTGAAGGAATCGAAGTGTAGTTTAAAACGAAAGAAACGAAGATGAAAAACTCCAAGTATTTTGAGAGTTATGATGGAAATAGTTAGACTCGCGCTTTGGTTTAGCAATTTACTGACCTACCTTCGATTGATTGACCATAATTTACTCAAGTCAACTCGTAATTCATTGAAATTAGCTCCATTTCGAAGGAATCGAAGTGTAGTTTAAAACGAACGAAACGGAGATAAAAAACTACAAGTATTTTGAGAGTTATTATGGAAGTGGTTAGTCTCGCGCTTTGGTTTAGCAATTTACCGACCTACCTTCGATTGATTGTCCATAACTCAGTTAATTCGACTCGTAATTCATTGACATTAGTTCAATTTCGAAGGAATCGAAGTGTAGTTTAAAACGAAAGAAACGGAGATGAAAAACTCCAAGTATTTTGAGAGTTATGATGGAAATAGTTAGACTCGCGCTTTGGTTTAGCAATTTACTAACCTACCTCCGATTGATTGACCATAACTCACTCAATTTTACTCGTAATTCATTGAAATTAGTTCCATTTCGAATGAATCGAAGTGTAGTTTAAAACGAAAGAAACAGAGATGAAAAACTCCAAGTATTCTGAGAGTTATGATGGAAATAGTTAGACTCGCGCTTTGGTTTAGCAATTTACTGACCTACCTTCGATTGATTGACCATAACTCACTCAGGTCAACTCGTAATTCATTGAAATTAGCTCCATTTCGAAGGAATCGAAGTGTAGTTTAAAACGAACGAAACGGAGATGAAAAACTACAAGTATTTTGAGAGTTATGATGGAAGTGGTTAGTCTCGCGCTTTGGTTTAGCAATTTACCGACCTACCTTCGATTGATTGTCCATAACTCAGTTAATTCGACTCGTAATTCATTGACATTAGTTCAATTTCAAAGGAATCGAAGTGTAGTTTAAAACGAAAGAAACGGAGATGAAAAACTCCAAGTATTTTGAGAGTTATGATGGAAATAGTTAGACTCGCGCTTTGGTTTAGCAATTTACTGACCTACCTCCGATTGATTGACCATAACTCACTCAATTGAACTCGTAATTCATTGAAATTAGTTTCATTTCGAAGAAATCGAAGTGTAGTTTAAAACGAAAGAAACGGAGATGAAAATTTCTAAGTATTTTGAGAGTTATGATGAAAATAGTTAGACTCGCGCTTTGGTTTAGCAATTTACTGACATACCTCCGATTGATTGACCATAACTCACTAAATTTAACTCGTAATTCATTGAAATTAGTTTCATTTCGAAGGAATCAAAGTGTAGTTTAAAACGAAAGAAACGGAGATGAAAAACATCAAGTATTTTAAGAGTTATGATGAAAATAGTTAGACTCGCGCTTTGGTTTAGCAATTTACTGACCTACCTCCGATTGATTGACCATAACTCACTCAATTTTACTCGTAATTCATTGAAATTAGTTACATTTCGAATGAATCGAAGTATAGTTTAAAACGAAAGAAACAGAGATGAAAAACTCCAACTATTTTGAGAGTTATGATGGAAATAGTTAGACTCGCGCTTTGGTTTTGCAATTTACTGACATACGTCAGATTGATTGATCATAACTCACTCAATTTAACTCGTAATTCATTGAAATTAGTTCCATTTTGAAGTAATCGAAGTGTAGTTTAAAACGAAAGAAACGGAGATGAAAAACTCCAAGTATTTTGAGAGTTATGATGGAAGTGGTTAGACTCGCGCTTTGGTTTAGCAATTTACTGACCTACCTTCGATTGATTGAACATAACTTACTCAGGTCAACTCGTAATTCATTGAAATTAGCTCCATTTCGAAGGAATCGAAGTGTAGTTTAAAACGAACGAAACGGAGATGAAAAACTACAAGTATTTTGAGAGTTATGATGAAAATAGTTAGACTCGCGCTTTGGTTTAGCAATTTACTGACCTACCTCCGATTGATTGACTATAACTCACTAAATTTAACTCGTAATTCATTGAAATTAGTTTCATTTCGAAGGAATCAAAGTGTAGTTTAAAACGAAAGAAACGGAGATGAAAAACATCAAGTATTTTAAGAGTTATGATGAAAATAATTAGACTCGCGATTTGGTTTAGCAATTTACTGACCTACCTCCGATTGATTGACCATAACTCACTCAATTTTACTCGTAATTCATTGAAATTAGTTCCATTTCGAATGAATCGAAGTGTAGTTTAAAACGAAAGAAACAGAGATGAAAAACTCCAAGTATTTTGAGAGTTATGATGGAAATAGTTAGACTCGCGCTTTGGTTTAGCAATTTACTGACCTACCTCCGATTGATTGACCATAACTCACTCAATTGAACTCGTAATTAATTGAAATGAGTTTCATTTCGAAGAAATCGAAGTGTAGTTTAAAACGAAAGAAACGGAGATGAAAAACTCCAAGTATTTTGAGAGTTATGATGGAAATAGTTAGACTCGCGCTTTGGTTTAGCAATTTACTGACCTACCTCCGATTGATTGACCATAACTCACCCAATTTAACTCGTAATTTATTGAAATTAGTTTCATTTCGAAGGTATCGAAGTGTCGTTTCAAACGAAAGAAACGGAGATGAAAAACTCCAAGTATTTTGAGAGTTATGACGAAAATAGTTAGACTCGCGCTTTGGTTTAGCAATTTACTTACCTACCTCCGATTGATTGACCATAACTCACTCAATTTTACTCGTAATTCATTGAAATTAGTTCCATTTCGAAGGAATCGAAGTTTAGTTGAAAATAATAGAAACGGAGATGAAAAACAACAAGTATTTTGAGACTTATGATGGAGCTTGTTAGACTCGCGCTTTGATTTAGCAATTTACTCACTTACCTCCGATTGATTGACCATAACTCACTCAATTTAACTCGTAATTCATTGAAATTAGTTTCATTTCGAAGGAATCTAAGTGTAGTTTAAAACGAAAGAAACGAAGATGAAAAACTCCAAGTATTTTGAGAGTTTTGATGGAAATAGTTAGACTCGCGCTTTGGTTTAGCAATTTACTGACCTACCTCCGATTGATTGACCATAACTCAATCAATTTAACTCGTAATTCATTGAAATCAGTTTCATTTCGAAGGAATTGAAGTGTAGTTTAAAACGAAAGAAACGAAGATGAAAAACTCCAAGTATTTTGAGAGTTATGATGGAAATAGTTAGACTCGCGCTTTGGTTTAGCAATTTACTGACCTACCTTCGATTGATTGACCATAACTCACTCAGGTCAACTCGTAATTCATTGAAATTAGTTTCATTTCGAAGGAATCGAAGTGTCGTTTAAAACGAAAGAAACGAAGATGAAAAACTCCAAGTATTTTGAGAGTTTTGATGGAAATAGTTAGACTCGCGCTTTGGTTTAGCAATTTACTGACCTACCTCCGATTGATTGACTATAACTCACTAAATTTAACTCGTAATTCATTGAAATTAGTTTCATTTCGAAGGAATCAAAGTGTAGTTTAAAACGAAAGAAACGGAGATGAAAAACATCAAGTATTTTAAGAGTTATGATGAAAATAATTAGACTCGCGATTTGGTTTAGCAATTTACTGACCTACCTCCGATTGATTGACCATAACTCACTCAATTTAACTCGTAATTTATTGAAATTAGTTTCATTTCGAAGGAATCGAAGTGTCGTTTCAAACGAAAGAAACGGAGATGAAAAACTCCAAGTATTTTGAGAGTTATGATGGAAATAGTTAGACTCGCGCTTTGGTTTAGCAATTTAGTGATATACCTCCGATTGATTGACAATAACTCACTCAATTTAACTCGTAATTCATTGAAATCAGTTTCATTTCGAAGGAATCGAAGTGTAGTTTAAAACGAAAGAAACGAAGATGAAAAACTCCAAGTATTTTGAGAGTTATGATGGAAATAGTTAGACTCGCGCTTTGGTTTAGCAATTTACTGACCTACCTCCGATTGATTGACCATAACTCACTCAATTTAACTCGTAATTCATTAAAATCAGTTTCATTTCGAAGGAATCGAAGTGTAGTTTAAAACGAAAGAAACGAAGATGAAAAACTCCAAGTATTTTGAGAGTTATGATGGAAATAGTTAGACTCGCGCTTTGGTTTAGCAATTTACTGACCTACCTTCGATTGATTGACCATAACTCACTCAGGTCAACTCGTAATTCATTGAAATTAGCTCCATTTCGAAGGAATCGAAGTGTAGTTTAAAACGAACGAAACGGAGATGAAAAACTACAAGTATTTTGAGAGTTAAGATGGAAGTGGTTAGTCTCGCGCTTTGGTTTAGCAATTTACCGACCTACCTTCGATTGATTGTCTATAACTCAGTTAATTCGACTCGTAATTCATTGACATTAGTTCAATTTCGAAGGAATCGAAGTGTAGTTTAAAACGAAAGAAACGGAGATGAAAAACTCCAAGTATTTTGAGAGTTATGATGGAAATAGTTAGACTCGCGCTTTGGTTTAGCAATTTACTGACCTACCTCCGATTGATTGACCATAACTCACTCAATTTTACTCGTAATTCATTTAAATTTTTTTCATTTCGAATGAATCGAAGTATAGTTTAAAACGAAAGAAACAGAGATGAAAAACTCCAAGTATTTTGAGAGTTATGATGGAAATAGTTAGACTCGCGCTTTGGTTTTGCAATTTACTGACATACGTCCGATTGATTGACCTTAACTCACTCAATTTTACTCCTAATTCATTGAAATTAGTTCCATTTTGAAGGAATCGAAGTGTAGTTTAAAACGAAAGAAACGGAGATGAAAAACATCAAGTATTTTGAGAGTTATGACGAAAATAGTTAGACTCGCGCTTTGGTTTAGCAATTTACTGACCTACCTCCGATTGATTGACCATAACTCACTCAATTTTACTCGTAATTCATTGAAATTAGTTCCATTTCGAAGGAATCGAAGTTTAGTTGAAAACGAAAGAAACGGAGATGAAAAATAACAAGTATTTTGAGACTTATGATGGAGCTTGTTAGACTCGCGGTTTGGTTTAGCAATTTACTCACTTACCTCCGATTGATTGACCATAACTCACTCAATTTAACTCGTAATTCATTGAAATTAGTTTCATTTCGAGAAATCTAAGTGTAGTTTAAAACGAAAGAAACGAAGATGAAAAACTCCAAGTATTTTGAGAGTTTTGATGGAAATAGTTAGACTCGCGCTTTGATTTAGCAATTTACTGACCTACCTACGATTGATTGACCATAACTCCCTCAATTTAACTCGTAATTCATTGAAATCAGTTTCATTTCGAAGGAATCGAAGTGTAGTTTAAAACGAAAGAAACGAAGATGAAAAACTCCAAGTATTTTGAGAGTTATGATGAAAATAGTTAGACTCGCGCTTTGGTTTAGCAATTTACTGACCTACCTCCGATTGATTGACCATAACTCACTCAATTTAACTCGTAATTCATTGAAATCAGTTTCATTTCGAATGAATCGAAGTGTAGTTTAAAACGAAAGAAACAAAGATGAAAAACTCCAAGTATTTTGAGAGTTATGATGAAAATAGTTAGACTCGCGCTTTGGTTTAGCAATTTACTGACCTACCTCCGATTGATTGACCATAACTCACTCAATTGAACTCGTAATTCATTGAAATTAGTTTCATTTCGAAGAAATCGAAGTGTAGTTTAAAACGAAAGAAACGGAGATGAAAAACTCCAAGTATTTTGAGAGTTATGATGAAAATAGTTAGACTCGCGCTTTGGTTTAGCAATTTACTGACCTACCTCCGATTGATTGACCATAACTCACTAAATTTAACTCGTAATTCATTGAAATTAGTTTCATTTCGAAGGAATCAAAGTGTAGTTTAAAACGAATGAAACGGAGATGAAAAACATCAAGTATTTTAAGAGTTATGATGAAAATAGTTAGACTCGCGCTTTGGTTTAGCAATTTTCTGACCTACCTCCGATTGATTGACCATAACTCACTCAATTTTACTCGTAATTCATTGAAATTAGTTACATTTCGAATGAATCGAAGTATAGTTTAAAACGAAAGAAACAGAGATGAAAAACTCCAACTATTTTGAGAGTTATGATGGAAATAGTTAGACTCGCGCTTTGGTTTTGCAATTTACTGACATACGTCCGATTGATTGATCATAACTCACTCAATTTAACTCGTAATTCATTGAAATTAGCTCCATTTCGAAGGAATCGAAGTGTAGTTTAAAACGAACGAAACGGAGATGAAAAACTACAAGTATTTTGAGTGTTATGATGAAAATAGTTAGACTCGCGCTTTGGTTTAGCAATTTACTGACCTACCTCCGATTGATTGACTATAACTCACTAAATTTAACTCGTAATTCATTGAAATTAGTTTCATTTCGAAGGAATCAAAGTGTAGTTTAAAACGAAAGAAATGGAGATGAAAAACATCAAGTATTTTAAGAGTTATGATGAAAATAATTAGACTCGCGCTTTGGTTTAGCAATTTACTGACCTACCTCCGATTGATTGACCATAACTCACTCAATTTTACTCATAATTCATTGAAATTAGTTCCATTTCGAATGAATCGAAGTGTAGTTTAAAACGAAAGAAACAGAGATGAAAAACTCCAAGTATTTTGAGAGTTATGATGGAAATAGTTAGACTCGCGCTTTGGTTTAGCAATTTACTGACCTACCTCCGATTGATTGACCATAACTCACTCAATTGAACTCGTAATTCATTGAAATGAGTTTCATTTCGAAGAAATCGAAGTGTAGTTTAAAACGAAAGAAACGGAGATGAAAAACTCCAAGTATTTTGAGAGTTATGATGGAAATAGTTAGACTCGCGCTTTGGTTTAGCAATTTACTGACATACTTCCGATTGATTGACCATAACTAACTCAATTTAACTTTTAATTCATTGAAATTAGTTCCATTTCGAAGGAATCGAAGTTTAGTTGAAAACGAAAGAAACGGAGATGAAAAACAACAAGTATTTTGAGACTTATGATGGAGCTTGTTAGACTCGCGCTTTGGTTTAGCAATTTACTCACTTACCTCCGATTGATTGACCATAACTCACTCAATTTAACTCGTAATTCATTGAAATTAGTTTCATTTCGAGAAATCTAAGTGTAGTTTAAAACGAAAGAAACGAAGATGAAAAACTCCAAGTATTTTGAGAGTTTTGATGGAAATAGTTAGACTCGCGCTTTGATTTAGCAATTTACTGACCTACCTACGATTGATTGACCATAACTCACTCAATTTAACTCGTAATTCATTGAAATCAGTTTCATTTCGAAGGAATCGAAGTGTAGTTTAAAACGAAAGAAACGAAGATGAAAAACTCCAAGTATTTTGAGAGTTATGATGAAAATAGTTAGACTCGCACTTTGGTTTAGCAATTTACTGACCTACCTCCGATTGATTGACCATAACTCACTCAATTTAACTCGTAATTCATCGAAATCAGTTTCATTTCGAAGGAATCGAAGTGTAGTTTAAAACGAAAGAAACAAAGATGAAAAACTCCAAGTATTTTGAGAGTTATGATGAAAATAGTTAGACTCGCGCTTTGGTTTAGCAATTTACTGACCTACCTCCGATTGATTGACCATAACTCACTCAATTGAACTCGTAATTCATTGAAATTAGTTTCATTTCGAAGAAATCGAAGTGTAGTTTAAAACGAAAGAAACGGAGATGAAAAACTCCAAGTATTTTGAGAGTTATGATGAAAATAGTTAGACTCGCGCTTTGGTTTAGCAATTTACTGACCTACCTCCGATTGATTGACCATAACTCACTAAATTTAACTCGTAATTCATTGAAATTAGTTTCATTTCGAAGGAATCAAAGTGTAGTTTAAAACGAATGAAACGGAGATGAAAAACTCCAAGTATTTTGAGAGTTATGATGAAAATAGTTAGACTCGCGCTTTGGTTTAGCAATTTACTGACCTACCTCCGATTGATTGACCATAACTCACTCAATTGAACTCGTAATTCATTGAAATTAGTTTCATTTCGAAGAAATCGAAGTGTAGTTTAAAACGAAAGAAACAGAGATGAAAAACTCCAACTATTTTGAGAGTTATGATGGAAATAGTTAGACTCGCGCTTTGGTTTTGCAATTTACTGACATACGTCAGATTGATTGATCATAACTCACTCAATTTAACTCGTAATTCATTGAAATTAGTTCCATTTTGAAGTAATCGAAGTGTAGTTTAAAACGAAAGAAACGGAGATGAAAAACTCCAAGTATTTTGAGAGTTATGATGGAAGTGGTTAGACTCGCGCTTTGGTTTAGCAATTTACTGACCTACCTTCGATTGATTGAACATAACTTACTCAGGTCAACTCGTAATTCATTGAAATTAGCTCCATTTCGAAGGAATCGAAGTGTAGTTTAAAACGAACGAAACGGAGATGAAAAACTACAAGTATTTTGAGAGTTATGATGAAAATAGTTAGACTCGCGCTTTGGTTTAGCAATTTACTGACCTACCTCCGATTGATTGACTATAACTCACTAAATTTAACTCGTAATTCATTGAAATTAGTTTCATTTCGAAGGAATCAAAGTGTAGTTTAAAACGAAAGAAACGGAGATGAAAAACATCAAGTATTTTAAGAGTTATGATGAAAATAATTAGACTCGCGATTTGGTTTAGCAATTTACTGACCTACCTCCGATTGATTGACCATAACTCACTCAATTTTACTCGTAATTCATTGAAATTAGTTCCATTTCGAATGAATCGAAGTGTAGTTTAAAACGAAAGAAACAGAGATGAAAAACTCCAAGTATTTTGAGAGTTATGATGGAAATAGTTAGACTCGCGCTTTGGTTTAGCAATTTACTGACCTACCTCCGATTGATTGACCATAACTCACTCAATTGAACTCGTAATTAATTGAAATGAGTTTCATTTCGAAGAAATCGAAGTGTAGTTTAAAACGAAAGAAACGGAGATGAAAAACTCCAAGTATTTTGAGAGTTATGATGGAAATAGTTAGACTCGCGCTTTGGTTTAGCAATTTACTGACCTACCTCCGATTGATTGACCATAACTCACCCAATTTAACTCGTAATTTATTGAAATTAGTTTCATTTCGAAGGTATCGAAGTGTCGTTTCAAACGAAAGAAACGGAGATGAAAAACTCCAAGTATTTTGAGAGTTATGACGAAAATAGTTAGACTCGCGCTTTGGTTTAGCAATTTACTTACCTACCTCCGATTGATTGACCATAACTCACTCAATTTTACTCGTAATTCATTGAAATTAGTTCCATTTCGAAGGAATCGAAGTTTAGTTGAAAATAATAGAAACGGAGATGAAAAACAACAAGTATTTTGAGACTTATGATGGAGCTTGTTAGACTCGCGCTTTGATTTAGCAATTTACTCACTTACCTCCGATTGATTGACCATAACTCACTCAATTTAACTCGTAATTCATTGAAATTAGTTTCATTTCGAAGGAATCTAAGTGTAGTTTAAAACGAAAGAAACGAAGATGAAAAACTCCAAGTATTTTGAGAGTTTTGATGGAAATAGTTAGACTCGCGCTTTGGTTTAGCAATTTACTGACCTACCTCCGATTGATTGACCATAACTCAATCAATTTAACTCGTAATTCATTGAAATCAGTTTCATTTCGAAGGAATTGAAGTGTAGTTTAAAACGAAAGAAACGAAGATGAAAAACTCCAAGTATTTTGAGAGTTATGATGGAAATAGTTAGACTCGCGCTTTGGTTTAGCAATTTACTGACCTACCTTCGATTGATTGACCATAACTCACTCAGGTCAACTCGTAATTCATTGAAATTAGTTTCATTTCGAAGGAATCGAAGTGTCGTTTAAAACGAAAGAAACGAAGATGAAAAACTCCAAGTATTTTGAGAGTTTTGATGGAAATAGTTAGACTCGCGCTTTGGTTTAGCAATTTACTGACCTACCTCCGATTGATTGACTATAACTCACTAAATTTAACTCGTAATTCATTGAAATTAGTTTCATTTCGAAGGAATCAAAGTGTAGTTTAAAACGAAAGAAACGGAGATGAAAAACATCAAGTATTTTAAGAGTTATGATGAAAATAATTAGACTCGCGATTTGGTTTAGCAATTTACTGACCTACCTCCGATTGATTGACCATAACTCACTCAATTTAACTCGTAATTTATTGAAATTAGTTTCATTTCGAAGGAATCGAAGTGTCGTTTCAAACGAAAGAAACGGAGATGAAAAACTCCAAGTATTTTGAGAGTTATGATGGAAATAGTTAGACTCGCGCTTTGGTTTAGCAATTTAGTGATATACCTCCGATTGATTGACAATAACTCACTCAATTTAACTCGTAATTCATTGAAATCAGTTTCATTTCGAAGGAATCGAAGTGTAGTTTAAAACGAAAGAAACGAAGATGAAAAACTCCAAGTATTTTGAGAGTTATGATGGAAATAGTTAGACTCGCGCTTTGGTTTAGCAATTTACTGACCTACCTCCGATTGATTGACCATAACTCACTCAATTTAACTCGTAATTCATTAAAATCAGTTTCATTTCGAAGGAATCGAAGTGTAGTTTAAAACGAAAGAAACGAAGATGAAAAACTCCAAGTATTTTGAGAGTTATGATGGAAATAGTTAGACTCGCGCTTTGGTTTAGCAATTTACTGACCTACCTTCGATTGATTGACCATAACTCACTCAGGTCAACTCGTAATTCATTGAAATTAGCTCCATTTCGAAGGAATCGAAGTGTAGTTTAAAACGAACGAAACGGAGATGAAAAACTACAAGTATTTTGAGAGTTAAGATGGAAGTGGTTAGTCTCGCGCTTTGGTTTAGCAATTTACCGACCTACCTTCGATTGATTGTCTATAACTCAGTTAATTCGACTCGTAATTCATTGACATTAGTTCAATTTCGAAGGAATCGAAGTGTAGTTTAAAACGAAAGAAACGGAGATGAAAAACTCCAAGTATTTTGAGAGTTATGATGGAAATAGTTAGACTCGCGCTTTGGTTTAGCAATTTACTGACCTACCTCCGATTGATTGACCATAACTCACTCAATTTTACTCGTAATTCATTTAAATTTTTTTCATTTCGAATGAATCGAAGTATAGTTTAAAACGAAAGAAACAGAGATGAAAAACTCCAAGTATTTTGAGAGTTATGATGGAAATAGTTAGACTCGCGCTTTGGTTTTGCAATTTACTGACATACGTCCGATTGATTGACCTTAACTCACTCAATTTTACTCCTAATTCATTGAAATTAGTTCCATTTTGAAGGAATCGAAGTGTAGTTTAAAACGAAAGAAACGGAGATGAAAAACATCAAGTATTTTGAGAGTTATGACGAAAATAGTTAGACTCGCGCTTTGGTTTAGCAATTTACTGACCTACCTCCGATTGATTGACCATAACTCACTCAATTTTACTCGTAATTCATTGAAATTAGTTCCATTTCGAAGGAATCGAAGTTTAGTTGAAAACGAAAGAAACGGAGATGAAAAATAACAAGTATTTTGAGACTTATGATGGAGCTTGTTAGACTCGCGCTTTGGTTTAGCAATTTACTCACTTACCTCCGATTGATTGACCATAACTCACTCAATTTAACTCGTAATTCATTGAAATTAGTTTCATTTCGAGAAATCTAAGTGTAGTTTAAAACGAAAGAAACGAAGATGAAAAACTCCAAGTATTTTGAGAGTTTTGATGGAAATAGTTAGACTCGCGCTTTGATTTAGCAATTTACTGACCTACCTACGATTGATTGACCATAACTCCCTCAATTTAACTCGTAATTCATTGAAATCAGTTT
Source organism: Tasmannia lanceolata (assembly GCF_043159265.1). Classification (NCBI taxonomy): domain Eukaryota; kingdom Viridiplantae; phylum Streptophyta; class Magnoliopsida; order Canellales; family Winteraceae; genus Tasmannia; species Tasmannia lanceolata. Next base: position 2,206,035 of record NW_027518678.1, read on the forward strand.
CATTTCGAAGGAATCGAAGTGTAGTTTAAAACGAAAGAAACGAAGATGAAAAACTCCAAGTATTTTGAGAGTTATGATGAAAATAGTTAGACTCGCGCTTTGGTTTAGCAATTTACTGACCTACCTCCGATTGATTGACCATAACTCACTCAATTTAACTCGTAATTCATTGAAATCAGTTTCATTTCGAATGAATCGAAGTGTAGTTTAAAACGAAAGAAACAAAGATGAAAAACTCCAAGTATTTTGAGAGTTATGATGAAAATAGTTAGACTCGCGCTTTGGTTTAGCAATTTACTGACCTACCTCCGATTGATTGACCATAACTCACTCAATTGAACTCGTAATTCATTGAAATTAGTTTCATTTCGAAGAAATCGAAGTGTAGTTTAAAACGAAAGAAACGGAGATGAAAAACTCCAAGTATTTTGAGAGTTATGATGAAAATAGTTAGACTCGCGCTTTGGTTTAGCAATTTACTGACCTACCTCCGATTGATTGACCATAACTCACTAAATTTAACTCGTAATTCATTGAAATTAGTTTCATTTCGAAGGAATCAAAGTGTAGTTTAAAACGAATGAAACGGAGATGAAAAACATCAAGTATTTTAAGAGTTATGATGAAAATAGTTAGACTCGCGCTTTGGTTTAGCAATTTTCTGACCTACCTCCGATTGATTGACCATAACTCACTCAATTTTACTCGTAATTCATTGAAATTAGTTACATTTCGAATGAATCGAAGTATAGTTTAAAACGAAAGAAACAGAGATGAAAAACTCCAACTATTTTGAGAGTTATGATGGAAATAGTTAGACTCGCGCTTTGGTTTTGCAATTTACTGACATACGTCCGATTGATTGATCATAACTCACTCAATTTAACTCGTAATTCATTGAAATTAGCTCCATTTCGAAGGAATCGAAGTGTAGTTTAAAACGAACGAAACGGAGATGAAAAACTACAAGTATTTTGAGTGTTATGATGAAAATAGTTAGACTCGCGCTTTGGTTTAGCAATTTACTGACCTACCTCCGATTGATTGACTATAACTCACTAAATTTAACTCGTAATTCATTGAAATTAGTTTCATTTCGAAGGAATCAAAGTGTAGTTTAAAACGAAAGAAATGGAGATGAAAAACATCAAGTATTTTAAGAGTTATGATGAAAATAATTAGACTCGCGCTTTGGTTTAGCAATTTACTGACCTACCTCCGATTGATTGACCATAACTCACTCAATTTTACTCATAATTCATTGAAATTAGTTCCATTTCGAATGAATCGAAGTGTAGTTTAAAACGAAAGAAACAGAGATGAAAAACTCCAAGTATTTTGAGAGTTATGATGGAAATAGTTAGACTCGCGCTTTGGTTTAGCAATTTACTGACCTACCTCCGATTGATTGACCATAACTCACTCAATTGAACTCGTAATTCATTGAAATGAGTTTCATTTCGAAGAAATCGAAGTGTAGTTTAAAACGAAAGAAACGGAGATGAAAAACTCCAAGTATTTTGAGAGTTATGATGGAAATAGTTAGACTCGCGCTTTGGTTTAGCAATTTACTGACATACTTCCGATTGATTGACCATAACTAACTCAATTTAACTTTTAATTCATTGAAATTAGTTCCATTTCGAAGGAATCGAAGTTTAGTTGAAAACGAAAGAAACGGAGATGAAAAACAACAAGTATTTTGAGACTTATGATGGAGCTTGTTAGACTCGCGCTTTGGTTTAGCAATTTACTCACTTACCTCCGATTGATTGACCATAACTCACTCAATTTAACTCGTAATTCATTGAAATTAGTTTCATTTCGAGAAATCTAAGTGTAGTTTAAAACGAAAGAAACGAAGATGAAAAACTCCAAGTATTTTGAGAGTTTTGATGGAAATAGTTAGACTCGCGCTTTGATTTAGCAATTTACTGACCTACCTACGATTGATTGACCATAACTCACTCAATTTAACTCGTAATTCATTGAAATCAGTTTCATTTCGAAGGAATCGAAGTGTAGTTTAAAACGAAAGAAACGAAGATGAAAAACTCCAAGTATTTTGAGAGTTATGATGAAAATAGTTAGACTCGCACTTTGGTTTAGCAATTTACTGACCTACCTCCGATTGATTGACCATAACTCACTCAATTTAACTCGTAATTCATCGAAATCAGTTTCATTTCGAAGGAATCGAAGTGTAGTTTAAAACGAAAGAAACAAAGATGAAAAACTCCAAGTATTTTGAGAGTTATGATGAAAATAGTTAGACTCGCGCTTTGGTTTAGCAATTTACTGACCTACCTCCGATTGATTGACCATAACTCACTCAATTGAACTCGTAATTCATTGAAATTAGTTTCATTTCGAAGAAATCGAAGTGTAGTTTAAAACGAAAGAAACGGAGATGAAAAACTCCAAGTATTTTGAGAGTTATGATGAAAATAGTTAGACTCGCGCTTTGGTTTAGCAATTTACTGACCTACCTCCGATTGATTGACCATAACTCACTAAATTTAACTCGTAATTCATTGAAATTAGTTTCATTTCGAAGGAATCAAAGTGTAGTTTAAAACGAATGAAACGGAGATGAAAAACATCAAGTATTTTAAGAGTTATGATGAAAATAGTTAGACTCGCGCTTTGGTTTAGCAATTTTCTGACCTACCTCCGATTGATTGACCATAACTCACTCAATTTTACTCGTAATTCATTGAAATTAGTTACATTTCGAATGAATCGAAGTATAGTTTAAAACGAAAGAAACAGAGATGAAAAACTCCAACTATTTTGAGAGTTATGATGGAAATAGTTAGACTCGCGCTTTGGTTTAGCAATTTACTGACCTACCTCCGATTGATTGATCATAACTCACTCAATTTAACTCGTAATTTATTGAAATTAGCTTCATTTCGAAGGAATCGAAGTGTCGTTTCAAACGAACGAAACGGAGATGAAAAACTACAAGTATTTTGAGAGTTATGATGAAAATAGTTAGACTCGCGCTTTGGTTTAGCAATTTACTGACCTACCTCCGATTGAGTGACTATAACTCACTAAATTTAACTCGTAATTCATTGAAATTAGTTTCATTTCGAAGGAATCAAAGTGTAGTTTAAAACGAAAGAAACGGAGATGAAAAACACCAAGTATATTAAGAGTTATGATGAAAATAGTTAGACTCGCGCTTTGGTTTAGCAATTTACTGACCTACCTCCGATTGATTGAGCATAACTCACTCAATTTTACTCGTAATTCATTTAAATTAGTTCCATTTCGAATGAATCGAAGTGTAGTTTAAAACGAAAGAAACAGAGATGAAAAACTCCAAGTATTTTGAGAGTTATGATGGAAATAGTTAGACTCGCGCTTTGGTTTAGCAATTTACTGACCTACCTCCGATTGATTGACCATAACTCACTCAATTGAACTCGTAATTCATTGAAATGAGTTTCATTTCGAAGAAATCGAAGTGTAGTTTAAAACGAAAGAAACGGAGATGAAAAATTCCAAGTATTTTGAGAGTTATGATGGAAATAGTTAGACTCGCGCTTTGGTTTAGCAATTTACTGTCCTACCTCCGATTGATTGACCATAACTCACTAAATTTTACTCGTAATTCATTGAAATTAGTTCCATTTTAAATGAATCGAAGTGTAGTTTAAAACGAAAGAAACAGAGATGAAAAACTCCAAGTATTTTGAGAGTTATTATGGAAATAGTTAGACTCGCTCTTTGGTTTAGCAATTTACTGACATAACTCCGATTGATTGAACATAACTCACTCAATTTTACTCCTAATTCATTGAAATTAGTTCCATTTCGAAGGAATCGAAGTGTAGTTTAAAACGAAAGAAACGGAGATGAAAAACTTCAAGTATTTTGAGAGTTATGACGAAAATAGTTAGACTCGCGCTTTGGTTTAGCAATTTACTGACCTACCTCCGATTGATTGACCATAACTCACTCAATTTTACTCGTAATTCATTGAAATTAGTTCCATTTCGAAGGAATCGAAGTTTAGTTGAAAACGAAAGAAACGGAGATGAAAAACAACAAGTATTTTGAGACTTATGATGGAGCTTGTTAGACTCGCGCTTTGGTTTAGCAATTTACTCACTTACCTCCGATTGATTGACCATAACTCACTCAATTTAACTCGTAATTCATTGAAATTAGTTTCATTTCGAGAAATCTAAGTGTAGTTTAAAACGAAAGAAACGAAGATGAAAAACTCAAAGTATTTTGAGAGTTTTGATGGAAATAGTTAGACTCGCGCTTTGATTTAGCAATTTACTGACCTACCTCCGATTGATTGACCATAACTCACTCAATTTAACTCGTAATTCATTGAAATCAGTTTCATTTCGAAGGAATCGAAGTGTAGTTTAAAACGAAAGAAACGAAGATGAAAAACTCCAAGTATTTTGAGAGTTATGATGGAAATAGTTAGACTCGCGCTTTGGTTTAGCAATTTACTGACGTACCTCCGATTGATTGACCATAACTCACTCAATTTAACTCGTAATTCATTGAAATCAGTTTCATTTCGAAGGAATCGAAGTGTAGTTTAAAACGAAAGAAACAAAGATGAAAAAACTCCAAGTACTTTGAGAGTTATGATGGAAATAGTTAGACTCGCGCTTTGGTTTAGCAATTTACTGACCTACCTCCGATTGATTGACCATAACTCACTCAATTGAACTCGTAATTCATTGAAATTAGTTTCATTTCGAAGAAATCGAAGTGTAGTTTAAAACGAAAGAAACGGAGATGAAAAACTCCAAGTATTTTGAGAGTTATGATGAAAATAGTTAGACTCGCGCTTTGGTTTAGCAATTTACTGAGCTACCTCCGATTGATTGACCATAACTCACTAAATTTAACTCATAATTCATTGAAATTAGTTTCATTTCGAAGGAATCAAAGTGTAGCTTAAAACGAAAGAAACGGAGATGAAAAACATCAAGTATTTTAAGAGTTATGATGAAAATAGTTAGACTCGCGCTTTGGTTTAGCAATTTACTGACCTACCTCCGATTGATTGACCATAACTCACTCAATTTTACTCGTAATTCATTGAAATTAGTTCCATTTCGAATGAATCGAAGTGTAGTTTAAAACGAAAGAAACAGAGATGAAAAACTCCAAGTATTTTGAGAGTTATGATGGAAATAGTTAGACTCGCGCTTTAGTTTTGCAATTTACTGACATACGTCCGATTGATTGACCATAACTCACTCAATTTAACTCGTAATTCATTGAAATTAGTTCCATTTCGAAGTAATCGAAGTGTAGTTTAAAACGAAAGAAACGGAGATGAAAAACTCCAAGTATTTTGAGAGTTATGATGGAAGTGGTTAGACTCGCGCTTTGGTTTAGCAATTTACTGACCTACCTTCGATTGATTGACCATAACTCACTCAGGTCAACTCGTAATTCATTGAAATTAGCTCCATTTCGAAGGAATCGAAGTGTAGTTTAAAACGAAAGAAACGGAGATGAAAATTTCCAAGTATTTTGAGAGTTATGATGAAAATAGTTAGACTCACGCTTTGGTTTAGCAATTTACTGACCTACCTCGGATTGATTGACCATAACTCACCCAATTTAACTCGTAATTTATTGAAATTAGTTTCATTTCGAAGGGAATCGAAGTGTCGTTTCAAACGAAAGAAACGGAGATGAAAAACTCCAAGTATTTTGAGAGTTATGACGAAAATAGTTAGACTCGCGCTTTGGTTTAGCAATTTACTGACCTACCTCCGATTGATTGACCATAACTCACTCAATTTTACTCGTAATTCATTGAAATTAGTTCAATTTCGAAGGAATCGAAGTTTAGTTGAAAATAATAGAAACGGAGATGAAAAACAACAAGTATTTTGAGACTTATGATGGAGCTTGTTAGACTCGCGCTTTGATTTAGCAATTTACTCACTTACCTCCGATTGATTGACCATAACTCACTCAATTTAACTCGTAATTCATTGAAATTAGTTTCATTTCGAAGAAATCTAAGTGTAGTTTAAAACGAAAGAAACGAAGATGAAAAACTCCAAGTATTTTGAGAGTTTTGATGGAAATAGTTAGACTCGCGCTTTGGTTTAGCAATTTACTGACCTACCTCCGATTGATTGACCATAACTCAATCAATTTAACTCGTAATTCATTGAAATCAGTTTCATTTCGAAGGAATTGAAGTGTAGTTTAAAACGAAAGAAACGAAGATGAAAAACTCCAAGTATTTTGAGAGTTATGATGGAAATAGTTAGACTCGCGCTTTGGTTTAGCAATTTACTGACCTACCTCCGATTGATTGACCAAAACTCACTCAATTTTACTCGTAATTTATTGAAATTAGTTCCATTTCGAATGAATCGAAGTGTAGTTTAAAATGAAAGAAACAGAGATGAAAAACTCCAAGTATTTTGAGAGTTATGATGGAAATAGTTAGACTCGCGCTTTGGTTTAGCAATTTACTGACATACTTCCGATTGATTGACCATAATTAACTCAATTTAACTTGTAATTCATTGAAATTAGTTCCATTTCGAAGGAATCGAAGTGTAGTTTAAAACGAAAGAAACGGAGATGAAAATTTCTAAGTATTTTGAGAGTTATTATGGAAATAGTTAGACTCGCGCTTTGGTTTAGCAATTTACTGACATAACTCCGATTGATTGAACATAACTCACTCAATTTTACTCCTAATTCATTGAAATTAGTTCCATTTCGAAGGAATCGAAGTGTAGTTTAAAACGAAAGAAACGGAGATGAAAATTTCTAAGTATTTTGAGAGTTATGATGAAAATAGTTAGACTCACGCTTTGGTTTAGCAATTTACTGACCTACCTCCGATTGATTGAGCATAACTCACCCAATTTAACTCGTAATTTATTGAAATTAGTTTCATTTCGAAGGAATCGAAGTGTCGTTTCAAACGAAAGAAACGGAGATGAAAAACTCCAAGTATTTTGAGAGTTATGATGGAAATAGTTAGACTCGCGCTTTGGTTTAGCAATTTAGTGACATACCTCCGATTGATTGACAATAACTCACTCAATTTAACTCGTAATTCATTGAAATCAGTTTCATTTCGAAGGAATCGAAGTGTAGTTTAAAACGAAAGAAACAGAGATGAAAAACTCCAAGTATTTTGAGAGTTATTATGGAAATAGTTAGACTCGCGCTTTGGTTTAGCAATTTACTGACATAACTCCGATTGATTGAACATAACTCACTCAATTTTACTCCTAATTCATTGAAATTAGTTCCATTTCGAAGGAATCGAAGTGTAGTTTAAAACGAAAGAAACGGAGATGAAAAACTTCAAGTATTTTGAGAGTTATGACGAAAATAGTTAGACTCGCGCTTTGGTTTAGCAATTTACTGACCTACCTCCGATTGATTGACCATAACTCACTCAATTTTACTCGTAATTCATTGAAATTAGTTCCATTTCGAAGGAATCGAAGTTTAGTTGAAAACGAAAGAAACGGAGATGAAAAACAACAAGTATTTTGAGACTTATGATGGAGCTTGTTAGACTCGCGCTTTGGTTTAGCAATTTACTCACTTACCTCCGATTGATTGACCATAACTCACTCAATTTAACTCGTAATTCATTGAAATTAGTTTCATTTCGAGAAATCTAAGTGTAGTTTAAAACGAAAGAAACGAAGATGAAAAACTCAAAGTATTTTGAGAGTTTTGATGGAAATAGTTAGACTCGCGCTTTGATTTAGCAATTTACTGACCTACCTCCGATTGATTGACCATAACTCACTCAATTTAACTCGTAATTCATTGAAATCAGTTTCATTTCGAAGGAATCGAAGTGTAGTTTAAAACGAAAGAAACGAAGATGAAAAACTCCAAGTATTTTGAGAGTTATGATGGAAATAGTTAGACTCGCGCTTTGGTTTAGCAATTTACTGACGTACCTCCGATTGATTGACCATAACTCACTCAATTTAACTCGTAATTCATTGAAATCAGTTTCATTTCGAAGGAATCGAAGTGTAGTTTAAAACGAAAGAAACAAAGATGAAAAAACTCCAAGTACTTTGAGAGTTATGATGGAAATAGTTAGACTCGCGCTTTGGTTTAGCAATTTACTGACCTACCTCCGATTGATTGACCATAACTCACTCAATTGAACTCGTAATTCATTGAAATTAGTTTCATTTCGAAGAAATCGAAGTGTAGTTTAAAACGAAAGAAACGGAGATGAAAAACTCCAAGTATTTTGAGAGTTATGATGAAAATAGTTAGACTCGCGCTTTGGTTTAGCAATTTACTGAGCTACCTCCGATTGATTGACCATAACTCACTAAATTTAACTCATAATTCATTGAAATTAGTTTCATTTCGAAGGAATCAAAGTGTAGCTTAAAACGAAAGAAACGGAGATGAAAAACATCAAGTATTTTAAGAGTTATGATGAAAATAGTTAGACTCGCGCTTTGGTTTAGCAATTTACTGACCTACCTCCGATTGATTGACCATAACTCACTCAATTTTACTCGTAATTCATTGAAATTAGTTCCATTTCGAATGAATCGAAGTGTAGTTTAAAACGAAAGAAACAGAGATGAAAAACTCCAAGTATTTTGAGAGTTATGATGGAAATAGTTAGACTCGCGCTTTAGTTTTGCAATTTACTGACATACGTCCGATTGATTGACCATAACTCACTCAATTTAACTCGTAATTCATTGAAATTAGTTCCATTTCGAAGTAATCGAAGTGTAGTTTAAAACGAAAGAAACGGAGATGAAAAACTCCAAGTATTTTGAGAGTTATGATGGAAGTGGTTAGACTCGCGCTTTGGTTTAGCAATTTACTGACCTACCTTCGATTGATTGACCATAACTCACTCAGGTCAACTCGTAATTCATTGAAATTAGCTCCATTTCGAAGGAATCGAAGTGTAGTTTAAAACGAAAGAAACGGAGATGAAAATTTCCAAGTATTTTGAGAGTTATGATGAAAATAGTTAGACTCACGCTTTGGTTTAGCAATTTACTGACCTACCTCGGATTGATTGACCATAACTCACCCAATTTAACTCGTAATTTATTGAAATTAGTTTCATTTCGAAGGGAATCGAAGTGTCGTTTCAAACGAAAGAAACGGAGATGAAAAACTCCAAGTATTTTGAGAGTTATGACGAAAATAGTTAGACTCGCGCTTTGGTTTAGCAATTTACTGACCTACCTCCGATTGATTGACCATAACTCACTCAATTTTACTCGTAATTCATTGAAATTAGTTCAATTTCGAAGGAATCGAAGTTTAGTTGAAAATAATAGAAACGGAGATGAAAAACAACAAGTATTTTGAGACTTATGATGGAGCTTGTTAGACTCGCGCTTTGATTTAGCAATTTACTCACTTACCTCCGATTGATTGACCATAACTCACTCAATTTAACTCGTAATTCATTGAAATTAGTTTCATTTCGAAGAAATCTAAGTGTAGTTTAAAACGAAAGAAACGAAGATGAAAAACTCCAAGTATTTTGAGAGTTTTGATGGAAATAGTTAGACTCGCGCTTTGGTTTAGCAATTTACTGACCTACCCCCCCACCCCAGGACAGCTAGGTGAGGGCCAACAGATACTTATCCAAGGGCACAAACAACCCTGGACGGAGGGGGGAAGGGTTTATGAGATATCCTATTCTTAGAACCAACCGTCCATTTTTTTCTCAATTTTCTCTTAAGGGCAAGGAGGTCAAATTTCTTAATGTTAGAGCCAGTAGGTGAAAGGTATTTCTGACCAAGAACTTTTTTCCCAGATTCCCACCCACCTAGGCAGCACGCCATTGTTTGATTGGTGGACAGAATCAGGACTTAAATTTGACAAGGGGCCCAACGGTTCGCCGGGGAGCTTATCCTGCTGCACCGGAATGCCGTCAACCAGCGGCACCGTCGGCCTGCCCAAAGCAGCGGAATCCTTTGAAGGATAATTCAATGCAACCGGCCACCCCTTATGACCTGGGGGCTCGAGACTAACTGAGCATTCCACAAGTTCCTCTTGTATTTCAATTCCAGCAGGGTAATAATGATCAAAAATCCGGATATTAACAAGAGACCCTAATAGACGCCAACAAGGGGTTAGGATTTTGGCCGATACGAAATTCATACAGTGTTGGTGATTACCTTCCATTTTTGTCTCCAAAACCGTACCGAACAGACTCCCTAAGGCCTCCACCGTTGAAGTGGCTCAAGCATGTAAAGGGATACCATAAAAATTGACCCAGAGAGCTTCCTCACCCTGGATATAATCCCTATGCCACGCTGAGAGAGACAAGAGATGATCTCCCAGAGCCTCGGGGCCCCTGGTTAGGATCTTACGGGCCCACTTCTCCGATTCAAACATAAAGAGGAATCCTTAGCCAATGTGCAGGGGCAGTGTAGCCCCCCTCTCCCCCGCATCCACATGTGATAGGACATCACCACTATCAGGCCACCTCCCGCCCTCGCTATCCGCCTTGAGTGAGGTTGGTGGACTAACAACGGTCGCCATATTTGGGGGTTTTCTAAGCTGCCAACACCAATAGCATTCATCCCGCCACTTAAAATTAACATAATCACATGAAGGGCAAAACCAGTCTTCCCGCCGTCTACCAACTCCATTCTTAGCTTCCCATTTGCGATTTACCCCCCTCAAGAGTGGATTTGACCTGATTTTATCATGTATTTGACCTGATTTTATCATGTAGGGAAGCAGATGGAGAGAGCAATTTCTTCTTTTTGTGCTGGCATCGACGGCATCTGCTTCCATCTGAAGTTACAGCAGTTACAAAGGGGACAAAGCCAGTCCCTCGGACGTTGCTCCGGCATCTGCTTCTCTCAAATGATCCAAACTCTTCTCTTCCTCTTCCCCAAAGTTCTAAACTAAAATATCAGAGGTGTTTTCCGTGTGTCCTATAAGATGTTTGCGTGGCATGTATGTTAACATACTATCGCTTGAGTAGTTCAATTGTGAAGCCCAGAGATGATAGAAGACTGAAACTTGCGAATTAGTCAAGCATCGCAAAGTTTGCTTTCATCCTAGTGATTGTAAAAGAATATTAGTGCCTTTATATGACACTGTTATATTCAATGGAAGAAAGATCTGAAATATTGTTTATTTTCCAAGCATTTCATAAAGAAAATTTCACAAAAATATGAATTGCGATCTGACAATCCTAGGGAGTATATGTCGCAATAATTCAGAATGACATTAGACGATTAGGAATTTTGGATCAAACTTTTGGTATGCATACTTTCCAATAGAACACAATTATTGTAACTAAAATTCATCATTTTCATGAGGTTTCTAGTATTATTGTTTAATATCGATGTCCCTAGAATTAAATGGAGAGATGTAATGTTAAATGTATATTTTTGGATTAATCATATCCCTCCATCCATCGTGAATGAAAAGTATCATCACCCTATCCCTCTTCCAAATACTCCTTCATTTGATGCCCTACCTTGTTTTTCGGTTGTGTTTTTTTTTATCATTCTCACCATTTTAGACTTCTGAGTTATTAAATGAAAAGACTCATTCTCATAAGCTTCCATCGATTGTTTAGAGGACATATGATAGGGTGGAGTAAAGCTTCTTGGATTATCTAATAGGAATGATGGGCTTTAGAAAAAGAAGGAACAATTGGACGAGGAGATTTGTTTCTTCAATGTCGTGTTTAGTTTTGGTGAACAACTCAACTAGAAGTTCCTTCCAGTCTTCCAAGGGATTGTACTAGGAAGTCCTTAGTCCCTTTTTTTACCATCTTGTGGGAGCCAATTAGTAGGATGATAGACAAGACCCGATCTAGGGATCTAATTGAAGGCTTCAGATTGGGTCCTTTTCATTTATAAACAACTAATGTTTTCAATGCATGATTAATCTTTTAAAGATTTTGCTACTCTTTTCTACATTTTTTTGGTGGGGAAAGATCTGGCTACTTTAAGTGTGAAACAAAGATAAAGTAAATACAAACCATGTCTTTTATCCATATACCATGTACTCTCATGATGCTATATTGCTTATAACACCATATGGTGCCACTAGAATATTACACTCGTATAAGAAATAAGAATAACTCAAAACAAAGATGGATAACCAACAATTACAAAATTAATGTGATATGGAGCACAGCATATTATTGACCCAGATTACAGAACCCTAAAATCCAAATGCAAAATATTTAGTCTATGTTAACATATTGGGCTCATTTTAGAACCAGTGAAGCAGCTACAAACCCACTCATGTACCAAGAGTACTAACAAATCAAGTAAAACTTCACATAAAAAACTCTCTTTGACCTAAGACGCTATATCCATCTTCTTTATCTACTTTCGCTTCCTTTCTATTCTTCTCTCTTTTAACTCCAAATCTCTCTTGATGCGATTGTGCTCTGCCATAGACATATCCTCTTCACCACAAGTCCCTTTCTTAAGGCCATCTATACCCAAATCTATCCTCTTAAGATTTTATACAGCGCACTCATTCTGCTCTCGACTCTCTTACAATCCTACTGTTATTTGTTTTTCAAAGAATACTTGTGCATTTTGTCCTTCATCCTGTATGATATGAAGGCCTTGTCCATTATACTTTTCTACTTTGTGTGTTTTAACTTTTAAGAAATCCTCAATATTTTTAATGAATTCCCATTGACTGGTTGAACACAGAACATGTCAGACGGCAAGTTTGTGGTCACTGCTCATTTTCCTAGATTTGAAGGAAGTGCATCAATCATATGTGTACTTAACTATACCCAAAAAGTTTATTCCTTGTCGGGAAGATTACCCTCCCTCACCTAGAATGAGGAACAAAACCTCCATAAAGACGTGGTGATTAACAATTTCAATATCACAAGCACAAACTTCTAACATACAGCAAAAAAGGATACCATCATACCTCAATTTCATTCATCAGCTTCATGGCTTCAATAATGCAGAGGACCTGTCCTTTCTTAACTTGATCTCCAACCTACGGAAATATGGTGTAAGCCAAGCACAAAGAGAAGACTCGAAATCTCAAACAGCCATAGCCTAATGAGATCCCAATTCATAACACTTGTAGAAAAATTGAGTGAGTTATGGTCAATCAGTCGGAGGTAAGTCATTAAATTGCTAAACCAAAGTGCGAGTCTAACTATTTTCATCATAACTCTTAAAATACTTGATGTTTTTCATCTCCGTTTCTTTCGTTTTAAACTACACTTTGATTCCTTCGAAATGAAACGAATTTCAATGAATTACGAGTTAAATTTAGTGAGTTATGGTCAATCAATCGGAGGTAGGTCAGTAAATTGCTAAACCAAAGCGCGAGTCAAACTATTTTCATCATAACTCTCAAAATACTTGGAGTTTTTCATCTCCGTTTCTTTCGTTTTAAACTACACTTCGATTTCTTCGAAATGAAACTAATTTCAATGAATTACGAGTTCAATTGAGTGAGTTATGGTCAATCAATCGGAGGTAAGTCAGTAAATTGCTAAACCAAAGCGCGAGTCTAACTATTTCCATTATAACTCTCAAAATACTTGGAGTTTTTCATCTCCGTTTCTTTCGTTTTAAACTACACTTCGATTCCTTCGAAATGAAACTAATTTCAATGAATTACGAGTTAATTGAGTGAGTTATGGTCAATCAATCGGAGGTATGTTAGTAAATTGCTAAACCAAAGCGTGAGTCTAACTATTTCCATAATAACTCTCAAAATACTTGGAGTTTTTCATCTTCGTTTCTTTCGTTTTAAACTACACTTCGATTCCTTCAAAATGAAACGGATTTCAATGAATTACGAGTTAAATTGAGTGAGTTATGGTCAATCAATCGGAGGTAGGTCAGTAAATTGCTAAACCAAAGCGCGAGTTTAACTATTTCCATCAAAACTCTCAAAATACTTGGAGTTTTTCATCTTCGTTTCTTTCGTTTTAAACTACACTTCGATTCCTTCGAAATGAAATGGATTTCAATGAATTACGAGTTAAATTGAGTGAGTTATGGTCAATCAATCGGAGATAGGTCAGTAAATTGCAAAACCAAAGCGCGAGTCTAACTATTTTCATCATAACTCTTAAAATACTTGATGTTTTTCATCTCCGTTTCTTTCGTTTTAAACTACACTTTGATTCCTTCGAAATGAAACTAATTTCAATGAATTACGAGTTAAATTTAGTGAGTTATGGTCAATCAATCGGAGGTAGGTCAGTAAATTGGTAAACCAAAGCGCGAGTCTAACTATTTTCATCATAACTCTCAAAATACTTGGAGTTTTTCATCTCCGTTTCTTTCGTTTGAAACGACACTTCGATTCCTTCGAAATGAAACTAATTTCAATAAATTACGAGTTAAATTGGGTGAGTTATGGTCAATCAATCGGAGGTAGGTCAGTAAATTGCTAAACCAAAGCGTGAGTCTAACTATTTTCATCATAACTCTCAAAATACTTAGAAATTTTCATCTCCGTTTCTTTCGTTTTAAACTACACTTCGATTCCTTCGAAATGGAACTAATTTCAATGAATTACAAGTTAAATTGAGTTAGTTATGGTCAATCAATCGGAAGTATGTCAGTAAATTGCTAAACCAAAGCGCGAGTCTAACTATTTCCATCATAACTCTCAAAATACTTGGAGTTTTTCATCTCTGTTTCTTTCGTTTTAAACTACACTTCGATTCATTCGAAATGGAACTAATTTCAATGAATTACGAGTAAAATTGAGTGATTTATGGTCAATCAATCGGAGGTAGGTCAGTAAATTGCTAAACCAAAGCGCGAGTCTAACTATTTCCATCATAACTCTCAAAATACTTAGAGTTTTTCATCTTCGTTTTTTCGTTTTAAACTACACTTTGATTCCTTCGAAATGAAACTGATTTCAATGAATTACGAGTTAAATTGAGTGAGTTATGGTCAATCAATCGGAGGTAGGTCAGTAAATTGCTAAACCAAAGCGCGAGTCTAACTATTTCCATCAAAACTCTCAAAATACTTGGAGTTTTTCATCTTCGTTTCTTTCGTTTTAAACTAAACTTAGATTCCTTCGAAATGAAACTAATTTCAATGAATTACGAGTTAAATTGAGTGAGTTATGGTCAATCAATCGGAGGTAAGTGAGTAAATTGCTAAACCAAAGCGCGAGTCTAACAAGCTCCATCATAAGTCTCAAAATACTTGTTGTTTTTCATCTCCGTTTCTTTCGTTTTCAACTAAACTTCGATTCCTTCGAAATGGAACTAATTTCAATGAATTACGAGTAAAATTGAGTGAGTTATGGTCAATCAATCGGAGGTAGGTCAGTAAATTGCTAAACCAAAGCGCGAGTCTAACTATTTTCGTCATAACTCTCAAAATACTTAGAGTTTTTCATCTACGTTTCTTTCGTTTGAAACGACACTTCGATTCCTTCGAAATGAAACTAATTTCAATAAATTACGAGTTAAATTGGGTGAGTTATGGTCAATCAATCCGAGGTAGGTCAGTAAATTGCTAAACCAAAGCGCGAGTCTAACTATTTCCATCATAACTCTCAAAATACTTGGAGTTTTTCATCTTCGTTTCTTTCGTTTTAAACTACACTTCGATTCCTTCAAAATGAAACGGATTTCAATGAATTACGAGTTAAATTGAGTGAGTTATGGTCAATCAATCGGAGGTAGGTCAGTAAATTGCTAAACCAAAGCGCGAGTTTAACTATTTCCATCAAAACTCTCAAAATACTTGGAGTTTTTCATCTTCGTTTCTTTCGTTTTAAACTACACTTCGATTCCTTCGAAATGAAATGGATTTCAATGAATTACGAGTTAAATTGAGTGAGTTATGGTCAATCAATCGGAGATAGGTCAGTAAATTGCAAAACCAAAGCGCGAGTCTAACTATTTTCATCATAACTCTTAAAATACTTGATGTTTTTCATCTCCGTTTCTTTCGTTTTAAACTACACTTTGATTCCTTCGAAATGAAATTAATTTCAATGAATTACGAGTTAAATTTAGTGAGTTATGGTCAATCAATCGGAGGTAGGTCAGTAAATTGCTAAACCAAAGCGCGAGTCTAACTATTTTCATCATAACTCTCAAAATACTTGGAGTTTTTCATCTCCGTTTCTTTCGTTTGAAACGACACTTCGATTCCTTCGAAATGAAACTAATTTCAATAAATTACGAGTTAAATTGGGTGAGTTATGGTCAATCAATCGGAGGTAGGTCAGTAAATTGCTAAACCAAAGCGTGAGTCTAACTATTTTCATCATAACTCTCAAAATACTTAGAAATTTTCATCTCCGTTTCTTTCGTTTTAAACTACACTTCGATTCCTTCGAAATGGAACTAATTTCAATGAATTACAAGTTAAATTGAGTTAGTTATGGTCAATCAATCGGAAGTATGTCAGTAAATTGCTAAACCAAAGCGCGAGTCTAACTATTTCCATCATAACTTTCAAAATACTTGGAGTTTTTCATCTCTGTTTCTTTCGTTTTAAACTACACTTCGATTCATTCGAAATGGAACTAATTTCAATGAATTACGAGTAAAATTGAGTGATTTATGGTCAATCAATCGGAGGTAGGTCAGTAAATTGCTAAACCAAAGCGCGAGTCTAACTATTTCCATCATAACTCTCAAAATACTTGGAGTTTTTCATCTTCGTTTTTTCGTTTTAAACTACACTTTGATTCCTTCGAAATGAAACTGATTTCAATGAATTACGAGTTAAATTGAGTGAGTTATGGTCAATCAATCGGAGGTAGGTCAGTAAATTGCTAAACCAAAGCGTGAGTCTAACTATTTCCATCAAAACTCTCAAAATACTTGGAGTTTTTCATCTTCGTTTCTTTCGTTTTAAACTACACTTAGATTCCTTCGAAATGAAACTAATTTCAATGAATTACGAGTTAAATTGAGTGAGTTATGGTCAATCAATCGGAGGTAAGTGAGTAAATTGCTAAACCAAAGCGCGAGTCTAACAAGCTCCATCATAAGTCTCAAAATACTTGTTGTTTTTCATCTCCGTTTCTTTCGTTTTCAACTAAACTTCGATTCCTTCGAAATGGAACTAATTTCAATGAATTACGAGTAAAATTGAGTGAGTTATGGTCAATCAATCGGAGGTAGGTCAGTAAATTGCTAAACCAAAGCGCGAGTCTAACTATTTTCGTCATAACTCTCAAAATACTTAGAGTTTTTCATCTACGTTTCTTTCGTTTGAAACGACACTTCGATTCCTTCGAAATGAAACTAATTTCAATAAATTACGAGTTAAATTGGGTGAGTTATGGTCAATCAATCCGAGGTAGGTCAGTAAATTGCTAAACCAAAGCGCGAGTCTAACTATTTCCATCATAACTCTCAAAATACTTGGAGTTTTTCATCTTCGTTTCTTTCGTTTTAAACTACACTTCGATTCCTTCAAAATGAAACGGATTTCAATGAATTACGAGTTAAATTGAGTGAGTTATGGTCAATCAATCGGAGGTAGGTCAGTAAATTGCTAAACCAAAGCGCGAGTTTAACTATTTCCATCAAAACTCTCAAAATACTTGGAGTTTTTCATCTTCGTTTCTTTCGTTTTAAACTACACTTCGATTCCTTCGAAATGAAATGGATTTCAATGAATTACGAGTTAAATTGAGTGAGTTATGGTCAATCAATCGGAGATAGGTCAGTAAATTGCAAAACCAAAGCGCGAGTCTAACTATTTTCATCATAACTCTTAAAATACTTGATGTTTTTCATCTCCGTTTCTTTCGTTTTAAACTACACTTTGATTCCTTCGAAATGAAACTAATTTCAATGAATTACGAGTTAAATTTAGTGAGTTATGGTCAATCAATCGGAGGTAAGTCAGTAAATTGCTAAACCAAAGCGCGAGTCTAACTATTTTCATCATAACTCTCAAAATACTTGGAGTTTTTCATCTCCGTTTCTTTCGTTTGAAACGACATTTCGATTCCTTCGAAATGAAACTAATTTCAATAAATTACGAGTTAAATTGGGTGAGTTATGGTCAATCAATCGGAGGTAGGTCAGTAAATTGCTAAACCAAAGCGTGAGTCTAACTATTTTCATCATAACTCTCAAAATACTTAGAAATTTTCATCTCCGTTTCTTTCGTTTTAAACTACACTTCGATTCATTCGAAATGGAACTAATTTCAATGAATTACAAGTTAAATTGAGTTAGTTATGGTCAATCAATCGGAAGTATGTCAGTAAATTGCTAAACCAAAGCGCGAGTCTAACTATTTCCATCATAACTCTCAAAATACTTAGAGTTTTTCATCTTCGTTTTTTCGTTTTAAACTACACTTTGATTCCTTCGAAATGAAACTGATTTCAATGAATTACGAGTTAAATTGAGTGAGTTATGGTCAATCAATCGGAGGTAGGTCAGTAAATTGCTAAACCAAAGCGCGAGTCTAACTATTTCCATCAAAACTCTCAAAATACTTGGAGTTTTTCATCTTCGTTTCTTTCGTTTTAAACTACACTTAGATTCCTTCGAAATGAAACTAATTTCAATGAATTACGAGTTAAATTGAGTGAGTTATGGTCAATCAATCGGAGGTAAGTGAGTAAATTGCTAAACCAAAGCGCGAGTCTAACAAGCTCCATCATAAGTCTCAAAATACTTGTTGTTTTTCATCTCCGTTTCTTTCGTTTTCAACTAAACTTCGATTCCTTCGAAATGGAACTAATTTCAATGAATTACGAGTAAAATTGAGTGAGTTATGGTCAATCAATCGGAGGTAGGTCAGTAAATTGCTAAACCAAAGCGCGAGTCTAACTATTTTCGTCATAACTCTCAAAATACTTAGAGTTTTTCATCTACGTTTCTTTCGTTTGAAACGACACTTCGATTCCTTCGAAATGAAACTAATTTCAATAAATTACGAGTTAAATTGGGTGAGTTATGGTCAATCAATCCGAGGTAGGTCAGTAAATTGCTAAACCAAAGCGCGAGTCTAACTATTTCCATCATAACTCTCAAAATACTTGGAGTTTTTCATCTTCGTTTCTTTCGTTTTAAACTACACTTCGATTCCTTCAAAATGAAACGGATTTCAATGAATTACGAGTTAAATTGAGTGAGTTATGGTCAATCAATCGGAGGTAGGTCAGTAAATTGCTAAACCAAAGCGCGAGTTTAACTATTTCCATCAAAACTCTCAAAATACTTGGAGTTTTTCATCTTCGTTTCTTTCGTTTTAAACTACACTTCGATTCCTTCGAAATGAAATGGATTTCAATGAATTACGAGTTAAATTGAGTGAGTTATGGTCAATCAATCGGAGATAGGTCAGTAAATTGCAAAACCAAAGCGCGAGTCTAACTATTTTCATCATAACTCTTAAAATACTTGATGTTTTTCATCTCCGTTTCTTTCGTTTTAAACTACACTTTGATTCCTTCGAAATTAAACTAATTTCAATGAATTACGAGTTAAATTTAGTGAGTTATGGTCGATCAATCGGAGGTAGGTCAGTAAATTGCTAAACCAAAGCGCGAGTCTAACTATTTTCATCATAACTCTCAAAATACTTGGAGTTTTTCATCTCCGTTTCTTTCGTTTGAAACGACACTTCGATTCCTTCGAAATGAAACTAATTTCAATAAATTACGAGTTAAATTGGGTGAGTTATGGTCAATCAATCGGAGGTAGGTCAGTAAATTGCTAAACCAAAGCGTGAGTCTAACTATTTTCATCATAACTCTCAAAATACTTAGAAATTTTCATCTCCGTTTCTTTCGTTTTAAACTACACTTCGATTCCTTCGAAATGGAACTAATTTCAATGAATTACAAGTTAAATTGAGTTAGTTATGGTCAATCAATCGGAAGTATGTCAGTAAATTGCTAAACCAAAGCGCGAGTCTAACTATTTCCATCATAACTCTCAAAATACTTGGAGTTTTTCATCTCTGTTTCTTTCGTTTTAAACTACACTTCGATTCATTCGAAATGGAACTAATTTCAATGAATTACGAGTAAAATTGAGTGATTTATGGTCAATCAATCGGAGGTAGGTCAGTAAATTGCTAAACCAAAGCGCGAGTCTAACTATTTCCATCATAACTCTCAAAATACTTGGAGTTTTTCATCTTCGTTTTTTCGTTTTAAACTACACTTTGATTCCTTCGAAATGAAACTGATTTCAATGAATTACGAGTTAAATTGAGTGAGTTATGGTCAATCAATCGGAGGTAGGTCAGTAAATTGCTAAACCAAAGCGTGAGTCTAACTATTTCCATCAAAACTCTCAAAATACTTGGAGTTTTTCATCTTCGTTTCTTTCGTTTTAAACTACACTTAGATTCCTTCGAAATGAAACTAATTTCAATGAATTACGAGTTAAATTGAGTGAGTTATGGTCAATCAATCGGAGGTAAGTGAGTAAATTGCTAAACCAAAGCGCGAGTCTAACAAGCTCCATCATAAGTCTCAAAATACTTGTTGTTTTTCATCTCCGTTTCTTTCGTTTTCAACTAAACTTCGATTCCTTCGAAATGGAACTAATTTCAATGAATTACGAGTAAAATTGAGTGAGTTATGGTCAATCAATCGGAGGTAGGTCAGTAAATTGCTAAACCAAAGCGCGAGTCTAACTATTTTCGTCATAACTCTCAAAATACTTAGAGTTTTTCATCTACGTTTCTTTCGTTTGAAACGACACTTCGATTCCTTCGAAATGAAACTAATTTCAATAAATTACGAGTTAAATTGGGTGAGTTATGGTCAATCAATCCGAGGTAGGTCAGTAAATTGCTAAACCAAAGCGCGAGTCTAACTATTTCCATCATAACTCTCAAAATACTTGGAGTTTTTCATCTTCGTTTCTTTCGTTTTAAACTACACTTCGATTCCTTCAAAATGAAACGGATTTCAATGAATTACGAGTTAAATTGAGTGAGTTATGGTCAATCAATCGGAGGTAGGTCAGTAAATTGCTAAACCAAAGCGCGAGTCTAACAAGCTCCATCATAAGTCTCAAAATACTTGGAGTTTTTCATCTTCGTTTCTTTCGTTTTAAACTACACTTCGATTCCTTCGAAATGAAATGGATTTCAATGAATTACGAGTTAAATTGAGTGAGTTATGGTCAATCAATCGGAGATAGGTCAGTAAATTGCAAAACCAAAGCGCGAGTCTAACTATTTTCATCATAACTCTTAAAATACTTGATGTTTTTCATCTCCGTTTCTTTCGTTTTAAACTACACTTTGATTCCTTCGAAATGAAACTAATTTCAATGAATTACGAGTTAAATTTAGTGAGTTATGGTCAATCAATCGGAGGTAAGTCAGTAAATTGCTAAACCAAAGCGCGAGTCTAACTATTTTCATCATAACTCTCAAAATACTTGGAGTTTTTCATCTCCGTTTCTTTCGTTTGAAACGACACTTCGATTCCTTCGAAATGAAACTAATTTCAATAAATTACGAGTTAAATTGGGTGAGTTATGGTCAATCAATCGGAGGTAGGTCAGTAAATTGCTAAACCAAAGCGTGAGTCTAACTATTTTCATCATAACTCTCAAAATACTTAGAAATTTTCATCTCCGTTTCTTTCGTTTTAAACTACACTTCGATTCATTCGAAATGGAACTAATTTCAATGAATTACAAGTTAAATTGAGTTAGTTATGGTCAATCAATCGGAAGTATGTCAGTAAATTGCTAAACCAAAGCGCGAGTCTAACTATTTCCATCATAACTCTCAAAATACTTGGAGTTTTTCATCTCTGTTTCTTTCGTTTTAAACTACACTTCGATTCATTCGAAATGGAACTAATTTCAATGAATTACGAGTAAAATTGAGTGATTTATGGTCAATCAATCGGAGGTAGGTCAGTAAATTGCTAAACCAAAGCGCGAGTCTAACTATTTCCATCATAACTCTCAAAATACTTGGAGTTTTTCATCTTCGTTTTTTCGTTTTAAACTACACTTTGATTCCTTCGAAATGAAACTGATTTCAATGAATTACGAGTTAAATTGAGTGAGTTATGGTCAATCAATCGGAGGTAGGTCAGTAAATTGCTAAACCAAAGCGCGAGTCTAACTATTTCCATCAAAACTCTCAAAATACTTGGAGTTTTTCATCTTCGTTTCTTTCGTTTTAAACTACACTTAGATTCCTTCGAAATGAAACTAATTTCAATGAATTACGAGTTAAATTGAGTGAGTTATGGTCAATCAATCGGAGGTAAGTGAGTAAATTGCTAAACCAAAGCGCGAGTCTAACAAGCTCCATCATAAGTCTCAAAATACTTGTTGTTTTTCATCTCCGTTTCTTTCGTTTTCAACTAAACTTCGATTCCTTCGAAATGGAACTAATTTCAATGAATTACGAGTAAAATTGAGTGAGTTATGGTCAATCAATCGGAGGTAGGTCAGTAAATTGCTAAACCAAAGCGCGAGTCTAACTATTTTCGTCATAACTCTCAAAATACTTAGAGTTTTTCATCTACGTTTCTTTCGTTTGAAACGACACTTCGATTCCTTCGAAATGAAACTAATTTCAATAAATTACGAGTTAAATTGGGTGAGTTATGGTCAATCAATCCGAGGTAGGTCAGTAAATTGCTAAACCAAAGCGCGAGTCTAACTATTTCCATCATAACTCTCAAAATACTTGGAGTTTTTCATATCTGTTTCTTTCGTTTTAAACTACACTTCGATTCATTCGAAATGGAACTAATTTCAATGAATTACGAGTAAAATTGAGTGAGTTATGGTCAATCAATCGGAGGTAGGTCAGTAAATTGCTAAACCAAAGCGCGAGTCTAACTATTTTCATCATAACTCTTAAAATACTTGATGTTTTTCATCTCCGTTTCTTTCGTTTTAAACTACACTTTGATTCCTTCGAAATGAAACTAATTTCAATGAATTACGAGTTAAATTTAGTGAGTTATGGTCAATCAATCGGAGGTAGGTCAGTAAATTGCTAAACCAAAGCGCGAGTCTAACTATTTTCATCATAACTCTCAAAATACTTGGAGTTTTTCATCTCCGTTTCTTTTGTTTTAAACTACACTTCGATTTCTTCGAAATGAAACTAATTTCAATGAATTACGAGTTCAATTGAGTGAGTTATGGTCAATCAATCGGAGGTAAGTCAGTAAATTGCTAAACCAAAGCGCGAGTCTAACTATTTTCATCATAACTCTCAAAATACTTGGAGTTTTTCATCTCCGTTTCTTTCGATTTAAACTACACTTCGATTTCTTCGAAATGAAACTAATTTCAATGAATTACGAGTTCAATTGAGTGAGTTATGGTCAATCAATCGGAGGTAAGTCAGTAAATTGCTAAACCAAAGCGCGAGTCTAACTATTTCCATCATAACTCTCAAAATACTTGGAGTTTTTCATCTCTGTTTCTTTCGTTTTAAACTACACTTCGATTCATTCGAAATGGAACTAATTTCAATGAATTACGAGTAAAATTGAGTGAGTTATGGTCAATCAGTCGGAGGTAAGTCATTAAATTGCTAAACCAAAGTGCGAGTCTAACTATTTTCATCATAACTCTTAAAATACTTGATGTTTTTCATCTCCGTTTCTTTCGTTTTAAACTACACTTTGATTCCTTCGAAATGAAACTAATTTCAATGAATTACGAGTTAAATTTAGTGAGTTATGGTTAATCAATCGGAGGTAGGTCAGTAAATTGCTAAACCAAAGCGCGAGTCAAACTATTTTCATCATAACTCTCAAAATACTTGGAGTTTTTCATCTCCGTTTCTTTCGTTTTAAACTACACTTCGATTTCTTCGAAATGAAACTAATTTCAATGAATTACGAGTTCAATTGAGTGAGTTATGGTCAATCAATCGGAGGTAGGTCAGTAAATTGCTAAACCAAAGCGCGAGTCTAACTATTTCCATTATAACTCTCAAAATACTTGGAGTTTTTCATCTCCGTTTCTTTCGTTTTAAACTACACTTCGATTCCTTCGAAATGGAACTAATTTCAATGAATTACAAGTTAAATTGAGTTAGTTATGGTCAATCAATCGGAAGTATGTCAGTAAATTGCTAAACCAAAGCGCGAGTCTAACTATTTCCATCATAACTCTCAAAATACTTGGAGTTTTTCATCTCTGTTTCTTTCGTTTTAAACTACACTTCGATTCATTCGAAATGGAACTAATTTCAATGAATTACGAGTAAAATTGAGTGATTTATGGTCAATCAATCGGAGGTAGGTCAGTAAATTGCTAAACCAAAGCGCGAGTCTAACTATTTCCATCAAAACTCTCAAAATACTTGGAGTTTTTCATCTACGTTTCTTTCGTTTGAAACGACACTTCGATTCCTTCGAAATGAAACTAATTTCAATAAATTACGAGTTAAATTGTGTGAGTTATGGTCAATCAATCCGAGGTAGGTCAGTAAATTGCTAAACCAAAGCGCGAGTCTAACTATTTCCATCATAACTCTCAAAATACTTGGAGTTTTTCATCTTCGTTTCTTTCGTTTTAAACTACACTTCGATTCCTTCAAAATGAAACGGATTTCAATGAATTACGAGTTAAATTGAGTGAGTTATGGTCAATCAATCGGAGGTAGGTCAGTAAATTGCTAAACCAAAGCGCGAGTCTAACAAGCTCCATCATAAGTCTCAAAATACTTGGAGTTTTTCATCTTCGTTTCTTTCGTTTTAAACTACACTTCGATTCCTTCGAAATGAAATGGATTTCAATGAATTACGAGTTAAATTGAGTGAGTTATGGTCAATCAATCGGAGATAGGTCAGTAAATTGCAAAACCAAAGCGCGAGTCTAACTATTTTCATCATAACTCTTAAAATACTTGATGTTTTTCATCTCCGTTTCTTTCGTTTTAAACTACACTTAGATTCCTTCGAAATGAAACTAATTTCAATGAATTACGAGTTAAATTTAGTGAGTTATGGTCAATCAATCGGAGGTAAGTGAGTAAATTGCTAAACCAAAGCGCGAGTCTAACAAGCTCCATCATAAGTCTCAAAATACTTGTTGTTTTTCATCTCCGTTTCTTTCGTTTTCAACTAAACTTCGATTCCTTCGAAATGGAACTAATTTCAATGAATTACGAGTAAAATTGAGTGAGTTATGGTCAATCAATCGGAGGTAGGTCAGTAAATTGCTAAACCAAAGCGCGAGTCTAACTATTTTCGTCATAACTCTCAAAATACTTAGAGTTTTTCATCTACGTTTCTTTCGTTTGAAACGACACTTCGATTCCTTCGAAATGAAACTAATTTCAATAAATTACGAGTTAAATTGGGTGAGTTATGGTCAATCAATCCGAGGTAGGTCAGTAAATTGCTAAACCAAAGCGCGAGTCTAACTATTTCCATCATAACTCTCAAAATACTTGGAGTTTTTCATCTCTGTTTCTTTCGTTTTAAACTACACTTCGATTCATTCGAAATGGAACTAATTTCAATGAATTACGAGTAAAATTGAGTGAGTTATGGTCAATCAATCGGAGGTAGGTCGGTAAATTGCTAAACCAAAGCGCGAGTCTAACTATTTTCATCATAACTCTTAAAATACTTGATGTTTTTCATCTCCGTTTCTTTCGTTTTAAACTACACTTTGATTCCTTCGAAATGAAACTAATTTCAATGAATTACGAGTTAAATTTAGTGAGTTATGGTCAATCAATCGGAGGTAGGTCAGTAAATTGCTAAACCAAAGCGCGAGTCTAACTATTTTCATCATAACTCTCAAAATACTTGGAGTTTTTCATCTCCGTTTCTTTTGTTTTAAACTACACTTCAATTTCTTCGAAATGAAACTAATTTCAATGAATTACGAGTTCAATTGAGTGAGTTATGGTCAATCAATCGGAGGTAAGTCAGTAAATTGCTAAACCAAAGCGCGAGTCTAACTATTTCCATCATAACTCTCAAAATACTTGGAGTTTTTCATCTCTGTTTCTTTCGTTTTAAACTACACTTCGATTCATTCGAAATGGAACTAATTTCAATGAATTACGAGTAAAATTGAGTGATTTATGGTCAATCAATCGGAGGTAGGTCAGTAAATTGCTAAACCAAAGCGCGAGTCTAACTATTTCCATCATAACTCTCAAAATACTTGGAGTTTTTCATCTTCGTTTTTTCGTTTTAAACTACACTTCGATTCCTTCGAAATGAAACTGATTTCAATGAATTACGAGTTAAATTGAGTGAGTTATGGTCAATCAATCGGAGGTAGGTCAGTAAATTGCTAAACCAAAGCGCGAGTCTAACTATTTCCATCAAAACTCTCAAAATACTTGGAGTTTTTCATCTTCGTTTCTTTCGTTTTAAACTACACTTAGATTCCTTCGAAATGAAACTAATTTCAATGAATTACGAGTTAAATTGAGTGAGTTATGGTTAATCAATCGGAGGTAAGTGAGTAAATTGCTAAACCAAAGCGCGAGTCTAACAAGCTCCATCATAAGTCTCAAAATACTTGTTGTTTTTCATCTCCGTTTCTTTCGTTTTCAACTAAACTTCGATTCCTTCGAAAAGGAGCTAATTTCAATGAATTACGAGTTGACCTGAGTGAGTTATGGTCAATCAATCGAAGGTAGGTCAGTAAATTTCTAAACCAAAGCGCGAGTCTAACCACTTCCATCATAACTCTCAAAATACTTGGAGTTTTTCATCTCCGTTTCTTTCGTTTTAAACTACACTTCGATTACTTCGAAATGGAACTAATTTCAATGAATTACGAGTTAAATTGAGTGAGTTATGGTCAATCAATCGGACGTATGTCAGTAAATTGCAAAACCAAAGCGCGAGTCTAACTATTTCCATCATAACTCTCAAAATACTTGGAGTTTTTCATCTCTGTTTCTTTCGTTTTAAACTACACTTCGATTCATTCGAAATGGAACTAATTTAAATGAATTACGAGTAAAATTGAGTGAGTTATGGTCAATCAATCGGAGGTAGGTCAGTAAATTGCTAAACCAAAGCGCGAGTCTAACTATTTTCATCATAACTCTTAAAATACTTGATGTTTTTCATCTCCGTTTCTTTCGTTTTAAACTACACTTTGATTCCTTCGAAATGAAACTAATTTCAATGAATTACGAGTTAAATTTAGTGAGTTATGGTCAATCAATCGGAGGTAGGTCAGTAAATTGCTAAACCAAAGCGCGAGTCTAACTATTTTCATCATAACTCTCAAAATACTTGGAGTTTTTCATCTCCGTTTCTTTCGTTTTAAACTACACTTCGATTTCTTCGAAATGAAACTACTTTCAATGAATTACGAGTTCAATTGAGTGAGTTATGGTCAATCAATCGGAGGTAAGTCAGTAAATTGCTAAACCAAAGCGCGAGTCTAACTATTTCCATCATAACTCTCAAAATACTTGGAGTTTTTCATCTTTGTTTCTTTCGTTTTAAACTACACTTCGATTCCTTCGAAATGAAACTGATTTCAATGAATTACGAGTTAAATTGAGTGAGTTATGATCAATCAATCGGAGGTAGGTCAGTAAATTGCTAAACCAAAGCGCGAGTCTAACTATTTCCATCATAACTCTCAAAATACTTGGAGTTTTTCATCTTCGTTTCTTTCGTTTTAAACTACACTTCGATTCCTTCGAAATGAAATGGATTTCAATGAATTACGAGTTAAATTGAGTGAGTTATGGTCAATCAATCGGAGGTAGGTCAGTAAATTGCAAAACCAAAGCGCGAGTCTAACTATTTTCATCATAACTCTTAAAATACTTGATGTTTTTCATCTCCGTTTCTTTCGTTTTAAACTACACTTTGATTCCTTCGAAATGAAACTAATTTCAATGAATTACGAGTTAAATTTAGTGAGTTATGGTCAATCAATCGGAGGTAGGTCAGTAAATTGCTAAACCAAAGCGCGAGTCTAACTATTTTCATCATAACTCTCAAAATACTTGGAGTTTTTCATCTCCGTTTCTTTCGTTTGAAACGACACTTCGATTCCTTCGAAATGAAACTAATTTCAATAAATTACGAGTTAAATTGGGTGAGTTATGGTCAATCAATCGGAGGTAGGTCAGTAAATTGCTAAACCAAAGCGTGAGTCTAACTATTTTCATCATAACTCTCAAAATACTTAGAAATTTTCATCTCCGTTTCTTTCGTTTTAAACTACACTTCGATTCATTCGAAATGGAACTAATTTCAATGAATTACAAGTTAAATTGAGTTAGTTATGGTCAATCAATCGGAAGTATGTCAGTAAATTGCTAAACCAAAGCGCGAGTCTAACTATTTCCATCATAACTCTCAAAATACTTGGAGTTTTTCATCTCTGTTTCTTTCGTTTTAAACTACACTTCGATTCATTCGAAATGGAACTAATTTCAATGAATTACGAGTAAAATTGAGTGATTTATGGTCAATCAATCGGAGGTAGGTCAGTAAATTGCTAAACCAAAGCGCGAGTCTAACTATTTCCATCATAACTCTCAAAATACTTGGAGTTTTTCATCTTCGTTTTTTCGTTTTAAACTACACTTTGATTCCTTCGAAATGAAACTGATTTCAATGAATTACGAGTTAAATTGAGTGAGTTATGGTCAATCAATCGGAGGTAGGTCAGTAAATTGCTAAACCAAAGCGCGAGTCTAACTATTTCCATCAAAACTCTCAAAATACTTGGAGTTTTTCATCTTCGTTTCTTTCGTTTTAAACTACACTTAGATTCCTTCGAAATGAAACTAATTTCAATGAATTACGAGTTAAATTGAGTGAGTTATGGTCAATCAATCGGAGGTAAGTGAGTAAATTGCTAAACCAAAGCGCGAGTCTAACAAGCTCCATCATAAGTCTCAAAATACTTGTTGTTTTTCATCTCCGTTTCTTTCGTTTTCAACTAAACTTCGATTCCTTCGAAATGGAACTAATTTCAATGAATTACGAGTAAAATTGAGTGAGTTATGGTCAATCAATCGGAGGTAGGTCAGTAAATTGCTAAACCAAAGCGCGAGTCTAACTATTTTCGTCATAACTCTCAAAATACTTAGAGTTTTTCATCTACGTTTCTTTCGTTTGAAACGACACTTCGATTCCTTCGAAATGAAACTAATTTCAATAAATTACGAGTTAAATTGGGTGAGTTATGGTCAATCAATCCGAGGTAGGTCAGTAAATTGCTAAACCAAAGCGCGAGTCTAACTATTTCCATCATAACTCTCAAAATACTTGGAGTTTTTCATCTTCGTTTCTTTCGTTTTAAACTACACTTCGATTCCTTCAAAATGAAACGGATTTCAATGAATTACGAGTTAAATTGAGTGAGTTATGGTCAATCAATCGGAGGTAGGTCAGTAAATTGCTAAACCAAAGCGCGAGTCTAACAAGCTCCATCATAAGTCTCAAAATACTTGGAGTTTTTCATCTTCGTTTCTTTCGTTTTAAACTACACTTCGATTCCTTCGAAATGAAATGGATTTCAATGAATTACGAGTTAAATTGAGTGAGTTATGGTCAATCAATCGGAGATAGGTCAGTAAATTGCAAAACCAAAGCGCGAGTCTAACTATTTTCATCATAACTCTTAAAATACTTGATGTTTTTCATCTCCGTTTCTTTCGTTTTAAACTACACTTTGATTCCTTCGAAATGAAACTAATTTCAATGAATTACGAGTTAAATTTAGTGAGTTATGGTCAATCAATCGGAGGTAAGTCAGTAAATTGCTAAACCAAAGCGCGAGTCTAACTATTTTCATCATAACTCTCAAAATACTTGGAGTTTTTCATCTCCGTTTCTTTCGTTTGAAACGACACTTCGATTCCTTCGAAATGAAACTAATTTCAATAAATTACGAGTTAAATTGGGTGAGTTATGGTCAATCAATCGGAGGTAGGTCAGTAAATTGCTAAACCAAAGCGTGAGTCTAACTATTTTCATCATAACTCTCAAAATACTTAGAAATTTTCATCTCCGTTTCTTTCGTTTTAAACTACACTTCGATTCATTCGAAATGGAACTAATTTCAATGAATTACAAGTTAAATTGAGTTAGTTATGGTCAATCAATCGGAAGTATGTCAGTAAATTGCTAAACCAAAGCGCGAGTCTAACTATTTCCATCATAACTCTCAAAATACTTGGAGTTTTTCATCTCTGTTTCTTTCGTTTTAAACTACACTTCGATTCATTCGAAATGGAACTAATTTCAATGAATTACGAGTAAAATTGAGTGATTTATGGTCAATCAATCGGAGGTAGGTCAGTAAATTGCTAAACCAAAGCGCGAGTCTAACTATTTCCATCATAACTCTCAAAATACTTGGAGTTTTTCATCTTCGTTTTTTCGTTTTAAACTACACTTTGATTCTTTCGAAATGAAACTGATTTCAATGAATTACGAGTTAAATTGAGTGAGTTATGGTCAATCAATCGGAGGTAGGTCAGTAAATTGCTAAACCAAAGCGCGAGTCTAACTATTTCCATCAAAACTCTCAAAATACTTGGAGTTTTTCATCTTCGTTTCTTTCGTTTTAAACTACACTTAGATTCCTTCGAAATGAAACTAATTTCAATGAATTACGAGTTAAATTGAGTGAGTTATGGTCAATCAATCGGAGGTAAGTGAGTAAATTGCTAAACCAAAGCGCGAGTCTAACAAGCTCCATCATAAGTCTCAAAATACTTGTTGTTTTTCATCTCCGTTTCTTTCGTTTTCAACTAAACTTCGATTCCTTCGAAATGGAACTAATTTCAATGAATTACGAGTAAAATTGAGTGAGTTATGGTCAATCAATCGGAGGTAGGTCAGTAAATTGCTAAACCAAAGCGCGAGTCTAACTATTTTCGTCATAACTCTCAAAATACTTAGAGTTTTTCATCTACGTTTCTTTCGTTTGAAACGACACTTCGATTCCTTCGAAATGAAACTAATTTCAATAAATTACGAGTTAAATTGGGTGAGTTATGGTCAATCAATCCGAGGTAGGTCAGTAAATTGCTAAACCAAAGCGCGAGTCTAACTATTTCCATCATAACTCTCAAAATACTTGGAGTTTTTCATATCTGTTTCTTTCGTTTTAAACTACACTTCGATTCATTCGAAATGGAACTAATTTCAATGAATTACGAGTAAAATTGAGTGAGTTATGGTCAATCAATCGGAGGTAGGTCAGTAAATTGCTAAACCAAAGCGCGAGTCTAACTATTTTCATCATAACTCTTAAAATACTTGATGTTTTTCATCTCCGTTTCTTTCGTTTTAAACTACACTTTGATTCCTTCGAAATGAAACTAATTTCAATGAATTACGAGTTAAATTTAGTGAGTTATGGTCAATCAATCGGAGGTAGGTCAGTAAATTGCTAAACCAAAGCGCGAGTCTAACTATTTTCATCATAACTCTCAAAATACTTGGAGTTTTTCATCTCCGTTTCTTTTGTTTTAAACTACACTTCGATTTCTTCGAAATGAAACTAATTTCAATGAATTACGAGTTCAATTGAGTGAGTTATGGTCAATCAATCGGAGGTAAGTCAGTAAATTGCTAAACCAAAGCGCGAGTCTAACTATTTTCATCATAACTCTCAAAATACTTGGAGTTTTTCATCTCCGTTTCTTTCGATTTAAACTACACTTCGATTTCTTCGAAATGAAACTAATTTCAATGAATTACGAGTTCAATTGAGTGAGTTATGGTCAATCAATCGGAGGTAACTCAGTAAATTGCTAAACCAAAGCGCGAGTCTAACTATTTCCATCATAACTCTCAAAATACTTGGAGTTTTTCATCTCTGTTTCTTTCGTTTTAAACTACACTTCGATTCATTCGAAATGGAACTAATTTCAATGAATTACGAGTAAAATTGAGTGAGTTATGGTCAATCAGTCGGAGGTAAGTCATTAAATTGCTAAACCAAAGTGCGAGTCTAACTATTTTCATCATAACTCTTAAAATACTTGATGTTTTTCATCTCCGTTTCTTTCGTTTTAAACTACACTTTGATTCCTTCGAAATGAAACTAATTTCAATGAATTACGAGTTAAATTTAGTGAGTTATGGTTAATCAATCGGAGGTAGGTCAGTAAATTGCTAAACCAAAGCGCGAGTCAAACTATTTTCATCATAACTCTCAAAATACTTGGAGTTTTTCATCTCCGTTTCTTTCGTTTTAAACTACACTTCGATTTCTTCGAAATGAAACTAATTTCAATGAATTACGAGTTCAATTGAGTGAGTTATGGTCAATCAATCGGAGGTAGGTCAGTAAATTGCTAAACCAAAGCGCGAGTCTAACTATTTCCATTATAACTCTCAAAATACTTGGAGTTTTTCATCTCCGTTTCTTTCGTTTTAAACTACACTTCGATTCCTTCGAAATGAAACTAATTTCAATGAATTACGAGTTCAATTGAGTGAGTTATGGTCAATCAATCGGAGGTATGTTAGTAAATTGCTAAACCAAAGCGTGAGTCTAACTATTTCCATAATAACTCTCAAAATACTTGGAGTTTTTCATCTTCGTTTCTTTCGTTTTAAACTACACTTCGATTCCTTCAAAATGAAACGGATTTCAATGAATTACGAGTTAAATTGAGTGAGTTATGGTCAATCAATCGGAGGTAGGTCAGTAAATTGCTAAACCAAAGCGCGAGTTTAACTATTTCCATCAAAACTCTCAAAATACTTGGAGTTTTTCATCTTCGTTTCTTTCGTTTTAAACTACACTTCGATTCCTTCGAAATGAAATGGATTTCAATGAATTACGAGTTAAATTGAGTGAGTTATGGTCAATCAATCGGAGGTAGGTCAGTAAATTGCAAAACCAAAGCGCGAGTCTAACTATTTTCATCATAACTCTTAAAATACTTGATGTTTTTCATCTCCGTTTCTTTCGTTTTAAACTACACTTTGATTCCTTCGAAATGAAACTAATTTCAATGAATTACGAGTTAAATTTAGTGAGTTATGGTCAATCAATCGGAGGTAAGTCAGTAAATTGCAAAACCAAAGCGCGAGTCTAACTATTTTCATCATAACTCTCAAAATACTTGGAGTTTTTCATCTCCGTTTCTTTCGTTTGAAACGACACTTCGATTCCTTCGAAATGAAACTAATTTCAATAAATTACGAGTTAAATTGGGTGAGTTATGGTCAATCAATCGGAGGTAGGTCAGTAAATTGCTAAACCAAAGCGTGAGTCTAACTATTTTCATCATAACTCTCAAAATACTTAGAAATTTTCATCTCCGTTTCTTTCGTTTTAAACTACACTTCGATTCCTTCGAAATGGAACTAATTTCAATGAATTACAAGTTAAATTGAGTTAGTTATGGTCAATCAATCGGAAGTATGTCAGTAAATTGCTAAACCAAAGCGCGAGTCTAACTATTTCCATCATAACTCTCAAAATACTTGGAGTTTTTCATCTCTGTTTCTTTCGTTTTAAACTACACTTCGATTCATTCGAAATGGAACTAATTTCAATGAATTACGAGTAAAATTGAGTGATTTATGGTCAATCAATCGGAGGTAGGTCAGTAAATTGCTAAACCAAAGCGCGAGTCTAACTATTTCCATCATAACTCTCAAAATACTTGGAGTTTTTCATCTTCGTTTTTTCGTTTTAAACTACACTTTGATTCCTTCGAAATGAAACTGATTTCAATGAATTACGAGTTAAATTGAGTGAGTTATGGTCAATCAATCGGAGGTAGGTCAGTAAATTGCTAAACCAAAGCGCGAGTCTAACTATTTCCATCAAAACTCTCAAAATACTTGGAGTTTTTCATCTTCGTTTCTTTCGTTTTAAACTACACTTAGATTCCTTCGAAATGAAACTAATTTCAATGAATTACGAGTTAAATTGAGTGAGTTATGGTCAATCAATCGGAGGTAAGTGAGTAAATTGCTAAACCAAAGCGCGAGTCTAACAAGCTCCATCATAAGTCTCAAAATACTTGTTGTTTTTCATCTCCGTTTCTTTCGTTTTCAACTAAACTTCGATTCCTTCGAAATGGAACTAATTTCAATGAATTACGAGTAAAATTGAGTGAGTTATGGTCAATCAATCGGAGGTAGGTCAGTAAATTGCTAAACCAAAGCGCGAGTCTAACTATTTTCGTCATAACTCTCAAAATACTTAGAGTTTTTCATCTACGTTTCTTTCGTTTGAAACGACACTTCGATTCCTTCGAAATGAAACTAATTTCAATAAATTACGAGTTAAATTGGGTGAGTTATGGTCAATCAATCCGAGGTAGGTCAGTAAATTGCTAAACCAAAGCGCGAGTCTAACTATTTCCATCATAACTCTCAAAATACTTGGAGTTTTTCATCTCTGTTTCTTTCGTTTTAAACTACACTTCGATTCATTCGAAATGGAACTAATTTCAATGAATTACGAGTAAAATTGAGTGAGTTATGGTCAATCAATCGGAGGTAGGTCGGTAAATTGCTAAACCAAAGCGCGAGTCTAACTATTTTCATCATAACTCTTAAAATACTTGATGTTTTTCATCTCCGTTTCTTTCGTTTTAAACTACACTTTGATTCCTTCGAAATGAAACTAATTTCAATGAATTACGAGTTAAATTTAGTGAGTTATGGTCAATCAATCGGAGGTAGGTCAGTAAATTGCTAAACCAAAGCGCGAGTCTAACTATTTTCATCATAACTCTCAAAATACTTGGAGTTTTTCATCTCCGTTTCTTTTGTTTTAAACTACACTTCAATTTCTTCGAAATGAAACTAATTTCAATGAATTACGAGTTCAATTGAGTGAGTTATGGTCAATCAATCGGAGGTAAGTCAGTAAATTGCTAAACCAAAGCGCGAGTCTAACTATTTCCATCATAACTCTCAAAATACTTGGAGTTTTTCATCTCTGTTTCTTTCGTTTTAAACTACACTTCGATTCATTCGAAATGGAACTAATTTCAATGAATTACGAGTAAAATTGAGTGATTTATGGTCAATCAATCGGAGGTAGGTCAGTAAATTGCTAAACCAAAGCGCGAGTCTAACTATTTCCATCATAACTCTCAAAATACTTGGAGTTTTTCATCTTCGTTTTTTCGTTTTAAACTACACTTCGATTCCTTCGAAATGAAACTGATTTCAATGAATTACGAGTTAAATTGAGTGAGTTATGGTCAATCAATCGGAGGTAGGTCAGTAAATTGCTAAACCAAAGCGCGAGTCTAACTATTTCCATCAAAACTCTCAAAATACTTGGAGTTTTTCATCTTCGTTTCTTTCGTTTTAAACTACACTTAGATTCCTTCGAAATGAAACTAATTTCAATGAATTACGAGTTAAATTGAGTGAGTTATGGTCAATCAATCGGAGGTAAGTGAGTAAATTGCTAAACCAAAGCGCGAGTCTAACAAGCTCCATCATAAGTCTCAAAATACTTGTTGTTTTTCATCTCCGTTTCTTTCGTTTTCAACTAAACTTCGATTCCTTCGAAAAGGAGCTAATTTCAATGAATTACGAGTTGACCTGAGTGAGTTATGGTCAATAAATCGAAGGTAGGTCAGTAAATTTCTAAACCAAAGCGCGAGTCTAACCACTTCCATCATAACTCTCAAAATACTTGGAGTTTTTCATCTCCGTTTCTTTCGTTTTAAACTACACTTCGATTACTTCGAAATGGAACTAATTTCAATGAATTACGAGTTAAATTGAGTGAGTTATGGTCAATCAATCGGACGTATGTCAGTAAATTGCAAAACCAAAGCGCGAGTCTAACTATTTCCATCATAACTCTCAAAATACTTGGAGTTTTTCATCTCTGTTTCTTTCGTTTTAAACTACACTTCGATTCATTCGAAATGGAACTAATTTAAATGAATTACGAGTAAAATTGAGTGAGTTTTGGTCAATCAATCGGAGGTAGGTCAGTAAATTGCTAAACCAAAGCGCGAGTCTAACTATTTTCATCATAACTCTTAAAATACTTGATGTTTTTCATCTCCGTTTCTTTCGTTTTAAACTACACTTTGATTCCTTCGAAATGAAACTAATTTCAATGAATTACGAGTTAAATTTAGTGAGTTATGGTCAATCAATCGGAGGTAGGTCAGTAAATTGCTAAACCAAAGCGCGAGTCTAACTATTTTCATCATAACTCTCAAAATACTTGGAGTTTTTCATCTCCGTTTCTTTCGTTTTAAACTACACTTCAATTTCTTCGAAATGAAACTACTTTCAATGAATTACGAGTTCAATTGAGTGAGTTATGGTCAATCAATCGGAGGTAAGTCAGTAAATTGCTAAACCAAAGCGCGAGTCTAACTATTTCCATCATAACTCTCAAAATACTTGGAGTTTTTCATCTTTGTTTCTTTCGTTTTAAACTACACTTCGATTCCTTCGAAATGAAACTGATTTCAATGAATTACGAGTTAAATTGAGTGAGTTATGATCAATCAATCGGAGGTAGGTCAGTAAATTGCTAAACCAAAGCGCGAGTCTAACTATTTCCATCATAACTCTCAAAATACTTGGAGTTTTTCATCTTCGTTTCTTTCGTTTTAAACTACACTTCGATTCCTTCGAAATGAAATGGATTTCAATGAATTACGAGTTAAATTGAGTGAGTTATGGTCAATCAATCGGAGGTAGGTCAGTAAATTGCAAAACCAAAGCGCGAGTCTAACTATTTTCATCATAACTCTTAAAATACTTGATGTTTTTCATCTCCGTTTCTTTCGTTTTAAACTACACTTTGATTCCTTCGAAATGAAACTAATTTCAATGAATTACGAGTTAAATTTAGTGAGTTATGGTCAATCAATCGGAGGTAGGTCAGTAAATTGCTAAACCAAAGCGCGAGTCTAACTATTTTCATCATAACTCTCAAAATACTTGGAGTTTTTCATCTCCGTTTCTTTCGTTTGAAACGACACTTCGATTCCTTCGAAATGAAACTAATTTCAATAAATTACGAGTTAAATTGGGTGAGTTATGGTCAATCAATCGGAGGTAGGTCAGTAAATTGCTAAACCAAAGCGTGAGTCTAACTATTTTCATCATAACTCTCAAAATACTTAGAAATTTTCATCTCCGTTTCTTTCGTTTTAAACTACACTTCGATTCCTTCGAAATGGAACTAATTTCAATGAATTACAAGTTAAATTGAGTTAGTTATGGTCAATCAATCGGAAGTATGTCAGTAAATTGCTAAACCAAAGCGCGAGTCTAACTATTTCCATCATAACTCTCAAAATACTTGGAGTTTTTCATCTCTGTTTCTTTCGTTTTAAACTACACTTCGATTCATTCGAAATGGAACTAATTTCAATGAATTACGAGTAAAATTGAGTGATTTATGGTCAATCAATCGGAGGTAGGTCAGTAAATTGCTAAACCAAAGCGCGAGTCTAACTATTTCCATCATAACTCTCAAAATACTTGGAGTTTTTCATCTTCGTTTTTTCGTTTTAAACTACACTTTGATTCCTTCGAAATGAAACTGATTTTAATGAATTACGAGTTAAATTGAGTGAGTTATGGTCAATCAATCGGAGGTAGGTCAGTAAATTGCTAAACCAAAGCGCGAGTCTAACTATTTCCATCAAAACTCTCAAAATACTTGGAGTTTTTCATCTTCGTTTCTTTCGTTTTAAACTACACTTAGATTCCTTCGAAATGAAACTAATTTCAATGAATTACGAGTTAAATTGAGTGAGTTATGGTCAATCAATCGGAGGTAAGTGAGTAAATTGCTAAACCAAAGCGCGAGTCTAACAAGCTCCATCATAAGTCTCAAAATACTTGTTGTTTTTCATCTCCGTTTCTTTCGTTTTCAACTAAACTTCGATTCCTTCGAAATGGAACTAATTTCAATGAATTACGAGTAAAATTGAGTGAGTTATGGTCAATCAATCGGAGGTAGGTCAGTAAATTGCTAAACCAAAGCGCGAGTCTAACTATTTTCGTCATAACTCTCAAAATACTTAGAGTTTTTCATCTACGTTTCTTTCGTTTGAAACGACACTTCGATTCCTTCGAAATGAAACTAATTTCAATAAATTACGAGTTAAATTGGGTGAGTTATGGTCAATCAATCCGAGGTAGGTCAGTAAATTGCTAAACCAAAGCGCGAGTCTAACTATTTCCATCATAACTCTCAAAATACTTGGAGTTTTTCATCTCTGTTTCTTTCGTTTTAAACTACACTTCGATTCATTCGAAATGGAACTAATTTCAATGAATTACGAGTAAAATTGAGTGAGTTATGGTCAATCAATCGGAGGTAGGTCGGTAAATTGCTAAACCAAAGCGCGAGTCTAACTATTTTCATCATAACTCTTAAAATACTTGATGTTTTTCATCTCCGTTTCTTTCGTTTTAAACTACACTTTGATTCCTTCGAAATGAAACTAATTTCAATGAATTACGAGTTAAATTTAGTGAGTTATGGTCAATCAATCGGAGGTAGGTCAGTAAATTGCTAAACCAAAGCGCGAGTCTAACTATTTTCATCATAACTCTCAAAATACTTGGAGTTTTTCATCTCCGTTTCTTTTGTTTTAAACTACACTTCAATTTCTTCGAAATGAAACTAATTTCAATGAATTACGAGTTCAATTGAGTGAGTTATGGTCAATCAATCGGAGGTAAGTCAGTAAATTGCTAAACCAAAGCGCGAGTCTAACTATTTCCATCATAACTCTCAAAATACTTGGAGTTTTTCATCTCTGTTTCTTTCGTTTTAAACTACACTTCGATTCATTCGAAATGGAACTAATTTCAATGAATTACGAGTAAAATTGAGTGATTTATGGTCAATCAATCGGAGGTAGGTCAGTAAATTGCTAAACCAAAGCGCGAGTCTAACTATTTCCATCATAACTCTCAAAATACTTGGAGTTTTTCATCTTCGTTTTTTCGTTTTAAACTACACTTCGATTCCTTCGAAATGAAACTGATTTCAATGAATTACGAGTTAAATTGAGTGAGTTATGGTCAATCAATCGGAGGTAGGTCAGTAAATTGCTAAACCAAAGCGCGAGTCTAACTATTTCCATCAAAACTCTCAAAATACTTGGAGTTTTTCATCTTCGTTTCTTTCGTTTTAAACTACACTTAGATTCCTTCGAAATGAAACTAATTTCAATGAATTACGAGTTAAATTGAGTGAGTTATGGTCAATCAATCGGAGGTAAGTGAGTAAATTGCTAAACCAAAGCGCGAGTCTAACAAGCTCCATCATAAGTCTCAAAATACTTGTTGTTTTTCATCTCCGTTTCTTTCGTTTTCAACTAAACTTCGATTCCTTCGAAAAGGAGCTAATTTCAATGAATTACGAGTTGACCTGAGTGAGTTATGGTCAATCAATCGAAGGTAGGTCAGTAAATTTCTAAACCAAAGCGCGAGTCTAACCACTTCCATCATAACTCTCAAAATACTTGGAGTTTTTCATCTCCGTTTCTTTCGTTTTAAACTACACTTCGATTACTTCGAAATGGAACTAATTTCAATGAATTACGAGTTAAATTGAGTGAGTTATGGTCAATCAATCGGACGTATGTCAGTAAATTGCAAAACCAAAGCGCGAGTCTAACTATTTCCATCATAACTCTCAAAATACTTGGAGTTTTTCATCTCTGTTTCTTTCGTTTTAAACTACACTTCGATTCATTCGAAATGGAACTAATTTAAATGAATTACGAGTAAAATTGAGTGAGTTATGGTCAATCAATCGGAGGTAGGTCAGTAAATTGCTAAACCAAAGCGCGAGTCTAACTATTTTCATCATAACTCTTAAAATACTTGATGTTTTTCATCTCCGTTTCTTTCGTTTTAAACTACACTTTGATTCCTTCGAAATGAAACTAATTTCAATGAATTACGAGTTAAATTTAGTGAGTTATGGTCAATCAATCGGAGGTAGGTCAGTAAATTGCTAAACCAAAGCGCGAGTCTAACTATTTTCATCATAACTCTCAAAATACTTGGAGTTTTTCATCTTCGTTTCTTTCGTTTTAAACTACACTTCGATTCCTTCGAAATGAAACTGATTTCAATGAATTACGAGTTAAATTGAGTGAGTTATGGTCAATCAATCGGAGGTAGGTCAGTAAATTGCTAATTCAAAGCGCGAGTCTAACTATTTCCATCAAAACTCTCAAAATACTTGGAGTTTTTCATCTTCGTTTCTTTCGTTTTAAACTACACTTAGATTTCTCGAAATGAAACTAATTTCAATGAATTACGAGTTAAATTGAGTGAGTTATGGTCAATCAATCGGAGGTAAGTGAGTAAATTGCTAAACCAAAGCGCGAGTCTAACAAGCTCCATCATAAGTCTCAAAATACTTGTTGTTTTTCATCTCCGTTTCTTTCGTTTTCAACTAAACTTCGATTCCTTCGAAATGGAACTAATTTCAATGAATTACGAGTAAAATTGAGTGAGTTATGGTCAATCAATCGGAGGTAGGTCAGTAAATTGGTAAACCAAAGCGCGAGTCTAACTATTTTCGTCATAACTCTCAAAATACTTGAAGTTTTTCATCTCCGTTTCTTTCGTTTTAAACTAAACTTCGATTCCTTCGAAATGGAACTAATTTCAATGAATTAGGAGTAAAATTGAGTGAGTTATGGTCAATCAATCGGAGGTATGTCAGTAAATTGCTAAACCAAAGCGCGAGTCTAACTATTTCCATCATAACTCTCAAAATACTTAGAGTTTTTCATCTCTGTTTCTTTCGTTTTAAACTACACTTCGATTCATTCGAAATGGAACTAATTTCAATGAATTACGAGTAAAATTGAGTGAGTTATGGTCAATCAATCGGAGGTAGGTCAGTAAATTGCTAAACCAAAGCGCGAGTCTAACTATTTCCATCATAACTCTCAAAATACTTGGAGTTTTTCATCTCCGTTTCTTTCGTTTTAAACTACACTTCGATTCCTTCGAAATTGAACTAATGTCAATGAATTACGAGTCGAATTAACTGAGTTATGGACAATCAATCGAAGGTAGGTCGGTAAATTGCTAAACCAAAGCGCGAGACTAACCACTTCCATCATAACTTTCAAAATACTTGTAGTTTTTCATCTCCGTTTCGTTCGTTTTAAACTACACTTCGATTCCTTCGAAATGGAGCTAATTTCAATGAATTACGAGTTGACCTGAGTGAGTTATGGTCAATCAATCGAAGGTAGGTCAGTAAATTGCTAAACCAAAGCGCGAGTCTAACCACTTCCATCATAACTCTCAAAATACTTGGAGTTTTTCATCTCCGTTTCTTTCGTTTTAAACTACACTTCGATTACTTCGAAATGGAACTAATTTCAATGAATTACGAGTTAAATTGAGTGAGTTATGGTCAATCAATCGGACGTATGTCAGTAAATTGCAAAACCAAAGCGCGAGTCTAACTATTTCCATCATAACTCTCAAAATACTTGGAGTTTTTCATCTCTGTTTCTTTCGTTTTAAACTACACTTCGATTCATTCGAAATGGAACTAATTTCAATGAATTACGAGTAAAATTGAGTGAGTTATGGTCAATCAGTCGGAGGTAAGTCAGTAAATTGCTAAACCAAAGTGCGAGTCTAACTATTTTCATCATAACTCTTAAAATACTTGATGTTTTTCATCTCCGTTTCTTTCGTTTTAAACTACACTTTGATTCCTTCGAAATGAAACTAATTTCAATGAATTACGAGTTAAATTTAGTGAGTTATGGTCAATCAATCGGAGGTAGGTCAGTAAATTGCTAAACCAAAGCGCGAGTCTAACTATTTTCATCATAACTCTCAAAATACTTGGAGTTTTTCATCTCCGTTTCTTTCGATTTCAACTACACTTC
This sequence comes from Tasmannia lanceolata, assembly GCF_043159265.1. Taxonomy (NCBI): domain Eukaryota; kingdom Viridiplantae; phylum Streptophyta; class Magnoliopsida; order Canellales; family Winteraceae; genus Tasmannia; species Tasmannia lanceolata. The sequence goes on from NW_027518678.1 coordinate 2,247,821, forward strand.
GATTTCTTCGAAATAAAACTGATTTCAATGAATTACGAGTTAAATTGAGTGAGTTATGGTCAATCAATCGGATGTAGGTTAGTAAATTGCTAAACCAAAGTGCGAGTTTAACTATTTCCATTATAACTCTCAAAATACTTGGAGTTTTTCATCTCCGTTTCTTTCCTTTTAAACTACACTTCGATTCCTTCGAAATGAAACTAATTTCAATTAATTACGAGTTCAATTGAGTGAGTTATTGTCAATCAATCGGAGGTAGGCCAGAAAATTGCTAAACCAAAGCGCGAGTCTAACTATTTCCATCATAACTCTCAAAATACTTGGAGTTTTTCATCTTCGTTTCTTTCGTTTTAAACTACACTTCGATTCCTTCGAAATGAAACGGATTTCAATGAATTACGAGTTAAATTGAGTGAGTTATGGTCAATCAATCGGAGGTAGGTCAGTAAATTGCTAAACCAAAGCGCGAGTCTAACTATTTCTATTATAACTCTCAAAATACTTGGAGTTTTTCATCTCCGTTTCTTTCGTTTTAAACTAAACTTCGATTCCTTCGAAATGAAACTAATTTCAATGAATTACGAGTTCAATTGAGTGAGTTATGGTCAATCAATCGGAGGTATGTTAGTAAATTGCTAAACCAAAGCGCGAGTCTAACTATTTCCATAATAACTCTCAAAATACTTGGAGTTTTTCATCTTCGTTTCTTTCGTTTTAAACAACACTTCGATTCCTTCAAAATGAAACAGATTTCAATGAATTACGAGTTAAATTGAGTGAGTTATGGTCAATCAATCGGAGGTAGGTCAGTAAATTGCTAAACCAAAGCGCGAGTCTAACTATTTCCATCATAACTCTCAAAATACTTGGAGTTTTTCATCTCCGTTTCTTTCGTTTTAAACTACACTTCGATTCCTTCGAAATTGAACTAATGTCAATGAATTACGAGTCGAATTAACTGAGTTATGTACAATCAATCGAAGGTAGGTCGGTAAATTGCTAAACCAAAGCGCGAGACTAACCACTTCCATTATAACTCTCAAATACTTGTAGTTTTTCATCTCCGTTTCGTTCGTTTTAAACTACACTTCGATTCCTTCGAAATGGAGCTAATTTCAATGAATTACGAGTTGACCTGAGTGAGTTATGGTCAATCAATCGAAGGTAGGTCAGTAAATTGCTAAACCAAAGCGCGAGTCTAACCACTTCAATCATAACTCTCAAAATACTTGGAGTTTTTCATCTCCGTTTCTTTCGTTTTAAACTACACTTCGATTACTTCGAAATGGAACTAATTTCAATGAATTACGAGTTAAATTGAGTGAGTTATGGTCAATCAATCGGACGTATGTCAGTAAATTGCAAAACCAAAGCGCGAGTCTAACTATTTCCATCATAACTCTCAAAATACTTGGAGTTTTTCATCTCTGTTTCTTTCGTTTTAAACTACACTTCGATTCATTCGAAATGGAACTAATTTTAATGAATTACGAGTAAAATTGAGTGAGTTATGGTCAATCAATCGGAGGTAGGTCAGTAAATTGCTAAAACAAAGCGCGAGTCTAACTATTTTCATCATAACTCTTAAAATACTTGATGTTTTTCATCTCCGTTTCTTTCGTTTTAAACTACACTTTGTTCCTTCGAAATGAAACTAATTTCAATGAATTACGAGTTAAATTTAGTGAGTTATGGTCAATCAATCGGAGGTAGGTCAGTAAATTGCTAAACCAAAGCGCGAGTCTAACTATTTTCATCATAACTCTCAAAATACTTGGAGTTTTTCATCTCCGTTTCTTTCGTTTTAAACTACACTTCGATTTCTTCGAAATGAAACTAATTTCAATGAATTACGAGTTCAATTGAGTGAGTTATGGTCAATCAATCGGAGGTAAGTCAGTAAATTGCTAAACCAAAGCGCGAGTCTAACTATTTCCATCATAACTCTCAAAATACTTGGAGTTTTTCATCTTTGTTTCTTTCGTTTTAAACTACACTTCGATTCCTTCGAAATGAAACTGATTTCAATGAATTACGAGTTAAATTGAGTGAGTTATGATCAATCAATCGGAGGTAGGTCAGTAAATTGCTAAACCAAAGCGCGAGTCTAACTATTTCCATCATAACTCTCAAAATACTTGGAGTTTTTCATCTTCGTTTCTTTCGTTTTAAACTACACTTCGATTCCTTCGAAATGAAACTGATTTCAATGAATTACGAGTTAAATTTAGTGAGTTATGGTCAATCAATCGGAGGTAGGTCAGTAAATTGCTAAATCAAAGCGCGAGTCTAATTATTTCCATCAAAACTCTCAAAATACTAGGAGTTTTTCATCTTCGTTTCTTTCGTTTTAAACAACACTTAGATTTCTCGAAATGAAACTAATTTCAATGAATTACGAGTTAAATTGAGTGAGTTATGGTCAATCAATCGGAGGTAAGTGAGTAAATTGCTAAACCAAAGCGCGAGTCTAACAAGCTCCATCATAAGTCTCAAAATACTTGTTGTTTTTCATCTCCGTTTCTTTCGTTTTCAACTAAAATTCGATTCCTTCGAAATGGAACTAATTTCAATGAATTACGAGTAAAATTGAGTGAGTTATGGTCAATCAATCGGAGGTAGGTCAGTAAATTGCTAAACCAAAGCGCGAGTCTAACTATTTTCGTCATAACTCTCAAAATACTTGAAGTTTTTCATCTCCGTTTCTTTCGTTTTAAACTAAACTTCGATTCCTTCGAAATGGAACTAATTTCAATGAATTAGGAGTAAAATTGAGTGAGTTATGGTCAATCAATCGGAGGTAGGTCAGTAAATTGCTAAACCAAAGCGCGAGTCTAACTATTTCCATCATAACTCTCAAAATACTTGGAGTTTTTCATGTCCGCTTCTTTCGTTTTAAACTACACTTCGATTCCTTCGAAATTGAACTAATGTCAATGAATTACGAGTCGAATTAACTGAGTTATGGACAATCAATCGAAGGTAGGTCGGTAAATTGCTAAACCAAAGCGCGAGACTAACCACTTCCATCATAACTTTCAAAATACTTGTAGTTTTTCATCTCCGTTTCGTTCGTTTTAAACTACACTTCGATTCCTTCGAAATGGAGCTAATTTCAATGAATTACGAGTTGACCTGAGTGAGTTATGGTCAATCAATCGAAGGTAGGTCAGTAAATTGCTAAACCAAAGCGCGAGTCTAACCACTTCCATCATAACTCTCAAAATACTTGGAGTTTTTCATCTCCGTTTCTTTCGTTTTAAACTACACTTCGATTACTTCGAAATGGAACTAATTTCAATGAATTACGAGTTAAATTGAGTGAGTTATGGTCAATCAATCGGACGTATGTCAGTAAATTGCAAAACCAAAGCGCGAGTCTAACTATTTCCATCATAACTCTCAAAATACTTGGAGTTTTTCATCTCTGTTTCTTTCGTTTTAAACTACACTTCGATTCATTCGAAATGGAACTAATTTCAATGAATTACGAGTAAAATTGAGTGAGTTATGGTCAATCAGTCGGAGGTAAGTCAGTAAATTGCTAAACCAAAGTGCGAGTCTAACTATTTTCATCATAACTCTTAAAATACTTGATGTTTTTCATCTCCGTTTCTTTCGTTTTAAACTAAAATTTGATTCCTTCGAAATGAAACTAATTTCAATGAATTACGAGTTAAATTTAGTGAGTTATGGTCAATCAATCGGAGGCAGGTCAGTAAATTGCTAAACCAAAGCGCGAGTCTAACTATTTTCATCATAACTCTCAAAATACTTGGAGTTTTTCATCTCCGTTTCTTTCGTTTTCAACTACACTTCGATTTCTTCGAAATGAAACTGATTTCAATGAATTACGAGTTAAATTGAGTGAGTTATGGTCAATCAATCGGATGTAGGTTAGTAAATTGCTAAACCAAAGTGCGAGTCTAACTATTTCCATTATAACTCTAAAAATACTTGGAGTTTTTCATCTCCGTTTCTTTCCTTTTAAACTACAGTTCGATTCCTTCGAAATGAAACTAATTTCAATTAATTACGAGTTCAATTAAGTGAGTTATTGTCAATCAATCGGAGGTAGGCCAGAAAATTGCTAAACCAAAGCGCGAGTCTAACTATTTCCATCATAACTCTCAAAATACTTAGAGTTTTTCATCTTCGTTTCTTTCGTTTTAAACTACACTTCGATTCCTTCAAAATGAAACAGATTTCAATGAATTACGAGTTAAATTGAGTGAGTTATGGTCAATCAATCGGAGGTAGGTCAGTAAATTGCTAAACCAAAGCGCGAGTCTAACTATTTCCATCATAACTCTCAAAATACTTGGAGTTTTTCATCTCCGTTTCTTTCGTTTTAAACTACACTTCGATTCCTTCGAAATTGAACTAATGTCAATGAATTACGAGTCGAATTAACTGAGTTATGGACAATCAATCGAAGGTAGGTCGGTAAATTGCTAAACCAAAGCGCAAGACTAACCACTTCCATCATAACTCTCAAATACTTGTAGTTTTTCATTTCCGTTTCGTTCGTTTTAAACTACACTTCGATTCCTTCGAAATGGAGCTAATTTCAATGAATTACGAGTTGACCTGAGTGAGTTATGGTCAATCAATCGAAGGTAGGTCAGTAAATTGCTAAACCAAAGCGCGAGTCTAACCACTTCCATCATAACTCTCAAAATACTTGGAGTTTTTCATCTCCGTTTCTTTCGTTTTAAACTACACTTCGATTACTTCGAAATGGAACTAATTTCAATGAATTACGAGTTAAATTGAGTGAGTTATGGTCAATCAATCGGACGTATGTCAGTAAATTGCAAAACCAAAGCGCGAGTCTAACTATTTCCATCATAACTCTCAAAATACTTGGAGTTTTTCATCTCTGTTTCTTTCGTTTTAAACTACACTTCGATTCATTCGAAATGGAACTAATTTCAATGAATTACGAGTAAAATTGAGTGAGTTATGGTCAATCAATCGGAGGTAGGTCAGTAAATTGCTAAACCAAAGCGCGAGTCTAACTATTTTCATCATAACTCTTAAAATACTTGATGTTTTTCATCTCCGTTTCTTTCGTTTTAAACTACACTTTGTTCCTTCGAAATTAAACTAATTTCAATGAATTACGAGTTAAATTTAGTGAGTTATGGTCAATCAATCGGAGGTAGGTCAGTAAATTGCTAAACCAAAGCGCGAGTCTAACTATTTTAATCATAACTCTCAAAATACTTGGAGTTTTTCATCTCCGTTTCTTTCGTTTTAAACTACACTTCGATTTCTTCGAAATGAAACTAATTTCAATGAATTACGAGTTCAATTGAGTGAGTTATGGTCAATCAATCGGAGGTAAGTCAGTAAATTGCTAAACCAAAGCGCGAGTCTAACTATTTCCATCATAACTCTCAAAATACTTGGAGTTTTTCATCTTTGTTTCTTTCGTTTTAAACTACACTTCGATTCCTTCGAAATGAAACTGATTTCAATGAATTACGAGTTAAATTGAGTGAGTTATGATCAATCAATCGGAGGTAGGTCAGTAAATTGCTAAACCAAAGCGCGAGTCTAACTATTTCCATCATAACTCTCAAAATACTTGGAGTTTTTCATCTTCGTTTCTTTCGTTTTAAACTACACTTCGATTCCTTCGAAATGAAACTGATTTCAATGAATTACGAGTTAAATTGAGTGAGTTATGGTCAATCAATCGGAGGTAGGTCAGTAAATTGCTAAATCAAAGCGCGAGTCTAATTATTTCCATCAAAACTCTCAAAATACTAGGAGTTTTTCATCTTCGTTTCTTTCGTTTTAAACAACACTTAGATTTCTCGAAATGAAACTAATTTCAATGAATTACGAGTTAAATTGAGTGAGTTATGGTCAATCAATCGGAGGTAAGTGAGTAAATTGCTAAACCAAAGCGCGAGTCTAACAAGCTCCATCATAAGTCTCAAAATACTTGTTGTTTTTCATCTCCGTTTCTTTCGTTTTCAACTAAAATTCGATTCCTTCGAAATGGAACTAATTTCAATGAATTACGAGTAAAATTGAGTGAGTTATGGTCAATCAATCGGAGGTAGGTCAGTAAATTGCTAAACCAAAGCGCGAGTCTAACTATTTTCGTCATAACTCTCAAAATACTTGAAGTTTTTCATCTCCGTTTCTTTCGTTTTAAACTAAACTTCGATTCCTTCGAAATGGAACTAATTTCAATGAATTAGGAGTAAAATTGAGTGAGTTATGGTCAATCAATCGGAGGTAGGTCAGTAAATTGCTAAACCAAAGCGCGAGTCTAACTATTTCCATCATAACTCTCAAAATACTTGGAGTTTTTCATGTCCGCTTCTTTCGTTTTAAACTACACTTCGATTCCTTCGAAATTGAACTAATGTCAATGAATTACGAGTCGAATTAACTGAGTTATGGACAATCAATCGAAGGTAGGTCGGTAAATTGCTAAACCAAAGCGCGAGACTAACCACTTCCATCATAACTTTCAAAATACTTGTAGTTTTTCATCTCCGTTTCGTTCGTTTTAAACTACACTTCGATTCCTTCGAAATGGAGCTAATTTCAATGAATTACGAGTTGACCTGAGTGAGTTATGGTCAATCAATCGAAGGTAGGTCAGTAAATTGCTAAACCAAAGCGCGAGTCTAACCACTTCCATCATAACTCTCAAAATACTTGGAGTTTTTCATCTCCGTTTCTTTCGTTTTAAACTACACTTCGATTACTTCGAAATGGAACTAATTTCAATGAATTACGAGTTAAATTGAGTGAGTTATGGTCAATCAATCGGACGTATGTCAGTAAATTGCAAAACCAAAGCGCGAGTCTAACTATTTCCATCATAACTCTCAAAATACTTGGAGTTTTTCATCTCTGTTTCTTTCGTTTTAAACTACACTTCGATTCATTCGAAATGGAACTAATTTCAATGAATTACGAGTAAAATTGAGTGAGTTATGGTCAATCAGTCGGAGGTAAGTCAGTAAATTGCTAAACCAAAGTGCGAGTCTAACTATTTTCATCATAACTCTTAAAATACTTGATGTTTTTCATCTCCGTTTCTTTCGTTTTAAACTAAAATTTGATTCCTTCGAAATGAAACTAATTTCAATGAATTACGAGTTAAATTTAGTGAGTTATGGTCAATCAATCGGAGGCAGGTCAGTAAATTGCTAAACCAAAGCGCGAGTCTAACTATTTTCATCATAACTCTCAAAATACTTGGAGTTTTTCATCTCCGTTTCTTTCGTTTTCAACTACACTTCGATTTCTTCGAAATGAAACTGATTTCAATGAATTACGAGTTAAATTGAGTGAGTTATGGTCAATCAATCGGATGTAGGTTAGTAAATTGCTAAACCAAAGTGCGAGTCTAACTATTTCCATTATAACTCTAAAAATACTTGGAGTTTTTCATCTCCGTTTCTTTCCTTTTAAACTACAGTTCGATTCCTTCGAAATGAAACTAATTTCAATTAATTACGAGTTCAATTAAGTGAGTTATTGTCAATCAATCGGAGGTAGGCCAGAAAATTGCTAAACCAAAGCGCGAGTCTAACTATTTCCATCATAACTCTCAAAATACTTAGAGTTTTTCATCTTCGTTTCTTTCGTTTTAAACTACACTTCGATTCCTTCAAAATGAAACAGATTTCAATGAATTACGAGTTAAATTGAGTGAGTTATGGTCAATCAATCGGAGGTAGGTCAGTAAATTGCTAAACCAAAGCGCGAGTCTAACTATTTCCATCATAACTCTCAAAATACTTGGAGTTTTTCATCTCCGTTTCTTTCGTTTTAAACTACACTTCGATTCCTTCGAAATTGAACTAATGTCAATGAATTACGAGTCGAATTAACTGAGTTATGGACAATCAATCGAAGGTAGGTCGGTAAATTGCTAAACCAAAGCGCAAGACTAACCACTTCCATCATAACTCTCAAATACTTGTAGTTTTTCATTTCCGTTTCGTTCGTTTTAAACTACACTTCGATTCCTTCGAAATGGAGCTAATTTCAATGAATTACGAGTTGACCTGAGTGAGTTATGGTCAATCAATCGAAGGTAGGTCAGTAAATTGCTAAACCAAAGCGCGAGTCTAACCACTTCCATCATAACTCTCAAAATACTTGGAGTTTTTCATCTCCGTTTCTTTCGTTTTAAACTACACTTCGATTACTTCGAAATGGAACTAATTTCAATGAATTACGAGTTAAATTGAGTGAGTTATGGTCAATCAATCGGACGTATGTCAGTAAATTGCAAAACCAAAGCGCGAGTCTAACTATTTCCATCATAACTCTCAAAATACTTGGAGTTTTTCATCTCTGTTTCTTTCGTTTTAAACTACACTTCGATTCATTCGAAATGGAACTAATTTCAATGAATTACGAGTAAAATTGAGTGAGTTATGGTCAATCAATCGGAGGTAGGTCAGTAAATTGCTAAACCAAAGCGCGAGTCTAACTATTTTCATCATAACTCTTAAAATACTTGATGTTTTTCATCTCCGTTTCTTTCGTTTTAAACTACACTTTGTTCCTTCGAAATTAAACTAATTTCAATGAATTACGAGTTAAATTTAGTGAGTTATGGTCAATCAATCGGAGGTAGGTCAGTAAATTGCTAAACCAAAGCGCGAGTCTAACTATTTTAATCATAACTCTCAAAATACTTGGAGTTTTTCATCTCCGTTTCTTTCGTTTTAAACTACACTTCGATTTCTTCGAAATGAAACTAATTTCAATGAATTACGAGTTCAATTGAGTGAGTTATGGTCAATCAATCGGAGGTAAGTCAGTAAATTGCTAAACCAAAGCGCGAGTCTAACTATTTCCATCATAACTCTCAAAATACTTGGAGTTTTTCATCTTTGTTTCTTTCGTTTTAAACTACACTTCGATTCCTTCGAAATGAAACTGATTTCAATGAATTACGAGTTAAATTGAGTGAGTTATGATCAATCAATCGGAGGTAGGTCAGTAAATTGCTAAACCAAAGCGCGAGTCTAACTATTTCCATCATAACTCTCAAAATACTTGGAGTTTTTCATCTTCGTTTCTTTCGTTTTAAACTACACTTCGATTCCTTCGAAATGAAACTGATTTCAATGAATTACGAGTTAAATTGAGTGAGTTATGGTCAATCAATCGGAGGTAGGTCAGTAAATTGCTAAATCAAAGCGCGAGTCTAATTATTTCCATCAAAACTCTCAAAATACTAGGAGTTTTTCATCTTCGTTTCTTTCGTTTTAAACAACACTTAGATTTCTCGAAATGAAACTAATTTCAATGAATTACGAGTTAAATTGAGTGAGTTATGGTCAATCAATCGGAGGTAAGTGAGTAAATTGCTAAACCAAAGCGCGAGTCTAACAAGCTCCATCATAAGTCTCAAAATACTTGTTGTTTTTCATCTCCGTTTCTTTCGTTTTCAACTAAAATTCGATTCCTTCGAAATGGAACTAATTTCAATGAATTACGAGTAAAATTGAGTGAGTTATGGTCAATCAATCGGAGGTAGGTCAGTAAATTGCTAAACCAAAGCGCGAGTCTAACTATTTTCGTCATAACTCTCAAAATACTTGAAGTTTTTCATCTCCGTTTCTTTCGTTTTAAACTAAACTTCGATTCCTTCGAAATGGAACTAATTTCAATGAATTAGGAGTAAAATTGAGTGAGTTATGGTCAATCAATCGGAGGTAGGTCAGTAAATTGCTAAACCAAAGCGCGAGTCTAACTATTTCCATCATAACTCTCAAAATACTTGGAGTTTTTCATGTCCGCTTCTTTCGTTTTAAACTACACTTCGATTCCTTCGAAATTGAACTAATGTCAATGAATTACGAGTCGAATTAACTGAGTTATGGACAATCAATCGAAGGTAGGTCGGTAAATTGCTAAACCAAAGCGCGAGACTAACCACTTCCATCATAACTTTCAAAATACTTGTAGTTTTTCATCTCCGTTTCGTTCGTTTTAAACTACACTTCGATTCCTTCGAAATGGAGCTAATTTCAATGAATTACGAGTTGACCTGAGTGAGTTATGGTCAATCAATCGAAGGTAGGTCAGTAAATTGCTAAACCAAAGCGCGAGTCTAACCACTTCCATCATAACTCTCAAAATACTTGGAGTTTTTCATCTCCGTTTCTTTCGTTTTAAACTACACTTCGATTACTTCGAAATGGAACTAATTTCAATGAATTACGAGTTAAATTGAGTGAGTTATGGTCAATCAATCGGACGTATGTCAGTAAATTGCAAAACCAAAGCGCGAGTCTAACTATTTCCATCATAACTCTCAAAATACTTGGAGTTTTTCATCTCTGTTTCTTTCGTTTTAAACTACACTTCGATTCATTCGAAATGGAACTAATTTCAATGAATTACGAGTAAAATTGAGTGAGTTATGGTCAATCAGTCGGAGGTAAGTCAGTAAATTGCTAAACCAAAGTGCGAGTCTAACTATTTTCATCATAACTCTTAAAATACTTGATGTTTTTCATCTCCGTTTCTTTCGTTTTAAACTAAAATTTGATTCCTTCGAAATGAAACTAATTTCAATGAATTACGAGTTAAATTTAGTGAGTTATGGTCAATCAATCGGAGGCAGGTCAGTAAATTGCTAAACCAAAGCGCGAGTCTAACTATTTTCATCATAACTCTCAAAATACTTGGAGTTTTTCATCTCCGTTTCTTTCGTTTTCAACTACACTTCGATTTCTTCGAAATGAAACTGATTTCAATGAATTACGAGTTAAATTGAGTGAGTTATGGTCAATCAATCGGATGTAGGTTAGTAAATTGCTAAACCAAAGTGCGAGTCTAACTATTTCCATTATAACTCTAAAAATACTTGGAGTTTTTCATCTCCGTTTCTTTCCTTTTAAACTACACTTCGATTCCTTCGAAATGAAACTAATTTCAATTAATTACGAGTTCAATTAAGTGAGTTATTGTCAATCAATCGGAGGTAGGCCAGAAAATTGCTAAACCAAAGCGCGAGTCTAACTATTTCCATCATAACTCTCAAAATACTTAGAGTTTTTCATCTTCGTTTCTTTCGTTTTAAACTACACTTCGATTCCTTCAAAATGAAACAGATTTCAATGAATTACGAGTTAAATTGAGTGAGTTATGGTCAATCAATCGGAGGTAGGTCAGTAAATTGCTAAACCAAAGCGCGAGTCTAACTATTTCCATCATAACTCTCAAAATACTTGGAGTTTTTCATCTCCGTTTCTTTCGTTTTAAACTACACTTCGATTCCTTCGAAATTGAACTAATGTCAATGAATTACGAGTCGAATTAACTGAGTTATGGACAATCAATCGAAGGTAGGTCGGTAAATTGCTAAACCAAAGCGCAAGACTAACCACTTCCATCATAACTCTCAAATACTTGTAGTTTTTCATTTCCGTTTCGTTCGTTTTAAACTACACTTCGATTCCTTCGAAATGGAGCTAATTTCAATGAATTACGAGTTGACCTGAGTGAGTTATGGTCAATCAATCGAAGGTAGGTCAGTAAATTGCTAAACCAAAGCGCGAGTCTAACCACTTCCATCATAACTCTCAAAATACTTGGAGTTTTTCATCTCCGTTTCTTTCGTTTTAAACTACACTTCGATTACTTCGAAATGGAACTAATTTCAATGAATTACGAGTTAAATTGAGTGAGTTATGGTCAATCAATCGGACGTATGTCAGTAAATTGCAAAACCAAAGCGCGAGTCTAACTATTTCCATCATAACTCTCAAAATACTTGGAGTTTTTCATCTCTGTTTCTTTCGTTTTAAACTACACTTCGATTCATTCGAAATGGAACTAATTTCAATGAATTACGAGTAAAATTGAGTGAGTTATGGTCAATCAATCGGAGGTAGGTCAGTAAATTGCTAAACCAAAGCGCGAGTCTAACTATTTTCATCATAACTCTTAAAATACTTGATGTTTTTCATCTCCGTTTCTTTCGTTTTAAACTACACTTTGTTCCTTCGAAATTAAACTAATTTCAATGAATTACGAGTTAAATTTAGTGAGTTATGGTCAATCAATCGGAGGTAGGTCAGTAAATTGCTAAACCAAAGCGCGAGTCTAACTATTTTAATCATAACTCTCAAAATACTTGGAGTTTTTCATCTCCGTTTCTTTCGTTTTAAACTACACTTCGATTTCTTCGAAATGAAACTAATTTCAATGAATTACGAGTTCAATTGAGTGAGTTATGGTCAATCAATCGGAGGTAAGTCAGTAAATTGCTAAACCAAAGCGCGAGTCTAACTATTTCCATCATAACTCTCAAAATACTTGGAGTTTTTCATCTTTGTTTCTTTCGTTTTAAACTACACTTCGATTCCTTCGAAATGAAACTGATTTCAATGAATTACGAGTTAAATTGAGTGAGTTATGATCAATCAATCGGAGGTAGGTCAGTAAATTGCTAAACCAAAGCGCGAGTCTAACTATTTCCATCATAACTCTCAAAATACTTGGAGTTTTTCATCTTCGTTTCTTTCGTTTTAAACTACACTTCGATTCCTTCGAAATGAAACTGATTTCAATGAATTACGAGTTAAATTGAGTGAGTTATGGTCAATCAATCGGAGGTAGGTCAGTAAATTGCTAAATCAAAGCGCGAGTCTAACTATTTCCATCAAAACTCTCAAAATACTTGGAGTTTTTCATCTTCGTTTCTTTCGTTTTAAACTACACTTAGATTTCTCGAAATGAAACTAATTTCAATGAATTACGAGTTAAATTGAGTGAGTTATGGTCAATCAATCGGAGGTAAGTGAGTAAATTGCTAAACCAAAGCGCGAGTCTAACAAGCTCCATCATAAGTCTCAAAATACTTGTTGTTTTTCATCTCCGTTTCTTTCGTTTTCAACTAAACTTCGATTCCTTCGAAATGGAACTAATTTCAATGAATTACGAGTAAAATTGAGTGAGTTATGGTCAATCAATCGGAGGTAGGTCAGTAAATTGCTAAACCAAAGCGCGAGTCTAACTATTTTCGTCATAACTCTCAAAATACTTGAAGTTTTTCATCTCCGTTTCTTTCGTTTTAAACTAAACTTCGATTCCTTCGAAATGGAACTAATTTCAATGAATTAGGAGTAAAATTGAGTGAGTTATGGTCAATCAATCGGAGGTATGTCAGTAAATTGCTAAACCAAAGCGCGAGTCTAACTATTTCCATCATAACTCTCAAAATACTTAGAGTTTTTCATCTCTGTTTCTTTCGTTTTAAACTACACTTCGATTCCTTCAAAATGAAACGGATTTCAATGAATTACAAGTTAAATTGAGTGAGTTATGGTCAATCAATCGGAGGTAGGTCAGTAAATTGCTAAACCAAAGCGCGAGTCTAACTATTTCCATCATAACTCTCAAAATACTTGGAGTTTTTCATCTCCGTTTCTTTCGTTTTAAACTACACTTCGATTCCTTCGAAATTGAACTAATGTCAATGAATTACGAGTCGAATTAACTGAGTTATGGACAATCAATCGAAGGTAGGTCGGTAAATTGCTAAACCAAAGCGCGAGACTAACCACTTCCATCATAACTCTCAAATACTTGTAGTTTTTCATCTCCGTTTCGTTCGTTTTAAACTACACTTCGATTCCTTCGAAATGGAGCTAATTTCAATGAATTACGAGTTGACCTGAGTGAGTTATGGTCAATCAATCGAAGGTAGGTCAGTAAATTGCTAAACCAAAGCGCGAGTCTAACCACTTCCATCATAACTCTCAAAATACTTGGAGTTTTTCATCTCCGTTTCTTTCGTTTTAAACTACACTTCGATTACTTCGAAATGGAACTAATTTCAATAAATTACGAGTTAAATTGAGTGAGTTATGGTCAATCAATCGGACGTATGTCAGTAAATTGCAAAACCAAAGCGCGAGTCTAACTATTTCCATCATAACTCTCAAAATACTTGGAGTTTTTCATCTCTGTTTCTTTCGTTTTAAACTACACTTCGATTCATTCGAAATGGAACTAATTTAAATGAATTACGAGTAAAATTGAGTGAGTTATGGTCAATCAATCGGAGGTAGGTCAGTAAATTGCTAAACCAAAGCGCGAGTCTAACTATTTTCATCATAACTCTTAAAATACTTGATGTTTTTCATCTCCGTTTCTTTCGTTTTAAACTACACTTTGATTCCTTCGAAATGAAACTAATTTCAATGAATTACGAGTTAAATTTAGTGAGTTATGGTCAATCAATCGGAGGTAGGTCAGTAAATTGCTAAACCAAAGCGCGAGTCTAACTATTTTCATCATAACTCTCAAAATACTTGGAGTTTTTCATCTCCGTTTCTTTCGTTTTAAACTACACTTCGATTTCTTCGAAATGAAACTACTTTCAATGAATTACGAGTTCAATTGAGTGAGTTATGGTCAATCAATCGAAGGTAAGTCAGTAAATTGCTAAACCAAAGCGCGAGTCTAACTATTTACATCATAACTCTCAAAATACTTGGAGTTTTTCATCTTTGTTTCTTTCGTTTTAAACTACACTTCGATTCCTTCGAAATGAAACTGATTTCAATGAATTACGAGTTAAATTGAGTGAGTTATGATCAATCAATCGGAGGTAGGTCAGTAAATTGCTAAACCAAAGCGCGAGTCTAACTATTTCCATCATAACTCTCAAAATACTTGGAGTTTTTCATCTTCGTTTCTTTCGTTTTAAACTACACTTCGATTCCTTCGAAATGAAACTGATTTCAATGAATTACGAGTTAAATTGAGTGAGTTATGGTCAATCAATCGGAGGTAGGTCAGTAAATTGCTAATTCAAAGCGCGAGTCTAACTATTTCCATCAAAACTCTCAAAATACTTGGAGTTTTTCATCTTCGTTTCTTTCGTTTTAAACTACACTTAGATTTCTCGAAATGAAACTAATTTCAATGAATTACGAGTTAAATTGAGTGAGTTATGGTCAATCAATCGGAGGTAAGTGAGTAAATTGCTAAACCAAAGCGCGAGTCTAACAAGCTCCATCATAAGTCTCAAAATACTTGTTGTTTTTCATCTCCGTTTCTTTCGTTTTCAACTAAACTTCGATTCCTTCGAAATGGAACTAATTTCAATGAATTACGAGTAAAATTGAGTGAGTTATGGTCAATCAATCGGAGGTAGGTCAGTAAATTGGTAAACCAAAGCGCGAGTCTAACTATTTTCGTCATAACTCTCAAAATACTTGAAGTTTTTCATCTCCGTTTCTTTCGTTTTAAACTAAACTTCGATTCCTTCGAAATGGAACTAATTTCAATGAATTAGGAGTAAAATTGAGTGAGTTATGGTCAATCAATCGGAGGTATGTCAGTAAATTGCTAAACCAAAGCGCGAGTCTAACTATTTCCATCATAACTCTCAAAATACTTAGAGTTTTTCATCTCTGTTTCTTTCGTTTTAAACTACACTTCGATTCATTCGAAATGGAACTAATTTCAATGAATTACGAGTAAAATTGAGTGAGTTATGGTCAATCAATCGGAGGTAGGTCAGTAAATTGCTAAACCAAAGCGCGAGTCTAACTATTTCCATCATAACTCTCAAAATACTTGGAGTTTTTCATCTCCGTTTCTTTCGTTTTAAACTACTCTTCGATTCCTTCGAAATTGAACTAATGTCAATGAATTACGAGTCGAATTAACTGAGTTATGGACAATCAATCGAAGGTAGGTCGGTAAATTGCTAAACCAAAGCGCGAGACTAACCACTTCCATCATAACTTTCAAAATACTTGTAGTTTTTCATCTCCGTTTCGTTCGTTTTAAACTACACTTCGATTCCTTCGAAATGGAGCTAATTTCAATGAATTACGAGTTGACCTGAGTGAGTTATGGTCAATCAATCGAAGGTAGGTCAGTAAATTGCTAAACCAAAGCGCGAGTCTAACCACTTCCATCATAACTCTCAAAATACTTGGAGTTTTTCATCTCCGTTTCTTTCGTTTTAAACTACACTTCGATTACTTCGAAATGGAACTAATTTCAATGAATTACGAGTTAAATTGAGTGAGTTATGGTCAATCAATCGGACGTATGTCAGTAAATTGCAAAACCAAAGCGCGAGTCTAACTATTTCCATCATAACTCTCAAAATACTTGGAGTTTTTCATCTCTGTTTCTTTCGTTTTAAACTACACTTCGATTCATTCGAAATGGAACTAATTTCAATGAATTACGAGTAAAATTGAGTGAGTTATGGTCAATCAGTCGGAGGTAAGTCAGTAAATTGCTAAACCAAAGTGCGAGTCTAACTATTTTCATCATAACTCTTAAAATACTTGATGTTTTTCATCTCCGTTTCTTTCGTTTTAAACTACACTTTGATTCCTTCGAAATGAAACTAATTTCAATGAATTACGAGTTAAATTTAGTGAGTTATGGTCAATCAATCGGAGGTAGGTCAGTAAATTGCTAAACCAAAGCGCGAGTCTAACTATTTTCATCATAACTCTCAAAATACTTGGAGTTTTTCATCTCCGTTTCTTTCGATTTCAACTACACTTCGATTTCTTCGAAATAAAACTGATTTCAATGAATTACGAGTTAAATTGAGTGAGTTATGGTCAATCAATCGGATGTAGGTTAGTAAATTGCTAAACCAAAGTGCGAGTTTAACTATTTCCATTATAACTCTCAAAATACTTGGAGTTTTTCATCTCCGTTTCTTTCCTTTTAAACTACACTTCGATTCCTTCGAAATGAAACTAATTTCAATTAATTACGAGTTCAATTGAGTGAGTTATTGTCAATCAATCGGAGGTAGGCCAGAAAATTGCTAAACCAAAGCGCGAGTCTAACTATTTCCATCATAACTCTCAAAATACTTGGAGTTTTTCATCTTCGTTTCTTTCGTTTTAAACTACACTTCGATTCCTTCGAAATGAAACGGATTTCAATGAATTACGAGTTAAATTGAGTGAGTTATGGTCAATCAATCGGAGGTAGGTCAGTAAATTGCTAAACCAAAGCGCGAGTCTAACTATTTCTATTATAACTCTCAAAATACTTGGAGTTTTTCATCTCCGTTTCTTTCGTTTTAAACTAAACTTCGATTCCTTCGAAATGAAACTAATTTCAATGAATTACGAGTTCAATTGAGTGAGTTATGGTCAATCAATCGGAGGTATGTTAGTAAATTGCTAAACCAAAGCGCGAGTCTAACTATTTCCATAATAACTCTCAAAATACTTGGAGTTTTTCATCTTCGTTTCTTTCGTTTTAAACAACACTTCGATTCCTTCAAAATGAAACAGATTTCAATGAATTACGAGTTAAATTGAGTGAGTTATGGTCAATCAATCGGAGGTAGGTCAGTAAATTGCTAAACCAAAGCGCGAGTCTAACTATTTCCATCATAACTCTCAAAATACTTGGAGTTTTTCATCTCCGTTTCTTTCGTTTTAAAATACACTTCGATTCCTTCGAAATTGAACTAATGTCAATGAATTACGAGTCGAATTAACTGAGTTATGTACAATCAATCGAAGGTAGGTCGGTAAATTGCTAAACCAAAGCGCGAGACTAACCACTTCCATTATAACTCTCAAATACTTGTAGTTTTTCATCTCCGTTTCGTTCGTTTTAAACTACACTTCGATTCCTTCGAAATGGAGCTAATTTCAATGAATTACGAGTTGACCTGAGTGAGTTATGGTCAATCAATCGAAGGTAGGTCAGTAAATTGCTAAACCAAAGCGCGAGTCTAACCACTTCAATCATAACTCTCAAAATACTTGGAGTTTTTCATCTCCGTTTCTTTCGTTTTAAACTACACTTCGATTACTTCGAAATGGAACTAATTTCAATGAATTACGAGTTAAATTGAGTGAGTTATGGTCAATCAATCGGACGTATGTCAGTAAATTGCAAAACCAAAGCGCGAGTCTAACTATTTCCATCATAACTCTCAAAATACTTGGAGTTTTTCATCTCTGTTTCTTTCGTTTTAAACTACACTTCGATTCATTCGAAATGGAACTAATTTTAATGAATTACGAGTAAAATTGAGTGAGTTATGGTCAATCAATCGGAGGTAGGTCAGTAAATTGCTAAACCAAAGCGCGAGTCTAACTATTTTCATCATAACTCTTAAAATACTTGATGTTTTTCATCTCCGTTTCTTTCGTTTTAAACTACACTTTGTTCCTTCGAAATGAAACTAATTTCAATGAATTACGAGTTAAATTTAGTGAGTTATGGTCAATCAATCGGAGGTAGGTCAGTAAATTGCTAAACCAAAGCGCGAGTCTAACTATTTTCATCATAACTCTCAAAATACTTGGAGTTTTTCATCTCCGTTTCTTTCGTTTTAAACTACACTTCGATTTCTTCGAAATGAAACTAATTTCAATGAATTACGAGTTCAATTGAGTGAGTTATGGTCAATCAATCGGAGGTAAGTCAGTAAATTGCTAAACCAAAGCGCGAGTCTAACTATTTCCATCATAACTCTCAAAATACTTGGAGTTTTTCATCTTTGTTTCTTTCGTTTTAAACTACACTTCGATTCCTTCGAAATGAAACTGATTTCAATGAATTACGAGTTAAATTGAGTGAGTTATGATCAATCAATCGGAGGTAGGTCAGTAAATTGCTAAACCAAAGCGCGAGTCTAACTATTTCCATCATAACTCTCAAAATACTTGGAGTTTTTCATCTTCGTTTCTTTCGTTTTAAACTACACTTCGATTCCTTCGAAATGAAACTGATTTCAATGAATTACGAGTTAAATTTAGTGAGTTATGGTCAATCAATCGGAGGTAGGTCAGTAAATTGCTAAATCAAAGCGCGAGTCTAATTATTTCCATCAAAACTCTCAAAATACTAGGAGTTTTTCATCTTCGTTTCTTTCGTTTTAAACAACACTTAGATTTCTCGAAATGAAACTAATTTCAATGAATTACGAGTTAAATTGAGTGAGTTATGGTCAATCAATCGGAGGTAAGTGAGTAAATTGCTAAACCAAAGCGCGAGTCTAACAAGCTCCATCATAAGTCTCAAAATACTTGTTGTTTTTCATCTCCGTTTCTTTCGTTTTCAACTAAAATTCGATTCCTTCGAAATGGAACTAATTTCAATGAATTACGAGTAAAATTGAGTAAGTTATGGTCAATCAATCGGAGGTAGGTCAGTAAATTGCTAAACCAAAGCGCGAGTCTAACTATTTTCGTCATAACTCTCAAAATACTTGAAGTTTTTCATCTCCGTTTCTTTCGTTTTAAACTAAACTTCGATTCCTTCGAAATGGAACTAATTTCAATGAATTAGGAGTAAAATTGAGTGAGTTATGGTCAATCAATCGGAGGTAGGTCAGTAAATTGCTAAACCAAAGCGCGAGTCTAACTATTTCCATCATAACTCTCAAAATACTTGGAGTTTTTCATGTCCGTTTCTTTCGTTTTAAACTACACTTCGATTCCTTCGAAATTGAACTAATGTCAATGAATTACGAGTCGAATTAACTGAGTTATGGACAATCAATCGAAGGTAGGTCGGTAAATTGCTAAACCAAAGCGCGAGACTAACCACTTCCATCATAACTTTCAAAATACTTGTAGTTTTTCATCTCCGTTTCGTTCGTTTTAAACTACACTTCGATTCCTTCGAAATGGAGCTAATTTCAATGAATTACGAGTTGACCTGAGTGAGTTATGGTCAATCAATCGAAGGTAGGTCAGTAAATTGCTAAACCAAAGCGCGAGTCTAACCACTTCCATCATAACTCTCAAAATACTTGGAGTTTTTCATCTCCGTTTCTTTCGTTTTAAACTACACTTCGATTACTTCGAAATGGAACTAATTTCAATGAATTACGAGTTAAATTGAGTGAGTTATGGTCAATCAATCGGACGTATGTCAGTAAATTGCAAAACCAAAGCGCGAGTCTAACTATTTCCATCATAACTCTCAAAATACTTGGAGTTTTTCATCTCTGTTTCTTTCGTTTTAAACTACACTTCGATTCATTCGAAATGAAACTAATTTCAATGAATTACGAGTAAAATTGAGTGAGTTATGGTCAATCAGTCGGAGGTAAGTCAGTAAATTGCTAAACCAAAGTGCGAGTCTAACTATTTTCATCATAACTCTTAAAATACTTGATGTTTTTCATCTCCGTTTCTTTCGTTTTAAACTAAAATTTGATTCCTTCGAAATGAAACTAATTTCAATGAATTACGAGTTAAATTTAGTGAGTTATGGTCAATCAATCGGAGGCAGGTCAGTAAATTGCTAAACCAAAGCGCGAGTCTAACTATTTTCATCATAACTCTCAAAATACTTGGAGTTTTTCATCTCCGTTTCTTTCGTTTTCAACTACACTTCGATTTCTTCGAAATGAAACTGATTTCAATGAATTACGAGTTAAATTGAGTGAGTTATGGTCAATCAATCGGATGTAGGTTAGTAAATTGCTAAACCAAAGTGCGAGTCTAACTATTTCCATTATAACTCTAAAAATACTTGGAGTTTTTCATCTCCGTTTCTTTCCTTTTAAACTACACTTCGATTCCTTCGAAATGAAACTAATTTCAATTAATTACGAGTTCAATTAAGTGAGTTATTGTCAATCAATCGGAGGTAGGCCAGAAAATTGCTAAACCAAAGCGCGAGTCTAACTATTTCCATCATAACTCTCAAAATACTTGGAGTTTTTCATCTTCGTTTCTTTCGTTTTAAACTACACTTCGATTCCTTCAAAATGAAACAGATTTCAATGAATTACGAGTTAAATTGAGTGAGTTATGGTCAATCAATCGGAGGTAGGTCAGTAAATTGCTAAACCAAAGCGCGAGTCTAACTATTTCCATCATAACTCTCAAAATACTTGGAGTTTTTCATCTCCGTTTCTTTCGTTTTAAACTACACTTCGATTCCTTCGAAATTGAACTAATGTCAATGAATTACGAGTCGAATTAACTGAGTTATGGACAATCAATCGAAGGTAGGTCGGTAAATTGCTAAACCAAAGCGCAAGACTAACCACTTCCATCATAACTCTCAAATACTTGTAGTTTTTCATTTCCGTTTCGTTCGTTTTAAACTACACTTCGATTCCTTCGAAATGGAGCTAATTTCAATGAATTACGAGTTGACCTGAGTGAGTTATGGTCAATCAATCGAAGGTAGGTCAGTAAATTGCTAAACCAAAGCGCGAGTCTAACCACTTCCATCATAACTCTCAAAATACTTGGAGTTTTTCATCTCCGTTTCTTTCGTTTTAAACTACACTTCGATTACTTCGAAATGGAACTAATTTCAATGAATTACGAGTTAAATTGAGTGAGTTATGGTCAATCAATCGGACGTATGTCAGTAAATTGCAAAACCAAAGCGCGAGTCTAACTATTTCCATCATAACTCTCAAAATACTTGGAGTTTTTCATCTCTGTTTCTTTCGTTTTAAACTACACTTCGATTCATTCGAAATGGAACTAATTTCAATGAATTACGAGTAAAATTGAGTGAGTTATGGTCAATCAATCGGAGGTAGGTCAGTAAATTGCTAAACTAAAGCGCGAGTCTAACTATTTTCATCATAACTCTTAAAATACTTGATGTTTTTCATCTCCGTTTCTTTCGTTTTAAACTACAATTTGTTCCTTCGAAATTAAACTAATTTCAATGAATTACGAGTTAAATTTAGTGAGTTATGGTCAATCAATCGGAGGTAGGTCAGTAAATTGCTAAACCAAAGCGCGAGTCTAACTATTTTCATCATAACTCTCAAAATACTTGGAGTTTTTCATCTCCGTTTCTTTCGTTTTAAACTACACTTCGATTTCTTCGAAATGAAACTAATTTCAATGAATTACGAGTTCAATTGAGTGAGTTATGGTCAATCAATCGGAGGTAAGTCAGTAAATTGCTAAACCAAAGCGCGAGTCTAACTATTTCCATCATAACTCTCAAAATACTTGGAGTTTTTCATCTTTGTTTCTTTCGTTTTAAACTACACTTCGATTCCTTCGAAATGAAACTGATTTCAATGAATTACGAGTTAAATTGAGTGAGTTATGATCAATCAATCGGAGGTAGGTCAGTAAATTGCTAAACCAAAGCGCGAGTCTAACTATTTCCATCATAACTCTCAAAATACTTGGAGTTTTTCATCTTCGTTTCTTTCGTTTTAAACTACACTTCGATTCCTTCGAAATGAAACTGATTTCAATGAATTACGAGTTAAATTGAGTGAGTTATGGTCAATCAATCGGAGGTAGGTCAGTAAATTGCTAAATCAAAGCGCGAGTCTAACTATTTCCATCAAAACTCTCAAAATACTTGGAGTTTTTCATCTTCGTTTCTTTCGTTTTAAACTACACTTAGATTTCTCGAAATGAAACTAATTTCAATGAATTACGAGTTAAATTGAGTGAGTTATGGTCAATCAATCGGAGGTAAGTGAGTAAATTGCTAAACCAAAGCGCGAGTCTAACAAGCTCCATCATAAGTCTCAAAATACTTGTTGTTTTTCATCTCCGTTTCTTTCGTTTTCAACTAAACTTCGATTCCTTCGAAATGGAACTAATTTCAATGAATTACGAGTAAAATTGAGTGAGTTATGGTCAATCAATCGGAGGTAGGTCAGTAAATTGCTAAACCAAAGCGCGAGTCTAACTATTTTCGTCATAACTCTCAAAATACTTGAAGTTTTTCATCTCCGTTTCTTTCGTTTTAAACTAAACTTCGATTCCTTCGAAATGGAACTAATTTCAATGAATTAGGAGTAAAATTGAGTGAGTTATGGTCAATCAATCGGAGGTATGTCAGTAAATTGCTAAACCAAAGCGCGAGTCTAACTATTTCCATCATAACTCTCAAAATACTTAGAGTTTTTCATCTCTGTTTCTTTCGTTTTAAACTACACTTCGATTCCTTCAAAATGAAACGGATTTCAATGAATTACGAGTTAAATTGAGTGAGTTATGGTCAATCAATCGGAGGTAGGTCAGTAAATTGCTAAACCAAAGCGCGAGTCTAACTATTTCCATCATAACTCTCAAAATACTTGGAGTTTTTCATCTCCGTTTCTTTCGTTTTAAACTACACTTCGATTCCTTCGAAATTGAACTAATGTCAATGAATTACGAGTCGAATTAACTGAGTTATGGACAATCAATCGAAGGTAGGTCGGTAAATTGCTAAACCAAAGCGCGAGACTAACCACTTCCATCATAACTCTCAAATACTTGTAGTTTTTCATCTCCGTTTCGTTCGTTTTAAACTACACTTCGATTCCTTCGAAATGGAGCTAATTTCAATGAATTACGAGTTGACCTGAGTGAGTTATGGTCAATCAATCGAAGGTAGGTCAGTAAATTGCTAAACCAAAGCGCGAGTCTAACCACTTCCATCATAACTCTCAAAATACTTGGAGTTTTTCATCTCCGTTTCTTTCGTTTTAAACTACACTTCGATTACTTCGAAATGGAACTAATTTCAATAAATTACGAGTTAAATTGAGTGAGTTATGGTCAATCAATCGGACGTATGTCAGTAAATTGGAAAACCAAAGCGCGAGTCTAACTATTTCCATCATAACTCTCAAAATACTTGGAGTTTTTCATCTCTGTTTCTTTCGTTTTAAACTACACTTCGATTCATTCGAAATGGAACTAATTTCAATGAATTACGAGTAAAATTGAGTGAGTTATGGTCAATCAATCGGAGGTAGGTCAGTAAATTGCTAAACCAAAGCGCGAGTCTAACTATTTTCATCATAACTCTTAAAATACTTGATGTTTTTCATCTCCGTTTCTTTCGTTTTAAACTACACTTTGATTCCTTCGAAATGAAACTAATTTCAATGAATTACGAGTTAAATTTAGTGAGTTATGGTCAATCAATCGGAGGTAGGTCAGTAAATTGCTAAACCAAAGCGCGAGTCTAACTATTTTCATCATAACTCTCAAAATACTTGGAGTTTTTCATCTCCGTTTCTTTCGTTTTAAACTACACTTCGATTTCTTCGAAATGAAACTAATTTCAATGAATTACGAGTTCAATTGAGTGAGTTATGGTCAATCAATCGGAGGTAAGTCAGTAAATTGCTAAACCAAAGCGCGAGTCTAACTATTTCCATCATAACTCTCAAAATACTTGGAGTTTTTCATCTTTGTTTCTTTCGTTTTGAACTACACTTCGATTCCTTCGAAATGAAACTGATTTCAATGAATTATAAGTTAAATTGAGTGAGTTATGATCAATCAATCGGAGGTAGGTCAGTAAATTGCTAAACCAAAGCGCGAGTCTAACTATTTCCATCATAACTCTCAAAATACTTGGAGTTTTTCATCTTCGTTTTTTCGTTTTAAACTATACTTCGATTCCTTCGAAATGAAACTGATTTCAATGAATTACGAGTTAAATTGAGTGAGTTATGGTCAATCAATCGGAGGTAGGTCAGTAAATTGCTAAACCAAAGCGCGAGTCTAACTATTTCCATCATAAGTCTCAAAATACTTGGAGTTTTTCATCTCCGTTTCTTTCGTTTTAAACTACACTTCGATTCCTTCGAAATTGAACTAATGTCAATAAATTACGAGTCGAATTAACTGAGTTATGGACAATCAATCGAAGGTAGGTCGGTAAATTGCTAAACCAAAGCGCGAGACAAACCACTTCCATCATAACTCTCAAATACTTGTAGTTTTTCATCTCCTTTTCGTTCGTTTTAAACTACACTTCAATTCCTTCGAAATGGAGCTAATTTCAATGAATTACGAGTTGACCTGAGTGAGTTATGGTCAATCAATCGAAGGTAGGTCAGTAAATTGCTAAACCAAAGCGCGAGTCTAACCACTTCCATCATAACTCTCAAAATACTTGGAGTTTTTCATCTCCGTTTCTTTCGTTTTAAACTACACTTCGATTACTTCGAAATGGAACTAATTTCAATGAATTACGAGTTAAATTGAGTGAGTTATGGTCAATCAATCGGACGTATGTCAGTAAATTTTAAAACCAAAGCGCGAGTCTAACTATTTCCATCATAACTCTCAAAATACTTGGAGTTTTTCATCTTCGTTTCTTTCGTTTTAAACTACACTTCGATTCCTTCGAAATGAAACTGATTTCAATGAATTACGAGTTAAATTGAGTGAGTTATGGTCAATCAATCGGAGGTAGGTCAGTAAATTGCTAAATCAAAGCGCGAGTCTAACTATTTCCATCAAAACTCTCAAAATACTTGGAGTTTTTCATCTTCGTTTCTTTCGTTTTAAACTACACTTAGATTTCTCGAAATGAAACTAATTTCAATGAATTACGAGTTAAATTGAGTGAGTTATGGTCAATCAATCGGAGGTAAGTGAGTAAATTGCTAAACCAAAGCGCGAGTCTAACAAGCTCCATCATAAGTCTCAAAATACTTGTTGTTTTTCATCTCCGTTTCTTTCGTTTTCAACTAAACTTCGATTCCTTCGAAATGGAACTAATTTCAATGAATTACGAGTAAAATTGAGTGAGTTATGGTCAATCAATCGGAGGTAGGTCAGTAAATTGCTAAACCAAAGCGCGAGTCTAACTATTTTCGTCATAACTCTCAAAATACTTGAAGTTTTTCATCTACGTTTCTTTCGTTTTAAACTAAACTTCGATTCCTTCGAAATGGAACTAATTTCAATGAATTATGAGTAAAATTGAGTGAGTTATGGTCAATCAATCGGAGGTATGTCAGTAAATTGCTAAACCAAAGCGCGAGTCTAACTATTTCCATCATAACTCTCAAAATACTTAGAGTTTTTCATCTCTGTTTCTTTCGTTTTAAACTACACTTCGATTCATTCGAAATGGAACTAATTTCAATGAATTACGAGTAAAATTGAATGAGTTATGGTCAATCAATCGGAGGTAGGTCAGTAAATTGCTAAACCAAAGCGCGAGTCTAACTTTTTCCATCATAACTCTCAAAATACTTGGAGTTTTTCATCTCCGTTTCTTTCGTTTTAAACTACACTTCGATTCCTTCGAAATTGAACTAATGTCAATGAATTACGAGTCGAATTAACTGAGTTATGGACAATCAATCGAAGGTAGGTCGGTAAATTGCTAAACCAAAGCGCGAGACTAACCACTTCCATCATAACTTTCAAAATACTTGTAGTTTTTCATCTCCGTTTCGTTCGTTTTAAACTACACTTCGATTCCTTCGAAATGGAGCTAATTTCAATGAATTACGAGTTGACCTGAGTGAGTTATGGTCAATCAATCGAAGGTAGGTCAGTAAATTGCTAAACCAAAGCGCGAGTCTAACCACTTCCATCATAACTCTCAAAATACTTGGAGTTTTTCATCTCCGTTTCTTTCGTTTTAAACTACACTTCGATTACTTCGAAATGGAACTAATTTCAATGAATTACGAGTTAAATTGAGTGAGTTATGGTCAATCAATCGGACGTATGTCAGTAAATTGCAAAACCAAAGCGCGAGTCTAACTATTTCCATCATAACTCTCAAAATACTTAGAGTTTTTCATCTCTGTTTCTTTCGTTTTAAACTACACTTCGATTCCTTCAAAATGAAACGGATTTCAATGAATTACGAGTTAAATTGAGTGAGTTATGGTCAATCAATCGGAGGTAGGTCAGTAAATTGCTAAACCAAAGCGCGAGTCTAACTATTTCCATCATAACTCTCAAAATACTTGGAGTTTTTCATCTCCGTTTCTTTCGTTTTAAACTACACTTCGATTCCTTCGAAATTGAACTAATGTCAATGAATTACGAGTCGAATTAACTGAGTTATGGACAATCAATCGAAGGTAGGTCGGTAAATTGCTAAACCAAAGCGCGAGACTAACCACTTCCATCATAACTCTCAAATACTTGTAGTTTTTCATCTCCGTTTCGTTCGTTTTAAACTACACTTCGATTCCTTCGAAATGGAGCTAATTTCAATGAATTACGAGTTGACCTGAGTGAGTTATGGTCAATCAATCGAAGGTAGGTCAGTAAATTGCTAAACCAAAGCGCGAGTCTAACCACTTCCATCATAACTCTCAAAATACTTGGAGTTTTTCATCTCCGTTTCTTTCGTTTTAAACTACACTTCGATTACTTCGAAATGGAACTAATTTCAATAAATTACGAGTTAAATTGAGTGAGTTATGGTCAATCAATCGGACGTATGTCAGTAAATTGGAAAACCAAAGCGCGAGTCTAACTATTTCCATCATAACTCTCAAAATACTTGGAGTTTTTCATCTCTGTTTCTTTCGTTTTAAACTACACTTCGATTCATTCGAAATGGAACTAATTTCAATGAATTACGAGTAAAATTGAGTGAGTTATGGTCAATCAATCGGAGGTAGGTCAGTAAATTGCTAAACCAAAGCGCGAGTCTAACTATTTTCATCATAACTCTTAAAATACTTGATGTTTTTCATCTCCGTTTCTTTCGTTTTAAACTACACTTTGATTCCTTCGAAATGAAACTAATTTCAATGAATTACGAGTTAAATTTAGTGAGTTATGGTCAATCAATCGGAGGTAGGTCAGTAAATTGCTAAACCAAAGCGCGAGTCTAACTATTTTCATCATAACTCTCAAAATACTTGGAGTTTTTCATCTCCGTTTCTTTCGTTTTAAACTACACTTCGATTTCTTCGAAATGAAACTAATTTCAATGAATTACGAGTTCAATTGAGTGAGTTATGGTCAATCAATCGGAGGTAAGTCAGTAAATTGCTAAACCAAAGCGCGAGTCTAACTATTTCCATCATAACTCTCAAAATACTTGGAGTTTTTCATCTTTGTTTCTTTCGTTTTGAACTACACTTCGATTCCTTCGAAATGAAACTGATTTCAATGAATTACAAGTTAAATTGAGTGAGTTATGATCAATCAATCGGAGGTAGGTCAGTAAATTGCTAAACCAAAGCGCGAGTCTAACTATTTCCATCATAACTCTCAAAATACTTGGAGTTTTTCATCTTCGTTTTTTCGTTTTAAACTATACTTCGATTCCTTCGAAATGAAACTGATTTCAATGAATTACGAGTTAAATTGAGTGAGTTATGGTCAATCAATCGGAGGTAGGTCAGTAAATTGCTAAACCAAAGCGCGAGTCTAACTATTTCCATCATAACTCTCAAAATATTTGGAGTTTTTCATCTCCGTTTCTTTCGTTTTAAACTACACTTCGATTCCTTCGAAATTGAACTAATGTCAATAAATTACGAGTCGAATTAACTGAGTTATGGACAATCAATCGAAGGTAGGTCGGTAAATTGCTAAACCAAAGCGCGAGACAAACCACTTCCATCATAACTCTCAAATACTTGTAGTTTTTCATCTCCTTTTCGTTCGTTTTAAACTACACTTCAATTCCTTCGAAATGGAGCTAATTTCAATGAATTACGAGTTGACCTGAGTGAGTTATGGTCAATCAATCGAAGGTAGGTCAGTAAATTGCTAAACCAAAGCGCGAGTCTAACCACTTCCATCATAACTCTCAAAATACTTGGAGTTTTTCATCTCCGTTTCTTTCGTTTTAAACTACACTTCGATTACTTCGAAATGGAACTAATTTCAATGAATTACGAGTTAAATTGAGTGAGTTATGGTCAATCAATCGGACGTATGTCAGTAAATTTTAAAACCAAAGCGCGAGTCTAACTATTTCCATCATAACTCTCAAAATACTTGGAGTTTTTCATCTTCGTTTCTTTCGTTTTAAACTACACTTCGATTCCTTCGAAATGAAACTGATTTCAATGAATTACGAGTTAAATTGAGTGAGTTATGGTCAATCAATCGGAGGTAGGTCAGTAAATTGCTAAATCAAAGCGCGAGTCTAACTATTTCCATCAAAACTCTCAAAATACTTGGAGTTTTTCATCTTCGTTTCTTTCGTTTTAAACTACACTTAGATTTCTCGAAATGAAACTAATTTCAATGAATTACGAGTTAAATTGAGTGAGTTATGGTCAATCAATCGGAGGTAAGTGAGTAAATTGCTAAACCAAAGCGCGAGTCTAACAAGCTCCATCATAAGTCTCAAAATACTTGTTGTTTTTCATCTCCGTTTCTTTCGTTTTCAACTAAACTTCGATTCCTTCGAAATGGAACTAATTTCAATGAATTACGAGTAAAATTGAGTGAGTTATGGTCAATCAATCGGAGGTAGGTCAGTAAATTGCTAAACCAAAGCGCGAGTCTAACTATTTTCGTCATAACTCTCAAAATACTTGAAGTTTTTCATCTCCGTTTCTTTCGTTTTAAACTAAACTTCGATTCCTTCGAAATGGAACTAATTTCAATGAATTATGAGTAAAATTGAGTGAGTTATGGTCAATCAATCGGAGGTATGTCAGTAAATTGCTAAACCAAAGCGCGAGTCTAACTATTTCCATCATAACTCTCAAAATACTTAGAGTTTTTCATCTCTGTTTCTTTCGTTTTAAACTACACTTCGATTCATTCGAAATGGAACTAATTTCAATGAATTACGAGTAAAATTGAATGAGTTATGGTCAATCAATCGGAGGTAGGTCAGTAAATTGCTAAACCAAAGCGCGAGTCTAACTATTTCCATCATAACTCTCAAAATACTTGGAGTTTTTCATCTCCGTTTCTTTCGTTTTAAACTACACTTCGATTCCTTCGAAATTGAACTAATGTCAATGAATTACGAGTCGAATTAACTGAGTTATGGACAATCAATCGAAGGTAGGTCGGTAAATTGCTAAACCAAAGCGCGAGACTAACCACTTCCATCATAACTTTCAAAATACTTGTAGTTTTTCATCTCCGTTTCGTTCGTTTTAAACTACACTTCGATTCCTTCGAAATGGAGCTAATTTCAATGAATTACGAGTTGACCTGAGTGAGTTATGGTCAATCAATCGAAGGTAGGTCAGTAAATTGCTAAACCAAAGCGCGAGTCTAACCACTTCCATCATAACTCTCAAAATACTTGGAGTTTTTCATCTCCGTTTCTTTCGTTTTAAACTACACTTCGATTACTTCGAAATGGAACTAATTTCAATGAATTACGAGTTAAATTGAGTGAGTTATGGTCAATCAATCGGACGTATGTCAGTAAATTGCAAAACCAAAGCGCGAGTCTAACTATTTCCATCATAACTCTCAAAATACTTGGAGTTTTTCATCTTTGTTTCTTTCGTTTTAAACTACACTTCGATTCATTCGAAATGGAACTAATTTCAATGAATTACGAGTTAAATTGAGTGAGTTATGGTCAATCAATCGGAGGTAGGTCAGTAAATTGCTAAACCAAAGCGCGAGTCTAACTATTTTCATCATAACTCTCAAAATACTTGGAGTTTTTCATCTCCGTTTCTTCCGTTTTCAACTACACTTCGATTTCTTCGTAATGAAACCGATTTCAATGAATTACGAGTTAAATTGAGTGAGTTATGGTCAATCAATCGGAGGTAGGTCAGTAAATTGCTAAACCAAAGTGCGAGTCTAACTATTTCCATTATAACTCTCAAAATACTTGGAGTTTTTCATCTCCGTTTCTTTCATTTTAAACTACACTTCGATTCCTTCGAAATGAAACTAATTTCAATTAATTACGAGTTTAATTGAGTGAGTTATTGTCAATCAATCGGAGGTAGGCCAGAAAATTGCTAAACCAAAGCGCGAGTCTAACTATTTCCATCATAACTCTCAAAATACTTGGAGTTTTTCATCTTCGTTTCTTTCGTTTTAAACTACACTTCGATTCCTTCGAAATGAAACGGATTTCAATGAATTACGAGTTAAATTGAGTGAGTTATGGTCAATCAATCGGAGGTAGGTCAGTAAATTGCTAAACCAAAGCGCGAGTCTAACTATTTTCATTATAACTCTCAAAATACTTGGAGTTTTTCATCTCCGTTTCTTTCGTTTTAAACTACACTTCGATTCCTTCGAAAAGAAACTAATTTCAATGAATTACGAGTTCAATTGAGTGAGTTATGGTCAATCAATCGGAGGTATGTTAGTAAATTGCTAAACCAAAGCGCGAGTCTAACTATTTCCATAATAACTCTCAAAATACTTGGAGTTTTTCATCTTCGTTTCTTTCGTTTTAAACTACACTTCGATTCCTTCAAAATGAAACGGATTTCAATGAATTACGAGTTAAATTGAGTGAGTTATGGTCAATCAATCGGAGGTAGGTCAGTAAATTGCTAAACCAAAGCGCGAGTCTAACTATTTCCATCATAACTCTCAAAATACTTGGAGTTTTTCATCTCCGTTTCTTTCGTTTTAAACTACACTTCGATTCCTTCGAAATTGAACTAATGTCAATGAATTACGAGTCGAATTAACTGAGTTATGGACAATCAATCGAAGGTAGGTCGGTAAATTGCTAAACCAAAGCGCGAGACTAACCACTTCCATCATAACTCTCAAATACTTGTAGTTTTTCATCTCCGTTTCGTTCGTTTTAAACTACACTTCGATTCCTTCGAAATGGAGCTAATTTCAATGAATTACGAGTAGACCTGAGTGAGTTGTGGTCAACCAATCGAAGGTAGGTCAGTAAATTGCTAAACCAAAGCGCGAGTCTAACCACTTCCATCATAACTCTCAAAATACTTGGAGTTTTTCATCTCCGTTTCTTTCGTTTTAAACTACACTTCGATTACTTCGAAATGGAACTAATTTCAATAAATTACGAGTTAAATTGAGTGAGTTATGGTCAATCAATCGGACGTATGTCAGTAAATTGCAAAACCAAAGCGCGAGTCTAACTATTTTCATCATAACTCTCAAAATACTTGGAGTTTTTCATCTCTGTTTCTTTCGTTTTAAACTACACTTCGATTCATTCGAAATGGAACTAATTTCAATGAATTACGAGTAAAATTGAGTGAGTTATGGTCAATCAATCGGAGGTAGGTCAGTAAATTGCTAAACCAAAGCGCGAGTCTAACTATTTTCATCATAACTCTCAAAATACTTGAAGTTTTTCATCTCCGTTTCTTTCGTTTTAAACTAAACTTCGATTCCTTCGAAATGGAACTAATTTCAATGAATTATGAGTAAAATTGAGTGAGTTATGGTCAATCAATCGGAGGTATGTCAGTAAATTGCTAAACCAAAGCGCGAGTCTAACTATTTCCATCATAACTCTCAAAATACTTAGAGTTTTTCATCTCTGTTTCTTTCGTTTTAAACTACACTTCGATTCATTCGAAATGGAACTAATTTCAATGAATTATGAGTAAAATTGAATGAGTTATGGTCAATCAATCGGAGGTAGGTCAGTAAATTGCTAAACCAAAGCGCGAGTCTAACTATTTCCATCATAACTCTCAAAATACTTGGAGTTTTTCATCTTTGTTTCTTTCGTTTTGAACTACACTTCGATTCCTTCGAAATGAAACTGATTTCAATGAATTACGAGTTAAATTAAGTGAGTTATGATCAATCAATCGGAGGTAGGTCAGTAAATTGCTAAACCAAAGCGCGAGTCTAACTATTTCCATCATAACTCTCAAAATACTTGGAGTTTTTCATCTTCGTTTCTTTCGTTTTAAACTACACTTCGATTCCTTCGAAATGAAACTGATTTCAATGAATTACGAGTTAAATTGAGTGAGTTATGGTCAATCAATCGGAGGTAGGTCAGTAAATTGCTAAACCAAAGCGCGAGTCTAACTATTTTCATCAAAACTCTCAAAATACTTGGAGTTTTTCATCTTCGTTTCTTTCGTTTTAAACTACACTTAGATTTCTCAAAATGAAACTAATTTCAATGAATTACGAGTTAAATTGAGTGAGTTATGGTCAATCAATCGGAGGTAAGTGAGTAAATTGCTAAACCAAAGCGCGACTCTAACAAGCTCCATCATAAGTCTCAAAATACTTGTTGTTTTTCATCTCCGTTTCTTTCGTTTTCAACTAAACTTCGATTCCTTCGAAATGGAACTAATTTCAATGAATTACGAGTAAAATTGAGTGAGTTATGGTCAATCAATCGGAGGTAGGTCAGTAAATTGCTAAACCAAAGCGCGAGTCTAACTATTTTCGTCATAACTCTCAAAATACTTGAAGTTTCTCATCTCCGTTTCTTTCGTTTTAAACTAAACTTCGATTCCTTCGAAATGGAACTAATTTCAATGAATTAGGAGTAAAATTGAGTGAGTTATGGTCAATCAATCGGAGGTATGTCAGTAAATTGCTAAACCAAAGCGCGAGTCTAACTATTTCCATCATAACTCTCAAAATACTTAGAGTTTTTCATCTCTGTTTCTTTCGTTTTAAACTACACAGGGATTCATTCGAAATGGAACTAATTTCAATGAATTATGAGTAAAATTGAATGAGTTATGGTCAATCAATCGGAGGTAGGTCAGTAAATTGCTAAACCAAAGCGCGAGTCTAACTATTTCCATCATAACTCTCAAAATACTTGGAGTTTTTCATCTCCGTTTCTTTCGTTTTAAACTACACTTCGATTCCTTCGAAATTGAACTAATGTCAATGAATTACGAGTCGAATTAACTGAGTTATGGACAATCAATCGAAGGTAGGTCGGTAAATTGCTAAACCAAAGCGCGAGACTAACCACTTCCATCATAACTTTCAAAATACTTGTAGTTTTTCATCTCCGTTTCGTTCGTTTTAAACTACACTTCGATTCCTTCGAAATGGAGCTAATTTCAATGAATTACGAGTTGACCTGAGTGAGTTATGGTCAATCAATCGAAGGTAGGTCAGTAAATTGCTAAACCAAAGCGCGAGTCTAACCACTTCCATCATAACTCTCAAAATACTTGGAGTTTTTCATCTCCGTTTCTTTCGTTTTAAACTACACTTCGATTACTTCGAAATGGAACTAATTTCAATGAATTACGAGTTAAATTGAGTGAGTTATGGTCAATCAATCGGACGTATGTCAGTAAATTGCAAAACCAAAGCGCGAGTCTAACTATTTCCATCATAACTCTCAAAATACTTGGAGTTTTTCATCTCTGTTTCTTTCGTTTTAAACTACACTTCGATTCATTCGAAATGGAACTAATTTCAATGAATTACGAGTTAAATTGAGTGAGTTATGGTCAATCAATCGGAGGTAGGTCAGTAAATTGCTAAACCAAAGCGCGAGTCTAACTATTTTCATCATAACTCTCAAAATACTTGGAGTTTTTCATCTCCGTTTCTTCCGTTTTCAACTACACTTCGATTTGTTCGTAATGAAACCGATTTCAATGAATTACGAGTTAAATTGAGTGAGTTATGGTCAATCAATCGGAGGTAGGTCAGTAAATTGCTAAACCAAAGTGCGAGTCTAACTATTTCCATTATAACTCTCAAAATACTTGGAGTTTTTCATCTCCGTTTCTTTCATTTTAAACTACACTTCGATTCCTTCGAAATGAAACTAATTTCAATTAATTACGAGTTCAATTGAGTGAGTTATTGTCAATCAATCGGAGGTAGGCCAGAAAATTGCTAAACCAAAGCGCGAGTCTAACTATTTCCATCATAACTCTCAAAATACTTGGAGTTTTTCATCTTCGTTTCTTTCGTTTTAAACTACACTTCGATTCCTTCGAAATGAAACGGATTTCAATGAATTACGAGTTAAATTGAGTGAGTTATGGTCAATCAATCGGAGGTAGGTCAGTAAATTGCTAAACCAAAGCGCGAGTCTAACTATTTTCATTATAACTCTCAAAATACTTGGAGTTTTTCATCTCCGTTTCTTTCGTTTTAAACTACACTTCGATTCCTTCGAAAAGAAACTAATTTCAATGAATTACGAGTTCAATTGAGTGAGTTATGGTCAATCAATCGGAGGTATGTTAGTAAATTGCTAAACCAAAGCGCGAGTCTAACTATTTCCATAATAACTCTCAAAATACTTGGAGTTTTTCATCTTCGTTTCTTTCGTTTTAAACTACACTTCGATTCCTTCAAAATGAAACGGATTTCAATGAATTACGAGTTAAATTGAGTGAGTTATGGTCAATCAATCGGAGGTAGGTCAGTAAATTGCTAAACCAAAGCGCGAGTCTAACTATTTCCATCATAACTCTCAAAATACTTGGAGTTTTTCATCTCCGTTTCTTTCGTTTTAAACTACACTTCGATTCCTTCGAAATTGAACTAATGTCAATGAATTACGAGTCGAATTAACTGAGTTATGGACAATCAATCGAAGGTAGGTCGGTAAATTGCTAAACCAAAGCGCGAGACTAACCACTTCCATCATAACTCTCAAATACTTGTAGTTTTTCATCTCCGTTTCGTTCGTTTTAAACTACACTTCGATTCCTTCGAAATGGAGCTAATTTCAATGAATTACGAGTAGACCTGAGTGAGTTGTGGTCAACCAATCGAAGGTAGGTCAGTAAATTGCTAAACCAAAGCGCGAGTCTAACCACTTCCATCATAACTCTCAAAATACTTGGAGTTTTTCATCTCCGTTTCTTTCGTTTTAAACTACACTTCGATTACTTCGAAATGGAACTAATTTCAATAAATTACGAGTTAAATTGAGTGAGTTATGGTCAATCAATCGGACGTATGTCAGTAAATTGCAAAACCAAAGCGCGAGTCTAACTATTTTCATCATAACTCTCAAAATACTTGGAGTTTTTCATCTCTGTTTCTTTCGTTTTAAACTACACTTCGATTCATTCGAAATGGAACTAATTTCAATGAATTACGAGTAAAATTGAGTGAGTTATGGTCAATCAATCGGAGGTAGGTCAGTAAATTGCTAAACCAAAGCGCGAGTCTAACTATTTTCATCATAACTCTTAAAATACTTGATGTTTTTCATCTCCGTTTCTTTCGTTTTAAACTACACTTTGATTCCTTCGAAATGAAACTAATTTCAATGAATTACGAGTTAAATTTAGTGAGTTATGGTCAATCAATCGGAGGTAGGTCAGTAAATTGCTAAACCAAAGCGCGAGTCTAACTATTTTCATCATAACTCTCAAAATACTTGGAGTTTTTCATCTCCGTTTCTTTCGTTTTAAACTACACTTCGATTTCTTCGAAATGAAACTAATTTCAATGAATTACGAGTTCAATTGAGTGAGTTATGGTCAATCAATCGGAGGTAAGTCAGTAAATTGCTAAACCAAAGCGCGAGTCTAACTATTTCCATCATAACTCTCAAAATACTTGGAGTTTTTCATCTTTGTTTCTTTCGTTTTGAACTACACTTCGATTCCTTCGAAATGAAACTGATTTCAATGAATTACGAGTTAAATTAAGTGAGTTATGATCAATCAATCGGAGGTAGGTCAGTAAATTGCTAAACCAAAGCGCGAGTCTAACTATTTCCATCATAACTCTCAAAATACTTGGAGTTTTTCATCTTCGTTTCTTTCGTTTTAAACTACACTTCGATTCCTTCGAAATGAAACTGATTTCAATGAATTACGAGTTAAATTGAGTGAGTTATGGTCAATCAATCGGAGGTAGGTCAGTAAATTGCTAAACCAAAGCGCGAGTCTAACTATTTTCATCAAAACTCTCAAAATACTTGGAGTTTTTCATCTTCGTTTCTTTCGTTTTAAACTACACTTAGATTTCTCAAAATGAAACTAATTTCAATGAATTACGAGTTAAATTGAGTGAGTTATGGTCAATCAATCGGAGGTAAGTGAGTAAATTGCTAAACCAAAGCGCGACTCTAACAAGCTCCATCATAAGTCTCAAAATACTTGTTGTTTTTCATCTCCGTTTCTTTCGTTTTCAACTAAACTTCGATTCCTTCGAAATGGAACTAATTTCAATGAATTACGAGTAAAATTGAGTGAGTTATGGTCAATCAATCGGAGGTAGGTCAGTAAATTGCTAAACCAAAGCGCGAGTCTAACTATTTTCGTCATAACTCTCAAAATACTTGAAGTTTCTCATCTCCGTTTCTTTCGTTTTAAACTAAACTTCGATTCCTTCGAAATGGAACTAATTTCAATGAATTAG
This sequence comes from Tasmannia lanceolata, assembly GCF_043159265.1. Lineage (NCBI taxonomy): Eukaryota > Viridiplantae > Streptophyta > Magnoliopsida > Canellales > Winteraceae > Tasmannia > Tasmannia lanceolata. The sequence continues at coordinate 2,284,771 of NW_027518678.1, forward strand.
GAGTAAAATTGAGTGAGTTATGGTCAATCAATCGGAGGTATGTCAGTAAATTGCTAAACCAAAGCGCGAGTCTAACTATTTCCATCATAACTCTCAAAATACTTAGAGTTTTTCATCTCTGTTTCTTTCGTTTTAAACTACACAGGGATTCATTCGAAATGGAACAAATTTCAATGAATTATGAGTAAAATTGAATGAGTTATGGTCAATCAATCGGAGGTAGGTCAGTAAATTGCTAAACCAAAGCGCGAGTCTAACTATTTCCATCATAACTCTCAAAATACTTGGAGTTTTTCATCTCCGTTTCTTTCGTTTTAAACTACACTTCGATTCCTTCGAAATTGAACTAATGTCAATGAATTACGAGTCGAATTAACTGAGTTATGGACAATCAATCGAAGGTAGGTCGGTAAATTGCTAAACCAAAGCGCGAGACTAACCACTTCCATCATAACTTTCAAAATACTTGTAGTTTTTCATCTCCGTTTCGTTCGTTTTAAACTACACTTCGATTCCTTCGAAATGGAGCTAATTTCAATGAATTACGAGTTGACCTGAGTGAGTTATGGTCAATCAATCGAAGGTAGGTCAGTAAATTGCTAAACCAAAGCGCGAGTCTAACCACTTCCATCATAACTCTCAAAATACTTGGAGTTTTTCATCTCCGTTTCTTTCGTTTTAAACTAAACTTCGATTACTTCGAAATGGAACTAATTTCAATGAATTACGAGTTAAATTGAGTGAGTTATGGTCAATCAATCGGACGTATGTCAGTAAATTGCAAAACCAAAGCGCGAGTCTAACTATTTCCATCATAACTCTCAAAATACTTGGAGTTTTTCATCTCTGTTTCTTTCGTTTTAAACTACACTTCGATTCATTCGAAATGGAACTAATTTCAATGAATTACGAGTTAAATTGAGTGAGTTATGGTCAATCAATCGGAGGTAGGTCAGTAAATTGCTAAACCAAAGCGCGAGTCTAACTATTTTCATCATAACTCTCAAAATACTTGGAGTTTTTCATCTCCGTTTCTTTCGTTTTCAACTACACTTCGATTTCTTCGAAATGAAACTGATTTCAATGAATTACGAGTTAAATTGAGTGAGTTATGGTCAATCAATCGGAGGTAGGTCAGTAAATTGCTAAACCAAAGTGCGAGTCTAACTATTTCCATTATAACTCTCAAAATACTTGGAGTTTTTCATCTCCGTTTCTTTCATTTTAAACTACACTTCGATTCCTTCGAAATGAAACTAATTTCAATTAATTACGAGTTCAATTGAGTGAGTTATTGTCAATCAATCGGAGGTAGGCCAGAAAATTGCTAAACCAAAGCGCGAGTTTAACTATTTCCATCATAACTCTCAAAATACTTGGAGTTTTTCATCTTCGTTTCTTTCGTTTTAAACTACACTTCGATTCCTTCGAAAAGAAACTAATTTCAAGTAATTACGAGTCGAATTAACTGAGTTATGGACAATCAATCGAAGGTAGGTTGGTAAATTGCTAAACCAAAGCGCGAGACTAACCACTTCCATCATAACTCTCAAATACTTGTAGTTTTTCATCTCCGTTTCTTTCATTTTAAACTACACTTCGATTCCTTCGAAATGAAACTAATTTTAATTAATTACGAGTTCAATTGAGTGAGTTATTGTCAATCAATCGGAGGTAGGCCAGAAAATTGCTAAACCAAAGCGCGAGTCTAACTATTTCCATCATAACTCTCAAAATACTTGGAGTTTTTCATCTCCGTTTCTTTCGTTTTAAACTACACTTCGATTCCTTCGAAATTGAACTAATGTCAATGAATTACGAGTCGAATTAACTGAGTTATGGACAATCAATCGAAGGTAGGTCGGTAAATTGCTAAACCAAAGCGCGAGACTAACCACTTCCATCATAACTTTCAAAATACTTGTAGTTTTTCATCTCCGTTTCGTTCGTTTTAAACTACACTTCGATTCCTTCGAAATGGAGCTAATTTCAATGAATTACGAGTTGACCTGAGTGAGTTATGGTCAATCAATCGAAGGTAGGTCAGTAAATTGCTAAACCAAATCGCGAGTCTAACCACTTCCATCATAACTCTCAAAATACTTGGAGTTTTTCATCTCCGTTTCTTTCGTTTTAAACTACACTTCGATTACTTCGAAATGGAACTAATTTCAATGAATTACGAGTTAAATTGAGTGAGTTATGGTCAATCAATCGGACGTATTTCAGTAAATTGCAAAACCAAAGCGCGAGTCTAACTATTTTCATCATAACTCTCAAAATACTTGGAGTTTTTCATCTCTGTTTCTTTCGTTTTAAACTACACTTCGTAATTCATTGAAATTAGTTCCATTTCGAATGAATCGAAGTGTAGTTTAAAACGAAAGAAACAGAGATGAAAAACTCCAAGTATTTTGAGAGTTATGATGGAAATAGTTAGACTCGCGCTTTGGTTTTGCAATTTACTGACATACGTCCGACTGATTGACCATAACTCACTCAATTTAACTCGTAATTCATTGAAATTAGTTCCATTTCGAAGTAATCGAAGTGTAGTTTAAAACGAAAGAAACGGAGATGAAAATTTCTAAGTATTTTGAGAGTTATGATGAAAATAGTTAGACTCACGCTTTGGTTTAGCAATTTACTGACCTACCTCCGATTGATTGACCATAACTCACTCAATTGAACTCGTAATTCATTGAAATTAGTTTCATTTCAAAGAAATCGAAGTGTAGTTTAAAACGAAAGAAACGGAGATGAAAATTTCCAAGTATTTTGAGAGTTATGATGAAAATAGTTAGACTCACGCTTTGGTTTAGCAATTTACTGACCTACCTCGGATTGATTGACCATAACTCACCCAATTTAACTCGTAATTTATTGAAATTAGTTTCATTTCGAAGGAATCGAAGTGTCGTTTCAAACGAAAGAAACGGAGATGAAAAACTCTAAGTATTTTGAGAGTTATGACGAAAATAGTTAGACTCGCGCTTTGGTTTAGCAATTTACTGACCTACCTCCGATTGATTGACCATAACTCACTAAATTTAACTCGTAATTCATTGAAATTAGTTCCATTTCGAAGGAATCGAAGTTTAGTTGAAAACGAAAGAAACGGAGATGAAAAACAACAAGTATTTTGAGACTTATGATGGAGCTTGTTAGACTCGCGCTTTGGTTTAGCAATTTACTCACTTACCTCCGATTGATTGACCATAACTCACTCAATTTAACTCGTAATTCATTGAAATTAGTTTCATTTCGAAGGAATCTAAGTGTAGTTTAAAACGAAAGAAACGAAGATGAAAAACTCCAAGTATTTTGAGAGTTTTGATGGAAATAGTTAGACTCGCGCTTTGGTTTAGCAATTTACTGACCTACCTCGGATTGATTGACCATAACTCACCCAATTTAACTCGTAATTTATTGAAATTAGTTTCATTTCGAAGGAATCGAAGTGTCGTTTCAAACGAAAGAAACGGAGATGAAAAACTCTAAGTATTTTGAGAGTTACGACGAAAATAGTTAGACTCGCGCTTTGGTTTAGCAATTTACTGACCTACCTCCGATTGATTGACCATAACTCACTCAGGTCAACTCGTAATTCATTGAAATTAGCTCTATTTCGAAGGAATCGAAGTGTAGTTTAAAACGAACGAAACGGAGATGAAAAACTACAAGTATTTTGAGAGTTATGATGGAAGTGGTTAGTCTCGCGCTTTGGTTTAGCAATTTACCGACCTACCATCGATTGATTGTCCATAACTCAGTTAATTCGACTCGTAATTCATTGACATTAGTTCAATTTCGAAGGAATCGAAGTGTAGTTTAAAACGAAAGAAACGGAGATGAAAAACTCCAAGTATTTTGAGAGTTATGATGGAAATAGTTAGACTCGCGCTTTGGTTTAGCAATTTACTGACCTACCTCCGATTGATTGACCATAACTCACTCAATTTTACTCGTAATTCATTGAAATTAGTTCCATTTCGAATGAATCGAAGTGTAGTTTAAAACGAAAGAAACAGAGATGAAAAACTCCAAGTATTTTGAGAGTTATGATGAAAATAGTTAGACTCGTGCTTTGGTTTAGCAATTTACTGACGTACTTCCGATTGATTGACCATAACTCACTCAATTTAACTCGTAATTCATTGAAATTAGTTCCATTTCGAAGGAATCGAAGTGTAGTTTAAAACGAAAGAAACGGAGATGAAAATTTCCAAGTATTTTGAGAGTTATGATGAAAATAGTTAGACTCACGCTTTGGTTTAGCAATTTACTGACCTACCTCGGATTGATTGACCATAACTCACCCAATTTAACTCGTAATTTATTGAAATTAGTTTCATTTCGAAGGAATCGAAGTGTCGTTTCAAACGAAAGAAACGGAGATGAAAAACTCTAAGTATTTTGAGAGTTATGACGAAAATAGTTAGACTCGCGCTTTGGTTTAGCAATTTACTGACCTACCTCCGATTGATTGACCATAACTCACTCAATTTTACTCGTAATTCATTGAAATTAGTTCTATTTCGAAGGAATCGAAGTTTAGTTGAAAACGAAAGAAACGGAGATGAAAAACAACAAGTATTTTGAGACTTATGATGGAGCTTGTTAGACTCGCGCTTTGGTTTAGCAATTTACTCACTTACCTCCGATTGATTGACCATAACTCACTCAATTTAACTCGTAATTCATTGAAATTAGTTTCATTTCGAAGGAATCTAAGTGTAGTTTAAAACGAAAGAAACGAAGATGAAAAACTCCAAGTATTTTGAGAGTTTTGATGGAAATAGTTAGACTCGCGCTTTGGTTTAGCAATTTACTGACCTACCTCGGATTGATTGACCATAACTCACCCAATTTAACTCGTAATTTATTGAAATTAGTTTCATTTCGAAGGAATCGAAGTGTCGTTTCAAACGAAAGAAACGGAGATGAAAAACTCTAAGTATTTTGAGAGTTATGACGAAAATAGTTAGACTCGCGCTTTGGTTTAGCAATTTACTGACCTACCTCCGATTGATTGACCATAACTCACTCAATTTTACTCGTAATTCATTGAAATTAGTTCCATTTCGAAGGAATCGAAGTTTAGTTGAAAACGAAAGAAACGGAGATGAAAAACAACAAGTATTTTGAGACTTATGATGGAGCTTGTTAGACTCGCGCTTTGGTTTAGCAATTTACTCACTTACCTCCGATTGATTGACCATAACTCACTCAATTTAACTCGTAATTCATTGAAATTAGTTTCATTTCGAAGGAATCTAAGTGTAGTTTAAAACGAAAGAAACGAAGATGAAAAACTCCAAGTATTTTGAGAGTTTTGATGGAAATAGTTAGACTCGCGCTTTGGTTTAGCAATTTACTGACCTACCTCCGATTGATTGACCATAACTCACTCAATTTAACTCGTAATTCATTGAAATCAGTTTCATTTCGAAGGAATCGAAGTGTAGTTTAAAACGAAAAAACGAAGATGAAAAACTCCAAGTATTTTGAGAGTTATGATGGAAATAGTTAGACTCGCGCTTTGGTTTAGCAATTTACTGACCTACCTCCGATTGATTGACCATAAATCACTCAATTTTACTCGTAATTCATTGAAATTAGTTCCATTTCGAATGAATCGAAGTGTAGTTTAAAACGAAAGAAACAGAGATGAAAAACTCCAAGTATTTTGAGAGTTATGATGGAAATAGTTAGACTCGCGCTTTGGTTTAGCAATTTACTGACCTACCTCCGATTGATTGACCATAACTCACTAAATTTAACTCGTAATTAATTGAAATTAGTTTCATTTCGAAGGAATCAAAGTGTAGTTTAAAACGAAAGAAACGGAGATGAAAAACATCAAGTATTTTAAGAGTTATGATAAAAATAGTTAGACTCGCACTTTGGTTTAGCAATTTAATGACTTACCTCCGACTGATTGACCATAACTCACTCAATTTTACTCGTAATTCATTGAAATTAGTTCCATTTCGAATGAATCGAAGTGTAGTTTAAAACGAAAGAAACGGAGATGAAAAACTCCAAGTATTTTGAGAGTTATGATGAAAATAGTTAGACTCGCGCTTTGGTTTAACAATTTACTGACCTACCTCCGATTGATTGACCATAACTCACTAAATTTAACTCGTAATTCATTGAAATTAGTTTCATTTCGAAGGAATCAAAGTGTAGTTTAAAACGAAAGAAACGGAGATGAAAAACTCCAAGTATTTTGAGAGTTATGATGAAAATAGTTAGACTCGCGCTTTGGTTTTGCAATTTACTGACCTACCTCCGTTTGATTGACCATAACTCACTCAATTTAACTCGTAATTCATTGAAATCCATTTCATTTCGAAGGAATCGAAGTGTAGTTTAAAACGAAAGAAACGAAGATGAAAAACTCCAAGTATTTTGAGAGTTTTGATGGAAATAGTTAAACTCGCGCTTTGGTTTAGCAATTTACTGACCTACCTCCGATTGATTGACCATAACTCACTCAATTTAACTCGTAATTCATTGAAATCCGTTTCATTTTGAAGGAATCGAAGTGTAGTTTAAAACGAAAGAAACGAAGATGAAAAACTCCAAGTATTTTGAGAGTTATTATGGAAATAGTTAGACTCGCGCTTTGGTTTAGCAATTTACTAACATACCTCCGATTGATTGACCATAACTCACTCAATTGAACTCGTAATTCATTGAAATTAGTTTAATTTCGAAGGAATCGAATTGTAGTTTAAAACGAAAGAAACGGAGATGAAAAACTCCAAGTATTTTGAGAGTTATAATGGAAATAGTTAGACTCGCGCTTTGGTTTAGCAATTTACTGACCTACCTCCGATTGATTGACCATAACTCACTCAATTGAACTCGTAATTCATTGAAATTAGTTTCATTTCGAAGAAATCGAAGTGTAGTTTAAAACGAAAGAAACGGAGATGAAAAACTCCAAGTATTTTGAGAGTTATGATGAAAATAGTTAGACTCGCGCTTTGGTTTAGCAATTTACTGACCTACCTCCGATTGATTGACCATAACTCACTAAATTTAACTCGTAATTCATTGAAATTAGTTTCATTTCGAAGGAATCAAAGTGTAGTTTAAAACGAAAGAAACGGAGATGAAAAACATCAAGTATTTTAAGAGTTATGATGAAAATAGTTAGACTCGCACTTTGGTTTAGCAATTTAATGACTTACCTCCGACTGATTGACCATAACTCACTCAATTTTACTCGTAATTCATTGAAATTAGTTCCATTTCGAATGAATCGAAGTGTAGTTTAAAACGAAAGAAACAGAGATGAAAAACTCCAAGTATTTTGAGAGTTATGATGGAAATAGTTAGACTCGCGCTTTGGTTTTGAAATTTACTGACATACGTCCGATTGATTGACCATAACTCACTCAATTTAACTCGTAATTCATTAAAATTAGTTCCATTTCGAAGTAATCGAAGTGTAGTTTAAAACGAAAGAAACGGAGATGAAAAACTCCAAGTATTTTGAGAGTTATGATGGAAGTGGTTAGACTCGCGCTTTGGTTTAGCAATTTACTGACCTACCTTCGATTGATTGACCATAACTCACTCAGGTCAACTCGTAATTCATTGAAATTAGCTCCATTTCGAAGGAATCGAAGTGTAGTTTAAAACGAAAGAAACGGAGATGAAAAACTCCAAGTATTTTGAGAGTTATGATGAAAATAGTTAGACTCGCGCTTTGGTTTTGCAATTTACTGACCTACCTCCGTTTGATTGACCATAACTCACTCAATTTAACTCGTAATTCATTGAAATCCATTTCATTTCGAAGGAATCGAAGTGTAGTTTAAAACGAAAGAAACGAAGATGAAAAACTCCAAGTATTTTGAGAGTTTTGATGGAAATAGTTAAACTCGCGCTTTGGTTTAGCAATTTACTGACCTACCTCCGATTGATTGACCATAACTCACTCAATTTAACTCGTAATTCATTGAAATCCGTTTCATTTTGAAGGAATCGAAGTGTAGTTTAAAACGAAAGAAACGAAGATGAAAAACTCCAAGTATTTTGAGAGTTATTATGGAAATAGTTAGACTCGCGCTTTGGTTTAGCAATTTACTAACATACCTCCGATTGATTGACCATAACTCACTCAATTGAACTCGTAATTCATTGAAATTAGTTTAATTTCGAAGGAATCGAATTGTAGTTTAAAACGAAAGAAACGGAGATGAAAAACTCCAAGTATTTTGAGAGTTATAATGGAAATAGTTAGACTCGCGCTTTGGTTTAGCAATTTACTGACCTACCTCCGATTGATTGACCATAACTCACTCAATTGAACTCGTAATTCATTGAAATTAGTTTCATTTCGAAGAAATCGAAGTGTAGTTTAAAACGAAAGAAACGGAGATGAAAAACTCCAAGTATTTTGAGAGTTATGATGAAAATAGTTAGACTCGCGCTTTGGTTTAGCAATTTACTGACCTACCTCCGATTGATTGACCATAACTCACTAAATTTAACTCGTAATTCATTGAAATTAGTTTCATTTCGAAGGAATCAAAGTGTAGTTTAAAACGAAAGAAACGGAGATGAAAAACATCAAGTATTTTAAGAGTTATGATGAAAATAGTTAGACTCGCACTTTGGTTTAGCAATTTAATGACTTACCTCCGACTGATTGACCATAACTCACTCAATTTTACTCGTAATTCATTGAAATTAGTTCCATTTCGAATGAATCGAAGTGTAGTTTAAAACGAAAGAAACAGAGATGAAAAACTCCAAGTATTTTGAGAGTTATGATGGAAATAGTTAGACTCGCGCTTTGGTTTTGAAATTTACTGACATACGTCCGATTGATTGACCATAACTCACTCAATTTAACTCGTAATTCATTAAAATTAGTTCCATTTCGAAGTAATCGAAGTGTAGTTTAAAACGAAAGAAACGGAGATGAAAAACTCCAAGTATTTTGAGAGTTATGATGGAAGTGGTTAGACTCGCGCTTTGGTTTACCAATTTACTGACCTACCTTCGATTGATTGACCATAACTCACTCAGGTCAACTCGTAATTCATTGAAATTAGCTCCATTTCGAAGGAATCGAAGTGTAGTTTAAAACGAACGAAACGGAGATGAAAAACTACAAGTATTTTGAAAGTTATGATGGAAGTGGTTAGTCTCGCGCTTTGGTTTAGCAATTTACCGACCTACCTTCGATTGATTGTCCATAACTCAGTTAATTCGACTCGTAATTCATTAACATTAGTTCAATTTCGAAGGAATCGAAGTGTAGTTTAAAACGAAAGAAACGGAGATGAAAAACTCCAAGTATTTTGAGAGTTATGATGGAAATAGTTAGACTCGCGCTTTGGTTTAGCAATTTACTGACCTACCTCCGATTGATTGACCATAACTCACTCAATTTTACTCGTAATTCATTGAAATTAGTTCCATTTCGAATGAATCGAAGTGTAGTTTAAAACGAAAGAAACAGAGATGAAAAACTCTAAGTATTTTGAGAGTTATGATGGAAATAGTTAGACTCGCGCTTTGGTTTAGCAATTTACTGACATACCTCCGATTGATTGACCATAACTCACTCAATTTTACTCCTAATTCATTGAAATTAGTTCCATTTCGAAGGAATCGAAGTTTAGTTTAAAACGAAAGAAACGGAGATGAAAAACTTCAAGTATTTTGAGAGTTATGACGAAAATAGTTAGACTCGCGCTTTGGTTTAGCAATTTACTGACCTACCTCCGATTGATTGACCATAACTCACTCAATTTTACTCGTAATTCATTGAAATTAGTTCCATTTCGAAGGAATCGAAGTTTAGTTGAAAACGAAAGAAACGGAGATGAAAAACAACAAGTATTTTGAGACTTATGATGGAGCTTGTTAGACTCGCGCTTTGGTTTAGCAATTTACTCACTTACCTCCGATTGATTGACCATAACTCACTCAATTTAACTCGTAATTCATTGAAATTAGTTTCATTTCGAGAAATCTAAGTGTAGTTTAAAACGAAAGAAACGAAGATGAAAAACTCCAAGTATTTTGAGCGTTTTGATGGAAATAGTTAGACTCGCGCTTTGATTTAGCAATTTACTGACCTACCTCCGATTGATTAACCATAACTCACTCAATTTAACTCGTAATTCATTGAAATCAGTTTCATTTCGAAGGAATCGAAGTGTAGTTTAAAACGAAAGAAACGAAGATGAAAAACTCCAAGTATTTTGAGAGTTATGATGGAAATAGTTAGACTCGCGCTTTGGTTTAGCAATTTACTGACCTACCTCCGATTGATTGATCATAACTCACTCAATTTAACTCGTAATTCATTGAAATCAGTTTCATTTCGAAGGAATCGAAGTGTAGTTTAAAACGAAAGAAACAAAGATGAAAAACTCCAAGTATTTTGAGAGTTATGATGGAAATAGTTAGACTCACGCTTTGGTTTAGCAATTTACTGACTTACCTCCGATTGATTGACCATAACTCACTCAATTGAACTCGTAATTCATTGAAATTAGTTTCATTTCGAAGTAATCGAAGTGTAGTTTAAAACGAAAGAAACGGAGATGAAAAACTCCAAGTATTTTGAGAGTTATGATGAAAATAGTTAGACTCGCGCTTTGGTTTAGCAATTTACTGACCTACCTCCGATTGATTGACCATAACTCACTCAATTTTACTCGTAATTCATTGAAATTAGTTCCATTTCGAATGAATCGAAGTGTAGTTTAAAACGAAAGAAACAGAGATGAAAAACTCCAAGTATTTTGAGAGTTATGATGGAAATAGTTAGACTCGCGCTTTGGTTTAGCAATTTACTGACATACCTCCGATTGATTGACCATAAATCACTCAATTTTACTCGTAATTCATTGAAATTAGTTCCATTTCGAATGAATCGAAGTGTAGTTTAAAACGAAAGAAACAGAGATGAAAAACTCCAAGTATTTTGAGACTTATGATGGAGCTTGTTAGACTCGCGCTTTGGTTTAGCAATTTACTCACTTACCTCCGATTGATTGACCATAACTCACTCAATTTAACTCGTAATTCATTGAAATTAGTTTCATTTCGAAGGAATCTAAGTGTAGTTTAAAACGAAAGAAACGAAGATGAAAAACTCCAAGTATTTTGAGAGTTTTGATGGAAATAGTTAGACTCGCGCTTTGGTTTAGCAATTTACTGACCTACCTCCGATTGATTGACCATAACTCACTCAATTTAACTCGTAATTCATTGAAATCAGTTTCATTTCGAAGGAATCAAAGTGTAGTTTAAAACGAAAAAACGAAGATGAAAAACTCTAAGTATTTTGAGAGTTATGATGGAAATAGTTAGACTCGCGCTTTGGTTTAGCAATTTACTGACCTACCTCCGATTGATTGACCATAAATCACTCAATTTTACTCGTAATTCATTGAAATTAGTTCCATTTCGAATGAATCGAAGTGTAGTTTAAAACGAAAGAAACAGAGATGAAAAACTCCAAGTATTTTGAGAGTTATGATGGAAATAGTTAGACTCGCGCTTTGGTTTAGCAATTTACTGACATACTTCCGATTGATTGACCATAACTAACTCAATTTAACTTGTAATTCATTGAAATTAGTTCCATTTCGAAGGAATCGAAGTGTAGTTTAAAACGAAAGAAACGGAGATGAAAATTTCTAAGTATTTTGAGAGTTATGATGAAAATAGTTAGACTCACGCTTTGGTTTAGCAATTTACTGACCTACCTCCGATTGATTGACCATAACTCACCCAATTTAACTCGTAATTTATTGAAATTAGTTTCATTTCGAAGGAATCGAAGTGTCGTTTCAAACGAAAGAAACGGAGATGAAAAACTCCAAGTATTTTGAGAGTTATGATGAAAATAGTTAGACTCGCGCTTTGGTTTAGCAATTTACTGACCTACCTCCGATTGATTGACCATAACTCACTAAATTTAACTCGTAATTCATTGAAATTAGTTTCATTTCGAAGGAATCAAAGTGTAGTTTAAAACGAAAGAAACGGAGATGAAAAACATCAAGTATTTTAAGAGTTATGATGAAAATAGTTAGACTCGCGCTTTGGTTTTGCAATTTACTGACCTATCTCCGATTGATTGACCATAACTCACTCAATTTAACTCGTAATTCATTGAAATCCATTTCATTTCGAAGGAATCGAAGTGTAGTTTAAAACGAAAGAAACGAAGATGAAAAACTCCAAGTATTTTGAGAGTTTTGATGGAAATAGTTAAACTCGCGCTTTGGTTTAGCAATTTACTGACCTACCTCCGATTGATTGACCATAACTCACTCAATTTAACTCGTAATTCATTGAAATCCGTTTCATTTTGAAGGAATCGAAGTGTAGTTTAAAACGAAAGAAACGAAGATGAAAAACTCCAAGTATTTTGAGAGTTATTATGGAAATAGTTAGACTCACGCTTTGGTTTAGCAATTTACTAACATACCTCCGATTGATTGACCATAACTCACTCAATTAACTCGTAATTCATTGAAATTAGTTTCATTTCGAAGGAATCGAAGTGTAGTTTAAAACGAAAGAAACGGAGATGAAAAACTCCAAGTATTTTGAGAGTTATAATGGAAATAGTTAGACTCGCGCTTTGGTTTAGCAATTTACTGACCTACCTCCGATTGATTGACCATAACTCACTCAATTGAACTCGTAATTCATTGAAATTAGTTTCATTTCGAAGAAATCAAAGTGTAGTTTAAAACGAAAGAAACGGAGATGAAAAACTCCAAGTATTTTGAGAGTTATGATGAAAATAGTTTGACTCGCGCTTTGGTTTAGCAATTTACTGACATACCTCCGATTGATTGACCATAACTCACTAAATTTAACTCGTAATTCATTGAAATTAGTTTCATTTCGAAGGAATCAAAGTGTAGTTTAAAACGAAAGAAACGGAGATGAAAAACATCAAGTATTTTAAGAGTTATGATGAAAATAGTTAGACTCGCACTTTGGTTTAGCAATTTAATGACTTACCTCCGACTGATTGACCATAACTCACTCAATTTTACTCGTAATTCATTGAAATTAGTTCCATTTCGAATGAATCGAAGTGTAGTTTAAAACGAAAGAAACAGAGATGAAAAACTCCAAGTATTTTGAGAGTTATGATGGAAATAGTTAGACTCGCGCTTTGGTTTTGCAATTTACTGACATACGTCCGATTGATTGACCATAACTCACTCAATTTAACTCGTAATTCATTGAAATTAGTTCCATTTCGAAGTAATCGAAGTGTAGTTTAAAACGAAAGAAACGGAGATGAAAATTTCTAAGTATTTTGAGAGTTATGATGAAAATAGTTAGACTCACGCTTTGGTTTAGCAATTTACTGACCTACCTCCGATTGATTGACCATAACTCACTCAATTGAACTCGTAATTCATTGAAATTAGTTTCATTTCAAAGAAATCGAAGTGTAGTTTAAAACGAAAGAAACGGAGATGAAAAACTCCAAGTATTTTGAGAGTTATGATGAAAATAGTTAGACTCGCGCTTTGGTTTAGCAATTTACTGACCTACCTCCGATTGATTGACCATAACTCACTAAATTTAACTCGTAATTCATTGAAATTAGTTCCATTTCGAAGGAATCGAAGTTTAGTTGAAAACGAAAGAAACGGAGATGAAAAACAACAAGTATTTTGAGACTTATGATGGAGCTTGTTAGACTCGCGCTTTGGTTTAGCAATTTACTCACTTACCTCCGATTGATTGACCATAACTCACTCAATTTAACTCGTAATTCATTGAAATTAGTTTCATTTCGAAGGAATCTAAGTGTAGTTTAAAACGAAAGAAACGAAGATGAAAAACTCCAAGTATTTTGAGAGTTTTGATGGAAATAGTTAGACTCGCGCTTTGGTTTAGCAATTTACTGACCTACCTCGGATTGATTGACCATAACTCACCCAATTTAACTCGTAATTTATTGAAATTAGTTTCATTTCGAAGGAATCGAAGTGTCGTTTCAAACGAAAGAAACGGAGATGAAAAACTCTAAGTATTTTGAGAGTTATGACGAAAATAGTTAGACTCGCGCTTTGGTTTAGCAATTTACTGACCTACCTCCGATTGATTGACCATAACTCACTCAGGTCAACTCGTAATTCATTGAAATTAGCTCTATTTCGAAGGAATCGAAGTGTAGTTTAAAACGAACGAAACGGAGATGAAAAACTACAAGTATTTTGAGAGTTATGATGGAAGTGGTTAGTCTCGCGCTTTGGTTTAGCAATTTACCGACCTACCATCGATTGATTGTCCATAACTCAGTTAATTCGACTCGTAATTCATTGACATTAGTTCAATTTCGAAGGAATCGAAGTGTAGTTTAAAACGAAAGAAACGGAGATGAAAAACTCCAAGTATTTTGAGAGTTATGATGGAAATAGTTAGACTCGCGCTTTGGTTTAGCAATTTACTGACCTACCTCCGATTGATTGACCATAACTCACTCAATTTTACTCGTAATTCATTGAAATTAGTTCCATTTCGAATGAATCGAAGTGTAGTTTAAAACGAAAGAAACAGAGATGAAAAACTCCAAGTATTTTGAGAGTTATGATGAAAATAGTTAGACTCGTGCTTTGGTTTAGCAATTTACTGACGTACTTCCGATTGATTGACCATAACTCACTCAATTTAACTCGTAATTCATTGAAATTAGTTCCATTTCGAAGGAATCGAAGTGTAGTTTAAAACGAAAGAAACGGAGATGAAAATTTCCAAGTATTTTGAGAGTTATGATGAAAATAGTTAGACTCACGCTTTGGTTTAGCAATTTACTGACGTACCTCGGATTGATTGACCATAACTCACCCAATTTAACTCGTAATTTATTGAAATTAGTTTCATTTCGAAGGAATCGAAGTGTCGTTTCAAACGAAAGAAACGGAGATGAAAAACTCTAAGTATTTTGAGAGTTATGACGAAAATAGTTAGACTCGCGCTTTGGTTTAGCAATTTACTGACCTACCTCCGATTGATTGACCATAACTCACTCAATTTTACTCGTAATTCATTGAAATTAGTTCCATTTCGAAGGAATCGAAGTTTAGTTGAAAACGAAAGAAACGGAGATGAAAAACAACAAGTATTTTGAGACTTATGATGGAGCTTGTTAGACTCGCGCTTTGGTTTAGCAATTTACTCACTTACCTCCGATTGATTGACCATAACTCACTCAATTTAACTCGTAATTCATTGAAATTAGTTTCATTTCGAAGGAATCGAAGTGTAGTTTAAAACGAAAAAACGAAGATGAAAAACTACAAGTATTTTGAGAGTTATGATGGAAATAGTTAGACTCGCGCTTTGGTTTAGCAATTTACTGACCTACCTCCGATTGATTGACCATAAATCACTCAATTTTACTCGTAATTCATTGAAATTAGTTCCATTTCGAATGAATCGAAGTGTAGTTTAAAACGAAAGAAACAGAGATGAAAAACTCCAAGTATTTTGAGAGTTATGATGGAAATAGTTAGACTCGCGCTTTGGTTTAGCAATTTACTGACCTACCTCCGATTGATTGACCATAACTCACTAAATTTAACTCGTAATTCATTGAAATTAGTTTCATTTCGAAGGAATCAAAGTGTAGTTTAAAACGAAAGAAACGGAGATGAAAAACATCAAGTATTTTAAGAGTTATGATAAAAATAGTTAGACTCGCACTTTGGTTTAGCAATTTAATGACTTACCTCCGACTGATTGACCATAACTCACTCAATTTTACTCGTAATTCATTGAAATTAGTTCCATTTCGAATGAATCGAAGTGTAGTTTAAAACGAAAGAAACGGAGATGAAAAACTCCAAGTATTTTGAGAGTTATGATGAAAATAGTTAGACTCGCGCTTTGGTTTAACAATTTACTGACCTACCTCCGATTGATTGACCATAACTCACTAAATTTAACTCGTAATTCATTGAAATTAGTTTCATTTCGAAGGAATCAAAGTGTAGTTTAAAACGAAAGAAACGGAGATGAAAAACTCCAAGTATTTTGAGAGTTATGATGAAAATAGTTAGACTCGCGCTTTGGTTTTGCAATTTACTGACCTACCTCCGATTGATTGACCATAACTCACTCAATTTAACTCGTAATTCATTGAAATCCATTTCATTTCGAAGGAATCGAAGTGTAGTTTAAAACGAAAGAAACGAAGATGAAAAACTCCAAGTATTTTGAGAGTTTTGATGGAAATAGTTAAACTCGCGCTTTGGTTTAGCAATTTACTGACCTACCTCCGATTGATTGACCATAACTCACTCAATTTAACTCGTAATTCATTGAAATCCGTTTCATTTTGAAGGAATCGAAGTGTAGTTTAAAACGAAAGAAACGAAGATGAAAAACTCCAAGTATTTTGAGAGTTATTATGGAAATAGTTAGACTCGCGCTTTGGTTTAGCAATTTACTGACCTACCTCCGATTGATTGACCATAACTCACTCAATTTAACTCGTAATTCATTGAAATCAGTTTCATTTCGAAGGAATCAAAGTGTAGTTTAAAACGAAAAAACGAAGATGAAAAACTCTAAGTATTTTGAGAGTTATGATGGAAATAGTTAGACTCGCGCTTTGGTTTAGCAATTTACTGACCTACCTCCGATTGATTGACCATAAATCACTCAATTTTACTCGTAATTCATTGAAATTAGTTCCATTTCGAATGAATCGAAGTGTAGTTTAAAACGAAAGAAACAGAGATGAAAAACTCCAAGTATTTTGAGAGTTATGATGGAAATAGTTAGACTCGCGCTTTGGTTTAGCAATTTACTGACATACTTCCGATTGATTGACCATAACTAACTCAATTTAACTTGTAATTCATTGAAATTAGTTCCATTTCGAAGGAATCGAAGTGTAGTTTAAAACGAAAGAAACGGAGATGAAAATTTCTAAGTATTTTGAGAGTTATGATGAAAATAGTTAGACTCACGCTTTGGTTTAGCAATTTACTGACCTACCTCCGATTGATTGACCATAACTCACCCAATTTAACTCGTAATTTATTGAAATTAGTTTCATTTCGAAGGAATCGAAGTGTCGTTTCAAACGAAAGAAACGGAGATGAAAAACTCCAAGTATTTTGAGAGTTATGATGAAAATAGTTAGACTCGCGCTTTGGTTTAGCAATTTACTGACCTACCTCCGATTGATTGACCATAACTCACTAAATTTAACTCGTAATTCATTGAAATTAGTTTCATTTCGAAGGAATCAAAGTGTAGTTTAAAACGAAAGAAACGGAGATGAAAAACATCAAGTATTTTAAGAGTTATGATGAAAATAGTTAGACTCGCGCTTTGGTTTTGCAATTTACTGACCTATCTCCGATTGATTGACCATAACTCACTCAATTTAACTCGTAATTCATTGAAATCCATTTCATTTCGAAGGAATCGAAGTGTAGTTTAAAACGAAAGAAACGAAGATGAAAAACTCCAAGTATTTTGAGAGTTTTGATGGAAATAGTTAAACTCGCGCTTTGGTTTAGCAATTTACTGACCTACCTCCGATTGATTGACCATAACTCACTCAATTGAACTCGTAATTCATTGAAATTAGTTTCATTTCGAAGAAATCGAAGTGTAGTTTAAAACGAAAGAAACGGAGATGAAAAACTCCAAGTATTTTGAGAGTTATGATGAAAATAGTTTGACTCGCGCTTTGGTTTAGCAATTTACTGACCTACCTCCGATTGATTGACCATAACTCACTAAATTTAACTCGTAATTCATTGAAATTAGTTTCATTTCGAAGGAATCAAAGTGTAGTTTAAAACGAAAGAAACGGAGATGAAAAACATCAAGTATTTTAAGAGTTATGATGAAAATAGTTAGACTCGCACTTTGGTTTAGCAATTTAATGACTTACCTCCGACTGATTGACCATAACTCACTCAATTTTACTCGTAATTCATTGAAATTAGTTCCATTTCGAATGAATCGAAGTGTAGTTTAAAACGAAAGAAACAGAGATGAAAAACTCTAAGTATTTTGAGAGTTATGATGGAAATAGTTAGACTCGCGCTTTGGTTTTGCAATTTACTGACATACGTCCGATTGATTGACCATAACTCACTCAATTTAACTCGTAATTCATTGAAATTAGTTCCATTTCGAAGTAATCGAAGTGTAGTTTAAAACGAAAGAAACGGAGATGAAAATTTCTAAGTATTTTGAGAGTTATGATGAAAATAGTTAGACTCACGCTTTGGTTTAGCAATTTACTGACCTACCTCCGATTGATTGACCATAACTCACTCAATTGAACTCGTAATTCATTGAAATTAGTTTCATTTCAAAGAAATCGAAGTGTAGTTTAAAACGAAAGAAACGGAGATGAAAAACTCCAAGTATTTTGAGAGTTATGATGAAAATAGTTAGACTCGCGCTTTGGTTTAGCAATTTACTGACCTACCTCCGATTGATTGACCATAACTCACTAAATTTAACTCGTAATTCATTGAAATTAGTTCCATTTCGAAGGAATCGAAGTTTAGTTGAAAACGAAAGAAACGGAGATGAAAAACAACAAGTATTTTGAGACTTATGATGGAGCTTGTTAGACTCGCGCTTTGGTTTAGCAATTTACTCACTTACCTCCGATTGATTGACCATAACTCACTCAATTTAACTCGTAATTCATTGAAATTAGTTTCATTTCGAAGGAATCTAAGTGTAGTTTAAATCGAAAGAAACGAAGATGAAAAACTCCAAGTATTTTGAGAGTTTTGATGGAAATAGTTAGACTCGCGCTTTGGTTTAGCAATTTACTGACCTACCTCGGATTGATTGACCATAACTCACCCAATTTAACTCGTAATTTATTGAAATTAGTTTCATTTCGAAGGAATCGAAGTGTCGTTTCAAACGAAAGAAACGGAGATGAAAAACTCTAAGTATTTTGAGAGTTATGACGAAAATAGTTAGACTCGCGCTTTGGTTTAGCAATTTACTGACCTACCTCCGATTGATTGACCATAACTCACTCAGGTCAACTCGTAATTCATTGAAATTAGCTCTATTTCGAAGGAATCGAAGTGTAGTTTAAAACGAACGAAACGGAGATGAAAAACTACAAGTATTTTGAGAGTTATGATGGAAGTGGTTAGTCTCGCGCTTTGGTTTAGCAATTTACCGACCTACCATCGATTGATTGTCCATAACTCAGTTAATTCGACTCGTAATTCATTGACATTAGTTCAATTTCGAAGGAATCGAAGTGTAGTTTAAAACGAAAGAAACGGAGATGAAAAACTCCAAGTATTTTGAGAGTTATGATGGAAATAGTTAGACTCGCGCTTTGGTTTAGCAATTTACTGACCTACCTCCGATTGATTGACCATAACTCACTCAATTTTACTCGTAATTCATTGAAATTAGTTCCATTTCGAATGAATCGAAGTGTAGTTTAAAACGAAAGAAACAGAGATGAAAAACTCCAAGTCTTTTGAGAGTTATGATGAAAATAGTTAGACTCGTGCTTTGGTTTAGCAATTTACTGACGTACTTCCGATTGATTGACCATAACTCACTCAATTTAACTCGTAATTCATTGAAATTAGTTCCATTTCGAAGGAATCGAAGTGTAGTTTAAAACGAAAGAAACGGAGATGAAAATTTCCAAGTATTTTGAGAGTTATGATGAAAATAGTTAGACTCACGCTTTGGTTTAGCAATTTACTGACCTACCTCGGATTGATTGACCATAACTCACCCAATTTAACTCGTAATTTATTGAAATTAGTTTCATTTCGAAGGAATCGAAGTGTCGTTTCAAACGAAAGAAACGGAGATGAAAAACTCTAAGTATTTTGAGAGTTATGACGAAAATAGTTAGACTCGCGCTTTGGTTTAGCAATTTACTGACCTACCTCCGATTGATTGACCATAACTCACTCAATTTTACTCGTAATTCATTGAAATTAGTTCCATTTCGAAGGAATCGAAGTTTAGTTGAAAACGAAAGAAACGGAGATGAAAAACAACAAGTATTTTGAGACTTATGATGGAGCTTGTTAGACTCGCGCTTTGGTTTAGCAATTTACTCACTTACCTCCGATTGATTGACCATAACTCACTCAATTTAACTCGTAATTCATTGAAATTAGTTTCATTTCGAAGGAATCTAAGTGTAGTTTAAAACGAAAGAAACGAAGATGAAAAACTCCAAGTATTTTGAGAGTTTTGATGGAAATAGTTAGACTCGCGCTTTGGTTTAGCAATTTACTGACCTACCTCGGATTGATTGACCATAACTCACCCAATTTAACTCGTAATTTATTGAAATTAGTTTCATTTCGAAGGAATCGAAGTGTCGTTTCAAACGAAAGAAACGGAGATGAAAAACTCTAAGTATTTTGAGAGTTATGACGAAAATAGTTAGACTCGCGCTTTGGTTTAGCAATTTACTGACCTACCTCCGATTGATTGACCATAACTCACTCAATTTTACTCGTAATTCATTGAAATTAGTTCCATTTCGAAGGAATCGAAGTTTAGTTGAAAACGAAAGAAACGGAGATGAAAAACAACAAGTATTTTGAGACTTATGATGGAGCTTGTTAGACTCGCGCTTTGGTTTAGCAATTTACTCACTTACCTCCGATTGATTGACCATAACTCACTCAATTTAACTCGTAATTCATTGAAATTAGTTTCATTTCGAAGGAATCTAAGTGTAGTTTAAAACGAAAGAAACGAAGATGAAAAACTCCAAGTATTTTGAGAGTTTTGATGGAAATAGTTAGACTCGCGCTTTGGTTTAGCAATTTACTGACCTACCTCCGATTGATTGACCATAACTCACTCAATTTAACTCGTAATTCATTGAAATCAGTTTCATTTCGAAGGAATCGAAGTGTAGTTTAAAACGAAAAAACGAAGATGAAAAACTCCAAGTATTTTGAGAGTTATGATGGAAATAGTTAGACTCGCGCTTTGGTTTAGCAATTTACTGACCTACCTCCGATTGATTGACCATAAATCACTCAATTTTACTCGTAATTCATTGAAATTAGTTCCATTTCGAATGAATCGAAGTGTAGTTTAAAACGAAAGAAACAGAGATGAAAAACTCCAAGTATTTTGAGACTTATGATGGAGCTTGTTAGACTCGCGCTTTGGTTTAGCAATTTACTCACTTACCTCCGATTGATTGACCATAACTCACTCAATTTAACTCGTAATTCATTGAAATTAGTTTCATTTCGAAGGAATCTAAGTGTAGTTTAAAACGAAAGAAACGAAGATGAAAAACTCCAAGTATTTTGAGAGTTTTGATGGAAATAGTTAGACTCGCGCTTTGGTTTAGCAATTTACTGACCTACCTCCGATTGATTGACCATAACTCACTCAATTTAACTCGTAATTCATTGAAATCAGTTTCATTTCGAAGGAATCAAAGTGTAGTTTAAAACGAAAAAACGAAGATGAAAAACTCTAAGTATTTTGAGAGTTATGATGGAAATAGTTAGACTCGCGCTTTGGTTTAGCAATTTACTGACCTACCTCCGATTGATTGACCATAAATCACTCAATTTTACTCGTAATTCATTGAAATTAGTTCCATTTCGAATGAATCGAAGTGTAGTTTAAAACGAAAGAAACAGAGATGAAAAACTCCAAGTATTTTGAGAGTTATGATGGAAATAGTTAGACTCGCGCTTTGGTTTAGCAATTTACTGACATACTTCCGATTGATTGACCATAACTAACTCAATTTAACTTGTAATTCATTGAAATTAGTTCCATTTCGAAGGAATCGAAGTGTAGTTTAAAACGAAAGAAACGGAGATGAAAATTTCTAAGTATTTTGAGAGTTATGATGAAAATAGTTAGACTCACGCTTTGGTTTAGCAATTTACTGACCTACCTCCGATTGATTGACCATAACTCACCCAATTTAACTCGTAATTTATTGAAATTAGTTTCATTTCGAAGGAATCGAAGTGTCGTTTCAAACGAAAGAAACGGAGATGAAAAACTCCAAGTATTTTGAGAGTTATGATGAAAATAGTTAGACTCGCGCTTTGGTTTAGCAATTTACTGACCTACCTCCGATTGATTGACCATAACTCACTAAATTTAACTCGTAATTCATTGAAATTAGTTTCATTTCGAAGGAATCAAAGTGTAGTTTAAAACGAAAGAAACGGAGATGAAAAACATCAAGTATTTTAAGAGTTATGATGAAAATAGTTAGACTCGCGCTTTGGTTTTGCAATTTACTGACCTATCTCCGATTGATTGACCATAACTCACTCAATTTAACTCGTAATTCATTGAAATCCATTTCATTTCGAAGGAATCGAAGTGTAGTTTAAAACGAAAGAAACGAAGATGAAAAACTCCAAGTATTTTGAGAGTTTTGATGGAAATAGTTAAACTCGCGCTTTGGTTTAGCAATTTACTGACCTACCTCCGATTGATTGACCATAACTCACTCAATTTAACTCGTAATTCATTGAAATCCGTTTCATTTTGAAGGAATCGAAGTGTAGTTTAAAACGAAAGAAACGAAGATGAAAAACTCCAAGTATTTTGAGAGTTATTATGGAAATAGTTAGACTCACGCTTTGGTTTAGCAATTTACTAACATACCTCCGATTGATTGACCATAACTCACTCAATTAACTCGTAATTCATTGAAATTAGTTTCATTTCGAAGGAATCGAAGTGTAGTTTAAAACGAAAGAAACGGAGATGAAAAACTCCAAGTATTTTGAGAGTTATAATGGAAATAGTTAGACTCGCGCTTTGGTTTAGCAATTTACTGACCTACCTCCGATTGATTGACCATAACTCACTCAATTGAACTCGTAATTCATTGAAATTAGTTTCATTTCGAAGAAATCGAAGTGTAGTTTAAAACGAAAGAAACGGAGATGAAAAACTCCAAGTATTTTGAGAGTTATGATGAAAATAGTTTGACTCGCGCTTTGGTTTAGCAATTTACTGACCTACCTCCGATTGATTGACCATAACTCACTAAATTTAACTCGTAATTCATTAAAATTAGTTTCATTTCGAAGGAATCAAAGTGTAGTTTAAAACGAAAGAAACGGAGATGAAAAACATCAAGTATTTTAAGAGTTATGATGAAAATAGTTAGACTCGCACTTTGGTTTAGCAATTTAATGACTTACCTCCGACTGATTGACCATAACTCACTCAATTTTACTCGTAATTCATTGAAATTAGTTCCATTTCGAATGAATCGAAGTGTAGTTTAAAACGAAAGAAACAGAGATGAAAAACTCCAAGTATTTTGAGAGTTATGATGGAAATAGTTAGACTCGCGCTTTGGTTTTGCAATTTACTGACATACGTCCGATTGATTGACCATAACTCACTCAATTTAACTCGTAATTCATTGAAATTAGTTCCATTTCGAAGTAATCGAAGTGTAGTTTAAAACGAAAGAAACGGAGATGAAAATTTCTAAGTATTTTGAGAGTTATGATGAAAATAGTTAGACTCACGCTTTGGTTTAGCAATTTACTGACCTACCTCCGATTGATTGACCATAACTCACTCAATTGAACTCGTAATTCATTGAAATTAGTTTCATTTCAAAGAAATCGAAGTGTAGTTTAAAACGAAAGAAACGGAGATGAAAAACTCCAAGTATTTTGAGAGTTATGATGAAAATAGTTAGACTCGCGCTTTGGTTTAGCAATTTACTGACCTACCTCCGATTGATTGACCATAACTCACTAAATTTAACTCGTAATTCATTGAAATTAGTTCCATTTCGAAGGAATCGAAGTTTAGTTGAAAACGAAAGAAACGGAGATGAAAAACAACAAGTATTTTGAGACTTATGATGGAGCTTGTTAGACTCGCGCTTTGGTTTAGCAATTTACTCACTTACCTCCGATTGATTGACCATAACTCACTCAATTTAACTCGTAATTCATTGAAATTAGTTTCATTTCGAAGGAATCTAAGTGTAGTTTAAAACGAAAGAAACGAAGATGAAAAACTCCAAGTATTTTGAGAGTTTTGATGGAAATAGTTAGACTCGCGCTTTGGTTTAGCAATTTACTGACCTACCTCGGATTGATTGACCATAACTCACCCAATTTAACTCGTAATTTATTGAAATTAGTTTCATTTCGAAGGAATCGAAGTGTCGTTTCAAACGAAAGAAACGGAGATGAAAAACTCTAAGTATTTTGAGAGTTATGACGAAAATAGTTAGACTCGCGCTTTGGTTTAGCAATTTACTGACCTACCTCCGATTGATTGACCATAACTCACTCAGGTCAACTCGTAATTCATTGAAATTAGCTCTATTTCGAAGGAATCGAAGTGTAGTTTAAAACGAACGAAACGGAGATGAAAAACTACAAGTATTTTGAGAGTTATGATGGAAGTGGTTAGTCTCGCGCTTTGGTTTAGCAATTTACCGACCTACCATCGATTGATTGTCCATAACTCAGTTAATTCGACTCGTAATTCATTGACATTAGTTCAATTTCGAAGGAATCGAAGTGTAGTTTAAAACGAAAGAAACGGAGATGAAAAACTCCAAGTATTTTGAGAGTTATGATGGAAATAGTTAGACTCGCGCTTTGGTTTAGCAATTTACTGACCTACCTCCGATTGATTGACCATAACTCACTCAATTTTACTCGTAATTCATTGAAATTAGTTCCATTTCGAATGAATCGAAGTGTAGTTTAAAACGAAAGAAACAGAGATGAAAAACTCCAAGTATTTTGAGAGTTATGATGAAAATAGTTAGACTCGTGCTTTGGTTTAGCAATTTACTGACGTACTTCCGATTGATTGACCATAACTCACTCAATTTAACTCGTAATTCATTGAAATTAGTTCCATTTCGAAGGAATCGAAGTGTAGTTTAAAACGAAAGAAACGGAGATGAAAATTTCCAAGTATTTTGAGAGTTATGATGAAAATAGTTAGACTCACGCTTTGGTTTAGCAATTTACTGACCTACCTCGGATTGATTGACCATAACTCACCCAATTTAACTCGTAATTTATTGAAATTAGTTTCATTTCGAAGGAATCGAAGTGTCGTTTCAAACGAAAGAAACGGAGATGAAAAACTCTAAGTATTTTGAGAGTTATGACGAAAATAGTTAGACTCGCGCTTTGGTTTAGCAATTTACTGACCTACCTCCGATTGATTGACCATAACTCACTCAATTTTACTCGTAATTCATTGAAATTAGTTCCATTTCGAAGGAATCGAAGTTTAGTTGAAAACGAAAGAAACGGAGATGAAAAACAACAAGTATTTTGAGACTTATGATGGAGCTTGTTAGACTCGCGCTTTGGTTTAGCAATTTACTCACTTACCTCCGATTGATTGACCATAACTCACTCAATTTAACTCGTAATTCATTGAAATTAGTTTCATTTCGAAGGAATCTAAGTGTAGTTTAAAACGAAAGAAACGAAGATGAAAAACTCCAAGTATTTTGAGAGTTTTGATGGAAATAGTTAGACTCGCGCTTTGGTTTAGCAATTTACTGACCTACCTCGGATTGATTGACCATAACTCACCCAATTTAACTCGTAATTTATTGAAATTAGTTTCATTTCGAAGGAATCGAAGTGTCGTTTCAAACGAAAGAAACGGAGATGAAAAACTCTAAGTATTTTGAGAGTTATGACGAAAATAGTTAGACTCGCGCTTTGGTTTAGCAATTTACTGACCTACCTCCGATTGATTGACCATAACTCACTCAATTTTACTCGTAATTCATTGAAATTAGTTCCATTTCGAAGGAATCGAAGTTTAGTTGAAAACGAAAGAAACGGAGATGAAAAACAACAAGTATTTTGAGACTTATGATGGAGCTTGTTAGACTCGCGCTTTGGTTTAGCAATTTACTCACTTACCTCCGATTGATTGACCATAACTCACTCAATTTAACTCGTAATTCATTGAAATTAGTTTCATTTCGAAGGAATCTAAGTGTAGTTTAAAACGAAAGAAACGAAGATGAAAAACTCCAAGTATTTTGAGAGTTTTGATGGAAATAGTTAGACTCGCGCTTTGGTTTAGCAATTTACTGACCTACCTCCGATTGATTGACCATAACTCACTCAATTCAACTCGTAATTCATTGAAATCAGTTTCATTTCGAAGGAATCGAAGTGTAGTTTAAAACGAAAAAACGAAGATGAAAAACTCCAAGTATTTTGAGAGTTATGATGGAAATAGTTAGACTCGCGCTTTGGTTTAGCAATTTACTGACCTACCTCCGATTGATTGACCATAAATCACTCAATTTTACTCGTAATTCATTGAAATTAGTTCCATTTCGAATGAATCGAAGTGTAGTTTAAAACGAAAGAAACAGAGATGAAAAACTCCAAGTATTTTGAGAGTTATGATGGAAATAGTTAGACTCGCGCTTTGGTTTAGCAATTTACTGACCTACCTCCGATTGATTGACCATAACTCACTAAATTTAACTCGTAATTCATTGAAATTAGTTTCATTTCGAAGGAATCAAAGTGTAGTTTAAAACGAAAGAAACGGAGATGAAAAACATCAAGTATTTTAAGAGTTATGATAAAAATAGTTAGACTCGCACTTTGGTTTAGCAATTTAATGACTTACCTCCGACTGATTGACCATAACTCACTCAATTTTACTCGTAATTCATTGAAATTAGTTCCATTTCGAATGAATCGAAGTGTAGTTTAAAACGAAAGAAACGGAGATGAAAAACTCCAAGTATTTTGAGAGTTATGATGAAAATAGTTAGACTCGCGCTTTGGTTTAACAATTTACTGACCTACCTCCGATTGATTGACCATAACTCACTAAATTTAACTCGTAATTCATTGAAATTAGTTTCATTTCGAAGGAATCAAAGTGTAGTTTAAAACGAAAGAAACGGAGATGAAAAACTCCAAGTATTTTGAGAGTTATGATGAAAATAGTTAGACTCGCGCTTTGGTTTTGCAATTTACTGACCTACCTCCGATTGATTGACCATAACTCACTCAATTTAACTCGTAATTCATTGAAATCCATTTCATTTCGAAGGAATCGAAGTGTAGTTTAAAACGAAAGAAACGAAGATGAAAAACTCCAAGTATTTTGAGAGTTTTGATGGAAATAGTTAAACTCGCGCTTTGGTTTAGCAATTTACTGACCTACCTCCGATTGATTGACCATAACTCACTCAATTTAACTCGTAATTCATTGAAATCCGTTTCATTTTGAAGGAATCGAAGTGTAGTTTAAAACGAAAGAAACGAAGATGAAAAACTCCAAGTATTTTGAGAGTTATTATGGAAATAGTTAGACTCGCGCTTTGGTTTAGCAATTTACTGACCTACCTCCGATTGATTGACCATAACTCACTCAATTTAACTCGTAATTCATTGAAATCAGTTTCATTTCGAAGGAATCAAAGTGTAGTTTAAAACGAAAAAACGAAGATGAAAAACTCTAAGTATTTTGAGAGTTATGATGGAAATAGTTAGACTCGCGCTTTGGTTTAGCAATTTACTGACCTACCTCCGATTGATTGACCATAAATCACTCAATTTTACTCGTAATTCATTGAAATTAGTTCCATTTCGAATGAATCGAAGTGTAGTTTAAAACGAAAGAAACAGAGATGAAAAACTCCAAGTATTTTGAGAGTTATGATGGAAATAGTTAGACTCGCGCTTTGGTTTAGCAATTTACTGACATACTTCCGATTGATTGACCGTAACTAACTCAATTTAACTTGTAATTCATTGAAATTAGTTCCATTTCGAAGGAATCGAAGTGTAGTTTAAAACGAAAGAAACGGAGATGAAAATTTCTAAGTATTTTGAGAGTTATGATGAAAATAGTTAGACTCACGCTTTGGTTTAGCAATTTACTGACCTACCTCCGATTGATTGACCATAACTCACCCAATTTAACTCGTAATTTATTGAAATTAGTTTCATTTCGAAGGAATCAAAGTGTCGTTTCAAACGAAAGAAACGGAGATGAAAAACTCCAAGTATTTTGAGAGTTATGATGAAAATAGTTAGACTCGCGCTTTGGTTTAGCAATTTACTGACCTACCTCCGATTGATTGACCATAACTCACTAAATTTAACTCGTAATTCATTGAAATTAGTTTCATTTCGAAGGAATCAAAGTGTAGTTTAAAACGAAAGAAACGGAGATGAAAAACAACAAGTATTTTGAGACTTATGATGGAGCTTGTTAGACTCGCGCTTTGGTTTAGCAATTTACTGACCTACCTCCGATTGATTGACCATAACTCACTAAATTTAACTCGTAATTCATTGAAATTAGTTTCATTTCGAAGGAATCAAAGTGTAGTTTAAAACGAAAGAAACGGAGATGAAAAACATCAAGTATTTTAAGAGTTATGATGAAAATAGTTAGACTCGCGCTTTGGTTTTGCAATTTACTGACCTATCTCCGATTGATTGACCATAACTCACTCAATTTAACTCGTAATTCATTGAAATCCATTTCATTTCGAAGGAATCGAAGTGTAGTTTAAAACGAAAGAAACGAAGATAAAAAACTCCAAGTATTTTGAGAGTTTTGATGGAAATAGTTAAACTCGCGCTTTGGTTTAGCAATTTACTGACCTACCTCCGATTGATTGACCATAACTCACTCAATTTAACTCGTAATTCATTGAAATCCGTTTCATTTTGAAGGAATCGAAGTGTAGTTTAAAACGAAAGAAACGAAGATGAAAAACTCCAAGTATTTTGAGAGTTATTATGGAAATAGTTAGACTCACGCTTTGGTTTAGCAATTTACTAACATACCTCCGATTGATTGACCATAACTCACTCAATTAACTCGTAATTCATTGAAATTAGTTTCATTTCGAAGGAATCGAAGTGTAGTTTAAAACGAAAGAAACGGAGATGAAAAACTCCAAGTATTTTGAGAGTTATAATGGAAATAGTTAGACTCGCGCTTTGGTTTAGCAATTTACTGACCTACCTCCGATTGATTGACCATAACTCACTCAATTGAACTCGTAATTCATTGAAATTAGTTTCATTTCGAAGAAATCGAAGTGTAGTTTAAAACGAAAGAAACGGAGATGAAAAACTCCAAGTATTTTGAGAGTTATGATGAAAATAGTTTGACTCGCGCTTTGGTTTAGCAATTTACTGACCTACCTCCGATTGATTGACCATAACTCACTAAATTTAACTCGTAATTCATTGAAATTAGTTTCATTTCGAAGAAATCAAAGTGTAGTTTAAAACGAAAGAAACGGAGATGAAAAACATCAAGTATTTTAAGAGTTATGATGAAAATAGTTAGACTCGCACTTTGGTTTAGCAATTTAATGACTTACCTCCGACTGATTGACCATAACTCACTCAATTTTACTCGTAATTCATTGAAATTAGTTCCATTTCGAATGAATCGAAGTGTAGTTTAAAACGAAAGAAACAGAGATGAAAAACTCCAAGTATTTTGAGAGTTATGATGGAAATAGTTAGACTCGCGCTTTGGTTTTGCAATTTACTGACATACGTCCGATTGATTGACCATAACTCACTCAATTTAACTCGTAATTCATTGAAATTAGTTCCATTTCGAAGTAATCGAAGTGTAGTTTAAAACGAAAGAAACGGAGATGAAAATTTCTAAGTATTTTGAGAGTTATGATGAAAATAGTTAGACTCACGCTTTGGTTTAGCAATTTACTGACCTACCTCCGATTGATTGACCATAACTCACTCAATTGAACTCGTAATTCATTGAAATTAGTTTCATTTCAAAGAAATCGAAGTGTAGTTTAAAACGAAAGAAACGGAGATGAAAAACTCCAAGTATTTTGAGAGTTATGATGAAAATAGTTAGACTCGCGCTTTGGTTTAGCAATTTACTGACCTACCTCCGATTGATTGACCATAACTCACTAAATTTAACTCGTAATTCATTGAAATTAGTTCCATTTCGAAGGAATCGAAGTTTAGTTGAAAACGAAAGAAAGGGAGATGAAAAACAACAAGTATTTTGAGACTTATGATGGAGCTTGTTAGACTCGCGCTTTGGTTTAGCAATTTACTCACTTACCTCCGATTGATTGACCATAACTCACTCAATTTAACTCGTAATTCATTGAAATTAGTTTCATTTCGAAGGAATCTAAGTGTAGTTTAAAACGAAAGAAACGAAGATGAAAAACTCCAAGTATTTTGAGAGTTTTGATGGAAATAGTTAGACTCGCGCTTTGGTTTAGCAATTTACTGACCTACCTCGGATTGATTGACCATAACTCACCCAATTTAACTCGTAATTTATTGAAATTAGTTTCATTTCGAAGGAATCGAAGTGTCGTTTCAAACGAAAGAAACGGAGATGAAAAACTCTAAGTATTTTGAGAGTTATGACGAAAATAGTTAGACTCGCGCTTTGGTTTAGCAATTTACTGACCTACCTCCGATTGATTGACCATAACTCACTCAGGTCAACTCGTAATTCATTGAAATTAGCTCTATTTCGAAGGAATCGAAGTGTAGTTTAAAACGAACGAAACGGAGATGAAAAACTACAAGTATTTTGAGAGTTATGATGGAAGTGGTTAGTCTCGCGCTTTGGTTTAGCAATTTACCGACCTACCATCGATTGATTGTCCATAACTCAGTTAATTCGACTCGTAATTCATTGACATTAGTTCAATTTCGAAGGAATCGAAGTGTAGTTTAAAACGAAAGAAACGGAGATGAAAAACTCCAAGTATTTTGAGAGTTATGATGGAAATAGTTAGACTCGCGCTTTGGTTTAGCAATTTACTGACCTACCTCCGATTGATTGACCATAACTCACTCAATTTTACTCGTAATTCATTGAAATTAGTTCCATTTCGAATGAATCGAAGTGTAGTTTAAAACGAAAGAAACAGAGATGAAAAACTCCAAGTATTTTGAGAGTTATGATGAAAATAGTTAGACTCGTGCTTTGGTTTAGCAATTTACTGACGTACTTCCGATTGATTGACCATAACTCACTCAATTTAACTCGTAATTCATTGAAATTAGTTCCATTTCGAAGGAATCGAAGTGTAGTTTAAAACGAAAGAAACGGAGATGAAAATTTCCAAGTATTTTGAGAGTTATGATGAAAATAGTTAGACTCACGCTTTGGTTTAGCAATTTACTGACCTACCTCGGATTGATTGACCATAACTCACCCAATTTAACTCGTAATTTATTGAAATTAGTTTCATTTCGAAGGAATCGAAGTGTCGTTTCAAACGAAAGAAACGGAGATGAAAAACTCTAAGTATTTTGAGAGTTATGACGAAAATAGTTAGACTCGCGCTTTGGTTTAGCAATTTACTGACCTACCTCCGATTGATTGACCATAACTCACTCAATTTTACTCGTAATTCATTGAAATTAGTTCCATTTCGAAGGAATCGAAGTTTAGTTGAAAACGAAAGAAACGGAGATGAAAAACAACAAGTATTTTGAGACTTATGATGGAGCTTGTTAGACTCGCGCTTTGGTTTAGCAATTTACTCACTTACCTCCGATTGATTGACCATAACTCACTCAATTTAACTCGTAATTCATTGAAATTAGTTTCATTTCGAAGGAATCTAAGTGTAGTTTAAAACGAAAGAAACGAAGATGAAAAACTCCAAGTATTTTGAGAGTTTTGATGGAAATAGTTAGACTCGCGCTTTGGTTTAGCAATTTACTGACCTACCTCGGATTGATTGACCATAACTCACCCAATTTAACTCGTAATTTATTGAAATTAGTTTCATTTCGAAGGAATCGAAGTGTCGTTTCAAACGAAAGAAACGGAGATGAAAAACTCTAAGTATTTTGAGAGTTATGACGAAAATAGTTAGACTCGCGCTTTGGTTTAGCAATTTACTGACCTACCTCCGATTGATTGACCATAACTCACTCAATTTTACTCGTAATTCATTGAAATTAGTTCCATTTCGAAGGAATCGAAGTTTAGTTGAAAACGAAAGAAACGGAGATGAAAAACAACAAGTATTTTGAGACTTATGATGGAGCTTGTTAGACTCGCGCTTTGGTTTAGCAATTTACTCACTTACCTCCGATTGATTGACCATAACTCACTCAATTTAACTCGTAATTCATTGAAATTAGTTTCATTTCGAAGGAATCTAAGTGTAGTTTAAAACGAAAGAAACGAAGATGAAAAACTCCAAGTATTTTGAGAGTTTTGATGGAAATAGTTAGACTCGCGCTTTGGTTTAGCAATTTACTGACCTACCTCCGATTGATTGACCATAACTCACTCAATTTAACTCGTAATTCATTGAAATCAGTTTCATTTCGAAGGAATCGAAGTGTAGTTTAAAACGAAAAAACGAAGATGAAAAACTCCAAGTATTTTGAGAGTTATGATGGAAATAGTTAGACTCGCGCTTTGGTTTAGCAATTTACTGACCTACCTCCGATTGATTGACCATAAATCACTCAATTTTACTCGTAATTCATTGAAATTAGTTCCATTTCGAATGAATCGAAGTGTAGTTTAAAACGAAAGAAACAGAGATGAAAAACTCCAAGTATTTTGAGAGTTATGATGGAAATAGTTAGACTCGCGCTTTGGTTTAGCAATTTACTGACCTACCTCCGATTGATTGACCATAACTCACTAAATTTAACTCGTAATTCATTGAAATTAGTTTCATTTCGAAGGAATCAAAGTGTAGTTTAAAACGAAAGAAACGGAGATGAAAAACATCAAGTATTTTAAGAGTTATGATAAAAATAGTTAGACTCGCACTTTGGTTTAGCAATTTAATGACTTACCTCCGACTGATTGACCATAACTCACTCAATTTTACTCGTAATTCATTGAAATTAGTTCCATTTCGAATGAATCGAAGTGTAGTTTAAAACGAAAGAAACGGAGATGAAAAACTCCAAGTATTTTGAGAGTTATGATGAAAATAGTTAGACTCGCGCTTTGGTTTAACAATTTACTGACCTACCTCCGATTGATTGACCATAACTCACTAAATTTAACTCGTAATTCATTGAAATTAGTTTCATTTCGAAGGAATCAAAGTGTAGTTTAAAACGAAAGAAACGGAGATGAAAAACTCCAAGTATTTTGAGAGTTATGATGAAAATAGTTAGACTCGCGCTTTGGTTTTGCAATTTACTGACCTACCTCCGATTGATTGACCATAACTCACTCAATTTAACTCGTAATTCATTGAAATCCATTTCATTTCGAAGGAATCGAAGTGTAGTTTAAAACGAAAGAAACGAAGATGAAAAACTCCAAGTATTTTGAGAGTTTTGATGGAAATAGTTAAACTCGCGCTTTGGTTTAGCAATTTACTGACCTACCTCCGATTGATTGACCATAACTCACTCAATTTAACTCGTAATTCATTGAAATCCGTTTCATTTTGAAGGAATCGAAGTGTAGTTTAAAACGAAAGAAACGAAGATGAAAAACTCCAAGTATTTTGAGAGTTATTATGGAAATAGTTAGACTCGCGCTTTGGTTTAGCAATTTACTGACCTACCTCCGATTGATTGACCATAACTCACTCAATTTAACTCGTAATTCATTGAAATCAGTTTCATTTCGAAGGAATCAAAGTGTAGTTTAAAACGAAAAAACGAAGATGAAAAACTCTAAGTATTTTGAGAGTTATGATGGAAATAGTTAGACTCGCGCTTTGGTTTAGCAATTTACTGACCTACCTCCGATTGATTGACCATAAATCACTCAATTTTACTCGTAATTCATTGAAATTAGTTCCATTTCGAATGAATCGAAGTGTAGTTTAAAACGAAAGAAACAGAGATGAAAAACTCCAAGTATTTTGAGAGTTATGATGGAAATAGTTAGACTCGCGCTTTGGTTTAGCAATTTACTGACATACTTCCGATTGATTGACCATAACTAACTCAATTTAACTTGTAATTCATTGAAATTAGTTCCATTTCGAAGGAATCGAAGTGTAGTTTAAAACGAAAGAAACGGAGATGAAAATTTCTAAGTATTTTGAGAGTTATGATGAAAATAGTTAGACTCACGCTTTGGTTTAGCAATTTACTGACCTACCTCCGATTGATTGACCATAACTCACCCAATTTAACTCGTAATTTATTGAAATTAGTTTCATTTCGAAGGAATCGAAGTGTCGTTTCAAACGAAAGAAACGGAGATGAAAAACTCCAAGTATTTTGAGAGTTATGATGAAAATAGTTAGACTCGCGCTTTGGTTTAGCAATTTACTGACCTACCTCCGATTGATTGACCATAACTCACTAAATTTAACTCGTAATTCATTGAAATTAGTTTCATTTCGAAGGAATCAAAGTGTAGTTTAAAACGAAAGAAACGGAGATGAAAAACATCAAGTATTTTAAGAGTTATGATGAAAATAGTTAGACTCGCGCTTTGGTTTTGCAATTTACTGACCTATCTCCGATTGATTGACCATAACTCACTCAATTTAACTCGTAATTCATTGAAATCCATTTCATTTCGAAGGAATCGAAGTGTAGTTTAAAACGAAAGAAACGAAGATGAAAAACTCCAAGTATTTTGAGAGTTTTGATGGAAATAGTTAAACTCGCGCTTTGGTTTAGCAATTTACTGACCTACCTCCGATTGATTGACCATAACTCACTCAATTGAACTCGTAATTCATTGAAATTAGTTTCATTTCGAAGAAATCGAAGTGTAGTTTAAAACGAAAGAAACGGAGATGAAAAACTCCAAGTATTTTGAGAGTTATGATGAAAATAGTTTGACTCGCGCTTTGGTTTAGCAATTTACTGACCTACCTCCGATTGATTGACCATAACTCACTAAATTTAACTCGTAATTCATTGAAATTAGTTTCATTTCGAAGGAATCAAAGTGTAGTTTAAAACGAAAGAAACGGAGATGAAAAACATCAAGTATTTTAAGAGTTATGATGAAAATAGTTAGACTCGCACTTTGGTTTAGCAATTTAATGACTTACCTCCGACTGATTGACCATAACTCACTCAATTTTACTCGTAATTCATTGAAATTAGTTCCATTTCGAATGAATCGAAGTGTAGTTTAAAACGAAAGAAACAGAGATGAAAAACTCTAAGTATTTTGAGAGTTATGATGGAAATAGTTAGACTCGCGCTTTGGTTTTGCAATTTACTGACATACGTCCGATTGATTGACCATAACTCACTAAATTTAACTCGTAATTCATTGAAATTAGTTCCATTTCGAAGTAATCGAAGTGTAGTTTAAAACGAAAGAAACGGAGATGAAAATTTCTAAGTATTTTGAGAGTTATGATGAAAATAGTTAGACTCACGCTTTGGTTTAGCAATTTACTGACCTACCTCCGATTGATTGACCATAACTCACTCAATTGAACTCGTAATTCATTGAAATTAGTTTCATTTCAAAGAAATCGAAGTGTAGTTTAAAACGAAAGAAACGGAGATGAAAAACTCCAAGTATTTTGAGAGTTATGATGAAAATAGTTAGACTCGCGCTTTGGTTTAGCAATTTACTGACCTACCTCCGATTGATTGACCATAACTCACTAAATTTAACTCGTAATTCATTGAAATTAGTTCCATTTCGAAGGAATCGAAGTTTAGTTGAAAACGAAAGAAACGGAGATGAAAAACAACAAGTATTTTGAGACTTATGATGGAGCTTGTTAGACTCGCGCTTTGGTTTAGCAATTTACTCACTTACCTCCGATTGATTGACCATAACTCACTCAATTTAACTCGTAATTCATTGAAATTAGTTTCATTTCGAAGGAATCTAAGTGTAGTTTAAATCGAAAGAAACGAAGATGAAAAACTCCAAGTATTTTGAGAGTTTTGATGGAAATAGTTAGACTCGCGCTTTGGTTTAGCAATTTACTGACCTACCTCGGATTGATTGACCATAACTCACCCAATTTAACTCGTAATTTATTGAAATTAGTTTCATTTCGAAGGAATCGAAGTGTCGTTTCAAACGAAAGAAACGGAGATGAAAAACTCTAAGTATTTTGAGAGTTATGACGAAAATAGTTAGACTCGCGCTTTGGTTTAGCAATTTACTGACCTACCTCCGATTGATTGACCATAACTCACTCAGGTCAACTCGTAATTCATTGAAATTAGCTCTATTTCGAAGGAATCGAAGTGTAGTTTAAAACGAACGAAACGGAGATGAAAAACTACAAGTATTTTGAGAGTTATGATGGAAGTGGTTAGTCTCGCGCTTTGGTTTAGCAATTTACCGACCTACCATCGATTGATTGTCCATAACTCAGTTAATTCGACTCGTAATTCATTGACATTAGTTCAATTTCGAAGGAATCGAAGTGTAGTTTAAAACGAAAGAAACGGAGATGAAAAACTCCAAGTATTTTGAGAGTTATGATGGAAATAGTTAGACTCGCGCTTTGGTTTAGCAATTTACTGACCTACCTCCGATTGATTGACCATAACTCACTCAATTTTACTCGTAATTCATTGAAATTAGTTCCATTTCGAATGAATCGAAGTGTAGTTTAAAACGAAAGAAACAGAGATGAAAAACTCCAAGTCTTTTGAGAGTTATGATGAAAATAGTTAGACTCGTGCTTTGGTTTAGCAATTTACTGACGTACTTCCGATTGATTGACCATAACTCACTCAATTTAACTCGTAATTCATTGAAATTAGTTCCATTTCGAAGGAATCGAAGTGTAGTTTAAAACGAAAGAAACGGAGATGAAAATTTCCAAGTATTTTGAGAGTTATGATGAAAATAGTTAGACTCACGCTTTGGTTTAGCAATTTACTGACCTACCTCGGATTGATTGACCATAACTCACCCAATTTAACTCGTAATTTATTGAAATTAGTTTCATTTCGAAGGAATCGAAGTGTCGTTTCAAACGAAAGAAACGGAGATGAAAAACTCTAAGTATTTTGAGAGTTATGACGAAAATAGTTAGACTCGCGCTTTGGTTTAGCAATTTACTGACCTACCTCCGATTGATTGACCATAACTCACTCAATTTTACTCGTAATTCATTGAAATTAGTTCCATTTCGAAGGAATCGAAGTTTAGTTGAAAACGAAAGAAACGGAGATGAAAAACAACAAGTATTTTGAGACTTATGATGGAGCTTGTTAGACTCGCGCTTTGGTTTAGCAATTTACTCACTTACCTCCGATTGATTGACCATAACTCACTCAATTTAACTCGTAATTCATTGAAATTAGTTTCATTTCGAAGGAATCTAAGTGTAGTTTAAAACGAAAGAAACGAAGATGAAAAACTCCAAGTATTTTGAGAGTTTTGATGGAAATAGTTAGACTCGCGCTTTGGTTTAGCAATTTACTGACCTACCTCGGATTGATTGACCATAACTCACCCAATTTAACTCGTAATTTATTGAAATTAGTTTCATTTCGAAGGAATCGAAGTGTCGTTTCAAACGAAAGAAACGGAGATGAAAAACTCCAAGTATTTTGAGAGTTATGACGAAAATAGTTAGACTCGCGCTTTGGTTTAGCAATTTACTGACCTACCTCCGATTGATTGACCATAACTCACTAAATTTAACTCGTAATTCATTGAAATTAGTTTCATTTCGAAGGAATCAAAGTGTAGTTTAAAACGAAAGAAACGGAGATGAAAAACATCAAGTATTTTAAGAGTTATGATAAAAATAGTTAGACTCGCACTTTGGTTTAGCAATTTAATGACTTACCTCCGACTGATTGACCATAACTCACTCAATTTTACTCGTAATTCATTGAAATTAGTTCCATTTCGAATGAATCGAAGTGTAGTTTAAAACGAAAGAAACGGAGATGAAAAACTCCAAGTATTTTGAGAGTTATGATGAAAATAGTTAGACTCGCGCTTTGGTTTAACAATTTACTGACCTACCTCCGATTGATTGACCATAACTCACTAAATTTAACTCGTAATTCATTGAAATTAGTTTCATTTCGAAGGAATCAAAGTGTAGTTTAAAACGAAAGAAACGGAGATGAAAAACTCCAAGTATTTTGAGAGTTATGATGAAAATAGTTAGACTCGCGCTTTGGTTTTGCAATTTACTGACCTACCTCCGATTGATTGACCATAACTCACTCAATTTAACTCGTAATTCATTGAAATCCATTTCATTTCGAAGGAATCGAAGTGTAGTTTAAAACGAAAGAAACGAAGATGAAAAACTCCAAGTATTTTGAGAGTTTTGATGGAAATAGTTAAACTCGCGCTTTGGTTTAGCAATTTACTGACCTACCTCCGATTGATTGACCATAACTCACTCAATTTAACTCGTAATTCATTGAAATCCGTTTCATTTTGAAGGAATCGAAGTGTAGTTTAAAACGAAAGAAACGAAGATGAAAAACTCCAAGTATTTTGAGAGTTATTATGGAAATAGTTAGACTCGCGCTTTGGTTTAGCAATTTACTAACATACCTCCGATTGATTGACCATAACTCACTCAATTGAACTCGTAATTCATTGAAATTAGTTTAATTTCGAAGGAATCGAATTGTAGTTTAAAACGAAAGAAACGGAGATGAAAAACTCCAAGTATTTTGAGAGTTATAATGGAAATAGTTAGACTCGCGCTTTGGTTTAGCAATTTACTGACCTACCTCCGATTGATTGACCATAACTCACTCAATTGAACTCGTAATTCATTGAAATTAGTTTCATTTCGAAGAAATCGAAGTGTAGTTTAAAATGAAAGAAACGGAGATGAAAAACTTCAAGTATTTTGAGAGTTATGATGAAAATAGTTAGACTCGCGCTTTGGTTTAGCAATTTACTGACCTACCTCCGATTGATTGACCATAACTCACTAAATTTAACTCGTAATTCATTGAAATTAGTTTCATTTCGAAGGAATCAAAGTGTAGTTTAAAACGAAAGAAACGGAGATGAAAAACATCAAGTATTTTAAGAGTTATGATGAAAATAGTTAGACTCGCACTTTGGTTTAGCAATTTAATGACTTACCTCCGACTGATTGACCATAACTCACTCAATTTTACTCGTAATTCATTGAAATTAGTTCCATTTCGAATGAATCGAAGTGTAGTTTAAAACGAAAGAAACAGAGATGAAAAACTCCAAGTATTTTGAGAGTTATGATGGAAATAGTTAGACTCGCGCTTTGGTTTTGAAATTTACTGACATACGTCCGATTGATTGACCATAACTCACTCAATTTAACTCGTAATTCATTAAAATTAGTTCCATTTCGAAGTAATCGAAGTGTAGTTTAAAACGAAAGAAACGGAGATGAAAAACTCCAAGTATTTTGAGAGTTATGATGGAAGTGGTTAGACTCGCGCTTTGGTTTAGCAATTTACTGACCTACCTTCGATTGATTGACCATAACTCACTCAGGTCAACTCGTAATTCATTGAAATTAGCTCCATTTCGAAGGAATCGAAGTGTAGTTTAAAACGAACGAAACGGAGATGAAAAACTACAAGTATTTTGAAAGTTATGATGGAAGTGGTTAGTCTCGCGCTTTGGTTTAGCAATTTACCGACCTACCTTCGATTGATTGTCCATAACTCAGTTAATTCGACTCGTAATTCATTAACATTAGTTCAATTTCGAAGGAATCGAAGTGTAGTTTAAAACGAAAGAAACGGAGATGAAAAACTCCAAGTATTTTGAGAGTTATGATGGAAATAGTTAGACTCGCGCTTTGGTTTAGCAATTTACTGACCTACCTCCGATTGATTGACCATAACTCACTCAATTTTACTCGTAATTCATTGAAATTAGTTCCATTTCGAATGAATCGAAGTGTAGTTTAAAACGAAAGAAACAGAGATGAAAAACTCTAAGTATTTTGAGAGTTATGATGGAAATAGTTAGACTCGCGCTTTGGTTTAGCAATTTACTGACATACCTCCGATTGATTGACCATAACTCACTCAATTTTACTCCTAATTCATTGAAATTAGTTCCATTTCGAAGGAATCGAAGTTTAGTTTAAAACGAAAGAAACGGAGATGAAAAACTTCAAGTATTTTGAGAGTTATGACGAAAATAGTTAGACTCGCGCTTTGGTTTAGCAATTTACTGACCTACCTCCGATTGATTGACCATAACTCACTCAATTTTACTCGTAATTCATTGAAATTAGTTCCATTTCGAAGGAATCGAAGTTTAGTTGAAAACGAAAGAAACGGAGATGAAAGACAACAAGTATTTTGAGACTTATGATGGAGCTTGTTAGACTCGCGCTTTGGTTTAGCAATTTACTCACTTACCTCCGATTGATTGACCATAACTCACTCAATTTAACTCGTAATTCATTGAAATTAGTTTCATTTCGAAGGAATCTAAGTGTAGTTTAAAACGAAAGAAACGAAGATGAAAAACTCCAAGTATTTTGAGAGTTTTGATGGAAATAGTTAGACTCGCGCTTTGGTTTAGCAATTTACTGACCTACCTCCGATTGATTGACCATAACTCACTCAATTTAACTCGTAATTCATTGAAATCAGTTTCATTTCGAAGGAATCGAAGTGTAGTTTAAAACGAAAAAACGAAGATGAAAAACTCCAAGTATTTTGAGAGTTATGATGGAAATAGTTAGACTCGCGCTTTGGTTTAGCAATTTACTGACCTACCTCCGATTGATTGACCATAAATCACTCAATTTTACTCGTAATTCATTGAAATTAGTTCCATTTCGAATGAATCGAAGTGTAGTTTAAAACGAAAGAAACAGAGATGAAAAACTCCAAGTATTTTGAGAGTTATGATGGAAATAGTTAGACTCGCGCTTTGGTTTAGCAATTTACTGACCTACCTCCGATTGATTGACCATAACTCACTAAATTTAACTCGTAATTCATTGAAATTAGTTTCATTTCGAAGGAATCAAAGTGTAGTTTAAAACGAAAGAAACGGAGATGAAAAACATCAAGTATTTTAAGAGTTATGATAAAAATAGTTAGACTCGCACTTTGGTTTAGCAATTTAATGACTTACCTCCGACTGATTGACCATAACTCACTCAATTTTACTCGTAATTCATTGAAATTAGTTCCATTTCGAATGAATCGAAGTGTAGTTTAAAACGAAAGAAACGGAGATGAAAAACTCCAAGTATTTTGAGAGTTATGATGAAAATAGTTAGACTCGCGCTTTGGTTTAACAATTTACTGACCTACCTCCGATTGATTGACCATAACTCACTAAATTTAACTCGTAATTCATTGAAATTAGTTTCATTTCGAAGGAATCAAAGTGTAGTTTAAAACGAAAGAAACGGAGATGAAAAACTCCAAGTATTTTGAGAGTTATGATGAAAATAGTTAGACTCGCGCTTTGGTTTAGCAATTTACTGACCTACCTCGGATTGATTGACCATAACTCACCCAATTTAACTCGTAATTTATTGAAATTAGTTTCATTTCGAAGGAATCGAAGTGTCGTTTCAAACGAAAGAAACGGAGATGAAAAACTCTAAGTATTTTGAGAGTTATGACGAAAATAGTTAGACTCGCGCTTTGGTTTAGCAATTTACTGACCTACCTCCGATTGATTGACCATAACTCACTCAATTTAACTCGTAATTCATTGAAATCCGTTTCATTTTGAAGGAATCGAAGTGTAGTTTAAAACGAAAGAAACGAAGATGAAAAACTCCAAGTATTTTGAGAGTTATTATGGAAATAGTTAGACTCGCGCTTTGGTTTAGCAATTTACTAACATACCTCCGATTGATTGACCATAACTCACTCAATTGAACTCGTAATTCATTGAAATTAGTTCCATTTCGAATGAATCGAATTGTAGTTTAAAACGAAAGAAACGGAGATGAAAAACTCCAAGTATTTTGAGAGTTATAATGGAAATAGTTAGACTCGCGCTTTGGTTTAGCAATTTACTGACCTACCTCCGATTGATTGACCATAACTCACTCAATTGAACTCGTAATTCATTGAAATTAGTTTCATTTCGAAGAAATCGAAGTGTAGTTTAAAATGAAAGAAACGGAGATGAAAAACTCCAAGTATTTTGAGAGTTATGATGAAAATAGTTAGACTCGCGCTTTGGTTTAGCAATTTACTGACCTACCTCCGATTGATTGACCATAACTCACTAAATTTAACTCGTAATTCATTGAAATTAGTTTCATTTCGAAGGAATCAAAGTGTAGTTTAAAACGAAAGAAACGGAGATGAAAAACATCAAGTATTTTAAGAGTTATGATGAAAATAGTTAGACTCGCACTTTGGTTTAGCAATTTAATGACTTACCTCCGACTGATTGACCATAACTCACTCAATTTTACTCGTAATTCATTGAAATTAGTTCCATTTCGAATGAATCGAAGTGTAGTTTAAAACGAAAGAAACAGAGATGAAAAACTCCAAGTATTTTGAGAGTTATGATGGAAATAGTTAGACTCGCGCTTTGGTTTTGAAATTTACTGACATACGTCCGATTGATTGACCATAACTCACTCAATTTAACTCGTAATTCATTAACATTAGTTCAATTTCGAAGGAATCGAAGTGTAGTTTAAAACGAAAGAAACGGAGATGAAAAACTCCAAGTATTTTGAGAGTTATGATGGAAATAGTTAGACTCGCGCTTTGGTTTAGCAATTTACTGACCTACCTCCGATTGATTGACCATAACTCACCCAATTTTACTCGTAATTCATTGAAATTAGTTCCATTTCGAATGAATCGAAGTGTAGTTTAAAATGAAAGAAATAGAGATGAAAAACTCTGAGTATTTTGAGAGTTATGATGGAAATAGTTAGACTCGCGCTTTGGTTTAGCAATTTACTGACATACCTCCGATTGATTGACCATAACTCACTCAATTTTACTCCTAATTCATTTTAATTAGTTCCATTTCGAAGGAATCGAAGTTTAGTTTAAAACGAAAGAAACGGAGATGAAAAACTTCAAGTATTTTGAGAGTTATGACGAAAATAGTTAGACTCGCGCTTTGGTTTAGCAATTTACTGACCTACCTCCGATTGATTGACCATAACTCACTCAATTTTACTCGTAATTCATTGAAATTAGTTCCATTTCGAAGGAATCGAAGTTTAGTTGAAAACGAAAGAAACGGAGATGAAAAACAACAAGTATTTTGAGACTTATGATGGAGCTTGTTAGACTCGCGCTTTGGTTTAGCAATTTACTCACTTACCTCCGATTGATTGACCATAACTCACTCAATTTAACTCGTAATTCATTGAAATTAGTTTCATTTCGAAGGAATCTAAGTGTAGTTTAAAACGAAAGAAACGAAAATGAAAAACTCCAAGTATTTTGAGAGTTTTGATGGAAATAGTTAGACTCGCGCTTTGGTTTAGCAATTTACTGACCTACCTCCGATTGATTGACCATAACTCACTCAATTTAACTCGTAATTCATTGAAATCAGTTTCATTTCGAAGGAATCGAAGTGTAGTTTAAAACGAAAAAACGAAGATGAAAAACTCCAAGTATTTTGAGAGTTATGATGGAAATAGTTAGACTCGCGCTTTGGTTTAGCAATTTACTGACCTACCTCCGATTGATTGACCATAAATCACTCAATTTTACTCGTAATTCATTGAAATTAGTTCCATTTCGAATGAATCGAAGTGTAGTTTAAAACGAAAGAAACAGAGATGAAAAACTCCAAGTATTTTGAGAGTTATGATGGAAATAGTTAGACTCGCGCTTTGGTTTAGCAATTTACTGACCTACCTCCGATTGATTGACCATAACTCACTAAATTTAACTCGTAATTCATTGAAATTAGTTTCATTTCGAAGGAATCAAAGTGTAGTTTAAAATGAAAGAAACGGAGATGAAAAACATCAAGTATTTTAAGAGTTATGATAAAAATAGTTAGACTCGCACTTTGGTTTAGCAATTTAATGACTTACCTCCGACTGATTGACCATAACTCACTCAATTTTACTCGTAATTCATTGAAATTAGTTCCATTTCGAATGAATCGAAGTGTAGTTTAAAACGAAAGAAACGGAGATGAAAAACTCCAAGTATTTTGAGAGTTATGATGAAAATAGTTAGACTCGCGCTTTGGTTTAACAATTTACTGACCTACCTCCGATTGATTGACCATAACTCACTAAATTTAACTCGTAATTCATTGAAATTAGTTTCATTTCGAAGGAATCAAAGTGTAGTTTAAAACGAAAGAAACGGAGATGAAAAACTCCAAGTATTTTGAGAGTTATGATGAAAATAGTTAGACTCGCGCTTTGGTTTTGCAATTTACTGACCTACCTCCGATTGATTGACCATAACTCACTCAATTTAACTCGTAATTCATTGAAATCCATTTCATTTCGAAGGAATCGAAGTGTAGTTTAAAACGAAAGAAACGAAGATGAAAAACTCCAAGTATTTTGAGAGTTTTGATGGAAATAGTTAAACTCGCGCTTTGGTTTAGCAATTTACTGACCTACCTCCGATTGATTGACCATAACTCACTCAATTTAACT
The DNA here is from genome assembly GCF_043159265.1 of Tasmannia lanceolata. NCBI lineage: Eukaryota > Viridiplantae > Streptophyta > Magnoliopsida > Canellales > Winteraceae > Tasmannia > Tasmannia lanceolata. Next base: position 2,329,307 of record NW_027518678.1, read on the forward strand.
CGTAATTCATTGAAATCCGTTTCATTTTGAAGGAATCGAAGTGTAGTTTAAAACGAAAGAAACGAAGATGAAAAACTCCAAGTATTTTGAGAGTTATTATGGAAATAGTTAGACTCGCGCTTTGGTTTAGCAATTTACTAACATACCTCCGATTGATTGACCATAACTCACTCAATTGAACTCGTAATTCATTGAAATTAGTTTAATTTCGAAGGAATCGAATTGTAGTTTAAAACGAAAGAAACGGAGATGAAAAACTCCAAGTATTTTGAGAGTTATAATGGAAATAGTTAGACTCGCGCTTTGGTTTAGCAATTTACTGACCTACCTCCGATTGATTGACCATAACTCACTCAATTGAACTCGTAATTCATTGAAATTAGTTTCATTTCGAAGAAATCGAAGTGTAGTTTAAAATGAAAGAAACGGAGATGAAAAACTCCAAGTATTTTGAGAGTTATGATGAAAATAGTTAGACTCGCGCTTTGGTTTAGCAATTTACTGACCTACCTCCGATTGATTGACCATAACTCACTAAATTTAACTCGTAATTCATTGAAATTAGTTTCATTTCGAAGGAATCAAAGTGTAGTTTAAAACGAAAGAAACGGAGATGAAAAACATCAAGTATTTTAAGAGTTATGATGAAAATAGTTAGACTCGCACTTTGGTTTAGCAATTTAATGACTTACCTCCGACTGATTGACCATAACTCACTCAATTTTACTCGTAATTCATTGAAATTAGTTCCATTTCGAATGAATCGAAGTGTAGTTTAAAACGAAAGAAACAGAGATGAAAAACTCCAAGTATTTTGAGAGTTATGATGGAAATAGTTAGACTCGCGCTTTGGTTTTGAAATTTACTGACATACGTCCGATTGATTGACCATAACTCACTCAATTTAACTCGTAATTCATTAAAATTAGTTCCATTTCGAAGTAATCGAAGTGTAGTTTAAAACGAAAGAAACGGAGATGAAAAACTCCAAGTATTTTGAGAGTTATGATGGAAGTGGTTAGACTCGCGCTTTGGTTTAGCAATTTACTGACCTACCTTCGATTGATTGACCATAACTCACTCAGGTCAACTCGTAATTCATTGAAATTAGCTCCATTTCGAAGGAATCGAAGTGTAGTTTAAAACGAACGAAACGGAGATGAAAAACTACAAGTATTTTGAAAGTTATGATGGAAGTGGTTAGTCTCGCGCTTTGGTTTAGCAATTTACCGACCTACCTTCGATTGATTGTCCATAACTCAGTTAATTCGACTCGTAATTCATTAACATTAGTTCAATTTCGAAGGAATCGAAGTGTAGTTTAAAACGAAAGAAACGGAGATGAAAAACTCCAAGTATTTTGAGAGTTATGATGGAAATAGTTAGACTCGCGCTTTGGTTTAGCAATTTACTGACCTACCTCCGATTGATTGACCATAACTCACTCAATTTTACTCGTAATTCATTGAAATTAGTTCCATTTCGAATGAATCGAAGTGTAGTTTAAAACGAAAGAAACAGAGATGAAAAACTCTAAGTATTTTGAGAGTTATGATGGAAATAGTTAGACTCGCGCTTTGGTTTAGCAATTTACTGACATACCTCCGATTGATTGACCATAACTCACTCAATTTTACTCCTAATTCATTGAAATTAGTTCCATTTCGAAGGAATCGAAGTTTAGTTTAAAACGAAAGAAACGGAGATGAAAAACTTCAAGTATTTTGAGAGTTATGACGAAAATAGTTAGACTCGCGCTTTGGTTTAGCAATTTACTGACCTACCTCCGATTGATTGACCATAACTCACTCAATTTTACTCGTAATTCATTGAAATTAGTTCCATTTCGAAGGAATCGAAGTTTAGTTGAAAACGAAAGAAACGGAGATGAAAAACAACAAGTATTTTGAGACTTATGATGGAGCTTGTTAGACTCGCGCTTTGGTTTAGCAATTTACTCACTTACCTCCGATTGATTGACCATAACTCACTCAATTTAACTCGTAATTCATTGAAATTAGTTTCATTTCGAAGGAATCTAAGTGTAGTTTAAAACGAAAGAAACGAAGATGAAAAACTCCAAGTATTTTGAGAGTTTTGATGGAAATAGTTAGACTCGCGCTTCGGTTTAGCAATTTACTGACCTACCTCCGATTGATTGACCATAACTCACTCAATTTAACTCGTAATTCATTGAAATCAGTTTCATTTCGAAGGAATCGAAGTGTAGTTTAAAACGAAAAAACGAAGATGAAAAACTCCAAGTATTTTGAGAGTTATGATGGAAATAGTTAGACTCGCGCTTTGGTTTAGCAATTTACTGACCTACCTCCGATTGATTGACCATAAATCACTCAATTTTACTCGTAATTCATTGAAATTAGTTCCATTTCGAATGAATCGAAGTGTAGTTTAAAACGAAAGAAACAGAGATGAAAAACTCCAAGTATTTTGAGAGTTATGATGGAAATAGTTAGACTCGCGCTTTGGTTTAGCAATTTACTGACCTACCTCCGATTGATTGACCATAACTCACTAAATTTAACTCGTAATTCATTGAAATTAGTTTCATTTCGAAGGAATCAAAGTGTAGTTTAAAACGAAAGAAACGGAGATGAAAAACATCAAGTATTTTAAGAGTTATGATAAAAATAGTTAGACTCGCACTTTGGTTTAGCAATTTAATGACTTACCTCCGACTGATTGACCATAACTCACTCAATTTTACTCGTAATTCATTGAAATTAGTTCCATTTCGAATGAATCGAAGTGTAGTTTAAAACGAAAGAAACGGAGATGAAAAACTCCAAGTATTTTGAGAGTTATGATGAAAATAGTTAGACTCGCGCTTTGGTTTAACAATTTACTGACCTACCTCCGATTGATTGACCATAACTCACTAAATTTAACTCGTAATTCATTGAAATTAGTTTCATTTCGAAGGAATCAAAGTGTAGTTTAAAACGAAAGAAACGGAGATGAAAAACTCCAAGTATTTTGAGAGTTATGATGAAAATAGTTAGACTCGCGCTTTGGTTTTGCAATTTACTGACCTACCTCCGATTGATTGACCATAACTCACTCAATTTAACTCGTAATTCATTGAAATCCATTTCATTTCGAAGGAATCGAAGTGTAGTTTAAAACGAAAGAAACGAAGATGAAAAACTCCAAGTATTTTGAGAGTTTTGATGGAAATAGTTAAACTCGCGCTTTGGTTTAGCAATTTACTGACTTACCTCCGATTGATTGACCATAACTCACTCAATTTAACTCGTAATTCATTGAAATCCGTTTCATTTTGAAGGAATCGAAGTGTAGTTTAAAACGAAAGAAACGAAGATGAAAAACTCCAAGTATTTTGAGAGTTATTATGGAAATAGTTAGACTCGCGCTTTGGTTTAGCAATTTACTAACATACCTCCGATTGATTGACCATAACTCACTCAATTGAACTCGTAATTCATTGAAATTAGTTTAATTTCGAAGGAATCGAATTGTAGTTTAAAACGAAAGAAACGGAGATGAAAAACTCCAAGTATTTTGAGAGTTATAATGGAAATAGTTAGACTCGCGCTTTGGTTTAGCAATTTACTGACCTACCTCCGATTGATTGACCATAACTCACTCAATTGAACTCGTAATTCATTGAAATTAGTTTCATTTCGAAGAAATCGAAGTGTAGTTTAAAATGAAAGAAACGGAGATGAAAAACTCCAAGTATTTTGAGAGTTATGATGAAAATAGTTAGACTCGCGCTTTGGTTTAGCAATTTACTGACCTACCTCCGATTGATTGACCATAACTCACTAAATTTAACTCGTAATTCATTGAAATTAGTTTCATTTCGAAGGAATCAAAGTGTAGTTTAAAACGAAAGAAACGGAGATGAAAAACATCAAGTATTTTAAGAGTTATGATGAAAATAGTTAGACTCGCACTTTGGTTTAGCAATTTAATGACTTACCTCCGACTGATTGACCATAACTCACTCAATTTTACTCGTAATTCATTGAAATTAGTTCCATTTCGAATGAATCGAAGTGTAGTTTAAAACGAAAGAAACAGAGATGAAAAACTCCAAGTATTTTGAGAGTTATGATGGAAATAGTTAGACTCGCGCTTTGGTTTTGAAATTTACTGACATACGTCCGATTGATTGACCATAACTCACTCAATTTAACTCGTAATTCATTAAAATTAGTTCCATTTCGAAGTAATCGAAGTGTAGTTTAAAACGAAAGAAACGGAGATGAAAAACTCCAAGTATTTTGAGAGTTATGATGGAAGTGGTTAGACTCGCGCTTTGGTTTAGCAATTTACTGACCTACCTTCGATTGATTGACCATAACTCACTCAGGTCAACTCGTAATTCATTGAAATTAGCTCCATTTCGAAGGAATCGAAGTGTAGTTTAAAACGAACGAAACGTAGATGAAAAACTACAAGTATTTTGAAAGTTATGATGGAAGTGGTTAGTCTCGCGCTTTGGTTTAGCAATTTACCGACCTACCTTCGATTGATTGTCCATAACTCAGTTAATTCGACTCGTAATTCATTAACATTAGTTCAATTTCGAAGGAATCGAAGTGTAGTTTAAAACGAAAGAAACGGAGATGAAAAACTCCAAGTATTTTGAGAGTTATGATGGAAATAGTTAGACTCGCGCTTTGGTTTAGCAATTTACTGACCTACCTCCGATTGATTGACCATAACTCACTCAATTTTACTCGTAATTCATTGAAATTAGTTCCATTTCGAATGAATCGAAGTGTAGTTTAAAACGAAAGAAACAGAGATGAAAAACTCTAAGTATTTTGAGAGTTATGATGGAAATAGTTAGACTCGCGCTTTGGTTTAGCAATTTACTGACATACCTCCGATTGATTGACCATAACTAACTCAATTTTACTCCTAATTCATTGAAATTAGTTCCATTTCGAAGGAATCGAAGTTTAGTTTAAAACGAAAGAAACGGAGATGAAAAACTTCAAGTATTTTGAGAGTTATGACGAAAATAGTTAGACTCGCGCTTTGGTTTAGCAATTTACTGACCTACCTCCGATTGATTGACCATAACTCACTCAATTTTACTCGTAATTCATTGAAATTAGTTCCATTTCGAATGAATCGAAGTTTAGTTGAAAACGAAAGAAACGGAGATGAAAAACAACAAGTATTTTGAGACTTATGATGGAGCTTGTTAGACTCGCGCTTTGGTTTAGCAATTTACTCACTTACCTCCGATTGATTGACCATAACTCACTCAATTTAACTCGTAATTCATTGAAATTAGTTTCATTTCGAGAAATCTAAGTGTAGTTTAAAACGAAAGAAACGAAGATGAAAAACTCCAAGTATTTTGAGCGTTTTGATGGAAATATTTAGACTCGCGCTTTGATTTAGCAATTTACTGACCTACCTCCGATTGATTAACCATAACTCACTCAATTTAACTCGTAATTCATTGAAATCAGTTTCATTTCGAAGGAATCGAAGTGTAGTTTAAAACGAAAGAAACGAAGATGAAAAACTCCAAGTATTTTGAGAGTTATGATGGAAATAGTTAGACTCGCGCTTTGGTTTAGCAATTTACTGACCTACCTCCGATTGATTGATCATAACTCACTCAATTTAACTCGTAATTCATTGAAATCAGTTTCATTTCGAAGGAATCGAAGTGTAGTTTAAAACGAAAGAAACAAAGATGAAAAACTCCAAGTATTTTGAGAGTTATGATGGAAATAGTTAGACTTACGCTTTGGTTTAGCAATTTACTGACTTACCTCCGATTGACTGACCATAACTCACTCAATTGAACTCGTAATTCATTGAAATTAGTTTCATTTCGAAGAAATCGAAGTGTAGTTTAAAACGAAAGAAACGGAGATGAAAAACTCCAAGTATTTTGAGAGTTATGATGAAAATAGTTAGACTCGCGCTTTGGTTTAGCAATTTACTGACCTACCTCCGATTGATTGACCATAACTCACTAAATTTAACTCGTAATTCATTGAAATTAGTTTCATTTCGAAGGAATCAAAGTGTAGTTTAAAACGAAAGAAACGGAGATGAAAAACATCAAGTATTTTAAGAGTTATGATAAAAATAGTTAGACTCGCACTTTGGTTTAGCAATTTAATGACTTACCTCCGACTGATTGACCATAACTCACTCAATTTTACTCGTAATTCATTGAAATTAGTTCCATTTCGAATGAATCGAAGTGTAGTTTAAAACGAAAGAAACGGAGATGAAAAACTCCAAGTATTTTGAGAGTTATGATGAAAATAGTTAGACTCGCGCTTTGGTTTAACAATTTACTGACCTACCTCCGATTGATTGACCATAACTCACTAAATTTAACTCGTAATTCATTGAAATTAGTTTCATTTCGAAGGAATCAAAGTGTAGTTTAAAACGAAAGAAACGGAGATGAAAAACTCCAAGTATTTTGAGAGTTATGATGAAAATAGTTAGACTCGCGCTTTGGTTTTGCAATTTACTGACCTACCTCCGATTGATTGACCATAACTCACTCAATTTAACTCGTAATTCATTGAAATCCATTTCATTTCGAAGGAATCGAAGTGTAGTTTAAAACGAAAGAAACGAAGATGAAAAACTCCAAGTATTTTGAGAGTTTTGATGGAAATAGTTAAACTCGCGCTTTGGTTTAGCAATTTACTGACCTACCTCCGATTGATTGACAATAACTCACTCAATTTAACTCGTAATTCATTGAAATCCGTTTCATTTTGAAGGAATCGAAGTGTAGTTTAAAACGAAAGAAACGAACATGAAAAACTCCAAGTATTTTGAGAGTTATTATGGAAATAGTTAGACTCGCGCTTTGGTTTAGCAATTTACTAACATACCTCCGATTGATTGACCATAACTCACTCAATTGAACTCGTAATTCATTGAAATTAGTTTAATTTCGAAGGAATCGAATTGTAGTTTAAAACGAAAGAAACGGAGATGAAAAACTCCAAGTATTTTGAGAGTTATAATGGAAATAGTTAGACTCGCGCTTTGGTTTAGCAATTTACTGACCTACCTCCGATTGATTGACCATAACTCACTCAATTGAACTCGTAATTCATTAAAATTAGTTTCATTTCGAAGAAATCGAAGTGTAGTTTAAAACGAAAGAAACGGAGATGAAAAACTCCAAGTATTTTGAGAGTTATGATGAAAATAGTTAGACTCGCGCTTTGGTTTAGCAATTTACTGACCTACCTCCGATTGATTGACCATAACTCACAAAATTTAACTCGTAATTCATTGAAATTAGTTTCATTTCGAAGGAATCAAAGTGTAGTTTAAAACGAAAGAAACGGAGATGAAAAACATCAAGTATTTTAAGAGTTATGATGAAAATAGTTAGACTCGCACTTTGGTTTAGCAATTTAATGACTTACCTCCGACTGATTGACCATAACTCACTCAATTTTACTCGTAATTCATTGAAATTAGTTCCATTTCGAATGAATCGAAGTGTAGTTTAAAACGAAAGAAACAGAGATGAAAAACTCCAAGTATTTTGAGAGTTATGATGGAAATAGTTAGACTCGCGCTTTGGTTTTGAAATTTACTGACATACGTCCGATTGATTGACCATAACTCACTCAATTTAACTCGTAATTCATTAAAATTAGTTCCATTTCGAAGTAATCGAAGTGTAGTTTAAAACGAAAGAAACGGAGATGAAAAACTCCAAGTATTTTGAGAGTTATGATGGAAGTGGTTAGACTCGCGCTTTGGTTTAGCAATTTACTGACCTACCTTCGATTGATTGACCATAACTCACTCAGGTCAACTCGTAATTCATTGAAATTAGCTCCATTTCGAAGGAATCGAAGTGTAGTTTAAAACGAACGAAACGGAGATGAAAAACTACAAGTATTTTGAAAGTTATGATGGAAGTGGTTAGTCTCGCGCTTTGGTTTAGCAATTTACCGACCTACCTTCGATTGATTGTCCATAACTCAGTTAATTCGACTCGTAATTCATTAACATTAGTTCAATTTCGAAGGAATCGAAGTGTAGTTTAAAACGAAAGAAACGGAGATGAAAAACTCCAAGTATTTTGAGAGTTATGATGGAAATAGTTAGACTCGCGCTTTGGTTTAGCAATTTACTGACCTACCTCCGATTGATTGACCATTACTCACTCAATTTTACTCGTAATTCATTGAAATTAGTTCCATTTCGAATGAATCGAAGTGTAGTTTAAAACGAAAGAAACAGAGATGAAAAACTCTAAGTATTTTGAGAGTTATGATGGAAATAGTTAGACTCGCGCTTTGGTTTAGCAATTTACTGACATACCTCCGATTGATTGACCATAACTCACAAAATTTAACTCGTAATTCATTGAAATTAGTTTCATTTCGAAGGAATCAAAGTGTAGTTTAAAACGAAAGAAACGGAGATGAAAAACATCAAGTATTTTAAGAGTTATGATGAAAATAGTTAGACTCGCACTTTGGTTTAGCAATTTAATGACTTACCTCCGACTGATTGACCATAACTCACTCAATTTTACTCGTAATTCATTGAAATTAGTTCCATTTCGAATGAATCGAAGTGTAGTTTAAAACGAAAGAAACAGAGATGAAAAACTCCAAGTATTTTGAGAGTTATGATGGAAATAGTTAGACTCGCGCTTTGGTTTTGAAATTTACTGACATACGTCCGATTGATTGACCATAACTCACTCAATTTAACTCGTAATTCATTAAAATTAGTTCCATTTCGAAGTAATCGAAGTGTAGTTTAAAACGAAAGAAACGGAGATGAAAAACTCCAAGTATTTTGAGAGTTATGATGGAAGTGGTTAGACTCGCGCTTTGGTTTAGCAATTTACTGACCTACCTTCGATTGATTGACCATAACTCACTCAGGTCAACTCGTAATTCATTGAAATTAGCTCCATTTCGAAGGAATCGAAGTGTAGTTTAAAACGAACGAAACGGAGATGAAAAACTACAAGTATTTTGAAAGTTATGATGGAAGTGGTTAGTCTCGCGCTTTGGTTTAGCAATTTACCGACCTACCTTCGATTGATTGTCCATAACTCAGTTAATTCGACTCGTAATTCATTAACATTAGTTCAATTTCGAAGGAATCGAAGTGTAGTTTAAAACGAAAGAAACGGAGATGAAAAACTCCAAGTATTTTGAGAGTTATGATGGAAATAGTTAGACTCGCGCTTTGGTTTAGCAATTTACTGACCTACCTCCGATTGATTGACCATTACTCACTCAATTTTACTCGTAATTCATTGAAATTAGTTCCATTTCGAAGGAATCGAAGTTTAGTTGAAAACGAAAGAAACGGAGATGAAAAACAACAAGTATTTTGAGACTTATGATGGAGCTTGTTAGACTCGCGCTTTGGTTTAGCAATTTACTCACTTACCTCCGATTGATTGACCATAACTCACTCAATTTAACTCGTAATTCATTGAAATTAGTTTCATTTCGAGAAATCTAAGTGTAGTTTAAAACGAAAGAAACGAAGATGAAAAACTCCAAGTATTTTGAGCGTTTTGATGGAAATAGTTAGACTCGCGCTTTGATTTAGCAATTTACTGACCTACCTCCGATTGATTAACCATAACTCACTCAATTTAACTCGTAATTCATTGAAATCAGTTTCATTTCGAAGGAATCGAAGTGTAGTTTAAAACGAAAGAAACGAAGATGAAAAACTCCAAGTATTTTGAGAGTTATGATGGAAATAGTTAGACTCGCGCTTTGGTTTAGCAATTTACTGACCTACCTCCGATTGATTGATCATAACTCACTCAATTTAACTCGAAATTCATTGAAATCAGTTTCATTTCGAAGGAATCGAAGTGTAGTTTAAAACGAAAGAAACAAAGATGAAAAACTCCAAGTATTTTGAGAGTTATGATGGAAATAGTTAGACTCACGCTTTGGTTTAGCAATTTACTGACTTACCTCCGATTGATTGACCATAACTCACTCAATTGAACTCGTAATTCATTGAAATTAGTTTCATTTCGAAGAAATCGAAGTGTAGTTTAAAACGAAAGAAACGGAGATGAAAAACACCAAGTATTTTGAGAGTTATGATGAAAATAGTTAGACTCGCGCTTTGGTTTAACAATTTACTGACCTACCTCCGATTGATTGACCATAACTCACTAAATTTAACTCGTAATTCATTGAAATTAGTTTCATTTCGAAGGAATCAAAGTGTAGTTTAAAACGAAAGAAACGGAGATGAAAAACTCCAAGTATTTTGAGAGTTATGATGAAAATAGTTAGACTCGCGCTTTGGTTTTGCAATTTACTGACCTACCTCCGATTGATTGACCATAACTCACTCAATTTAACTCGTAATTCATTGAAATCCATTTCATTTCGAAGGAATCGAAGTGTAGTTTAAAACGAAAGAAACGAAGATGAAAAACTCCAAGTATTTTGAGAGTTTTGATGGAAATAGTTAAACTCGCGCTTTGGTTTAGCAATTTACTGACCTACCTCCGATTGATTGACCATAACTCACTCAATTTAACTCGTAATTCATTGAAATCCGTTTCATTTTGAAGGAATCGAAGTGTAGTTTAAAACGAAAGAAACGAAGATGAAAAACTCCAAGTATTTTGAGAGTTATTATGGAAATAGTTAGACTCGCGCTTTGGTTTAGCAATTTACTAACATACCTCCGATTGATTGACCATAACTCACTCAATTGAACTCGTAATTCATTGAAATTAGTTTAATTTCGAAGGAATCGAATTGTAGTTTAAAACGAAAGAAACGGAGATGAAAAACTCCAAGTATTTTGAGAGTTATAATGGAAATAGTTAGACTCGCGCTTTGGTTTAGCAATTTACTGACCTACCTCCGACTGATTGACCATAACTCACTCAATTGAACTCGTAATTCATTGAAATTAGTTTCATTTCGAAGAAATCGAAGTGTAGTTTAAAACGAAAGAAACGGAGATGAAAAACTCCAAGTATTTTGAGAGTTATGATGAAAATAGTTAGACTCGCGCTTTGGTTTAGCAATTTACTGACCTACCTCCGATTGATTGACCATAACTCACTAAATTTAACTCGTAATTCATTGAAATTAGTTTCATTTCGAAGGAATCAAAGTGTAGTTTAAAACGAAAGAAACGGAGATGAAAAACATCAAGTATTTTAAGAGTTATGATGAAAATAGTTAGACTCGCACTTTGGTTTAGCAATTTAATGACTTACCTCCGACTGATTGACGATAACTCACTCAATTTTACTCGTAATTCATTGAAATTAGTTCCATTTCGAATGAATCGAAGTGTAGTTTAAAACGAAAGAAACAGAGATGAAAAACTCCAAGTATTTTGAGAGTTATGATGGAAATAGTTAGACTCGCGCTTTGGTTTTGAAATTTACTGACATACGTCCGATTGATTGACCATAACTCACTCAATTTAACTCGTAATTCATTAAAATTAGTTCCATTTCGAAGTAATCGAAGTGTAGTTTAAAACGAAAGAAACGGAGATGAAAAACTCCAAGTATTTTGAGAGTTATGATGGAAGTGGTTAGACTCGCGCTTTGGTTTAGCAATTTACTGACCTACCTTCGATTGATTGACCATAACTCACTCAGGTCAACTCGTAATTCATTGAAATTAGCTCCATTTCGAAGGAATCGAAGTGTAGTTTAAAACGAACGAAACGGAGATGAAAAACTACAAGTATTTTGAAAGTTATGATGGAAGTGGTTAGTCTCGCGCTTTGGTTTAGCAATTTACCGACCTACCTTCGATTGATTGTCCATAACTCAGTTAATTCGACTCGTAATTCATTAACATTAGTTCAATTTCGAAGGAATCGAAGTGTAGTTTAAAACGAAAGAAACGGAGATGAAAAACTCCAAGTATTTTGAGAGTTATGATGGAAATAGTTAGACTCGCGCTTTGGTTTAGCAATTTACTGACCTACCTCCGATTGATTGACCATAACTCACTCATTTTTACTCGTAATTCATTGAAATTAGTTCCATTTCGAATGAATCGAAGTGTAGTTTAAAACGAAAGAAACAGAGATGAAAAACTCTAAGTATTTTGAGAGTTATGATGGAAATAGTTAGACTCGCGCTTTGGTTTAGCAATTTACTGACATACCTCCGATTGATTGACCATAACTCACTCAATTTTACTCCTAATTCATTGAAATTAGTTCCATTTCGAAGGAATCGAAGTTTAGTTTAAAACGAAAGAAACGGAGATGAAAAACTTCAAGTATTTTGAGAGTTATGACGAAAATACTTAGACTCGCGCTTTGGTTTAGCAATTTACTGACCTACCTCCGATTGATTGACCATAACTCACTCAATTTTACTCGTAATTCATTGAAATTAGTTCCATTTCGAAGGAATCGAAGTTTAGTTGAAAACGAAAGAAACGGAGATGAAAAACAACAAGTATTTTGAGACTTATGATGGAGCTTGTTAGACTCGCGCTTTGGTTTAGCAATTTACTCACTTACCTCCGATTGATTGACCATAACTCACTCAATTTAACTCGTAATTCATTGAAATTAGTTTCATTTCGAGAAATCTAAGTGTAGTTTAAAACGAAAGAAACGAAGATGAAAAACTCCAAGTATTTTGAGCGTTTTGATGGAAATAGTTAGACTCGCGCTTTGATTTAGCAATTTACTGACCTACCTCCGATTGATTAACCATAACTCACTCAATTTAACTCGTAATTCATTGAAATCAGTTTCATTTCGAAGGAATCGAAGTGTAGTTTAAAACGAAAGAAACGAAGATGAAAAACTCCAAGTATTTTGAGAGTTATGATGGAAATAGTTAGACTCGCGCTTTGGTTTAGCAATTTACTGACCTACCTCCGATTGATTGATCATAACTCACTCAATTTAACTCGTAATTCATTGAAATCAGTTTCATTTCGAAGGAATCGAAGTGTAGTTTAAAACGAAAGAAACAAAGATGAAAAACTCCAAGTATTTTGAGAGTTATGATGGAAATAGTTAGACTCACGCTTTGGTTTAGCAATTTACTGACTTACCTCCGATTGATTGACCATAACTCACTCAATTGAACTCGTAATTCATTGAAATTAGTTTCATTTCGAAGAAATCGAAGTGTAGTTTAAAACGAAAGAAACGGAGATGAAAAACTCCAAGTATTTTGAGAGTTATGATGAAAATAGTTAGACTCGCGCTTTGGTTTAGCAATTTACTGACCTACCTCCGATTGATTGACCATAACTCACTCAATTTTACTCGTAATTCATTGAAATTAGTTCCATTTCGAATGAATCGAAGTGTAGTTTAAAACGAAAGAAACAGAGATGAAAAACTCCAAGTATTTTGAGAGTTATGATGGAAATAGTTAGACTCGCGCTTTGGTTTAGCAATTTACTGACATACCTCCGATTGATTGACCATAAATCACTCAATTTTACTCGTAATTCATTGAAATTAGTTCCATTTCGAATGAATCGAAGTGTAGTTTAAAACGAAAGAAACAGAGATGAAAAACTCCAAGTATTTTGAGAGTTATGATGGAAATAGTTAGACTCGCGCTTTGGTTTAGCAATTTACTGACATACTTCCGATTGATTGACCATAACTAACTCAATTTAACTTGTAATTCATTGAAATTAGTTCCACTTCGAAGGAATCGAAGTGTAGTTTAAAACGAAAGAAACGGAGATGAAAATTTCTAAGTATTTTGAGAGTTATGATGAAAATAGTTAGACTCACGCTTTGGTTTAGCAATTTACTGACCTACCTCCGATTGATTGACCATAACTCACCAAATTTAACTCGTAATTTATTGAAATTAGTTTCATTTCGAAGGAATCGAAGTGTCGTTTCAAACGAAAGAAACGAAGATGAAAAACTCCAAGTATTTTGAGAGTTATGATGAAAATAGTTAGACTCGCGCTTTGGTTTAGCAATTTACTGACCTACCTCCGATTGATTGACCATAACTCACTAAATTTAACTCGTAATTCATTGAAATTAGTTTCATTTCGAAGGAATGAAAGTGTAGTTTAAAACGAAAGAAACGGAGATGAAAAACATCAAGTATTTTAAGAGTTATGATGAAAATAGTTAGACTCGCGCTTTGGTTTTGCAATTTACTGACCTACCTCCGATTTATTGACCATAACTCACTCAATTTAACTCGTAATTCATTGAAATCCATTTCATTTCGAAGGAATCGAAGTGTAGTTTAAAACGAAAGAAACGAAGATGAAAAACTCCAAGTATTTTGAGAGTTTTGATGGAAATTGTTAAACTCGCGCTTTGGTTTAGCAATTTACAGACCTACCTCCGATTGATTGACCATAACTCACTCAATTGAACTCGTAATTCATTGAAATTAGTTTCATTTCGAAGGAATCGAAGTGTAGTTTAAAACGAAAGAAACGGAGATGAAAAACTCCAAGTATTTTGAGAGTTATAATGGAAATAGTTAGACTCGCGCTTTGGTTTAGCAATTTACTGACCAACCTCCGATTGATTGACCATAACTCACTCAATTGAACTCGTAATTCATTGAAATTAGTTTCATTTCGAAGAAATCGAAGTGTAGTTTAAAACGAAAGCAACGGAGATGAAAAACTCCAAGTATTTTGAGAGTTATGATGAAAATAGTTAGACTCGCGCTTTGGTTTAGCAATTTACTGACCTACCTCCGATTGATTGACCATAACTCACTAAATTTAACTCGTAATTCATTGAAATTAGTTTCATTTCGAAGGAATCAAAGTGTAGTTTAAAACGAAAGAAACGGAGATGAAAAACTCCAAGTATTTTGAGAGTTATGATGGAAATAGTTAGACTCGCACTTTGGTTTAGCAATTTTCTGGCCTACCTCCGATTGATTGACAATAACTCACTCAATTGAACTCGTAATTAATTGAAATTAGTTTCATTTCGAAGGAATCGAAGTTTAGTTTAAAACGAAAGAAACGGAGATGAAAAACTCCAAGTATTTTGAGAGTTATAATGGAAATAGTTAGACTCGCACTTTGGTTTAGCAATTTACTGACCTACCTCCGATTGATTGACCATAACTCACTTAATTTAACTCGTAATTCATTGAAATCCGTTTCATTTCGAAGAAATCAAAGTGTAGTTGAAAACGAAAGAAACAGAGATGAAAAACTCCAAGTATTTTGAGAGTTATGATGAAAATAGTTAGACTCGCGCTTTGGTTTAGCAATTTACTGACCTACCTCCGATTGATTGACCATAACTCACTAAATTTAACTCGTAATTCATTGAAATTAGTTTCATTTCGAAGGAATCAAAGTGTAGTTTAAAACGAAAGAAACGGAGATGAAAAACATCAAGTATTTTAAGAGTTATGATAAAAATAGTTAGACTCGCACTTTGGTTTAGCAATTTAATGACTTACCTCCGACTGATTGACCATAACTCACTCAATTTTACTCGTAATTCATTGAAATTAGTTCCATTTCGAATGAATCGAAGTGTAGTTTAAAACGAAAGAAACGGAGATGAAAAACTCCAAGTATTTTGAGAGTTATGATGAAAATAGTTAGACTCGCGCTTTGGTTTTGCAATTTACTGACCTATCTCCGATTGATTGACCATAACCCACTCAATTTAACTCGTAATTCATTGAAATCCATTTCATTTCGAAGGAATCGAAGTGTAGTTTAAAACGAAAGAAACGAAGATGAAAAACTCCAAGTATTTTGAGAGTTTTGATGGAAATAGTTAAACTCGCGCTTTGGTTTAGCAATTTACTGACCTACCTCCGATTGATTGACCATAACTCACTCAATTTAACTCGTAATTCATTGAAATCCGTTTCATTTTGAAGGAATCGAAGTGTAGTTTAAAACGAAAGAAACGAAGATGAAAAACTCCAAGTATTTTGAGAGTTATTATGGAAATAGTTAGACTCGCGCTTTGGTTTAGCAATTTACTAACATACCTCCGATTGATTGACCATAACTCACTCAATTGAACTCGTAATTCATTGAAATTAGTTTCATTTCGAAGGAATCGAAGTGTAGTTTAAAACGAAAGAAACGGAGATGAAAAACTCCAAGTATTTTGAGAGTTATGATGAAAATAGTTAGACTCGCGCTTTGGTTTAGCAATTTACTGACCTACCTCCGATTGATTGACCATAACTCACTAAATTTAACTCGTAATTCATTGAAATTAGTTTCATTTCGAAGGAATCAAAGTGTAGTTTAAAACGAAAGAAACGGAGATGAAAAACATCAAGTATTTTAAGAGTTATGATGAAAATAGTTAGACTCGCACTTTGGTTTAGCAATTTACTGACTTGCCTCCGACTGATTGACCATAACTCACTCAATTTTACTCGTAATTCATTGAAATTAGTTCCATTTCGAATGAATCGAAGTGTAGTTTAAAACGAAAGAAACAGAGATGAAAAACTCCAAGTATTTTGAGAGTTATGATGGAAATAGTTAGACTCGCGCTTTGGTTTTGAAATTTACTGACATACGTCCGATTGATTGACCATAACTCACTCAATTTAACTCGTAATTCATTGAAATTAGTTCCATTTCGAAGTAATCGAAGTGTAGTTTAAAACGAAAGAAACGGAGATGAAAAACTCCAAGTATTTTGAGAGTTATGATGGAAGTGGTTAGACTCGCGCTTTGGTTTAGCAATTTACTGACCTACCTTCGATTGATTGACCATAACTCACTCAGGTCAACTCGTAATTCATTGAAATTAGCTCCATTTCGAAGGAATCGAAGTGTAGTTTAAAACGAACGAAACGGAGATGAAAAACTACAAGTATTTTGAAAGTTATGATGGAAGTGGTTAGTCTCGCGCTTTGGTTTAGCAATTTACCGACCTACCTTCGATTGATTGTCCATAACTCAGTTAATTCGACTCGTAATTCATTAACATTAGTTCAATTTCGAAGGAATCGAAGTGTAGTTTAAAACGAAAGAAACGGAGATGAAAAACTCCAAGTATTTTGAGAGTTATGATGGAAATAGTTAGACTCGCGCTTTGGTTTAGCAATTTACTGACCTACCTCCGATTGATTGACCATAACTCACTCAATTTTACTCGTAATTCATTGAAATTAGTTCCATTTCGAATGAATCGAAGTGTAGTTTAAAACGAAAGAAACAGAGATGAAAAACTCTAAGTATTTTGAGAGTTATGATGGAAATAGTTAGACTCGCGCTTTGGTTTAGCAATTTACTGACATACCTCCGATTGATTGACCATAACTCACTCAATTTTACTCCTAATTCATTGAAATTAGTTCCATTTCGAAGGAATCGAAGTTTAGTTTAAAACGAAAGAAACGGAGATGAAAAACTTCAAGTATTTTGAGAGTTATGACGAAAATAGTTAGACTCGCGCTTTGGTTTAGCAATTTACTGACCTACCTCCGATTGATTGACCATAACTCACTCAATTTTACTCGTAATTCATTGAAATTAGTTCCATTTCGAAGGAATCGAAGTTTAGTTGAAAACGAAAGAAACGGAGATGAAAAACTCCAAGTATTTTGAGAGTTATTATGGAAATAGTTAGACTCGCGCTTTGGTTTAGCAATTTACTCACTTACCTCCGATTGATTGACCATAACTCACTCAATTAAACTCGTAATTCATTGAAATTAGTTTCATTTCGAGAAATCTAAGTGTAGTTTAAAACGAAAGAAACGAAGATGAAAAACTCCAAGTATTTTGAGCGTTTTGATGGAAATAGTTAGACTCGCGCTTTGATTTAGCAATTTACTGACCTACCTCCGATTGATTAACCATAACTCACTCAATTTAACTCGTAATTCATTGAAATCAGTTTCATTTCGAAGGAATCGAAGTGTAGTTTAAAACGAAAGAAACGAAGATGAAAAACTCCAAGTATTTTGAGAGTTATGATGGAAATAGTTAGACTCGCGCTTTGGTTTAGCAATTTACTGACCTACCTCCGATTGATTGATCATAACTCACTCAATTTAACTCGTAATTCATTGAAATCAGTTTCATTTCGAAGGAATCGAAGTGTAGTTTAAAACGAAAGAAACAAAGATGAAAAACTCCAAGTATTTTGAGAGTTATGATGGAAATAGTTAGACTCACGCTTTGGTTTAGCAATTTACTGACTTACCTCCGATTGATTGACCATAACTCACTCAATTGAACTCGTAATTCATTGAAATTAGTTTCATTTCGAAGAAATCGAAGTGTAGTTTAAAACGAAAGAAACGGAGATGAAAAACTCCAAGTATTTTGAGAGTTATGATGAAAATAGTTAGACTCGCGCTTTGGTTTAGCAATTTACTGACCTACCTCCGATTGATTGACCATAACTCACTAAATTTAACTCGTAATTCATTGAAATTAGTTTCATTTCGAAGGAATCAAAGTGTAGTTTAAAACGAAAGAAACGGAGATGAAAAACATCAAGTATTTTAAGAGTTATGATAAAAATAGTTAGACTCGCACTTTGGTTTAGCAATTTAATGACTTACCTCCGACTGATTGACCATAACTCACTCAATTTTACTCTTAATTCATTGAAATTAGTTCCATTTCGAATGAATCGAAGTGTAGTTTAAAACGAAAGAAACGGAGATGAAAAACTCCAAGTATTTTGAGAGTTATGATGAAAATAGTTAGACTCGCGCTTTGGTTTAACAATTTACTGACCTACCTCCGATTGATTGACCATAACTCACTAAATTTAACTCGTAATTCATTGAAATTAGTTTCATTTCGAAGGAATCAAAGTGTAGTTTAAAACGAAAGAAACGGAGATGAAAAACTCCAAGTATTTTGAGAGTTATGATGAAAATAGTTAGACTCGCGCTTTGGTTTTGCAATTTACTGACCTACCTCCGATTGATTGACCATAACTCACTCAATTTAACTCGTAATTCATTGAAATCCATTTCATTTCGAAGGAATCGAAGTGTAGTTTAAAACGAAAGAAACGAAGATGAAAAACTACAAGTATTTGAGAGTTATGATGGAAGTGGTTAGTCTCGCGCTTTGGTTTAGCAATTTACCGACCTACCTTCGATTGATTGTCCATAACTCAGTTAATTCGACTCGTAATTCATTGACATTAGTTCAATTTCGAAGGAATCGAAGTGTAGTTTAAAACGAAAGAAACGGAGATGAAAAACTCCAAGTATTTTGAGAGTTATGATGGAAATAGTTAGACTCGCGCTTTGGTTTAGCAATTTACTGACCTACCTCCGATTGATTGACCATAACTCACTCAATTTTACTCGTAATTCATTGAAATTAGTTCCATTTCGAATGAATCGAAGTGTAGTTTAAAACGAAAGAAACAGAGATGAAAAACTCCAAGTATTTTGAGAGTTATGATGAAAATAGTTAGACTCGCGCTTTGGTTTAGCAAATTTACTGACGTACTTCCGATTGATTGACCATAACTCACTCAATTTAACTCGTAATTCATTGAAATTAGTTCCATTTCGAAGGAATCGAAGTGTAGTTTAAAACGAAAGAAACGGAGATGAAAATTTCCAAGTATTTTGACAGTTATGATGAAAATAGTTAGACTCACGCTTTGGTTTAGCAATTTACTGACCTACCTCGGATTGATTGACCATAACTCACCCAATTTAACTCGTAATTTATTGAAATTAGTTTCATTTCGAAGGAATCGAAGTGTCGTTTCAAACGAAAGAAACGGAGATGAAAAACTCCAAGTATTTTGAGAGTTATGACGAAAATAGTTAGACTCGCGCTTTGGCTTAGCAATTTACTGACCTACCTCCGATTGATTGACCATAACTCACTCAATTTTACTCGTAATTCATTGAAATTAGTTCCATTTCGAAGGAATCGAAGTTTAGTTGAAAACAAAAGAAACGGAGATGAAAAACAACAAGTATTTTCAGACTTATGATGGAGCTTGTTAGACTCGCGCTTTGATTTAGCAATTTACTCACTTACCTCCGATTGATTGACCATAACTCAGTCAATTTAACTCGTAATTCATTGAAATTAGTTTCATTTCGAAGGAATCTAAGTGTAGTTTAAAACGAAAGAAACGAAGATGAAAAACTCCAAGTATTTTGAGAGTTTTGATGGAAATAGTTAGACTCGCGCTTTGGTTTAGCAATTTACTGACCTACCTCCGATTGATTGACCATAACTCACTCGATTTAACTCGTAATTCATTGAAATCAGTTTCATTTCGAAGGAATCGAAGTGTAGTTTAAAACGAAAGAAACGAAGATGAAAAACTCCAAGTATTTTGAGAGTTATGATGGAAATAGTTAGACTCGCGCTTTGGTTTAGCAATTTACTAACCTACCTCCGATTGATTGACCATAACTCACTCAATTTTACTCGTAATTCATTGAAATTAGTTCCATTTTGAATGAATCGAAGTGTAGTTTAAAACGAAAGAAACAGAGATGAAAAACTCCAAGTATTTTGAGAGTTATGATGGAAATAGTTAGACTCGCGCTTTGGTTTAGCAATTTACTGACATACTGTAGACACCCCATTTTGCTCTACCTTAATCGATAAAGAAATTAGGGTTTGTTTTCCGTCGGTTTTCCAATGTCTTTCCTTCCCGCATCCGTTTGTTACATTTCTAAATATTTTTGGTCGTTTCCGTCGTGTTTCGTATTTTCCCGCTAAATGTTGAGAAGGATTATTCAGAAAAATCTAAACCAGAGAGAATTGGGACCCGTTTGGTGGGCCCGCATTGGGTGCTTCGATTAAATTTGGATCGAGAAAGTTGGACCCATTTGGTGGGGCCGCATGATGCATTTTGATTAAATTTGGACTCGTTTGGTGGGCCCGCATTGAACATTTGTTTAAAATCGAATCAACCGAGGGCCCACATTGTGGGGCCCGCGTTGTGGGGCCTCTTGTGAGGCCTCTTATGAAGAGCAATGATGGTAGCTCTCCACTAAGACAACATGATGGGCCCTCCACTAAGAGCAATAATGATGGACTCTCCACTAAGAAACATGATGGGCCCTCCACTAAGAGCAATAATGATGGACTCTCCACTAAGACAACATGATGGGCCCTCCACTAAGAGCAATAATGATGGACTCTCCACTAAGAAACATGATGGGCCCTCCACTAAGAGCAATAATGATGGACTCTCCACTAAGAAACATGATGGGCCCTCCACTAAGAGCAATAATGATGGACTCTCCACTAAGAAACATGATGGGCCCTCCACTAAGAACAATAATGATGGATTCTCCACTAAGAGGGACAACATGATGAGCTCTCCACCAACATATCTCTCTCTCTCTCTTTCTCTCCCTATATATATCTCCCTTCCCATCCATAAGAAAAGAGGGAGGAAAAAAAAAAGAAATTTATCTTCCATTATCTCTTTCTCTTCCATTATCTCTTCTAATCACTCCCTCCAATCCCTTTCCTCAATATATTCTTCCATCCCTCTCCCTAATATTCTTCTTCCATTATCTCTTCACTCCCTCAATCACTCCCTCTAAACACTCCAGAGAAAGCGAAAGACGGCGGAGCGGATCGGCGGCGGCAGGATTTTTTATATTTTTTTGGATTGGGCGGAGATCTTCACCACAGGTAGGTGCATTGTTCTCAAAATATTTCTGTATTTTTCTGATTTTTTCCGCAAATTGTGTTTTAAAAATGGAAAACTCTTCAAAAAACATCTTTTGACGAAGAAAAATTAAATTATATACCAAACAGATTCTAAAATTAATGAAATTTCGTGGGAAAATAATATGTTACTGATTCATTTTACCATGAATTTGTAAAGATTTTTGGAGTTTATTTGGTATATTATTTAATATTTTCTTTGAAACTTATCAGATTTTAGGAGAATTTTTACTAACATCAGATCATCATTAAAATTCATAAAATTTTTACAGTAGTCTTATCTTCCATATTACTTGTTACTGTAAACTTTTCGTGTGATTTGGATCTGTTTTAATATGGGATGTAGTGTTAATTTATAATCTGGTCTGGAAATTGTAAAATCCGAAATTGGTAGTAAATAATTTCTAAAATTCATGAAAATCTCACTGCATGCTATTTTGATTCATATAGTATTTCGGTAGAAATTTCATAGAATTTAGAGTTATATTTCTACTAGTTTATGTGTTAATTGTGCAATCTGGACATTTAATGGTTTAATCAAGATTAAATGTGAATTTAATGTAAAAATATGCAAAACTCATCCTGTAAGCTACATACATTTTCATCTTGCTGCTGTAGAAATTTCAAATCATTTCGAATTTATTTGCAACAATTTCACTTGTAAAACCGCTCATATGCTTAAAATTGATAAAATCCATGGAAAATTCGAAATTAATTGAAAATCATATAAAAATTCCTAAAGAACTTTAAAATTCTGTCACATGTTCACTCCTTAATCCATTGAAACAGAAATTTTAGGATCTTTAGATTTTCCTGGAAAAATGGCCCGTGCATCCATAATCGTATCCCAATTGCAACTTGATCTTTGACAATTTGAATATTTAAGTTATAGCATGTTGTTGGCTCCGAGGTTAGTGTCCACGGAAATCCTGAGATTCTGCCAGGCAATAAGATGCTATAACCTAAGTATTAAATTGCACAAGGAAAGAGCGCACGATTCCCTCCTTTGGATGCCATTCAAGGCCGAAATTGGTGAACCCTAGAACCATTGGTAATCCTTAAATGTCTAGAAACTGAAAATCTTCGAAATCTGAAACTCATTAACCTCGAGAACTTAAATCGATTTATCTTGTGTCTTTCGGAACCATTGGATTATGGTTTCCAATCTAAGAACCATTAGAGCCCAATTTAGGAACACTGGTGTCGTGCCGTGTCCTAGGTTTTAGGGAGTCCTAGAGTTAGGAGTCCAGCCTCATCACGGACGCTTGCTATGAATAGCAACCGTACCATAGGTCTAGTTACACTAGTCACCCGATCTTTCCCTAGGACAAGCCTAGTAAACTAGGATGTAGGCAAAACCTGCATTAGTCTAAGGGACAACTTGCATTCAGATAAGAATCATATAGCATCTTAGATGAAATCCTAAGATAATAAAATCCTCAACTTGAATTAAATAATTCCTCTTAAAACTGTTGAAACAGTCAAATCCGTCTAAGTCGGTGTCCTAGTTGAGTTAGGCATATGTAGCTTAGCTTAGGTGCACCGAACTACGTCGACTCTGATCCCAGTGAGGCTTGGGTACGTAGGCAGCTTGGATGTCTGACGGCATACCACCCGCGAGTCGGCACCACAACAAATTGTGGTGTTTTGTATATTAATTTTCTTGTAAATGCTTAATCAAATCACTTAGGACTTTCCATGAAATTAGAATTCTAGGAGAACTTTCACTTAGATTGAATCCAGACAAATTAATAAATCAAGATACACATCTAGGATTCACATTGAAATTAGATCGTAGGATGCATGTCACTTAGTTCGCACATTAACATAGAGTTGAATGAGCCATTTAAAAGAAATTCAAAAGAGTTAACTTTTGGAATCGAAGACCGATTATCGGACAGGAATGGTGCATGTGGTGGATAACTCCCCATACCTTCCATTCTCGTAACCAGGTAGCGAGTCTAGATTTCTGGTTAATTACGGGTCCTAGATCCCACATCTAGGTGGCGACTCTGTCAGTCTCTTTTGTGTGGAATTCGGATTGCCTCAGTGATCCTAAGTTCACATAAAAGATGAATTAAAATCAATAATAAAAGAGCACACGCCAATCGCGTGGGTACGAGAGACCAAGAGAAGGCGTGGCGGCTCGCGCCCCACCCCTCTCGCGGGATCATGTCCCACAGTCTGGCGACTCTGCTGGGGACCACCTAACTTCATTAAAATTTCAAAAGATAATTCATTTGAATTTAATTTAACTGGCTGATAAAAACTCTATACTTGTTAGATTAGTTTGTCTCGTTTTATTTTTTCATCACATTTTACTCGAACTTAATTTAACAAAACCTGAAGGCATCATAGATTGCGCGAACTTATTGCACACACTTACATCACTTTCATCTAAACCCCTGCATCTCACATGCACACACGTCCTATTTTAGGAACCCGGAGTGTTATCTAGCATGGTTGACTGGGATTTCATCACCTGGTGCCTCTGTGCTAGAGAAGCATTCCACCCTTAGCCTAGTACCTTTATGGTACGTAAACGGATCTCTTGTTCACGTACTGATACGCCGGACACTGGTACAGTATATCGAACAGGGATTCGCGCTAAGGGAACTCTTGGCCTTACCCCTAGATTAACCCACACATGCATGTAGTATACGAACACATGTGCATCACGTGTGTGAGCCTAGTTTAGGATATCTTACCCATTTGTGTCTAGATTAGGCCGTAGTCCATTTTCCAATGGCTACGATCGGTCCTTAGATACACGAACAAAGTCATGAGTCGAGATCCTCTCTCCACTCCGCTAGATTAGGAGTAAGGTTGATGCCTTCAGGTAACACTGATAAAATGTGTGAAGATTAAAAATTTTCCCTTTGGGGTTAGGATATAAATCCCATCATTTTCAAAGATCTCATAGGATTAGTCATTCATGATCTATCCGTTGAAAGCAATCTTATACTATCTCATCTAATCTCTTGATCGTGCGTCTTTCATTCTTCTGTCATACGATTCGATCGTATCTTCATGCCATCCCCTAACTGGCAGGAGCAGAATCTCACAATCTTTCGATTATGCAATCTCATGATCTGATCATGCCTGGTCCAGATGATCCAATCTTGCTTGTACCCTTGGTCTTTTCTTACTCTAAGGGCAACCTTTTTCAAGAATATTTTGCTAAGTCCTTCAGAGTTCACTATCATAATCCTTGAACTAGGGGCATTCCCCTATGCGAATCAGTAATCATGGTCAGTACAATTGTTGAGTCCGGTCTTACATTTCAAGGTCAATGCCTAGTCCAGGCAAGATATCTTCTGCTTCTCTTTTTTATTTAGAGTTGTGAATCCTGAGAATGTTCAGGATAGGTCATCAGATGTAATAGCCTTTTCTTTAAATAAAAATTTCAGTTCCAAAAGTTCATTGGTGTCTGTTTCTTAAGTGTGCTTCTGATCTTAAAATAAGACTCCCTCCTCAAATGAGGACAAAATTGACGAAACTCCACTTGAGTCACAACAATTACTTGAACAAGAGGAGGAGCGCCAATTCCAGCTTTTCAAAGATGAAATTGAAGTGGTAAACACTGGCACTGAAACTTTGATTCAGTGAATGCCGATTGAAAATACATTTCCCTCTGAGGAGTGTGAAGAATTGATAAAATTATTTCAAGAATAAGAAGATTGTCTAGAAAAGCTACAATTGATACCAGGGGCAAGACATTGATGGAAAGCTCAAAGAAAATGAAGAAAGTGAGAAGATATATGCTATACAAGGGCCATAGAGTGGAAACAACTTTCATATTTCCAATCAATGACCTTGGTTCTCAAATTCATAACATAAAGCCAACAAATTCAAGATAAGAAGTTCAAGAGCAAGCATTGAAAAGTGATCATCAGATATCAAGAGTACGAATCCATAGATGGAGGATGTCAAAGAACAAGTTTCGCTCTATGAAAGTCGAAAGCACGCATAAGAATCTTGGAAGAAGAAGATCCATTATCTCTTACCTGGAAATGCCGTCAAGCTCTGTGGAAAAAAAAAAAGAAAAAAATAAAATAATCAGTACGAGAGGGACTCTAGTAACCTAGATCGATTCTCAATCTGAACATCGGAAGGCCTCCTTTGGCCGAATAAATCCCAAAATCAGAACCCAAGGTCAAAAGAATACCGGTTTGCAAACCCTTCGAGCCTGAATAAAATTTTCTTGAAAACCCATCAAACTAGGGGCATTCCCCCGAACTACGCGAGACCTGATCCCTACACTGGGGTACGTAGGCAGCTCGGTTAAACTGAGTTCGGTCAATTCAAAAAAGAAAAGCAATTCAATCAATCCAAAAAAAAAAAGAAATTCAATCCTTTCAGAAGAAAAAAGGGGACAAGTTCCTAAAGAAGAGAAGTCAATTATTCCAGAAAGAAGAAAAAAAAGAAAAATCAATAAACTTTCGAACAATTTATCTTCAAACTAGGGGCATTCGCCCTGAACTATACACGACCTGATTCCTACCTTGGGATATGTAGGCAACCTATTCACAGGTTCGGTCGAAATCTTTGTTGAACCTTAAGCCATTCTTTGAAAAGCCCTATCCTACCTATAAAGTCCTTCCGGTGTTCAGAACTAATGATCTAGGTCCCGAAACAAAAAAAAATGATGATGAATAAAAAAAAATGGAGTTTGAAGATCTGCTAGACTGAAAACCTGAAAGGGCGGTTTAGGCAAAATTTAAGATCATTCCCCTGTTAAGTTGAAAACCCGAAAGGGCGGCTTAGGCAAAAGCTAAGGGGATAGCCTGCTGAATCGAAAACCTAGAAAGACGGTTCAGGCAAAAGTTAAGGCTACCACGGTCCGCCAAGTTAAAAACCCTGAAGAGGTGACTTGGTCACGGTAAGAGAATCATTATAAGAAGGCTACAGCCAGTATCAAGACTGAAGATCAACTGAAGTTCAAGCAAATTTATAAGAAGGTTACAGCCGGTATCAGGACTGAAGATCAATTGAAGTTCAAACAAATTCAAGTGACATCCTCAAAACTGGGGGCATTGGAGCTAAGCAATCCTAGGAGTTGTAATTAAATCATTGAGGCATTACTGTTTTAAGGAAAAAGTCCAGTGTTTACCAATTGAAAAAAATATTCCTTGAAAGGATAGACTTACCAAATAAAACGTTAACTAAGTCAGAAGCATTACTGTGTCTGTCAGTGTAGTTAATCAATCGTTGTTATTCTATGTTCACTCCTTTAGAGCTCCTCAATCCTTTGAGTAGTGCCTTTTATCTAAGTTTTCTATTTAAAAAGAGTCAATCGTCATCCATATGTCCAAATGATGCAACTGTCTCGGTGAAGGAGGCCCGGCCTCGTCAGCTCCCTGCGATTGTACCTGAAAAAGTTCGAGAATCTAGTCAAACAGCTATATTTCAAAGATGATCAACCCAGAAGAATTCAGAAGTAGAAACATCAGAAAGCCCAGCTTCCGTAAAAAGATCATACCCCAGGAAGGCATCTTAAGCTTGGAAGAGCCTCAGATGCAATGATGGTCGAGCCAATTTCTCAGAAAGATGAACCGTTAAAATTCAGAATTTCCTTCCAGTTAGTTAAATACTTTCCTGGTCAAGAAATGTTTATCTAAACACCTATCAAGAGGCAAGTCCCACTTTTCCATGATTATATCCAAGAGAGCCGTTGTTCTAGATTACCAATTTTAAGTGTCTTGTTCAAGGTTTCAGTTATCCAAATCCCCAAAGACAAGACCAGCAGTCTCTTTGAGAAAAATCTTGTTGAAGTTTAATAAAAGTGTTTCTAATCCATTCTTGTTAGTAATGGTTCTTCGGTTTGCCGTTTCATCATTCGTCACGGTTTGCCGTTTCATCATTCGTCAAAGTCCTAGTTTCTGATATCTTTGTCAAGCACGATCTGTAACATCCCCGATTTCATTAAGTTCAAAAAATCAAAAATTCATCAAATCCAATCCTATGTCAAATTCAAGTTCATGAAAAATCTCTAAATTCTTCATTGTTGAATTCATCAATCAAAGCTATCTTGAGCCCGTTTGTGAACGGTGCCTCATTTTCTGAGTCCATTTGTGAATGGTCTCGTGTTCTCCTTGAGCCCGTTTGTGAACGGCGCCTCATTTCTGAAGTTCATTTGTAAATGGTCTCATGTTCCCCTTCATCCCGTTTGTGAACGGTGTCTCATTTTCTGAAGTTCATTTGTAAATTGTCTCATATCCTCTTCAAGCCCGTTTGTGAACGGTGCCTCATTTTCTGAGTCCATTTGTTTATGGTCTCATGTCCTCCTTGAGCCCGTTTGTGGACGGTGCCTTATTTCTGAAAAATCAAAAATTCATCAAATCCAATCCTATGTCAAATTCAAGTTCATAAAAAAACTCTAAATTCTTCATTGTTGAATTCATCAATCAAAGCTATCTTGTTTCTTTGAGCCCGTTTGTGAACGGTGCCTCTTTTCTCGAGTCCATTTGTAAATGGTCTCGTCTTCTCCTTGAACCCGTTTGTGAACGGTGTCTCATTTTTCTGAGTCCATTTGTGAATGATCTCATGTCCTCCTTGAGCCCGTTTGTGGACGGTGCCTTATTTCTGAAAAATCAAAAATTCATCAAATCCAATCCTACGTCAAATTCAAGTTTATGAAAAATCTCTAAATTCTTCATTGTTGAATTCATCAATCAAAGCTATCTTGTTTCTTTGAGCCCGTTTGTGAACGGTGCCTCTTTTCTCGAGTCCATTTGTAAATGGTCTCGTCTTCTCCTTGAACCCGTTTGTGAACGGTGTCTCATTTTTCTGAGTCCATTTGTGAATGATCTCATGTCCTCCTTGAGCCCGTTTGTGGACGGTGCCTTATTTCTGAAAAATCAAAAATTCATCAAATCCAATCCTACGTCAAATTCAAGTTTATGAAAAATCTCTAAATTCTTCGTTGTTGAAGCTATCTTGTTTCTTTGAACCCGTTTGTGAACGGTGCCTCATTTCTCGAGTCCATTTATGAATGGTCTCATGTTCTCCTTGAGCCCGTTTGTGAACGGTGCCTCGTTTCTCGAGTCCATTTGTGAATGGTCTTGTCTTCTCCTTAAGCCCGTTTGTGAACGGTACCTCATTTTCTGAGTCTATTTGTGAATGGTCTCATGTTCTCCTTGAGCCCGTTTGTGAACGGTGCCTCGTTTCTCGAGTCCATGTGTGAATGGTCTCATCTTCTCCTTGAGCCCGTTTGTGAACGGTACATCATTTTCTGAGTCCATTTGTGAATGGTCTCTTATTCTCCTTGAGCCCGTTTGTGAACGGTGCCTCATTTCTCGAGTCCATTTGTGAATGGTCTCGTCTTCTCCTTAAGCCCGTTTGTGAACGGTGCCTCGTTTCTCGAGTCCATTTGTGAATGGTCTCGTCTTCTCCTTGAGCCCGTTTGTGAACGGTACCTCATTTTCTGAGTCCATTTGTGAATGGTCTCTTATTCTCCTTGAGCCCGTTTGTGAACGGTGCCTCGTTTCTCGAGTCCATTTGTGAATGGTCTCGTCTTCTCCTTGAGCCCGTTTGTGAACGGTGCCTCGTTTCTCGAGTCCATTTGTGAATGGTCTCGTCTTCTCCTTAAGCCCGTTTGTGAACGGTGCCTCGTTTCTCGAGTCCATTTGTGAATGGTCTCGTCTTCTCCTTGAGCCCGTTTGTGAACGGTACCTCATTTTCTGAGTCCATTTGTGAATGGTCTCTTATTCTCCTTGAACCCGTTTGTGAACGGTGCCTCGTTTCTCGAGTCCATTTGTGAATGGTCTCGTCTTCTCCTTAAGCCCGTTTGTGAACGGTGCCTCGTTTCTCGAGTCCATTTGTGAATGGTCTCGTCTTCTCCTTGAGCCCGTTTGTGAACGGTACCTCATTTTCTGAGTCCATTTGTGAATGGTCTCATGTTCTCCTTGAGCCCGTTTGTGAAAGGTGCCTCGTTTCTCGAGTCCATTTGTGAATGGTCTTGTCTTCTCCTTAAGCCCGTTTGTGAACGGTACCTCATTTTCTGAGTCTATTTGTGAATGGTCTCATGTTCTCCTAGAGCCCGTTTGTGAACGGTGCCTCGTTTCTCGAGTCCATTTGTGAATGGTCTCGTCTTCTCCTTAAGCCCGTTTGTGAACGGTACCTCATTTTCTGAGTCTATTTGTGAATGGTCTCATGTTTTCCTTGAGCCCGTTTGTGAACGGTGCCTCGTTTCTCGAATCCATTTGTGAATGGTCTCGTCTTCTCCTTGAGCCCGTTGGTGAACGGTACCTCATTTTCTGAGCCCATTTGTGAATGGTCTTTTTATTCTCCTTGAGCCCGTTTGTGAACGGTACCTCATTTTCTGAGTCTATTTGTGAATGGTCTCATGTTTTCCTTGAGCCCGTTTGTGAACGGTGCCTCGTTTCTCGAATCCATTTGTGAATGGTCTCGTCTTCTCCTTGAGCCCGTTGGTGAACGGTACCTCATTTTCTGAGCCCATTTGTGAATGGTCTTTTATTCTCCTTGAGCCCGTTTGTGAATGGTACCTCATTTTCTGAGTCCATTTGTGAATGGTCTCATGTTCTCCTTGAGCCCGTTTGTGAACGGTGCCTCGTTTCTCGAGTCCATTTGTGAATGGTCATGTGTTCTCTTTAAGCCCGTTTGTAAACGGTACCTCATTTTCGAGTCCATTTGTGAATGGTCTCGTCTTCTCCTTGAGCCCGTTTGTGAACGGTACCTCATTTTCTGAATCCATTTGTGAATGGTCTCTTATCCTCCTTGAGCCCGCTTGTGAAAGATGTCTCATTTTCTTTTTAAAAAAAAAAAAAAAAAAAAAAAAAAACCGCATGAGAACGATCTTTGTTCTTTCTGTTCGGAATCCATTCGAAAGTGGTATCTCATTCTCTCGTTGCCCGTTTGTGAACGGCACCGCATCAGGATTTCTTATTATGTTCTAATTCTAGGATTTCATTTAGGGCCTTGCATTAGGTAGTAAATGTTTGCGTCTAAGTTGCGTTTGTGTAGAGTCTTTTGTCGATTAAAGCTACGCAAAATGGTTCTGTCATTTTGACTTTGGTATTCGATGACTACGTCATCTCTACCAAAGAGGGGCATCTGTAGACACCCCATTTTGCTCTACCTTAATCGATAAAGAAATTAGGGTTTGTTTTCCGTCGGTTTTCCAATGTCTTTCCTTCCCGCATCCGTTTGTTACATTTCTAAATATTTTTGGTCGTTTCCGTCGTGTTTCGTATTTTCCCGCTAAATGTTGAGAAGGATTATTCAGAAAAATCTAAACCAGAGAGAATTGGGACCCGTTTGGTGGGCCCGCATTGGGTGCTTCGATTAAATTTGGATCGAGAAAGTTGGACCCATTTGGTGGGGCCGCATGATGCATTTTGATTAAATTTGGACTCGTTTGGTGGGCCCGCATTGAACATTTGTTTAAAATCGAATCAACCGAGGGCCCACATTGTGGGGCCCGCGTTGTGGGGCCTCTTGTGAGGCCTCTTATGAAGAGCAATGATGGTAGCTCTCCACTAAGACAACATGATGGGCCCTCCACTAAGAGCAATAATGATGGACTCTCCACTAAGAAACATGATGGGCCCTCCACTAAGAGCAATAATGATGGACTCTCCACTAAGACAACATGATGGGCCCTCCACTAAGAGCAATAATGATGGACTCTCCACTAAGAAACATGATGGGCCCTCCACTAAGAGCAATAATGATGGACTCTCCACTAAGAAACATGATGGGCCCTCCACTAAGAGCAATAATGATGGACTCTCCACTAAGAAACATGATGGGCCCTCCACTAAGAACAATAATGATGGATTCTCCACTAAGAGGGACAACATGATGAGCTCTCCACCAACATATCTCTCTCTCTCTCTTTCTCTCCCTATATATATCTCCCTTCCCATCCATAAGAAAAGAGGGAGGAAAAAAAAAAGAAATTTATCTTCCATTATCTCTTTCTCTTCCATTATCTCTTCTAATCACTCCCTCCAATCCCTTTCCTCAATATATTCTTCCATCCCTCTCCCTAATATTCTTCTTCCATTATCTCTTCACTCCCTCAATCACTCCCTCTAAACACTCCAGAGAAAGCGAAAGACGGCGGAGCGGATCGGCGGCGGCAGGATTTTTTATATTTTTTTGGATTGGGCGGAGATCTTCACCACAGGTAGGTGCATTGTTCTCAAAATATTTCTGTATTTTTCTGATTTTTTCCGCAAATTGTGTTTTAAAAATGGAAAACTCTTCAAAAAACATCTTTTGACGAAGAAAAATTAAATTATATACCAAACAGATTCTAAAATTAATGAAATTTCGTGGGAAAATAATATGTTACTGATTCATTTTACCATGAATTTGTAAAGATTTTTGGAGTTTATTTGGTATATTATTTAATATTTTCTTTGAAACTTATCAGATTTTAGGAGAATTTTTACTAACATCAGATCATCATTAAAATTCATAAAATTTTTACAGTAGTCTTATCTTCCATATTACTTGTTACTGTAAACTTTTCGTGTGATTTGGATCTGTTTTAATATGGGATGTAGTGTTAATTTATAATCTGGTCTGGAAATTGTAAAATCCGAAATTGGTAGTAAATAATTTCTAAAATTCATGAAAATCTCACTGCATGCTATTTTGATTCATATAGTATTTCGGTAGAAATTTCATAGAATTTAGAGTTATATTTCTACTAGTTTATGTGTTAATTGTGCAATCTGGACATTTAATGGTTTAATCAAGATTAAATGTGAATTTAATGTAAAAATATGCAAAACTCATCCTGTAAGCTACATACATTTTCATCTTGCTGCTGTAGAAATTTCAAATCATTTCGAATTTATTTGCAACAATTTCACTTGTAAAACCGCTCATATGCTTAAAATTGATAAAATCCATGGAAAATTCGAAATTAATTGAAAATCATATAAAAATTCCTAAAGAACTTTAAAATTCTGTCACATGTTCACTCCTTAATCCATTGAAACAGAAATTTTAGGATCTTTAGATTTTCCTGGAAAAATGGCCCGTGCATCCATAATCGTATCCCAATTGCAACTTGATCTTTGACAATTTGAATATTTAAGTTATAGCATGTTGTTGGCTCCGAGGTTAGTGTCCACGGAAATCCTGAGATTCTGCCAGGCAATAAGATGCTATAACCTAAGTATTAAATTGCACAAGGAAAGAGCGCACGATTCCCTCCTTTGGATGCCATTCAAGGCCGAAATTGGTGAACCCTAGAACCATTGGTAATCCTTAAATGTCTAGAAACTGAAAATCTTCGAAATCTGAAACTCATTAACCTCGAGAACTTAAATCGATTTATCTTGTGTCTTTCGGAACCATTGGATTATGGTTTCCAATCTAAGAACCATTAGAGCCCAATTTAGGAACACTGGTGTCGTGCCGTGTCCTAGGTTTTAGGGAGTCCTAGAGTTAGGAGTCCAGCCTCATCACGGACGCTTGCTATGAATAGCAACCGTACCATAGGTCTAGTTACACTAGTCACCCGATCTTTCCCTAGGACAAGCCTAGTAAACTAGGATGTAGGCAAAACCTGCATTAGTCTAAGGGACAACTTGCATTCAGATAAGAATCATATAGCATCTTAGATGAAATCCTAAGATAATAAAATCCTCAACTTGAATTAAATAATTCCTCTTAAAACTGTTGAAACAGTCAAATCCGTCTAAGTCGGTGTCCTAGTTGAGTTAGGCATATGTAGCTTAGCTTAGGTGCACCGAACTACGTCGACTCTGATCCCAGTGAGGCTTGGGTACGTAGGCAGCTTGGATGTCTGACGGCATACCACCCGCGAGTCGGCACCACAACAAATTGTGGTGTTTTGTATATTAATTTTCTTGTAAATGCTTAATCAAATCACTTAGGACTTTCCATGAAATTAGAATTCTAGGAGAACTTTCACTTAGATTGAATCCAGACAAATTAATAAATCAAGATACACATCTAGGATTCACATTGAAATTAGATCGTAGGATGCATGTCACTTAGTTCGCACATTAACATAGAGTTGAATGAGCCATTTAAAAGAAATTCAAAAGAGTTAACTTTTGGAATCGAAGACCGATTATCGGACAGGAATGGTGCATGTGGTGGATAACTCCCCATACCTTCCATTCTCGTAACCAGGTAGCGAGTCTAGATTTCTGGTTAATTACGGGTCCTAGATCCCACATCTAGGTGGCGACTCTGTCAGTCTCTTTTGTGTGGAATTCGGATTGCCTCAGTGATCCTAAGTTCACATAAAAGATGAATTAAAATCAATAATAAAAGAGCACACGCCAATCGCGTGGGTACGAGAGACCAAGAGAAGGCGTGGCGGCTCGCGCCCCACCCCTCTCGCGGGATCATGTCCCACACATACTTCCGATTGATTGACCATAACTAACTCTATTTAACTTGTAATTCTTTGAAATTAGTTCCATTTCGAAGAAATCGAAGTGTAGTTTAAAACGAAAGAAACGGAGATGAAAATTTCTAAGTATTTTGAGAGTTATGAGGAAAATAGTTACACTCGCGCTTTAGTTTAGCAATTTACTGACCTACCTCCGATTGATTGACCATAACTCACTCAATTGAACTCGTAATTCATTGAAATTAGTTTCATTTCGAAGAAATCGAAGTGTAGTTTAAAACGAAAGAAACGGAGATGAAAAACTCCAAGTATTTTAAGAGTTATGATGAAAATAGTTAGACTCGCGCTTTGGTTTAGCAATTTACTGACCTACCTCCGATTGATTGACCATAACTCACTAAATTTAACTCGTAATTCATTGAAATTAGTTTCATTTCGAAAAAATCAAAGTGTAGTTTAAAACGAAAGAAACGGAGATGAAAAACATCAAGTATTTTAAGAGTTATGATGAAAATAGTTAGACTCGCACTTTGGTTTAGCAATTTAATGACCTCCCTCCGATTGATTGACTATAACTCACTCAATTTAACTCGTAATTCATTGAAATCAGTTTCATTTCGAAGGAATCGAAGTGTAGTTTAAAACGAAAGAAACGAAGATGAAAAACTCCAAGTATTTTGAGAGTTATGATGGAAATAGTTAGACTCGCGCTTTGGTTTAGCAATTTACTGACCTACCTCCGATTGATTGACCATAACTCACTCAATTTTACTTGTAATTCATTGAAATTAGTTCCATTTCGAAGGAATCGAAGTGTAGTTTAAAACGAAAGAAACGGAGATGAAAAACTTCAAGTATTTTGAGAGTTATGATGAAAATAGTCAGACTCGCGCTTTGGTTTAGCAATTTACTGACCTACCTCCGATTGATTGACCATAACTCACTCAGGTCAACTCGTAATTCATTGAAATTAGCTCTATTTCGAAGGAATCGAAGTGTAGTTTAAAACGAATGAAATGGAGATGAAAAACTACAAGTATTTTGAGAGTTATGATGGAAGTGGTTAGTCTCGCGCTTTGGTTTAATAATTTACCGACCTACCCTCGATTGATTGTCCATAACTCAGTTAATTCGACTCGTAATTCATTGACATTAGTTCAATTTCGAAAGAATCGAAGTGTAGTTTAAAACGAAAGAAACGGAGATGAAAAACTCCAAGTATTTTGAGAGTTATGATGGAAATAGTTAGACTCGCGCTTTGGTTTAGCAATTTACTGACCTACCTCCGATTGATTGACCATAACTCACTCAATTTTACTCGTAATTCATTGAAATTAGTTCCATTTCGAATGAATCGAAGTGTAGTTTAAAACGAAAGAAACAGAGATGAAAAACTCCAAGTATTTTGAGAGTTATGATGAAAATAGTTAGACTCGCGCTTTGGTTTAGCAATTTACTGACGTACTTCCGATTGATTGACCATAACTCACTCAATTTAACTCGTAATTCATTGAAATTAGTTCCATTTCGAAGGAATCGAAGTGTAGTTTAAAACGAAAGAAACGGAGATGAAAATTTCCAAGTATTTTGAGAGTTATGATGAAAATAGTTAGTCTCACGCTTTGGTTTAGCAATTTACTGACCTACCTCGGATTGATTGACCATAACTCACCCAATTTAACTCGTAATTTATTGAAATTAGTTTCATTTCGAAGGAATCGAAGTGTCGTTTCAAACGAAAGAAACGGAGATGAAAAACTCTAAGTATTTTGAGAGTTATGACGAAAATAGTTAGACTCGCGCTTTGGTTTAGCAATTTACTGACCTACCTCCGATTGATTGACCATAACTCACTCAATTTTACTCGTAATTCATTGAAATTAGTTCCATTTCGAAGGAATCGAAGTTTAGTTGAAAACGAAAGAAACGGAGATGAAAAACAACAAGTATTTTGAGACTTATGATGGAGCTTGTTAGACTCGCGCTTTGGTTTAGCAATTTACTCACTTACCTCCGATTGATTGACCATAACTCACTCAATTTAACTCGTAATTCATTGAAATTAGTTTCATTTCGAAGGAATCTAAGTGTAGTTTAAAACGAAAGAAACGAAGATGAAAAACTCCAAGTATTTTGAGAGTTTTGATGGAAATAGTTAGACTCGCGCTTTGGTTTAGCAATTTACTGACCTACCTCCGATTGATTGACCATAACTCACTCAATTTAACTCGTAATTCATTGAAATCAGTTTCATTTCGAAGGAATCGAAGTTTAGTTTAAAACGAAAGAAACGAAGATGAAAAACTCCAAGTATTTTGAGAGTTATGATGGAAAT
The DNA here is from genome assembly GCF_043159265.1 of Tasmannia lanceolata. NCBI lineage: Eukaryota > Viridiplantae > Streptophyta > Magnoliopsida > Canellales > Winteraceae > Tasmannia > Tasmannia lanceolata. Next base: position 2,365,647 of record NW_027518678.1, read on the forward strand.
AGTAAGACTCGCGCTTTGGTTTAGCAATTTACTGACCTACCTCCGATTGATTGACCATAAATCACTCAATTTTACTCGTAATTCATTGAAATTAGTTCCATTTCGAATGAATCGAAGTGTAGTTTAAAACGAAAGAAACAGAGATGAAAAACTCCAAGTATTTTGAGAGTTATGATGGAAATAGTTAGACTCGCGCTTTGGTTTAGCAATTTACTGACATACTTCCGATTGATTGACCATAACTAACTCAATTTAACTTGTAATTCATTGAAATTAGTTCCATTTCGAAGGAATCGAAGTGTAGTTTAAAACGAAAGAAACGGAGATGAAAATTTCTAAGTATTTTGAGAGTTATGATGAAAATAGTTAGACTCACGCTTTGGTTTAGCAATTTACTGACCTACCTCCGATTGATTAACCATAACTCACCCAATTTAACTCGTAATTTATTGAAATTAGTTTCATTTCGAAGGAATCGAAGTGTCGTTTCAAACGAAAGAAACGGAGATGAAAAACTCCAAGTATTTTGAGAGTTATGATGGAAATAGTTAGACTCGCGCTTTGGTTTAGCAATTTAGTGACATACCTCCGATTGATTGACCATAACTCACTCAATTTAACTCGTAATTCATTGAAATTAATTTCATTTCGAAGGAATCAAAGTGTAGTTGAAAACGAAAGAAACGAAGATGAAAAACTCCAAGTATTTTGAGAGTTATGATGGAAATAGTTAGACTCGCGCTTTGGTTTAGCAATTTACTGACATACCTCCGATTGATTGACCATAACTCACTCAATTTTACTTGTAATTCATTGAAATTAGTTCCATTTCGAAGGAATCGAAGTGTAGTTTAAAACGAAAGAAACGGAGATGAAAAACTTCAAGTATTTTGAGAGTTATGACGAAAATAGTTAGACTCGCGCTTTGGTTTAGCAATTTACTGACCTACCTCCGATTGATTGACCATAACTCACTCAATTTTACTCGTAATTCATTGAAATTTGTTCCATTTCGAAGGAATCGAAGTTCAGTTGAAAACGAAAGAAACGGAGATGAAAAACAACAAGTATTTTGAGACTTATGATGGCGCTTGTTAGACTCGCGCTTTGGTTTAGCAATTTACTCACTTACCTCCGATTGATTGACCATAACTCACTCAATTTAACTCGTAATTCATTGAAATTAGTTTCATTTCGAAGGAATCTAAGTGTAGTTTAAAACAAAAGAAACGAAGATGAAAAACTCCAAGTATTTTGAGGGTTTTGATGGAAATAGTTAGACTCGCGCTTTGGTTTAGCAATTTACTGACCTACCTCCGATTGATTGACCATAACTCACTCAATTTAACTCGTAATTCATTGAAATCAGTTTCATTTTGAAGGAATCGAAGTGTAGTTTAAAGCGAAAGAAACGAAGATGGAAAACTCCAAGTATTTTGAGAGTTATGATGGAAATAGTTAGACTCGCGCTTTGGTTTAGCAATTTACTGACCTACCTCCGATTGATTGACCATAACTCACTCAATTGAACTCGTAATTCATTGAAATTAGTTTCATTTCGAAGAAATCGAAGTGTAGTTTAAAACGAAAGAAACGGAGATGAAAAACTCCAAGTATTTTGAGAGTTATGATGAAAATAGTTAGACTCGCGCTTTGGTTTAGCAATTTACTGACCTACCTCCGATTGATTAACAATAACTTACTCAATTTAACTCGTAATTCATTGAAATCCATTTCATTTCGAAGGAATCGAAGTGTAGTTTAAAACGAAAGAAACGAAGATGAAATACTCCAAGTATTTTGAGAGTTTTGATGGAAATAGTTAAACTCGCGCTTTGGTTTAGCAATTTACTGACCTACCTCCGATTGATTGACCATAACTCACTCAATTTTACTCGTAATTCATTGAAAATAGTTACATTTCGAATGAATCGAAGTGTAGTTTAAAACGAAAGAAACAGAGATGAAAAACTCCAAGTATTTTGAGAGTTATGATGGAAATAGTTAGACTCGCGCTTTGGTTTAGCAATTTACTGACATACTTCCGATTGATTGACCATAACTCACTCAATTTAACTCGTAATTCATTGAAATTAGTTTCATTTCGAAGGAATCGAAGTCTAGTTTAAAACGAAAGAAACGGAGATGAAAATTTACAAGTATTTTGAGTGTTATGATGAAAATAGTTAGACTCGCGCTTTGGTTTAGCAATTTACTGACATACCTCCGATTGGTTGACCATAACTCACTCAATTTTACTCCTAATTCATTGAAATTAGTTCCATTTCGAAGGAATCGAAGTTTAGTTTAAAACGAAAGAAACGGAGATGAAAAACTTCAAGTATTTTGAGAGTTATGACGAAAATAGTTAGACTCGCGCTTTGGTTTAGCAATTTACTGACCTACCTCCGATTGATTGACCATAACTCACTCAATTTTACTCGTAATTCATTGAAATTAGTTCCATTTCGAAGGAATCGAAGTTTAGTTGAAAACGAAAGAAACGGAGATGAAAAACAACAAGTATTTTGAGACTTATGATGGAGCTTGTTAGACTCGCGCTTTGGTTTAGCAATTTACTCACTTACCTCCGATTGATTGACCATAACTCACTCAATTTAACTCGTAATTCATTGAAATTAGTTTCATTTCGAGAAATCTAAGTGTAGTTTAAAACGAAAGAAACGAAGATGAAAAACTCCAAGTATTTTGAGCGTTTTGATGGAAATAGTTAGACTCGCGCTTTGATTTAGCAATTTACTGACCTACCTCCGATTGATTAACCATAACTCACTCAATTTAACTCGTAATTCATTGAAATCAGTTTCATTTCGAAGGAATCGAAGTGTAGTTTAAAACGAAAGAAACGAAGATGAAAAACTCCAAGTATTTTGAGAGTTATGATGGAAATAGTTAGACTCGCGCTTTGGTTTAGCAATTTACTGACCTACCTCCGATTGATTGATCATAACTCACTCAATTTAACTCGTAATTCATTGAAATCAGTTTCATTTCGAAGGAATCGAAGTGTAGTTTAAAACGAAAGAAACAAAGATGAAAAACTCCAAGTATTTTGAGAGTTATGATGGAAATAGTTAGACTCACGCTTTGGTTTAGCAATTTACTGACTTACCTCCGATTGATTGACCATAACTCACTCAATTGAACTCGTAATTCATTGAAATTAGTTTCATTTCGAAGAAATCGAAGTGTAGTTTAAAACGAAAGAAACGGAGATGAAAAACTCCAAGTATTTTGAGAGTTATGATGAAAATAGTTAGACTCGCGCTTTGGTTTAGCAATTTACTGACCTACCTCCGATTGATTGACCATAACTCACTCAATTTTACTCGTAATTCATTGAAATTAGTTCCATTTCGAATGAATCGAAGTGTAGTTTAAAACGAAAGAAACAGAGATGAAAAACTCCAAGTATTTTGAGAGTTATGATGGAAATAGTTAGACTCGCGCTTTGGTTTAGCAATTTACTGACATACCTCCGATTGATTGACCATAAATCACTCAATTTTACTCGTAATTCATTGAAATTAGTTCCATTTCGAATGAATCGAAGTGTAGTTTAAAACGAAAGAAACAGAGATGAAAAACTCCAAGTATTTTGAGAGTTATGATGGAAATAGTTAGACTCGCGCTTTGGTTTAGCAATTTACTGACATACTTCCGATTGATTGACCATAACTAACTCAATTTAACTTGTAATTCATTGAAATTAGTTGCACTTCGAAGGAATCGAAGTGTAGTTTAAAACGAAAGAAACGGAGATGAAAATTTCTAAGTATTTTGAGAGTTATGATGAAAATAGTTAGACTCACGCTTTGGTTTAGCAATTTACTGACCTACCTCCGATTGATTGACCATAACTCACCAAATTTAACTCGTAATTTATTGGAATTAGTTTCATTTCGAAGGAATCGAAGTGTCGTTTCAAACGAAAGAAACGAAGATGAAAAACTCCAAGTATTTTGAGAGTTATGATGAAAATAGTTAGACTCGCGCTTTGGTTTAGCAATTTACTGACCTACCTCCGATTGATTGACCATAACTCACTAAATTTAACTCGTAATTCATTGAAATTAGTTTCATTTCGAAGGAATGAAAGTGTAGTTTAAAACGAAAGAAACGGAGATGAAAAACATCAAGTATTTTAAGAGTTATGATGAAAATAGTTAGACTCGCGCTTTGGTTTTGCAATTTACTGACCTACCTCCGATTTATTGACCATAACTCACTCAATTTAACTCGTAATTCATTGAAATCCATTTCATTTCGAAGGAATCGAAGTGTAGTTTAAAACGAAAGAAACGAAGATGAAAAACTCCAAGTATTTTGAGAGTTTTGATGGAAATAGTTAAACTCGCGCTTTGGTTTAGCAATTTACAGACCTACCTCCGATTGATTGACCATAACTCACTCAATTGAACTCGTAATTCATTGAAATTAGTTTCATTTCGAAGGAATCGAAGTGTAGTTTAAAACGAAAGAAACGGAGATGAAAAACTCCAAGTATTTTGAGAGTTATAATGGAAATAGTTAGACTCGCGCTTTGGTTTAGCAATTTACTGACCAACCTCCGATTGATTGACCATAACTCACTCAATTGAACTCGTAATTCATTGAAATTAGTTTCATTTCGAAGAAATCGAAGTGTAGTTTAAAACGAAAGCAACGGAGATGAAAAACTCCAAGTATTTTGAGAGTTATGATGAAAATAGTTAGACTCGCGCTTTGGTTTAGCAATTTACTGACCTACCTCCGATTGATTGACCATAACTCACTAAATTTAACTCGTAATTCATTGAAATTAGTTTCATTTCGAAGGAATCAAAGTGTAGTTTAAAACGAAAGAAACGGAGATGAAAAACTCCAAGTATTTTGAGAGTTATGATGGAAATAGTTAGACTCGCACTTTGGTTTAGCAATTTTCTGGCCTACCTCCGATTGATTGACAATAACTCACTCAATTGAACTCGTAATTAATTGAAATTAGTTTCATTTCGAAGGAATCGAAGTTTAGTTTAAAACGAAAGAAACGGAGATGAAAAACTCCAAGTATTTTGAGAGTTATAATGGAAATAGTTAGACTCGCACTTTGGTTTAGCAATTTACTGACCTACCTCCGATTGATTGACCATAACTCACTTAATTTAACTCGTAATTCATTGAAATCAGTTTCATTTCGAAGAAATCAAAGTGTAGTTGAAAACGAAAGAAACAGAGATGAAAAACTCCAAGTATTTTGAGAGTTATGATGAAAATAGTTAGACTCGCGCTTTGGTTTAGCAATTTACTGACCTACCTCCGATTGATTGACCATAACTCACTAAATTTAACTCGTAATTCATTGAAATTAGTTTCATTTCGAAGGAATCAAAGTGTAGTTTAAAACGAAAGAAACGGAGATGAAAAACATCAAGTATTTTAAGAGTTATGATAAAAATAGTTAGACTCGCACTTTGGTTTAGCAATTTAATGACTTACCTCCGACTGATTGACCATAACTCACTCAATTTTACTCGTAATTCATTGAAATTAGTTCCATTTCGAATGAATCGAAGTGTAGTTTAAAACGAAAGAAACGGAGATGAAAAACTCCAAGTATTTTGAGAGTTATGATGAAAATAGTTAGACTCGCGCTTTGGTTTTGCAATTTACTGACCTATCTCCGATTGATTGACCATAACCCACTCAATTTAACTCGTAATTCATTGAAATCCATTTCATTTCGAAGGAATCGAAGTGTAGTTTAAAACGAAAGAAACGAAGATGAAAAACTCCAAGTATTTTGAGAGTTTTGATGGAAATAGTTAAACTCGCGCTTTGGTTTAGCAATTTACTGACCTACCTCCGATTGATTGACTATAACTCACTCAATTTAACTCGTAATTCATTGAAATCCGTTTCATTTTGAAGGAATCGAAGTGTAGTTTAAAACGAAAGAAACGAAGATGAAAAACTCCAAGTATTTTGAGAGTTATTATGGAAATAGTTAGACTCGCGCTTTGGTTTAGCAATTTACTAACATACCTCCGATTGATTGACTATAACTCACTCAATTGAACTCGTAATTCATTGAAATTAGTTTCATTTCGAAGGAATCGAAGTGTAGTTTAAAACGAAAGAAACGGAGATGAAAAACTCCAAGTATTTTGAGAGTTATGATGAAAATAGTTAGACTCGCGCTTTGGTTTAGCAATTTACTGACCTACCTCCGATTGATTGACCATAACTCACTAAATTTAACTCGTAATTCATTGAAATTAGTTTCATTTCGAAGGAATCAAAGTGTAGTTTAAAACGAAAGAAACGGAGATGAAAAACATTAAGTATTTTAAGAGTTATGATGAAAATAGTTAGACTCGCACTTTGGTTTAGCAATTTACTGACTTGCCTCCGACTGATTGACCATAACTCACTCAATTTTACTCGTAATTCATTGAAATTAGTTCCATTTCGAATGAATCGAAGTGTAGTTTAAAACGAAAGAAACAGAGATGAAAAACTCCAAGTATTTTGAGAGTTATGATGGAAATAGTTAGACTCGCGCTTTGGTTTTGCAATTTACTGACATACGTCCGATTGATTGACCATAACTCACTCAATTTAACTCGTAATTCATTGAAATTAGTTCCATTTCGAAGTAATCGAAGTGTAGTTTAAAACGAAAGAAACGGAGATGAAAAACTCCAAGTATTTTGAGAGTTATGATGGAAGTGGTTAGACTCGCGCTTTGGTTTAGCAATTTACTGACCTACCTTCGATTGATTGACCATAACTCACTCAGGTCAACTCGTAATTCATTGAAATTAGCTCCATTTCGAAGGAATCGAAGTGTAGTTTAAAACGAACGAAACGGAGATGAAAAACTACAAGTATTTTGAAAGTTATGATGGAAGTGGTTAGTCTCGCGCTTTGGTTTAGCAATTTACCGACCTACCTTCGATTGATTGTCCATAACTCAGTTAATTCGACTCGTAATTCATTGACATTAGTTCAATTTCGAAGGAATCGAAGTGTAGTTTAAAACGAAAGAAACGGAGATGAAAAACTCCAAGTATTTTGAGAGTTATGATGGAAATAGTTAGACTCGCGCTTTGGTTTAGCAATTTACTGACCTACCTCCGATTGATTGACCATAACTCACTCAATTTTACTCGTAATTCATTGAAATTAGTTCCATTTCGAATGAATCGAAGTGTAGTTTAAAACGAAAGAAACAGAGATGAAAAACTCTAAGTATTTTGAGAGTTATGATGGAAATAGTTAGACTCGCGCTTTGGTTTAGCAATTTACTGACATACCTCCGATTGATTGACCATAACTCACTCAATTTTACTCCTAATTCATTGAAATTAGTTCCATTTCGAAGGAATCGAAGTGTAGTTTAAAACGAAAGAAACGGAGATGAAAAACTCCAAGTATTTTGAGAGTTATGATGAAAATAGTTAGACTCGCGCTTTGGTTTAGCAATTTACTGACCTACCTCCGATTGATTGACCATAACTCACTAAATTTAACTCGTAATTCATTGAAATTAGTTTCATTTCGAAGGAATCAAAGTGTAGTTTAAAACGAAAGAAACGGAGATGAAAAACATCAAGTATTTTAAGAGTTATGATGAAAATAGTTAGACTCGCACTTTGGTTTAGCAATTTACTGACTTGCCTCCGACTGATTGACCATAACTCACTCAATTTTACTCGTAATTCATTGAAATTAGTTCCATTTCGAATGAATCGAAGTGTAGTTTAAAACGAAAGAAACAGAGATGAAAAACTCCAAGTATTTTGAGAGTTATGATGGAAATAGTTAGACTCGCGCTTTGGTTTTGCAATTTACTGACATACGTCCGATTGATTGACCATAACTCACTCAATTTAACTCGTAAGTCATTGAAATTAGTTCCATTTCGAAGTAATCGAAGTGTAGTTTAAAACGAAAGAAACGGAGATGAAAAACTCCAAGTATTTTGAGAGTTATGATGGAAGTGGTTAGACTCGCGCTTTGGTTTAGCAATTTACTGACCTACCTTCGATTGATTGACCATAACTCACTCAGGTCAACTCGTAATTCATTGAAATTAGCTCCATTTCGAAGGAATCGAAGTGTAGTTTAAAACGAACGAAACGGAGATGAAAAACTACAAGTATTTTGAAAGTTATGATGGAAGTGGTTAGTCTCGCGCTTTGGTTTAGCAATTTACCGACCTACCTTCGATTGATTGTCCATAACTCAGTTAATTCGACTCGTAATTCATTGACATTAGTTCAATTTCGAAGGAATCGAAGTGTAGTTTAAAACGAAAGAAACGGAGATGAAAAACTCCAAGTATTTTGAGAGTTATGATGGAAATAGTTAGACTCGCGCTTTGGTTTAGCAATTTACTGACCTACCTCCGATTGATTGACCATAACTCACTCAATTTTACTCGTAATTCATTGAAATTAGTTCCATTTCGAATGAATCGAAGTGTAGTTTAAAACGAAAGAAACAGAGATGAAAAACTCTAAGTATTTTGAGAGTTATGATGGAAATAGTTAGACTCGCGCTTTGGTTTAGCAATTTACTGACATACCTCCGATTGATTGACCATAACTCACTCAATTTTACTCCTAATTCATTGAAATTAGTTCCATTTCGAAGGAATCGAAGTTTAGTTTAAAACGAAAGAAACGGAGATGAAAAACTTCAAGTATTTTGAGAGTTATGACGAAAATAGTTAGACTCGCGCTTTGGTTTAGCAATTTACTGACCTACCTCCGATTGATTGACCATAACTCACTCAATTTTACTCGTAATTCAATGAAATTAGTTCCATTTCGAAGGAATCGAAGTTTAGTTGAAAACGAAAGAAACGGAGATGAAAAACAACAAGTATTTTGAGACTTATGATGGAGCTTGTTAGACTCGCGCTTTGGTTTAGCAATTTACTCACTTACCTCCGATTGATTGACCATAACTCACTCAATTTAACTCGTAATTCATTGAAATTAGTTTCATTTCGAGAAATCTAAGTGTAGTTTAAAACGAAAGAAACGGAGATGAAAAACTCCAAGTATTTTGAGAGTTTTGATGGAAATAGTTAGACTCGCGCTTTGATTTAGCAATTTACTGACCTACCTCCGATTGATTGACCATAACTCACTCAATTTAACTCGTAATTCATTGAAATCAGTTTCATTTCTAAGGAATCGAAGTGTAGTTTAAAACGAAAGAAACGAACATGAAAAACTCCAAGTATTTTGAGAGTTATGATGGAAATAGTTAGACTCGCGCTTTGGTTTAGCAATTTACTGACCTACCTCCGATTGATTGATCATAACTCACTCAATTTAACTCGTAATTCATTGAAATCAGTTTCATTTCGAAGGAATCGAAATGTAGTTTAAAACGAAAGAAACAAAGATGAAAAACTCCAAGTATTTTGAGAGTTATGATGGAAATAGTTAGACTCGCGCTTTGGTTTAGCAATTTACTGACTTACCTCCGATTGATTGACCATAACTCACTCAATTGAACTCGTAATTCATTGAAATTAGTTTCATTTCGAAGAAATCGAAGTGTAGTTTAAAACGAAAGAAACGGAGATGAAAAACTCCAAGTATTTTGAGAGTTATGATGAAAATAGTTAGACTCGCGCTTTGGTTTAGCAATTTACTGACCTACCTCCGATTGATTGACCATAACTCACTAAATTTAACTCGTAATTCATTGAAATTAGTTTCATTTCGAAGGAATGAAAGTGTAGTTTAAAACGAAAGAAACGGAGATGAAAAACATCAAGTATTTTAAGAGTTATGATGAAAATAGTTAGACTCGCGCTTTGGTTTAGCAATTTACTGACCTACCTCCGATTGATTGACCATAACTCACTCAATTTTACTCGTAATTCATTTAAATTAGTTCCATTTCGAGTGAATCGAAGTGTAGTTTAAAACGAAAGAAACAGAGATGAAAAACTCCAAGTATTTTGAGAGTTATGATGGAAATAGTTAGACTCGCGCTTTGGTTTTGCAATTTACTGACATACGTCCGATTGATTGACCATAACTCACTCAATTTAACTCGTAATTCATTGAAATTAGTTCCATTTCGAAGTAATCGAAGTGTAGTTTAAAACGAAAGAAACGGAGATGAAAAACTCCAAGTATTTTGAGAGTTATGATGGAAGTGGTTAGACTCGCGCTTTGGTTTAGCAATTTACTGACCTACCTTCGATTGATTGACCATAACTCACTCAGGTCAACTCGTAATTCATTGAAATTAGCTCCATTTCGAAGGAATCGAAGTGTAGTTTAAAACGAACGAAACGGAGATGAAAAACTACAAGTATTTGAGAGTTATGATGGAAGTGGTTAGTCTCGCGCTTTGGTTTAGCAATTTACCGACCTACCTTCGATTGATTGTCCATAACTCAGTTAATTCGACTCGTAATTCATTGACATTAGTTCAATTTCGAAGGAATCGAAGTGTAGTTTAAAACGAAAGAAACGGAGATGAAAAACTCCAAGTATTTTGAGAGTTATGATGAAAATAGTTAGACTCGCGCTTTGGTTTAGCAATTTACTGACCTACCTCCGATTGATTGACCATAACTCACTCAATTTTACTCGTAATTCATTGAAATTAGTTCCATTTCGAATGAATCGAAGTGTAGTTTAAAACGAAAGAAACAGAGATGAAAAACTCCAAGTATTTTGAGAGTTATAATGAAAATAGTTAGACTCGCGCTTTGGTTTAGCAAATTTACTGACGTACTTCCGATTGATTGACCATAACTCACTCAATTTAACTCGTAATTCATTGAAATTAGTTCCATTTCGAAGGAATCGAAGTGTAGTTTAAAACGAAAGAAACGGAGATAAAAATTTCCAAGTATTTTGACAGTTATGATGAAAATAGTTAGACTCACGCTTTGGTTTAGCAATTTACTGACCTACCTCGGATTGATTGACCATAACTCACCCAATTTAACTCATAATTTATTGAAATTAGTTTCATTTCGAAGGAATCGAAGTGTCGTTTCAAACGAAAGAAACGGAGATGAAAAACTCCAAGTATTTTGAGAGTTATGACGAAAATAGTTAGACTCGCGCTTTGGTTTAGCAATTTACTGACCTACCTCCGATTGATTGACCATAACTCACTCAATTTTACTCGTAATTCATTGAAATTAGATCCATTTCGAAGGAATCGAAGTTTAGTTGAAAACAAAAGAAACGGAGATGAAAAACAACAAGTATTTTCAGACTTATGATGGAGCTTGTTAGACTCGCGCTTTGATTTAGCAATTTACTCACTTACCTCCGATTGATTGACCATAACTCAGTCAATTTAACTCGTAATTCATTGAAATTAGTTTCATTTCGAAGGAATCTAAGTGTAGTTTAAAACGAAAGAAACGAAGATGAAAAACTCCAAGTATTTTGAGAGTTTTGATGGAAATAGTTAGACTCGCGCTTTGGTTTAGCAATTTACTGACCTACCTCCGATTGATTGACCATAACTCACTCGATTTAACTCGTAATTCATTGAAATCAGTTTCATTTCGAAGGAATCGAAGTGTAGTTTAAAACGAAAGAAACGAAGATGAAAAACTCCAAGTATTTTGAGAGTTATGATGGAAATAGTTAGACTCGCGCTTTGGTTTAGCAATTTACTAACCTACCTCCGATTGATTGACCATAACTCACTCAATATTACTCGTAATTCATTGAAATTAGTTCCATTTTGAATGAATCGAAGTGTAGTTTAAAACGAAAGAAACAGAGATGAAAAACTCCAAGTATTTTGAGAGTTATGATGGAAATAGTTAGACTCGCGCTTTGGTTTAGCAATTTACTGACATACTTCCGATTGATTGACCATAACTAACTCTATTTAACTTGTAATTCTTTGAAATTAGTTCCATTTCGAAGAAATCGAAGTGTAGTTTAAAACGAAAGAAACGGAGATAAAAATTTCTAAGTATTTTGAGAGTTATGATGAAAATAGTTACACTCGCGCTTTAGTTTAGCAATTTACTGACCTACCTCCGATTGATTGACCATAACTCACTCAATTGAACTCGTAATTCATTGAAATTAGTTTCATTTCGAAGAAATCGAAGTGTAGTTTAAAACGAAAGAAACGGAGATGAAAAACTCCAAGTATTTTAAGAGTTATGATGAAAATAGTTAGACTCGCGCTTTGGTTTAGCAATTTACTGACCTACCTCCGATTGATTGACCATAACTCACTAAATTTAACTCGTAATTCATTGAAATTAGTTTCATTTCAAAAAAATCAAAGTGTAGTTTAAAACGAAAGAAACGGAGATGAAAAACATCAAGTATTTTAAGAGTTATGATGAAAATAGTTAGACTCGCGCTTTGGTTTAGCAATTTAATGACCTCCCTCCGATTGATTGACTATAACTCACTCAATTTAACTCGTAATTCATTGAAATCAGTTTCATTTCGAAGGAATCGAAGTGTAGTTTAAAACGAAAGAAACGAAGATGAAAAACTCCAAGTATTTTGAGAGTTATGATGGAAATAGTTAGACTCGCGCTTTGGTTTAGCAATTTACTGACCTACCTCCGATTGATTGACCATAACTCACTCAATTTTACTTGTAATTCATTGAAATTAGTTCCATTTCGAAGGAATCGAAGTGTAGTTTAAAACGAAAGAAACGGAGATGAAAAACTCCAAGTATTTTGAGAGTTATGATGAAAATAGTTAGACTCGCGCTTTGGTTTAGCAATTTACTGACCTACCTCCGATTGATTGACCATAACTCACTCAGGTCAACTCGTAATTCATTGAAATTAGCTCTATTTCGAAGGAATCGAAGTGTAGTTTAAAACGAATGAAATGGAGATGAAAAACTACAAGTATTTTGAGAGTTATGATGGAAGTGGTTAGTCTCGCGCTTTGGTTTAATAATTTACCGACCTACCCTCGATTGATTGTCCATAACTCAGTTAATTCGACTCGTAATTCATTGACATTAGTTCAATTTCGAAAGAATCGAAGTGTAGTTTAAAACGAAAGAAATGGAGATGAAAAACTCCAAGTATTTTGAGAGTTATGATGAAAATAGTTAGACTCGCGCTTTGGTTTAGCAATTTACTGACCTACCTCCGATTGATTGACCATAACTCACTCAATTTTACTCGTAATTCATTGAAATTAGTTCCATTTCGAATGAATCGAAGTGTAGTTTAAAACGAAAGAAACAGAGATGAAAAACTCCAAGTATTTTGAGAGTTATGATGAAAATAGTTAGACTCGCGCTTTGGTTTAGCAAATTTACTGACGTACTTCCGATTGATTGACCATAACTCACTCAATTTAACTCGTAATTCATTGAAATTAGTTCCATTTCGAAGGAATCGAAGTGTAGTTTAAAACGAAAGAAACGGAGATGAAAATTTCCAAGTATTTTGACAGTTATGATGAAAATAGTTAGACTCACGCTTTGGTTTAGCAATTTACTGACCTACCTCGGATTGATTGACCATAACTCACCCAATTTAACTCATAATTTATTGAAATTAGTTTCATTTCGAAGGAATCGAAGTGTCGTTTCAAACGAAAGAAACGGAGATGAAAAACTCCAAGTATTTTGAGAGTTATGACGAAAATAGTTAGACTCGCGCTTTGGTTTAGCAATTTACTGACCTACCTCCGATTGATTGACCATAACTCACTCAATTTTACTCGTAATTCATTGAAATTAGTTCCATTTCGAAGGAATCGAAGTTTAGTTGAAAACAAAAGAAACGGAGATGAAAAACAACAAGTATTTTCAGACTTATGATGGAGCTTGTTAGACTCGCGCTTTGATTTAGCAATTTACTCACTTACCTCCGATTGATTGACCATAACTCAGTCAATTTAACTCGTAATTCATTGAAATTAGTTTCATTTCGAAGGAATCTAAGTGTAGTTTAAAACGAAAGAAACGAAGATGAAAAACTCCAAGTATTTTGAGAGTTTTGATGGAAATAGTTAGACTCGCGCTTTGGTTTAGCAATTTACTGACCTACCTCCGATTGATTGACCATAACTCACTCGATTTAACTCGTAATTCATTGAAATCAGTTTCATTTCGAAGGAATCGAAGTGTAGTTTAAAACGAAAGAAACGAAGATGAAAAACTCCAAGTATTTTGAGAGTTATGATGGAAATAGTTAGACTCGCGCTTTGGTTTAGCAATTTACTAACCTACCTCCGATTGATTGACCATAACTCACTCAATTTTACTCGTAATTCATTGAAATTAGTTCCATTTTGAATGAATCGAAGTGTAGTTTAAAACGAAAGAAACAGAGATGAAAAACTCCAAGTATTTTGAGAGTTATGATGGAAATAGTTAGACTCGCGCTTTGGTTTAGCAATTTACTGACATACTTCCGATTGATTGACCATAACTAACTCTATTTAACTTGTAATTCTTTGAAATTAGTTCCATTTCGAAGAAATCGAAGTGTAGTTTAAAACGAAAGAAACGGAGATAAAAATTTCTAAGTATTTTGAGAGTTATGATGAAAATAGTTACACTCGCGCTTTAGTTTAGCAATTTACTGACCTACCTCCGATTGATTGACCATAACTCACTCAATTGAACTCGTAATTCATTGAAATTAGTTTCATTTCGAAGAAATCGAAGTGTAGTTTAAAACGAAAGAAACGGAGATGAAAAACTCCAAGTATTTTAAGAGTTATGATGAAAATAGTTAGACTCGCGCTTTGGTTTAGCAATTTACTGACCTACCTCCGATTGATTGACCATAACTCACTAAATTTAACTCGTAATTCATTGAAATTAGTTTCATTTCGAAAAAATCAAAGTGTAGTTTAAAACGAAAGAAACGGAGATGAAAAACATCAAGTATTTTAAGAGTTATGATGAAAATAGTTAGACTCGCGCTTTGGTTTAGCAATTTAATGACCTCCCTCCGATTGATTGACTATAACTCACTCAATTTAACTCGTAATTCATTGAAATCAGTTTCATTTCGAAGGAATCGAAGTGTAGTTTAAAACGAAAGAAACGAAGATGAAAAACTCCAAGTATTTTGAGAGTTATGATGGAAATAGTTAGACTCGCGCTTTGGTTTAGCAATTTACTGACCTACCTCCGATTGATTGACCATAACTCACTCAATTTTACTTGTAATTCATTGAAATTAGTTCCATTTCGAAGGAATCGAAGTGTAGTTTAAAACGAAAGAAACGAAGATGAAAAACTCCAAGTATTTTGAGAGTTATGATGGAAATAGTTAGACTCGCGCTTTGGTTTAGCAATTTACTGACCTACCTCCGATTGATTGACCATAACTCACTCAGGTCAACTCGTAATTCATTGAAATTAGCTCTATTTCGAAGGAATCGAAGTTTAGTTGAAAACAAAAGAAACGGAGATGAAAAACAACAAGTATTTTCAGACTTATGATGGAGCTTGTTAGACTCGCGCTTTGATTTAGCAATTTACTCACTTACCTCCGATTGATTGACCATAACTCAGTCAATTTAACTCGTAATTCATTGAAATTAGTTTCATTTCGAAGGAATCTAAGTGTAGTTTAAAACGAAAGAAACGGAGATGAAAAACATCAAGTATTTTAAGAGTTATGATGAAAATAGTTAGACTCGCGCTTTGGTTTAGCAATTTACTGACCTACCTCCGATTGATTGACCATAACTCACTCAATTTTACTCGTAATTCATTGAAATTAGTTCCATTTCGAGTGAATCGAAGTGTAGTTTAAAACGAAAGAAACAGAGATGAAAAACTCCAAGTATTTTGAGAGTTATGATGGAAATAGTTAGACTCGCGGTTTGGTTTTGCAATTTACTGACATACGTCCGATTGATTGACCATAACTCACTCAATTTAACTCGTAATTCATTGAAATTAGTTCCATTTCGAAGTAATCGAAGTGTAGTTTAAAACGAAAGAAACGGAGATGAAAAACTCCAAGTATTTTGAGAGTTATGATGGAAGTGGTTAGACTCGCGCTTTGGTTTAGCAATTTACTGACCTACCTTCGATTGATTGACCATAACTCACTCAGGTCAACTCGTAATTCATTGAAATTAGCTCCATTTCGAAGGAATCGAAGTGTAGTTTAAAACGAACGAAACGGAGATGAAAAACTACAAGTATTTGAGAGTTATGATGGAAGTGGTTAGTCTCGCGCTTTGGTTTAGCAATTTACCGACCTACCTTCGATTGATTGTCCATAACTCAGTTAATTCGACTCGTAATTCATTGACATTAGTTCAATTTCGAAGGAATCGAAGTGTAGTTTAAAACGAAAGAAACGGAGATGAAAAACTCCAAGTATTTTGAGAGTTATGATGGAAATAGTTAGACTCGCGCTTTGGTTTAGCAATTTACTGACCTACCTCCGATTGATTGACCATAACTCACTCAATTTTACTCGTAATTCATTGAAATTAGTTCCATTTCGAATGAATCGAAGTGTAGTTTAAAACGAAAGAAACAGAGATGAAAAACTCCAAGTATTTTGAGAGTTATGATGAAAATAGTTAGACTCGCGCTTTGGTTTAGCAAATTTACTGACGTACTTCCGATTGATTGACCATAACTCACTCAATTTAACTCGTAATTCATTGAAATTAGTTTCATTTCGAAGGAATCGAAGTGTCGTTTCAAACGAAAGAAACGGAGATGAAAAACTCCAAGTATTTTGAGAGTTATGACGAAAATAGTTAGACTCGCGCTTTGGTTTAGCAATTTACTGACCTACCTCCGATTGATTGACCATAACTCACTCAATTTTACTCGTAATTCATTGAAATTAGTTCCATTTCGAAGGAATCGAAGTTTAGTTGAAAACAAAAGAAACGGAGATGAAAAACAACAAGTATTTTCAGACTTATGATGGAGCTTGTTAGACTCGCGCTTTGATTTAGCAATTTACTCACTTACCTCCGATTGATTGACCATAACTCAGTCAATTTAACTCGTAATTCATTGAAATTAGTTTCATTTCGAAGGAATCTAAGTGTAGTTTAAAACGAAAGAAACGAAGATGAAAAACTCCAAGTATTTTGAGAGTTTTGATGGAAATAGTTAGACTCGCGCTTTGGTTTAGCAATTTACTGACCTACCTCCGATTGATTGACCATAACTCACTCGATTTAACTCGTAATTCATTGAAATCAGTTTCATTTCGAAGGAATCGAAGTGTAGTTTAAAACGAAAGAAACGAAGATGAAAAACTCCAAGTATTTTGAGAGTTATGATGGAAATAGTTAGACTCGCGCTTTGGTTTAGCAATTTACTAACCTACCTCCGATTGATTGACCATAACTCACTCAATTTTACTCGTAATTCATTGAAATTAGTTCCATTTTGAATGAATCGAAGTGTAGTTTAAAACGAAAGAAACAGAGATGAAAAACTCCAAGTATTTTGAGAGTTATGATGGAAATAGTTAGACTCGCGCTTTGGTTTAGCAATTTACTGACATACTTCCGATTGATTGACCATAACTAACTCTATTTAACTTGTAATTCTTTGAAATTAGTTCCATTTCGAAGAAATCGAAGTGTAGTTTAAAACGAAAGAAACGGAGATAAAAATTTCTAAGTATTTTGAGAGTTATGATGAAAATAGTTACACTCGCGCTTTAGTTTAGCAATTTACTGACCTACCTCCGATTGATTGACCATAACTCACTCAATTGAACTCGTAATTCATTGAAATTAGTTTCATTTCGAAGAAATCGAAGTGTAGTTTAAAACGAAAGAAACGGAGATGAAAAACTCCAAGTATTTTAAGAGTTATGATGAAAATAGTTAGACTCGCGCTTTGGTTTAGCAATTTACTGACCTACCTCCGATTGATTGACCATAACTCACTAAATTTAACTCGTAATTCATTGAAATTAGTTTCATTTCGAAAAAATCAAAGTGTAGTTTAAAACGAAAGAAACGGAGATGAAAAACATCAAGTATTTTAAGAGTTATGATGAAAATAGTTAGACTCGCGCTTTGGTTTAGCAATTTAATGACCTCCCTCCGATTGATTGACTATAACTCACTCAATTTAACTCGTAATTCATTGAAATCAGTTTCATTTCGAAGGAATCGAAGTGTAGTTTAAAACGAAAGAAACGAAGATGAAAAACTCCAAGTATTTTGAGAGTTATGATGGAAATAGTTAGACTCGCGCTTTGGTTTAGCAATTTACTGACCTACCTCCGATTGATTGACCATAACTCACTCAATTTTACTTGTAATTCATTGAAATTAGTTCCATTTCGAAGGAATCGAAGTGTAGTTTAAAACGAAAGAAACGAAGATGAAAAACTCCAAGTATTTTGAGAGTTATGATGGAAATAGTTAGACTCGCGCTTTGGTTTAGCAATTTACTGACCTACCTCCGATTGATTGACCATAACTCACTCAGGTCAACTCGTAATTCATTGAAATTAGCTCTATTTCGAAGGAATCGAAGTTTAGTTGAAAACAAAAGAAACGGAGATGAAAAACAACAAGTATTTTCAGACTTATGATGGAGCTTGTTAGACTCGCGCTTTGATTTAGCAATTTACTCACTTACCTCCGATTGATTGACCATAACTCAGTCAATTTAACTCGTAATTCATTGAAATTAGTTTCATTTCGAAGGAATCTAAGTGTAGTTTAAAACGAAAGAAACGGAGATGAAAAACATCAAGTATTTTAAGAGTTATGATGAAAATAGTTAGACTCGCGCTTTGGTTTAGCAATTTACTGACCTACCTCCGATTGATTGACCATAACTCACTCAATTTTACTCGTAATTCATTGAAATTAGTTCCATTTCGAGTGAATCGAAGTGTAGTTTAAAACGAAAGAAACAGAGATGAAAAACTCCAAGTATTTTGAGAGTTATGATGGAAATAGTTAGACTCGCGGTTTGGTTTTGCAATTTACTGACATACGTCCGATTGATTGACCATAACTCACTCAATTTAACTCGTAATTCATTGAAATTAGTTCCATTTCGAAGTAATCGAAGTGTAGTTTAAAACGAAAGAAACGGAGATGAAAAACTCCAAGTATTTTGAGAGTTATGATGGAAGTGGTTAGACTCGCGCTTTGGTTTAGCAATTTACTGACCTACCTTCGATTGATTGACCATAACTCACTCAGGTCAACTCGTAATTCATTGAAATTAGCTCCATTTCGAAGGAATCGAAGTGTAGTTTAAAACGAACGAAACGGAGATGAAAAACTACAAGTATTTGAGAGTTATGATGGAAGTGGTTAGTCTCGCGCTTTGGTTTAGCAATTTACCGACCTACCTTCGATTGATTGTCCATAACTCAGTTAATTCGACTCGTAATTCATTGACATTAGTTCAATTTCGAAGGAATCGAAGTGTAGTTTAAAACGAAAGAAACGGAGATGAAAAACTCCAAGTATTTTGAGAGTTATGATGGAAATAGTTAGACTCGCGCTTTGGTTTAGCAATTTACTGACCTACCTCCGATTGATTGACCATAACTCACTCAATTTTACTCGTAATTCATTGAAATTAGTTCCATTTCGAATGAATCGAAGTGTAGTTTAAAACGAAAGAAACAGAGATGAAAAACTCCAAGTATTTTGAGAGTTATGATGAAAATAGTTAGACTCGCGCTTTGGTTTAGCAAATTTACTGACGTACTTCCGATTGATTGACCATAACTCACTCAATTTAACTCGTAATTCATTGAAATTAGTTTCATTTCGAAGGAATCGAAGTGTCGTTTCAAACGAAAGAAACGGAGATGAAAAACTCCAAGTATTTTGAGAGTTATGACGAAAATAGTTAGACTCGCGCTTTGGTTTAGCAATTTACTGACCTACCTCCGATTGATTGACCATAACTCACTCAATTTTACTCGTAATTCATTGAAATTAGTTCCATTTCGAAGGAATCGAAGTTTAGTTGAAAACAAAAGAAACGGAGATGAAAAACAACAAGTATTTTCAGACTTATGATGGAGCTTGTTAGACTCGCGCTTTGATTTAGCAATTTACTCACTTACCTCCGATTGATTGACCATAACTCAGTCAATTTAACTCGTAATTCATTGAAATTAGTTTCATTTCGAAGGAATCTAAGTGTAGTTTAAAACGAAAGAAACGAAGATGAAAAACTCCAAGTATTTTGAGAGTTTTGATGGAAATAGTTAGACTCGCGCTTTGGTTTAGCAATTTACTGACCTACCTCCGATTGATTGACCATAACTCACTCGATTTAACTCGTAATTCATTGAAATCAGTTTCATTTCGAAGGAATCGAAGTGTAGTTTAAAACGAAAGAAACGAAGATGAAAAACTCCAAGTATTTTGAGAGTTATGATGGAAATAGTTAGACTCGCGCTTTGGTTTAGCAATTTACTAACCTACCTCCGATTGATTGACCATAACTCACTCAATTTTACTCGTAATTCATTGAAATTAGTTCCATTTTGAATGAATCGAAGTGTAGTTTAAAACGAAAGAAACAGAGATGAAAAACTCCAAGTATTTTGAGAGTTATGATGGAAATAGTTAGACTCGCGCTTTGGTTTAGCAATTTACTGACATACTTCCGATTGATTGACCATAACTAACTCTATTTAACTTGTAATTCTTTGAAATTAGTTCCATTTCGAAGAAATCGAAGTGTAGTTTAAAACGAAAGAAACGGAGATAAAAATTTCTAAGTATTTTGAGAGTTATGATGAAAATAGTTACACTCGCGCTTTAGTTTAGCAATTTACTGACCTACCTCCGATTGATTGACCATAACTCACTCAATTGAACTCGTAATTCATTGAAATTAGTTTCATTTCGAAGAAATCGAAGTGTAGTTTAAAACGAAAGAAACGGAGATGAAAAACTCCAAGTATTTTAAGAGTTATGATGAAAATAGTTAGACTCGCGCTTTGGTTTAGCAATTTACTGACCTACCTCCGATTGATTGACCATAACTCACTAAATTTAACTCGTAATTCATTGAAATTAGTTTCATTTCGAAAAAATCAAAGTGTAGTTTAAAACGAAAGAAACGGAGATGAAAAACATCAAGTATTTTAAGAGTTATGATGAAAATAGTTAGACTCGCGCTTTGGTTTAGCAATTTAATGACCTCCCTCCGATTGATTGACTATAACTCACTCAATTTAACTCGTAATTCATTGAAATCAGTTTCATTTCGAAGGAATCGAAGTGTAGTTTAAAACGAAAGAAACGAAGATGAAAAACTCCAAGTATTTTGAGAGTTATGATGGAAATAGTTAGACTCGCGCTTTGGTTTAGCAATTTACTGACCTACCTCCGATTGATTGACCATAACTCACTCAATTTTACTTGTAATTCATTGAAATTAGTTCCATTTCGAAGGAATCGAAGTGTAGTTTAAAACGAAAGAAACGAAGATGAAAAACTCCAAGTATTTTGAGAGTTATGATGGAAATAGTTAGACTCGCGCTTTGGTTTAGCAATTTACTGACCTACCTCCGATTGATTGACCATAACTCACTCAGGTCAACTCGTAATTCATTGAAATTAGCTCTATTTCGAAGGAATCGAAGTTTAGTTGAAAACAAAAGAAACGGAGATGAAAAACAACAAGTATTTTCAGACTTATGATGGAGCTTGTTAGACTCGCGCTTTGATTTAGCAATTTACTCACTTACCTCCGATTGATTGACCATAACTCAGTCAATTTAACTCGTAATTCATTGAAATTAGTTTCATTTCGAAGGAATCTAAGTGTAGTTTAAAACGAAAGAAACGGAGATGAAAAACATCAAGTATTTTAAGAGTTATGATGAAAATAGTTAGACTCGCGCTTTGGTTTAGCAATTTACTGACCTACCTCCGATTGATTGACCATAACTCACTCAATTTTACTCGTAATTCATTGAAATTAGTTCCATTTCGAGTGAATCGAAGTGTAGTTTAAAACGAAAGAAACAGAGATGAAAAACTCCAAGTATTTTGAGAGTTATGATGGAAATAGTTAGACTCGCGGTTTGGTTTTGCAATTTACTGACATACGTCCGATTGATTGACCATAACTCACTCAATTTAACTCGTAATTCATTGAAATTAGTTCCATTTCGAAGTAATCGAAGTGTAGTTTAAAACGAAAGAAACGGAGATGAAAAACTCCAAGTATTTTGAGAGTTATGATGGAAGTGGTTAGACTCGCGCTTTGGTTTAGCAATTTACTGACCTACCTTCGATTGATTGACCATAACTCACTCAGGTCAACTCGTAATTCATTGAAATTAGCTCCATTTCGAAGGAATCGAAGTGTAGTTTAAAACGAACGAAACGGAGATGAAAAACTACAAGTATTTGAGAGTTATGATGGAAGTGGTTAGTCTCGCGCTTTGGTTTAGCAATTTACCGACCTACCTTCGATTGATTGTCCATAACTCAGTTAATTCGACTCGTAATTCATTGACATTAGTTCAATTTCGAAGGAATCGAAGTGTAGTTTAAAACGAAAGAAACGGAGATGAAAAACTCCAAGTATTTTGAGAGTTATGATGGAAATAGTTAGACTCGCGCTTTGGTTTAGCAATTTACTGACCTACCTCCGATTGATTGACCATAACTCACTCAATTTTACTCGTAATTCATTGAAATTAGTTCCATTTCGAATGAATCGAAGTGTAGTTTAAAACGAAAGAAACAGAGATGAAAAACTCCAAGTATTTTGAGAGTTATGATGAAAATAGTTAGACTCGCGCTTTGGTTTAGCAAATTTACTGACGTACTTCCGATTGATTGACCATAACTCACTCAATTTAACTCGTAATTCATTGAAATTAGTTTCATTTCGAAGGAATCGAAGTGTCGTTTCAAACGAAAGAAACGGAGATGAAAAACTCCAAGTATTTTGAGAGTTATGACGAAAATAGTTAGACTCGCGCTTTGGTTTAGCAATTTACTGACCTACCTCCGATTGATTGACCATAACTCACTCAATTTTACTCGTAATTCATTGAAATTAGTTCCATTTCGAAGGAATCGAAGTTTAGTTGAAAACAAAAGAAACGGAGATGAAAAACAACAAGTATTTTCAGACTTATGATGGAGCTTGTTAGACTCGCGCTTTGATTTAGCAATTTACTCACTTACCTCCGATTGATTGACCATAACTCAGTCAATTTAACTCGTAATTCATTGAAATTAGTTTCATTTCGAAGGAATCTAAGTGTAGTTTAAAACGAAAGAAACGAAGATGAAAAACTCCAAGTATTTTGAGAGTTTTGATGGAAATAGTTAGACTCGCGCTTTGGTTTAGCAATTTACTGACCTACCTCCGATTGATTGACCATAACTCACTCGATTTAACTCGTAATTCATTGAAATCAGTTTCATTTCGAAGGAATCGAAGTGTAGTTTAAAACGAAAGAAACGAAGATGAAAAACTCCAAGTATTTTGAGAGTTATGATGGAAATAGTTAGACTCGCGCTTTGGTTTAGCAATTTACTAACCTACCTCCGATTGATTGACCATAACTCACTCAATTTTACTCGTAATTCATTGAAATTAGTTCCATTTTGAATGAATCGAAGTGTAGTTTAAAACGAAAGAAACAGAGATGAAAAACTCCAAGTATTTTGAGAGTTATGATGGAAATAGTTAGACTCGCGCTTTGGTTTAGCAATTTACTGACATACTTCCGATTGATTGACCATAACTAACTCTATTTAACTTGTAATTCTTTGAAATTAGTTCCATTTCGAAGAAATCGAAGTGTAGTTTAAAACGAAAGAAACGGAGATGAAAATTTCTAAGTATTTTGAGAGTTATGATGAAAATAGTTACACTCGCGCTTTAGTTTAGCAATTTACTGACCTACCTCCGATTGATTGACCATAACTCACTCAATTGAACTCGTAATTCATTGAAATTAGTTTCATTTCGAAGAAATCGAAGTGTAGTTTAAAACGAAAGGAACGGAGATGAAAAACTCCAAGTATTTTAAGAGTTATGATGAAAATAGTTAGACTCGCGCTTTGGTTTAGCAATTTACTGACCTACCTCCGATTGATTGACCATAACTCACTAAATTTAACTCGTAATTCATTGAAATTAGTTTCATTTCGAAAAAATCAAAGTGTAGTTTAAAACGAAAGAAACGGAGATGAAAAACATCAAGTATTTTAAGAGTTATGATGAAAATAGTTAGACTCGCGCTTTGGTTTAGCAATTTAATGACCTCCCTCCGATTGATTGACCATAACTCACTCAATTTTACTCGTAATTCATTGAAATTAGTTCCATTTCGAATGAATCGAAGTGTAGTTTAAAACGAAAGAAACAGAGATGAAAAACTCAAAGTATTTTGAGAGTTATGATGGAAATAGTTAGACTCGCGCTTTGGTTTAGCAATTTACTGACCTACCTCCGATTGATTGACCATAACTCACTCAATTTTACTCGTAATTCATTGAAATTAGTTCCATTTCGAATGAATCGAAGTGTAGTTTAAAACGAAAGAAACAGAGATGAAAAACTCCAAGTATTTTGAGAGTTATGATGAAAATAGTTAGACTCGCGCTTTGGTTTAGCAAATTTACTGACGTACTTCCGATTGATTGTCCATAACTCACTCAATTTAACTCGTAATTCATTGAAATTAGTTCCATTTCGAAGGAATCGAAGTGTAGTTTATAACAAAAAAAACGGAGATGAAAATTTCCAAGTATTTTGACAGTTATGATGAAAATAGTTAGACTCACGCTTTGGTTTAGCAATTTACTGACCTACCTCGGATTGATTGACCATAACTCACCCAATTTAACTCGTAATTTATTGAAATTAGTTTCATTTCGAAGGAATCGAAGTGTCGTTTCAAACGAAAGAAACGGAGATGAAAAACTCCAAGTATTTTGAGAGTTATGACGAAAATAGTTAGACTCGCGCTTTGGTTTAGCAATTTACTGACCCACCTCCAATTGATTGACCATAACTCACTCAATTTTACTCGTAATTCATTGAAATTAGTTCCATTTCGAAGGAATCGAAGTTTAGTTGAAAACAAAAGAAACGGAGATGAAAAACAACAAGTATTTTCAGACTTATGATGGAGCTTGTTAGACTCGCGCTTTGATTTAGCAATTTACTCACTTACCTCCGATTGATTGACCATAACTCAGTCAATTTAACTCGTAATTCATTGAAATTAGTTTCATTTCGAAGGAATCTAAGTGTAGTTTAAAACGAAAGAAACGAAGATGAAAAACTCCAAGTATTTTGAGAGTTTTGATGGAAATAGTTAGACTCGCGCTTTGGTTTAGCAATTTACTGACCTACCTCCGATTGATTGACCATAACTCACTCGATTTAACTCGTAATTCATTGAAATCAGTTTCATTTCGAAGGAATCGAAGTGTAGTTTAAAACGAAAGAAACGAAGATGAAAAACTCCAAGTATTTTGAGAGTTATGATGGAAATAGTTAGACTCGCGCTTTGGTTTAGCAATTTACTAACCTACCTCCGATTGATTGACCATAACTCACTCAATTTTACTCGTAATTCATTGAAATTAGTTCCATTTTGAATGAATCGAAGTGTAGTTTAAAACGAAAGAAACAGAGATGAAAAACTCCAAGTATTTTGAGAGTTATGATGGAAATAGTTAGACTCGCGCTTTGGTTTAGCAATTTACTGACATACTTCCGATTGATTGACCATAACTAACTCTATTTAACTTGTAATTCTTTGAAATTAGTTCCATTTCGAAGAAATCGAAGTGTAGTTTAAAACGAAAGAAATGGAGATGAAAATTTCTAAGTATTTTGAGAGTTATGATGAAAATAGTTACACTCGCGCTTTAGTTTAGCAATTTACTGACCTACCTCCGATTGATTGACCATAACTCACTCAATTGAACTCGTAATTCATTGAAATTAGTTTCATTTCGAAGAAATCGAAGTGTAGTTTAAAACGAAAGGAACGGAGATGAAAAACTCCAAGTATTTTAAGAGTTATGATGAAAATAGTTAGACTCGCGCTTTGGTTTAGCAATTTACTGACCTACCTCCGATTGATTGACCATAACTCACTAAATTTAACTCGTAATTCATTGAAATTAGTTTCATTTCGAAAAAATCAAAGTGTAGTTTAAAACGAAAGAAACGGAGATGAAAAACATCAAGTATTTTAAGAGTTATGATGAAAATAGTTAGACTCGCGCTTTGGTTTAGCAATTTAATGACCTCCCTCCGATTGATTGACCATAACTCACTCAATTTTACTCGTAATTCATTGAAATTAGTTCCATTTCGAATGAATCGAAGTGTAGTTTAAAACGAAAGAAACAGAGATGAAAAACTCAAAGTATTTTGAGAGTTATGATGGAAATAGTTAGACTCGCGCTTTGGTTTAGCAATTTACTGACCTACCTCCGATTGATTGACCATAACTCACTCAATTTTACTCGTAATTCATTGAAATTAGTTCCATTTCGAATGAATCGAAGTGTAGTTTAAAACGAAAGAAACAGAGATGAAAAACTCCAAGTATTTTGAGAGTTATGATGAAAATAGTTAGACTCGCGCTTTGGTTTAGCAAATTTACTGACGTACTTCCGATTGATTGTCCATAACTCACTCAATTTAACTCGTAATTCATTGAAATTAGTTCCATTTCGAAGGAATCGAAGTGTAGTTTATAACAAAAAAAACGGAGATGAAAATTTCCAAGTATTTTGACAGTTATGATGAAAATAGTTAGACTCACGCTTTGGTTTAGCAATTTACTGACCTACCTCGGATTGATTGACCATAACTCACCCAATTTAACTCGTAATTTATTGAAATTAGTTTCATTTCGAAGGAATCGAAGTGTCGTTTCAAACGAAAGAAACGGAGATGAAAAACTCCAAGTATTTTGAGAGTTATGACGAAAATAGTTAGACTCGCGCTTTGGTTTAGCAATTTACTGACCTACCTCCGATTGATTGACCATAACTCACTCAATTTTACTCGTAATTCATTGAAATTAGTTCCATTTCGAAGGAATCGAAGTTTAGTTGAAAACAAAAGAAACGGAGATGAAAAACAACAAGTATTTTCAGACTTATGATGGAGCTTGTTAGACTCGCGCTTTGATTTAGCAATTTACTCACTTACCTCCGATTGATTGACCATAACTCAGTCAATTTAACTCGTAATTCATTGAAATTAGTTTCATTTCGAAGGAATCTAAGTGTAGTTTAAAACGAAAGAAACGAAGATGAAAAACTCCAAGTATTTTGAGAGTTTTGATGGAAATAGTTAGACTCGCGCTTTGGTTTAGCAATTTACTGACCTACCTCCGATTGATTGACCATAACTCACTCGATTTAACTCGTAATTCATTGAAATCAGTTTCATTTCGAAGGAATCGAAGTGTAGTTTAAAACGAAAGAAACGAAGATGAAAAACTCCAAGTATTTTGAGAGTTATGATGGAAATAGTTAGACTCGCGCTTTGGTTTAGCAATTTACTAACCTACCTCCGATTGATTGACCATAACTCACTCAATTTTACTCGTAATTCATTGAAATTAGTTCCATTTTGAATGAATCGAAGTGTAGTTTAAAACGAAAGAAACAGAGATGAAAAACTCCAAGTATTTTGAGAGTTATGATGGAAATAGTTAGACTCGCGCTTTGGTTTAGCAATTTACTGACATACTTCCGATTGATTGACCATAACTAACTCTATTTAACTTGTAATTCTTTGAAATTAGTTCCATTTCGAAGAAATCGAAGTGTAGTTTAAAACGAAAGAAACGGAGATGAAAATTTCTAAGTATTTTGAGAGTTATGATGAAAATAGTTACACTCGCGCTTTAGTTTAGCAATTTACTGACCTACCTCCGATTGATTGACCATAACTCACTCAATTGAACTCGTAATTCATTGAAATTAGTTTCATTTCGAAGAAATCGAAGTGTAGTTTAAAACGAAAGGAACGGAGATGAAAAACTCCAAGTATTTTAAGAGTTATGATGAAAATAGTTAGACTCGCGCTTTGGTTTAGCAATTTACTGACCTACCTCCGATTGATTGACCATAACTCACTAAATTTAACTCGTAATTCATTGAAATTAGTTTCATTTCGAAAAAATCAAAGTGTAGTTTAAAACGAAAGAAACGGAGATGAAAAACATCAAGTATTTTAAGAGTTATGATGAAAATAGTTAGACTCGCGCTTTGGTTTAGCAATTTAATGACCTCCCTCCGATTGATTGACTATAACTCACTCAATTTAACTCGTAATTCATTGAAATCAGTTTCATTTCGAAGGAATCGAAGTGTAGTTTAAAACGAAAGAAACGAAGATGAAAAACTCCAAGTATTTTGAGAGTTATGATGGAAATAGTTAGACTCGCGCTTTAGTTTAGCAATTTACTGACCTACCTCCGATTGATTGACCATAACTCACTCAATTTTACTTGTAATTCATTGAAATTAGTTCCATTTCGAAGGAATCGAAGTGTAGTTTAAAACGAAAGAAACGGAGATGAAAAACTTCAAGTATTTTGAGAGTTATGATGAAAATAGTTAGACTCGCGCTTTGGTTTAGCAATTTACTGACCTACCTCCGATTGATTGACCATAACTCACTCAGGTCAACTCGTAATTCATTGAAATTAGCTCTATTTCGAAGGAATCGAAGTGTAGTTTAAAACGAATGAAATGGAGATGAAAAACTACAAGTATTTTGAGAGTTATGATGGAAGTGGTTAGTCTCGCGCTTTGGTTTAATAATTTACCGACCTACCCTCGATTGATTGTCCATAACTCAGTTAATTCGACTCGTAATTCATTGACATTAGTTCAATTTCGAAAGAATCGAAGTGTAGTTTAAAACGAAAGAAACGGAGATGAAAAACTCCAAGTATTTTGAGAGTTATGATGGAAATAGTTAGACTCGCGCTTTGGTTTAGCAATTTACTGACCTACCTCCGATTGATTGACCATAACTCACTCAATTTTACTCGTAATTCATTGAAATTAGTTCCATTTCGAATGAATCGAAGTGTAGTTTAAAACGAAAGAAACAGAGATGAAAAACTTCAAGTATTTTGAGAGTTATGATGAAAATAGTTAGACTCGCGCTTTGGTTTAGCAATTTACTGACGTACTTCCGATTGATTGACCATAACTCACTCAATTTAACTCGTAATTCATTGAAATTAGTTCCATTTCGAAGGAATCGAAGTGTAGTTTAAAACGAAAGAAACGGAGATGAAAATTTCCAAGTATTTTGAGAGTTATGATGAAAATAGTTAGTCTCACGCTTTGGTTTAGCAATTTACTGACCTACCTCGGATTGATTGACCATAACTCACCCAATTTAACTCGTAATTTATTGAAATTAGTTTCATTTCGAAGGAATCGAAGTGTCGTTTCAAACGAAAGAAACGGAGATGAAAAACTCTAAGTATTTTGAGAGTTATGACGAAAATAGTTAGACTCGCGCTTTGGTTTAGCAATTTACTGACCTACCTCCGATTGATTGACCATAACTCACTCAATTTTACTCGTAATTCATTGAAATTAGTTCCATTTCGAAGGAATCGAAGTTTAGTTGAAAACGAAAGAAACGGAGATGAAAAACAACAAGTATTTTGAGACTTATGATGGAGCTTGTTAGACTCGCGCTTTGGTTTAGCAATTTACTCACTTACCTCCGATTGATTGACCATAACTCACTCAATTTAACTCGTAATTCATTGAAATTAGTTTCATTTCGAAGGAATCTAAGTGTAGTTTAAAACGAAAGAAACGAAGATGAAAAACTCCAAGTATTTTGAGAGTTTTGATGGAAATAGTTAGACTCGCGCTTTGGTTTAGCAATTTACTGACCTACCTCCGATTGATTGACCATAACTCACTCGATTTAACTCGTAATTCATTGAAATCAGTTTCATTTCGAAGGAATCGAAGTGTAGTTTAAAACGAAAGAAACGAAGATGAAAAACTCCAAGTATTTTGAGAGTTATGATGGAAATAGTTAGACTCGCGCTTTGGTTTAGCAATTTACTAACCTACCTCCGATTGATTGACCATAACTCACTCAATTTTACTCGTAATTCATTGAAATTAGTTCCATTTTGAATGAATCGAAGTGTAGTTTAAAACGAAAGAAACAGAGATGAAAAACTCCAAGTATTTTGAGAGTTATGATGGAAATAGTTAGACTCGCGCTTTGGTTTAGCAATTTACTGACATACTTCCGATTGATTGACCATAACTAACTCTATTTAACTTGTAATTCTTTGAAATTAGTTCCATTTCGAAGAAATCGAAGTGTAGTTTAAAACGAAAGAAACGGAGATGAAAATTTCTAAGTATTTTGAGAGTTATGATGAAAATAGTTACACTCGCGCTTTAGTTTAGCAATTTACTGACCTACCTCCGATTGATTGACCATAACTCACTCAATTGAACTCGTAATTCATTGAAATTAGTTTCATTTCGAAGAAATCGAAGTGTAGTTTAAAACGAAAGGAACGGAGATGAAAAACTCCAAGTATTTTAAGAGTTATGATGAAAATAGTTAGACTCGCGCTTTGGTTTAGCAATTTACTGACCTACCTCCGATTGATTGACCATAACTCACTAAATTTAACTCGTAATTCATTGAAATTAGTTTCATTTCGAAAAAATCAAAGTGTAGTTTAAAACGAAAGAAACGGAGATGAAAAACATCAAGTATTTTAAGAGTTATGATGAAAATAGTTAGACTCGCGCTTTGGTTTAGCAATTTAATGACCTCCCTCCGATTGATTGACTATAACTCACTCAATTTAACTCGTAATTCATTGAAATCAGTTTCATTTCGAAGGAATCGAAGTTTAGTTTAAAACGAAAGAAACGAAGATGAAAAACTCCAAGTATTTTGAGAGTTATGATGGAAATAGTTAGACTCGCGCTTTGGTTTAGCAATTTACTGACCTACCTCCGATTGATTGACCATAACTCACTCAATTTTACTTGTAATTCATTGAAATTAGTTCCATTTCGAAGGAATCGAAGTGTAGTTTAAAACGAAAGAAACGGAGATGAAAAACTTCAAGTATTTTGAGAGTTATGATGAAAATAGTTAGACTCGCGCTTTGGTTTAGCAATTTACTGACCTACCTCCGATTGATTGACCATAACTCACTCAGGTCAACTCGTAATTCATTGAAATTAGCTCTATTTCGAAGGAATCGAAGTGTAGTTTAAAACGAATGAAATGGAGATGAAAAACTACAAGTATTTTGAGAGTTATGATGGAAGTGGTTAGTCTCGCGCTTTGGTTTAATAATTTACCGACCTACCCTCGATTGATTGTCCATAACTCAGTTAATTCGACTCGTAATTCATTGACATTAGTTCAATTTCGAAAGAATCGAAGTGTAGTTTAAAACGAAAGAAACGGAGATGAAAAACTCCAAGTATTTTGAGAGTTATGATGGAAATAGTTAGACTCGCGCTTTGGTTTAGCAATTTACTGACCTACCTCCGATTGATTGACCATAACTCACTCAATTTTACTCGTAATTCATTGAAATTAGTTCCATTTCGAATGAATCGAAGTGTAGTTTAAAACGAAAGAAACAGAGATGAAAAACTCCAAGTATTTTGAGAGTTATGATGAAAATAGTTAGACTCGCGCTTTGGTTTAGCAATTTACTTACGTACTTCCGATTGATTGACCATAACTCACTCAATTTAACTCGTAATTCATTGAAATTAGTTCCATTTCGAAGGAATCGAAGTGTAGTTTAAAACGAAAGAAACGGAGATGAAAATTTCCAAGTATTTTGAGAGTTATGATGAAAATAGTTAGTCTCACGCTTTGGTTTAGCAATTTACTGACCTACCTCGGATTGATTGACCATAACTCACCCAATTTAACTCGTAATTTATTGAAATTAGTTTCATTTCGAAGGAATCGAAGTGTCGTTTCAAACGAAAGAAACGGAGATGAAAAACTCTAAGTATTTTGAGAGTTATGACGAAAATAGTTAGACTCGCGCTTTGGTTTAGCAATTTACTGACCTACCTCCGATTGATTGACCATAACTCACTCAATTTTACTCGTAATTCATTGAAATTAGTTCCATTTCGAAGGAATCGAAGTTTAGTTGAAAACGAAAGAAACGGAGATGAAAAACAACAAGTATTTTGAGACTTATGATGGAGCTTGTTAGACTCGCGCTTTGGTTTAGCAATTTACTCACTTACCTCCGATTGATTGACCATAACTCACTCAATTTAACTCGTAATTCATTGAAATTAGTTTCATTTCGAAGGAATCTAAGTGTAGTTTAAAACGAAAGAAACGAAGATGAAAAACTCCAAGTATTTTGAGAGTTTTGATGGAAATAGTTAGACTCGCGCTTTGGTTTAGCAATTTACTGACCTACCTCCGATTGATTGACCATAACTCACTCAATTTAACTCGTAATTCATTGAAATCAGTTTCATTTCGAAGGAATCGAAGTTTAGTTTAAAACGAAAGAAACGAAGATGAAAAACTCCAAGTATTTTGAGAGTTATGATGGAAATAGTAAGACTCGCGCTTTGGTTTAGCAATTTACTGACCTACCTCCGATTGATTGACCATAAATCACTCAATTTTACTCGTAATTCATTGAAATTAGTTCCATTTCGAATGAATCGAAGTGTAGTTTAAAACGAAAGAAACAGAGATGAAAAACTCCAAGTATTTTGAGAGTTATGATGGAAATAGTTAGACTCGCGCTTTGGTTTAGCAATTTACTGACATACTTCCGATTGATTGACCATAACTAACTCAATTTAACTTGTAATTCATTGAAATTAGTTCCATTTCGAAGGAATCGAAGTGTAGTTTAAAACGAAAGAAACGGAGATGAAAATTTCTAAGTATTTTGAGAGTTATGATAAAAATAGTTAGACTCACGCTTTGGTTTAGCAATTTACTGACCTACCTCCGATTGATTAACCATAACTCACCCAATTTAACTCGTAATTTATTGAAATTAGTTTCATTTCGAAGGAATCGAAGTGTCGTTTCAAACGAAAGAAACGGAGATGAAAAACTCCAAGTATTTTGAGAGTTATGATGGAAATAGTTAGACTCGCGCTTTGGTTTAGCAATTTAGTGACATACCTCCGATTGATTGACCATAACTCACTCAATTTAACTCGTAATTCATTGAAATTAGTTTCATTTCGAAGGAATCAAAGTGTAGTTGAAAACGAAAGAAACGAAGATGAAAAACTCCAAGTATTTTGAGAGTTATGATGGAAATAGTTAGACTCGCGCTTTGGTTTAGCAATTTACTGACATACCTCCGATTGATTGACCATAACTCACTCAATTTTACTTGTAATTCATTGAAATTAGTTCCATTTCGAAGGAATCGAAGTGTAGTTTAAAACGAAAGAAACGGAGATGAAAAACTTCAAGTATTTTGAGAGTTATGACGAAAATAGTTAGACTCGCGCTTTGGTTTAGCAATTTACTGACCTACCTCCGATTGATTGACCATAACTCACTCAATTTTACTCGTAATTCATTGAAATTTGTTCCATTTCGAAGGAATCGAAGTTTAGTTGAAAACGAAAGAAACGGAGATGAAAAACAACAAGTATTTTGAGACTTATGATGGCGCTTGTTAGAATCGCGCTTTGGTTTAGCAATTTACTCACTTACCTCCGATTGATTGACCATAACTCACTCATTTTAATTCGTAATTCATTGAAATTAGTTTCATTTCGAAGGAATCTAAGTGTAGTTTAAAACAAAAGAAACGAAGATGAAAAACTCCAAGTATTTTGAGGGTTTTGATGGAAATAGTTAGACTCGCGCTTTGGTTTAGCAATTTACTGACCTACCTCCGATTGATTGACCATAACTCACTCAATTGAACTCGTAATTCATTGAAATTAGTTCCATTTCGAAGGAATCGAAGTGTAGTTTAAAACGAAAGAAACGGAGATGAAAAACTCCAAGTATTTTGAGAGTTACGATGGAAATAGTTAGACTCGCGCTTTGGTTTAGCAATTTACTGACCTACCTCCGATTGATTGACCATAACTCACTCAATTTAACTCGTAATTGATTGAAATCAGTTTCATTTCGAAGGAATCGAAGTGTAGTTTAAAACGAAAGAAACGAAGATGAAAAACTCCAAGTATTTTGAGAGTTATGATGGAAATAGTTAGACTCGCGCTTTGGTTTAGCAATTTACTGACCTACCTCCGATTGATTGACCATAACTCACTCAATTGAACTCGTAATTCATTGAAATTAGTTTCATTTCGAAGAAATCGAAGTGTAGTTTAAAACAAAAGAAACAGAGATGAAAAACTCCAAGTATTTTGAGAGTTATGATGAAAATAATTAGACTCGCGCTTTGGTTTAGCAATTTACTGACCTACCTCCGATTGATTGACCATAACTCACTCAATTTAACTCGTAATTCATTGAAATCCATTTCATTTCGAAGGAATCGAAGTGTAGTTTAAAACGAAAGAAACGAAGATGAAAAACTCCAAGTATTTTAAGAGTTTTGATGGAAATAGTTAAACTCGCGCTTTGGTTTAGCAATTTACTGACCTACCTCCGATTGATTGACCATAACTCACTCAATTTAACTCGTAATTCATTGAAATCCGTTTCATTTTGAAGGAATCGAAATGTAGTTTAAAACGAAAGAAACGAAGATGAAAATCTCCAAGTATTTTGAGAGTTATTATGGAAATAGTTAGACTCGCGCTTTGGTTTAGCAATTTACTAACCTACCTCCGATTGATTGACCATAACTCACTCAATTGAACTCGTAATTCATTGAAATTAGTTTCATTTCGAAGGAATCGAAGTGTAGTTTAAAACGAAAGAAAGAGAGATGAAAAACTCCAAGTATTTTGAGAGTTATGATGGAAGTGGTTAGACTCGCGCTTTGGTTTAGCAATTTACTGACCTACCTTCGATTGATTGACCATAACTCAGTTAATTCGACTCGTAATTCATTGACATTAGTTCCATTTTGAAGGAATCGAAGTGTAGTTTAAAACGAAAGAAACAGAGATGAAAAACTCCAAGTATTTTGAGAGTTATGATGGAAATAGTTAGACTCGCGCTTTGGTTTAGCAATTTACTGACCTACTTCCGATTGATTGACCATAACTAACTCAATTTAACTTGTAATTCATTGAAATTAGTTCCATTTCGAAGGAATCGAAGTGTAGTTTAAAACGAAAGAAACGGAGATGAAAATTTCTAAGTATTTTGAGAGTTATGATGAAAATAGTTAGACTCACGCTTTGGTTTAGCAATTTACTGACCTACCTCCGATTGATTGACCATAACTCACCCAATTTAACTCGTAATTTATTGAAATTAGTTTTATTTCGAAGGAATCGAAGTGTCGTTTCAAACGAAAGAAACGGAGATGAAAAACTCTAAGTATTTTGAGAGTTATGATGGAAATAGTTAGACTCGCGCTTTGGTTTAGCAATTTAGTGACATACCTCCGATTGATTAACCATAACTCACTCAATTTAACTCGTAATTCATTGAAATTAGTTTCATTTCGAAGGAATCAAAGTGTAGTTGAAAACGAAAGAAACGGAGATGAAAAACTCCAAGTATTTTGAGAGTTATGATGGAAATAATTAGACTCACGCTTTGGTTTAGCAATTTACTGACATACCTCCGATTGATTGACCATAACTCACCCAATTTTACTTGTAATTCATTGAAATTAGTTCAATTTCGAAGGAATCGAAGTGTAGTTTAAAACGAAAGAAACGGAGATGAAAAACTTCAAGTATTTTGAGAGTTATGACGAAAATAGTTAGACTCGCGCTTTGGTTTAGCAATTTACTGACCTACCTCCGATTGATTGACCATAACTCACTCAATTTAACTCGTAATTCATTGAAATCCGTTTCATTTTGAAGGAATCGAAGTGTAGTTTAAAACGAAAGAAACGAAGATGAAAATCTCCAAGTATTTTGAGAGTTATTATGGAAATAGTTAGACTCGCGCTTTGGTTTAGCAATTTACTAACCTACCTCCGATTGATTGACAATAACTCACTCAATTGAACTCGTAATTCATTGAAATTAGTTTCATTTCGAAGGAATCGAAGTGTAGTTTAAAACGAAAGAAACGGAGATGAAAAACTCCAAGTATTTTGAGGGTTTTGATGGAAATAGTTAGACTCGCGCTTTGGTTTAGCAATTTACTGACCTACCTCCGATTGATTGACCATAACTCACTCAATTTAACTCGTAATTCATTGAAATCAGTTTCATTTCGAAGGAATCGAAGTGTAGTTTAAAACGAAAGAAACGAAGATGAAAAACTCCAAGTATTTTGAGAGTTATGATGGAAATAGTTAGACTCGCGCTTTGGTTTAGCAATTTACTGACCTACCTCCGATTGATTGACCATAACTCACTCAATTGAACTCGTAATTCATTGAAATTAGTTCCATTTCGAAGGAATCGAAGTGTAGTTTAAAACGAAAGAAACGGAGATGAAAAACTCCAAGTATTTTGAGGGTTTTGATGGAAATAGTTAGACTCGCGCTTTGGTTTAGCAATTTACTGACCTACCTCCGATTGATTGACCATAACTCACTCAATTTAACTCGTAATTCATTGAAATCAGTTTCATTTCGAAGGAATCGAAGTGTAGTTTAAAACGAAAGAAACGAAGATGAAAAACTCCAAGTATTTTGAGAGTTATGATGGAAATAGTTAGACTCGCGCTTTGGTTTAGCAATTTACTAACCTACCTCCGATTGATTGACCATAACTCACTCAATTTTACTCGTAATTCATTGAAATTAGTTCCATTTCGAATGAATCGAAGTGTAGTTTAAAACGAAAGAAACAGAGATGAAAAACTCAAAGTATTTTGAGAGTTATGATGGAAATAGTTAGACTCGCGCTTTGGGTTAGCAATTTACTGACATACTTCCGATTGATTGACCATAACTAACTCAATTTAACTTGTAATTCATTGAAATTAGTTCCATTTCGAAGGAATCGAAGTGTAGTTTAAAACGAAAGAAACGGAGATGAAAATTTCTAAGTATTTTGAGAGTTATGATGAAAATAGTTAGACTCGCGCTTTGGTTTAGCAATTTACTGACCTACCTCCGATTGATTGACCATAACTCACTCAATTGAACTCGTAATTCATTGAAATTAGTTTCATTTCGAAGAAATCGAAGTGTAGTTTAAAACGAAAGAAACGAAGATGAAAAACTCAAAGTATTTTGAGAGTTATGATGAAAATAGTTAGACTCGCGCTTTGGTTTAGCAATTTACTGACCAACCTCGGATTGATTGACCATAACTCACCCAATTTAACTCGTAATTTATTGATATTTGTTTCATTTCGAAGGAATCGAAGTGTCGTTTCAAACGAAAGAAACGGAGATGAAAAACTCCAAGTATTTTGAGAGTTATGACGAAAATAGTTAGACTCGCGCTTTGGTTTAGCAATTTACTGACCTACCTCCGATTGATTGACCATAACTCACTCAATTTTACTCGTAATTCATTGAAATTAGTTCCATTTCGAAGGAATCGAAGTTTAGTTGAAAACGAAAGAAACGGAGATGAAAAACAACAAGTATTTTGAGACTTATGATGGAGCTTGTTAGACTCGCGCTTTGGTTTAGCAATTTTCTCACTTACCTCCAATTGATTGACCATAACTCACTCAATTTAACTCGTAATTCATTAAAATTAGTTTCATTTCGAAGGAATCTAAGTGTAGTTTAAAACGAAAGAAACGAAGATGAAAAACTCCAAGTATTTTGAGAGTTTTGATGGAAATAGTTAGACTCGCGCTTTGGTTTAGCAATTTACTGACCTACCTCCGATTGATTGACCATAACTCACTCAATTTAACTCGTAATTCATTGAAATCAGTTTCATTTCGAAGGAATCGAAGTGTAGTTTAAAACGAAAGAAACGAAGATGAAAAACTCCAAGTATTTTGAGAGTTATGATGGAAATAGTTAGACTCGCGCTTTGGTTTAGCAATTTACTGACCAACCTCGGATTGATTGACCATAACTCACCCATTTTAACTCGTAATTTATTGAAATTAGTTTCATTTCGAAGGAATCGAAGTGTCGTTTCAAACGAAAGAAACGGAGATGAAAAACTCCAAGTATTTTGAGAGTTATGACGAAAATACTTAGACTCGCGCTTTGGTTTAGCAATTTACTGACCTACCTCCGATTGATTGACCATAACTCACTCAATTTTACTCGTAATTCATTGAAATTAGTTCCATTTCGAAGGAATCGAAGTTTAGTTGAAAACAAAAGAAACGTAGATGAAAAACAACAAGTATTTTCAGACTTATGATGGAGCTTGTTAGACTCGCGCTTTGATTTAGCAATTTACTCACTTACCTCCGATTGATTGACCGTAACTCACTCAATTTAACTCGTAATTCA
The DNA here is from genome assembly GCF_043159265.1 of Tasmannia lanceolata. Classification (NCBI taxonomy): domain Eukaryota; kingdom Viridiplantae; phylum Streptophyta; class Magnoliopsida; order Canellales; family Winteraceae; genus Tasmannia; species Tasmannia lanceolata. The sequence continues at coordinate 2,404,135 of NW_027518678.1, forward strand.
TTGAAATTAGTTTCATTTCGAAGGAATCTAAGTGTAGTTTAAAACGAAAGAAACGAAGATGAAAAACTCCAAGTATTTTGAGAGTTTTGATGGAAATAGTTAGACTCGCGCTTTGGTTTAGCAATTTACTGACCTACCTCCGATTGATTGACCATAACTCACTCGATTTAACTCGTAATTCATTGAAATCAGTTTCATTTCGAAGGAATCGAAGTGTAGTTTAAAACGAAAGAAACGAAGATGAAAAACTCCAAGTATTTTGAGAGTTATGATGGAAATAGTTAGACTCGCGCTTTGGTTTAGCAATTTACTAACCTACCTCCGATTGATTGACCATAACTCACTCAATTTTACTCGTAATTCATTGAAATTAGTTCCATTTCGAATGAATCGAAGTGTAGTTTAAAACGAAAGAAACAGAGATGAAAAACTCAAAGTATTTTGAGAGTTATGATGGAAATAGTTAGACTCGCGCTTTGGGTTAGCAATTTACTGACATACTTCCGATTGATTGACCATAACTAACTCAATTTAACTTGTAATTCATTGAAATTAGTTCCATTTCGAAGGAATCGAAGTGTAGTTTAAAACGAAAGAAACGGAGATGAAAATTTCTAAGTATTTTGAGAGTTATGATGAAAATAGTTAGACTCGCGCTTTGGTTTAGCAATTTACTGACCTACCTCCGATTGATTGACCATAACTCACTCAATTGAACTCGTAATTCATTGAAATTAGTTTCATTTCGAAGAAATCGAAGTGTAGTTTAAAACGAAAGAAACGAAGATGAAAAACTCAAAGTATTTTGAGAGTTATGATGAAAATAGTTAGACTCGCGCTTTGGTTTAGCAATTTACTGACCAACCTCGGATTGATTGACCATAACTCACCCAATTTAACTCGTAATTTATTGATATTTGTTTCATTTCGAAGGAATCGAAGTGTCGTTTCAAACGAAAGAAACGGAGATGAAAAACTCCAAGTATTTTGAGAGTTATGACGAAAATAGTTAGACTCGCGCTTTGGTTTAGCAATTTACTGACCTACCTCCGATTGATTGACCATAACTCACTCAATTTTACTCGTAATTCATTGAAATTAGTTCCATTTCGAAGGAATCGAAGTTTAGTTGAAAACGAAAGAAACGGAGATGAAAAACAACAAGTATTTTGAGACTTATGATGGAGTTTGTTAGACTCGCGCTTTGGTTTAGCAATTTTCTCACTTACCTCCAATTGATTGACCATAACTCACTCAATTTAACTCGTAATTCATTAAAATTAGTTTCATTTCGAAGGAATCTAAGTGTAGTTTAAAACGAAAGAAACGAAGATGAAAAACTCCAAGTATTTTGAGAGTTTTGATGGAAATAGTTAGACTCGCGCTTTGGTTTAGCAATTTACTGACCTACCTCCGATTGATTGACCATAACTCACTCAATTTAACTCGTAATTCATTGAAATCAGTTTCATTTCGAAGGAATCGAAGTGTAGTTTAAAACGAAAGAAACGAAGATGAAAAACTCCAAGTATTTTGAGAGTTATGATGGAAATAGTTAGACTCGCGCTTTGGTTTAGCAATTTACTGACCTACCTCCGATTGATTGACCATAACTCACTCAATTTAACTCGTAATTCATTGAAATCAGTTTCATTTCGAAGGAATCGAAGTGTAGTTTAAAACGAAAGAAACGAAGATGAAAAACTCCAAGTATTTTGAGAGTTATGATGGAAATAGTTAGACTCGCGCTTTGGTTTAGCAATTTACTGACCTACCTCCGATTGATTGACCATAACTCACTCAATTTTACTCGTAATTCATTGAAATTAGTTCCATTTCGAATGAATCGAAGTGTAGTTTAAAACGAGAGAAACAGAGATGAAAAACTCCAAGTATTTTGAGAGTTATGATGGAAATAGTTAGACTCGCGCTTTGGTTTAGCAATTTACTGACATACTTCCGATTGATTGACCATAACTAACTCAATTTAACTTGTAATTCATTGAAATTAGTTCCATTTCGAAGGAATCGAAGTGTAGTTTAAAACGAAAGAAACGGAGATGAAAATTTCTAAGTATTTTGAGAGTTATGATGAAAATAGTTAGACTCACGCTTTGGTTTAGCAATTTACTGACCTACCTCCGATTGATTGACCATAACTCACCCAATTTAACTCGTAATTTATTGAAATTAGTTTTATTTCGAAGGAATCGAAGTGTCGTTTCAAACGAAAGAAACGGAGATGAAAAACTCTAAGTATTTTGAGAGTTATGATGGAAATAGTTAGACTCGCGCTTTGGTTTAGCAATTTAGTGACATACCTCCGATTGATTAACCATAACTCACTCAATTTAACTCGTAATTCATTGAAATTAGTTTCATTTCGAAGGAATCAAAGTGTAGTTGAAAACGAAAGAAACGGAGATGAAAAACTCCAAGTATTTTGAGAGTTATGATGGAAATAATTAGACTCACGCTTTGGTTTAGCAATTTACTGACATACCTCCGATTGATTGACCATAACTCACCCAATTTTACTTGTAATTCATTGAAATTAGTTCAATTTCGAAGGAATCGAAGTGTAGTTTAAAACGAAAGAAACGGAGATGAAAAACTTCAAGTATTTTGAGAGTTATGACGAAAATAGTTAGACTCGCGCTTTGGTTTAGCAATTTACTGACCTACCTCCGATTGATTGACCATAACTCACTCAATTTAACTCGTAATTCATTGAAATCCGTTTCATTTTGAAGGAATCGAAGTGTAGTTTAAAACGAAAGAAACGAAGATGAAAATCTCCAAGTATTTTGAGAGTTATTATGGAAATAGTTAGACTCGCGCTTTGGTTTAGCAATTTACTAACCTACCTCCGATTGATTGACAATAACTCACTCAATTGAACTCGTAATTCATTGAAATCAGTTTCATTTCGAAGGAATCGAAGTGTAGTTTAAAACGAAAGAAACGAAGATGAAAAACTCCAAGTATTTTGAGAGTTATGATGGAAATAGTTAGACTCGCGCTTTGGTTTAGCAATTTACTGACCTACCTCCGATTGATTGACCATAACTCACTCAATTGAACTCGTAATTCATTGAAATTAGTTCCATTTCGAAGGAATCGAAGTGTAGTTTAAAACGAAAGAAACGGAGATGAAAAACTCCAAGTATTTTGAGAGTTACGATGGAAATAGTTAGACTCGCGCTTTGGTTTAGTAATTTACTGACCTACCTCCGATTGATTGACCATAACTCACTCAATTTAACTCGTAATTGATTGAAATCAGTTTCATTTCGAAGGAATCGAAGTGTAGTTTAAAACTAAAGAAACGAAGATGAAAAACTCCAAGTATTTTGAGAGTTATGATGGAAATAGTTAGACTCGCGCTTTGGTTTAGCAATTTACTGACCTACCTCCGATTTATTGACCATAACTCACTCAATTGAACTCGTAATTCATTGAAATTAGTTTCATTTCGAAGAAATCGAAGTGTAGTTTAAAACAAAAGAAACAGAGATGAAAAACTCCAAGTATTTTGAGAGTTATGATGAAAATAATTAGACTCGCGCTTTGGTTTAGCAATTTACTGACCTACCTCCGATTGATTGACCATAACTCACTCAATTTAACTCGTAATTCATTGAAATCAGTTTCATTTCGAAGGAATCGAAGTGTAGTTTAAAACGAAAGAAACGAAGATGAAAAACTCCAAGTATTTTAAGAGTTTTGATGGAAATAGTTAAACTCGCACTTTGGTTTAGCAATTTACTGACCTACCTCCGATTGATTGACCATAACTCACTCAATTTAACTCGTAATTCATTGAAATCCGTTTCATTTTGAAGGAATCGAAATGTAGTTTAAAACGAAAGAAACGAAGATGAAAATCTCCAAGTATTTTGAGAGTTATTATGGAAATAGTTAGACTCGCGCTTTGGTTTAGCAATTTACTAACCTACCTCCGATTGATTGACCATAACTCACTCAATTGAACTCGTAATTCATTGAAATTAGTTTCATTTCGAAGGAATCGAAGTGTAGTTTAAAACGAAAGAAACGGAGATGAAAAACTCCAAGTATTTTGAGAGTTATAATGGAAATAGTTAGACTCGCGCTTTGGTTTAGCAATTTACTGACCTACCTTCGATTGATTGACCATAACTCAGTTAATTCGACTCGTAATTCATTGACATTAGTTCCATTTTGAAGGAATCGAAGTTTAGTTTAAAACGAAAGAAACGAAGGAATCTAAGTGTAGTTTAAAACGAAAGAAACAGAGATGAAAAACTCCAAGTATTTTGAGAGTTATGACGGAAATAGTTAGACTCGCGCTTTGGTTATACAATTTACTGACATACGTCCGATTGATTGACCATAACTCACTCAATTGAACTCGTAATTCATTGAAATTAGTTTCATTTCGAAGGAATCGAAGTTTAGTTTAAAACGAAAGAAACGGAGATGAAAAACTCCAAGTATTTTGAGAGTTATGATGGAAGTGGTTAGACTGGCGCTTTGGTTTAGTAATTTACTGACCTACCTTCGATTGATTGACCATAACTCAGTTAATTCGACTCGTAATTCATTGACATTAGTTCCATTTCGAAGTAATCGAAGTGTAGTTTAAAACGAAAGAAACGGAGATGAAAAACTCCAAGTATTTTGAGAGTTATGATGGAAGTGGTTAGACTCGCGCTTTGGTTTTGCAATTTACTGACCTACATTCGATTGATTGACCATAACTCACTCAGGTCAACTCGTAATTCATTGAAATTAGCTCCATTTCGAAGGAATCGAAGTGTAGTTTAAAACGAACGAAACGGAGATGAAAAACTACAAGTATTTTGAGAGTTATGATGGAAGTGGTTAGTCTCGCGCTTTGGTTTAGCAATTTACCGACCTACCTTCGATTGATTTTCCATAACTCAGTTAATTCGACTCGTAATTCATTGACATTAGTTCAATTTCGAAGGAATCGAAGTGTAGTTTAAAACGAAAGAAACGGAGATGAAAAACTCCAAGTATTTTGAGAGTTATGATGGAAATAGTTAGACTCGCGCTTTGGTTTAGCAATTTACTGACATACCTCCGATTGATTGACCATAACTCACTCAATTTAACTCGTAATTCATTGAAATTAGTTCCATTTCGAAGTAATCGAAGTGTAGTTTAAAACGAAAGAAACGGAGATGAAAAACTCCAAGTATTTTGAGAGTTATGATGGAAGTGGTTAGTCTCGCGCTTTGGTTTAGCAATTTACCGACCTACCTTCGATTAATTGTCCATAACTCAGTTAATTCGACTCGTAATTCATTGACATTAGTTCAATTTCGAAAGAATCGAAGTATAGTTTAAAACGAAAGAAACGGAGATGAAAAACTCCAAGTATTTTGAGAGTTATGATGGAAATAGTTAGACTCGCGCTTTGGTTTAGCAATTTACTGACCTACCTCCGATTGATTGACCATAACTCACTCAATTTTACTCGTAATTCATTGAAATTAGTTCCATTTCGAATGAATCGAAGTATAGTTTAAAACGAAAGAAACAGAGATGAAAAACTCCAAGTATTTTGAGAGTTATGATGAAAATAGTTAGACTCGCGCTTTGGTTTAGCAATTTACTGACGTACTTCCGATTGATTGACCATAACTCACTCAATTTAACTCGTAATTCATTGAAATTAGTTCCATTTCGAAGGAATCGAAGTGTAGTTTAAAACGAAAGAAACGGAGATGAAAATTTCCAAGTATTTTGAGAGTTATGATGAAAATAGTTAGACTCACGCTTTGGTTTAGCAATTTACTGACCTACCTCGGATTGATTGACCATAACTCACCCAATTTAACTCGTAATTTATTGAAATTAGTTTCATTTCGAAGGAATCGAAGTGTCGTTTCAAACGAAAGAAACGGAGATGAAAAACTCCAAGTATTTTGAGAGTTATGACGAAAATACTTAGACTCGCGCTTTGGTTTAGCAATTTACTGACCTACCTCCGATTGATTGACCATAACTCACTCAATTTTACTCGTAATTCATTGAAATTAGTTCCATTTCGAAGGAATCGAAGTTTAGTTGAAAACAAAAGAAACGTAGATGAAAAACAACAAGTATTTTCAGACTTATGATGGAGCTTGTTAGACTCGCGCTTTGATTTAGCAATTTACTCACTTACCTCCGATTGATTGACCGTAACTCACTCAATTTAACTCGTAATTCATTGAAATTAGTTTCATTTCGAAGGAATCTAAGTGTAGTTTAAAACGAAAGAAACGAAGATGAAAAACTCCAAGTATTTTGAGAGTTTTGATGGAAATAGTTAGACTCGCGCTTTGGTTTAGCAATTTACTGACCTACCTCCGATTGATTGACCATAACTCACTCGATTTAACTCGTAATTCATTGAAATCAGTTTCATTTCGAAGGAATCGAAGTGTAGTTTAAAACGAAAGAAACGAAGATGAAAAACTCCAAGTATTTTGAGAGTTATGATGGAAATAGTTAGACTCGCGCTTTGGTTTAGCAATTTACTAACCTACCTCCGATTGATTGACCATAACTCACTCAATTTTACTCGTAATTCATTGAAATTAGTTCCATTTCGAATGAATCGAAGTGTAGTTTAAAACGAAAGAAACAGAGATGAAAAACTCAAAGTATTTTGAGAGTTATGATGGAAATAGTTAGACTCGCGCTTTGGGTTAGCAATTTACTGACATACTTCCGATTGATTGACCATAACTAACTCAATTTAACTTGTAATTCATTGAAATTAGTTCCATTTCGAAGGAATCGAAGTGTAGTTTAAAACGAAAGAAACGGAGATGAAAATTTCTAAGTATTTTGAGAGTTATGATGAAAATAGTTAGACTCGCGCTTTGGTTTAGCAATTTACTGACCTACCTCCGATTGATTGACCATAACTCACTCAATTGAACTCGTAATTCATTGAAATTAGTTTCATTTCGAAGAAATCGAAGTGTAGTTTAAAACGAAAGAAACGAAGATGAAAAACTCAAAGTATTTTGAGAGTTATGATGAAAATAGTTAGACTCGCGCTTTGGTTTAGCAATTTACTGACCAACCTCGGATTGATTGACCATAACTCACCCAATTTAACTCGTAATTTATTGATATTTGTTTCATTTCGAAGGAATCGAAGTGTCGTTTCAAACGAAAGAAACGGAGATGAAAAACTCCAAGTATTTTGAGAGTTATGACGAAAATAGTTAGACTCGCGCTTTGGTTTAGCAATTTACTGACCTACCTCCGATTGATTGACCATAACTCACTCAATTTTACTCGTAATTCATTGAAATTAGTTCCATTTCGAAGGAATCGAAGTTTAGTTGAAAACGAAAGAAACGGAGATGAAAAACAACAAGTATTTTGAGACTTATGATGGAGTTTGTTAGACTCGCGCTTTGGTTTAGCAATTTTCTCACTTACCTCCAATTGATTGACCATAACTCACTCAATTTAACTCGTAATTCATTAAAATTAGTTTCATTTCGAAGGAATCTAAGTGTAGTTTAAAACGAAAGAAACGAAGATGAAAAACTCCAAGTATTTTGAGAGTTTTGATGGAAATAGTTAGACTCGCGCTTTGGTTTAGCAATTTACTGACGTACTTCCGATTGATTGACCATAACTCACTCAATTTAACTCGTAATTCATTGAAATTAGTTCCATTTCGAAGGAATCGAAGTGTAGTTTAAAACGAAAGAAACGGAGATGAAAATTTCCAAGTATTTTGAGAGTTATGATGAAAATAGTTAGACTCACGCTTTGGTTTAGCAATTTACTGACCTACCTCGGATTGATTGACCATAACTCACCCAATTTAACTCGTAATTTATTGAAATTAGTTTCATTTCGAAGGAATCGAAGTGTCGTTTCAAACGAAAGAAACGGAGATGAAAAACTCCAAGTATTTTGAGAGTTATGACGAAAATACTTAGACTCGCGCTTTGGTTTAGCAATTTACTGACCTACCTCCGATTGATTGACCATAACTCACTCAATTTTACTCGTAATTCATTGAAATTAGTTCCATTTCGAAGGAATCGAAGTTTAGTTGAAAACAAAAGAAACGTAGATGAAAAACAACAAGTATTTTCAGACTTATGATGGAGCTTGTTAGACTCGCGCTTTGATTTAGCAATTTACTCACTTACCTCCGATTGATTGACCGTAACTCACTCAATTTAACTCGTAATTCATTGAAATTAGTTTCATTTCGAAGGAATCTAAGTGTAGTTTAAAACGAAAGAAACGAAGATGAAAAACTCCAAGTATTTTGAGAGTTTTGATGGAAATAGTTAGACTCGCGCTTTGGTTTAGCAATTTACTGACCTACCTCCGATTGATTGACCATAACTCACTCGATTTAACTCGTAATTCATTGAAATCAGTTTCATTTCGAAGGAATCGAAGTGTAGTTTAAAACGAAAGAAACGAAGATGAAAAACTCCAAGTATTTTGAGAGTTATGATGGAAATAGTTAGACTCGCGCTTTGGTTTAGCAATTTACTAACCTACCTCCGATTGATTGACCATAACTCACTCAATTTTACTCGTAATTCATTGAAATTAGTTCCATTTCGAATGAATCGAAGTGTAGTTTAAAACGAAAGAAACAGAGATGAAAAACTCAAAGTATTTTGAGAGTTATGATGGAAATAGTTAGACTCGCGCTTTGGGTTAGCAATTTACTGACATACTTCCGATTGATTGACCATAACTAACTCAATTTAACTTGTAATTCATTGAAATTAGTTCCATTTCGAAGGAATCGAAGTGTAGTTTAAAACGAAAGAAACGGAGATGAAAATTTCTAAGTATTTTGAGAGTTATGATGAAAATAGTTAGACTCGCGCTTTGGTTTAGCAATTTACTGACCTACCTCCGATTGATTGACCATAACTCACTCAATTGAACTCGTAATTCATTGAAATTAGTTTCATTTCGAAGAAATCGAAGTGTAGTTTAAAACGAAAGAAACGAAGATGAAAAACTCAAAGTATTTTGAGAGTTATGATGAAAATAGTTAGACTCGCGCTTTGGTTTAGCAATTTACTGACCAACCTCGGATTGATTGACCATAACTCACCCAATTTAACTCGTAATTTATTGAAATTAGTTTCATTTCGAAGGAATCGAAGTGTCGTTTCAAACGAAAGAAACGGATATGAAAATTTCTAAGTATTTTGAGAGTTATGATGAAAATAGTTAGACTCGCGCTTTGGTTTAGCAATTTACTGACCTACCTCCGATTGATTGACCATAACTCACTCAATTTAACTCGTAATTCATTGAAATTAGTTTCATTTCGAAGGAATCGAAGTGTAGTTTAAAACGAAAGAAACGAAGATGAAAAACTCCAAGTATTTTGAGAGTTATGATGGAAATAGTTAGACTCGCGCTTTGGTTTAGCAATTTACTGACCTACCTCCGATTGATTGACCATAACTCACTCAATTTTACTCGTAATTCATTGAAATTAGTTCCATTTCGAATGAATCGAAGTGTAGTTTAAAATGAGAGAAACAGAGATGAAAAACTCCAAGTATTTTGAGAGTTATGATGGAAATAGTTAGACTCGCGCTTTGGTTTAGCAATTTACTGACCTACCTCCGATTGATTGACCATAACTCACTCAATTTTACTCGTAATTCATTGAAATTAGTTCCATTTCGAAGGAATCGAAGTTTAGTTGAAAACGAAAGAAACGGAGATGAAAAACAACAAGTATTTTGAGACTTATGATGGAGTTTGTTAGACTCGCGCTTTGGTTTAGCAATTTTCTCACTTACCTCCAATTGATTGACCATAACTCACTCAATTTAACTCGTAATTCATTAAAATTAGTTTCATTTCGAAGGAATCTAAGTGTAGTTTAAAACGAAAGAAACGAAGATGAAAAACTCCAAGTATTTTGAGAGTTTTGATGGAAATAGTTAGACTCGCGCTTTGGTTTAGCAATTTACTGACGTACTTCCGATTGATTGACCATAACTCACTCAATTTAACTCGTAATTCATTGAAATTAGTTCCATTTCGAAGGAATCGAAGTGTAGTTTAAAACGAAAGAAACGGAGATGAAAATTTCCAAGTATTTTGAGAGTTATGATGAAAATAGTTAGACTCACGCTTTGGTTTAGCAATTTACTGACCTACCTCGGATTGATTGACCATAACTCACCCAATTTAACTCGTAATTTATTGAAATTAGTTTCATTTCGAAGGAATCGAAGTGTCGTTTCAAACGAAAGAAACGGAGATGAAAAACTCCAAGTATTTTGAGAGTTATGACGAAAATACTTAGACTCGCGCTTTGGTTTAGCAATTTACTGACCTACCTCCGATTGATTGACCATAACTCACTCAATTTTACTCGTAATTCATTGAAATTAGTTCCATTTCGAAGGAATCGAAGTTTAGTTGAAAACAAAAGAAACGTAGATGAAAAACAACAAGTATTTTCAGACTTATGATGGAGCTTGTTAGACTCGCGCTTTGATTTAGCAATTTACTCACTTACCTCCGATTGATTGACCGTAACTCACTCAATTTAACTCGTAATTCATTGAAATTAGTTTCATTTCGAAGGAATCTAAGTGTAGTTTAAAACGAAAGAAACGAAGATGAAAAACTCCAAGTATTTTGAGAGTTTTGATGGAAATAGTTAGACTCGCGCTTTGGTTTAGCAATTTACTGACCTACCTCCGATTGATTGACCATAACTCACTCGATTTAACTCGTAATTCATTGAAATCAGTTTCATTTCGAAGGAATCGAAGTGTAGTTTAAAACGAAAGAAACGAAGATGAAAAACTCCAAGTATTTTGAGAGTTATGATGGAAATAGTTAGACTCGCGCTTTGGTTTAGCAATTTACTAACCTACCTCCGATTGATTGACCATAACTCACTCAATTTTACTCGTAATTCATTGAAATTAGTTCCATTTCGAATGAATCGAAGTGTAGTTTAAAACGAAAGAAACAGAGATGAAAAACTCAAAGTATTTTGAGAGTTATGATGGAAATAGTTAGACTCGCGCTTTGGGTTAGCAATTTACTGACATACTTCCGATTGATTGACCATAACTAACTCAATTTAACTTGTAATTCATTGAAATTAGTTCCATTTCGAAGGAATCGAAGTGTAGTTTAAAACGAAAGAAACGGAGATGAAAATTTCTAAGTATTTTGAGAGTTATGATGAAAATAGTTAGACTCGCGCTTTGGTTTAGCAATTTACTGACCTACCTCCGATTGATTGACCATAACTCACTCAATTGAACTCGTAATTCATTGAAATTAGTTTCATTTCGAAGAAATCGAAGTGTAGTTTAAAACGAAAGAAACGAAGATGAAAAACTCAAAGTATTTTGAGAGTTATGATGAAAATAGTTAGACTCGCGCTTTGGTTTAGCAATTTACTGACCAACCTCGGATTGATTGACCATAACTCACCCAATTTAACTCGTAATTTATTGAAATTAGTTTCATTTCGAAGGAATCGAAGTGTCGTTTCAAACGAAAGAAACGGATATGAAAATTTCTAAGTATTTTGAGAGTTATGATGAAAATAGTTAGACTCGCGCTTTGGTTTAGCAATTTACTGACCTACCTCCGATTGATTGACCATAACTCACTCAATTTAACTCGTAATTCATTGAAATTAGTTTCATTTCGAAGGAATCGAAGTGTAGTTTAAAACGAAAGAAACGAAGATGAAAAACTCCAAGTATTTTGAGAGTTATGATGGAAATAGTTAGACTCGCGCTTTGGTTTAGCAATTTACTGACCTACCTCCGATTGATTGACCATAACTCACTCAATTTTACTCGTAATTCATTGAAATTAGTTCCATTTCGAATGAATCGAAGTGTAGTTTAAAATGAGAGAAACAGAGATGAAAAACTCCAAGTATTTTGAGAGTTATGATGGAAATAGTTAGACTCGCGCTTTGGTTTAGCAATTTACTGACATACTTCCGATTGATTGACCATAACTAACTCAATTTAACTTGTAATTCATTGAAATTAGTTCCATTTCGAAGGAATCGAAGTGTAGTTTAAAACGAAAGAAACGGAGATGAAAATTTCTAAGTATTTTGAGAGTTATGATGAAAATAGTTAGACTCACGCTTTGGTTTAGCAATTTACTGACCTACCTCCGATTGATTGACCATAACTCACCCAATTTAACTCGTAATTTATTGAAATTAGTTTTATTTCGAAGGAATCGAAGTGTCGTTTCAAACGAAAGAAACGGAGATGAAAAACTCTAAGTATTTTGAGAGTTATGATGGAAATAGTTAGACTCGCGCTTTGGTTTAGCAATTTAGTGACATACCTCCGATTGATTAACCATAACTCACTCAATTTAACTCGTAATTCATTGAAATTAGTTTCATTTCGAAGGAATCAAAGTGTAGTTGAAAACGAAAGAAACGGAGATGAAAAACTCCAAGTATTTTGAGAGTTATGATGGAAATAATTAGACTCACGCTTTGGTTTAGCAATTTACTGACATACCTCCGATTGATTGACCATAACTCACCCAATTTTACTTGTAATTCATTGAAATTAGTTCAATTTCGAAGGAATCGAAGTGTAGTTTAAAACGAAAGAAACGGAGATGAAAAACTTCAAGTATTTTGAGAGTTATGACGAAAATAGTTAGACTCGCGCTTTGGTTTAGCAATTTACTGACCTACCTCCGATTGATTGACCATAACTCACTCAATTTAACTCGTAATTCATTGAAATCCGTTTCATTTTGAAGGAATCGAAGTGTAGTTTAAAACGAAAGAAACGAAGATGAAAATCTCCAAGTATTTTGAGAGTTATTATGGAAATAGTTAGACTCGCGCTTTGGTTTAGCAATTTACTAACCTACCTCCGATTGATTGACAATAACTCACTCAATTGAACTCGTAATTCATTGAAATTAGTTTCATTTCGAAGGAATCGAAGTGTAGTTTAAAACGAAAGAAACGGAGATGAAAAACTCCAAGTATTTTGAGAGTTATAATGGAAATAGTTAGACTCGCGCTTTGGTTTAGCAATTTACTGACCTACCTTCGATTGATTGACCATAACTCAGTTAATTCGACTCGTAATTCATTGACATTAGTTCCATTTTGAAGGAATCGAAGTGTAGTTTAAAGCGAAAGAAACGAAGGAATCTAAGTGTAGTTTAAAACGAAAGAAACAGAGATGAAAAACTCCAAGTATTTTGAGAGTTATGACGGAAATAGTTAGACTCGCGCTTTGGTTTTACAATTTACTGACATACGTCCGATTGATTGACCATAACTCACTCAATTGAACTCGTAATTCATTGAAATTAGTTTCATTTCGAAAGAATCGAAGTTTAGTTTAAAACGAAAGAAACGGAGATGAAAAACTCCAAGTATTTTGAGAGTTATGATGGAAGTGGTTAGACTCGCGCTTTGGTTTAGCAATTTACTGACCTACCTTCGATTGATTGACCATAACTCAGTTAATTCGACTCGTAATTCATTGACATTAGTTCCATTTTGAAGGAATCGAAGTGTAGTTTAAAACGAAAGAAACAGAGATGAAAAACTCCAAGTATTTTGAGAGTTATGATGGAAATAGTTAGAATCGCGCTTTGGTTTTGCAATTTACTGACATACGTCCGATTGATTGACCATAACTCACTCAATTTAACTCGTAATTCATTGAAATTAGTTCCATTTCGAAGTAATCGAAGTGTAGTTTAAAACGAAAGAAACGGAGATGAAAAACTCCAAGTATTTTGAGAGTTATGATGGAAGTGGTTAGACTCGCGCTTTGGTTTAGCAATTTACTGACCTACCTTCGATTGATTGACCATAACTCACTCAGGTCAACTCGTAATTCATTGAAATTAGCTCCATTTCGAAGGAATCGAAGTGTAGTTTAAAACGAACGAAACGGAGATGAAAAACTACAAGTATTTTGAGAGTTATGATGGAAGTGGTTAGTCTCGCGCTTTGGTTTAGCAATTTACCGACCTACCTTCGATTGATTTTCCATATCTCAGTTAATTCGACTCGTAATTCATTGACATTAGTTCAATTTCGAAGGAATCGAAGTGTAGTTTAAAACGAAAGAAACGGAGATGAAAAACTCCAAGTATTTTGAGAGTTATGATGGAAATAGTTAGACTCGCGCTTTGGTTTAGCAATTTACTGACATACCTCCGATTGATTGACCATAACTCACTCAATTTTACTCGTAATTCATTGAAATTAGTTCCATTTCGAATGAATCGAAGTGTAGTTTAAAACGAAAGAAACAGAGATGAAAAACTCCAAGTATTTTGAGAGTTATGATGAAAATAGTTAGACTCGCGCTTTGGTTTAGCAATTTACTGACGTACTTCCGATTGATTGACCATAACTCACTCAATTTAACTCGTAATTCATTGAAATTAGTTCCATTTCGAAGGAATCGAAGTGTAGTTTAAAACGAAAGAAACGGAGATGAAAATTTCCAAGTATTTTGAGAGTTATGATGAAAATAGTTAGACTCACGCTTTGGTTTAGCAATTTACTGACCTACCTCGGATTGATTGACCATAACTCACCCAATTTAACTCGTAATTTATTGAAATTAGTTTCATTTCGAAGGAATCGAAGTGTCGTTTCAAACGAAAGAAACGGAGATGAAAAACTCCAAGTATTTTGAGAGTTATGACGAAAATAGTTAGACTCGCGCTTTGGTTTAGCAATTTACTGACCTACCTCCGATTGATTGACCATAACTCACTCAATTTTACTCGTAATTCATTGAAATTAGTTCCATTTCGAAGGAATCGAAGTTTAGTTGAAAACAAAAGAAACGGAGATGAAAAACAACAAGTATTTTCAGACTTATGATGGAGCTTGTTAGACTCGCGCTTTGATTTAGCAATTTACTCACTTACCTCCGATTGATTGACCATAACTCACTCAATTTAACTCGTAATTCATTGAAATTAGTTTCATTTCGAAGGAATCTAAGTGTAGTTTAAAACGAAAGAAACGAAGATGAAAAACTCCAAGTATTTTGAGAGTTTTGATGGAAATAGTTAGACTCGCGCTTTGGTTTAGCAATTTACTGACCTACCTCCGATTGATTGACCATAACTCACTCGATTTAACTCGTAATTCATTGAAATCAGTTTCATTTCGAAGGAATCGAAGTGTAGTTTAAAACGAAAGAAACGAAGATGAAAAACTCCAAGTATTTTGAGAGTTATGATGGAAATAGTTAGACTCGCGCTTTGGTTTAGCAATTTACTAACCTACCTCCGATTGATTGACCATAACTCACTCAATTTTACTCGTAATTCATTGAAATTAGTTCCATTTCGAATGAATCGAAGTGTAGTTTAAAACGAAAGAAACAGAGATGAAAAACTCAAAGTATTTTGAGAGTTATGATGGAAATAGTTAGACTCGCGCTTTGGTTTAGCAATTTACTGACATACTTCCGATTGATTGACCATAACTAACTCAATTTAACTTGTAATTCATTGAAATTAGTTCCATTTCGAAAGAATCGAAGTGCAGTTTAAAACGAAAGAAACGGAGATGAAAATTTCTAAGTATTTTGAGAGTTATGATGAAAATAGTTAGACTCGCGCTTTGGTTTAGCAATTTACTGACCTACCTCCGATTGATTGACCATAACTCACTCAATTGAACTCGTAATTCATTGAAATTAGTTTCATTTCGAAGAAATCGAAGTGTAGTTTAAAACGAAAGAAACGGAGATGAAAAACTTCAACTATTTTGAGAGTTATGACAAAAATAGTTAGACTCGCGCTTTGGTTTAGCAATTTACTGACCTACCTCCGATTGATTGACCATAACTCACTCAATTTTACTCGTAATTCATTGAAATTTGTTCCATTTCGAAGGAATCGAAGTTTAGTTGAAAACGAAAGAAACAGAGATGAAAAAGAACAAGTATTTTGAGACTTATGATGGCGCTTGTTAGGCTCGCGCTTTGGTTTAGCAATTTACTCACTTACCTCCGATTGATTGACCATAACACACTCAATTTAACTCGTAATTCATTGAAATTAGTTTCATTTCGAAGGAATCTAAGTGTAGTTTAAAACGAAAGAAACGAAGATGATAAAGTCCAAGTATTTTGAGGGTTTTGATGGAAATATTTAGACTCGCGCTTTGGTTTAGCAATTTACTGACCTACCTCCGATTGATTGACCATAACTCACTCAATTTAACTCGTAATTCATTGAAATCAGTTTCATTTCGAAGGAATCGAAGTGTAGTTTAAAACGAAAGAAACGAAGATGAAAAACTCCAAGTATTTTGAGAGTTATGATGGAAATAGTTAGACTCGCGCTTTGGTTGAGCAATTTACTGACCTACCTCCGATTGATTGACCATAACTCACTCAATTGAACTCGTAATTCATTGAAATTAGTTTCATTTCGAAGGAATCGAAGTGTAGTTTAAAACGAAAGAAACGGAGATGAAAAACTCCAAGTATTTTGAGAGCTACGATGGAAATAGTTAGACTCGCGCTTTGGTTTAGCAATTTACTGACATACCTCCGATTGATTGACCATAACTCACTCAATTTAACTCGTAATTCATTGAAATCAGTTTCATTTCGAAGGAAAATCGAAGTGTAGTTTAAAACGAAAGAAACGAAGATGAAAAACTCCAAGTACTTTGAGAGTTATGATGGAAATAGTTAGACTCGCGCTTTGGTTTAGCAATTTACTGACCTACCTCCGATTGATTGACCATAACTCACTCAATTGAACTCGTAATTCATTGAAATTAGTTTGATTTCGAAGAAATCGAAGTGTAGTTTAAAACGAAAGAAACGGAGATGAAAAACTCCAAGTATTTTGAGAGTTATGATGAAAATAGTTAGACTCGCGCTTTGGTTTAGCAATTTACTGACCTACCTCCGATTGATTGACCATAACTCACTCAATTTAACTCGTAATTCATTGAAATCCATTTCATTTCGAAGGAATCGAAGTGTAGTTTAAAACGAAAGAAACGAAGATGAAAAACTCCAAGTATTTTGAGAGTTTTGATGGAAATAGTTAAACTCGCGCTTTGGTTTAGCAGTTTACTGACCTACCTCCGATTGATTGACCATAACTCACTCAATTTAACTCGTAATTCATTGAAATTCGATTAATTTTGGAGGAATCGAAGTGTAGTTTAAAACGAAAGAAACGAAGATGAAAAACTCCAAGTATTTTGAGAGTTATTATGGAAATAGTTAGACTCGCGCTTTGGTTTAGCAATTTACTCACCTACCTCCGATTGATTGACCATAACTCACTCAATTGAACTCGTAATTCATTGAAATTAGTTTCATTTCGAAGGAATCGAAGTGTAGTTTAAAACGAAAGAAACGGAGATGAAAAACTCCAAGTATTTTGAGAGTTATAATGGAAATAGTTAGACTCGCGCTTTGGTTTAGCAATTTACTGGCCTACCTCCGATTGATTGACCATAACTCACTCAATTTAACTCGTAATTCATTGAAATCAGTTTCATTTCGAAGGAATCGAAGTATAGTTTAAAACGAAAGAAACGAAGATGAAAAACTCCAAGTATTTTCAGAGTTATGATGGAAATAGTTAGACTCGCGCTTTGGTTTAGCAATTTACTGACCTACCTCCGATTGATTGACCATAACTCACTCAATTGAACTCGTAATTCATTGAAATTAGTTTTATTTCGAAGGAATCGAAGTGTCGTTTCAAACGAAAGAAACGGAGATGAAAAACTCTAAGTATTTTGAGAGTTATGATGGAAATAGTTAGACTCGCGCTTTGGTTTAGCAATTTAGTGACATACCTCCGATTGATTGACCATAACTCACTCAATTGAACTCGTAATTCATTGAAATTAGTTTCATTTCGAAGGAATCGAAGTGTAGTTTAAAACGAAAGAAACGGAGATGAAAAACTCCAAGTATTTTGAGAGTTATAATGGAAATAGTTAGACTCGCGCTTTGGTTTAGCAATTTACTGGCCTACCTCCGATTGATTGACCATAACTCACTCAATTTAACTCGTAATTCATTGAAATCAGTTTCATTTCGAAGGAATCGAAGTGTAGTTTAAAACGAAAGAAACGAAGATGAAAAACTCCAAGTATTTTGAGAGTTATGATGGAAATAGTTAGACTCGCGCTTTGGTTTAGCAATTTACTGACCTACCTCCGATTGATTGACCATAACTCACTCAATTGAACTCGTAATTCATTGAAATTAGTTTTATTTCGAAGGAATCGAAGTGTCGTTTCAAACGAAAGAAACGGAGATGAAAAACTCTAAGTATTTTGAGAGTTATGATGGAAATAGTTAGACTCGCGCTTTGGTTTAGCAATTTAGTGACATACCTCCGATTGATTGACCATAACTCACTCAATTTAACTCGTAATTCATTGAAATTAGTTTCATTTCGAAGGAATCGAAGTTTAGTTGAAAACAAAAGAAACGGAGATGAAAAACAACAAGTATTTTCAGACTTATGATGGAGCTTGTTAGACTCGCGCTTTGATTTAGCAATTTACTCACTTACCTCCGATTGATTGACCATAACTCACTCAATTTAACTCGTAATTCATTGAAATTAGTTTCATTTCGAAGGAATCTAAGTGTAGTTTAAAACGAAAGAAACGAAGATGAAAAACTCCAAGTATTTTGAGAGTTTTGATGGAAATAGTTAGACTCGCGCTTTGGTTTAGCAATTTACTGACCTACCTCCGATTGATTGACCATAACTCACTCGATTTAACTCGTAATTCATTGAAATCAGTTTCATTTCGAAGGAATCGAAGTGTAGTTTAAAACGAAAGAAACGAAGATGAAAAACTCCAAGTATTTTGAGAGTTATGATGGAAATAGTTAGACTCGCGCTTTGGTTTAGCAATTTACTAACCTACCTCCGATTGATTGACCATAACTCACTCAATTTTACTCGTAATTCATTGAAATTAGTTCCATTTTGAATGAATCGAAGTGTAGTTTAAAACGAAAGAAACAGAGATGAAAAACTCCAAGTATTTTGAGAGTTATGATGGAAATAGTTAGACTCGCGCTTTGGTTTAGCAATTTACTGACATACTTCCGATTGATTGACCATAACTAACTCACTTTAACTTGTAATTCATTGAAATTAGTTCCATTTCGAAAGAATCGAAGTGCAGTTTAAAACGAAAGAAACGGAGATGAAAATTTCTAAGTATTTTGAGAGTTATGATGAAAATAGTTAGACTCGCGCTTTGGTTTAGCAATTTACTGACCTACCTCCGATTGATTGACCATAACTCACTCAATTGAACTCGTAATTCATTGAAATTAGTTTCATTTCGAAGAAATCGAAGTGTAGTTTAAAACGAAAGAAACGGAGATGAAAAACTTCAACTATTTTGAGAGTTATGACAAAAATAGTTAGACTCGCGCTTTGGTTTAGCAATTTACTGACCTACCTCCGATTGATTGACCATAACTCACTCAATTTTACTCGTAATTCATTGAAATTTGTTCCATTTCGAAGGAATCGAAGTTTAGTTGAAAACGAAAGAAACAGAGATGAAAAAGAACAAGTATTTTGAGACTTATGATGGCGCTTGTTAGGCTCGCGCTTTGGTTTAGCAATTTACTCACTTACCTCCGATTGATTGACCATAACACACTCAATTTAACTCGTAATTCATTGAAATTAGTTTCATTTCGAAGGAATCTAAGTGTAGTTTAAAACGAAAGAAACGAAGATGAAAAAGTCCAAGTATTTTGAGGGTTTTGATGGAAATATTTAGACTCGCGCTTTGGTTTAGCAATTTACTGACCTACCTCCGATTGATTGACCATAACTCACTCAATTTAACTCGTAATTCATTGAAATCAGTTTCATTTCGAAGGAATCGAAGTGTAGTTTAAAACGAAAGAAACGAAGATGAAAAACTCCAAGTATTTTGAGAGTTATGATGGAAATAGTTAGACTCGCGCTTTGGTTGAGCAATTTACTGACCTACCTCCGATTGATTGACCATAACTCACTCAATTGAACTCGTAATTCATTGAAATTAGTTTCATTTCGAAGGAATCGAAGTGTAGTTTAAAACGAAAGAAACGGAGATGAAAAACTCCAAGTATTTTGAGAGCTACGATGGAAATAGTTAGACTCGCGCTTTGGTTTAGCAATTTACTGACATACCTCCGATTGATTGACCATAACTCACTCGATTTAACTCGTAATTCATTGAAATCAGTTTCATTTCGAAGGAATCGAAGTGTAGTTTAAAACGAAAGAAACGAAGATGAAAAACTCCAAGTATTTTGAGAGTTATGATGGAAATAGTTAGACTCGCGCTTTGGTTGAGCAATTTACTGACCTACCTCCGATTGATTGACCATAACTCACTCAATTGAACTCGTAATTCATTGAAATTAGTTTCATTTCGAAGGAATCGAAGTGTAGTTTAAAACGAAAGAAACGGAGATGAAAAACTCCAAGTATTTTGAGAGCTACGATGGAAATAGTTAGACTCGCGCTTTGGTTTAGCAATTTACTGACATACCTCCGATTGATTGACCATAACTCACTCAATTTAACTCGTAATTCATTGAAATCAGTTTCATTTCGAAGGAAAATCGAAGTGTAGTTTAAAACGAAAGAAACGAAGATGAAAAACTCCAAGTACTTTGAGAGTTATGATGGAAATAGTTAGACTCGCGCTTTGGTTTAGCAATTTACTGACCTACCTCCGATTGATTGACCATAACTCACTCAATTGAACTCGTAATTCATTGAAATTAGTTTGATTTCGAAGAAATCGAAGTGTAGTTTAAAACGAAAGAAACGGAGATGAAAAACTCCAAGTATTTTGAGAGTTATGATGAAAATAGTTAGACTCGCGCTTTGGTTTAGCAATTTACTGACCTACCTCCGATTGATTGACCATAACTCACTCAATTTAACTCGTAATTCATTGAAATCCATTTCATTTCGAAGGAATCGAAGTGTAGTTTAAAACGAAAGAAACGAAGATGAAAAACTCCAAGTATTTTGAGAGTTTTGATTGAAATAGTTAAACTCGCGCTTTGGTTTAGCAGTTTACTGACCTACCTCCGATTGATTGACCATAACTCACTCAATTTAACTCGTAATTCATTGAAATTCGATTAATTTTGGAGGAATCGAAGTGTAGTTTAAAACGAAAGAAACGAAGATGAAAAACTCCAAGTATTTTGAGAGTTATTATGGAAATAGTTAGACTCGCGCTTTGGTTTAGCAATTTACTCACCTACCTCCGATTGATTGACCATAACTCACTCAATTTAACTCGTAATTCATTGAAATCCATTTCATTTCGAAGGAATCGAACTGTAGTTTAAAACGAAAGAAACGAAGATGAAAAACTCCAAGTATTTTGAGAGTTATGATGGAAATAGTTAGACTCGCGCTTTGGTTTAGCAATTTAGTGACATACCTCCGATTGATTGACCATAACTCACTCAACTTAACTCGTAATTCATTGAAATTAGTTTCATTTCGAAGGAATCAAAGTGTAGTTGAAAACGAAAGAAACGGAGATGAAAAACTCCAAGTATTTTGAGAGTTATGATGGAAATAGTTAGACTCACGCTTTGGTTTAGCAATTTACTGACATACCTCCGATTGATTGACCATAACTCACTCAATTTTACTTGTAATTCATTGAAATTAGTTCAATTTCGAAGGAATCGAAGTGTAGTTTAAAACGAAAGAAACGGAGATGAAAAACTTCAAGTATTTTGAGAGTTATGACGAAAATAGTTAGACTCGCGCTTTGGTTTAGCAATTTACTGACCTACCTCCGATTGATTGACCATAACTCACTCAATTTAACTCGTAATTCATTGAAATCCGTTTCATTTTGAAGGAATCGAAGTGTAGTTTAAAACGAAAGAAACGAAGATGAAAATCTCCAAGTATTTTGAGAGTTATTATGGAAATAGTTAGACTCGCGCTTTGGTTTAGCAATTTACTAACCTACCTCCGATTGATTGACCATAACTCACTCAATTGAACTCGTAATTCATTGAAATTAGTTTCATTTCGAAGGAATCGAAGTGTAGTTTAAAACGAAAGAAACGGAGATGAAAAACTCCAAGTATTTTGAGAGTTATAATGGAAATAGTTAGACTCGCGCTTTGGTTTAGCAATTTACTGACCTACCTTCGATTGATTGACCATAACTCAGTTAATTCGACTCGTAATTCATTGACATTAGTTCCATTTTGAAGGAATCGAAGTGTAGTTTAAAGCGAAAGAAACGAAGGAATCTAAGTGTAGTTTAAAACGAAAGAAACAGAGATGAAAAACTCCAAGTATTTTGAGAGTTATGACGGAAATAGTTAGACTCGCGCTTTAGTTTTACAATTTACTGACATACGTCTGATTGATTGACCATAACTCACTCAATTGAACTCGTAATTCATTGAAATTAGTTTCATTTCGAAAGAATCGAAGTTTAGTTTAAAACGAAAGAAACGGAGATGAAAAACTCCAAGTATTTTGAGAGTTATGATTGAAGTTGTTAGACTCGCGCTTTGGTTTAGCAATTTACTGACCTACCTTCGATTGATTGACCATAACTCAGTTAATTCGACTCGTAATTCATTGACATTAGTTCCATTTTGAAGGAATCGAAGTGTAGTTTAAAACGAAAGAAACAGAGATGAAAAACTCCAAGTATTTTGAGAGTTATGATGGAAATAGTTAGACTCGCGCTTTGGTTTTGCAATTTACTGACATACGTCCGATTGATTGACCATAACTCACTCAATTTAACTCGTAATTCATTGAAATTAGTTCCATTTCGAAGTAATCGAAGTGTAGTTTAAAACGAAAGAAACGGAGATGAAAAACTCCAAGTATTTTGAGAGTTATGATGGAAGTGGTTAGACTCGCGCTTTGGTTTTGCAATTTACTGACCTACCTTCGATTGATTGACCATAACTCACTCAGGTCAACTCGTAATTCATTGAAATTAGCTCCATTTCGAAGGAATCGAAGTGTAGTTTAAAACGAACGAAACGGAGATGAAAAACTACAAGTATTTTGAGAGTTATGATGGAAGTGGTTAGTCTCGCGCTTTGGTTTAGCAATTTACCGACCTACCTTCGATTGATTTTCCATAACTCAGTTAATTCGACTCGTAATTCATTGACATTAGTTCAATTTCGAAGGAATCGAAGTGTAGTTTAAAACGAAAGAAACGGAGATGAAAAACTCCAAGTATTTTGAGAGTTATGATGGAAATAGTTAGACTCGCGCTTTGGTTTAGCAATTTACTGACATACCTCCGATTGATTGACCATAACTCACTCAATTTTACTCGTAATTCATTGAAATTAGTTCCATTTCGAATGAATCGAAGTGTAGTTTAAAACGAAAGAAACAGAGATGAAAAACTCCAAGTATTTTGAGAGTTATGATGAAAATAGTTAGACTCGTGCTTTGGTTTAGCAATTTACTGACGTACTTCCGATTTATTGACCATAACTCACTCAATTTAACTCGTAATTCATTGAAATTAGTTCCATTTCGAAGGAATCGAAGTGTAGTTTAAAACGAAAGAAACGGAGATGAAAATTTCCAAGTATTTTGAGAGTTATGATGAAAATAGTTAGACTCACGCTTTGGTTTAGCAATTTACTGACCTACCTCGGATTGATTGACCATAACTCAACCAATTTAACTCGTAATTTATTGAAATTAGTTTCATTTCGAAGGAATCGAAGTGTCGTTTCAAACGAAAGAAACGGAGATGAAAAACTCCAAGTATTTTGAGAGTTATGACGAAAATAGTTAGACTCGCGCTTTGGTTTAGCAATTTACTGACCTACCTCCGATTGATTGACCATAACTCACTCAATTTTACTCGTAATTCATTGAAATTAGTTCCATTTCGAAGGAATCGAAGTTTAGTTGAAAACAAAAGAAACGGAGATGAAAAACAACAAGTATTTTCAGACTTATGATGGAGCTTGTCAGACTCGCGCTTTGATTTAGCAATTTACTCACTTACCTCCGATTGATTGACCATAACTCACTCAATTTAACTCGTAATTCATTGAAATTAGTTTCATTTCGAAGGAATCTAAGTGTAGTTTAAAACGAAAGAAACGAAGATGAAAAACTCCAAGTATTTTGAGAGTTTTGATGGAAATAGTTAGACTCGCGCTTTGGTTTAGCAATTTACTGACCTACCTCCGATTGATTGACCATAACTCACTCGATTTAACTCGTAATTCATTGAAATCAGTTTCATTTCGAAGGAATCGAAGTGTAGTTTAAAACGAAAGAAACGAAGATGAAAAACTCCAAGTATTTTGAGAGTTATGATGGAAATAGTTAGACTCGCGCTTTGGTTTAGCAATTTACTAACCTACCTCCGATTGATTGACCATAACTCACTCAATTTTACTCGTAATTCATTGAAATTAGTTCCATTTCGAATGAATCGAAGTGTAGTTTAAAACGAAAGAAACACAGATGAAAAACTCAAAGTATTTTGAGAGTTATGATGGAAATAGTTAGACTCGCGCTTTGGTTTAGCAATTTACTGACATACTTCCGATTGATTGACCATAACTAACTCAATTTAACTTGTAATTCATTGAAATTAGTTCCATTTCGAAAGAATCGAAGTGCAGTTTAAAACGAAAGAAACGGAGATGAAAATTTCTAAGTATTTTGAGAGTTATGATGAAAATAGTTAGACTCGCGCTTTGGTTTAGCAATTTACTGACCTACCTCCGATTGATTGACCATAACTCACTCAATTGAACTCGTAATTCATTGAAATTAGTTTCATTTCGAAGAAATCAAAGTGTAGTTTAAAACGAAAGAAACGGAGATGAAAATTTCGAAGTATTTTGAGAGTTATGATGAAAATAGTTAGACTCACGCTTTGGTTTAGCAATTTACTGACCTACCTCCGATTGATTGACCATAACTCACCCAATTTAACTCGTAATTTATTGAAATTAGATTTATTTCGAAGGAATCGAAGTGTCGTTTCAAACGAAAGAAACGGAGATGAAAAACTCCAAGTATTTTGAGAGTTATGATGGAAATAGTTAGACTCGCGCTTTGGTTTAGCAATTTAGTGACATACCTCCGATTGATTGACCATAACTCACTCAATTTAACTCGTAATTCATTGAAATTAGTTTCATTTCGAAGGAATCAAAGTGTAGTTGAAAACGAAAGAAACGGAGATGAAAAACTCCAAGTGTTTTGAGAGTTATGATGGAAATAGTTAGACTCACGCTTTGGTTTAGCAATTTACTGACATACCTCCGATTGATTGACCATAACTCACTCAATTTTACTTGTAATTCATTGAAATTAGTTCCATTTCGAAGGAATCGAAGTGTAGTTTAAAACGAAAGAAACGGAGATGAAAAACTTCAAGTATTTTGAGAGTTATGACGAAAATAGTTAGACTCGCGCTTTGGTTTAGCAATTTACTGACCTACCTCCGATTGATTGACCATAACTCACTCAATTTTACTCGTAATTCATTGAAATTTGTTCCATTTCGAAGGAATCGAAGTTTAGTTGAAAACGAAAGAAACAGAGATGAAAAAGAACAAGTATTTTGAGACTTATGATGGCGCTTGTTAGGCTCGCGCTTTGGTTTAGCAATTTACTCACTTACCTCCGATTGATTGACCATAACACACTCAATTTAACTCGTAATTCATTGAAATTAGTTTCATTTCGAAGGAATCTAAGTGTAGTTTAAAACGAAAGAAACGAAGATGAAAAAGTCCAAGTATTTTGAGGGTTTTGATGGAAATATTTAGACTCGCGCTTTGGTTTAGCAATTTACTGACCTACCTCCGATTGATTGACCATAACTCACTCAATTTAACTCGTAATTCATTGAAATCAGTTTCATTTCGAAGGAATCGAAGTGTAGTTTAAAACGAAAGAAACGAAGATGAAAAACTCCAAGTATTTTGAGAGTTATGATGGAAATAGTTAGACTCGCGCTTTGGTTGAGCAATTTACTGACCTACCTCCGATTGATTGACCATAACTCACTCAATTGAACTCGTAATTCATTGAAATTAGTTTCATTTCGAAGGAATCGAAGTGTAGTTTAAAACGAAAGAAACGGAGATGAAAAACTCCAAGTATTTTGAGAGTTACGATGGAAATAGTTAGACTCGCGCTTTGGTTTAGCAATTTACTGACATACCTCCGATTGATTGACCATAACTCACTCAATTTAACTCGTAATTCATTGAAATCAGTTTCATTTCGAAGGAAAATCGAAGTGTAGTTTAAAACGAAAGAAACGAAGATGAAAAACTCCAAGTACTTTGAGAGTTATGATGGAAATAGTTAGACTCGCGCTTTGGTTTAGCAATTTACTGACCTACCTCCGATTGATTGACCATAACTCACTCAATTGAACTCGTAATTCATTGAAATTAGTTTGATTTCGAAGAAATCGAAGTGTAGTTTAAAACGAAAGAAACGGAGATGAAAAACTCCAAGTATTTTGAGAGTTATGATGAAAATAGTTAGACTCGCGCTTTGGTTTAGCAATTTACTGACATACCTCCGATTGATTGACCATAACTCACTCAATTTAACTCGTAATTCATTGAAATCCATTTCATTTCGAAGGAATCGAAGTGTAGTTTAAAACGAAAGAAACGAAGATGAAAAACTCCAAGTATTTTGAGAGTTTTGATGGAAATAGTTAAACTCGCGCTTTGGTTTAGCAGTTTACTGACCTACCTCCGATTGATTGACCATAACTCACTCAATTTAACTCGTAATTCATTGAAATTCGATTCATTTTGGAGGAATCGAAGTGTAGTTTAAAACGAAAGAAACGAAGATGAAAAACTCCAAGTATTTTGAGAGTTATTATGGAAATAGTTAGACTCGCGCTTTGGTTTAGCAATTTACTAACCTACTTCCGATTGATTGACCATAACTCACTCAATTGAACTCGTAATTCATTGAAATTAGTTTCATTTCGAAGGAATCGAAGTGTAGTTTAAAACGAAAGAAACGGAGATGAAAAACTCCAAGTATTTTGAGAGTTATAATGGAAATAGTTAGACTCGCGCTTTGGTTTAGGAATTTACTGGCCTACCTCCGATTGATTGACCATAACTCACTCAATTTAACTCGTAATTCATTGAAATCAGTTTCATTTCGAAGGAATCGAAGTGTAGTTTAAAACGAAAGAAACGAAGATAAAAAACTCCAAGTATTTTGAGAGTTATGATGGAAATAGTTAGACTCGCGCTTTGGTTTAGCAATTTACTGACTTACCTCCGATTGATTGACCATAACTCACTCAATTGAACTCGTAATTCATTGAAATTAGTTTTATTTCGAAGGAATCGAAGTGTCGTTTCAAACGAAAGAAACGGAGATGAAAAACTCTAAGTATTTTGAGAGTTATGATGGAAATAGTTAGACTCGCGCTTTGGTTTAGCAATTTAGTGACATACCTCCGATTGATTGACCATAACTCACTCAACTTAACTCGTAATTCATTGAAATTAGTTTCATTTCGAAGGAATCAAAGTGTAGTTGAAAACGAAAGAAACGGAGATGAAAAACTCCAAGTATTTTGAGAGTTATGATGGAAATAGTTAGACTCACGCTTTGGTTTAGCAATTTACTGACATACCTCCGATTGATTGACCATAACTCACTCAATTTTACTTGTAATTCATTGAAATTAGTTCAATTTCGAAGGAATCGAAGTGTAGTTTAAAACGAAAGAAACGGAGATGAAAAACTTCAAGTATTTTGAGAGTTATGACGAAAATAGTTAGACTCGCGCTTTGGTTTAGCAATTTACTGACCTACCTCCGATTGATTGACCATAACTCACTCAATTTAACTCGTAATTCATGAAATCCGTTTCATTTTGAAGGAATCGAAGTGTAGTTTAAAACGAAAGAAACGAAGATGAAAATCTCCAAGTATTTTGAGAGTTATTATGGAAATAGTTAGACTCGCGCTTTGGTTTAGCAATTTACTAACCTACCTCCGATTGATTGACCATAACTCACTCAATTGAACTCGTAATTCATTGAAATTAGTTTCATTTCGAAGGAATCGAAGTGTAGTTTAAAACGAAAGAAACGGAGATGAAAAACTCCAAGTATTTTGAGAGTTATAATGGAAATAGTTAGACTCGCGCTTTGGTTTAGCAATTTACTGACCTACCTTCGATTGATTGACCATAACTCAGTTAATTCGACTCGTAATTCATTGACATTAGTTCCATTTTGAAGGAATCGAAGTGTAGTTTAAAGCGAAAGAAACGAAGGAATCTAAGTGTAGTTTAAAACGAAAGAAACAGAGATGAAAAACTCCAAGTATTTTGAGAGTTATGACGGAAATAGTTAGACTCGCGCTTTAGTTTTACAATTTACTGACATACGTCTGATTGATTGACCATAACTCACTCAATTGAACTCGTAATTCATTGAAATTAGTTTCATTTCGAAAGAATCGAAGTTTAGTTTAAAACGAAAGAAACGGAGATGAAAAACTCCAAGTATTTTGAGAGTTATGATGGAAGTGGTTAGACTCGCGCTTTGGTTTAGCAATTTACTGACCTACCTTCGATTGATTGACCATAACTCAGTTAATTCGACTCGTAATTCATTGACATTAGTTCCATTTTGAAGGAATCGAAGTGTAGTTTAAAACGAAAGAAACAGAGATGAAAAACTCCAAGTATTTTGAGAGTTATGATGGAAATAGTTAGACTCGCGCTTTGGTTTTGCAATTTACTGACATACGTCCGATTGATTGACCATAACTCACTCAATTTAACTCGTAATTCATTGAAATTAGTTCAATTTCGAAGTAATCGAAGTGTAGTTTAAAACGAAAGAAACGGAGATGAAAAACTCCAAGTATTTTGAGAGTTATGATGGAAGTGGTTAGACTCGCGCTTTGGTTTTGCAATTTACTGACCTACCTTCGATTGATTGACCATAACTCACTCAGGTCAACTCGTAATTCATTGAAATTAGCTCCATTTCGAAGGAATCGAAGTGTAGTTTAAAACGAACGAAACGGAGATGAAAAACTACAAGTATTTTGAGAGTTATGATGGAAGTGGTTAGTCTCGCGCTTTGGTTTAGCAATTTACCGACCTACCTTCGATTGATTTTCCATAACTCAGTTAATTCGACTCGTAATTCATTGACATTAGTTCAATTTCGAAGGAATCGAAGTGTAGTTTAAAACGAAAGAAACGGAGATGAAAAACTCCAAGTATTTTGAGAGTTATGATGGAAATAGTTAGACTCGCGCTTTGGTTTAGCAATTTACTGACATACCTCCGATTGATTGACCATAACTCACTCAATTTTACTCGTAATTCATTGAAATTAGTTCCATTTCGAATGAATCGAAGTGTAGTTTAAAACGAAAGAAACAGAGATGAAAAACTCCAAGTATTTTGAGAGTTATGATGAAAATAGTTAGACTCGCGCTTTGGTTTAGCAATTTACTGACGTACTTCCGATTTATTGACCATAACTCACTCAATTTAACTCGTAATTCATTGAAATTAGTTCCATTTCGAAGGAATCGAAGTGTAGTTTAAAACGAAAGAAACGGAGATGAAAATTTCCAAGTATTTTGAGAGTTATGATGAAAATAGTTAGACTCACGCTTTGGTTTAGCAATTTACTGATCTACCTCGGATTGATTGACCATAACTCACCCAATTTAACTCGTAATTTATTGAAATTAGTTTCATTTCGAAGGAATCGAAGTGTCGTTTCAAACGAAAGAAACGGAGATGAAAAACTCCAAGTATTTTGAGAGTTATGACGAAAATAGTTAGACTCGCGCTTTGGTTTAGCAATTTACTGACCTACCTCCGATTGATTGACCATAACTCACTCAATTTTACTCGTAATTCATTGAAATTAGTTCCATTTCGAAGGAATCGAAGTTTAGTTGAAAACAAAAGAAACGGAGATGAAAAACAACAAGTATTTTCAGACTTATGATGGAGCTTGTCAGACTCGCGCTTTGATTTAGCAATTTACTCACTTACCTCCGATTGATTGACCATAATTCACTCAATTTAACTCGTAATTCATTGAAATTAGTTTCATTTCGAAGGAATCTAAGTGTAGTTTAAAACGAAAGAAACGAAGATGAAAAACTCCAAGTATTTTGAGAGTTTTGATGGAAATAGTTAGACTCGCGCTTTGGTTTAGCAATTTACTGACCTACCTCCGATTGATTGACCATAACTCACTCGATTTAACTCGTAATTCATTTAAATCAGTTTCATTTCGAAGGAATCGAAGTGTAGTTTAAAACGAAAGAAACGAAGATGAAAAACTCCAAGTATTTTGAGAGTTATGATGGAAATAGTTAGACTCGCGCTTTGGTTTAGCAATTTACTAACCTACCTCCGATTGATTGACCATAACTCACTCAATTTTACTCGTAATTCATTGAAATTAGTTTCATTTCGAAGAAATCGAAGTGTAGTTTAAAACGAAAGAAACGAAGATGAAAAACTCAAAGTATTTTGAGAGTTATGATGAAAATAGTTAGACTCGCGCTTTGGTTTAGCAATTTACTGACCTACCTCGGATTGATTGACCATAACTCACCCAATTTAACTCGTAATTTATTGAAATTAGTTTCATTTCGAAGGAATCGAAGTGTCGTTTCAAACGAAAGAAACGGAGATGAAAAACTCCAAGTATTTTGAGAGTTTTAATGGAAATAGTTAGACTCGCGCTTTGGTTTAGCAATTTACTGACCTACCTCCGATTGATTGACCATAACTCACTCAATTTAACTCGTAATTCATTGAAATCAGTTTCATTTCGAAGGAATCGAAGTGTAGTTTAAAACGAAAGAAACGAAGATGAAAAACTCCAAGTATTTTGAGAGTTATGATGGAAATAGTTAGACTCGCGCTTTGGTTTAGCAATTTACTGACCTACCTCCGATTGATTGACCATAACTCACTCAATTTAACTCGTAATTCATTGAAATCAGTTTCATTTCGAAGGAATCGAAGTGTAGTTTAAAACGAAAGAAACGAAGATGAAAAACTCCAAGTATTTTGAGAGTTTTGATGGAAATAGTTAGACTCGCGCTTTGGTTTAGCAATTTACTGACCTACCTCCGATTGATTGACCATAACTCACTCAATTTTACTCGTAATTCATTGAAATTAGTTCCATTTCGAATGAATCGAAGTGTAGTTTAAAACGAGAGAAACAGAGATGACAAACTCCAAGTATTTTGAGAGTTATGATGGAAATAGTTAGACTCGCGCTTTGGTTTAGCAATTTACTGACATACTTCCGATTGATTGACCATAACTAACTCAATTTAACTTGTAATTCATTGAAATTAGTTCCATTTCGAAGGAATCGAAGTGTAGTTTAAAACGAAAGAAACGGAGATGAAAATTTCTAAGTATTTTGAGAGTTATGATGAAAATAGTTAGACTCACGCTTTGGTTTAGCAATTTACTGACCTACCTCCGATTGATTGACCATAACTCACCAAATTTAACTCGTAATTTATTGAAATTAGTTTTATTTCGAAGGAATCGAAGTGTCGTTTCAAACGAAAGAAACGGAGATGAAAAACTCCAAGTATTTTGAGAGTTATGATGGAAATAGTTAGACTCGCGCTTTGGTTTAGCAATTTAGTGACATACCTCCGATTGATTGACCATAACTCACTCAATTTAACTCGTAATTCATTGAAATTAGTTTCATTTCGAAGGAATCAAAGTGTAGTTGAAAACGAAAGAAACGGAGATGAAAAACTCCAAGTGTTTTGAGAGTTATGATGGAAATAGTTAGACTCACGCTTTGGTTTAGCAATTTACTGACATACCTCCGATTGATTGACCATAACTCACTCAATTTTACTTGTAATTCATTGAAATTAGTTCCATTTCGAAGGAATCGAAGTGTAGTTTAAAACGAAAGAAACGGAGATGAAAAACTTCAAGTATTTTGAGAGTTATGACGAAAATAGTTAGACTCGCGCTTTGGTTTAGCAATTTACTGACCTACCTCCGATTGATTGACCATAACTCACTCAATTTTACTCGTAATTCATTGAAATTTGTTCCATTTCGAAGGAATCGAAGTTTAGTTGAAAACGAAAGAAACGGAGATGAAAAACAACAAGTATTTTGAGACTTATGATGGCGCTTGTTAGGCTCGCGCTTTGGTTTAGCAATTTACTCACTTACCTCCGATTGATTGACCATAACACACACAATTTAACTCGTAATTCATTGAAATTAGTTTCATTTCGAAGGAATCTAAGTGTAGTTTAAAACGAAAGAAACGAAGATGAAAAACTCCAAGTATTTTGAGGGTTTTGATGGAAATATTTAGACTCGCGCTTTGGTTTAGCAATTTACTGACCTACCTCCGATTGATTGACCATAACTCACTCAATTTAACTCGTAATTCATTGAAATCAGTTTCATTTCGAAGGAATCGAAGTGTAGTTTAAAACGAAAGAAACGAAGATGAAAAACTCCAAGTATTTTGAGAGTTATGATGGAAATAGTTAGACTCGTGCTTTGGTTGAGCAATTTACTGACCTACCTCCGATTGATTGACCATAACTCACTCAATTGAATTCGTAATTCATTGAAATTAGTTTCATTTCGAAGGAATCGAAGTGTAGTTTAAAACGAAAGAAACGGAGATGAAAAACTCCAAGTATTTTGAGAGTTACGATGGAAATAGTTAGACTCGCGCTTTGGTTTAGCAATTTACTGACATACCTCCGATTGATTGACCATAACTCTCTCAATTTAACTCGTAATTCATTGAAATCAGTTTCATTTCGAAGGAATCGAAGTGTAGTTTAAAACGAAAGAAACGAAGATGAAAAACTCCAAGTATTTTGAGGGTTTTGATGGAAATAGTTAGACTCGCGCTTTGGTTTAGCAATTTACTGACCTACCTCCGATTGATTGACCATAACTCACTAAATTTAACTCGTAATTCATTGAAATCAGTTTCATTTCGAAGGAATCGAAGTGTAGTTTAAAACGAAAGAAACGAAGATGAAAAACTCCAAGTATTTTGAGAGTTATGATGGAAATAGTTAGACTCGCGCTTTGGTTTAGCAATTTACTGACCTACCTCCGATTGATTGACCATAACTCACTCAATTGAACTCGTAATTCATTGAAATTAGTTTCATTTCGAAGGAATCGAAGTGTAGTTTAAAACGAAAGAAACGGAGATGAAAAACTCCAAGTATTTTGAGAGTTACGATGGAAATAGTTAGACTCGCGCTTTGGTTTAGCAATTTACTGACATACCTCCGATTGATTGACCATAACTCACTCAATTTAACTCGTAATTCATTGAAATCAGTTTCATTTCGAAGGAATCGAAGTGTAGTTTAAAACGAAAGAAACGAAGATGAAAAACTCCAAGTACTTTGAGAGTTATGATGGAAATAGTTAGACTCGCGCTTTGGTTTAGCAATTTACTGACCTACCTCCGATTGATTAACCATAACTCACTCAATTGAACTCGTAATTCATTGAAATTAGTTTCATTTCGAAGGAATCGAAGTGTAGTTTAAAACGAAAGAAACGGAGATGAAAAACTCCAAGTATTTTGAGAGTTATGATGGAAGTGGTTAGACTCGCGCTTTGGTTTAGTAATTTACTGACTTACCTTCGATTGATTGACCATAACTCAGTTAATTCGACTCGTAATTCATTGACATTAGTTCTATTTTGAAGGAATCGAAGTGTTGTTTAAAACGAAAGAAACGAAGGAATCTAAGTGTAGTTTAAAACGAAAGAAACAGAGATGAAAAACTCCAAGTATGTTGAGAGTTATGACGGAAATAGTTAGACTCGCGCTTTGGTTTTACAATTTACTGACATACGTCCGATTGATTGACCATAACTCACTCAACTGAACTCGTAATTCATTGAAATTAGTTTCATTTCGAAGGAATCGAAGTTTAGTTTAAAACGAAAGAAACGGAGATGAAAAACTCCAAGTATTTTGAGAGTTATGATGGAAGTGGTTTGACTCGCGCTTTGGTTTAGCAATTTACTGACCTACCTTCGATTGATTGACGATAACTCAGTTAATTCGACTCGTAATTCATTGACATTAGTTCCATTTTGAAGGAATCGAAGTATAGTTTAAAACGAAAGAAACAGAGATGAAAAACTCCAAGTATTTTGAGAGTTATGATGGAAATAGTTAGACTCGCGCTTTGGTTTAGCAATTTACTGACCTACCTCCGATTGATTGACCATTACTCACTCAATTGAACTCGTAATTCATTGAAATTAGTTTCATTTCGAAGGAATCGAAGTGTAGTTTAAAACGAAAGAAACGGAGATGAAAAACTCCAAGTATTTTGAGAGTTATGATGGAAGTGGTTAGACTCGCGCTTTGGTTTAGCAATTTACTGACCTACCTTCGATTGATTGACCATAACTCAGTTAATTCGACTCGTAATTCATTGACATTAGTTCCATTTTGAAGGAATCGAAGTGTAGTTTAAAACGAAAGAAACGAAGGAATCTAAGTGTAGTTTAAAACGAAAGAAACGAAGATGAAAAACTCCAAGTATTTTGAGAGTTTTGATGGAAATAGTTAGACTCGCGCTTTGGTTTAGCAATTTACTGACCTACCTACGATTGATTGACCTTAACTCACTCAATTGAACTCGTAATTCATTGAAATTAG
This sequence comes from Tasmannia lanceolata, assembly GCF_043159265.1. Lineage (NCBI taxonomy): Eukaryota > Viridiplantae > Streptophyta > Magnoliopsida > Canellales > Winteraceae > Tasmannia > Tasmannia lanceolata. The sequence goes on from NW_027518678.1 coordinate 2,438,940, forward strand.
TTTCATTTCGAAGGAATCGAAGTGTAGTTTAAAACGAAAGAAACGGAGATGAAAAACTCCAAGTATTTTGAGAGTTACGATAGAAATAGTTAGACTCGCGCTTTGGTTTAGCAATTTACTGACATACCTCCGATTGATTGACCATAACTCACTCAATTTAACTCGTAATTCATTGAAATCAGTTTCATTTCGAAGGAATCGAAGTGTAGTTTAAAACGAAAGAAACGAAGATGAAAAACTCCAAGTACTTTGAGAGTTATGATGGAAATAGTTAGACTCGCGCTTTGGTTTAGCAATTTACTGACCTACCTCCGATTGATTGACCATAACTCACTCAATTTTACTCGTAATTCATTGAAATTAGTTTCATTTCGAAGGAATCTAAGTGTAGTTTAAAACGAAAGAAACGAAGATGAAAAACTCCAAGTATTTTGAGGGTTTTGATGGAAATATTTAGACTCGCGCTTTGGTTTAGCAATTTACTGACCTACCTCCGATTGATTGACCATAACTCACTCAATTTAACTCGTAATTCATTGAAATCAGTTTCATTTCGAAGGAATCGAAGTGTAGTTTAAAACGAAAGAAACGAAGATGAAAAACTCCAAGTATTTTGAGAGTTATGATGGAAATAGTTAGACTCGCGCTTTGGTTGAGCAATTTACTGACCTACCTCCGATTGATTGACCATAACTCACTCAATTGAACTCGTAATTCATTGAAATTAGTTTCATTTCGAAGGAATCGAAGTGTAGTTTAAAACGAAAGAAACGGAGATGAAAAACTCCAAGTATTTTGAGAGTTACGATGGAAATAGTTAGACTCGCGCTTTGGTTTAGCAATTTACTGACATACCTCCGATTGATTGACCATAACTCACTCAATTTAACTCGTAATTCATTGAAATCAGTTTCATTTCGAAGGAATCAAAGTGTAGTTTAAAACGAAAGAAACGAAGATGAAAAACTCCAAGTACTTTGAGAGTTATGATGGAAATAGTTAGACTCGCGCTTTGGTTTAGCAATTTACTGACCTACCTCCGATTGATTGACCATAACTCACTCAATTGAACTCGTAATTCATTGAAATTAGTTTGATTTCGAAGAAATCGAAGTGTAGTTTAAAACGAAAGAAACGGAGATGAAAAACTCCAAGTATTTTGAGAGTTATGATGAAAATAGTTAGACTCGCGCTTTGGTTTAGAAAATTTACTGACCTACCTCCGATTGATTGACCATAACTCACTCAATTTAACTCGTAATTCATTGAAATCCATTTCATTTCGAAGGAATCGAAGTGTAGTTTAAAACGAAAGAAACGAAGATGAAAAACTCCAAGTATTTTGAGAGTTTTGATGGAAATAGTTAAACTCGCGCTTTGGTTTAGCAGTTTACTGACCTACCTCCGATTGATTGACCATAACTCACTCAATTTAACTCGTAATTCATTGAAATTCGATTCATTTTGGAGGAATCGAAGTGTTGTTTAAAACGAAAGAAACGAAGATGAAAAACTCCAAGTATTTTGAGAGTTATTATGGAAATAGTTAGACTCGCGCTTTGGTTTAGCAATTTACTAACCTACCTCCGATTGATTGACCATAACTCACTCAATTGAACTCGTAATTCATTGAAATTAGTTTCATTTCGAAGGAATCGAAGTGTAGTTTAAAACGAAAGAAACGGAGATGAAAAACTCCAACTATTTTGAGAGTTATAATGGAAATAGTTAGACTCGCGCTTTGGTTTAGCAATTTACTGGCCTACCTCCGATTGATTGACCATAACTCACTCAATTTAACTCGTAATTCATTGAAATCAGTTTCATTTCGAAGGAATCGAAGTGTAGTTTAAAACGAAAGAAACGAAGATAAAAAACTCTAAGTATTTTGAGAGTTATGATGGAAATAGTTAGACTCGCGCTTTGGTTTAGCAATTTACTGACCTACCTCCGATTGATTGACCATAACTCACTCAATTGAATTCGTAATTCATTGAAATTAGTTTCATTTCGAAGGAATCGAAGTGTAGTTTAAAACGAAAGAAACGGAGATGAAAAACTCCAAGTATTTTGAGAGTTACGATGGAAATAGTTAGACTCGCGCTTTGGTTTAGCAATTTACTGACATACCTCCGATTGATTGACCATAACTCACTCAATTTAACTCGTAATTCATTGAAATCAGTTTCATTTCGAAGGAATCGAAGTGTAGTTTAAAACGAAAGAAACGAAGATGAAAAACTCCAAGTACTTTGAGAGTTATGATGGAAATAGTTAGACTCGCGCTTTGGTTTAGCAATTTACTGACCTACCTCCGATTGATTGACCATAACTCACTCAATTGAACTCGTAATTCATTGAAATTAGTTTGATTTCGAAGAAATCGAAGTGTAGTTTAAAACGAAAGAAACGGAGATGAAAAACTCCAAGTATTTTGAGAGTTATGATGAAAATAGTTAGACTCGCGCTTTGGTTTAGCAATTTACTGACATACCTCCGATTGATTGACCATAACTCACTCAATTTAACTCGTAATTCATTGAAATCCATTTCATTTCGAAGGAATCGAAGTGTAGTTTAAAACGAAAGAAACGAAGATGAAAAACTCCAAGTATTTTGAGAGTTATGATGGAAATAGTTAGACTCGCGCTTTGGTTTAGCAATTTACTGACCTACCTCCGATTGATTGACCATAACTCACTCAATTGAACTCGTAATTCATTGAAATTAGTTTCATTTCGAAGGAATCGAAGTGTAGTTTAAAACGAAAGAAACGGAGATGAAAAACTCCAAGTATTTTGAGAGTTATGATGGAAGTAGTTAGACTCGCGCTTTGGTTTAGCAATTTACTGACCTACCTTCGATTGATTGACCATAACTCAGTTAATTCGACTCGTAATTCATTGACATTAGTTCCATTTTGAAGGAATCGAAGTGTAGTTTAAAATGAAAGAAACGAAGGAATGTAAGTGTAGTTTAAAACGAAAGAAACAGAGATGAAAAACTCCAAGTATGTTGAGAGTTATGACGGAAATAGTTAGACTCGCGCTTTGGTTTTACAATTAACTGACATACGTCCGATTGATTGACCATAACTCACTCAATTGAACTCGTAATTCATTGAAATTAGTTTCATTTCGAAGGAATCGAAGTTTAGTTTAAAACGAAAGAAACGGAGATGAAAAACTCCAAGTATTTTGAGAGTTATGATGGAAGTGGTTTTACTCGCGCTTTGGTTTAGCAATTTACTGACCTACCTTCGATTGATTGACGATAACTCAGTTAATTCGACTCGTAATTCATTGACATTAGTTCCATTTTGAAGGAATCGAAGTATAGTTTAAAACGAAAGAAACAGAGATGAAAAACTCCAAGTATTTTGAGAGTTATGATGGAAATAGTTAGACTCGCGCTTTGGTTTAGCAATTTACTGACCTACCTCCGATTGATTGACCATTACTCACTCAATTGAACTCGTAATTCATTGAAATTAGTTTCATTTCGAAGGAATCGAAGTGTAGTTTAAAACGAAAGAAACGGAGATGAAAAACACCAAGTATTTTGAGAGTTATGATGGAAGTGGTTAGACTCGCGCTTTGGTTTAGCAATTTACTGACCTACCTTCGATTGATTGACCATAACTCAGTTAATTCGACTCGTAATTCATTGACATTAGTTCCATTTTGAAGGAATCGAAGTGTAGTTTAAAACGAAAGAAACGAAGGAATCTAAGTGTAGTTTAAAACGAAAGAAACGAAGATGAAAAACTCCAAGTATTTTGAGAGTTTTGATGGAAATAGTTAGACTCGCGCTTTGGTTTAGCAATTTACTGACCTACCTACGATTGATTGACCATAACTCACTCAATTGAACTTGTAATTCATTGAAATTAGTTTCATTTCGAAGGAATCGAAGTGTAGTTTAAAACGAAAGAAACGGAGATGAAAAACTCCAAGTATTTTGAGAGTTACGATAGAAATAGTTAGACTCGCGCTTTGGTTTAGCAATTTACTGACATACCTCCGATTGATTGACCATAACTCACTCAATTTAACTCGTAATTCATTGAAATCAGTTTCATTTCGAAGGAATCGAAGTGTAGTTTAAAACGAAAGAAACGAAGATGAAAAACTCCAAGTACTTTGAGAGTTATGATGGAAATAGTTAGACTCGCGCTTTGGTTTAGCAATTTACTGACATACCTCCGATTGATTGACCATAACTCACTCAATTTAACTCGTAATTCATTGAAATCAGTTTCATTTCGAAGGAATCGAAGTGTAGTTTAAAACGAAAGAAACGAAGCTGAAAAACTCCAAGTACTTTGAGAGTTATGATGGAAATAGTTAGACTCGCGCTTTGGTTTAGCAATTTACTGACCTACCTCCGATTGATTGACCATAACTCACTCAATTGAACTCGTAATTCATTGAAATTAGTTTGATTTCGAAGAAATCGAAGTGTAGTTTAAAACGAAAGAAACGGAGATGAAAAACTCCAAGTATTTTGAGAGTTATGATGAAAATAGTTAGACTCGCGCTTTGGTTGAGCAATTTACTGACCTACCTCCGATTGATTGACCATAACTCACTCAATTGAACTCGTAATTCATTGAAATTAGTTTCATTTCGAAGGAATCGAAGTGTAGTTTAAAACGAAAGAAACGGAGATGAAAAACTCCAAGTATTTTGAGAGTTACGATGGAAATAGTTAGACTCGTGCTTTGGTTTAGCAATTTACTGACATACCTCCGATTGATTGACCATAACTCACTCAATTTAACTCGTAATTCATTGAAATCAGTTTCATTTCGAAGGAATCGAAGTGTAGTTTAAAACGAAAGAAACGAAGATGAAAAACTCCAAGTACTTTGAGAGTTATGATGGAAATAGTTAGACTCGCGCTTTGGTTTAGCAATTTACTGACCTACCTCCGATTGATTGACCATAACTCACTCAATTGAACTCGTAATTCATTGAAATTAGTTTGATTTCGAAGAAATCGAAGTGTAGTTTAAAACGAAAGAAACGGAGATGAAAAACTCCAAGTATTTTGAGAGTTATGATGAAAATAGTTAGACTCGCGCTTTGGTTTAGCAATTTACTGACCTACCTCCGATTGATTGACCATAACTCACTCAATTTAACTCGTAATTCATTGATATCCATTTCATTTCGAAGGAATCAAAGTGTAGTTTAAAACGAAAGAAACGGAGATGAAAAACTCCAAGTATTTTGAGAGTTATGATGGAAGTGGTTAGACTCGCGCTTTGGTTTAGCAATTTACTGACCTACCTTCGATTGATTGACCATAACTCAGTTAATTCGACTCGTAATTCATTGACATTAGTTTCATTTTGAAGGAATCGAAGTGTAGTTTAAAACGAAAGAAACGAAGGAATCTAAGTGTAGTTTAAAACGAAAGAAACAGAGATGAAAAACTCCAAGTATTTTGAGAGTTATGACGGAAATAGTTAGACTCGCGCTTTGGTTTTACAATTTACTGACATACGTCCGATTGATTGACCATAACTCACTCAATTGAACTCGTAATTCATTGAAATTAGTTTCATTTCGAAGGAATCAAAGTTTAGTTTAAAACGAAAGAAACGGAGATGAAAAACTCCAAGTATTTTGAGAGTTACGATGGAAATAGTTAGACTCGCGCTTTGGTTTAGCAATTTACTGACATACCTCCGATTGATTGACCATAACTCACTCAATTTAACTCGTAATTCATTGAAATCATTTTCATTTCGAAGGAATCGAAGTGTAGTTTAAAACGAAAGAAACGAAGATGAAAAACTCCAAGTACTTTGAGAGTTATGATGGAAATAGTTAGACTCGCGCTTTGGTTTAGCAATTTACTGACCTACCTCCGATTGATTGACCATAACTCACTCAATTGAACTCGTAATTCATTGAAATTAGTTTGATTTCGAAGAAATCGAAGTGTAGTTTAAAACGAAAGAAACGGAGATGAAAAACTCCAAGTATTTTGAGAGTTATGATGAAAATAGTTAGACTCGCGCTTTGGTTTAGCAATTTACTGACATACCTCCGATTGATTGACCATAACTCACTCAATTTAACTCGTAATTCATTGAAATCCATTTCATTTCGAAGGAATCGAAGTGTAGTTTAAAACGAAAGAAACGAAGGAATCTAAGTGTAGTTTAAAACGAAAGAAACGAAGATGAAAAACTCCAAGTATTTTGAGAGTTTTGATGGAAATAGTTAGACTCGCGCTTTGGTTTAGCAATTTACTGACCTACCTACGATTGATTGACCATAACTCACTCAATTGAACTCGTAATTCATTGAAATTAGTTTCATTTCGAAGGAATCGAAGTGTAGTTTAAAACGAAAGAAACGGAGATGAAAAACTCAAAGTATTTTGAGAGTTACGATGGAAATAGTTAGACTCGCGCTTTGGTTTAGCAATTTACTGACATACCTCCGATTGATTGACCATAACTCACTCAATTTAACTCGTAATTCATTGAAATCAGTTTCATTTCGAAGGAATCGAAGTGTAGTTTAAAACGAAAGAAACGAAGATGAAAAACTCCAAGTACTTTGAGAGTTATGATGGAAATAGTTAGACTCGCGCTTTGGTTTAGCAATTTACTGACCTACCTCCGATTGATTGACCATAACTCACTCAATTGAACTCGTAATTCATTGAAATTAGTTTGATTTCGAAGAAATCGAAGTGTAGTTTAAAACGAAAGAAACGGAGATGAAAAACTCTAAGTATTTTGAGAGTTATGATGAAAATAGTTAGACTCGCGCTTTGGTTTAGCAATTTACTGACCTACCTCCGATTGATTGACCATAACTCACTCAATTTAACTCGTAATTCATTGAAATCCATTTCATTTCGAAGGAATCGAAGTGTAGTTTAAAACGAAAGAAACGAAGATGAAAAACTCCAAGTATTTTGAGAGTTTTGATGGAAATAGTTAAACTCGCGCTTTGGTTTAGCAGTTTACTGACCTACCTCCGATTGATTGACCGTAACTCACTCAATTTAACTCGTAATTCATTGAAATTCGATTCATTTTGGAGGAATCGAAGTGTAGTTTAAAACGAAAGAAACGGAGATGAAAAACTCCAAGTATTTTGAGAGTTATAATGGAAATAGTTAGACTCGCGCTTTGGTTTAGCAATTTACTGGCCTACCTCCGATTGATTGACCATAACTCACTCAATTTAACTCGTAATTCATTGAAATCAGTTTCATTTCGAAGGAATCGAAGTGTAGTTTAAAACGAAAGAAACGGAGATGAAAAACTCCAAGTATTTTGAGAGTTACGATGGAAATAGTTAGACTCGCGCTTTGGTTTAGCAATTTACTGACATACCTCCGATTGATTGACCATAACTCACTCAATTTAACTCGTAATTCATTGAAATCAGTTTCATTTCGAAGGAATCGAAGTGTAGTTTAAAACGAAAGAAACGAAGATGAAAAACTCCAAGTACTTTGAGAGTTATGATGGAAATAGTTAGACTCGCGCTTTGGTTTAGCAATTTACTGACCTACCTCCGATTGATTGACCATAACTCACTCAATTGAACTCGTAATTCATTGAAATTAGTTTGATTTCGAAGAAATCGAAGTGTAGTTTAAAACGAAAGAAACGGAGATGAAAAACTCCAAGTATTTTGAGAGTTATGATGAAAATAGTTAGACTCGCGCTTTGGTTTAGCAATTTACTGACCTACCTCCGATTGATTGACCATAACTCACTCAATTTAACTCGTAATTCATTGATATCCATTTCATTTCGAAGGAATCAAAGTGTAGTTTAAAACGAAAGAAACGGAGATGAAAAACTCCAAGTATTTTGAGAGTTATGATGGAAGTGGTTAGACTCGCGCTTTGGTTTAGCAATTTACTGACCTACCTTCGATTGATTGACCATAACTCAGTTAATTCGACTCGTAATTCATTGACATTAGTTTCATTTTGAAGGAATCGAAGTGTAGTTTAAAACGAAAGAAACGAAGGAATCTAAGTGTAGTTTAAAACGAAAGAAACAGAGATGAAAAACTCCAAGTATTTTGAGAGTTATGACGGAAATAGTTAGACTCGCGCTTTGGTTTTACAATTTACTGACATACGTCCGATTGATTGACCATAACTCACTCAATTGAACTCGTAATTCATTGAAATTAGTTTCATTTCGAAGGAATCGAAGTTTAGTTTAAAACGAAAGAAACGGAGATGAAAAACTCCAAGTATTTTGAGAGTTATGATGGAAGTGGTTAGACTCGCGCTTTTGTTTAGCAATTTACTGACCTACCTTCGATTGATTGACCATAACTCAGTTAATTCGACTCGTAATTCATTGACATTAGTTCCATTTTGAAGGAATCGAAGTATAGTTTAAAACGAAAGAAACAGAGATGAAAAACTCCAAGTATTTTGAGAGTTATGATGGAAATAGTTAGACTCGCGCTTTGGTTTAGCAATTTACTGACCTACCTCCGATTGATTGACCATTACTCACTCAATTGAACTCGTAATTCATTGAAATTAGTTTCATTTCGAAGGAATCGAAGTGTAGTTTAAAACGAAAGAAACGGAGATGAAAAACTCCAAGTATTTTGAGAGTTATGATGGAAGTGGTTAGACTCGCGCTTTGGTTTAGCAATTTACTGACCTACCTTCGATTGATTGACCATAACTCAGTTAATTCGACTCGTAATTCATTGACATTAGTTCCATTTTGAAGGAATCGAAGTGTAGTTTAAAACGAAAGAAACGAAGGAATCTAAGTGTAGTTTAAAACGAAAGAAACGAAGATGAAAAACTCCAAGTATTTTGAGAGTTTTGATGGAAATAGTTAGACTCGCGCTTTGGTTTAGCAATTTACTTACCTACCTACGATTGATTGACCATAACTCACTCAATTGAACTCGTAATTCATTGAAATTAGTTTCATTTCGAAGGAATCGAAGTGTAGTTTAAAACGAAAGAAACGGAGATGAAAAACTCAAAGTATTTTGAGAGTTACGATGGAAATAGTTAGACTCGCGCTTTGGTTTAGCAATTTACTGACATACCTCCGATTGATTGACCATAACTCACTCAATTTAACTCGTAATTCATTGAAATCAGTTTCATTTCGAAGGAATCGAAGTGTAGTTTAAAACGAAAGAAACGAAGATGAAAAACTCCAAGTACTTTGAGAGTTATGATGGAAATAGTTAGACTCGCGCTTTGGTTTAGCAATTTACTGACCTACCTCCGATTGATTGACCATAACTCACTCAATTGAACTCGTAATTCATTGAAATTAGTTTGATTTCGAAGAAATCGAAGTGTAGTTTAAAACGAAAGAAACGGAGATGAAAAACTCTAAGTATTTTGAGAGTTATGATGAAAATAGTTAGACTCGCGCTTTGGTTTAGCAATTTACTGACCTACCTCCGATTGATTGACCATAACTCACTCAATTTAACTCGTAATTCATTGAAATCCATTTCATTTCGAAGGAATCGAAGTGTAGTTTAAAACGAAAGAAACGAAGATGAAAAACTCCAAGTATTTTGAGAGTTTTGATGGAAATAGTTAAACTCGCGCTTTGGTTTAGCAGTTTACTGACCTACCTCCGATTGATTGACCGTAACTCACTCAATTTAACTCGTAATTCATTGAAATTCGATTCATTTTGGAGGAATCGAAGTGTAGTTTAAAACGAAAGAAACGAAGATGAAAAACTCCAAGTATTTTGAGAGTTATTATGGAAATAGTTAGACTCGCGCTTTGGTTTAGCAATTTACTAACCTACCTCCGATTGATTGACCATAACTCACTCAATTGAACTCGTAATTCATTGAAATTAGTTTCATTTCGAAGGAATCGAAGTGTAGTTTAAAACGAAAGAAACGGAGATGAAAAACTCCAAGTATTTTGAGAGTTATAATGGAAATAGTTAGACTCGCGCTTTGGTTTAGGAATTTACTGGCCTACCTCCGATTGATTGACCATAACTCACTCAATTTAACTCGTAATTCATTGAAATCAGTTTCATTTCGAAGGAATCGAAGTGTAGTTTAAAACGAAAGAAACGAAGATGAAAAACTCCAAGTATTTTGAGAGTTATGATGGAAATAGTTAGACTCGCGCTTTGGTTTAGCAATTTACTGACCTACCTCCGATTGATTGACCATAACTCACTCAATTGAACTCGTAATTCATTGAAATTAGTTTCATTTCGAAGGAATCTAAGTGTAGTTTAAAACGAAAGAAACGAAGATGAAAAACTCCAAGTATTTTGAGGGTTTTGATGGAAATAGTTAGACTCGCGCTTTGGTTTAGCAATTTACTGACCTACCTCCGATTGATTGACCATAACTCACTCAATTTAACTCGTAATTCATTGAAATCAGTTTCATTTCGAAGGAATCGAAGTGTAGTTTAAAACGAAAGAAACGAAGATGAAAAACTCCAAGTATTTTGAGAGTTATGATGGAAATAGTTAGACTCGCGCTTTGGTTTAGCAATTTACTGACCTACCTCCGATTGATTGACCATAACTCACTCAATTGAACTCGTAATTCATTGAAATTAGTTTCATTTCGAAGGAATCTAAGTGTAGTTTAAAACGAAAGAAACGAAGATGAAAAACTCCAAGTATTTTGAGGGTTTTGATGGAAATAGTTAGACTCGCGCTTTGGTTTAGCAATTTACTGACCTACCTCCGATTGATTGACCATAACTCACTCAATTTAACTCGTAATTCATTGAAATCAGTTTCATTTCGAAGGAATCGAAGTGTAGTTTAAAACAAAAGAAACGGAGATGAAAAACTCCAAGTATTTTGAGAGTTACGATGGAAATAGTTAGACTCGCGCTTTGGTTTAACAATTTACTGACATACCTCCGATTGATTGACCATAACTCACTCAATTTAACTCGTAATTCATTGAAATCAGTTTCATTTCGAAGGAATCGAAGTGTAGTTTCAAACGAAAGAAACGAAGATGAAAAACTCCAAGTACTTTGAGAGTTATGATGGAAATAGTTAGACTCGCGCTTTGGTTTAGCAATTTACTGACCTACCTCCGATTGATTGACCATAACTCACTCAATTGAACTCGTAATTCATTGAAATTAGTTTGATTTCGAAGAAATCGAAGTGTAGTTTAAAACGAAAGAAACGGAGATGAAAAACTCCAAGTATTTTGAGAGTTATGATGAAAATAGTTAGACTCGCGCTTTGGTTTAGCAATTTACTGACCTACCTCCGATTGATTGACCATAACTCACTCAATTGAATTCGTAATTCATTGAAATTAGTTTGATTTCGAAGAAATCGAAGTGTAGTTTAAAACGAAAGAAACGGAGATGAAAAACTCCAAGTATTTTGAGAGTTATGATGAAAATAGTTAGGCTCGCGCTTTGGTTTAGCAATTTACTGACCTACCTCCGATTGATTGACCATAACTCACTCAATTTAACTCGTAATTCATTGAAATCCATTTCATTTCGAAGGAATCGAAGTGTAGTTTAAAACGAAAGAAACGGAGATGAAAAACTCCAAGTATTTTGAGAGTTATGATGGAAGTGGTTAGACTCGCGCTTTGGTTTAGCAATTTACTGACTTACCTTCGATTGATTGACCATAACTCAGTTAATTCGACTCGTAATTCATTGACATTAGTTCCATTTTGAAGGAATCGAAGTGTAGTTTAAAACGAAAGAAACGAAGGAATCTAAGTGTAGTTTAAAAGGAAAGAAACGAAGATGAAAAACTCCAAGTATTTTGAGAGTTTTGATGGAAATAGTTAGACTCGCGCTTTGGTTTAGCAATTTACTGACCTACCTACGATTGATTGACCATAACTCACTCAATTGAACTCGTAATTCATTTAAATTAGTTTCATTTCGAAGGAATCGAAGTGTAGTTTAAAACGAAAGAAACGGAGATAAAAAACTCCACGTATTTTGAGAGTTATGATGGAAGTGGTTATACTCGCGCTTTGGTTTAGCAATTTACTGACCTACCTTCGATTGATTGACCATAACTCAGTTAATTCGACTCGTAATTCATTGACATTAGTTCCATTTTGAAGGAATCGAAGTGTAGTTTAAAACGAAAGAAACAGAGATGAAAAACTCCAAGTATTTTGAGAGTTATGATGGAAAGAGTTAGACTCGCGCTTTGGTTTAGTAATTTACTGACATACCTCCGATTGATTGACCATAACTCACTCAATTTAACTCGTAATTCATTGAAATCAGTTTCATTTCGAAGGAATCGAAGTGTAGTTTAAAACGAAAGAAACGAAGATAAAAAACTCCAAGTATTTTGAGAGTTATGATGGAAATAGTTAGACTCGCGCTTTGGTTTAGCAATTTACTGACTTACCTCCGATTGATTGACCATAACTCACTCAATTGCACTCGTAATTCATTGAAATTAGTTTGATTTCGAAGAAATCGAAGTGTAGTTTAAAACGAAAGAAATGGAGATGAAAAACTCCAAGTATTTTGAGAGTTATGATGAAAATAGTTAGACTCGCGCTTTGGTTTAGCAATTTACTGACCTACCTCCGATTGATTGACCATAACTCACTCAATTTAACTCGTAATTCATTGAAATCCATTTCATTTCGAAGGAATCGAAGTGTAGTTTAAAACGAAAGAAACGAAGATGAAAAACTCTAAGTATTTTGAGAGTTTTGATGGAAATAGTTACACTCGCGCTTTGGTTTAGCAGTTTACTGACCTACCTCCGACTGATTGACCATAACTCACTCAATTTAACTCGTAATTTATTGAAATCCGTTTCATTTTGAAGGAATCGAAGTGTAGTTTAAAACGAAAGAAACGAAGATGAAAAACTCCAAGTATTTTGAGAGTTATTATGGAAATAGTTAGACTCGCGCTTTGGTTTAGCAATTTACTAACCTACCTCCGATTGATTGACCATAACTCACTCAATTGAACTCGTAATTCATTGAAATTAGTTTCATTTCGAAAGAATCGAAGTGTAGTTTAAAACAAAAGAAACGAAGATGAAAAACTCCAAGTATTTTGAGAGTTATGATGGAAATAGTTAGACTCGCGCTTTGGTTTAGCAATTTACTGGCCTACCTCCGATTGATTGACCATAACTCACTCAATTGAACTCGTAAATCATTGAAATTAGTTTCATTTCGAAGGAATCGAAGTGTAGTTTAAAACGAAAGAAACGAAGATGAAAAACTCCAAGGTTTTTGAGAGTTTTGATGGAAATAGTTAAACTCGTGCTTTGGTTTAGCAGTTTACTGACCTACCTCCGATTGATTGACCATAACTCACTCAATTTAACTCGTAATTCATTGAAATCCGTTTCATTTTGAAGGAATCGAAGTATAGTTTAAAACGAAAGAAACGAAGATGAAAAACTCCAAGTATTTTGAGAGTTATTATGGAAATAGTTAGACTCGCGCTTTGGTTTAGCAATTTACTAACCTACCTCCGATTGATTGACCATAACTCACTCAATTGAACTCGTAATTCATTGAAATTAGTTTCATTTCGAAGGAATCGAAGTGTAGTTTAAAACGTAAGAAACGGAGATGAAAAACTCCAAGTATTTTGAGAGTTATAATGGAAATAGTTAGACTCGCGCTTTGGTTTAGCAATTTACTGGCCTACCTCCGATTGATTGACCATAACTCACTCAATTTAACTCGTAATTCATTGAAATCCGTTTCATTTCGAAAGAATCGAAGTGTAGTTTAAAACGAAAGAAACGAAGATGAAAAACTCCAAGTATTTTGAGAGTTATGATGGAAATAGTTAGACTCGCGCTTTGGTTTAGCAATTTACTGGCCTACCTCCGATTGATTGACCATAACTCACTCAATTGAACTCGTAATTCATTGAAATTAGTTTCATTTCGAAGGAATCGAAGTGTAGTTTAAAACGAAAGAAACGAAGATGAAAAACTCCAAGTATTTTGAGAGTTTTGGTGGAAATAGTTAAACTCGCGCTTTGGTTTAGCAGTTTACTGACCTACCTCCGATTGATTGACCATAACTCACTCAATTTAACTCGTAATTTATTGAAATCGGTTTCATTTTGAAGGAATCGAAGTGTAGTTTAAAACGAAAGAAACGGAGATGAAAAACTCAAAGTATTTTGAGAGTTACGATGGAAATAGTTAGACTCGCGCTTTGGTTTAGCAATTTACTGACATACCTCCGATTGATTGACCATAACTCACTCAATTTAACTCGTAATTCATTGAAATCAGTTTCATTTCGAAGGAATCGAAGTGTAGTTTAAAACGAAAGAAACGAAGATGAAAAACACCAAGTACTTTGAGAGTTATGATGGAAATAGTTAGACTCGCGCTTTGGTTTAGCAATTTACTGACCTACCTCCGATTGATTGACCATAACTCACTCAATTGAACTCGTAATTCATTGAAATTAGTTTGATTTCGAAGAAATCGAAGTGTAGTTTAAAACGAAAGAAACGGAGATGAAAAACTCTAAGTATTTTGAGAGTTATGATGAAAATAGTTAGACTCGCGCTTTGGTTTAGCAATTTACTGACCTACCTCCGATTGATTGACCATAACTCACTCAATTTAACTCGTAATTCATTGAAATCCATTTCATTTCGAAGGAATCGAAGTGTAGTTTAAAACGAAAGAAACGAAGATGAAAAACTCCAAGTATTTTGAGAGTTTTGATGGAAATAGTTAAACTCGCGCTTTGGTTTAGCAGTTTACTGACCTACCTCCGATTGATTGACCATAACTCACTCAATTTAACTCGTAATTCATTGAAATTCGATTCATTTTGGAGGAATCGAAGTGTAGTTTAAAACGAAAGAAACGAAGATGAAAAACTCCAAGTATTTTGAGAGTTATTATGGAAATAGTTAGACTCGCGCTTTGGTTTAGCAATTTACTAACCTACCTCCGATTGATTGACCATAACTCACTCAATTGAACTCGTAATTCATTGAAATTAGTTTCATTTCGAAGGAATCGAAGTGTAGTTTAAAACAAAAGAAACGGAGATGAAAAACTCCAAGTATTTTGAGAGTTATAATGGAAATAGTTAGACTCGCGCTTTGGTTTAGCAATTTACTGGCCTACCTCCGATTGATTGACCATAACTCACTCAATTTAACTCGTAATTCATTGAAATCAGTTTCATTTCGAAGGAATCGAAGTGTAGTTTAAAACGAAAGAAACGAAGATGAAAAACTCCAAGTATTTTGAGAGTTATGATGGAAATAGTTAGACTCGCGCTTTGGTTTAGCAATTTACTGACCTACCTCCGATTGATTGACCATAACTCACTCAATTGAACTCGTAATTCATTGAAATTAGTTTCATTTCGAAGGAATCTAAGTGTAGTTTAAAACGAAAGAAACGAAGATGAAAAACTCCAAGTATTTTGAGGGTTTTGATGGAAATAGTTAGACTCGCGCTTTTGT
The DNA here is from genome assembly GCF_043159265.1 of Tasmannia lanceolata. Classification (NCBI taxonomy): domain Eukaryota; kingdom Viridiplantae; phylum Streptophyta; class Magnoliopsida; order Canellales; family Winteraceae; genus Tasmannia; species Tasmannia lanceolata. The sequence goes on from NW_027518678.1 coordinate 2,454,399, forward strand.
TTAGCAATTTACTGACCTACCTCCGATTGATTGACCATAACTCACTCAATTTAACTCGTAATTCATTGAAATCAGTTTCATTTCGAAGGAATCGAAGTGTAGTTTAAAACGAAAGAAACGAAGATGAAAAACTCCAAGTATTTTGAGAGTTATGATGGAAATAGTTAGACTCGCGCTTTGGTTTAGCAATTTACTAACCTACCTCCGATTGATTGACCATAACTCACTCAATTGAACTCGTAATTCATTGAAATTAGTTTCATTTCGAAGGAATCGAAGTGTAGTTTAAAACGAAAGAAACGGAGATGAAAAACTCCAAGTATTTTGAGAGTTACGATCGAAATAGTTAGACTCGCGCTTTGGTTTAGCAATTTACTGACATACCTCCGATTGATTGACCATAACTCACTCAATTTAACTCGTAATTCATTGAAATCAGTTTCATTTCGAAGGAATCGAAGTGTAGTTTAAAACGAAAGAAACGAAGATGAAAAACTCCAAGTACTTTGAGAGTTATGATGGAAATAGTTAGACTCGCGCTTTGGTTTAGCAATTTACTGACCTACCTCCGATTGATTGACCATAACTCACTCAATTGAACTCGTAATTCATTGAAATTAGTTTGATTTCGAAGAAATCGAAGTGTAGTTTAAAACGAAAGAAACGGAGATGAAAAACTCCAATTATTTTGAGAGTTATGATGAAAATAGTTAGACTCGCGCTTTGGTTTAGCAATTTACTGACCTACCTCCGATTGATTGACCATAACTCACTCAATTGAATTCGTAATTCATTGAAATTAGTTTGATTTCGAAGAAATCGAAGTGTAGTTTAAAACGAAAGAAACGGAGATGAAAAACTCCAAGTATTTTGAGAGTTATGATGAAAATAGTTAGACTCGCGCTTTGGTTTAGCAATTTACTGACCTACCTCCGATTGATTGACCATAACTCACTCAATTTAACTCGTAATTCATTGAAATCCATTTCATTTCGAAGGAATCGAAGTGTAGTTTAAAACGAAAGAAACGGAGATGAAAAACTCCAAGTATTTTGAGAGTTATGATGGAAGTGGTTAGACTCGCGCTTTGGTTTAGCAATTTACTGACTTACCTTCGATTGATTGACCATAACTCAGTTAATTCGACTCGTAATTCATTGACATTAGTTCCATTTTGAAGGAATCGAAGTGTAGTTTAAAACGAAAGAAACGAAGGAATCTAAGTGTAGTTTAAAAGGAAAGAAACGAAGATGAAAAACTCCAAGTATTTTGAGAGTTTTGATGGAAATAGTTAGACTCGCGCTTTGGTTTAGCAATTTACTGACCTACCTACGATTGATTAACCATAACTCACTCAATTGAACTCGTAATTCATTTAAATTAGTTTCATTTCGAAGGAATCGAAGTGTAGTTTAAAACGAAAGAAACGGAGATAAAAAACTCCACGTATTTTGAGAGTTATGATGGAAGTGGTTATACTCGCGCTTTGGTTTAGCAATTTACTGACCTACCTTCGATTGATTGACCATAACTCAGTTAATTCGACTCGTAATTCATTGACATTAGTTCCATTTTGAAGGAATCGAAGTGTAGTTTAAAACGAAAGAAACAGAGATGAAAAACTCCAAGTATTTTGAGAGTTATGATGGAAAGAGTTAGACTCGCGCTTTGGTTTAGTAATTTACTGACATACCTCCGATTGATTGACCATAACTCACTCAATTTAACTCGTAATTCATTGAAATCAGTTTCATTTCGAAGGAATCGAAGTGTAGTTTAAAACGAAAGAAACGAAGATGAAAAACTCCAAGTATTTTGAGAGTTATGATGGAAATAGTTAGACTCGCGCTTTGGTTTAGCAATTTACTGACCTACCTCCGATTGATTGACCATAACTCACTCAATTGCACTCGTAATTCATTGAAATTAGTTTCATTTCGAAGGAATCGAAGTGTAGTTTAAAACGAAAGAAACGGAGATGAAAAACTCCAAGTATTTTGAGAGTTACGATGGAAATAGTTAGACTCGCGCTTTGGTTTAGCAATTTACTGACATACCTCCGATTGATTGACCATAACTCACTCAATTTAACTCGTAATTCATTAAAATCAGTTTCATTTCGAAGGAATCGAAGTGTAGTTTAAAACGAAAGAAACGAAGATGAAAAACTCCAAGTATTTTGAGAGTTATGATGGAAATAGTTAGACTCGCGCTTTGGTTTAGCAATTTACTGGCCTACCTCCGATTGATTGACCATAACTCACTCAATTGAACTCGTAATTCATTGAAATTAGTTTCATTTCGAAGGAATCGAAGTGTAGTTTAAAACGAAAGAAACGAAGATGAAAAACTCCAAGTATTTTGAGAGTTTTGATGGAAATAGTTAAACTCGCGCTTTGGTTTAGCAGTTTACTGACCTACCTCCGATTGATTGACCATAACTCACTCAATTTAACTCGTAATTTATTGAAATCGGTTTCATTTTGAAGGAATCGAAGTGTAGTTTAAAACGAAAGAAACGAAGATGAAAAACTCCAAGTATTTTGAGAGTTATTATGGAAATAGTTAAACTCGCGCTTTGGTTTAGCAATTTACTAACCTACCTCCGATTGATTGACCATAACTCACTCAATTGAACTCGTAATTCATTGAAATTAGTTTCAGTTCGAAGGAATCGAAGTGTAGTTTAAAACGAAAGAAACGGAGATGAAAAACTCCAAGTATTTTGAGAGTTATAATGGAAATAGTTAGACTCGCGCTTTGGTTTAGCAATTTACTGGCTTACCTCCGATTGATTGACCATAACTCACTCAATTTAACTCGTAATTCATTGAAATCCGTTTCATTTCGAAGGAATCGAAGTTTAGTTTAAAACGAAAGAAACGAAGATGAAAAACTCCAAGTATTTTGAGAGTTATGATGGAAATAGTTAGACTCGCGCTTTGGTTTAGCAATTTACTGGCCTACCTCCGATTGATTGACCATAACTCACTCAATTGAACTCGTAATTCATTGAAATTAGTTTCATTTCGAAGGAATCGAAGTATAGTTTAAAACGAAAGAAACGGAGATGAAAAACTCCAAGTATTTTGAGAGTTATGATGGAAGTGGTTAGACTCGCGCTTTGGTTTAGCAATTTACTGACCTACCTTCGATTGATTGACCATAACTCAGTTAATTCGACTCGTAATTCATTGACATTAGTTCCATTTTGAAGGAATCGAAGTGTAGTTTAAAACGAAAGAAACGAAGGAATCTAAGTGTAGTTTAAAACGAAAGAAACAGAGATGAAAAACTCCAAGTATTTTGAGAGTTATGACGGAAATAGTTAGACTCGCGCTTTGGTTTTACAATTTACTGACATACGTCCGATTGATTGACCATAACTCACTCAATTGAACTCGTAATTCATTGAAATTAGTTTCATTTCGAAGGAATCGAAGTTTAGTTTAAAACGAAAGAAACGGAGATGAAAAACTCCAAGTATTTTGAGAGTTATGATGGAAGTGGTTAGACTCGCGCTTTGGTTTAGCAATTTACTGACCTACCTTCGATTGATTGACCATAACTCAGTTAATTCGACTCGTAATTCATTGACATTAGTTCCATTTCGAAGGAATCGAAGTGTAGTTTAAAATGAAAGAAACAGAGATGAAAAACTCCAAGTATTTTGAGAGTTATGATGGAAATAGTTAGACTCGCGCTTTGGTTTAGCAATTTACTAACCTACCTCCGATTGATTGACCATAACTCACTCAATTGAACTCGTAATTCATTGAAATTAGTTTCATTTCGAAGGAATCGAAGTGTAGTTTAAAACGAAAGAAACGGAGATGAAAAACTCCAAGTATTTTGAGAGTTATAATGGAAATAGTTAGACTCGCGCTTTGGTTTAGCAATTTACTGGCCTACCTCCGATTGATTGACCATAACTCACTCAATTTAACTCGTAATTCATTGAAATCAGTTTCATTTCGAAGGAATCGAAGTGTAGTTTAAAACGAAAGAAACGAAGATGAAAAACTCCAAGTATTTTGAGAGTTATGATGGAAATAGTTAGACTCGCGCTTTGGTTTAGCAATTTACTGACCTACCTCCGATTGATTGACCATAACTCACTCAATTGAACTCGTAATTCATTGAAATTAGTTTCATTTCGAAGGAATCTAAGTGTAGTTTAAAACGAAAGAAACGAAGATGAAAAACTCCAAGTATTTTGAGGGTTTTGATGGAAATAGTTAGACTCGCGCTTTGGTTTAGCAATTTACTGACCTACCTCCGATTGATTGACCATAACTCACTCAATTTAACTCGTAATTCATTGAAATCAGTTTCATTTCGAAGGAATCGAAGTGTAGTTTAAAACGAAAGAAACGAAGATGAAAAACTCCAAGTATTTTGAGAGTTATGATGGAAATAGTTAGACTCGCGCTTTGGTTTAGCAATTTACTGACCTACCTCCGATTGATTGACCATAACTCACTCAATTGAACTCGTAATTCATTGAAATTAGTTTCATTTCGAAGGAATCGAAGTGTAGTTTAAAACGAAAGAAACGGAGATGAAAAACTCCAAGTATTTTGAGAGTTACGATCGAAATAGTTAGACTCGCGCTTTGGTTTAGCAATTTACTGACATACCTCCGATTGATTGACCATAACTCACTCAATTTAACTCGTAATTCATTGAAATCAGTTTCATTTCGAAGGAATCGAAGTGTAGTTTAAAACGAAAGAAACGAAGATGAAAAACTCCAAGTACTTTGAGAGTTATGATGGAAATAGTTAGACTCGCGCTTTGGTTTAGCAATTTACTGACCTACCTCCGATTGATTGACCATAACTCACTCAATTGAACTCGTAATTCATTGAAATTAGTTTGATTTCGAAGAAATCGAAGTGTAGTTTAAAACGAAAGAAACGGAGATGAAAAACTCCAAGTATTTTGAGAGTTATGATGAAAATAGTTAGACTCGCGCTTTGGTTTAGCAATTTACTGACCTACCTCCGATTGATTGACCATAACTCACTCAATTGAATTCGTAATTCATTGAAATTAGTTTGATTTCGAAGAAATCGAAGTGTAGTTTAAAACGAAAGAAACGGAGATGAAAAACTCCAAGTATTTTGAGAGTTATGATGAAAATAGTTAGACTCGCGCTTTGGTTTAGCAATTTACTGACCTACCTCCGATTGATTGACCATAACTCACTCAATTTAACTCGTAATTCATTGAAATCCATTTCATTTCGAAGGAATCGAAGTGTATTTTAAAACGAAAGAAACGGAGATGAAAAACTCCAAGTATTTTGAGAGTTATGATGGAAGTGGTTAGACTCGCGCTTTGGTTTAGCAATTTACTGACTTACCTTCGATTGATTGACCATAACTCAGTTAATTCGACTCGTAATTCATTGACATTAGTTCCATTTTGAAGGAATCGAAGTGTAGTTTAAAACGAAAGAAACGAAGGAATCTAAGTGTAGTTTAAAACGAAAGAAACGAAGATGAAAAACTCCAAGTATTTTGAGAGTTTTGATGGAAATAGTTAGACTCGCGCTTTGGTTTAGCAATTTACTGACCTACCTACGATTGATTGACCATAACTCACTCAATTGAACTCGTAATTCATTGAAATTAGCTTCATTTCGAAGGAATCGAAGTGTAGTTTAAAACGAAAGAAACGGAGATAAAAAACTCCACGTATTTTGAGAGTTATGATGGAAGTGGTTAGACTCGCGCTTTGGTTTAGCAATTTACTGACCTACCTTCGATTGATTGACCATAACTCACTCAATTGAACTCGTAATTCATTGAAATTAGTTTCATTTCGAAGGAATCGAAGTGTAGTTTAAAACGAAAGAAACGGAGATGAAAAACTCCAAGTATTTTGAGAGATATAATGGAAATAGTTAGACTCGCGCTTTGGTTTAGCAATTTACTGGCCTACCTCCGATTGATTGACCATAACTCACTCAATTTAACTCGTAATTCATTGAAATTCGATTCATTTTGGAGGAATCGAAGTGTAGTTTAAAACGAAAGAAACGAAGATGAAAAACTCCAAGTATTTTGAGAGTTATTATGGAAATAGTTAGACTCGCGCTTTGGTTTAGCAATTACTGACCTACCTCCGATTGATTGACCATAACTCACTCAATTGAACTCGTAATTCATTGAAATTAGTTTCATTTCGAAGGAATCGAAGTGTAGTTTAAAACGAAAGAAACGGAGATGAAAAACTCCAAGTATTTTGAGAGTTATAATGGAAATAGTTAGACTCGCGCTTTGGTTTAGCAATTTACTGGCCTACCTCCGATTGATTGACCATAACTCACTCAATTTAACTCGTAATTCATTGAAATCAGTTTCATTTCGAAGGAATCGAAGTGTAGTTTAAAACGAAAGAAACGAAGATGAAAAACTCCAAGTATTTTGAGAGTTATGATGGAAATAGTTAGACTCGCGCTTTGGTTTAGTAATTTACTGACCTATCTCCGATTGATTGACCATAACTCACTCAATTGAACTCGTAATTCATTGAAATTAGTTTCATTTCGAAGGAATCTAAGTGTAGTTTAAAACGAAAGAAACGAAGATGAAAAACTCCAAGTATTTTGAGGGTTTTGATGGAAATAGTTAGACTCGCGCTTTGGTTTAGCAATTTACTGACCTACCTCCGATTGATTGACCATAACTCACTCAATTTAACTCGTAATTCATTGAAATCAGTTTCATTTCGAAGGAATTGAAGTGTAGTTTAAAACGAAAGAAACGAAGATGAAAAACTCCAAGTATTTTGAGAGTTATGATGGAAATAGTTAGACTCGCGCTTTGGTTTAGCAATTTACTGACCTACCTCCGATTGATTGACCATAACTCACTCAATTGAACTCGTAATTAATTGAAATTAGTTTCATTTCGAAGGAATCGAAGTGTAGTTTAAAACGAAAGAAACGGAGATGAAAAACTCCAAGTATTTTGAGAGTTACGATGGAAATAGTTAGACTCGCGCTTTGGTTTAGCAATTTACTGACATACCTCCGATTGATTGACCATAACTCACTCAATTTAACTCGTAATTCATTGAAATCAGTTTCATTTCGAAGGAATCGAAGTGTAGTTTAAAACGAAAGAAACGAAGATGAAAAACTCCAAGTACTTTGAGAGTTATGATGGAAATAGTTAGACTCGCGCTTTGGTTTAGCAATTTACTGACCTACCTCCGATTGATTGACCATAACTCACTCAATTGAACTCGTAATTCATTGAAATTAGTTTGATTTCGAAGAAATCGAAGTGTAGTTTAAAACGAAAGAAACGGAGATGAAAAACTCCAAGTATTTTGAGAGTTATGATGAAAATAGTTAGACTCGCGCTTTGGTTGAGCAATTTACTGACCTACCTCCGATTGATTGACCATAACTCACTCAATTGAACTCGTAATTCATTGAAATTAGTTTGATTTCGAAGAAATCGAAGTGTAGTTTAAAACGAAAGAAACGGAGATGAAAAACTCCAAGTATTTTGAGAGTTATGATGAAAATAGTTAGACTCGCGCTTTGGTTTAGCAATTTACTGACCTACCTCCGATTGATTGACCATAACTCACTCAATTTAACTCGTAATTCATTGAAATCCATTTCATTTCGAAGGAATCGAAGTGTAGTTTAAAACGAAAGAAACGGAGATGAAAAACTCCAAGTATTTTGAGAGTTATGATGGAAGTGGTTAGACTCGCGCTTTGGTTTAGCAATTTACTGACTTACCTTCGATTGATTGACCATAACTCAGTTAATTCGACTCGTAATTCATTGACATTAGTTCCATTTTGAAGGAATCGAAGTGTAGTTTAAAACGAAAGAAACGAAGGAATCTAAGTGTAGTTTAAAACGAAAGAAACGAAGATGAAAAACTCCAAGTATTTTGAGAGTTTTGATGGAAATAGTTAGACTCGCGCTTTGGTTTAGCAATTTACTGACCTACCTCCGATTGATTGACCATAACTCACTCGATTTAACTCGTAATTCATTGAAATCAGTTTCATTTCGAAGGAATCGAAGTGTAGTTTAAAACGAAAGAAACGAAGATGAAAAACTCCAAGTATTTTGAGAGTTATGATGGAAATAGTTAGACTCGCGCTTTGGTTTCGCAATTTACTAACCTACCTCCGATTGATTGACCATAACTCACTCAATTTTACTCGTAATTCATTGAAATTAGTTCCATTTCGAATGAATCGAAGTGTAGTTTAAAACGAAAGAAACAGAGATGAAAAACTCAAAGTATTTTGAGAGTTATGATGGAAATAGTTAGACTCGCGCTTTGGTTTAGCAATTTACTGACATACTTCCGATTGATTGACCATAACTAACTCAATTTAACTTGTAATTCATTGAAATTAGTTCCATTTCGAAAGAATCGAAGTGCAGTTTAAAACGAAAGAAACGGAGATGAAAATTTCTAAGTATTTAGAGATTTATGATGAAAATAGTTAGACTCGCGCTTTGGTTCTAGCAATTTACTGACCTACCTCCGATTGATTGACCATAACTCACTCAATTGAACTCGTAATTCATTGAAATTAGTTTCATTTCGAAGAAATCGAAGTGTAGTTTAAAACGAAAGAAACGAAGATGAAAAACTCAAAGTATTTTGAGAGTTATGATGAAAATAGTTAGACTCGCGCTTTGGTTTAGCAATTTACTGACCTACCTCGGATTGATTGACCATAACTCACCCAATTTAACTCGTAATTTATTGAAATTAGTTTCATTTCGAAGGAATCGAAGTGTCGTTTCAAACGAAAGAAACGGAGATGAAAAACTCCAAGTATTTTGAGAGTTTTGATGGAAATAGTTAGACTCGCGCTTTGGTTTAGCAATTTACTGACCAACCTCCGATTGATTGACCATAACTCACTCAATTTAACTCGTAATTCATTGAAATCAGTTTCATTTCGAAGGAATCGAAGTGTAGTTTAAAACGAAAGAAACGAAGATGAAAAACTCCAAGTATTTTGAGAGTTATGATGGAAATAGTTAGACTCACGCTTTGGTTTAGCAATTTACTGACCTACCTCCGATTGATTGACCATAACTCACTCAATTTAACTCGTAATTCATTGAAATCAGTTTCATTTCGAAGGAATCGAAGTGTAGTTTAAAACGAAAGAAACGAAGATGAAAAACTCCAAGTATTTTGAGAGTTATGATGGAAATAGTTAGACTCGCGCTTTGGTTTAGCAATTTACTGACCTACCTCCGATTGATTGACCATAACTCACTCAATTTTACTCGTAATTCATTGAAATTAGTTCCATTTCGAATGAATCGAAGTGTAGTTTAAAACGAGAGAAACAGAGATGAAAAACTCCAAATATTTTGAGAGTTATGATGGAAATAGTTAGACTCGCGCTTTGGTTTAGCAATTTACTGACCTACCTCCGATTGATTGACCATAACTCACTCAATTTAACTCGTAATTCATTGAAATCAGTTTCATTTCGAAGGAATCGAAGTGTAGTTTAAAACGAAAGAAACGAAGATGAAAAACTCAAATTATTTTGAGAGTTATGATGGAAATAGTTAGACTCGCGCTTTGGTTTAGCAATTTACTGACCAACCTCCGATTGATTGACCATAACTCACTCAATTTTACTCGTAATTCATTGAAATTAGTTCCATTTCGAATGAATCGAAGTGTAGTTTAAAACGAGAGAAACAGAGATGACAAACTCCAAGTATTTTGAGAGTTATGATGGAAATAGTTAGACTCGCGCTTTGGTTTAGCAATTTACTGACATACTTCCGATTGATTGACCATAACTAACTCAATTTAACTTGTAATTCATTGAAATTAGTTCCATTTCGAAGGAATCGAAGTGTAGTTTAAAACGAAAGAAACGGAGATGAAAATTTCTAAGTATCTTGAGAGTTATGATGAAAATAGTTAGACTCACGCTTTGGTTTAGCAATTTACTGACCTACCTCCGATTGATTGACCATAACTCACCAAATTTAACTCGTAATTTATTGAAATTAGTTTTATTTCGAAGGAATCGAAGTGTCGTTTCAAACGAAAGAAACGGAGATGAAAAACTCCAAGTATTTTGAGAGTTATGATGGAAATAGTTAGACTCGCGCTTTGGTTTAGCAATTTAGTGACATACCTCCGATTGATTGACCATAACTCACTCAATTTAACTCGTAATTCATTGAAATTAGTTTCATTTCGAAGGAATCAAAGTGTAGTTGAAAACGAAAGAAACGGAGATGAAAAACTCCAAGTGTTTTGAGAGTTATGATGGAAATAGTTAGACTCACGCTTTGGTTTAGCAATTTACTGACATACCTCCGATTGATTGACCATAACTCACTCAATTTTACTTGTAATTCATTGAAATTAGTTCCATTTCGAAGGAATCGAAGTGTAGTTTAAAACGAAAGAAACGGAGATGAAAAACTTCAAGTATTTTGAGAGTTATGACGAAAATAGTTAGACTCGCGCTTTGGTTTAGCAATTTACTGACCTACCTCCGATTGATTGACCATAACTCACTCAATTTTACTCGTAATTCATTGAAATTTGTTCCATTTCGAAGGAATCGAAGTTTAGTTGAAAACGAAAGAAACGGAGATGAAAAACAACAAGTATTTTGAGACTTATGATGGCGCTTGTTAGACTCGCGCTTTGGTTTAGCAATTTACTCACTTACCTCCGATTGATTGACCATAACATACACAATTTAACTCGTAATTCATTGAAATTAGTTTCATTTCGAAGGAATCTAAGTGTATTTTAAAACGAAAGAAACGAAGATGAAAAACTCCAAGTATTTTGAGGGTTTTGATGGAAATATTTAGACTCGCGCTTTGGTTTAGCAATTTACTGACCTACCTCCGATTGATTGACCATAACTCACTCAATTTAACTCGTAATTCATTGAAATCAGTTTCATTTCGAAGGAATCGAAGTGTAGTTTAAAACGAAAGAAACGAAGATGAAAAACTCCAAGTATTTTGAGAGTTATGATGGAAATAGTTAGACTCGCGCTTTGGTTGAGCAATTTACTGACCTACCTCCGATTGATTGACCATAACTCACTCAATTGAACTCGTAATTCATTGAAATTAGTTTCATTTCGAAGGAATCGAAGTGTAGTTTAAAACGAAAGAAACGGAGATGAAAAACTCCAAGTATTTTGAGAGTTACGATGGAAATAGTTAGACTCGCGCTTTGGTTTAGCAATTTACTGACATACCTCCGATTGATTGACCATAACTCACTCAATTTAACTCGTAATTCATTGAAATCAGTTTCATTTCGAAGGAATCGAAGTGTAGTTTAAAACGAAAGAAACGAAGATGAAAAACTCCAAGTACTTTGAGAGTTATGATGGAAATAGTTAGACTCGCGCTTTGGTTTAGCAATTTACTGACCTACCTCCGATTGATTGACCATAACTCACTCAATTGAACTCGTAATTCATTGAAATTAGTTTGATTTCGAAGAAATCGAAGTGTAGTTTAAAACGAAAGAAACGGAGATGAAAAACTCCAAGTATTTTGAGAGTTATGATGAAAATAGTTAGACTCGCGCTTTGGTTTAGCAATTTACTGACCTACCTCCGATTGATTGACCATAACTCACTCAATTTAACTCGTAATTCATTGAAATCCATTTCATTTCGAAGGAATCGAAGTGTAGTTTAAAACGAAAGAAACGAAGATGAAAAACTCCAAGTATTTTGAGAGTTTTGATGGAAATAGTTAAACTCGCGCTTTGGTTTAGCAGTTTACTGACCTACCTCCGATTGATTGACCATAACTCACTCAATTTAACTCGTAATTCATTGAAATTCGATTAATTTTGGAGGAATCGAAGTGTAGTTTAAAACGAAAGAAACGAAGATGAAAAACTCCAAGTATTTTGAGAGTTATTATGGAAATAGTTAGACTCGCGCTTTGGTTTAGCAATTTACTAACCTACCTCCGATTGATTGACCATAACTCACTCAATTGAACTCGTAATTCATTGAAATTAGTTTCATTTCGAAGGAATCGAAGTGTAGTTTAAAACGAAAGAAACGGAGATGAAAAACTCCAAGTATTTTGAGAGTTATAATGGAAATAGTTAGACTCGCGCTTTGGTTTAGCAATTTACTGGCCTACCTCCGATTGATTGACCATAACTCACTCAATTTAACTCGTAATTCATTGAAATCAGTTTCATTTCGAAGGAATCGAAGTGTAGTTTAAAACGAAAGAAACGAAGATGAAAAACTCCAAGTATTTTGAGAGTTATGATGGAAATAGTTAGACTCGCGCTTTGGTTTAGCAATTTACTGACCTACCTCCGATTGATTGACCATAACTCACTCAATTGAACTCGTAATTCATTGAAATTAGTTTCATTTCGAAGGAATCTAAGTGTAGTTTAAAACGAAAGAAACGAAGATGAAAAACTCCAAGTATTTTGAGGGTTTTGATGGAAATAGTTAGACTCGCGCTTTGGTTTAGCAATTTACTGACCTACCTCCGATTGATTGACCATAACTCACTCAATTTAACTCGTAATTCATTGAAATCAGTTTCATTTCGAAGGAATCGAAGTGTAGTTTAAAACGAAAGAAACGAAGATGAAAAACTCCAAGTATTTTGAGAGTTATGATGGAAATAGTTAGACTCGCGCTTTGGTTTAGCAATTTACTAACCTACCTCCGATTGATTGACCATAACTCACTCAATTGAACTCGTAATTCATTGAAATTAGTTTCATTTCGAAGGAATCGAAGTGTAGTTTAAAACGAAAGAAACGGAGATGAAAAACTCCAAGTATTTTGAGAGTTATGATGGAAGTGGTTAGACTCGCGCTTTGGTTTAGCAATTTACTGACCTACCTTCGATTGATTGACCATAACTCAGTTAATTCGACTCGTAATTCATTGACATTAGTTCCATTTTGAAGGAATCGAAGTGTAGTTTAAAACGAAAGAAACGAAGGAATCTAAGTGTAGTTTAAAACGAAAGAAACGAAGATGAAAAACTCCAAGTATTTTGAGAGTTTTGATGGAAATAGTTAGACTCGCGCTTTGGTTTAGCAATTTACTGACATACCTCCGATTGATTGACCATAACTCACTCAATTTAACTCGTAATTCATTGAAATCAGTTTCATTTCGAAGGAATCGAAGTGTAGTTTAAAACGAAAGAAACGAAGATGAAAAACTCCAAGTACTTTGAGAGTTATGATGGAAATAGTTAGACTCGCGCTTTGGTTTAGCAATTTACTGACCTACCTCCGATTGATTGACCATAACTCACTCAATTTTACTCGTAATTCATTGAAATTAGTTTCATTTCGAAGGAATCTAAGTGTAGTTTAAAACGAAAGAAACGAAGATGAAAAACTCCAAGTATTTTGAGGGTTTTGATGGAAATATTTAGACTCGCGCTTTGGTTTAGCAATTTACTGACCTACCTCCGATTGATTGACCATAACTCACTCAATTTAACTCGTAATTCATTGAAATCAGTTTCATTTCGAAGGAATCGAAGTGTAGTTTAAAACGAAAGAAACGAAGATGAAAAACTCCAAGTATTTTGAGAGTTATGATGGAAATAGTTAGACTCGCGCTTTGGTTTAGCAATTTACTGACCTACCTCCGATTGATTGACCATAACTCACTCAATTGAACTCGTAATTCATTGAAATTAGTTTCATTTCGAAGGAATCGAAGTGTAGTTTAAAACGAAAGAAACGGAGATGAAAAACTCCAAGTATTTTGAGAGTTATGATGGAAGTGGTTAGACTCGCGCTTTGGTTTAGCAATTTACTGACCTACCTTCGATTGATTGACCATAACTCAGTTAATTCGACTCGTAATTCATTGACATTAGTTCCATTTTGAAGGAATCGAAGTGTAGTTTAAAACGAAAGAAACGAAGGAATCTAAGTGTAGTTTAAAAGGAAAGAAACAGAGATGAAAAACTCCAAGTATGTTGAGAGTTATGACGGAAATAGTTAGACTCGCGCTTTGGTTTTACAATTTACTGACATACGTCCGATTGATTGACCATAACTCACTCAATTGAACTCGTAATTCATTGAAATTAGTTTCATTTCGAAGGAATCGAAGTTTAGTTTAAAACGAAAGAAACGGAGATGAAAAACTCCAAGTATTTTGAGAGTTATGATGGAAGTGGTTTGACTCGCGCTTTGGTTTAGCAATTTACTGACCTACCTTCGATTGATTGACCATAACTCAGTTAATTCGACTCGTAATTCATTGACATTAGTTCCATTTTGAAGGAATCGAAGTATAGTTTAAAACGAAAGAAACAGAGATGAAAAACTCCAAGTATTTTGAGAGTTATGATGGAAATAGTTAGACTCGCGCTTTGGTTTAGCAATTTACTGACCTACCTCCGATTGATTGACCATTACTCACTCAATTGAACTCGTAATTCATTGAAATTAGTTTCATTTCGAAGGAATCGAAGTGTAGTTTAAAACGAAAGAAACGGAGATGAAAAACTCCAAGTATTTTGAGAGTTATGATGGAAGTGGTTAGACTCGCGCTTTGGTTTAGCAATTTACTGACCTACCTTCGATTGATTGACCATAACTCAGTTAATTCGACTCGTAATTCATTGACATTAGTTCCATTTTGAAGGAATCGAAGTGTAGTTTAAAACGAAAGAAACGAAGGAATATAAGTGTAGTTTAAAACGAAAGAAACGAAGATGAAAAACTCCAAGTATTTTGAGAGTTTTGATGGAAATAGTTAGACTCGCGCTTTGGTTTAGCAATTTACTGACATACCTCCGATTGATTGACCATAACTCACTCAATTTAACTCGTAATTCATTGAAATCAGTTTCATTTCGAAGGAATCGAAGTGTAGTTTAAAACGAAAGAAACGAAGATGAAAAACTCCAAGTATTTTGAGAGTTATGATGGAAATAGTTAGACTCGCGCTTTGGTTTAGCAATTTACTGACCTACCTCCGATTGATTGACCATAACTCACTCAATTTAACTCGTAATTCATTGAAATCAGTTTCATTTCGAAGGAATCGAAGTGTAGTTTAAAACGAAAGAAACGAAGATGAAAAACTCCAAGTATTTTGAGAGTTATGATGGAAATAGTTAGACTCGCGCTTTGGTTTAGCAATTTACTGACCTACCTCCGATTGATTGACCATAACTCACTCAATTGAACTCGTAATTCATTGAAATTAGTTTCATTTCGAAGGAATCGAAGTGTAGTTTAAAACGAAAGAAACGGAGATGAAAAACTCCAAGTATTTTGAGAGTTATGATGGAAGTGGTTAGACTCGCGCTTTGGTTTAGCAATTTACTGACCTACCTTCGATTGATTGACCATAACTCAGTTAATTCGACTCGTAATTCATTGACATTAGTTCCATTTTGAAGGAATCGAAGTGTAGTTTAAAACGAAAGAAACGAAGGAATCTAAGTGTAGTTTAAAAGGAAAGAAACAGAGATGAAAAACTCCAAGTATGTTGAGAGTTATGACGGAAATAGTTAGACTCGCGCTTTGGTTTTACAATTTACTGACATACGTCCGATTGATTGACCATAACTCACTCAATTGAACTCGTAATTCATTGAAATTAGTTTCATTTCGAAGGAATCGAAGTTTAGTTTAAAACGAAAGAAACGGAGATGAAAAACTCCAAGTATTTTGAGAGTTATGATGGAAGTGGTTTGACTCGCACTTTGGTTTAGCAATTTACTGACCTACCTTCGATTGATTGACCATAACTCAGTTAATTCGACTCGTAATTCATTGACATTAGTTCCATTTTGAAGGAATCGAAGTATAGTTTAAAACGAAAGAAACAGAGATGAAAAACTCCAAGTATTTTGAGAGTTATGATGGAAATAGTTAGACTCGCGCTTTGGTTTAGCAATTTACTGACCTACCTCCGATTGATTGACCATTACTCACTCAATTGAACTCGTAATTCATTGAAATTAGTTTCATTTCGAAGGAATCGAAGTGTAGTTTAAAACGAAAGAAACGGAGATGAAAAACTCCAAGTATTTTGAGAGTTATGATGGAAGTGGTTAGACTCGCGCTTTGGTTTAGCAATTTACTGACCTACCTTCGATTGATTGACCATAACTCAGTTAATTCGACTCGTAATTCATTGACATTAGTTCCATTTTGAAGGAATCGAAGTGTAGTTTAAAACGAAAGAAACGAAGGAATCTAAGTGTAGTTTAAAACGAAAGAAACGAAGATGAAAAACTCCAAGTATTTTGAGAGTTTTGATGGAAATAGTTAGACTCGCGCTTTGGTTTAGCAATTTACTGACATACCTCCGATTGATTGACCATAACTCACTCAATTTAACTCGTAATTCATTGAAATCAGTTTCATTTCGAAGGAATCGAAGTGTAGTTTAAAACGAAAGAAACGAAGATGAAAAACTCCAAGTACTTTGAGAGTTATGATGGAAATAGTTAGACTCGCGCTTTGGTTTAGCAATTTACTGACCTACCTCCGATTGATTGACCATAACTCACTCAATTTTACTCGTAATTCATTGAAATTAGTTTCATTTCGAAGGAATCTAAGTGTAGTTTAAAACGAAAGAAACGAAGATGAAAAACTCCAAGTATTTTGAGGGTTTTGATGGAAATATTTAGACTCGCGCTTTGGTTTAGCAATTTACTGACCTACCTCCGATTGATTGACCATAACTCACTCAATTTAACTCGTAATTCATTGAAATCAGTTTCATTTCGAAGGAATCGAAGTGTAGTTTAAAACGAAAGAAACGAAGATGAAAAACTCCAAGTATTTTGAGAGTTATGATGGAAATAGTTAGACTCGCGCTTTGGTTTAGCAATTTACTGACCTACCTCCGATTGATTGACCATAACTCACTCAATTGAACTCGTAATTCATTGAAATTAGTTTCATTTCGAAGGAATCTAAGTGTAGTTTAAAACGAAAGAAACGAAGATGAAAAACTCCAAGTATTTTGAGGGTTTTGATGGAAATAGTTAGACTCGCGCTTTGGTTTAGCAATTTACTGACCTACCTCCGATTGATTGACCATAACTCACTCAATTTAACTCGTAATTCATTGAAATCAGTTTCATTTCGAAGGAATCGAAGTGTAGTTTGAAACGAAAGAAACGAAGATGAAAAACTCCAAGTATTTTGAGAGTTATGATGGAAATAGTTAGACTCGCGCTTTGGTTTAGCAATTTACTGACCTACCTCCGATTGATTGACCATAACTCACTCAATTGAACTCGTAATTCATTGAAATTAGTTTCATTTCGAAGGAATCGAAGTGTAGTTTAAAACGAAAGAAACGGAGATGAAAAACTCCAAGTATTTTGAGAGTTACGATGGAAATAGTTAGACTCGCGCTTTGGTTTAGCAATTTACTGACATACCTCCGATTGATTGACCATAACTCACTCAATTTAACTCGTAATTCATTGAAATCAGTTTCATTTCGAAGGAATCGAAGTGTAGTTTAAAACGAAAGAAACGAAGATGAAAAACTCCAAGTACTTTGAGAGTTATGATGGAAATAGTTAGACTCGCGCTTTGGTTTAGCAATTTACTGACCTACCTCCGATTGATTGACCATAACTCACTCAATTGAACTCGTAATTCATTGAAATTAGTTTGATTTCGAAGAAATCGAAGTGTAGTTTAAAACGAAAGAAACGGAGATGAAAAACTCCAAGTATTTTGAGAGTTATGATGAAAATAGTTAGACTCGCGCTTTGGTTTAGCAATTTACTGACCTACCTCCGATTGATTGACCATAACTCACTCAATTTAACTCGTAATTCATTGAAATCCATTTCATTTCGAAGGAATCGAAGTGTAGTTTAAAACGAAAGAAACGAAGATGAAAAACTCCAAGTATTTTGAGAGTTATGATGGAAATAGTTAGACTCGCGCTTTGGTTTAGCAATTTACTGACCTACCTCCGATTGATTGACCATAACTCACTCAATTGAACTCGTAATTCATTGAAATTAGTTTCATTTCGAAGGAATCGAAGTGTAGTTTAAAACGAAAGAAACGGAGATGAAAAACTCCAAGTATTTTGAGAGTTATGATGGAAGTGGTTAGACTCGCGCTTTGGTTTAGCAATTTACTGACCTACCTTCGATTGATTGACCATAACTCAGTTAATTCGACTCGTAATTCATTGACATTAGTTCCATTTTGAAGGAATCGAAGTGTAGTTTAAAACGAAAGAAACGAAGGAATCTAAGTGTAGTTTAAAAGGAAAGAAACAGAGATGAAAAACTCCAAGTATGTTGAGAGTTATGACGGAAATAGTTAGACTCGCGCTTTGGTTTTACAATTTACTGACATACGTCCGATTGATTGACCATAACTCACTCAATTGAACTCGTAATTCATTGAAATTAGTTTCATTTCGAAGGAATCGAAGTTTAGTTTAAAACGAAAGAAACGGAGATGAAAAACTCCAAGTATTTTGAGAGTTATGATGGAAGTGGTTTGACTCGCGCTTTGGTTTAGCAATTTACTGACCTACCTTCGATTGATTGACCATAACTCAGTTAATTCGACTCGTAATTCATTGACATTAGTTCCATTTTGAAGGAATCGAAGTATAGTTTAAAACGAAAGAAACAGAGATGAAAAACTCCAAGTATTTTGAGAGTTATGATGGAAATAGTTAGACTCGCGCTTTGGTTTAGCAATTTACTGACCTACCTCCGATTGATTGACCATTACTCACTCAATTGAACTCGTAATTCATTGAAATTAGTTTCATTTCGAAGGAATCGAAGTGTAGTTTAAAACGAAAGAAACGGAGATGAAAAACTCCAAGTATTTTGAGAGTTATGATGGAAGTGGTTAGACTCGCGCTTTGGTTTAGCAATTTACTGACCTACCTTCGATTGATTGACCATAACTCAGTTAATTCGACTCGTAATTCATTGACATTAGTTCCATTTTGAAGGAATCGAAGTGTAGTTTAAAACGAAAGAAACGAAGGAATCTAAGTGTAGTTTAAAACGAAAGAAACGAAGATGAAAAACTCCAAGTATTTTGAGAGTTTTGATGGAAATAGTTAGACTCGCGCTTTGGTTTAGCAATTTACTGACATACCTCCGATTGATTGACCATAACTCACTCAATTTAACTCGTAATTCATTGAAATCAGTTTCATTTCGAAGGAATCGAAGTGTAGTTTAAAACGAAAGAAACGAAGATGAAAAACTCCAAGTACTTTGAGAGTTATGATGGAAATAGTTAGACTCGCGCTTTGGTTTAGCAATTTACTGACCTACCTCCGATTGATTGACCATAACTCACTCAATTTTACTCGTAATTCATTGAAATTAGTTTCATTTCGAAGGAATCTAAGTGTAGTTTAAAACGAAAGAAACGAAGATGAAAAACTCCAAGTATTTTGAGGGTTTTGATGGAAATATTTAGACTCGCGCTTTGGTTTAGCAATTTACTGACCTACCTCCGATTGATTGACCATAACTCACTCAATTTAACTCGTAATTCATTGAAATCAGTTTCATTTCGAAGGAATCGAAGTATAGTTTAAAACGAAAGAAACGAAGATGAAAAACTCCAAGTATTTTGAGAGTTATGATGGAAATAGTTAGACTCGCGCTTTGGTTGAGCAATTTACTGACCTACCTCCGATTGATTGACCATAACTCACTCAATTGAACTCGTAATTCATTGAAATTAGTTTCATTTCGAAGGAATCGAAGTGTAGTTTAAAACGAAAGAAACGGAGATGAAAAACTCCAAGTATTTTGAGAGTTACGATGGAAATAGTTAGACTCGCGCTTTGGTTTAGCAATTTACTGACATACCTCCGATTGATTGACCATAACTCACTCAATTTAACTCGTAATTCATTGAAATCAGTTTCATTTCGAAGGAATCAAAGTGTAGTTTAAAACGAAAGAAACGAAGATGAAAAACTCCAAGTACTTTGAGAGTTATGATGGAAATAGTTAGACTCGCGCTTTGGTTTAGCAATTTACTGACCTACCTCCGATTGATTGACCATAACTCACTCAATTGAACTCGTAATTCATTGAAATTAGTTTGATTTCGAAGAAATCGAAGTGTAGTTTAAAACGAAAGAAACGGAGATGAAAAACTCCAAGTATTTTGAGAGTTATGATGAAAATAGTTAGACTCGCGCTTTGGTTTAGCAATTTACTGACCTACCTCCGATTGATTGACCATAACTCACTAAATTTAACTCGTAATTCATTGAAATCCATTTCATTTCGAAGGAATCGAAGTGTAGTTTAAAACGAAAGAAACGAAGATGAAAAACTCCAAGTATTTTGAGAGTTTTGATGGAAATAGTTAAACTCGCGCTTTGGTTTAGCAGTTTACTGACCTACCTCCGATTGATTGACCATAACTCACTCAATTTAACTAGTAATTCATTGAAATTCGATTCATTTTGGAGGAATCGAAGTGTAGTTTAAAACGAAAGAAACGAAGATGAAAAACTCCAAGTATTTTGAGAGTTATTATGGAAATAGTTAGACTCGCGCTTTGGTTTAGCAATTTACTAACCTACCTCCGATTGATTGACCATAACTCACTCAATTGAACTCGTAATTCATTGAAATTAGTTTCATTTCGAAGGAATCGAAGTGTAGTTTAAAACGAAAGAAACGGAGATGAAAAACTCCAACTATTTTGAGAGTTATAATGGAAATAGTTAGACTCGCGCTTTGGTTTAGCAATTTACTGGCCTACCTCCGATTGATTGACCATAACTCACTCAATTTAACTCGTAATTCATTGAAATCAGTTTCATTTCGAAGGAATCGAAGTGTAGTTTAAAACGAAAGAAACGAAGATGAAAAACTCAAAGTATTTTGAGAGTTATGATGGAAATAGTTAGACTCGCGCTTTGGTTTAGCAATTTACTGACCTACCTCCGATTGATTGACCATAACTCACTCAATTGAACTCGTAATTCATTGAAATTAGTTTCATTTCGAAGGAATCTAAGTGTAGTTTAAAACGAAAGAAACGAAGATGAAAAACTCCAAGTATTTTGAGGGTTTTGATGGAAATAGTTAGACTCGCGCTTTGGTTTAGCAATTTACTGACCTACCTCCGATTGATTGACCATAACTCACTCAATTTAACTCGTAATTCATTGAAATCAGTTTCATTTCGAAGGAATCGAAGTGTAGTTTAAAACGAAAGAAACGAAGATGAAAAACTCCAAGTATTTTGAGAGTTATGATGGAAATAGTTAGACTCGCGCTTTGGTTTAGCAATTTACTGACCTACCTCCGATTGATTGACCATAACTCACTCAATTGAACTCGTAATTCATTGAAATTAGTTTCATTTCGAAGGAATCGAAGTGTAGTTTAAAACGAAAGAAACGGAGATGAAAAACTCCAAGTATTTTGAGAGTTACGATGGAAATAGTTAGACTCGCGCTTTGGTTTAGCAATTTACTGACATACCTCCGATTGATTGACCATAACTCACTCAATTTAACTCGTAATTCATTGAAATCAGTTTCATTTCGAAGGAATCGAAGTGTAGTTTAAAACGAAAGAAACGAAGATGAAAAACTCCAAGTACTTTGAGAGTTATGATGGAAATAGTTAGACTCGCGCTTTGGTTTAGCAATTTACTGACCTACCTCCGATTGATTGACCATAACTCACTCAATTGAACTCGTAATTCATTGAAATTAGTTTGATTTCGAAGAAATCGAAGTGTAGTTTAAAACGAAAGAAACGGAGATGAAAAACTCCAAGTATTTTGAGAGTTACGATGAAAATAGTTAGACTCGCGCTTTGGTTTAGCAATTTACTGACCTACCTCCGATTGATTGACCATAACTCACTCAATTTAACTCGTAATTCATTGAAATCCATTTCATTTCGAAGGAATCGAAGTGTAGTTTAAAACGAAAGAAACGAAGATGAAAAACTCCAAGTATTTTGAGAGTTATGATGGAAATAGTTAGACTCGCGCTTTGGTTTAGCAATTTACTGACCTACCTCCGATTGATTGACCATAACTCACTCAATTGAACTCGTAATTCATTGAAATTAGTTTCATTTCGAAGGAATCGAAGTATAGTTTAAAACGAAAGAAACGGAGATGAAAAACTCCAAGTATTTTGAGAGTTATGATGGAAGTGGTTAGACTCGCGCTTTGGTTTAGCAATTTACTGACCTACCTTCGATTGATTGACCATAACTCAGTTAATTCGACTCGTAATTCATTGACATTAGTTCCATTTTGAAGGAATCGAAGTGTAGTTTAAAACGAAAGAAACGAAGGAATCTAAGTGTAGTTTAAAACGAAAGAAACAGAGATGAAAAACTCCAAGTATGTTGAGAGTTATGACGGAAATAGTTAGACTCGCGCTTTGGTTTTACAATTTACTGACATACGTCCGATTGATTGACCATAACTCACTCAATTGAACTCGTAATTCATTGAAATTAGTTTCATTTCGAAGGACTCGAAGTTTAGTTTAAAACGAAAGAAACGGAGATGAAAAACTCCAAGTATTTTGAGAGTTATGATGGAAGTGGTTTGACTCGCGCTTTGGTTTAGCAATTTACTGACCTACCTTCGATTGATTGACCATAACTCAGTTAATTCGACTCGTAATTCATTGACATTAGTTCCATTTTGAAGGAATCGAAGTGTAGTTTAAAACGAAAGAAACGAAGGAATCTAAGTGTAGTTTAAAACGAAAGAAACGAAGATGAAAAACTCCAAGTATTTTGAGAGTTATGATGGAAATAGTTAGACTCGCGCTTTGGTTGAGCAATTTACTGACCTACCTCCGATTGATTGACCATAACTCACTCAATTGAACTCGTAATTCATTGAAATTAGTTTCATTTCGAAGGAATCGAAGTGTAGTTTAAAACGAAAGAAACGGAGATGAAAAACTCCAAGTATTTTGAGAGTTACGATGGAAATAGTTAGACTCGCGCTTTGGTTTAGCAATTTACTGACATACCTCCGATTGATTGACCATAACTCACTCAATTTAACTCGTAATTCATTGAAATCAGTTTCATTTCGAAGGAATCAAAGTGTAGTTTAAAACGAAAGAAACGAAGATGAAAAACTCCAAGTACTTTGAGAGTTATGATGGAAATAGTTAGACTCGCGCTTTGGTTTAGCAATTTACTGACCTACCTCCGATTGATTGACCATAACTCACTCAATTGAACTCGTAATTCATTGAAATTAGTTTGATTTCGAAGAAATCGAAGTGTAGTTTAAAACGAAAGAAACGGAGATGAAAAACTCCAAGTATTTTGAGAGTTATGATGAAAATAGTTAGACTCGCGCTTTGGTTTAGCAATTTACTGACCTACCTCCGATTGATTGACCATAACTCACTAAATTTAACTCGTAATTCATTGAAATCCATTTCATTTCGAAGGAATCGAAGTGTAGTTTAAAACGAAAGAAACGAAGATGAAAAACTCCAAGTATTTTGAGAGTTTTGATTGAAATAGTTAAACTCGCGCTTTGGTTTAGCAGTTTACTGACCTACCTCCGATTGATTGACCATAACTCACTCAATTTAACTCGTAATTCATTGAAATTCGATTCATTTTGGAGGAATCGAAGTGTAGTTTAAAACGAAAGAAACGAAGATGAAAAACTCCAAGTATTTTGAGAGTTATTATGGAAATAGTTAGACTCGCGCTTTGGTTTAGCAATTTACTAACCTACCTCCGATTGATTGACCATAACTCACTCAATTGAACTCGTAATTCATTGAAATTAGTTTCATTTCGAAGGAATCGAAGTGTAGTTTAAAACGAAAGAAACGGAGATGAAAAACTCCAACTATTTTGAGAGTTATAATGGAAATAGTTAGACTCGCGCTTTGGTTTAGCAATTTACTGGCCTACCTCCGATTGATTGACCATAACTCACTCAATTTAACTCGTAATTCATTGAAATCAGTTTCATTTCGAAGGAATCGAAGTGTAGTTTAAAACGAAAGAAACGAAGATGAAAAACTCCAAGTATTTTGAGAGTTATGATGGAAATAGTTAGACTCGCGCTTTGGTTTAGCAATTTACTGACCTACCTCCGATTGATTGACCATAACTCACTCAATTGAACTCGTAATTCATTGAAATTAGTTTCATTTCGAAGGAATCTAAGTGTAGTTTAAAACGAAAGAAACGAAGATGAAAAACTCCAAGTATTTTGAGGGTTTTGATGGAAATAGTTAGACTCGCGCTTTGGTTTAGCAATTTACTGACCTACCTCCGATTGATTGACCATAACTCACTCAATTTAACTCGTAATTCATTGAAATCAGTTTCATTTCGAAGGAATCGAAGTGTAGTTTAAAACGAAAGAAACGAAGATGAAAAACTCCAAGTATTTTGAGAGTTATGATGGAAATAGTTAGACTCGCGCTTTGGTTTAGCAATTTACTGACCTACCTCCGATTGATTGACCATAACTCACTCAATTGAACTCGTAATTCATTGAAATTAGTTTCATTTCGAAGGAATCGAAGTGTAGTTTAAAACGAAAAAAACGGAGATGAAAAACTCCAAGTATTTTGAGAGTTACGATGGAAATAGTTAGACTCGCGCTTTGGTTTAGCAATTTACTGACATACCTCCGATTGATTGACCATAACTCACTCAATTTAACTCGTAATTCATTGAAATCAGTTTCATTTCGAAGGAATCGAAGTGTAGTTTAAAACGAAAGAAACGAAGATGAAAAACTCCAAGTACTTTGAGAGTTATGATGGAAATAGTTAGACTCGCGCTTTGGTTTAGCAATTTACTGACCTACCTCCGATTGATTGACCATAACTCACTCAATTGAACTCGTAATTCATTGAAATTAGTTTGATTTCGAAGAAATCGAAGTGTAGTTTAAAACGAAAGAAACGGAGATGAAAAACTCCAAGTATTTTGAGAGTTATGATGAAAATAGTTAGACTCGCGCTTTGGTTTAGCAATTTACTGACCTACCTCCGATTGATTGACCATAACTCACTCAATTTAACTCGTAATTCATTGAAATCCATTTCATTTCGAAGGAATCGAAGTGTAGTTTAAAACGAAAGAAACGAAGATGAAAAACTCCAAGTATTTTGAGAGTTATGATGGAAATAGTTAGACTCGCGCTTTGGTTTAGCAATTTACTGACCTACCTCCGATTGATTGACCATAACTCACTCAATTGAACTCGTAATTCATTGAAATTAGTTTCATTTCGAAGGAATCGAAGTATAGTTTAAAACGAAAGAAACGGAGATGAAAAACTCCAAGTATTTTGAGAGTTATGATGGAAGTGGTTAGACTCGCGCTTTGGTTTAGCAATTTACTGACCTACCTTCGATTGATTGACCATAACTCAGTTAATTCGACTCGTAATTCATTGACATTAGTTCCATTTTGAAGGAATCGAAGTGTAGTTTAAAACGAAAGAAACGAAGGAATCTAAGTGTAGTTTAAAACGAAAGAAACAGAGATGAAAAACTCCAAGTATGTTGAGAGTTATGACGGAAATAGTTAGACTCGCGCTTTGGTTTTACAATTTACTGACATACGTCCGATTGATTGACCATAACTCACTCAATTGAACTCGTAATTCATTGAAATTAGTTTCATTTCGAAGGACTCGAAGTTTAGTTTAAAACGAAAGAAACGGAGATGAAAAACTCCAAGTATTTTGAGAGTTATGATGGAAGTGGTTTGACTCGCGCTTTGGTTTAGCAATTTACTGACCTACCTTCGATTGATTGACCATAACTCAGTTAATTCGACTCGTAATTCATTGACATTAGTTCCATTTTGAAGGAATCGAAGTATAGTTTAAAACGAAAGAAACAGAGATGAAAAACTCCAAGTATTTTGAGAGTTATGATGGAAATAGTTAGACTCGCGCTTTGGTTTAGCAATTTACTGACCTACCTCCGATTGATTGACCATTACTCACTCAATTGAACTCGTAATTCATTGAAATTAGTTTCATTTCGAAGGAATCGAAGTGTAGTTTAAAACGAAAGAAACGGAGATGAAAAACTCCAAGTATTTTGAGAGTTATGATGGAAGTGGTTAGACTCGCGCTTTGGTTTAGCAATTTACTGACCTACCTTCGATTGATTGACCATAACTCAGTTAATTCGACTCGTAATTCATTGACATTAGTTCCATTTTGAAGGAATCGAAGTGTAGTTTAAAACGAAAGAAACGAAGGAATCTAAGTGTAGTTTAAAACGAAAGAAACGAAGATGAAAAACTCCAAGTATTTTGAGAGTTTTGATGGAAATAGTTAGACTCGCGCTTTGGTTTAGCAATTTACTGACCTACCTACGATTGATTGACCATAACTCACTCAATTGAACTCGTAATTCATTTAAATTAGTTTCATTTCGAAGGAATCGAAGTGTAGTTTAAAACGAAAGAAACGGAGATGAAAAACTCCAAGTATTTTGAGAGTTACGATAGAAATAGTTAGACTCGCGCTTTGGTTTAGCAATTTACTGACATACCTCCGATTGATTGACCATAACTCACTCAATTTAACTCGTAATTCATTGAAATCAGTTTCATTTCGAAGGAATCGAAGTGTAGTTTAAAACGAAAGAAACGAAGATAAAAACTCCAAGTACTTTGAGAGTTATGATGGAAATAGTTAGACTCGCGCTTTGGTTTAGCAATTTACTGACCTACCTCCGATTGATTGACCATAACTCACTCAATTGAACTCGTAATTCATTGAAATTAGTTTGATTTCGAAGAAATCGAAGTGTAGTTTAAAACGAAAGAAACGGAGATGAAAAACTCCAAGTATTTTGAGAGTTATGATGAAAATAGTTAGACTCGCGCTTTGGTTGAGCAATTTACTGACCTACCTCCGATTGATTGACCATAACTCACTCAATTGAACTCGTAATTCATTGAAATTAGTTTCATTTCGAAGGAATCGAAGTGTAGTTTAAAACGAAAGAAACGGAGATGAAAAACTCCAAGTATTTTGAGAGTTACGATGGAAATAGTTAGACTCGCGCTTTGGTTTAGCAATTTACTGACATACCTCCGATTGATTGACCATAACTCACTCAATTTAACTCGTAATTCATTGAAATCAGTTTCATTTCGAAGGAATCGAAGTGTAGTTTAAAACGAAAGAAACGAAGATGAAAAACTCCAAGTACTTTGAGAGTTATGATGGAAATAGTTAGACTCGCGCTTTGGTTTAGCAATTTACTGACCTACCTCCGATTCATTGACCATAACTCACTCAATTGAACTCGGAATTCATTGAAATTAGTTTGATTTCGAGGAAATCGAAGTGTAGTTTAAAACGAAAGAAACGGAGATGAAAAACTCCAAGTATTTTGAGAGTTATGATGAAAATAGTTAGACTCGCGCTTTGGTTTAGCAATTTACTGACCTACCTCTGATTGATTGACCATAACTCACTCAATTTAACTCGTAATTCATTGAAATCCATTTCATTTCGAAGGAATCGAAGTGTAGTTTAAAACGAAAGAAACGGAGATGAAAAACTCCAAGTATTTTGAGAGTTATGATGGAAGTGGTTAGACTCGCGCTTTGGTTTAGCAATTTACTGACCTACCTTCGATTGATTGACCATAACTCAGTTAATTCGACTCGTAATTCATTGACATTAGTTTCATTTTGAAGGAATCGAAGTGTAGTTTAAAACGAAAGAAACGAAGGAATCTAAGTGTAGTTTAAAACGAAAGAAACAGAGATGAAAAACTCCAAGTATTTTGAGAGTTATGACGGAAATAGTTAGACTCGCGCTTTGGTTTTACAATTTACTGACATACGTCCGATTGATTGATCATAACTCACTCAATTGAACTCGTAATTCATTGAAATTAGTTTCATTTCGAAGGAATCGAAGTTTAGTTTAAAACGAAAGAAACGGAGATGAAAAACTCCAAGTATTTTGAGAGTTATGATGGAAGTGGTTAGACTCGCGCTTTGGTTTAGCAATTTACTGACCTACCTTCGATTGATTGACCATAACTCAGTTAATTCGACTCGTAATTCATTGACATTAGTTCCATTTTGAAGGAATCGAAGTATAGTTTAAAACGAAAGAAACAGAGATGAAAAACTCCAAGTATTTTGAGAGTTATGATGGAAATAGTTAGACTCGCGCTTTGGTTTAGCAATTTACTGACCTACCTCCGATTGATTGACCATTACTCACTCAATTGAACTCGTAATTCATTGAAATTAGTTTCATTTCGAAGGAATCGAAGTGTAGTTTAAAACGAAAGAAACGGAGATGAAAAACTCCAAGTATTTTGAGAGTTATGATGGAAGTGGTTAGACTCGCGCTTTGGTTTAGCAATTTACTGACCTACCTTCGATTGATTGACCATAACTCAGTTAATTCGACTCGTAATTCATTGACATTAGTTCCATTTTGAAGGAATCGAAGTGTAGTTTAAAACGAAAGAAACGAAGAAATCTAAGTGTAGTTTAAAACGAAAGAAACGAAGATGAAAAACTCCAAGTATTTTGAGAGTTTTGATGGAAATAGTTAGACTCGCGCTTTGGTTTAGCAATTTACTGACCTACCTACGATTGATTGACCATAACTCACTCAATTGAACTCGTAATTCATTGAAATTAGTTTCATTTCGAAGGAATCGAAGTGTAGTTTAAAACGAAAGAAACAGAGATGAAAAACTCCAAGTATTTTGAGAGTTACGATGGAAATAGTTAGACTCGCGCTTTGGTTTAGCAATTTACTGACATACCTCCGATTGATTGACCATAACTCACTCAATTTAACTCGTAATTCATTGAAATCAGTTTCATTTCGAAGGAATCGAAGTGTAGTTTAAAACGAAAGAAACGAAGATGAAAAACTCCAAGTACTTTGAGAGTTATGATGGAAATAGTTAGACTCGCGCTTTGGTTTAGCAATTTACTGACCTACCTCCGATTGATTGACCATAACTCACTCAATTGAACTCGTAATTCATTGAAATTAGTTTGATTTCGAAGAAATCGAAGTGTAGTTTAAAACGAAAGAAACGGAGATGAAAAACTCCAAGTATTTTGAGAGTTATGATGAAAATAGTTAGACTCGCGCTTTGGTTTAGCAATTTACTGACCTACCTCCGATTGATTGACCATAACTCACTCAATTGAACTCGTAATTCATTGAAATTAGTTTGATTTCGAAGAAATCGAAGTGTAGTTTAAAACGAAAGAAACGGAGATGAAAAACTCCAAGTATTTTGAGAGTTATGATGAAAATAGTTAGACTCGCGCTTTGGTTTAGCAATTTACTGACCTACCTCCGATTGATTGACCATAACTCACTCAATTTAACTCGTAATTCATTGAAATCCATTTCATTTCGAAGGAATCGAAGTGTAGTTTAAAACGAAAGAAACGGAGATGAAAAACTCCAAGTATTTTGAGAGTTATGATGAAAATAGTTAGACTCGCGCTTTGGTTTAGCAATTTACTGACATACCTCCGATTGATTGACCATAACTCACTCAATTTAACTCGTAATTCATTGAAATCAGTTTCATTTCGAAGGAATCGAAGTGTAGTTTAAAACGAAAGAAACGAAGATGAAAAACTCCAAGTACTTTGAGAGTTATGATGGAAATAGTTAGACTCGCGCTTTGGTTTAGCAATTTACTGACCTACCTCCGATTGATTGACCATAACTCAGTTAATTCGACTCGTAATTCATTGACATTAGTTCCATTTTGAAGGAATCGAAGTGTAGTTTAAAACGAAAGAAACGGAGATGAAAAACTCTAAGTATTTTGATAGTTATGATGAAAATAGTTAGACTCGCGCTTTGGTTTAGCAATTTACTGACCTACCTCCGATTAATTGACCATAACTCACTCAATTTAACTCGTAATTCATTGAAATCCATTTCATTTCGAAGGAATCGAAGTGTAGTTTAAAACGAAAGAAACGAAGATGAAAAACTCCAAGTACTTTGAGAGTTTTGATGGAAATAGTTAAACTCGCGCTTTGGTTTAGCAGTTTACTGACCTACCTCCGATTGATTGACCATAACTCACTCAATTTAACTCGTAATTTATTGAAATTCGATTCATTTTGGAGGAATCGAAGTGTAGTTTAAAACGAAAGAAACGAAGATGAAAAACTCCAAGTATTTTGAGAGTTATTATGGAAATAGTTAGACTCGCGCTTTGGTTTAGCAATTTACTAACCTACCTCCGATTGATTGACCATAACTCACTCAATTGAACTCGTAATTCATTGAAATTAGTTTCATTTCGAAGGAATCGAAGTGTAGTTTAAAACGAAAGAAACGGAGATGAAAAACTCCAAGTATTTTGAGAGTTATAATGGAAATAGTTAGACTCGCGCTTTGGTTTAGCAATTTACTGGCCTACCTCCGATTGATTGACCATAACTCACTCAATTTAACTCGTAATTCATTGAAATCAGTTTCATTTCGAAGGAATCGAAGTGTAGTTTAAAACGAAAGAAACGAAGATGAAAAACTCCAAGTATTTTGAGAGTTATGATGGAAATAGTTAGACTCGCGCTTTGGTTTAGCAATTTACTGACCTACCTCCGATTGATTGACCATAACTCACTCAATTGAACTCGTAATTCATTGAAATTAGTTTCATTTCGAAGGAATCTAAGTGTAGTTTAAAACGAAAGAAACGAAGATGAAAAACTCCAAGTATTTTGAGGGTTTTGATGGAAATAGTTAGACTCGCGCTTTGGTTTAGCAATTTACTGACCTACCTCCGATTGATTGACCATAACTCACTCAATTTAACTCGTAATTCATTGAAATCAGTTTCATTTCGAAGGAATCGAAGTGTAGTTTAAAACGAAAGAAACGAAGATGAAAAACTCCAAGTATTTTGAGAGTTATGATGGAAATAGTTAGACTCGCGCTTTGGTTTAGCAATTTACTGACCTACCTCCGATTGATTGACCATAACTCACTCAATTGAACTCGTAATTCATTGAAATTAGTTTCATTTCGAAGGAATCGAAGTGTAGTTTAAAACGAAAGAAACGGAGATGAAAAACTCCAAGTATTTTGAGAGTTACGATGGAAATAGTTAGACTCGCGCTTTGGTTTAGCAATTTACTGACATACCTCCGATTGATTGACCATAACTCACTCAATTTAACTCGTAATTCATTGAAATCAGTTTCATTTCGAAGGAATCGAAGTGTAGTTTAAAACGAAAGAAACGAAGATGAAAAACTCCAAGTACTTTGAGAGTTATGATGGAAATAGTTAGACTCGCGCTTTGGTTTAGCAATTTACTGACCTACCTCCGATTGATTGACCATAACTCACTCAATTGAACTCGTAATTCATTGAAATTAGTTTGATTTCGAAGAAATCGAAGTGTAGTTTAAAACGAAAGAAACGTAGATGAAAAACTCCAAGTATTTTGAGAGTTATGATGAAAATAGTTAGACTCGCGCTTTGGTTTAGCAATTTACTGACCTACCTCCGATTGATTGACCATAACTCACTCAATTGAATTCGTAATTCATTGAAATTAGTTTGATTTCGAAGAAATCGAAGTGTAGTTTAAAACGAAAGAAACGGAGATGAAAAACTCCAAGTATTTTGAGAGTTATGATGAAAATAGTTAGACTCGCGCTTTGGTTTAGCAATTTACTGACCTACTTCCGGTTGATTGACCATAACTCACTCAATTTAACTCGTAATTCATTGAAATCCATTTCATTTCGAAGGAATCGAAGTGTAGTTTAAAACGAAAGAAACGGAGATGAAAAACTCCAAGTATTTTGAGAGTTATGATGGAAGTGGTTAGACTCGCGCTTTGGTTTAGCAATTTACTGACTTACCTTCGATTGATTGACCATAACTCAGTTAATTCGACTCGTAATTCATTGACATTAGTTCCATTTTGAAGGAATCGAAGTGTAGTTTAAAACGAAAGAAACGAAGGAATCTAAGTGTAGTTTAAAACGAAAGAAACGAAGATGAAAAACTCCAAGTATTTTGAGAGTTTTGATGGAAATAGTTAGACTCGCGCTTTGGTTTAGCAATTTACTGACCTACCTACGATTGATTGACCATAACTCACTCAATTGAACTCGTAATTCATTGAAATTAGTTTCATTTCGAAGGAATCGAAGTGTAGTTTAAAACGAAAGAAACGGAGATAAAAAACTCCACGTATTTTGAGAGTTATGATGGAAGTGGTTATACTCGCGCTTTGGTTTAGCAATTTACTGACATACCTCCGATTGATTGACCATAACTCACTCAATTTAACTCGTAATTCATTGAAATTAGTTTCATTTCGAAGGAATCGAAGTGTAGTTTAAAACGAAAGAAACGAAGATGAAAAACTCCAAGTATTTTGAGAGTTATGATGGAAATAGTTAGACTCGCGCTTTGGTTTAGCAATTTACTGACCTACCTCCGATTGATTGACCATAACTCACTCAATTGAACTCGTAATTCATTGAAATTAGTTTGATTTCGAAGAAATCGAAGTGTAGTTTAAAACGAAAGAAATGGAGATGAAAAACTCCAAGTATTTTGAGAGTTATGATGAAAATAGTTAGACTCGCGCTTTGGTTTAGCAATTTACTGACCTACCTCCGATTGATTGACCATAACTCACTCAATTTAACTCGTAATTCATTGAAATCCATTTCATTTCGAAGGAATCGAAGTGTAGTTTAAAACGAAAGAAACGAAGATGAAAAACTCCAAGTATTTTGAGAGTTTTGATGGAAATAGTTAAACTCACGCTTTGGTTTAGCAGTTTACTGACCTACCTCCGACTGATTGACCATAACTCACTCAATTTAACTCGTAATTCATTGAAATCCGTTTCATTTTGAAGGAATCGAAGTGTAGTTTAAAACGAAAGAAACGAAGATGAAAAACTCTAAGTATTTTGAGAGTTATTATGGAAATAGTTAGACTCGCGCTTTGGTTTAGCAATTTACTAACCTACCTCCGATTGATTGACCATAACTCACTCAATTGAACTCGTAATTCATTGAAATTAGTTTCATTTCGAAAGAATCGAAGTGTAGTTTAAAACGTAAGAAACGGAGATGAAAAACTCCAAGTATTTTGAGAGTTATAATGGAAATAGTTAGACTCGCGCTTTGGTTTAGCAATTTACTGGCCTACCTCCGAATGATTGACCATAACTCACTCAATTTAACTCGTAATTCATTGAAATCCGTTTCATTTCGAAAGAATCGAAGTGTAGTTTAAAACGAAAGAAACGAAGATGAAAAACTCCAAGTATTTTGAGAGTTTTGATGGAAATAGTTAGACTCGCGCTTTGGTTTAGCAATTTACTGGCCTACCTCCGATTGATTGACCATAACTCACTCAATTGAACTCGTAATTCATTGAAATTAGTTTCATTTCGAAGGAATCGAAGTGTAGTTTAAAACGAAAGAAACGAAGATGAAAAACTCCAAGGTTTTTGAGAGTTTTGATGGAAATAGTTAAACTCGCGCTTTGGTTTAGCAGTTTACTGACCTACCTCCGATTGATTGACCATAACTCACTCAATTTAACTCGTAATTCATTGAAATCCGTTTCATTTTGAAGGAATCGAAGTGTAGTTTAAAACGAAAGAAACGAAGATGAAAAACTCCAAGTATTTTGAGAGTTATTATGGAAATAGTTAGACTCGCGCTTTGGTTTAGCAATTTACTAACCTACCTCCGATTGATTGACCATAACTCACTCAATTGAACTCGTAATTCATTGAAATTAGTTTCATTTCGAAGGAATCGAAGTGTAGTTTAAAACGTAAGAAACGGAGATGAAAAACTCCAAGTATTTTGAGAGTTATAATGGAAATAGTTAGACTCGCGCTTTGGTTTAGCAATTTACTGGCCTACCTCCGATTGATTGACCATAACTCACTCAATTTAACTCGTAATTCATTGAAATCCGTTTCATTTCGAAAGAATCGAAGTGTAGTTTAAAACGAAAGAAACGAAGATGAAAAACTCCAAGTATTTTGAGAGTTATTATGGAAATAGTTAGACTCGCGCTTTGGTTTAGCAATTTACTGGCCTACCTCCGATTGATTGACCATAACTCACTCAATTGAACTCGTAATTCATTGAAATTAGTTTCATTTCGAAGGAATCGAAGTGTAGTTTAAAACGAAAGAAACGAAGATGAAAAACTCCAAGTATTTTGAGAGTTTTGATGGAAATAGTTAAACTCGCGCTTTGGTTTAGCAGTTTACTGACCTACCTCCGATTGATTGACCATAACTCACTCAATTTAACTCGTAATTTATTGAAATCGGTTTCATTTTGAAGGAATCGAAGTGTAGTTTAAAACGAAAGAAACGAAGATGAAAAACTCCAAGTATTTTGAGAGTTATTATGGAAATAGTTAGACTCGCGCTTTGGTTTAGCAATTTACTAACCTACCTCCGATTGATTGACCATAACTCACTCAATTGAACTCGTAATTCATTGAAATTAGTTTCAGTTCGAAGGAATCGAAGTGTAGTTTAAAACGAAAGAAACGGAGATGAAAAACTCCAAGTATTTTGAGAGTTATAATGGAAATAGTTAGACTCGCGCTTTGGTTTAGCAATTTACTGGCTTACCTCCGATTGATTGACCATAACTCACTCAATTTAACTCGTAATTCATTGAAATCCGTTTCATTTCGAAGGAATCGAAGTTTAGTTTAAAACGAAAGAAACGAAGATGAAAAACTCCAAGTATTTTGAGAGTTATGATGGAAATAGTTAGACTCGCGCTTTGGTTTAGCAATTTACTAGCCTACCTCCGATTGATTGACCATAACTCACTCAATTGAACTCGTAATTCATTGAAATTAGTTTCATTTCGAAGGAATCGAAGTGTAGTTTAAAACGAAAGAAACGGAGATGAAAAACTCCAAGTATTTTGAGAGTTATGATGGAAGTGGTTAGACTCGCGCTTTGGTTTAGCAATTTACTGACCTACCTTCGATTGATTGACCATAACTCAGTTAATTCGACTCGTAATTCATTGACATTAGTTCCATTTTGAAGGAATCGAAGTGTAGTTTAAAACGAAAGAAACGAAGGAATCTAAGTGTAGTTTAAAACGAAAGAAACAGAGATGAAAAACTCCAAGTATTTTGAGAGTTATGACGGAAATAGTTAGACTCGCGCTTTGTTTTACAATTTACTGACATACGTCCGATTGATTGACCATAACTCACTCAATTGAACTCGTAATTCATTGAAATTAGTTTCATTTCGAAGGAATCGAAGTTTAGTTTAAAACGAAAGAAACGGAGATGAAAAACTCCAAGTATTTTGAGAGTTATGATGGAAGTGGTTAGACTCGCGCTTTGGTTTAGCAATTTACTGACCTACCTTCGATTGATTGACCATAACTCAGTTAATTCGACTCGTAATTCATTGACATTAGTTCCATTTCGAAGGAATCGAAGTGTAGTTTAAAATGAAAGAAACAGAGATGAAAAACTCCAAGTATTTTGAGAGTTATGATGGAAATAGTTAGACTCGCGCTTTGGTTTAGCAATTTACTGACCTACCTCCGATTGATTGACCATAACTCACTCAATTGAACTCGTAATTCATTGAAATTAGTTTGATTTCGAAGAAATCGAAGTGTAGTTTAAAACGAAAGAAATGGAGATGAAAAACTCCAAGTATTTTGAGAGTTATGATGAAAATAGTTAGACTCGCGCTTTGGTTTAGCAATTTACTGACCTACCTCCGATTGATTGACCATAACTCACTCAATTGAACTCGTAATTCATTGAAATTAGTTTCATTTCGAAGGAATCGAAGTGTAGTTTAAAACGAAAGAAACGGAGATGAAAAACTCCAAGTATTTTGAGAGTTACGATGGAAATAGTTAGACTCGCGCTTTGGTTTAGCAATTTACTGACATACCTCCGATTGATTGACCATAACTCACTCAATTTAACTCGTAATTCATTGAAATCAGTTTCATTTCGAAGGAATCGAAGTGTAGTTTAAAACGAAAGAAACGAAGATGAAAAACTCCAAGTACTTTGAGAGTTATGATGGAAATAGTTAGACTCGCGCTTTGGTTTAGCAATTTACTGACCTACCTCCGATTGATTGACCATAACTCACTCAATTGAACTTGTAATTCATTGAAATTAGTTTGATTTCGAAGAAATCGAAGTGTAGTTTAAAACGAAAGAAACGGAGATGAAAAACTCCAAGTATTTTGAGAGTTATGATGAAAATAGTTAGACTCGCGCTTTGGTTTAGAAATTTACTGACCTACCTCCGATTGATTGACCATAACTCACTCAATTGAATTCGTAATTCATTGAAATTAGTTTGATTTCGAAGAAATCGAAGTGTAGTTTAAAACGAAAGAAACGGAGATGAAAAACTCCAAGTATTTTGAGAGTTATGATGAAAATAGTTAGACTCGCGCTTTGGTTTAGCAATTTACTGACCTACTTCCGGTTGATTGACCATAACTCACTCAATTTAACTCGTAATTCATTGAAATCCATTTCATTTCGAAGGAATCGAAGTGTAGTTTAAAACGAAAGAAACGGAGATGAAAAACTCCAAGTATTTTGAGAGTTATGATGGAAGTGGTTAGACTCGCGCTTTGGTTTAGCAATTTACTGACTTACCTTCGATTGATTGACCATAACTCAGTTAATTCGACTCGTAATTCATTGACATTAGTTCCATTTTGAAGGAATCGAAGTGTAGTTTAAAACGAAAGAAACGAAGGAATCTAAGTGTAGTTTAAAACGAAAGAAACGAAGATGAAAAACTCCAAGTATTTTGAGAGTTTTGATGGAAATAGTTAGACTCGCGCTTTGGTTTAGCAATTTACTGACCTACCTACGATTGATTGACCATAACTCACTCAATTGAACTCGTAATTCATTGAAATTAGTTTCATTTCGAAGGAATCGAAGTGTAGTTTAAAACGAAAGAAACGGAGATAAAAAACTCCACGTATTTTGAGAGTTATGATGGAAGTGGTTATACTCGCGCTTTGGTTTAGCAATTTACTGACCTACCTTCGATTGATTGACCATAACTCAGTTAATTCGACTCGTAATTCATTGACATTAGTTCCATTTTGAAGGAATCGAAGTGTAGTTTAAAACGAAAGAAACAGAGATGAAAAACTCCAAGTATTTTGAGAGTTATGATGGAAAGTGTTAGACTCGCGCTTTGGTTTAGTAATTTACTGACATACCTCCGATTGATTGACCATAACTCACTCAATTTAACTCGTAATTCATTGAAATCAGTTTCATTTCGAAGGAATCGAAGTGTAGTTTAAAACGAAAGAAACGAAGATGAAAAACTCCAAGTATTTTGAGAGTTATGATGGAAATAGTTAGACTCGCGCTTTGGTTTAGCAATTTACTGACCTACCTCCGATTGATTGACCATAACTCACTCAATTGAACTCGTAATTCATTGAAATTAGTTTGATTTCGAAGAAATCGAAGTGTAGTTTAAAACGAAAGAAATGGAGATGAAAAACTCCAAGTATTTTGAGAGTTATGATGAAAATAGTTAGACTCGCGCTTTGGTTTAGCAATTTACTGACCTACCTCCGATTGATTGACCATAACTCACTCAATTTAACTCGTAATTCATTGAAATCCATTTCATTTCGAAGGAATCAAAGTGTAGTTTAAAACGAAAGAAACGAAGATGAAAAACTCCAAGTATTTTGAGAGTTTTGATGGAAATAGTTAAACTCGCGCTTTGGTTTAGCAGTTTACTGACCTACCTCCGACTGATTGACCATAACTCACTCAATTTAACTCGTAATTCATTGAAATCCGTTTCATTTTGAAGGAATCGAAGTGTAGTTTAAAACGAAAGAAACGAAGATGAAAAACTCCAAGTATTTTGAGAGTTATTATGGAAATAGTTAGACTCGCGCTTTGGTTTAGCAATTTACTAACCTACCTCCGATTGATTGACCATAACTCACTCAATTGAACTCGTAATTCATTGAAATTAGTTTCATTTCGAAAGAATCGAAGTGTAGTTTAAAACGTAAGAAACGGAGATGAAAAACTCCAAGTATTTTGAGAGTTATAATGGAAATAGTTAGACTCGCGCTTTGGTTTAGCAATTTACTGGCCTACCTCCGATTGATTTACCATAACTCACTCAATTTAACTCGTAATTCATTGAAATCCGTTTCATTTCGAAAGAATCGAAGTGTAGTTTAAAACGAAAGAAACGAAGATGAAAAACTCCAAGTATTTTGAGAGTTTTGATGGAAATAGTTAGACTCGCGCTTTGGTTTAGCAATTTACTGGCCTACCTCCGATTGATTGACCATAACTCACTCAATTGAACTCGTAATTCATTGAAATTAGTTTCATTTCGAAGGAATCGAAGTGTAGTTTAAAACGAAAGAAACGAAGATGAAAAACTCCAAGGTTTTTGAGAGTTTTGATGGAAATAGTTAAACTCGCGCTTTGGTTTAGCAGTTTACTGACCTACCTCCGATTGATTGACCATAACTCACTCAATTTAACTCGTAATTCATTGAAATCCGTTTCATTTTGAAGGAATCGAAGTGTAGTTTAAAACGAAAGAAACGAAGATGAAAAACTCCAAGTATTTTGAGAGTTATTATGGAAATAGTTAGACTCGCGCTTTGGTTTAGCAATTTACTAACCTACCTCCGATTGATTGACCATAACTCACTCAATTGAACTCGTAATTCATTGAAATTAGTTTCATTTCGAAGGAATCGAAGTGTAGTTTAAAACGTAAGAAACGGAGATGAAAAACTCCAAGTATTTTGAGAGTTATAATGGAAATAGTTAGACTCGCGCTTTGGTTTAGCAATTTACTGGCCTACCTCCGATTGATTGACCATAACTCACTCAATTTAACTCGTAATTCATTGAAATCCGTTTCATTTCGAAAGAATCGAAGTGTAGTTTAAAACGAAAGAAACGAAGATGAAAAACTCCAAGTATTTTGAGAGTTATTATGGAAATAGTTAGACTCGCGCTTTGGTTTAGCAATTTACTGGCCTACCTCCGATTGATTGACCATAACTCACTCAATTGAACTCGTAATTCATTGAAATTAGTTTCATTTCGAAGGAATCGAAGTGTAGTTTAAAACGAAAGAAACGAAGATGAAAAACTCCAAGTATTTTGAGAGTTTTGATGGAAATAGTTAAACTCGCGCTTTGGTTTAGCAGTTTACTGACCTACCTCCGATTGATTGACCATAACTCACTCAATTTAACTCGTAATTTATTGAAATCGGTTTCATTTTGAAGGAATCGAAGTGTAGTTTAAAACGAAAGAAACGAAGATGAAAAACTCCAAGTATTTTGAGAGTTATTATGGAAATAGTTAGACTCGCGCTTTGGTTTAGCAATTTACTAACCTACCTCCGATTGATTGACCATAACTCACTCAATTGAACTCGTAATTCATTGAAATTAGTTTCAGTTCGAAGGAATCGAAGTG
This sequence comes from Tasmannia lanceolata, assembly GCF_043159265.1. Taxonomy (NCBI): domain Eukaryota; kingdom Viridiplantae; phylum Streptophyta; class Magnoliopsida; order Canellales; family Winteraceae; genus Tasmannia; species Tasmannia lanceolata. The sequence goes on from NW_027518678.1 coordinate 2,493,962, forward strand.
TAGTTTAAAACGAAAGAAACGGAGATGAAAAACTCCAAGTATTTTGAGAGTTATAATGGAAATAGTTAGACTCGCGCTTTGGTTTAGCAATTTACTGGCTTACCTCCGATTGATTGACCATAACTCACTCAATTTAACTCGTAATTCATTGAAATCCGTTTCATTTCGAAGGAATCGATGTTTAGTTTAAAACGAAAGAAACGAAGATGAAAAACTCCAAGTATTTTGAGAGTTATGATGGAAATAGTTAGACTCGCGCTTTGGTTTAGCAATTTACTAGCCTACCTCCGATTGATTGACCATAACTCACTCAATTGAACTCGTAATTCATTGAAATTAGTTTCATTTCGAAGGAATCGAAGTGTAGTTTAAAACGAAAGAAACGGGGATGAAAAACTCCAAGTATTTTGAGAGTTATGATGGAAGTGGTTAGACTCGCGCTTTGGTTTAGCAATTTACTGACCTACCTTCGATTGATTGACCATAACTCAGTTAATTCGACTCGTAATTCATTGACATTAGTTCCATTTTGAAGGAATCGAAGTGTAGTTTAAAACGAAAGAAACGAAGGAATCTAAGTGTAGTTTAAAACGAAAGAAACAGAGATGAAAAACTCCAAGTATTTTGAGAGTTATGACGGAAATAGTTAGACTCGCACTTTGGTTTTACAATTTACTGACATACGTCCGATTGATTGACCATAACTCACTCAATTGAACTCGTAATTCATTGAAATTAGTTTCATTTCGAAGGAATCGAAGTTTAGTTTAAAACGAAAGAAACGGAGATGAAAAACTCCAAGTATTTTGAGAGTTATGATGGAAGTGGTTAGACTCGCGCTTTGGTTTAGCAATTTACTGACCTACCTTCGATTGATTGACCATAACTCAGTTAATTCGACTCGTAATTCATTGACATTAGTTCCATTTCGAAGGAATCGAAGTGTAGTTTAAAATGAAAGAAACAGAGATGAAAAACTCCAAGTATTTTGAGAGTTATGATGGAAATAGTTAGACTCGCGCTTTGGTTTAGCAATTTACTGACCTACCTCCGATTGATTGACCATTACTCACTCAATTGAACTCGTAATTCATTGAAATTAGTTTCATTTCGAAGGAATCGAAGTGTAGTTTAAAACGAAAGAAACGGAGATGAAAAACTCCAAGTATTTTGAGAGTTATGATGGAAGTGGTTAGACTCGCGCTTTGGTTTAGCAATTTACTGACCTACCTTCGATTGATTGACCATAACTCAGTTAATTCGACTCGTAATTCATTGACATTAGTTCCATTTTGAAGGAATCGAAGTATAGTTTAAAATGAAAGAAACGAAGGAATCTAAGTGTAGTTTAAAACGAAAGAAACGAAGATGAAAAACTCCAAGTATTTTGAGAGTTTTGATGGAAATAGTTAGACTCGCGCTTTGGTTTAGCAATTTACTGACCTACCTCCGATTGATTGACCATAACTCACTCAATTGAACTCGTAATTCATTGAAATTAGTTTCATTTCGAAGAAATCGAAATGTAGTTTAAAACAAAAGAAACAGAGATGAAAAACTCCAAGTATTTTGAGAGTTATGATGAAAATAATTAGACTCGCGCTTTGGTTTAGCAATTTACTGACCTACCTCCGATTGATTGACCATAACTCACTCAATTTAACTCGTAATTCATTGAAATCCATTTCATTTCGAAGGAATCGAAGTGTAGTTTAAAACGAAAGAAACGGAGATGAAAAACTCCAAGTATTTTGAGAGTTACGATGGAAATAGTTAGACTCGCGCTTTGGTTTAGCAATTTACTGACCTACCTTCGATTGATTGACCATAACTCACTCAATTGAACTCGTAATTCATTGAAATTAGTTTCATTTCGAAGGAATCGAAGTGTAGTTTAAAACGAAAGAAACGGAGATGAAAAACTCCTAGTATTTTGAGAGTTATAATGGAAATAGTTAGACTCGCGCTTTGGTTTAGCAATTTACTGGCCTACCTCCGATTGATTGACCATAACTCACTAAATTTAACTCGTAATTCATTGAAATTCGATTCATTTTGGAGGAATCGAAGTGTAGTTTAAAACGAAAGAAACGAAGATGAAAAACTCCAAGTATTTTGAGAGTTATTATGGAAATAGTTAGACTCGCGCTTTGGTTTAGCAATTTACTGACCTACCTCCGATTGATTGACCATAACTCACTCAATTGAACTCGTAATTCATTGAAATTAGTTTCATTTCGAAGGAATCGAAGTGTAGTTTAAAACGAAAGAAACGGAGATGAAAAACTCCAAGTATTTTGAGAGTTATAATGGAAATAGTTAGACTCGCGCTTTGGTTTAGCAATTTACTGGCCTACCTCCGATTGATTGACCATAACTCACTCAATTTAACTCGTAATTCATTGAAATCAGTTTCATTTCGAAGGAATCGAAGTGTAGTTTAAAACGAAAGAAACGAAGATGAAAAACTCCAAGTATTTTGAGAGTTATGATGGAAATAGTTAGACTCGCGCTTTGGTTTAGCAATTTACTGACCTATCTCCGATTGATTGACCATAACTCACTCAATTGAACTCGTAATTCATTGAAATTAGTTTCATTTCGAAGGAATCTAAGTGTAGTTTAAAACGAAAGAAACGAAGATGAAAAACTCCAAGTATTTTGAGGGTTTTGATGGAAATAGTTAGACTCGCGCTTTGGTTTAGCAATTTACTGACCTACCTACGATTGATTGACCATAACTCACTCAATTGAACTCGTAATTCATTGAAATTAGTTTCATTTCGAAGGAATCGAAGTGTAGTTTAAAACGAAAGAAACGGAGATAAAAAACTCCACGTATTTTGAGAGTTATGATGGAAGTGGTTATACTCGCGCTTTGGTTTAGCAATTTACTGACCTACCGTCGATTGATTGACCATAACTCAGTTAATTCGACTCGTAATTCATTGACATTAGTTCCATTTTGAAGGAATCGAAGTGTAGTTTAAAACGAAAGAAACAGAGATGAAAAACTCCAAGTATTTTGAGAGTTATGATGGAAAGTGTTAGACTCGCGCTTTGGTTTAGTAATTTACTGACATACCTCCGATTGATTGACCATAACTCACTCAATTTAACTCGTAATTCATTGAAATCAGTTTCATTTCGAAGGAATCGAAGTGTAGTTTAAAACGAAAGAAACGAAGATGAAAAACTCCAAGTATTTTGAGAGTTATGATGGAAATAGTTAGACTCGCGCTTTGGTTTAGCAATTTACTGACCTACCTCCGATTGATTGACCATAACTCACTCAATTGAACTCGTAATTCATTGAAATTAGTTTGATTTCGAAGAAATCGAAGTGTAGTTTAAAACGAAAGAAATGGAGATGAAAAACTCCAAGTATTTTGAGAGTTATGATGAAAATAGTTAGACTCGCGCTTTGGTTTAGCAATTTACTGACCTACCTCCGATTGATTGACCATAACTCACTCAATTTAACTCGTAATTCATTGAAATCCATTTCATTTCGAAGGAATCGAAGTGTAGTTTAAAACGAAAGAAACGAAGATGAAAAACTCCAAGTATTTTGAGAGTTTTGATGGAAATAGTTAAACTCGCGCTTTGGTTTAGCAGTTTACTGACCTACCTCCGACTGATTGACCATAACTCACTCAATTTAACTCGTAATTCATTGAAATCCGTTTCATTTTGAAGGAATCGAAGTGTAGTTTAAAACGAAAGAAACGAAGATGAAAAACTCCAAGTATTTTGAGAGTTATTATGGAAATAGTTAGACTCGCGCTTTGGTTTAGCAATTTACTAACCTACCTCCGATTGATTGACCATAACTCACTCAATTGAACTCGTAATTCATTGAAATTAGTTTCATTTCGAAAGAATCGAAGTGTAGTTTAAAACGTAAGAAACGGAGATGAAAAACTCCAAGTATTTTGAGAGTTATAATGGAAATAGTTAGACTCGCGCTTTGGTTTAGCAATTTACTGGCCTACCTCCGATTGATTTACCATAACTCACTCAATTTAACTCGTAATTCATTGAAATCCGTTTCATTTCGAAAGAATCGAAGTGTAGTTTAAAACGAAAGAAACGAAGATGAAAAACTCCAAGTATTTTGAGAGTTTTGATGGAAATAGTTAGACTCGCGCTTTGGTTTAGCAATTTACTGGCCTACCTCCGATTGATTGACCATAACTCACTCAATTGAACTCGTAATTCATTGAAATTAGTTTCATTTCGAAGGAATCGAAGTGTAGTTTAAAACGAAAGAAACGAAGATGAAAAACTCCAAGGTTTTTGAGAGTTTTGATGGAAATAGTTAAACTCGCGCTTTGGTTTAGCAGTTTACTGACCTACCTCCGATTGATTGACCATAACTCACTCAATTTAACTCGTAATTCATTGAAATCCGTTTCATTTTGAAGGAATCGAAGTGTAGTTTAAAACGAAAGAAACGGAGATGAAAAACTCCAAGTATTTTGAGAGTTATGATGAAAATAGTTAGACTCGCGCTTTGGTTTAGCAATTTACTGACCTACTTCCGGTTGATTGACCATAACTCACTCAATTTAACTCGTAATTCATTGAAATCCATTTCATTTCGAAGGAATCGAAGTGTAGTTTAAAACGAAAGAAACGGAGATGAAAAACTCCAAGTATTTTGAGAGTTATGATGGAAGTGGTTAGACTCGCGCTTTGGTTTAGCAATTTACTGACTTACCTTCGATTGATTGACCATAACTCAGTTAATTCGACTCGTAATTCATTAACATTAGTTCCATTTTGAAGGAATCGAAGTGTAGTTTAAAACGAAAGAAACGAAGGAATCTAAGTGTAGTTTAAAACGAAAGAAACGAAGATGAAAAACTCCAAGTATTTTGAGAGTTTTGATGGAAATAGTTAGACTCGCGCTTTGGTTTAGCAATTTACTGACCTACCTACGATTGATTGACCATAACTCACTCAATTGAACTCGTAATTCATTGAAATTAGTTTCATTTCGAAGGAATCGAAGTGTAGTTTAAAACGAAAGAAACGGAGATAAAAAACTCTACGTATTTTGAGAGTTATGATGGAAGTGGTTATACTCGCGCTTTGGTTTAGCAATTTACTGACATACCTCCGATTGATTGACCATAACTCACTCAATTTAACTCGTAATTCATTGAAATTAGTTTCATTTCGAAGGAATCGAAGTGTAGTTTAAAACGAAAGAAACGAAGATGAAAAACTCCAAGTATTTTGAGAGTTATGATGGAAATAGTTAGACTCGCGCTTTGGTTTAGCAATTTACTGACCTACCTCCGATTGATTGACCATAACTCACTCAATTGAACTCGTAATTCATTGAAATTAGTTTGATTTCGAAGAAATCGAAGTGTAGTTTAAAACGAAAGAAATGGAGATGAAAAACTCCAAGTATTTTGAGAGTTATGATGAAAATAGTTAGACTCGCGCTTTGGTTTAGCAATTTACTGACCTACCTCCGATTGATTGACCATAACTCACTCAATTTAACTCGTAATTCATTGAAATCCATTTCATTTCGAAGGAATCGAAGTGTAGTTTAAAACGAAAGAAACGAAGATGAAAAACTCCAAGTATTTTGAGAGTTTTGATGGAAATAGTTAAACTCACGCTTTGGTTTAGCAGTTTACTGACCTACCTCCGACTGATTGACCATAACTCACTCAATTTAACTCGTAATTCATTGAAATCCGTTTCATTTTGAAGGAATCGAAGTGTAGTTTAAAACGAAAGAAACGAAGATGAAAAACTCTAAGTATTTTGAGAGTTATTATGGAAATAGTTAGACTCGCGCTTTGGTTTAGCAATTTACTAACCTACCTCCGATTGATTGACCATAACTCACTCAATTGAACTCGTAATTCATTGAAATTAGTTTCATTTCGAAAGAATCGAAGTGTAGTTTAAAACGTAAGAAACGGAGATGAAAAACTCCAAGTATTTTGAGAGTTATAATGGAAATAGTTAGACTCGCGCTTTGGTTTAGCAATTTACTGGCCTACCTCCGATTGATTGACCATAACTCACTCAATTTAACTCGTAATTCATTGAAATCCGTTTCATTTCGAAAGAATCGAAGTGTAGTTTAAAACGAAAGAAACGAAGATGAAAAACTCCAAGTATTTTGAGAGTTTTGATGGAAATAGTTAGACTCGCGCTTTGGTTTAGCAATTTACTGGCCTACCTCCGATTGATTGACCATAACTCACTCAATTGAACTCGTAATTCATTGAAATTAGTTTCATTTCGAAGGAATCGAAGTGTAGTTTAAAACGAAAGAAACGAAGATGAAAAACTCCAAGGTTTTTCAGTGTTTTGATGGAAATAGTTAAACTCGCGCTTTGGTTTAGCAGTTTACTGACCTACCTCCGATTGATTGACCATAACTCACTCAATTTAACTCGTAATTCATTGAAATCCGTTTCATTTTGAAGGAATCGAAGTGTAGTTTAAAACGAAAGAAACGAAGATGAAAAACTCCAAGTATTTTGAGAGTTATTATGGAAATAGTTAGACTCGCGCTTTGGTTTAGCAATTTACTAACCTACCTCCGATTGATTGACCATAACTCACTCAATTGAACTCGTAATTCATTGAAATTAGTTTCATTTCGAAGGAATCGAAGTGTAGTTTAAAACGTAAGAAACGGAGATGAAAAACTCCAAGTATTTTGAGAGTTATAATGGAAATAGTTAGACTCGCGCTTTGGTTTAGCAATTTACTGGCCTACCTCCGATTGATTGACCATAACTCACTCAATTTAACTCGTAATTCATTGAAATCCGTTTCATTTCGAAAGAATCGAAGTGTAGTTTAAAACGAAAGAAACGAAGATGAAAAACTCCAAGTATTTTGAGAGTTATTATGGAAATAGTTAGACTCGCGCTTTGGTTTAGCAATTTACTGGCCTACCTCCGATTGATTGACCATAACTCACTCAATTGAACTCGTAATTCATTGAAATTAGTTTCATTTCGAAGGAATCGAAGTGTAGTTTAAAACGAAAGAAACGAAGATGAAAAACTCCAAGTATTTTGAGAGTTTTGATGGAAATAGTTAAACTCGCGCTTTGGTTTAGCAGTTTACTGACCTACCTCCGATTGATTGACCATAACTCACTCAATTTAACTCGTAATTTATTGAAATCGGTTTCATTTTGAAGGAATCGAAGTGTAGTTTAAAACGAAAGAAACGAAGATGAAAAACTCCAAGTATTTTGAGAGTTATTATGGAAATAGTTAGACTCGCGCTTTGGTTTAGCAATTTACTAACCTACCTCCGATTGATTGACCATAACTCACTCAATTGAACTCGTAATTCATTGAAATTAGTTTCATTTCGAAGGAATCGAAGTGTAGTTTAAAACGAAAGAAACGAAGATGAAAAACTCCAAGTATTTTGAGAGTTTTGATGGAAATAGTTAAACTCGCGCTTTGGTTTAGCAGTTTACTGACCTACCTCCGATTGATTGACCATAACTCACTCAATTTAACTCGTAATTTATTGAAATCGGTTTCATTTTGAAGGAATCGAAGTGTAGTTTAAAACGAAAGAAACGAAGATGAAAAACTCCAAGTATTTTGAGAGTTATTATGGAAATAGTTAGACTCGCGCTTTGGTTTAGCAATTTACTAACCTACCTCCGATTGATTGACCATAACTCACTCAATTGAACTCGTAATTCATTGAAATTAGTTTCATTTCGAAGGAATCGAAGTGTAGTTTAAAACGAAAGAAACGAAGATGAAAAACTCCAAGTATTTTGAGAGTTTTGATGGAAATAGTTAAACTCGCGCTTTGGTTTAGCAGTTTACTGACCTACCTCCGATTGATTGACCATAACTCACTCAATTTAACTCGTAATTTATTGAAATCGGTTTCATTTTGAAGGAATCGAAGTGTAGTTTAAAACGAAAGAAACGGAGATGAAAAACTCCAAGTATTTTGAGAGTTATAATGGAAATAGTTAGACTCGCGCTTTGGTTTAGCAATTTACTGGCTTACCTCCGATTGATTGACCATAACTCACTCAATTTAACTCGTAATTCATTGAAATCCGTTTCATTTCGAAGGAATCGAAGTTTAGTTTAAAACGAAAGAAACGAAGATGAAAAACTCCAAGTATTTTGAGAGTTATGATGGAAATAGTTAGACTCGCGCTTTGGTTTAGCAATTTACTAGCCTACCTCCGATTGATTGACCATAACTCACTCAATTGAACTCGTAATTCATTGAAATTAGTTTCATTTCGAAGGAATCGAAGTGTAGTTTAAAACGAAAGAAACGGAGATGAAAAACTCCAAGTATTTTGAGAGTTATGATGGAAGTAGTTAGACTCGCGCTTTGGTTTAGCAATTTACTGACCTACCTTCGATTGATTGACCATAACTCAGTTAATTCGACTCGTAATTCATTGACATTAGTTCCATTTCGAAGGAATCGAAGTGTAGTTTAAAATGAAAGAAACAGAGATGAAAAACTCCAAGTATTTTGAGAGTTATGATGGAAATAGTTAGACTCGCGCTTTGGTTTAGCAATTTACTGACCTACCTCCGATTGATTGACCATTACTCACTCAATTGAACTCGTAATTCATTGAAATTAGTTTCATTTCGAAGGAATCGAAGTGTAGTTTAAAACGAAAGAAACGGAGATGAAAAACTCCAAGTATTTTGAGAGTTATGATGGAAGTGGTTAGACTCGCGCTTTGGTTTAGCAATTTACTGACCTACCTTCGATTGATTGACCATAACTCAGTTAATTCGACTCGTAATTCATTGACATTAGTTCCATTTTGAAGGAATCGAAGTATAGTTTAAAACGAAAGAAACGAAGGAATCTAAGTGTAGTTTAAAACGAAAGAAACGAAGATGAAAAACTCCAAGTATTTTGAGAGTTATGATGGAAATAGTTAGACTCGCGCTTTGGTTTAGCAATTTACTGACCTACCTCCGATTGATTGACCATAACTCACTCAATTGAACTCGTAATTCATTGAAATTAGTTTCATTTCGAAGGAATCGAAGTGTAGTTTAAAACGAAAGAAACGGAGATGAAAAACTCCAAGTATTTTGAGAGTTACGATGGAAATAGTTAGACTCGCGCTTTGGTTTAGCAATTTACTGACATACCTCCGATTGATTGACCATAACTCACTCAATTTAACTCGTAATTCATTGAAATCAGTTTCATTTCGAAGGAATCGAAGTGTAGTTTAAAACGAAAGAAACGAAGATGAAAAACTCCAAGTACTTTGAGAGTTATGATGGAAATAGTTAGACTCGCGCTTTGGTTTAGCAATTTACTGACCTACCTCCGATTGATTGACCATAACTCACTCAATTGAACTCGTAATTCATTGAAATTAGTTTGATTTCGAAGAAATCGAAGTGTAGTTTAAAACGAAAGAAACGGAGATGAAAAACTCCAAGTATTTTGAGAGTTATGATGAAAATAGTTAGACTCGCGCTTTGGTTTAGCAATTTACTGACCTACCTCCGATTGATTGACCATAACTCACTCAATTGAATTCGTAATTCATTGAAATTAGTTTGATTTCGAAGAAATCGAAGTGTAGTTTAAAACGAAAGAAACGGAGATGAAAAACTCCAAGTATTTTGAGAGTTATGATGAAAATAGTTAGACTCGCGCTTTGGTTTAGCAATTTACTGACCTACTTCCGGTTGATTGACCATAACTCACTCAATTTAACTCGTAATTCATTGAAATCCATTTCATTTCGAAGGAATCGAAGTGTAGTTTAAAACGAAAGAAACGGAGATGAAAAACTCCAAGTATTTTGAGAGTTATGATGGAAGTGGTTAGACTCGCGCTTTGGTTTAGCAATTTACTGACTTACCTTCGATTGATTGACCATAACTCAGTTAATTCGACTCGTAATTCATTGACATTAGTTCCATTTTGAAGGAATCGAAGTGTAGTTTAAAACGAAAGAAACGAAGGAATCTAAGTGTAGTTTAAAACGAAAGAAACGAAGATGAAAAACTCCAAGTATTTTGAGAGTTTTGATGGAAATAGTTAGACTCGCGCTTTGGTTTAGCAATTTACTGACCTACCTACGATTGATTGACCATAACTCACTCAATTGAACTCGTAATTCATTGAAATTAGTTTCATTTCGAAGGAATCGAAGTGTAGTTTAAAACGAAAGAAACGGAGATAAAAAACTCCACGTATTTTGAGAGTTATGATGGAAGTGGTTATACTCGCGCTTTGGTTTAGCAATTTACTGACCTACCTTCGATTGATTGACCATAACTCAGTTAATTCGACTCGTAATTCATTGACATTAGTTCCATTTTGAAGGAATCGAAGTGTAGTTTAAAACGAAAGAAACAGAGATGAAAAACTCCAAGTATTTTGAGAGTTATGATGGAAAGTGTTAGACTCGCGCTTTGGTTTAGTAATTTACTGACATACCTCCGATTGATTGACCATAACTCACTCAATTTAACTCGTAATTCATTGAAATCAGTTTCATTTCGAAGGAATCGAAGTGTAGTTTAAAACGAAAGAAACGAAGATGAAAAACTCCAAGTATTTTGAGAGTTATGATGGAAATAGTTAGACTCGCGCTTTGGTTTAGCAATTTACTGACCTACCTCCGATTGATTGACCATAACTCACTCAATTGAACTCGTAATTCATTGAAATTAGTTTGATTTCGAAGAAATCGAAGTGTAGTTTAAAACGAAAGAAATGGAGATGAAAAACTCCAAGTATTTTGAGAGTTATGATGAAAATAGTTAGACTCGCGCTTTGGTTTAGCAATTTACTGACCTACCTCCGATTGATTGACCATAACTCACTCAATTTAACTCGTAATTCATTGAAATCCATTTCATTTCGAAGGAATCGAAGTGTAGTTTAAAACGAAAGAAACGAAGATGAAAAACTCCAAGTATTTTGAGAGTTTTGATGGAAATAGTTAAACTCGCGCTTTGGTTTAGCAGTTTACTGACCTACCTCCGACTGATTGACCATAACTCACTCAATTTAACTCGTAATTCATTGAAATCCGTTTCATTTTGAAGGAATCGAAGTGTAGTTTAAAACGAAAGAAACGAAGATGAAAAACTCCAAGTATTTTGAGAGTTATTATGGAAATAGTTAGACTCGCGCTTTGGTTTAGCAATTTACTAACCTACCTCCGATTGATTGACCATAACTCACTCAATTGAACTCGTAATTCATTGAAATTAGTTTCATTTCGAAAGAATCGAAGTGTAGTTTAAAACGTAAGAAACGGAGATGAAAAACTCCAAGTATTTTGAGAGTTATAATGGAAATAGTTAGACTCGCGCTTTGGTTTAGCAATTTACTGGCCTACCTCCGATTGATTTACCATAACTCACTCAATTTAACTCGTAATTCATTGAAATCCGTTTCATTTCGAAAGAATCGAAGTGTAGTTTAAAACGAAAGAAACGAAGATGAAAAACTCCAAGTATTTTGAGAGTTTTGATGGAAATAGTTAGACTCGCGCTTTGGTTTAGCAATTTACTGGCCTACCTCCGATTGATTGACCATAACTCACTCAATTGAACTCGTAATTCATTGAAATTAGTTTCATTTCGAAGGAATCGAAGTGTAGTTTAAAACGAAAGAAACGAAGATGAAAAACTCCAAGGTTTTTGAGAGTTTTGATGGAAATAGTTAAACTCGCGCTTTGGTTTAGCAGTTTACTGACCTACCTCCGATTGATTGACCATAACTCACTCAATTTAACTCGTAATTCATTGAAATCCGTTTCATTTTGAAGGAATCGAAGTGTAGTTTAAAACGAAAGAAACGAAGATGAAAAACTCCAAGTATTTTGAGAGTTATTATGGAAATAGTTAGACTCGCGCTTTGGTTTAGCAATTTACTAACCTACCTCCGATTGATTGACCATAACTCACTCAATTGAACTCGTAATTCATTGAAATTAGTTTCATTTCGAAGGAATCGAAGTGTAGTTTAAAACGTAAGAAACGGAGATGAAAAACTCCAAGTATTTTGAGAGTTATAATGGAAATAGTTAGACTCGCGCTTTGGTTTAGCAATTTACTGGCCTACCTCCGATTGATTGACCATAACTCACTCAATTTAACTCGTAATTCATTGAAATCCGTTTCATTTCGAAAGAATCGAAGTGTAGTTTAAAACGAAAGAAACGAAGATGAAAAACTCCAAGTATTTTGAGAGTTATTATGGAAATAGTTAGACTCGCGCTTTGGTTTAGCAATTTACTGGCCTACCTCCGATTGATTGACCATAACTCACTCAATTGAACTCGTAATTCATTGAAATTAGTTTCATTTCGAAGGAATCGAAGTGTAGTTTAAAACGAAAGAAACGAAGATGAAAAACTCCAAGTATTTTGAGAGTTTTGATGGAAATAGTTAAACTCGCGCTTTGGTTTAGCAGTTTACTGACCTACCTCCGATTGATTGACCATAACTCACTCAATTTAACTCGTAATTTATTGAAATCGGTTTCATTTTGAAGGAATCGAAGTGTAGTTTAAAACGAAAGAAACGAAGATGAAAAACTCCAAGTATTTTGAGAGTTATTATGGAAATAGTTAGACTCGCGCTTTGGTTTAGCAATTTACTAACCTACCTCCGATTGATTGACCATAACTCACTCAATTGAACTCGTAATTCATTGAAATTAGTTTCAGTTCGAAGGAATCGAAGTGTAGTTTAAAACGAAAGAAACGGAGATGAAAAACTCCAAGTATTTTGAGAGTTATAATGGAAATAGTTAGACTCGCGCTTTGGTTTAGCAATTTACTGGCTTACCTCCGATTGATTGACCATAACTCACTCAATTTAACTCGTAATTCATTGAAATCCGTTTCATTTCGAAGGAATCGAAGTTTAGTTTAAAACGAAAGAAACGAAGATGAAAAACTCCAAGTATTTTGAGAGTTATGATGGAAATAGTTAGACTCGCGCTTTGGTTTAGCAATTTACTAGCCTACCTCCGATTGATTGACCATAACTCACTCAATTGAACTCGTAATTCATTGAAATTAGTTTCATTTCGAAGGAATCGAAGTGTAGTTTAAAACGAAAGAAACGGAGATGAAAAACTCCAAGTATTTTGAGAGTTATGATGGAAGTGGTTAGACTCGCGCTTTGGTTTAGCAATTTACTGACCTACCTTCGATTGATTGACCATAACTCAGTTAATTCGACTCGTAATTCATTGACATTAGTTCCATTTTGAAGGAATCGAAGTGTAGTTTAAAACGAAAGAAACGAAGGAATCTAAGTGTAGTTTAAAACGAAAGAAACAGAGATGAAAAACTCCAAGTATTTTGAGAGTTATGACGGAAATAGTTAGACTCGCGCTTTGGTTTTACAATTTACTGACATACGTCCGATTGATTGACCATAACTCACTCAATTGAACTCGTAATTCATTGAAATTAGTTTCATTTCGAAGGAATCGAAGTTTAGTTTAAAACGAAAGAAACGGAGATGAAAAACTCCAAGTATTTTGAGAGTTATGATGGAAGTGGTTAGACTCGCGCTTTGGTTTAGCAATTTACTGACCTACCTTCGATTGATTGACCATAACTCAGTTAATTCGACTCGTAATTCATTGACATTAGTTCCATTTCGAAGGAATCGAAGTGTAGTTTAAAATGAAAGAAACAGAGATGAAAAACTCCAAGTATTTTGAGAGTTATGATGGAAATAGTTAGACTCGCGCTTTGGTTTAGCAATTTACTGACCTACCTCCGATTGATTGACCATTACTCACTCAATTGAACTCGTAATTCATTGAAATTAGTTTCATTTCGAAGGAATCGAAGTGTAGTTTAAAACGAAAGAAACGGAGATGAAAAACTCCAAGTATTTTGAGAGTTATGATGGAAGTGGTTAGACTCGCGCTTTGGTTTAGCAATTTACTGACCTACCTTCGATTGATTGACCATAACTCAGTTAATTCGACTCGTAATTCATTGACATTAGTTCCATTTTGAAGGAATCGAAGTATAGTTTAAAACGAAAGAAACGAAGGAATCTAAGTGTAGTTTAAAACGAAAGAAACGAAGATGAAAAACTCCAAGTATTTTGAGAGTTTTGATGGAAATAGTTAGACTCGCGCTTTGGTTTAGCAATTTACTGACCTACCTACGATTGATTGACCATAACTCACTCAATTGAACTCGTAATTCATTGAAATTAGTTTCATTTCGAAGGAATCGAAGTGTAGTTTAAAACGAAAGAAACGGAGATAAAAAACTCCACGTATTTTGAGAGTTATGATGGAAGTGGTTAGACTCGCGCTTTGGTTTAGCAATTTACTGACCTACCTTCGATTGATTGACCATAACTCACTCAATTGAACTCGTAATTCATTGAAATTAGTTTCATTTCGAAGGAATCGAAGTGTAGTTTAAAACGAAAGAAACGGAGATGAAAAACTCCAAGTATTTTGAGAGTTATAATGGAAATAGTTAGACTCGCGCTTTGGTTTAGCAATTTACTGGCCTACCTCCGATTGATTGACCATAACTCACTAAATTTAACTCGTAATTCATTGAAATTCGATTCATTTTGGAGGAATCGAAGTGTAGTTTAAAACGAAAGAAACGAAGATGAAAAACTCCAAGTATTTTGAGAGTTATTATGGAAATAGTTAGACTCGCGCTTTGGTTTAGCAATTTACTGACCTACCTCCGATTGATTGACCATAACTCACTCAATTGAACTCGTAATTCATTGAAATTAGTTTCATTTCGAAGGAATCGAAGTGTAGTTTAAAACGAAAGAAACGGAGATGAAAAACTCCAAGTATTTTGAGAGTTATAATGGAAATAGTTAGACTCGCGCTTTGGTTTAGCAATTTACTGGCCTACCTCCGATTGATTGACCATAACTCACTCAATTTAACTCGTAATTCATTGAAATCAGTTTCATTTCGAAGGAATCGAAGTGTAGTTTAAAACGAAAGAAACGAAGATGAAAAACTCCAAGTATTTTGAGAGTTATGATGGAAATAGTTAGACTCGCGCTTTGGTTTAGCAATTTACTGACCTATCTCCGATTGATTGACCATAACTCACTCAATTGAACTCGTAATTCATTGAAATTAGTTTCATTTCGAAGGAATCTAAGTGTAGTTTAAAACGAAAGAAACGAAGATGAAAAACTCCAAGTATTTTGAGGGTTTTGATGGAAATAGTTAGACTCGCGCTTTGGTTTAGCAATTTACTGACCTACCTACGATTGATTGACCATAACTCACTCAATTGAACTCGTAATTCATTGAAATTAGTTTCATTTCGAAGGAATCGAAGTGTAGTTTAAAACGAAAGAAACGGAGATAAAAAACTCCACGTATTTTGAGAGTTATGATGGAAGTGGTTATACTCGCGCTTTGGTTTAGCAATTTACTGACCTACCTTCGATTGATTGACCATAACTCAGTTAATTCGACTCGTAATTCATTGACATTAGTTCCATTTTGAAGGAATCGAAGTGTAGTTTAAAACGAAAGAAACAGAGATGAAAAACTCCAAGTATTTTGAGAGTTATGATGGAAAGTGTTAGACTCGCGCTTTGGTTTAGTAATTTACTGACATACCTCCGATTGATTGACCATAACTCACTCAATTTAACTCGTAATTCATTGAAATCAGTTTCATTTCGAAGGAATCGAAGTGTAGTTTAAAACGAAAGAAACGAAGATGAAAAACTCCAAGTATTTTGAGAGTTATGATGGAAATAGTTAGACTCGCGCTTTGGTTTAGCAATTTACTGACCTACCTCCGATTGATTGACCATAACTCACTCAATTGAACTCGTAATTCATTGAAATTAGTTTGATTTCGAAGAAATCGAAGTGTAGTTTAAAACGAAAGAAATGGAGATGAAAAACTCCAAGTATTTTGAGAGTTATGATGAAAATAGTTAGACTCGCGCTTTGGTTTAGCAATTTACTGACCTACCTCCGATTGATTGACCATAACTCACTCAATTTAACTCGTAATTCATTGAAATCCATTTCATTTCGAAGGAATCGAAGTGTAGTTTAAAACGAAAGAAACGAAGATGAAAAACTCCAAGTATTTTGAGAGTTTTGATGGAAATTGTTAAACTCGCGCTTTGGTTTAGCAGTTTACTGACCTACCTCCGACTGATTGACCATAACTCACTCAATTTAACTCGTAATTCATTGAAATCCGTTTCATTTTGAAGGAATCGAAGTGTAGTTTAAAACGAAAGAAACGAAGATGAAAAACTCCAAGTATTTTGAGAGTTATTATGGAAATAGTTAGACTCGCGCTTTGGTTTAGCAATTTACTAACCTACCTCCGATTGATTGACCATAACTCACTCAATTGAACTCGTAATTCATTGAAATTAGTTTCATTTCGAAAGAATCGAAGTGTAGTTTAAAACGTAAGAAACGGAGATGAAAAACTCCAAGTATTTTGAGAGTTATAATGGAAATAGTTAGACTCGCGCTTTGGTTTAGCAATTTACTGGCCTACCTCCGATTGATTTACCATAACTCACTCAATTTAACTCGTAATTCATTGAAATCCGTTTCATTTCGAAAGAATCGAAGTGTAGTTTAAAACGAAAGAAACGAAGATGAAAAACTCCAAGTATTTTGAGAGTTTTGATGGAAATAGTTAGACTCGCGCTTTGGTTTAGCAATTTACTGGCCTACCTCCGATTGATTGACCATAACTCACTCAATTGAACTCGTAATTCATTGAAATTAGTTTCATTTCGAAGGAATCGAAGTGTAGTTAAAACGAAAGAAACGAAGATGAAAAACTCCAAGGTTTTTGAGAGTTTTGATGGAAATAGTTAAACTCGCGCTTTGGTTTAGCAGTTTACTGACCTACCTCCGATTGATTGACCATAACTCACTCAATTTAACTCGTAATTCATTGAAATCCGTTTCATTTTGAAGGAATCGAAGTGTAGTTTAAAACGAAAGAAACGAAGATGAAAAACTCCAAGTATTTTGAGAGTTATTATGGAAATAGTTAGACTCGCGCTTTGGTTTAGCAATTTACTAACCTACCTCCGATTGATTGACCATAACTCACTCAATTGAACACGTAATTCATTGAAATTAGTTTCATTTCGAAGGAATCGAAGTGTAGTTTAAAACGTAAGAAACGGAGATGAAAAACTCCAAGTATTTTAAGAGTTATAATGGAAATAGTTAGACTCGCGCTTTGGTTTAGCAATTTACTGGCCTACCTCCGATTGATTGACCATAACTCACTCAATTTAACTCGTAATTCATTGAAATCCGTTTCATTTCGAAAGAATCGAAGTGTAGTTTAAAACGAAAGAAACGAAGATGAAAAACTCCAAGTATTTTGAGAGTTATTATGGAAATAGTTAGACTCGTGCTTTGGTTTAGCAATTTACTGGCCTACCTCCGATTGATTGACCATAACTCACTCAATTGAACTCGTAATTCATTGAAATTAGTTTCATTTCGAAGGAATCGAAGTGTAGTTTAAAACGAAAGAAACGAAGATGAAAAACTCCAAGTATTTTGAGAGTTTTGATGGAAATAGTTAAACTCGCGCTTTGGTTTAGCAGTTTACTGACCTACCTCCGATTGATTGACCATAACTCACTCAATTTAACTCGTAATTTATTGAAATCGGTTTCATTTTGAAGGAATCGAAGTGTAGTTTAAAACGAAAGAAACGAAGATGAAAAACTCCAAGTATTTTGAGAGTTATTATGGAAATAGTTAGACTCGCGCTTTGGTTTAGCAATTTACTAACCTACCTCCGATTGATTGACCATAACTCACTCAATTGAACTCGTAATTCATTGAAATTAGTTTCAGTTCGAAGGAATCGAAGTGTAGTTTAAAACGAAAGAAACGGAGATGAAAAACTCCAAGTATTTTGAGAGTTATAATGGAAATAGTTAGACTCGCGCTTTGGTTTAGCAATTTACTGGCTTACCTCCGATTGATTGACCATAACTCACTCAATTTAACTCGTAATTCATTGAAATCCGTTTCATTTCGAAGGAATCGAAGTTTAGTTTAAAACGAAAGAAACGAAGATGAAAAACTCCAAGTATTTTGAGAGTTATGATGGAAATAGTTAGACTCGCGCTTTGGTTTAGCAATTTACTAGCCTACCTCCGATTGATTGACCATAACTCACTCAATTGAACTCGTAATTCATTGAAATTAGTTTCATTTCGAAGGAATCGAAGTGTAGTTTAAAACGAAAGAAACGGAGATGAAAAACTCCAAGTATTTTGAGAGTTATGATGGAAGTGGTTAGACTCGCGCTTTGGTTTAGCAATTTACTGACCTACCTTCGATTGATTGACCATAACTCAGTTAATTCGACTCGTAATTCATTGACATTAGTTCCATTTTGAAGGAATCGAAGTGTAGTTTAAAACGAAAGAAACGAAGGAATCTAAGTGTAGTTTAAAACGAAAGAAACAGAGATGAAAAACTCCAAGTATTTTGAGAGTTATGACGGAAATAGTTAGACTCGCGCTTTGGTTTTACAATTTACTGACATACGTCCGATTGATTGACCATAACTCACTCAATTGAACTCGTAATTCATTGAAATTAGTTTCATTTCGAAGGAATCGAAGTTTAGTTTAAAACGAAAGAAACGGAGATGAAAAACTCCAAGTATTTTGAGAGTTATGATGGAAGTGGTTAGACTCGCGCTTTGGTTTAGCAATTTACTGACCTACCTTCGATTGATTGACCATAACTCAGTTAATTCGACTCGTAATTCATTGACATTAGTTCCATTTCGAAGGAATCGAAGTGTAGTTTAAAATGAAAGAAACAGAGATGAAAAACTCCAAGTATTTTGAGAGTTATGATGGAAATAGTTAGACTCGCGCTTTGGTTTAGCAATTTACTGACCTACCTCCGATTGATTGACCATTACTCACTCAATTGAACTCGTAATTCATTGAAATTAGTTTCATTTCGAAGGAATCGAAGTGTAGTTTAAAACGAAAGAAACGGAGATGAAAAACTCCAAGTATTTTAAGAGTTATGATGGAAGTGGTTAGACTCGCGCTTTGGTTTAGCAATTTACTGACCTACCTTCGATTGATTGACCATAACTCAGTTAATTCGACTCGTAATTCATTGACATTAGTTCCATTTTGAAGGAATCGAAGTATAGTTTAAAACGAAAGAAACGAAGGAATCTAAGTGTAGTTTAAAACGAAAGAAACGAAGATGAAAAACTCCAAGTATTTTGAGAGTTTTGATGGAAATAGTTAGACTCGCGCTTTGGTTTAGCAATTTACTGACCTACCTACGATTGATTGACCATAACTCACTCAATTGAACTCGTAATTCATTGAAATTAGTTTCATTTCGAAGGAATCGAAGTGTAGTTTAAAACGAAAGAAACGGAGATAAAAAACTCCACGTATTTTGAGAGTTATGATGGAAGTGGTTAGACTCGCGCTTTGGTTTAGCAATTTACTGACCTACCTTCGATTGATTGACCATAACTCACTCAATTGAACTCGTAATTCATTGAAATTAGTTTCATTTCGAAGGAATCGAAGTGTAGTTTAAAACGAAAGAAACGGAGATGAAAAACTCCAAGTATTTTGAGAGTTATAATGGAAATAGTTAGACTCGCGCTTTGGTTTAGCAATTTACTGGCCTACCTCCGATTGATTGACCATAACTCACTAAATTTAACTCGTAATTCATTGAAATTCGATTCATTTTGGAGGAATCGAAGTGTAGTTTAAAACGAAAGAAACGAAGATGAAAAACTCCAAGTATTTTGAGAGTTATTATGGAAATAGTTAGACTCGCGCTTTGGTTTAGCAATTTACTGACCTACCTCCGATTGATTGACCATAACTCACTCAATTGAACTCGTAATTCATTGAAATTAGTTTCATTTCGAAGGAATCGAAGTGTAGTTTAAAACGAAAGAAACGGAGATGAAAAACTCCAAGTATTTTGAGAGTTATAATGGAAATAGTTAGACTCGCGCTTTGGTTTAGCAATTTACTGGCCTACCTCCGATTGATTGACCATAACTCACTCAATTTAACTCGTAATTCATTGAAATCAGTTTCATTTCGAAGGAATCGAAGTGTAGTTTAAAACGAAAGAAACGAAGATGAAAAACTCCAAGTATTTTGAGAGTTATGATGGAAATAGTTAGACTCGCGCTTTGGTTTAGCAATTTACTGACCTATCTCCGATTGATTGACCATAACTCACTCAATTGAACTCGTAATTCATTGAAATTAGTTTCATTTCGAAGGAATCTAAGTGTAGTTTAAAACGAAAGAAACGAAGATGAAAAACTCCAAGTATTTTGAGGGTTTTGATGGAAATAGTTAGACTCGCGCTTTGGTTTAGCAATTTACTGACCTACCTCCGATTAATTGACCATAACTCACTAAATTTAACTCGTAATTCATTGAAATCAGTTTCATTTCGAAGGAATCGAAGTGTAGTTTAAAACGAAAGAAACGAAGATGAAAAACTCCAAGTATTTTGAGAGTTATGATGGAAATAGTTAGACTCGCGCTTTGGTTTAGCAATTTACTGACCTACCTCCGATTGATTGACCATAACTCACTCAATTGAACAAAAAAATTCATTGAAATTAGTTTCATTTCGAAGGAATCGAAGTGTAGTTTAAAACGAAAGAAACGGAGATGAAAAACTCCAAGTATTTTGAGAGTTACGATGGAAATAGTTAGATTCGCGCTTTGGTTTAGCAATTTACTGACATACCTCCGATTGATTGACCATAACTCACTCAATTTAACTCGTAATTCATTGAAATCAGTTTCATTTCGAAGGAATCGAAGTGTAGTTTAAAACGAAAGAAACGAAGATGAAAAACTCCAAGTACTTTGAGAGTTATGATGGAAATAGTTAGACTCGCGCTTTGGTTTAGCAATTTACTGACCTACCTCCGATTGATTGACCATAACTCACTCAATTGAACTCGTAATTCATTGAAATTAGTTTGATTTCGAAGAAATCGAAGTGTAGTTTAAAACGAAAGAAACGGAGATGAAAAACTCCAAGTATTTTGAGAGTTATGATGAAAATAGTTAGACTCGCGCTTTGGTTTAGCAATTTACTGACCTACCTCCGATTGATTGACCATAACTCACTCAATTGAACTCGTAATTCATTGAAATTAGTTTGATTTCGAAGAAATCGAAGTGTAGTTTAAAACGAAAGAAACGGAGATGAAAAACTCCAAGTATTTTGAGAGTTATGATAAAAATAGTTAGACTCGCGCTTTGGTTTAGCAATTTACTGACCTACCTCCGATTGATTGACCATAACTCACTCAATTTAACTCGTAATTCATTGAAATCCATTTCATTTCGAAGGAATCGAAGTGTAGTTTAAAACGTAAGAAACGGAGATGAAAAACTCCAAGTATTTTGAGAGTTATGATGGAAGTGGTTAGACTCGCGCTTTGGTTTAGCAATTTACTGACTTACCTTCGATTGATTGACCATAACTCAGTTAATTCGACTCGTAATTCATTGACATTAGTTCCATTTTGAAGGAATCGAAGTGTAGTTTAAAACGAAAGAAACGAAGGAATCTAAGTGTAGTTTAAAACGAAAGAAACGAAGATGAAAAACTCCAAGTATTTTGAGAGTTTTGATGGAAATAGTTAGACTCGCGCTTTGGTTTAGCAATTTACTGACCTACCTACGATTGATTGACCATAACTCACTCAATTGAACTCATAATTCATTGAAATTAGTTTCATTTCGAAGGAATCGAAGTGTAGTTTAAAACGAAAGAAACGGAGATAAAAAACTCCACGTATTTTGAGAGTTATGATGGAAGTGGTTATACTCGCGCTTTGGTTTAGCAATTTACTGACCTACCTTCGATTGATTGACCATAACTCAGTTAATTCGACTCGTAATTCATTGACATTAGTTCCATTTTGAAGGAATCGAAGTGTAGTTTAAAACGAAAGAAACAGAGATGAAAAACTCCAAGTATTTTGAGAGTTATGATGGAAAGAGTTAGACTCGCGCTTTGGTTTAGTAATTTACTGACATACCTCCGATTGATTGACCATAACTCACTCAATTTAACTCGTAATTCATTGAAATCAGTTTCATTTCGAAGGAATCGAAGTGTAGTTTAAAACGAAAGAAACGAAGATGAAAAACTCCAAGTATTTTGAGAGTTATGATGGAAATAGTTAGACTCGCGCTTTGGTTTAGCAATTTACTGACCTACCTCCGATTGATTGACCATAACTCACTCAATTGAACTCGTAATTCATTGAAATTAGTTTGATTTCGAAGAAATCGAAGTGTAGTTTAAAACGAAAGAAATGGAGATGAAAAACTCCAAGTATTTTGAGAGTTATGATGAAAATAGTTAGACTCGCGCTTTGGTTTAGCAATTTACTGACCTACCTCCGATTGATTGACCATAACTCACTCAATTTAACTCGTAATTCATTGAAATCCATTTCATTTCGAAGGAATCGAAGTGTAGTTTAAAACGAAAGAAACGAAGATGAAAAACTCCAAGTATTTTGAGAGTTTTGATGGAAATAGTTAAACTCGCGCTTTGGTTTAGCAGTTTACTGACCTACCACCGACTGATTGACCATAACTCACTCAATTTAACTCGTAATTCATTGAAATCCGTTTCATTTTGAAGGAATCGAAGTGTAGTTTAAAACGAAAGAAACGAAGATGAAAAACTCCAAGTATTTTGAGAGTTATTATGGAAATAGTTAGACTCGCGCTTTGGTTTAGCAATTTACTAACCTACCTCCGATTGATTGACCATAACTCACTCAATTGAACTCGTAATTCATTGAAATTAGTTTCATTTCGAAAGAATCGAAGTGTAGTTTAAAACGTAAGAAACGAAGATGAAAAACTCCAAGTATTTTGAGAGTTATAATGGAAATAGTTAGACTCGCGCTTTGGTTTAGCAATTTACTGGCCTACCTCCGATTGATTGACCATAACTCACTCAATTGAACTCGTAATTCATTGAAATTAGTTTCATTTCGAAGGAATCGAAGTGTAGTTTAAAACGAAAGAAACGAAGATGAAAAACTCCAAGGTTTTTGAGAGTTTTGATGGAAATAGTTAAACTCGCGCTTTGGTTTAGCAGTTTACTGACCTACCTCCGATTGATTGACCATAACTCACTCAATTTAACTCGTAATTCATTGAAATCCGTTTCATTTTGAAGGAATCGAAGTGTAGTTTAAAACGAAAGAAACGAAGATGAAAAACTCCAAGTATTTTGAGAGTTATTATGGAAATAGTTAGACTCGCGCTTTGGTTTAGCAATTTACTAACCTACCTCCGATTGATTGACCATAACTCACTCAATTGAACTCGTAATTCATTGAAATTAGTTTCATTTCGAAGGAATCGAAGTGTAGTTTAAAACGTAAGAAACGGAGATGAAAAACTCCAAGTATTTTGAGAGTTATAATAGAAATAGTTAGACTCGCGCTTTGGTTTAGCAATTTACTGGCCTACCTCCGATTGATTGACCATAACTCACTCAATTTAACTCGTAATTCATTGAAATCCGTTTCATTTCGAAAGAATCGAAGTGTAGTTTAAAACGAAAGAAACGAAGATGAAAAACTCCAAGTATTTTGAGAGTTATGATGGAAATAGTTAGACTCGCGCTTTGGTTTAGCAATTTACTGGCCTACCTCCGATTGATTGACCATAACTCACTCAATTGAACTCGTAATTCATTGAAATTAGTTTCATTTCGAAGGAATCGAAGTGTAGTTTAAAACGAAAGAAACGAAGATGAAAAACTCCAAGTATTTTGAGAGTTTTGATGGAAATAGTTAAACTCGCGCTTTGGTTTAGCAGTTTACTGACCTACCTCCGATTGATTGACCATAACTCACTCAATTTAACTCGTAATTTATTGAAATCGGTTTCATTTTGAAGGAATTGAAGTGTAGTTTAAAACGAAAGAAACGAAGATGAAAAACTCTAAGTATTTTGAGAGTTATTATGGAAATAGTTAGACTCGCGCTTTGGTTTAGCAATTTACTAACCTACCTCCGATTGATTGACCATAACTCACTCAATTGAACTCGTAATTCATTGAAATTAGTTTCAGTTCGAAGGAATCGAAGTGTAGTTTAAAACGAAAGAAACGGAGATGAAAAACTCCAAGTATTTTGAGAGTTATAATGGAAATAGTTAGACTCGCGCTTTGGTTTAGCAATTTACTGGCTTACCTCCGATTGATTGACCATAACTCACTCAATTTAACTCGTAATTCATTGAAATCCGTTTCATTTCGAAGGAATCGAAGTTTAGTTTAAAACGAAAGAAACGAAGATGAAAAACTCCAAGTATTTTGAGAGTTATGATGGAAATAGTTAGACTCGCGCTTTGGTTTAGCAATTTACTAGCCTACCTCCGATTGATTGACCATAACTCACTCAATTGAACTCGTAATTCATTGAAATTAGTTTCATTTCGAAGGAATCGAAGTGTAGTTTAAAACGAAAGAAACGGAGATGAAAAACTCCAAGTATTTTGAGAGTTATGATGGAAGTGGTTAGACTCGCGCTTTGGTTTAGCAATTTACTGACCTACCTTCGATTGATTGACCATAACTCAGTTAATTCGACTCGTAATTCATTGACATTAGTTCCATTTTGAAGGAATCGAAGTGTAGTTTAAAACGAAAGAAACGAAGGAATCTAAGTGTAGTTTAAAACGAAAGAAACAGAGATGAAAAACTCCAAGTATTTTGAGAGTTATGACGGAAATAGTTAGACTCGCGCTTTGGTTTTACAATTTACTGACATACGTCCGATTGATTGACCATAACTCACTCAATTGAACTCGTAATTCATTGAAATTAGTTTCATTTCGAAGGAATCGAAGTTTAGTTTAAAACGAAAGAAACGGAGATGAAAAACTCCAAGTATTTTGAGAGTTATGATTGAAGTGGTTAGACTCGCGCTTTGGTTTAGCAATTTACTGACCTACCTTCGATTGATTGACCATAACTCAGTTAATTCGACTCGTAATTCATTGACATTAGTTCCATTTCGAAGGAATCGAAGTGTAGTTTAAAATGAAAGAAACAGAGATGAAAAACTCCAAGTATTTTGAGAGTTATGATGGAAATAGTTAGACTCGCGCTTTGGTTTAGCAATTTACTGACCTACCTCCGATTGATTGACCATTACTCACTCAATTGAACTCGTAATTCATTGAAATTAGTTTCATTTCGAAGGAATCGAAGTGTAGTTTAAAACGAAAGAAACGGAGATGAAAAACTCCAAGTATTTTAAGAGTTATGATGGAAGTGGTTAGACTCGCGCTTTGGTTTAGCAATTTACTGACCTACCTTCGATTGATTGACCATAACTCAGTTAATTCGACTCGTAATTCATTGACATTAGTTCCATTTTGAAGGAATCGAAGTATAGTTTAAAACGAAAGAAACGAAGGAATCTAAGTGTAGTTTAAAACGAAAGAAACGAAGATGAAAAACTCCAAGTATTTTGAGAGTTTTGATGGAAATAGTTAGACTCGCGCTTTGGTTTAGCAATTTACTGACCTACCTACGATTGATTGACCATAACTCACTCAATTGAACTCGTAATTCATTGAAATTAGTTTCATTTCGAAGGAATCGAAGTGTAGTTTAAAACGAAAGAAACGGAGATAAAAAACTCCACGTATTTTGAGAGTTATGATGGAAGTGGTTAGACTCGCGCTTTGGTTTAGCAATTTACTGACCTACCTTCGATTGATTGACCATAACTCACTCAATTGAACTCGTAATTCATTGAAATTAGTTTCATTTCGAAGGAATCGAAGTGTAGTTTAAAACGAAAGAAACGGAGATGAAAAACTCCAAGTATTTTGAGAGTTATAATGGAAATAGTTAGACTCGCGCTTTGGTTTAGCAATTTACTGGCCTACCTCCGATTGATTGACCATAACTCACTAAATTTAACTCGTAATTCATTGAAATTCGATTCATTTTGGAGGAATCGAAGTGTAGTTTAAAACGAAAGAAACGAAGATGAAAAACTCCAAGTATTTTGAGAGTTATTATGGAAATAGTTAGACTCGCGCTTTGGTTTAGCAATTTACTGACCTACCTCCGATTGATTGACCATAACTCACTCAATTGAACTCGTAATTCATTGAAATTAGTTTCATTTCGAAGGAATCGAAGTGTAGTTTAAAACGAAAGAAACGGAGATGAAAAACTCCAAGTATTTTGAGAGTTATAATGGAAATAGTTAGACTCGCGCTTTGGTTTAGAAATTTACTGGCCTACCTCCGATTGATTGACCATAACTCACTCAATTTAACTCGTAATTCATTGAAATCAGTTTCATTTCGAAGGAATCGAAGTGTAGTTTAAAACGAAAGAAACGAAGATGAAAAACTCCAAGTATTTTGAGAGTTATGATGGAAATAGTTAGACTCGCGCTTTGGTTTAGCAATTTACTGACCTATCTCCGATTGATTGACCATAACTCACTCAATTGAACTCGTAATTCATTGAAATTAGTTTCATTTCGAAGGAATCTAAGTGTAGTTTAAAACGAAAGAAACGAAGATGAAAAACTCCAAGTATTTTGAGGGTTTTGATGGAAATAGTTAGACTCGCGCTTTGGTTTAGCAATTTACTGACCTACCTCCGATTAATTGACCATAACTCACTAAATTTAACTCGTAATTCATTGAAATCAGTTTCATTTCGAAGGAATCGAAGTGTAGTTTAAAACGAAAGAAACGAAGATGAAAAACTCCAAGTATTTTGAGAGTTATGATGGAAATTGTTAGACTCGCGCTTTGGTTTAGCAATTTACTGACCTACCTCCGATTGATTGACCATAACTCACTCAATTGAACTCGTAATTCATTGAAATTAGTTTCATTTCGAAGGAATCGAAGTGTAGTTTAAAACGAAAGAAACGGAGATGAAAAACTCCAAGTATTTTGAGAGTTACGATGGAAATAGTTAGATTCGCGCTTTGGTTTAGCAATTTACTGACATACCTCCGATTGATTGACCATAACTCACTCAATTTAACTCGTAATTCATTGAAATCAGTTTCATTTCGAAGGAATCGAAGTGTAGTTTAAAACGAAAGAAACGAAGATGAAAAACTCCAAGTACTTTGAGAGTTATGATGGAAATAGTTAGACTCGCGCTTTGGTTTAGCAATTTACTGACCTACCTCCGATTGATTGACCATAACTCACTCAATTGAACTCGTAATTTATTGAAATTAGTTTGATTTCGAAGAAATCGAAGTGTAGTTTAAAACGAAAGAAACGGAGATGAAAAACTCCAAGTATTTTGAGAGTTATGATGAAAATAGTTAGACTCGCGCTTTGGTTTAGCAATTTACTGACCTACCTCCGATTGATTGACCATAACTCACTCAATTGAACTCGTAATTCATTGAAATTAGTTTGATTTCGAAGAAATCGAAGTGTAGTTTAAAACGAAAGAAACGGAGATGAAAAACTCCAAGTATTTTGAGAGTTATGATGAAAATAGTTAGACTCGCGCTTTGGTTTAGCAATTTACTGACCTACCTCCGATTGATTGACCATAACTCACTCAATTTAACTCGTAATTCATTGAAATCCATTTCATTTCGAAGGAATCGAAGTGTAGTTTAAAACGTAAGAAACGGAGATGAAAAACTCCAAGTATTTTGAGAGTTATGATGGAAGTGGTTAGACTCGCGCTTTGGTTTAGCAATTTACTGACTTACCTTCGATTGATTGACCATAACTCAGTTAATTCGACTCGTAATTCATTGACATTAGTTCCATTTTGAAGGAATCGAAGTGTAGTTTAAAACGAAAGAAACGAAGGAATCTAAGTGTAGTTTAAAACGAAAGAAACGAAGATGAAAAACTCCAAGTATTTTGAGAGTTTTGATGGAAATAGTTAGACTCGCGCTTTGGTTTAGCAATTTACTGACCTACCTACGATTGATTGACCATAACTCACTCAATTGAACTCATAATTCATTGAAATTAGTTTCATTTCGAAGGAATCGAAGTGTAGTTTAAAACGAAAGAAACGGAGATAAAAAACTCCACGTATTTTGAGAGTTATGATGGAAGTGGTTATACTCGCGCTTTGGTTTAGCAATTTACTGACCTACCTTCGATTGATTGACCATAACTCAGTTAATTCGACTCGTAATTCATTGACATTAGTTCCATTTTGAAGGAATCGAAGTGTAGTTTAAAACGAAAGAAACAGAGATGAAAAACTCCAAGTATTTTGAGAGTTATGATGGAAAGAGTTAGACTCGCGCTTTGGTTTAGTAATTTACTGACATACCTCCGATTGATTGACCATAACTCACTCAATTTAACTCGTAATTCATTGAAATCAGTTTCATTTCGAAGGAATCGAAGTGTAGTTTAAAACGAAAGAAACGAAGATGAAAAACTCCAAGTATTTTGAGAGTTATGATGGAAATAGTTAGACTCGCGCTTTGGTTTAGCAATTTACTGACCTACCTCCGATTGATTGACCATAACTCACTCAATTGAACTCGTAATTCATTGAAATTAGTTTGATTTCGAAGAAATCGAAGTGTAGTTTAAAACGAAAGAAACAGAGATGAAAAACTCCAAGTATTTTGAGAGTTATGATGGAAAGAGTTAGACTCGCGCTTTGGTTTAGTAATTTACTGACATACCTCCGATTGATTGACCATAACTCACTCAATTTAACTCGTAATTCATTGAAATCCATTTCATTTCGAAGGAATCGAAGTGTAGTTTAAAACGAAAGAAACGAAGATGAAAAACTCCAAGTATTTTGAGAGTTTTGATGGAAATAGTTAAACTCGCGCTTTGGTTTAGCAGTTTACTGACCTACCACCGACTGATTGACCATAACTCACTCAATTTAACTCGTAATTCATTGAAATCCGTTTCATTTTGAAGGAATCGAAGTGTAGTTTAAAACGAAAGAAACGAAGATGAAAATTCCAAGTATTTTGAGAGTTATTATGGAAATAGTTAGACTCGCGCTTTGGTTTAGCAATTTACTAACCTACCTCCGATTGATTGACCATAACTCACTCAATTGAACTCGTAATTCATTGAAATTAGTTTCATTTCGAAAGAATCGAAGTGTAGTTTAAAACGTAAGAAACGGAGATGAAAAACTCCAAGTATTTTGAGAGTTATAATGGAAATAGTTAGACTCGCGCTTTGGTTTAGCAATTTACTGGCCTACCTCCGATTGATTGACCATAACTCACTCAATTGAACTCGTAATTCATTGAAATTAGTTTCATTTCGAAGGAATCGAAGTGTAGTTTAAAACGAAAGAAACGAAGATGAAAAACTCCAAGGTTTTTGAGAGTTTTGATGGAAATAGTTAAACTCGCGCTTTGGTTTAGCAGTTTACTGACCTACCTCCGATTGATTGACCATAACTCACTCAATTTAACTCGTAATTCATTGAAATCCGTTTCATTTTGAAGGAATCGAAGTGTAGTTTAAAACGAAAGAAACGAAGATGAAAAACTCCAAGTATTTTGAGAGTTATTATGGAAATAGTTAGACTCGCGCTTTGGTTTAGCAATTTACTAACCTACCTCCGATTGATTGACCATAACTCACTCAATTGAACTCGTAATTCATTGAAATTAGTTTCATTTCGAAGGAATCGAAGTGTAGTTAAAAACGTAAGAAACGGAGATGAAAAACTCCAAGTATTTTGAGAGTTATAATAGAAATAGTTAGACTCGCGCTTTGGTTTAGCAATTTACTGGCCTACCTCCGATTGATTGACCATAACTCACTCAATTTAACTCGTAATTCATTGAAATCCGTTTCATTTCGAAAGAATCGAAGTGTAGTTTAAAACGAAAGAAACGAAGATGAAAAACTCCAAGTATTTTGAGAGTTATGATGGAAATAGTTAGACTCGCGCTTTGGTTTAGCAATTTACTGGCCTACCTCCGATTGATTGACCATAACTCACTCAATTGAACTCGTAATTCATTGAAATTAGTTTCATTTCGAAGGAATCGAAGTGTAGTTTAAAACGAAAGAAACGAAGATGAAAAACTCCAAGTATTTTGAGAGTTTTGATGGAAATAGTTAAACTCGCGCTTTGGTTTAGCAGTTTACTGACCTACCTCCGATTGATTGACCATAACTCACTCAATTTAACTCGTAATTTATTGAAATCGGTTTCATTTTGAAGGAATTGAAGTGTAGTTTAAAACGAAAGAAACGAAGATGAAAAACTCTAAGTATTTTGAGAGTTATTATGGAAATAGTTAGACTCGCGCTTTGGTTTAGCAATTTACTAACCTACCTCCGATTGATTGACCATAACTCACTCAATTGAACTCGTAATTCATTGAAATTAGTTTCAGTTCGAAGGAATCGAAGTGTAGTTTAAAACGAAAGAAACGGAGATGAAAAACTCCAAGTATTTTGAGAGTTATAATGGAAATAGTTAGACTCGCGCTTTGGTTTAGCAATTTACTGGCTTACCTCCGATTGATTGACCATAACTCACTCAATTTAACTCGTAATTCATTGAAATCCGTTTCATTTCGAAGGAATCGAAGTTTAGTTTAAAACGAAAGAAACGAAGATGAAAAACTCCAAGTATTTTGAGAGTTATGATGGAAATAGTTAGACTCGCGCTTTGGTTTAGCAATTTACTGGCCTACCTCCGATTGATTGACCATAACTCACTCAATTGAACTCGTAATTCATTGAAATTAGTTTCATTTCGAAGGAATCGAAGTGTAGTTTAAAACGAAAGAAACGGAGATGAAAAACTCCAAGTATTTTGAGAGTTATGATGGAAGTGGTTAGACTCGCGCTTTGGTTTAGCAATTTACTGACCTACCTTCGATTGATTGACCATAACTCAGTTAATTCGACTCGTAATTCATTGACATTAGTTCTATTTTGAAGGAATCGAAGTGTAGTTTAAAACGAAAGAAACGAAGGAATCTAAGTGTAGTTTAAAACGAAAGAAACAGAGATGAAAAACTCCAAGTATTTTGAGAGTTATGACGGAAATAGTTAGACTCGCGCTTTGGTTTTACAATTTACTGACATACGTCCGATTGATTGACCATAACTCACTCAATTGAACTCGTAATTCATTGAAATTAGTTTCATTTCGAAGGAATCGAAGTTTAGTTTAAAACGAAAGAAACGGAGATGAAAAACTCCAAGTATTTTGAGAGTTATGATGGAAGTGGTTAGACTCGCGCTTTGGTTTAGCAATTTACTGACCTACCTTCGATTGATTGACCATAACTCAGTTAATTCGACTCGTAATTCATTGACATTAGTTCCATTTCGAAGGAATCGAAGTGTAGTTTAAAATGAAAGAAACAGAGATGAAAAACTCCAAGTATTTTGAGAGTTATGATTGAAATAGTTAGACTCGCGCTTTGGTTTAGCAATTTACTGACCTACCTCCGATTGATTGACCATTACTCACTCAATTGAACTCGTAATTCATTGAAATTAGTTTCATTTCGAAGGAATCGAAGTGTAGTTTAAAATGAAAGAAACGGAGATGAAAAACTCCAAGTATTTTGAGAGTTATGATGGAAGTGGTTAGACTCGCGCTTTGGTTTAGCAATTTACTGACCTACCTTCGATTGATTGACCATAACTCAGTTAATTCGACTCGTAATTCATTGACATTAGTTCCATTTTGAAGGAATCGAAGTATAGTTTAAAACGAAAGAAACGAAGGAATCTAAGTGTAGTTTAAAACGAAAGAAACGAAGATGAAAAACTCCAAGTATTTTGAGAGTTTTGATGGAAATAGTTAGACTCGCGCTTTGGTTTAGCAATTTACTGCCCTACCTACGATTGATTGACCATAACTCACTCAATTGAACTCGTAATTCATTGAAATTAGTTTCATTTCGAAGGAATCGAAGTGTAGTTTAAAACGAAAGAAACGGAGATAAAAAACTCCACGTATTTTGAGAGTTATGATGGAAGTGGTTAGACTCGCGCTTTGGTTTAGCAATTTACTGACCTACCTTCGATTGATTGACCATAACTCAGTTAATTCGACTCGTAATTCATTGACATTAGTTCCATTTTGAAGGAATCGAAGTGTAGTTTAAAACGAAAGAAACAGAGATGAAAAACTCCAAGTATTTTGAGAGTTATGATGGAAATAGTTAGACTCGCGCTTTGGTTTAGCAATTTATTGACATACCTCCGATTGATTGACCATAACTCACTCAATTTTACTTGTAATTCATTGAAATTAGTTCCATTTCGAAGGAATCGAAGTGTAGTTTAAAACGAAAGAAACGGAGATGAAAAACTTCAAGTATTTTGAGAGTTATGACGAAAATAGTAAGACTCGCGCTTTGGTTTAGCAATTTACTGACCTACCTCCGATTGATTGACCATAACTCACTCAATTTTACTCGTAATTCATTGAAATTTGTTCCATTTCGAAGGAATCGAAGTTTAGTTGAAAACGAAAGAAACGGAGATGAAAAACAACAAGTATTTTGAGACTTATGATGGCGCTTGTTAGACTCGCGCTTTGGTTTAGCAATTTACTCACTTACCTCCGATTGATTGACCATAACTCACTCAATTTAACTCGTAATTCATTGAAATTAGTTTCATTTCGAAGGAATCTAAGTGTAGTTTAAAACGAAAGAAACGAAGATGAAAAACTCCAAGTATTTTGAGAGTTTTGATGGAAATAGTTAGACTCGCGCTTTGGTTTAGCAATTTACTGACCTACCTCCGATTGATTGACCATAACTCACTCAATTTAACTCGTAATTCATTGAAATCAGTTTCATTTCGAAGGAATCGAAGTGTAGTTTAAAACGAAAGAAACGAAGATGAAAAACTCCAAGTATTTTGAGAGTTATGATGGAAATAGTTAGACTCGCGCTTTGGTTTAGCAATTTACTGACCTACCTCCGATTGATTGACCATAACTCACTCAATTGAACTCGTAATTCATTGAAATCAGTTTCATTTCGAAGGAATCGAAGTGTAGTTTAAAACGAAAGAAACGAAGATGAAAAACTCCAAGTACTTTGAGAGTTATGATGGAAATAGTTAGACTCGCGCTTTGGTTTAGCAATTTACTGACCTACCTCCGATTGATTGACCATAACTCACTCAATTGAACTCGTAATTCATTGAAATTAGTTTGATTTCGAAGAAATCGAAGTGTAGTTTAAAACGAAAGAAACGGAGATGAAAAACGCCAAGTATTTTGAGAGTTATGATGAAAATAGTTAGACTCGCGCTTTGGTTTAGCAATTTACTGACCTACCTCCGATTGATTGACCATAACTCACTCAATTGAACTCGTAATTCATTGAAATTAGTTTGATTTCGAAGAAATCGAAGTGTAGTTTAAAACGAAAGAAACGGAGATGAAAAACTCCAAGTATTTTGAGAGTTATGATGAAAATAGTTAGACTCGCGCTTTGGTTTAGCAATTTACTGACCTACCTCCGATTGATTGACCATAACTCACTCAATTTAACTCGTAATTCATTGAAATCCATTTCATTTCGAAGGAATCGAAGTGTAGTTTAAAACGAAAGAAACGGAGATGAAAAACTCCAAGTATTTTGAGAGTTATGATGGAAGTGGTTAGACTCGCGCTTTGGTTTAGCAATTTACTGACTTACCTTCGATTGATTGACCATAACTCAGTTAATTCGACTCGTAATTCATTGACATTAGTTCCATTTTGAAGGAATCGAAGTGTAGTTTAAAACGAAAGAAACGAAGGAATCTAAGTGTAGTTTAAAACGAAAGAAACGAAGATGAAAAACTCCAAGTATTTTGAGAGTTATGATGGAAATAGTTAGACTCGCGCTTTGGTTTAGCAATTTACTGGCCTACCTCCGATTGATTGACCATAACTCACTCAATTGAACTCGTAATTCATTGAAATTAGTTTCATTTCGAAGGAATCGAAGTGTAGTTTAAAACGAAAGAAACGAAGATGAAAAACTCCAAGGTTTTTGAGAGTTTTGATGGAAATAGTTAAACTCGCGCTTTGGTTTAGCAGTTTACTGACCTACCTCCGATTGATTGACCATAACTCACTCAATTTAACTCGTAATTCATTGAAATCCGTTTCATTTTGAAGGAATCGAAGTGTAGTTTAAAACGAAAGAAACGAAGATGAAAAACTCCAAGTATTTTGAGAGTTATTATGGAAATAGTTAGACTCGCGCTTTGGTTTAGCAATTTACTAACCTACCTCCGATTGATTGACCATAACTCACTCAATTGAACTCGTAATTCATTGAAATTAGTTTCATTTCGAAGGAATCGAAGTGTAGTTTAAAACGTAAGAAACGGAGATGAAAAACTCCAAGTATTTTGAGAGTTATAATGGAAATAGTTAGACTCGCGCTTTGGTTTAGCAATTTACTGGCCTACCTCCGATTGATTGACCATAACTCACTCAATTTAACTCGTAATTCATTGAAATCCGTTTCATTTCGAAAGAATCGAAGTGTAGTTTAAAACGAAAGAAACGAAGATGAAAAACTCCAAGTATTTTGAGAGTTATGATGGAAATAGTTAGACTCGCGCTTTGGTTTAGCAATTTACTGGCCTACCTCCGATTGATTGACCATAACTCACTCAATTGAACTCGTAATTCATTGAAATTAGTTTCATTTCGAAGGAATCGAAGTGTAGTTTAAAACGAAAGAAACGAAGATGAAAAACTTTAAGTATTTTGAGAGTTTTGATGGAAATAGTTAAACTCGCGCTTTTGTTTAGCAGTTTACTGACCTACCTCCGATTGATTGACCATAACTCACTCAATTTAACTCGTAATTTATTGAAATCGGTTTCATTTTGAAGGAATCGAAGTGTAGTTTAAAACGAAAGAAACGAATATGAAAAACTCCAAGTATTTTGAGAGTTATTATGGAAATAGTTAGACTCGCGCTTTGGTTTAGCAATTTACTAACCTACCTCCGATTGATTGACCATAACTCACTCAATTGAACTCGTAATTCATTGGAATTAGTTTCAGTTCGAAGGAATCGAAGTGTAGTTTAAAACGAAAGAAACGGAGATGAAAAACTCCAAGTATTTTGAGAGTTATAATGGAAATAGTTAGACTCGCGCTTTGGTTTAGCAATTTACTGGCTTACCTCCGATTGATTGACCATAACTCACTCAATTTAACTCGTAATTCATTGAAATCCGTTTCATTTCGAAGGAATCGAAGTTTAGTTTAAAACGAAAGAAACGAAGATGAAAAACTCCAAGTATTTTGAGAGTTATGATGGAAATAGTTAGACTCGCGCTTTGGTTTAGCAATTTACTGGCCTACCTCCGATTGATTGACCATTACTCACTCAATTGAACTCGTAATTCATTGAAATTAGTTTCATTTCGAAGGAATCGAAGTGTAGTTTAAAACGAAAGAAACAGAGATGAAAAACTCCAAGTATTTTGAGAGTTATGATGGAAGTGGTTAGACTCGCGCTTTGGTTTAGCAATTTACTGACCTACCTTCGATTGATTGACCATAACTCAGTTAATTCGACTCGTAATTCATTGACATTAGTTCCATTTTGAAGGAATCGAAGTATAGTTTAAAACGAAAGAAACGAAGGAATCTAAGTGTAGTTTAAAACGAAAGAAACGAAGATGAAAAACTCCAAGTATTTTGAGAGTTTTGATGGAAATAGTTAGACTCGCGCTTTGGTTTAGCAATTTACTGACCTACCTACGATTGATTGACCATAACTCACTCAATTGAACTCGTAATTCATTGAAATTAGTTTCATTTCCAAGGAATCGAAGTGTAGTTTAAAACGAAAGAAACGGAGATAAAAAACTCCACGTATTTTGAGAGTTATGATGGAAGTGGTTAGACTCGCGCTTTGGTTTAGCAATTTACTGACCTACCTTCGATTGATTGACCATAACTCACTCAATTGAACTCGTAATTCATTGAAATTAGTTTCATTTCGAAGGAATCGAAGTGTAGTTTAAAACGAAAGAAACGGAGATGAAAAACTCCAAGTATTTTGAGAGTTATAATGGAAATAGTTAGACTCGCGCTTTGGTTTAGCAATTTACTGGCCTACCTCCGATTGATTGACCATAACTCACTCAATTTAACTCGTAATTCATTGAAATTCGATTCATTTTGGAGGAATCGAAGTGTAGTTTAAAACGAAAGAAACGAAGATGAAAAACTCCAAGTATTTTGAGAGTTATTATGGAAATAGTTAGACTCGCGCTTTGGTTTAGCAATTTACTAACCTACCTCCGATTGATTGACCATAACTCACTCAATTGAACTCGTAATTCATTGAAATTAGTTTCATTTCGAAGGAATCGAAGTGTAGTTTAAAACGAAAGAAACGGAGATGAAAAACTCCAACTATTTTGAGAGTTATAATGGAAATAGTTAGACTCGCGCTTTGGTTTAGCAATTTACTGGCCTACCTCCGATTGATTGACCATAACTCACTCAATTTAACTCGTAATTCATTGAAATCCGTTTCATTTCGAAAGAATCGAAGTGTAGTTTAAAACGAAAGAAACGAAGATGAAAAACTCCAAGTATTTTGAGAGTTATGATGGAAATAGTTAGACTCGCGCTTTGGTTTAGCAATTTACTGGCCTACCTCCGATTGATTGACCATAACTCAATCAATTGAACTCGTAATTCATTGAAATTAGTTTCATTTCGAAGGAATCGAAGTGTAGTTTAAAACGAAAGAAACGAAGATGAAAAACTCTAAGTATTTTGAGAGTTTTGATGGAAATAGTTAAACTCGCGCTTTTGTTTAGCAGTTTACTGACCTACCTCCGATTGATTGACCATAACTCACTCAATTTAACTCGTAATTTATTGAAATCGGTTTCATTTTGAAGGAATCGAAGTGTAGTTTAAAACGAAAGAAACGAATATGAAAAACTCCAAGTATTTTGAGAGTTATTATGGAAATAGTTAGACTCGCGCTTTGGTTTAGCAATTTACTAACCTACCTCCGATTGATTGACCATAACTCACTCAATTGAACTCGTAATTCATTGGAATTAGTTTCAGTTCGAAGGAATCGAAGTGTAGTTTAAAACGAAAGAAACGGAGATGAAAAACTCCAAGTATTTTGAGAGTTATAATGGAAATAGTTAGACTCGCGCTTTGGTTTAGCAATTTACTGGCTTACCTCCGATTGATTGACCATAACTCACTCAATTTAACTCGTAATTCATTGAAATCCGTTTCATTTCGAAGGAATCGAAGTTTAGTTTAAAACGAAAGAAACGAAGATGAAAAACTCCAAGTATTTTGAGAGTTATGATGGAAATAGTTAGACTCGCGCTTTGGTTTAGCAATTTACTGGCCTACCTCCGATTGATTGACCATTACTCACTCAATTGAACTCGTAATTCATTGAAATTAGTTTCATTTCGAAGGAATCGAAGTGTAGTTTAAAACGAAAGAAACAGAGATGAAAAACTCCAAGTATTTTGAGAGTTATGATGGAAGTGGTTAGACTCGCGCTTTGGTTTAGCAATTTACTGACCTACCTTCGATTGATTGACCATAACTCAGTTAATTCGACTCGTAATTCATTGACATTAGTTCCATTTTGAAGGAATCGAAGTATAGTTTAAAACGAAAGAAACGAAGGAATCTAAGTGTAGTTTAAAACGAAAGAAACGAAGATGAAAAACTCCAAGTATTTTGAGAGTTTTGATGGAAATAGTTAGACTCGCGCTTTGGTTTAGCAATTTACTGACCTACCTACGATTGATTGACCATAACTCACTCAATTGAACTCGTAATTCATTGAAATTAGTTTCATTTCGAAGGAATCGAAGTGTAGTTTAAAACGAAAGAAACGGAGATAAAAAACTCCACGTATTTTGAGAGTTATGATGGAAGTGGTTAGACTCGCGCTTTGGTTTAGCAATTTACTGACCTACCTTCGATTGATTGACCATAACTCACTCAATTGAACTCGTAATTCATTGAAATTAGTTTCATTTCGAAGGAATCGAAGTGTAGTTTAAAACGAAAGAAACGGAGATGAAAAACTCCAAGTATTTTGAGAGTTATAATGGAAATAGTTAGACTCGCGCTTTGGTTTAGCAATTTACTGGCCTACCTCCGATTGATTGACCATAACTCACTCAATTTAACTCGTAATTCATTGAAATTCGATTCATTTTGGAGGAATCGAAGTGTAGTTTAAAACGAAAGAAACGAAGATGAAAAACTCCAAGTATTTTGAGAGTTATTATGGAAATAGTTAGACTCGCGCTTTGGTTTAGCAATTTACTAACCTACCTCCGATTGATTGACCATAACTCACTCAATTGAACTCGTAATTCATTGAAATTAGTTTCATTTCGAAGGAATCGAAGTGTAGTTTAAAACGAAAGAAACGGAGATGAAAAACTCCAACTATTTTGAGAGTTATAATGGAAATAGTTAGACTCGCGCTTTGGTTTAGCAATTTACTGGCCTACCTCCGATTGATTGACCATAACTCACTCAATTTAACTCGTAATTCATTGAAATCCGTTTCATTTCGAAAGAATCGAAGTGTAGTTTAAAACGAAAGAAACGAAGATGAAAAACTCCAAGTATTTTGAGAGTTATGATGGAAATAGTTAGACTCGCGCTTTGGTTTAGCAATTTACTGGCCTACCTCCGATTGATTGACCATAACTCAATCAATTGAACTCGTAATTCATTGAAATTAGTTTCATTTCGAAGGAATCGAAGTGTAGTTTAAAACGAAAGAAACGAAGATGAAAAACTCTAAGTATTTTGAGAGTTTTGATGGAAATAGTTAAACTCGCGCTTTTGTTTAGCAGTTTACTGACCTACCTCCGATTGATTGACCATAACTCACTCAATTTAACTCGTAATTTATTGAAATCGGTTTCATTTTGAAGGAATCGAAGTGTAGTTTAAAACGAAAGAAACGAATATGAAAAACTCCAAGTATTTTGAGAGTTATTATGGAAATAGTTAGACTCGCGCTTTGGTTTAGCAATTTACTAACCTACCTCCGATTGATTGACCATAACTCACTCAATTGAACTCGTAATTCATTGGAATTAGTTTCAGTTCGAAGGAATCGAAGTGTAGTTTAAAACGAAAGAAACGGAGATGAAAAACTCCAAGTATTTTGAGAGTTATAATGGAAATAGTTAGACTCGCGCTTTGGTTTAGCAATTTACTGGCTTACCTCCGATTGATTGACCATAACTCACTCAATTTAACTCGTAATTCATTGAAATCCGTTTCATTTCGAAGGAATCGAAGTTTAGTTTAAAACGAAAGAAACGAAGATGAAAAACTCCAAGTATTTTGAGAGTTATGATGGAAATAGTTAGACTCGCGCTTTGGTTTAGCAATTTACTGGCCTACCTCCGATTGATTGACCATTACTCACTCAATTGAACTCGTAATTCATTGAAATTAGTTTCATTTCGAAGGAATCGAAGTGTAGTTTAAAACGAAAGAAACAGAGATGAAAAACTCCAAGTATTTTGAGAGTTATGATGGAAGTGGTTAGACTCGCGCTTTGGTTTAGCAATTTACTGACCTACCTTCGATTGATTGACCATAACTCAGTTAATTCGACTCGTAATTCATTGACATTAGTTCCATTTTGAAGGAATCGAAGTATAGTTTAAAACGAAAGAAACGAAGGAATCTAAGTGTAGTTTAAAACGAAAGAAACGAAGATGAAAAACTCCAAGTATTTTGAGAGTTTTGATGGAAATAGTTAGACTCGCGCTTTGGTTTAGCAATTTACTGACCTACCTACGATTGATTGACCATAACTCACTCAATTGAACTCGTAATTCATTGAAATTAGTTTCATTTCGAAGGAATCGAAGTGTAGTTTAAAACGAAAGAAACGGAGATAAAAAACTCCACGTATTTTGAGAGTTATGATGGAAGTGGTTAGACTCGCGCTTTGGTTTAGCAATTTACTGACCTACCTTCGATTGATTGACCATAACTCACTCAATTGAACTCGTAATTCATTGAAATTAGTTTCATTTCGAAGGAATCGAAGTGTAGTTTAAAACGAAAGAAACGGAGATGAAAAACTCCAAGTATTTTGAGAGTTATAATGGAAATAGTTAGACTCGCGCTTTGGTTTAGCAATTTACTGGCCTACCTCCGATTGATTGACCATAACTCACTCAATTTAACTCGTAATTCATTGAAATTCGATTCATTTTGGAGGAATCGAAGTGTAGTTTAAAACGAAAGAAACGAAGATGAAAAACTCCAAGTATTTTGAGAGTTATTATGGAAATAGTTAGACTCGCGCTTTGGTTTAGCAATTTACTAACCTACCTCCGATTGATTGACCATAACTCACTCAATTGAACTCGTAATTCATTGAAATTAGTTTCATTTCGAAGGAATCGAAGTGTAGTTTAAAACGAAAGAAACGGAGATGAAAAACTCCAACTATTTTGAGAGTTATAATGGAAATAGTTAGACTCGCGCTTTGGTTTAGCAATTTACTGGCCTACCTCCGATTGATTGACCATAACTCACTCAATTTAACTCGTAATTCATTGAAATCCGTTTCATTTCGAAAGAATCGAAGTGTAGTTTAAAACGAAAGAAACGAAGATGAAAAACTCCAAGTATTTTGAGAGTTATGATGGAAATAGTTAGACTCGCGCTTTGGTTTAGCAATTTACTGGCCTACCTCCGATTGATTGACCATAACTCAATCAATTGAACTCGTAATTCATTGAAATTAGTTTCATTTCGAAGGAATCGAAGTGTAGTTTAAAACGAAAGAAACGAAGATGAAAAACTCTAAGTATTTTGAGAGTTTTGATGGAAATAGTTAAACTCGCGCTTTTGTTTAGCAGTTTACTGACCTACCTCCGATTGATTGACCATAACTCACTCAATTTAACTCGTAATTTATTGAAATCGGTTTCATTTTGAAGGAATCGAAGTGTAGTTTAAAACGAAAGAAACGAATATGAAAAACTCCAAGTATTTTGAGAGTTATTATGGAAATAGTTAGACTCGCGCTTTGGTTTAGCAATTTACTAACCTACCTCCGATTGATTGACCATAACTCACTCAATTGAACTCGTAATTCATTGGAATTAGTTTCAGTTCGAAGGAATCGAAGTGTAGTTTAAAACGAAAGAAACGGAGATGAAAAACTCCAAGTATTTTGAGAGTTATAATGGAAATAGTTAGACTCGCGCTTTGGTTTAGCAATTTACTGGCTTACCTCCGATTGATTGACCATAACTCACTCAATTTAACTCGTAATTCATTGAAATCCGTTTCATTTCGAAGGAATCGAAGTTTAGTTTAAAACGAAAGAAACGAAGATGAAAAACTCCAAGTATTTTGAGAGTTATGATGGAAATAGTTAGACTCGCGCTTTGGTTTAGCAATTTACTGCCCTACCTCCGATTGATTGACCATTACTCACTCAATTGAACTCGTAATTCATTGAAATTAGTTTCATTTCGAAGGAATCGAAGTGTAGTTTAAAACGAAAGAAACAGAGATGAAAAACTCCAAGTATTTTGAGAGTTATGATG
The DNA here is from genome assembly GCF_043159265.1 of Tasmannia lanceolata. NCBI lineage: Eukaryota > Viridiplantae > Streptophyta > Magnoliopsida > Canellales > Winteraceae > Tasmannia > Tasmannia lanceolata. The sequence continues at coordinate 2,535,634 of NW_027518678.1, forward strand.
GAAGTGGTTAGACTCGCGCTTTGGTTTAGCAATTTACTGACCTACCTTCGATTGATTGACCATAACTCAGTTAATTCGACTCGTAATTCATTGACATTAGTTCCATTTTGAAGGAATCGAAGTATAGTTTAAAACGAAAGAAACGAAGGAATCTAAGTGTAGTTTAAAACGAAAGAAACGAAGATGAAAAACTCCAAGTATTTTGAGAGTTTTGATGGAAATAGTTAGACTCGCGCTTTGGTTTAGCAATTTACTGACCTACCTACGATTGATTGACCATAACTCACTCAATTGAACTCGTAATTCATTGAAATTAGTTTCATTTCGAAGGAATCGAAGTGTAGTTTAAAACGAAAGAAACGGAGATAAAAAACTCCACGTATTTTGAGAGTTATGATGGAAGTGGTTAGACTCGCGCTTTGGTTTAGCAATTTACTGACCTACCTTCGATTGATTGACCATAACTCACTCAATTGAACTCGTAATTCATTGAAATTAGTTTCATTTCGAAGGAATCGAAGTGTAGTTTAAAACGAAAGAAACGGAGATGAAAAACTCCAAGTATTTTGAGAGTTATAATGGAAATAGTTAGACTCGCGCTTTGGTTTAGCAATTTACTGGCCTACCTCCGATTGATTGACCATAACTCACTCAATTTAACTCGTAATTCATTGAAATTCGATTCATTTTGGAGGAATCGAAGTGTAGTTTAAAACGAAAGAAACGAAGATGAAAAACTCCAAGTATTTTGAGAGTTATTATGGAAATAGTTAGACTCGCGCTTTGGTTTAGCAATTTACTGACCTACCTCCGATTGATTGACCATAACTCACTCAATTGAACTCGTAATTCATTGAAATTAGTTTCATTTCGAAGGAATCTAAGTGTAGTTTAAAACGAAAGAAACGAAGAGGAAAAACTCCAAGTATTTTGAGGGTTTTGATGGAAATAGTTAGACTCGCGCTTTGGTTTAGCAATTTACTGACCTACCTCCGATTGATTGACCATAACTCACTCAATTTAACTCGTAATTCATTGAAATTAGTTTCATTTCGAAGGAATCGAAGTGTAGTTTAAAACGAAAGAAACGGAGATGAAAAACTCCAAGTATTTTGAGAGTTACGATGGAAATAGTTAGACTCGCGCTTTGGTTTAGCAATTTACTGACATACCTCCGATTGATTGACCATAACTCACTCAATTTAACTCGTAATTCATTGAAATCAGTTTCATTTCGAAGGAATCGAAGTGTAGTTTAAAACGAAAGAAACGAAGATGAAAAACTCCAAGTACTTTGAGAGTTATGATGGAAATAGTTAGACTCGCGCTTTGGTTTAGCAATTTACTGACCTACCTCCGATTGATTGACCATAACTCACTCAATTGAACTCGTAATTCATTGAAATTAGTTTGATTTCGAAGAAATCGAAGTGTAGTTTAAAACGAAAGAAACGGAGATGAAAAACTCCAAGTATTTTGAGAGTTATGATGAAAATAGTTAGACTCGCGCTTTGGTTTAGCAATTTACTGACCTACCTCCGATTGATTGACCATAACTCACTCAATTGAACTCGTAATTCATTGAAATTAGTTTGATTTCGAAGAAATCGAAGTGTAGTTTAAAACGAAAGAAACGGAGATGAAAAACTCCAAGTATTTTGAGAGTTATGATGAAAATAGTTAGACTCGCGCTTTGGTTTAGCAATTTACTGACCTACCTCCGATTGATTGACCATAACTCACTCAATTTAACTCGTAATTCATTGAAATCCATTTCATTTCGAAGGAATCGAAGTGTAGTTTAAAACGAAAGAAACGGAGATGAAAAACTCCAAGTATTTTGAGAGTTATGATGGAAGTGGTTAGACTCGCGCTTTGGTTTAGCAATTTACTGACTTACCTTCGATTGATTGACCATAACTCAGTTAATTCGACTCGTAATTCATTGACATTAGTTCCATTTTGAAGGAATCGAAGTGTAGTTTAAAACGAAAGAAACGAAGGAATCTAAGTGTAGTTTAAAACGAAAGAAACGAAGATGAAAAACTCCAAGTATTTTGAGAGTTTTGATGGAAATAGTTAGACTCGCGCTTTGGTTTAGCAATTTACTGACCTACCTACGATTGATTGACCATAACTCACTCAATTGAACTCGTAATTCATTAAAATTAGTTTCATTTCGAAGGAATCGAAGTGTAGTTTAAAACGAAAGAAACGGAGATAAAATACTCCACGTATTTTGAGAGTTATGATGGAAGTGGTTATACTCGCGCTTTGGTTTAGCAATTTACTGACCTACCTTCGATTGATTGACCATAACTCAGTTAATTCGACTCGTAATTCATTGACATTAGTTCCATTTTGAAGGAATCGAAGTGTAGTTTAAAACGAAAGAAACAGAGATGAAAAACTCCAAGTATTTTGAGAGTTATGATGGAAAGAGTTAGACTCGCGCTTTGGTTTAGTAATTTACTGACATACCTCCGATTGATTGACCATAACTCAGTTAATTGAACTCGTAATTCATTGAAATTAGTTTCATTTCGAAGGAATCGAAGTGTAGTTTAAAACGAAAGAAACGGAGATGAAAAACTCCAAGTATTTTGAGAGTTATGATGGAAGTGGTTAGACTCGCGCTTTGGTTTAGCAATTTACTGACCTACCTTCGATTGATTGACCATAACTCAGTTAATTCGACTCGTAATTCATTGACATTAGTTCCATTTTGAAGGAATCGAAGTATAGTTTAAAACGAAAGAAACGAAGGAATCTAAGTGTAGTTTAAAACGAAAGAAACGAAGATGAAAAACTCCAAGTATTTTGAGAGTTTTGATGGAAATAGTTAGACTCGCGCTTTGGTTTAGCAATTTACTGCCCTACCTACGATTGATTGACCATAACTCACTCAATTGAACTCGTAATTCATTGAAATTAGTTTCATTTCGAAGGAATCGAAGTGTAGTTTAAAACGAAAGAAACGGAGATAAAAAACTCCACGTATTTTGAGAGTTATGATGGAAGTGGTTAGACTCGCGCTTTGGTTTAGCAATTTACTGACCTACCTTCGATTGATTGACCATAACTCAGTTAATTCGACTCGTAATTCATTGACATTAGTTCCATTTTGAAGGAATCGAAGTGTAGTTTAAAACGAAAGAAACAGAGATGAAAAACTCCAAGTATTTTGAGAGTTATGATGGAAATAGTTAGACTCGCGCTTTGGTTTAGCAATTTACTGACATACCTCCGATTGATTGACCATAACTCACTCAATTTTACTTGTAATTCATTGAAATTAGTTCCATTTCGAAGGAATCGAAGTGTAGTTTAAAACGAAAGAAACGGAGATGAAAAACTTCAAGTATTTTGAGAGTTATGACGAAAATAGTAAGACTCGCGCTTTGGTTTAGCAATTTACTGACCTACCTCCGATTGATTGACCATAACTCACTCAATTTTACTCGTAATTCATTGAAATTTGTTCCATTTCGAAGGAATCGAAGTTTAGTTGAAAACGAAAGAAACGGAGATGAAAAACAACAAGTATTTTGAGACTTATGATGGCGCTTGTTAGACTCGCGCTTTGGTTTAGCAATTTACTCACTTACCTCCGATTGATTGACCATAACTCACTCAATTTAACTCGTAATTCATTGAAATTAGTTTCATTTCGAAGGAATCTAAGTGTAGTTTAAAACGAAAGAAACGAAGATGAAAAACTCCAAGTATTTTGAGAGTTTTGATGGAAATAGTTAGACTCGCGCTTTGGTTTAGCAATTTACTGACCTACCTCCGATTGATTGACCATAACTCACTAAATTTAACTCGTAATTCATTGAAATCAGTTTCATTTCGAAGGAATCGAAGTGTAGTTTAAAACGAAAGAAACGAAGATGAAAAACTCCAAGTATTTTGAGAGTTATGATGGAAATAGTTAGACTCGCGCTTTGGTTTAGCAATTTACTGACCTACCTCCGATTGATTGACCATAACTCACTCAATTGAACTCGTAATTCATTGAAATTAGTTTCATTTCGAAGGAATCGAAGTGTAGTTTAAAACGAAAGAAACGGAGCTGAAAAACTCCAAGTATTTTGAGAGTTACGATGGAAATAGTTAGACTCGCGCTTTGGTTTAGCAATTTACTGACATACCTCCGATTGATTGACCATAACTCACTCAATTTAACTCGTAATTCATTGAAATCAGTTTCATTTCGAAGGAATCGAAGTGTAGTTTAAAACGAAAGAAACGAAGATGAAAAACTCCAAGTACTTTGAGAGTTATGATGGAAATAGTTAGACTCGCGCTTTGGTTTAGCAATTTACTGACCTACCTCCGATTGATTGACCATAACTCACTCAATTGAACTCGTAATTCATTGAAATTAGTTTGATTTCGAAGAAATCGAAGTGTAGATTAAAACGAAAGAAACGGAGATGAAAAACGCCAAGTATTTTGAGAGTTATGATGAAAATAGTTAGACTCGCGCTTTGGTTTAGCAATTTACTGACCTACCTCCGATTGATTGACCATAACTCACTCAATTGAACTCGTAATTCATTGAAATTAGTTTGATTTCGAAGAAATCGAAGTGTAGTTTAAAACGAAAGAAACGGAGATGAAAAACTCCAAGTATTTTGAGAGTTATGATGAAAATAGTTAGACTCGCGCTTTGGTTTAGCAATTTACTAACCTACCTCCGATTGATTGACCATAACTCACTCAATTTAACTCGTAATTCATTGAAATCCATTTCATTTCGAAGGAATCGAAGTGTAGTTTAAAACGAAAGAAACGGAGATGAAAAACTCCAAGTATTTTGAGAGTTATGATGGAAGTGGTTAGACTCGCGCTTTGGTTTAGCAATTTACTGACTTACCTTCGATTGATTGACCATAACTCACTCAATTTTACTCGTAATTCATTGAAATTTGTTCCATTTCGAAGGAATCGAAGTTTAGTTGAAAACGAAAGAAACGGAGATGAAAAACAACAAGTATTTTGAGACTTATGATGGCGCTTGTTAGACTCGCGCTTTGGTTTAGCAATTTACTCACTTACCTCCGATTGATTGACCATAACTCACTCAATTTAACTCGTAATTCATTGAAATTAGTTTCATTTCGAAGGAATCTAAGTGTAGTTTAAAACGAAAGAAACGAAGATGAAAAACTCCAAGTATTTTGAGAGTTTTGATGGAAATAGTTAGACTCGCGCTTTGGTTTAGCAATTTACTGACCTACCTCCGATTGATTGACCATAACTCACTAAATTTAACTCGTAATTCATTGAAATCAGTTTCATTTCGAAGGAATCGAAGTGTAGTTTAAAACGAAAGAAACGAAGATGAAAAACTCCAAGTATTTTGAGAGTTATGATGGAAATAGTTAGACTCGCGCTTTGGTTTAGCAATTTACTGACCTACCTCCGATTGATTGACCATAACTCACTCAATTGAACTCGTAATTCATTGAAATTAGTTTCATTTCGAAGGAATCGAAGTGTAGTTTAAAACGAAAGAAACGGAGCTGAAAAACTCCAAGTATTTTGAGAGTTACGATGGAAATAGTTAGACTCGCGCTTTGGTTTAGCAATTTACTGACATACCTCCGATTGATTGACCATAACTCACTCAATTTAACTCGTAATTCATTGAAATCAGTTTCATTTCGAAGGAATCGAAGTGTAGTTTAAAACGAAAGAAACGAAGATGAAAAACTCCAAGTACTTTGAGAGTTATGATGGAAATAGTTAGACTCGCGCTTTGGTTTAGCAATTTACTGACCTACCTCCGATTGATTGACCATAACTCACTCAATTGAACTCGTAATTCATTGAAATTAGTTTGATTTCGAAGAAATCGAAGTGTAGTTTAAAACGAAAGAAACGGAGATGAAAAACGCCAAGTATTTTGAGAGTTATGATGAAAATAGTTAGACTCGCGCTTTGGTTTAGCAATTTACTGACCTACCTCCGATTGATTGACCATAACTCACTCAATTGAACTCGTAATTCATTGAAATTAGTTTGATTTCGAAGAAATCGAAGTGTAGTTTAAAACGAAAGAAACGGAGATGAAAAACTCCAAGTATTTTGAGAGTTATGATGAAAATAGTTAGACTCGCGCTTTGGTTTAGCAATTTACTAACCTACCTCCGATTGATTGACCATAACTCACTCAATTTAACTCGTAATTCATTGAAATCCATTTCATTTCGAAGGAATCGAAGTGTAGTTTAAAACGAAAGAAACGGAGATGAAAAACTCCAAGTATTTTGAGAGTTATGATGGAAGTGGTTAGACTCGCGCTTTGGTTTAGCAATTTACTGACTTACCTTCGATTGATTGACCATAACTCAGTTAATTCGACTCGTAATTCATTGACATTAGTTCCATTTTGAAGGAATCGAAGTGTAGTTTAAAACGAAAGAAACGAAGGAATCTAAGTGTAGTTTAAAACGAAAGAAACGAAGATGAAAAACTCCAAGTATTTTGAGAGTTATGATGGAAATAGTTAGACTCGCGCTTTGGTTTAGCAATTTACTGGCCTACCTCCGATTGATTGACCATAACTCACTCAATTGAACTCGTAATTCATTGAAATTAGTTTCATTTCGAAGGAATCGAAGTGTAGTTTAAAACGAAAGAAACGAAGATGAAAAACTCCAAGGTTTTTGAGAGTTTTGATGGAAATAGTTAAACTCGCGCTTTGGTTTAGCAGTTTACTGACCTACCTCCGATTGATTGACCATAACTCACTCAATTTAACTCGTAATTCATTGAAATCCGTTTCATTTTGAAGGAATCGAAGTGTAGTTTAAAACGAAAGAAACGAAGATGAAAAACTCCAAGTATTTTGAGAGTTATTATGGAAATAGTTAGACTCGCGCTTTGGTTTAGCAATTTACTAACCTACCTCCGATTGATTGACCATAACTCACTCAATTGAACTCGTAATTTATTGAAATTAGTTTCATTTCGAAGGAATCGAAGTGTAGTTTAAAACGTAAGAAACGGAGATGAAAAACTCCAAGTATTTTGAGAGTTATAATGGAAATAGTTAGACTCGCGCTTTGGTTTAGCAATTTACTGGCCTACCTCCGATTGATTGACCATAACTCACTCAATTTAACTCGTAATTCATTGAAATCCGTTTCATTTCGAAAGAATCGAAGTGTAGTTTAAAACGAAAGAAACGAAGATGAAAAACTCCAAGTATTTTGAGAGTTATGATGGAAATAGTTAGACTCGCGCTTTGGTTTAGCAATTTACTGGCCTACCTCCGATTGATTGACCATAACTCACTCAATTGAACTCGTAATTCATTGAAATTAGTTTCATTTCGAAGGAATCGAAGTGTAGTTTAAAACGAAAGAAACGAAGATGAAAAACTCTAAGTATTTTGAGAGTTTTGATGGAAATAGTTAAACTCGCGCTTTTGTTTAGCAGTTTACTGACCTACCTCCGATTGATTGACCATAACTCACTCAATTTAACTCGTAATTTATTGAAATCGGTTTCATTTTGAAGGAATCGAAGTGTAGTTTAAAACGAAAGAAACGAATATGAAAAACTCCAAGTATTTTGAGAGTTATTATGGAAATAGTTAGACTCGCGCTTTGGTTTAGCAATTTACTAACCTACCTCCGATTGATTGACCATAACTCACTCAATTGAACTCGTAATTCATTGGAATTAGTTTCAGTTCGAAGGAATCGAAGTGTAGTTTAAAACGAAAGAAACGGAGATGAAAAACTCCAAGTATTTTGAGAGTTATAATGGAAATAGTTAGACTCGCGCTTTGGTTTAGCAATTTACTGGCTTACCTCCGATTGATTGACCATAACTCACTCAATTTAACTCGTAATTCATTGAAATCCGTTTCATTTCGAAGGAATCGAAGTTTAGTTTAAAACGAAAGAAACGAAGATGAAAAACTCCAAGTATTTTGAGAGTTATGATGGAAATAGTTAGACTCGCGCTTTGGTTTAGCAATTTACTGGCCTACCTCCGATTGATTGACCATTACTCACTCAATTGAACTCGTAATTCATTGAAATTAGTTTCATTTCGAAGGAATCGAAGTGTAGTTTAAAACGAAAGAAACAGAGATGAAAAACTCAAAGTATTTTGAGAGTTATGATGGAAGTGGTTAGACTCGCGCTTTGGTTTAGCAATTTACTGACCTACCTTCGATTGATTGACCATAACTCAGTTAATTCGACTCGTAATTCATTGACATTAGTTCCATTTTGAAGGAATCGAAGTATAGTTTAAAACGAAAGAAACGAAGGAATCTAAGTGTAGTTTAAAACGAAAGAAACGAAGATGAAAAACTCCAAGTATTTTGAGAGTTTTGATGGAAATAGTTAGACTCGCGCTTTGGTTTAGCAATTTACTGACCTACCTACGATTGATTGACCATAACTCACTCAATTGAACTCGTAATTCATTGAAATTAGTTTCATTTCGAAGGAATCGAAGTGTAGTTTAAAACGAAAGAAACGGAGATAAAAAACTCCACGTATTTTGAGAGTTATGATGGAAGTGGTTAGACTCGCGCTTTGGTTTAGCAATTTACTGACCTACCTTCGATTGATTGACCATAACTCACTCAATTGAACTCGTAATTCATTGAAATTAGTTTCATTTCGAAGGAATCGAAGTGTAGTTTAAAACGAAAGAAACGGAGATGAAAAACTCCAAGTATTTTGAGAGTTATAATGGAAATAGTTAGACTCGCGCTTTGGTTTAGCAATTTACTGGCCTACCTCCGATTGATTGACCATAACTCACTCAATTGAACTCGTAATTCATTGAAATTAGTTTCATTTCGAAGGAATCGAAGTGTAGTTTAAAACGAAAGAAACGGAGATGAAAAACTCCAACTATTTTGAGAGTTATAATGGAAATAGTTAGACTCGCGCTTTGGTTTAGCAATTTACTGGCCTACCTCCGATTGATTGACCATAACTCACTCAATTTAACTCGTAATTCATTGAAATTCGATTCATTTTGGAGGAATCGAAGTGTAGTTTAAAACGAAAGAAACGAAGATGAAAAACTCCAAGTATTTTGAGAGTTATTATGGAAATAGTTAGACTCGCGCTTTGGTTTAGCAATTTACTGACCTACCTCCGATTGATTGACCATAACTCACTCAATTTAACTCGTAATTCATTGAAATTAGTTTCATTTCGAAGGAATCTAAGTGTAGTTTAAAACGAAAGAAACGAAGATGAAAAACTCCAAGTATTTTGAGGGTTTTGATGGAAATAGTTAGACTCGCGCTTTGGTTTAGCAATTTACTGACCTACCTCCGATTGATTGACCATAACTCACTCAATTTAACTCGTAATTCATTGAAATTAGTTTCATTTCGAAGGAATCGAAGTGTAGTTTAAAACGAAAGAAACGGAGATGAAAAACTCCAAGTATTTTGAGAGTTACGATGGAAATAGTTAGACTCGCGCTTTGGTTTAGCAATTTACTGACATACCTCCGATTGATTGACCATAACTCACTCAATTTAACTCGTAATTCATTGAAATCAGTTTCATTTCGAAGGAATCGAAGTGTAGTTTAAAACGAAAGAAATGAAGATGAAAAACTCCAAGTACTTTGAGAGTTATGATGGAAATAGTTAGACTCGCGCTTTGGTTTAGCAATTTACTGACCTACCTCCGATTGATTGACCATAACTCACTCAATTGAACTCGTAATTCATTGAAATTAGTTTGATTTCGAAGAAATCGAAGTGTAGTTTAAAACGAAAGAAACGGAGATGAAAAACTCCAAGTATTTTGAGAGTTATGATGAAAATAGTTAGACTCGCGCTTTGGTTTAGCAATTTACTGACCTACCTCCGATTGATTGACCATAACTCACTCAATTGAACTCGTAATTCATTGAAATTAGTTTGATTTCGAAGAAATCGAAGTGTAGTTTAAAACGAAAGAAACGGAGATGAAAAACTCCAAGTATTTTGAGAGTTATGATGAAAATAGTTAGACTCGCGCTTTGGTTTAGCAATTTACTGACCTACCTCCGATTGATTGACCATAACTCACTCAATTTAACTCGTAATTCATTGAAATCCATTTCATTTCGAAGGAATCGAAGTGTAGTTTAAAACGAAAGAAACGGAGATGAAAAACTCCAAGTATTTTGAGAGTTATGATGGAAGTGGTTAGACTCGCGCTTTGGTTTAGCAATTTACTGACTTACCTTCGATTGATTGACCATAACTCAGTTAATTCGACTCGTAATTCATTGACATTAGTTCCATTTTGAAGGAATCGAAGTGTAGTTTAAAACGAAAGAAACGAAGGAATCTAAGTGTAGTTTAAAACGAAAGAAACGAAGATGAAAAACTCCAAGTATTTTGAGAGTTTTGATGGAAATAGTTAGACTCGCGCTTTGGTTTAGCAATTTACTGACATACCTCCGATTGATTGACCATAACTCACTCAATTTTACTTGTAATTCATTGAAATTAGTTCCATTTCGAAGGAATCGAAGTGTAGTTTAAAACGAAAGAAACGGAGATGAAAAACTTCAAGTATTTTGAGAGTTATGACGAAAATAGTAAGACTCGCGCTTTGGTTTAGCAATTTACTGACCTACCTCCGATTGATTGACCATAACTCACTCAATTTTACTCGTAATTCATTGAAATTTGTTCCATTTCGAAGGAATCGAAGTTTATTTGAAAACGAAAGAAACGGAGATGAAAAACAACAAGTATTTTGAGACTTATGATGGCGCTTGTTAGACTCGCGCTTTGGTTTAGCAATTTACTCACTTACCTCCGATTGATTGACCATAACTCACTCAATTTAACTCGTAATTCATTGAAATTAGTTTCATTTCGAAGGAATCTAAGTGTAGTTTAAAACGAAAGAAACGAAGATGAAAAACTCCAAGTATTTTGAGAGTTTTGATGGAAATAGTTAGACTCGCGCTTTGGTTTAGCAATTTACTGACCTACCTCCGATTGATTGACCATAACTCACTCAATTTAACTCGTAATTCATTGAAATCAGTTTCATTTCGAAGGAATCGAAGTGTAGTTTAAAACGAAAGAAACGAAGATGAAAAACTCCAAGTATTTTGAGAGTTATGATGGAAATAGTTAGACTCGCGCTTTGGTTTAGCAATTTACTGACCTACCTCCGATTGATTGACCATAACTCACTCAATTGAACTCGTAATTCATTGAAATTAGTTTCATTTCGAAGGAATCGAAGTGTAGTTTAAAACGAAAGAAACGGAGCTGAAAAACTCCAAGTATTTTGAGAGTTACGATGGAAATAGTTAGACTCGCGCTTTGGTTTAGCAATTTACTGACATACCTCCGATTGATTGACCATAACTCACTCAATTTAACTCGTAATTCATTGAAATCAGTTTCATTTCGAAGGAATCGAAGTGTAGTTTAAAACGAAAGAAACGAAGATGAAAAACTCCAAGTACTTTGAGAGTTATGATGGAAATAGTTAGACTCGCGCTTTGGTTTAGCAATTTACTGACCTACCTCCGATTGATTGACCATAACTCACTCAATTGAACTCGTAATTCATTGAAATTAGTTTGATTTCGAAGAAATCGAAGTGTAGTTTAAAACGAAAGAAACGGAGATGAAAAACGCCAAGTATTTTGAGAGTTATGATGAAAATAGTTAGACTCGCGCTTTGGTTTACCAATTTACTGACCTACCTCCGATTGATTGACCATAACTCACTCAATTGAACTCGTAATTCATTGAAATTAGTTTGATTTCGAAGAAATCGAAGTGTAGTTTAAAACGAAAGAAACGGAGATGAAAAACTCCAAGTATTTTGAGAGTTATGATGAAAATAGTTAGACTCGCGCTTTGGTTTAGCAATTTACTAACCTACCTCCGATTGATTGACCATAACTCACTCAATTTAACTCGTAATTCATTGAAATCCATTTCATTTCGAAGGAATCGAAGTGTAGTTTAAAACGAAAGAAACGGAGATGAAAAACTCCAAGTATTTTGAGAGTTATGATGGAAGTGGTTAGACTCGCGCTTTGGTTTAGCAATTTACTGACTTACCTTCGATTGATTGACCATAACTCAGTTAATTCGACTCGTAATTCATTGACATTAGTTCCATTTTGAAGGAATCGAAGTGTAGTTTAAAACGAAAGAAACGAAGGAATCTAAGTGTAGTTTAAAACGAAAGAAACGAAGATGAAAAACTCCAAGTATTTTGAGAGTTATGATGGAAATAGTTAGACTCGCGCTTTGGTTTAGCAATTTACTGGCCTACCTCCGATTGATTGACCATAACTCACTCAATTGAACTCGTAATTCATTGAAATTAGTTTCATTTCGAAGGAATCGAAGTGTAGTTTAAAACGAAAGAAACGAAGATGAAAAACTCCAAGGTTTTTGAGAGTTTTGATGGAAATAGTTAAACTCGCGCTTTGGTTTAGCAGTTTACTGACCTACCTCCGATTGATTGACCATAACTCACTCAATTTAACTCGTAATTCATTGAAATCCGTTTCATTTTGAAGGAATCGAAGTGTAGTTTAAAACGAAAGAAACGAAGATGAAAAACTCCAAGTATTTTGAGAGTTATTATGGAAATAGTTAGACTCGCGCTTTGGTTTAGCAATTTACTAACCTACCTCCGATTGATTGACCATAACTCACTCAATTGAACTCGTAATTTATTGAAATTAGTTTCATTTCGAAGGAATCGAAGTGTAGTTTAAAACGTAAGAAACGGAGATGAAAAACTCCAAGTATTTTGAGAGTTATAATGGAAATAGTTAGACTCGCGCTTTGGTTTAGCAATTTACTGGTCTACCTCCGATTGATTGACCATAACTCACTCAATTTAACTCGTAATTCATTGAAATCCGTTTCATTTCGAAAGAATCGAAGTGTAGTTTAAAACGAAAGAAACGAAGATGAAAAACTCCAAGTATTTTGAGAGTTATGATGGAAATAGTTAGACTCGCGCTTTGGTTTAGCAATTTACTGGCCTACCTCCGATTGATTGACCATAACTCACTCAATTGAACTCGTAATTCATTGAAATTAGTTTCATTTCGAAGGAATCGAAGTGTAGTTTAAAACGAAAGAAACGAAGATGAAAAACTCTAAGTATTTTGAGAGTTTTGATGGAAATAGTTAAACTCGCGCTTTTGTTTAGCAGTTTACTGACCTACCTCCGATTGATTGACCATAACTCACTCAATTTAACTCGTAATTTATTGAAATCGGTTTCATTTTGAAGGAATCGAAGTGTAGTTTAAAACGAAAGAAACGAATATGAAAAACTCCAAGTATTTTGAGAGTTATTATGGAAATAGTTAGACTCGCGCTTTGGTTTAGCAATTTACTAACCTACCTCCGATTGATTGACCATAACTCACTCAATTGAACTCGTAATTCATTGGAATTAGTTTCAGTTCGAAGGAATCGAAGTGTAGTTTAAAACGAAAGAAACGGAGATGAAAAACTCCAAGTATTTTGAGAGTTATAATGGAAATAGTTAGACTCGCGCTTTGGTTTAGCAATTTACTGGCTTACCTCCGATTGATTGACCATAACTCACTCAATTTAACTCGTAATTCATTGAAATCCGTTTCATTTCGAAGGAATCGAAGTTTAGTTTAAAACGAAAGAAACGAAGATGAAAAACTCCAAGTATTTTGAGAGTTATGATGGAAATAGTTAGACTCGCGCTTTGGTTTAGCAATTTACTGGCCTACCTCCGATTGATTGACCATTACTCACTCAATTGAACTCGTAATTCATTGAAATTAGTTTCATTTCGAAGGAATCGAAGTGTAGTTTAAAACGAAAGAAACAGAGATGAAAAACTCCAAGTATTTTGAGAGTTATGATGGAAGTGGTTAGACTCGCGCTTTGGTTTAGCAATTTACCGACCTACCTTCGATTGATTGACCATAACTCAGTTAATTCGACTCGTAATTCATTGACATTAGTTCCATTTTGAAGGAATCGAAGTATAGTTTAAAACGAAAGAAACGAAGGAATCTAAGTGTAGTTTAAAACGAAAGAAACGAAGATGAAAAACTCCAAGTATTTTGAGAGTTTTGATGGAAATAGTTAGACTCGCGCTTTGGTTTAGCAATTTACTGACCTACCTACGATTGATTGACCATAACTCACTCAATTGAACTCGTAATTCATTGAAATTAGTTTCATTTCGAAGGAATCGAAGTGTAGTTTAAAACGAAAGAAACGGAGATAAAAAACTCCACGTATTTTGAGAGTTATGATGGAAGTGGTTAGACTCGCGCTTTGGTTTAGCAATTTACTGACCTACCTTCGATTGATTGACCATAACTCACTCAATTGAACTCGTAATTCATTGAAATTAGTTTCATTTCGAAGGAATCGAAGTGTAGTTTAAAACGAAAGAAACGGAGATGAAAAACTCCAAGTATTTTGAGAGTTATAATGGAAATAGTTAGACTCGCGCTTTGGTTTAGCAATTTACTGGCCTACCTCCGATTGATTGACCATAACTCACTCAATTTAACTCGTAATTCATTGAAATTCGATTCATTTTGGAGGAATCGAAGTGTAGTTTAAAACGAAAGAAACGAAGATGAAAAACTCCAAGTATTTTGAGAGTTATTATGGAAATAGTTAGACTCGCGCTTTGGTTTAGCAATTTACTGACCTACCTCCGATTGATTGACCATAACTCACTCAATTGAACTCGTAATTCATTGAAATTAGTTTCATTTCGAAGGAATCTAAGTGTAGTTTAAAACGAAAGAAACGAAGATGAAAAACTCCAAGTATTTTGAGGGTTTTGATGGAAATAGTTAGACTCGCGCTTTGGTTTAGCAATTTACTGACCTACCTCCGATTGATTGACCATAACTCACTCAATTTAACTCGTAATTCATTGAAATTAGTTTCATTTCGAAGGAATCGAAGTGTAGTTTAAAACGAAAGAAACGGAGATGAAAAACTCCAAGTATTTTGAGAGTTACGATGGAAATAGTTAGACTCGCGCTTTGGTTTAGCAATTTACTGACATACCTCCGATTGATTGACCATAACTCACTCAATTTAACTCGTAATTCATTGAAATCAGTTTCATTTCGAAGGAATCGAAGTGTAGTTTAAAACGAAAGAAATGAAGATGAAAAACTCCAAGTACTTTGAGAGTTATGATGGAAATAGTTAGACTCGCGCTTTGGTTTAGCAATTTACTGACCTACCTCCGATTGATTGACCATAACTCACTCAATTGAACTCGTAATTCATTGAAATTAGTTTGATTTCGAAGAAATCGAAGTGTAGTTTAAAACGAAAGAAACGGAGATGAAAAACTCCAAGTATTTTGAGAGTTATGATGAAAATAGTTAGACTCGCGCTTTGGTTTAGCAATTTACTGACCTACCTCCGATTGATTGACCATAACTCACTCAATTGAACTCGTAATTCATTGAAATTAGTTTGATTTCGAAGAAATCGAAGTGTAGTTTAAAACGAAAGAAACGGAGATGAAAAACTCCAAGTATTTTGAGAGTTATGATGAAAATAGTTAGACTCGCGCTTTGGTTTAGCAATTTACTGACCTACCTCCGATTGATTGACCATAACTCACTCAATTTAACTCGTAATTCATTGAAATCCATTTCATTTCGAAGGAATCGAAGTGTAGTTTAAAACGAAAGAAACGGAGATGAAAAACTCCAAGTATTTTGAGAGTTATGATGGAAGTGGTTATACTCGCGCTTTGGTTTAGCAATTTACTGACCTACCTTCGATTGATTGACCATAACTCAGTTAATTCGACTCGTAATTCATTGACATTAGTTCCATTTTGAAGGAATCGAAGTGTAGTTTAAAACGAAAGAAACAGAGATGAAAAACTCCAAGTATTTTGAGAGTTATGATGGAAAGAGTTAGACTCGCGCTTTGGTTTAGTAATTTACTGACATACCTCCGATTGATTGACCATAACTCACTCAATTTAACTCGTAATTCATTGAAATCAGTTTCATTTCGAAGGAATCGAAGTGTAGTTTAAAACGAAAGAAACGAAGATGAAAAACTCCAAGTATTTTGAGAGTTATGATGGAAATAGTTAGACTCGCGCTTTGGTTTAGCAATTTACTGACCTACCTCCGATTGATTGACCATAACTCACTCAATTGAACTCGTAATTCATTGAAATTAGTTTGATTTCGAAGAAATCGAAGTGTAGTTTAAAACGAAAGAAATGGAGATGAAAAACTCCAAGTATTTTGAGAGTTATGATGAAAATAGTTAGACTCGCGCTTTGGTTTAGCAATTTACTGACCTACCTCCGATTGATTGACCATAACTCACTCAATTTAACTCGTAATTCATTGAAATCCATTTCATTTCGAAGGAATCGAAGTGTAGTTTAAAACGAAAGAAACGAAGATGAAAAACTCCAAGTATTTTGAGAGTTTTGATGGAAATAGTTAAACTCGCGCTTTGGTTTAGCAGTTTACTGACCTACCTCCGACTGATTGACCATAACTCACTCAATTTAACTCGTAATTCATTGAAATCCGTTTCATTTTGAAGGAATCGAAGTGTAGTTTAAAACGAAAGAAACGAAGATGAAAAACTCCAAGTATTTTGAGAGTTATTATGGAAATAGTTAGACTCGCGCTTTGGTTTAGCAATTTACTAACCTACCTCCGATTGATTGACCATAACTCACTCAATTGAACTCGTAATTCATTGAAATTAGTTTCATTTCGAAAGAATCGAAGTGTAGTTTAAAACGTAAGAAACGGAGATGAAAAACTCCAAGTATTTTGAGAGTTATAATGGAAATAGTTAGACTCGCGCTTTGGTTTAGCAATTTACTGGCCTACCTCCGATTGATTGACCATAACTCACTCAATTTAACTCGTAATTCATTGAAATCCGTTTCATTTCGAAAGAATCGAAGTGTAGTTTAAAACGAAAGAAACGAAGATGAAAAACTCCAAGTATTTTGAGAGTTATGATGGAAATAGTTAGACTCGCGCTTTGGTTTAGCAATTTACTAGCCTACCTCCGATTGATTGACCATAACTCACTCAATTGAACTCGTAATTCATTGAAATTAGTTTCATTTCGAAGGAATCGAAGTGTAGTTTAAAACGAAAGAAACGAAGATGAAAAACTCCAAGTATTTTGAGAGTTTTGATGGAAATAGTTAAACTCGCGCTTTGGTTTAGCAGTTTACTGACCTACCTCCGATTGATTGACCATAACTCACTCAATTTAACTCGTAATTCATTGAAATCCGTTTCATTTCGAAAGAATCGAAGTGTAGTTTAAAACGAAAGAAACGAAGATGAAAAACTCCAAGTATTTTGAGAGTTATGATGGAAATAGTTAGACTCGCGCTTTGGTTTAGCAATTTACTAGCCTACCTCCGATTGATTGACCATAACTCACTCAATTGAACTCGTAATTCATTGAAATTAGTTTCATTTCGAAGGAATCGAAGTGTAGTTTAAAACGAAAGAAACGAAGATGAAAAACTCCAAGTATTTTGAGAGTTTTGATGGAAATAGTTAAACTCGCGCTTTGGTTTAGCAGTTTACTGACCTACCTCCGATTGATTGACCATAACTCACTCAATTTAACTCGTAATTTATTGAAATCGGTTTCATTTTGAAGGAATCGAAGTGTAGTTTAAAACGAAAGAAACGAAGATGAAAAACTCCAAGTATTTTGAGAGTTATTATGGAAATAGTTAGACTCGCGCTTTGGTTTAGCAATTTACTAACCTACCTCCGATTGATTGACCATAACTCACTCAATTGAACTCGTAATTCATTGAAATTAGTTTCAGTTCGAAGGAATCGAAGTGTAGTTTAAAACGAAAGAAACGGAGATGAAAAACTCCAAGTATTTTGAGAGTTATAATGGAAATAGTTAGACTCGCGCTTTGGTTTAGCAATTTACTGGCTTACCTCCGATTGATTGACCATAACTCACTCAATTTAACTCGTAATTCATTGAAATCCGTTTCATTTCGAAGGAATCAAAGTTTAGTTTAAAACGAAAGAAACGAAGATGAAAAACTCCAAGTATTTTGAGAGTTATGATGGAAATAGTTAGACTCGCGCTTTGGTTTAGCAATTTACTGGCCTACCTCCGATTGATTGACCATAACTCACTCAATTGAACTCGTAATTCATTGAAATTAGTTTCATTTCGAAGGAATCGAAGTGTAGTTTAAAACGAAAGAAACGGAGATGAAAAACTCCAAGTATTTTGAGAGTTATGATGGAAGTGGTTAGACTCGCGCTTTGGTTTAGCAATTTACTGACCTACCTTCGATTGATTGACCATAACTCAGTTAATTCGACTCGTAATTCATTGACATTAGTTCCATTTTGAAGGAATCGAAGTGTAGTTTAAAACGAAAGAAACGAAGGAATCTAAGTGTAGTTTAAAACGAAAGAAACAGAGATGAAAAACTCCAAGTATTTTGAGAGTTATGACGGAAATAGTTAGACTCGCGCTTTGGTTTTACAATTTACTGACATACGTCCGATTGATTGACCATAACTCACTCAATTGAACTCGTAATTCATTGAAATTAGTTTCATTTCGAAGGAATCGAAGTTTAGTTTAAAACGAAAGAAACGGAGATGAAAAACTCCAAGTATTTTGAGAGTTATGATGGAAGTGGTTAGACTCGCGCTTTGGTTTAGCAATTTACTGACCTACCTTCGATTGATTTACCATAACTCAGTTAATTCGACCCGTAATTCATTGACATTAGTTCCATTTCGAAGGAATCGAAGTGTAGTTTAAAATGAAAGAAACAGAGATGAAAAACTCCAAGTATTTTGAGAGTTATGATGGAAATAGTTAGACTCGCGCTTTGGTTTAGCAATTTACTGACCTACCTCCGATTGATTGACCATTACTCACTCAATTGAACTCGTAATTCATTGAAATTAGTTTCATTTCGAAGGAATCGAAGTGTAGTTTAAAACGAAAGAAACGGAGATGAAAAACTCCAAGTATTTTGAGAGTTATGATGGAAGTGGTTAGACTCGCGCTTTGGTTTAGCAATTTACTGACCTACCTTCGATTGATTGACCATAACTCAGTTAATTCGACTCGTAATTCATTGACATTAGTTCCATTTTGAAGGAATCGAAGTATAGTTTAAAACGAAAGAAACGAAGGAATCTAAGTGTAGTTTAAAACGAAAGAAACGAAGATGAAAAACTCCAAGTATTTTGAGAGTTTTGATGGAAATAGGTAGACTCGCGCTTTGGTTTAGCAATTTACTGCCCTACCTACGATTGATTGACCATAACTCACTCAATTGAACTCGTAATTCATTGAAATTAGTTTCATTTCGAAGGAATCGAAGTGTAGTTTAAAACGAAAGAAACGGAGATAAAAAACTCCACGTATTTTGAGAGTTATGATGGAAGTGGTTAGACTCGCGCTTTGGTTTAGCAATTTACTGACCTACCTTCGATTGATTGACCATAACTCAGTTAATTCGACTCGTAATTCATTGACATTAGTTCCATTTTGAAGGAATCGAAGTGTAGTTTAAAACGAAAGAAACAGAGATGAAAAACTCCAAGTATTTTGAGAGTTATGATGGAAATAGTTAGACTCGCGCTTTGGTTTAGCAATTTACTGACATACCTCCGATTGATTGACCATAACTCACTCAATTTTACTTGTAATTCATTGAAATTAGTTCCATTTCGAAGGAATCGAAGTGTAGTTTAAAACGAAAGAAACGGAGATGAAAAACTTCAAGTATTTTGAGAGTTATGACGAAAATAGTAAGACTCGCGCTTTGGTTTAGCAATTTACTGACCTACCTCCGATTGATTGACCATAACTCACTCAATTTTACTCGTAATTCATTGAAATTTGTTCCATTTCGAAGGAATCGAAGTTTAGTTGAAAACGAAAGAAACGGAGATAAAAACAACAAGTATTTTGAGACTTATGATGGCGCTTGTTAGACTCGCGCTTTGGTTTAGCAATTTACTCACTTACCTCCGATTGATTGACCATAACTCACTCAATTTAACTCGTAATTCATTGAAATTAGTTTCATTTCGAAGGAATCTAAGTGTAGTTTAAAACGAAAGAAACGAAGATGAAAAACTCCAAGTATTTTGAGAGTTTTGATGGAAATAGTTAGACTCGCGCTTTGGTTTAGCAATTTACTGACCTACCTCCGATTGATTGACCATAACTCACTCAATTTAACTCGTAATTCATTGAAATTAGTTTCATTTCGAAGGAATCTAAGTGTAGTTTAAAACGAAAGAAACGAAGATGAAAAACTCCAAGTATTTTGAGGGTTTTGATGGAAATAGTTAGACTCGCGCTTTGGTTTAGCAATTTACTGACCTACCTCCGATTGATTGACCATAACTCACGCAATTTAACTCGTAATTCATTGAAATTAGTTTCATTTCGAAGGAATCGAAGTGTAGTTTAAAACGAAAGAAACGGAGATGAAAAACTCCAAGTATTTTGAGAGTTACGATGGAAATAGTTAGACTCGCGCTTTGGTTTAGCAATTTACTGACATACCTCCGATTGATTGACCATAACTCACTCAATTTAACTCGTAATTCATTGAAATCAGTTTCATTTCGAAGGAATCAAAGTGTAGTTTAAAACGAAAGAAACGAAGATGAAAAACTCCAAGTACTTTGAGAGTTATGATGGAAATAGTTAGACTCGCGCTTTGGTTTAGCAATTTACTGACCTACCTCCGATTGATTGACCATAACTCACTCAATTGAACTCGTAATTCATTGAAATTAGTTTGATTTCGAAGAAATCGAAGTGTAGTTTAAAACGAAAGAAACGGAGATGAAAAACTCCAAGTATTTTGAGAGTTATGATGAAAATAGTTAGACTCGCGCTTTGGTTTAGCAATTTACTGACCTACCTCCGATTGATTGACCATAACTCACTCAATTGAACTCGTAATTCATTGAAATTAGTTTGATTTCGAAGAAATCGAAGTGTAGTTTAAAACGAAAGAAACGGAGATGAAAAACTCCAAGTATTTTGAGAGTTATGATGAAAATAGTTAGACTCGCGCTTTGGTTTAGCAATTTACTGACCTACCTCCGATTGATTGACCATAACTCACTCAATTTAACTCGTAATTCATTGAAATCCATTTCATTTCGAAGGAATCGAAGTGTAGTTTAAAACGAAAGAAACGGAGATGAAAAACTCCAAGTATTTTGAGAGTTATGATGGAAGTGGTTAGACTCGCGCTTTGGTTTAGCAATTTACTGACTTACCTTCGATTGATTGACCATAACTCAGTTAATTCGACTCGTAATTCATTGACATTAGTTCCATTTTGAAGGAATCGAAGTGTAGTTTAAAACGAAAGAAACGAAGGAATCTAAGTGTAGTTTAAAACGAAAGAAACGAAGATGAAAAACTCCAAGTATTTTGAGAGTTTTGATGGAAATAGTTAGACTCGCGCTTTGGTTTAGCAATTTACTGACCTACCTACGATTGATTGACCATAACTCACTCAATTGAACTCGTAATTCATTAAAATTAGTTTCATTTCGAAGGAATCGAAGTGTAGTTTAAAACGAAAGAAACGGAGATAAAATACTCCACGTATTTTGAGAGTTATGATGGAAGTGGTTATACTCGCGCTTTGGTTTAGCAATTTACTGACCTACCTTCGATTGATTGACCATAACTCAGTTAATTCGACTCGTAATTCATTGACATTAGTTCCATTTTGAAGGAATCGAAGTGTAGTTTAAAACGAAAGAAACAGAGATGAAAAACTCCAAGTATTTTGAGAGTTATGATGGAAAGAGTTAGACTCGCGCTTTGGTTTAGTAATTTACTGACATACCTCCGATTGATTGACCATAACTCACTCAATTTAACTCGTAATTCATTGAAATCAGTTTCATTTCGAAGGAATCGAAGTGTAGTTTAAAACGAAAGAAACGAAGATGAAAAACTCCAAGTATTTTGAGAGTTATGATGGAAATAGTTAGACTCGCGCTTTGGTTTAGCAATTTACTGACCTACCTCCGATTGATTGACCATAACTCACTCAATTGAACTCGTAATTCATTGAAATTAGTTTGATTTCGAAGAAATCGAAGTGTAGTTTAAAACGAAAGAAATGGAGATGAAAAACTCCAAGTATTTTGAGAGTTATGATGAAAATAGTTAGACTCGCGCTTTGGTTTAGCAATTTACTGACCTACCTCCGATTGATTGACCATAACTCACTCAATTTAACTCGTAATTCATTGAAATCCATTTCATTTCGAAGGAATCGAAGTGTAGTTTAAAACGAAAGAAACGAAGATGAAAAACTCCAAGTATTTTGAGAGTTTTGATGGAAATAGTTAAACTCGCGCTTTGGTTTAGCAGTTTACTGACCTACCTCCGACTGATTGACCATAACTCACTCAATTTAACTCGTAATTCATTGAAATCCGTTTCATTTTGAAGGAATCGAAGTGTAGTTTAAAACGAAAGAAACGAAGATGAAAAACTCCAAGTATTTTGAGAGTTATTATGGAAATAGTTAGACTCGCGCTTTGGTTTAGCAATTTACTAACCTACCTCCGATTGATTGACCATAACTCACTCAATTGAACTCGTAATTCATTGAAATTAGTTTCATTTCGAAAGAATCGAAGTGTAGTTTAAAACGTAAGAAACGGAGATGAAAAACTCCAAGTATTTTGAGAGTTATAATGGAAATAGTTAGACTCGCGCTTTGGTTTAGCAATTTACTGGCCTACCTCCGATTGATTGACCATAACTCACTCAATTTAACTCGTAATTCATTGAAATCCGTTTCATTTCGAAAGAATCGAAGTGTAGTTTAAAACGAAAGAAACGAAGATGAAAAACTCCAAGTATTTTGAGAGTTATGATGGAAATAGTTAGACTCGCGCTTTGGTTTAGCAATTTACTAGCCTACCTCCGATTGATTGACCATAACTCACTCAATTGAACTCGTAATTCATTGAAATTAGTTTCATTTCGAAGGAATCGAAGTGTAGTTTAAAACGAAAGAAACGAAGATGAAAAACTCCAAGTATTTTGAGAGTTTTGATGGAAATAGTTAAACTCGCGCTTTGGTTTAGCAGTTTACTGACCTACCTCCGATTAATTGACCATAACTCACTCAATTTAACTCGTAATTTATTGAAATCGGTTTCATTTTGAAGGAATCGAAGTGTAGTTTAAAACGAAAGAAACGAAGATGAAAAACTCCAAGTATTTTGAGAGTTATTATGGAAATAGTTAGACTCGCGCTTTGGTTTAGCAATTTACTAACCTACCTCCGATTGATTGACCATAACTCACTCAATTGAACTCGTAATTCATTGAAATTAGTTTCAGTTCGAAGGAATCGAAGTGTAGTTTAAAACGAAAGAAACGGAGATGAAAAACTCCAAGTATTTTGAGAGTTATAATGGAAATAGTTAGACTCGCGCTTTGGTTTAGCAATTTACTGGCTTACCTCCGATTGATTGACCATAACTCACTCAATTTAACTCGTAATTCATTGAAATCCGTTTCATTTCGAAGGAATCAAAGTTTAGTTTAAAACGAAAGAAACGAAGATGAAAAACTCCAAGTATTTTGAGAGTTATGATGGAAATAGTTTGACTCGCGCTTTGGTTTAGCAATTTACTGGCCTACCTCCGATTGATTGACCATAACTCACTCAATTGAACTCGTAATTCATTGAAATTAGTTTCATTTCGAAGGAATCGAAGTGTAGTTTAAAACGAAAGAAACGGAGATGAAAAACTCCAAGTATTTTGAGAGTTATGATGGAAGTGGTTAGACTCGCGCTTTGGTTTAGCAATTTACTGACCTACCTTCGATTGATTGACCATAACTCAGTTAATTCGACTCGTAATTCATTGACATTAGTTCCATTTTGAAGGAATCGAAGTGTAGTTTAAAACGAAAGAAACGAAGGAATCTAAGTGTAGTTTAAAACGAAAGAAACAGAGATGAAAAACTCCAAGTATTTTGAGAGTTATGACGGAAATAGTTAGACTCGCGCTTTGGTTTTACAATTTACTGACATACGTCCGATTGATTGACCATAACTCACTCAATTGAACTCGTAATTCATTGAAATTAGTTTCATTTCGAAGGAATCGAAGTTTAGTTTAAAACGAAAGAAACGGAGATGAAAAACTCCAAGTTTTTTTAGAGTTATGATGGAAGTGGTTAGACTCGCGCTTTGGTTTAGCAATTTACTGACCTACCTTCGATTGATTGACCATAACTCAGTTAATTCGACTCGTAATTCATTGACATTAGTTCCATTTCGAAGGAATCGAAGTGTAGTTTAAAATGAAAGAAACAGAGATGAAAAACTCCAAGTATTTTGAGAGTTATGACGGAAATAGTTAGACTCGCGCTTTGGTTTTACAATTTACTGACATACGTCCGATTGATTGACCATAACTCACTCAATTGAACTCGTAATTCATTGAAATTAGTTTCATTTCGAAGGAATCGAAGTTTAGTTTAAAACGAAAGAAACGGAGATGAAAAACTCCAAGTATTTTGAGAGTTATGATGGAAGTGGTTAGACTCGCGCTTTGGTTTAGCAATTTACTGACCTACCTTCGATTGATTTACCATAACTCAGTTAATTCGACTCGTAATTCATTGACATTAGTTCCATTTCGAAGGAATCGAAGTGTAGTTTAAAATGAAAGAAACAGAGATGAAAAACTCCAAGTATTTTGAGAGTTATGATGGAAATAGTTAGACTCGCGCTTTGGTTTAGCAATTTACTGACCTACCTCCGATTGATTGACCATTACTCACTCAATTGAACTCGTAATTCATTGAAATTAGTTTCATTTCGAAGGAATCGAAGTGTAGTTTAAAACGAAAGAAACGGAGATGAAAAACTCCAAGTATTTTGAGAGTTATGATGGAAGTGGTTAGACTCGCGCTTTGGTTTAGCAATTTACTGACCTACCTTCGATTGATTGACCATAACTCAGTTAATTCGACTCGTAATTCATTGACATTAGTTCCATTTTGAAGGAATCGAAGTATAGTTTAAAACGAAAGAAACGAAGGAATCTAAGTGTAGTTTAAAACGAAAGAAACGAAGATGAAAAACTCCAAGTATTTTGAGAGTTTTGATGGAAATAGGTAGACTCGCGCTTTGGTTTAGCAATTTACTGCCCTACCTACGATTGATTGACCATAACTCACTCAATTGAACTCGTAATTCATTGAAATTAGTTTCATTTCGAAGGAATCGAAGTGTAGTTTAAAACGAAAGAAACGGAGATAAAAAACTCCACGTATTTTGAGAGTTATGATGGAAGTGGTTAGACTCGCGCTTTGGTTTAGCAATTTACTGACCTACCTTCGATTGATTGACCATAACTCAGTTAATTCGACTCGTAATTCATTGACATTAGTTCCATTTTGAAGGAATCGAAGTGTAGTTTAAAACGAAAGAAACAGAGATGAAAAACTCCAAGTATTTTGAGAGTTATGATGGAAATAGTTAGACTCGCGCTTTGGTTTAGCAATTTACTGACATACCTCCGATTGATTGACCATAACTCACTCAATTTTACTTGTAATTCATTGAAATTAGTTCCATTTCGAAGGAATCGAAGTGTAGTTTAAAACGAAAGAAACGGAGATGAAAAACTTCAAGTATTTTGAGAGTTATGACGAAAATAGTAAGACTCGCGCTTTGGTTTAGCAATTTACTGACCTACCTCCGATTGATTGACCATAACTCACTCAATTTTACTCGTAATTCATTGAAATTTGTTCCATTTCGAAGGAATCGAAGTTTAGTTGAAAACGAAAGAAACGGAGATGAAAAACAACAAGTATTTTGAGACTTATGATGGCGCTTGTTAGACTCGCGCTTTGGTTTAGCAATTTACTCACTTACCTCCGATTGATTGACCATAACTCACTCAATTTAACTCGTAATTCATTGAAATTAGTTTCATTTCGAAGGAATCTAAGTGTAGTTTAAAACGAAAGAAACGAAGATGAAAAACTCCAAGTATTTTGAGAGTTTTGATGGAAATAGTTAGACTCGCGCCTTGGTTTAGCAATTTACTGACCTACCTCCGATTGATTGACCATAACTCACTCAATTTAACTCGTAATTCATTGAAATCAGTTTCATTTCGAAGGAATCGAAGTGTAGTTTAAAACGAAAGAAACGAAGATGAAAAACTCCAAGTATTTTGAGGGTTTTGATGGAAATAGTTAGACTCGCGCTTTGGTTTAGCAATTTACTGACCTACCTCCGATTGATTGACCATAACTCACTCAATTTAACTCGTAATTCATTGAAATCCATTTCATTTCGAAGGAATCGAAGTGTAGTTTAAAACGAAAGAAACGAAGATGAAAAACTCCAAGTATTTTGAGAGTTATAATGGAAATAGTTAGACTCGCGCTTTGGTTTAGCAATTTACTGGCTTACCTCCGATTGATTGACCATAACTCACTCAATTTAACTCGTAATTCATTGAAATCCGGTTCATTTCGAAGGAATCGAAGTTTAGTTTAAAACGAAAGAAACGAAGATGAAAAACTCCAAGTATTTTGAGAGTTATGATGGAAATAGTTAGACTCGCGCTTTGGTTTAGCAATTTACTGGCCTACCTCCGATTGATTGACCATTACTCACTCAATTGAACTCGTAATTCATTGAAATTAGTTTCATTTCGAAGGAATCGAAGTGTAGTTTAAAACGAAAGAAACAGAGATGAAAAACTCCAAGTATTTTGAGAGTTATGATGGAAGTGGTTAGACTCGCGCTTTGGTTTAGCAATTTACTGACCTACCTTCGATTGATTGACCATAACTCAGTTAATTCGACTCGTAATTCATTGACATTAGTTCCATTTTGAAGGAATCGAAGTATAGTTTAAAACGAAAGAAACGAAGGAATCTAAGTGTAGTTTAAAACGAAAGAAACGAAGATGAAAAACTCCAAGTATTTTGAGAGTTTTGATGGAAATAGTTAGACTCGCGCTTTGGTTTAGCAATTTACTGACCTACCTACGATTGATTGACCATAACTCACTCAATTGAACTCGTAATTCATTGAAATTAGTTTCATTTCGAAGGAATCGAAGTGTAGTTTAAAACGAAAGAAACGGAGATAAAAAACTCCACGTATTTTGAGAGTTATGATGGAAGTGGTTAGACTCGCGCTTTGGTTTAGCAATTTACTGACCTACCTTCGATTGATTGACCATAACTCACTCAATTGAACTCGTAATTCATTGAAATTAGTTTCATTTCGAAGGAATCGAAGTGTAGTTTAAAACGAAAGAAACGGAGATGAAAAACTCCAAGTATTTTGAGAGTTATAATGGAAATAGTTAGACTCGCGCTTTGGTTTAGCAATTTACTGGCCTACCTCCGATTGATTGACCATAACTCACTCAATTTAACTCGTAATTCATTGAAATTCGATTCATTTTGGAGGAATCGAAGTGTAGTTTAAAACGAAAGAAACGAAGATGAAAAACTCCAAGTATTTTGAGAGTTATTATGGAAATAGTTAGACTCGCGCTTTGGTTTAGCAATTTACTGACCTACCTCCGATTGATTGACCATAACTCACTCAATTGAACTCGTAATTCATTGAAATTAGTTTCATTTCGAAGGAATCTAAGTGTAGTTTAAAACGAAAGAAACGAAGATGAAAAACTCCAAGTATTTTGAGGGTTTTGATGGAAATAGTTAGACTCGCGCTTTGGTTTAGCAATTTACTGACCTACCTCCGATTGATTGACCATAACTCACTAAATTTAACTCGTAATTCATTGAAATTAGTTTCATTTCGAAGGAATCGAAGTGTAGTTTAAAACGAAAGAAACGGAGATGAAAAACTCCAAGTATTTTGAGAGTTACGATGGAAATAGTTAGACTCGCGCTTTGGTTTAGCAATTTACTGACATACCTCCGATTGATTGACCATAACTCACTCAATTTAACTCGTAATTCATTGAAATCAGTTTCATTTCGAAGGAATCGAAGTGTAGTTTAAAACGAAAGAAACGAAGATGAAAAACTCCAAGTACTTTGAGAGTTATGATGGAAATAGTTAGACTCGCGCTTTGGTTTAGCAATTTACTGACCTACCTCCGATTGATTGACCATAACTCACTCAATTGAACTCGTAATTCATTGAAATTAGTTTGATTTCGAAGAAATCGAAGTGTAGTTTAAAACGAAAGAAACGGAGATGAAAAACTCCAAGTATTTTGAGAGTTATGATGAAAATAGTTAGACTCGCGCTTTGGTTTAGCAATTTACTGACCTACCTCCGATTGATTGACCATAACTCACTCAATTGAACTCGTAATTCATTGAAATTAGTTTGATTTCGAAGAAATCGAAGTGTAGTTTAAAACGAAAGAAACGGAGATGAAAAACTCCAAGTATTTTGAGAGTTATGATGAAAATAGTTAGACTCGCGCTTTGGTTTAGCAATTTACTGACCTACCTCCGATTGATTGACCATAACTCACTCAATTTAACTCGTAATTCATTGAAATCCATTTCATTTCGAAGGAATCGAAGTGTAGTTTAAAACGAAAGAAACGGAGATGAAAAACTCCAAGTATTTTGAGAGTTATGATGGAAGTGGTTAGACTCGCGCTTTGGTTTAGCAATTTACTTACTTACCTTCGATTGATTGACCATAACTCAGTTAATTCGACTCGTAATTCATTGACATTAGTTCCATTTTGAAGGAATCGAAGTGTAGTTTAAAACGAAAGAAACGAAGGAATCTAAGTGTAGTTTAAAACGAAAGAAACGAAGATGAAAAACTCCAAGTATTTTGAGAGTTTTGATGGAAATAGTTAGACTCGCGCTTTGGTTTAGCAATTTACTGACCTACCTACGATTGATTGACCATAACTCACTCAATTGAACTCGTAATTCATTAAAATTAGTTTCATTTCGAAGGAATCGAAGTGTAGTTTAAAACGAAAGAAACGGAGATAAAATACTCCACGTATTTTGAGAGTTATGATGGAAGTGGTTATACTCGCGCTTTGGTTTAGCAATTTACTGACCTACCTTCGATTGATTGACCATAACTCAGTTAATTCGACTCGTAATTCATTGACATTAGTTCCATTTTGAAGGAATCGAAGTGTAGTTTAAAACGAAAGAAACAGAGATGAAAAACTCCAAGTATTTTGAGAGTTATGATGGAAAGAGTTAGACTCGCGCTTTGGTTTAGTAATTTACTGACATACCTCCGATTGATTGACCATAACTCACTCAATTTAACTCGTAATTCATTGAAATTAGTTTGATTTCGAAGAAATCGAAGTGTAGTTTAAAACGAAAGAAATGGAGATGAAAAACTCCAAGTATTTTGAGAGTTATGATGAAAATAGTTAGACTCGCGCTTTGGTTTAGCAATTTACTGACCTACCTCCGATTGATTGACCATAACTCACTCAATTGAACTCGTAATTCATTGAAATTAGTTTGATTTCGAAGAAATCGAAGTGTAGTTTAAAACGAAAGAAATGGAGATGAAAAACTCCAAGTATTTTGAGAGTTATGATGAAAATAGTTAGACTCGCGCTTTGGTTTAGCAATTTACTGACCTACCTCCGATTGATTGACCATAACTCACTCAATTGAACTCGTAATTCATTGAAATTAGTTTGATTTCGAAGAAATCGAAGTGTAGTTTAAAACGAAAGAAATGGAGATGAAAAACTCCAAGTATTTTGAGAGTTATGATGAAAATAGTTAGACTCGCGCTTTGGTTTAGCAATTTACTGACCTACCTCCGATTGATTGACCATAACTCACTCAATTTAACTCGTAATTCATTGAAATCCATTTCATTTCGAAGGAATCGAAGTGTAGTTTAAAACGAAAGAAACGAAGATGAAAAACTCCAAGTATTTTGAGAGTTTTGATGGAAATAGTTAAACTCGCGCTTTGGTTTAGCAGTTTACTGACCTACCTCCGACTGATTGACCATAACTCACTCAATTTAACTCGTAATTCATTGAAATCCGTTTCATTTTGAAGGAATCGAAGTGTAGTTTAAAACGAAAGAAACGAAGATGAAAAACTCCAAGTATTTTGAGAGTTATTATGGAAATAGTTAGACTCGCGCTTTGGTTTAGCAATTTACTAACCTACCTCCGATTGATTGACCATAACTCACTCAATTGAACTCGTAATTCATTGAAATTAGTTTCATTTCGAAAGAATCGAAGTGTAGTTTAAAACGTAAGAAACGGAGATGAAAAACTCCAAGTATTTTGAGAGTTATAATGGAAATAGTTAGACTCGCGCTTTGGTTTAGCAATTTACTGGCCTACCTCCGATTGATTGACCATAACTCACTCAATTTAACTCGTAATTCATTGAAATCCGTTTCATTTCGAAAGAATCGAAGTGTAGTTTAAAACGAAAGAAACGAAGATGAAAAACTCCAAGTATTTTGAGAGTTATGATGGAAATAGTTAGACTCGCGCTTTGGTTTAGCAATTTACTAGCCTACCTCCGATTGATTGACCATAACTCACTCAATTGAACTCGTAATTCATTGAAATTAGTTTCATTTCGAAGGAATCGAAGTGTAGTTTAAAACGAAAGAAACGAAGATGAAAAACTCCAAGTATTTTGAGAGTTTTGATGGAAATAGTTAAACTCGCGCTTTGGTTTAGCAGTTTACTGACCTACCTCCGATTGATTGACCATAACTCACTCAATTTAACTCGTAATTTATTGAAATCGGTTTCATTTTGAAGGAATCGAAGTGTAGTTTAAAACGAAAGAAACGAAGATGAAAAACTCCAAGTATTTTGAGAGTTATTATGGAAATAGTTAGACTCGCGCTTTGGTTTAGCAATTTACTAACCTACCTCCGATTGATTGACCATAACTCACTCAATTGAACTCGTAATTCATTGAAATTAGTTTCAATTCGAAGGAATCGAAGTGTAGTTTAAAACGAAAGAAACGGAGATGAAAAACTCCAAGTATTTTGAGAGTTATAATGGAAATAGTTAGACTCGCGCTTTGGTTTAGCAATTTACTGGCTTACCTCTGATTGATTGACCATAACTCACTCAATTTAACTCGTAATTCATTGAAATCCGTTTCATTTCGAAGGAATCAAAGTTTAGTTTAAAACGAAAGAAACGAAGATGAAAAACTTCAAGTATTTTGAGAGTTATGATGGAAATAGTTAGACTCGCGCTTTGGTTTAGCAATTTACTGGCCTACCTCCGATTGATTGACCATAACTCACTCAATTGAACTCGTAATTCATTGAAATTAGTTTCATTTCGAAGGAATCGAAGTGTAGTTTAAAACGAAAGAAACGGAGATGAAAAACTCCAAGTATTTTGAGAGTTATGATGGAAGTGGTTAGACTCGCGCTTTGGTTTAGCAATTTACTGACCTACCTTCGATTGATTGACCATAACTCAGTTAATTCGACTCGTAATTCATTGACATTAGTTCCATTTTGAAGGAATCGAAGTGTAGTTTAAAACGAAAGAAACGAAGGAATCTAAGTGTAGTTTAAAACGAAAGAAACAGAGATGAAAAACTCCAAGTATTTTGAGAGTTATGACGGAAATAGTTAGACTCGCGCTTTGGTTTTACAATTTACTGACATACGTCCGATTGATTGACCATAACTCACTCAATTGAACTCGTAATTCATTGAAATTAGTTTCATTTCGAAGGAATCGAAGTTTAGTTTAAAACGAAAGAAACGGAGATGAAAAACTCCAAGTATTTTGAGAGTTATGATGGAAGTGGTTAGACTCGCGCTTTGGTTTAGCAATTTACTGACCTACCTTCGATTGATTTACCATAACTCAGTTAATTCGACTCGTAATTCATTGACATTAGTTCCATTTCGAAGGAATCGAAGTGTAGTTTAAAATGAAAGAAACAGAGATGAAAAACTCCAAGTATTTTGAGAGTTATGATGGAAATAGTTAGACTCGCGCTTTGGTTTAGCAATTTACTGACCTACCTCCGATTGATTGACCATTACTCACTCAATTGAACTCGTAATTCATTGAAATTAGTTTCATTTCGAAGGAATCGAAGTGTAGTTTAAAACGAAAGAAACGGAGATGAAAAACTCCAAGTATTTTGAGAGTTATGATGGAAGTGGTTAGACTCGCGCTTTGGTTTAGCAATTTACTGACCTACCTTCGATTGATTGACCATAACTCAGTTAATTCGACTCGTAATTCATTGACATTAGTTCCATTTTGAAGGAATCGAAGTATAGTTTAAAACGAAAGAAACGAAGGAATCTAAGTGTAGTTTAAAACGAAAGAAACGAAGATGAAAAACTCCAAGTATTTTGAGAGTTTTGATGGAAATAGGTAGACTCGCGCTTTGGTTTAGCAATTTACTGCCCTACCTACGATTGATTGACCATAACTCACTCAATTGAACTCGTAATTCATTGAAATTAGTTTCATTTCGAAGGAATCGAAGTGTAGTTTAAAACGAAAGAAACGGAGATAAAAAACTCCACGTATTTTGAGAGTTATGATGGAAGTGGTTAGACTCGCGCTTTGGTTTAGCAATTTACTGACCTACCTTCGATTGATTGACCATAACTCAGTTAATTCGACTCGTAATTCATTGACATTAGTTCCATTTTGAAGGAATCGAAGTGTAGTTTAAAACGAAAGAAACAGAGATGAAAAACTCCAAGTATTTTGAGAGTTATGATGGAAATAGTTAGACTCGCGCTTTGGTTTAGCAATTTACTGACATACCTCCGATTGATTGACCATAACTCACTCAATTTTACTTGTAATTCATTGAAATTAGTTCCATTTCGAAGGAATCGAAGTGTAGTTTAAAACGAAAGAAACGGAGATGAAAAACTTCAAGTATTTTGAGAGTTATGACGAAAATAGTAAGACTCGCGCTTTGGTTTAGCAATTTACTGACCTACCTCCGATTGATTGACCATAACTCACTCAATTTTACTCGTAATTCATTGAAATTTGTTCCATTTCGAAGGAATCGAAGTTTAGTTGAAAACGAAAGAAACGGAGATGAAAAACAACAAGTATTTTGAGACTTATGATGGCGCTTGTTAGACTCGCGCTTTGGTTTAGCAATTTACTCACTTACCTCCGATTGATTAACCATAACTCACTCAATTTAACTCGTAATTCATTGAAATTAGTTTCATTTCGAAGGAATCTAAGTGTAGTTTAAAACGAAAGAAACGAAGATGAAAAACTCCAAGTATTTTGAGAGTTTTGATGGAAATAGTTAGACTCGCGCTTTGGTTTAGCAATTTACTGACCTACCTCCGATTGATTGACCATAACTCACTCAATTTAACTCGTAATTCATTGAAATCAGTTTCATTTCGAAGGAATCGAAGTGTAGTTTAAAACGAAAGAAACGAAGATGAAAAACTCCAAGTATTTTGAGAGTTATGATGGAAATAGTTAGACTCGCGCTTTGGTTTAGCAATTTACTGACCTACCTCCGATTGATTGACCATAACTCACTCAATTGAACTCGTAATTCATTGAAATTAGTTTCATTTCGAAGGAATCGAAGTGTAGTTTAAAACGAAAGAAACGGAGATGAAAAACTCCAAGTATTTTGAGAGTTACGATGGAAATAGTTAGACTCGCGCTTTGGTTTAGCAATTTACTGACATACCTCCGATTGATTGACCATAACTCACTCAATTTAACTCGTAATTCATTGAAGTCAGTTTCATTTCGAAGGAATCGAAGTGTAGTTTAAAACGAAAGAAACGAAGATGAAAAACTCCAAGTACTTTGAGAGTTATGATGGAAATAGTTAGACTCGCGCTTTGGTTTAGCAATTTACTGACCTACCTCCGATTGATTGACCATAACTCACTCAATTGAACTCGTAATTCATTGAAATTAGTTTGATTTCGAAGAAATCGAAGTGTAGTTTAAAACGAAAGAAACGGAGATGAAAAACTCCAAGTATTTTGAGAGTTATGATGAAAATAGTTAGACTCGCGCTTTGGTTTAGCAATTTACTGACCTACCTCCGATTGATTGACCATAACTCACTCAATTGAACTCGTAATTCATTGAAATTAGTTTGATTTCGAAGAAATCGAAGTGTAGTTTAAAACGAAAGAAACGGAGATGAAAAACTCCAAGTATTTTGAGAGTTATGATGAAAATAGTTAGACTCGCGCTTTGGTTTAGCAATTTACTGACCTACCTCCGATTGATTGACCATAACTCACTCAATTTAACTCGTAATTCATTGAAATCCATTTCATTTCGAAGGAATCGAAGTGTAGTTTAAAACGAAAGAAACGGAGATGAAAAACTCCAAGTATTTTGAGAGTTATGATGGAAGTGGTTAGACTCGCGCTTTGGTTTAGCAATTTACTGACTTACCTTCGATTGATTGACCATAACTCAGTTAATTCGACTCGTAATTCATTGACATTAGTTCCATTTTGAAGGAATCGAAGTGTAGTTTAAAACGAAAGAAACGAAGGAATCTAAGTGTAGTTTAAAACGAAAGAAACGAAGATGAAAAACTCCAAGTATTTTGAGAGTTATGATGGAAATAGTTAGACTCGCGCTTTGGTTTAGCAATTTACTGGCCTACCTCCGATTGATTGACCATAACTCACTCAATTGAACTCGTAATTCATTGAAATTAGTTTCATTTCGAAGGAATCGAAGTGTAGTTTAAAACGAAAGAAACGAAGATGAAAAACTCCAAGGTTTTTGAGAGTTTTGATGGAAATAGTTAAACTCGCGCTTTGGTTTAGCAGTTTACTGACCTACCTCCGATTGATTGACCATAACTCACTCAATTTAACTCGTAATTCATTGAAATCCGTTTCATTTTGAAGGAATCGAAGTGTAGTTTAAAACGAAAGAAACGAAGATGAAAAACTCCAAGTATTTTGAGAGTTATTATGGAAATAGTTAGACTCGCGCTTTGGTTTAGCAATTTACTAACCTACCTCCGATTGATTGACCATAACTCACTCAATTGAACTCGTAATTCATTGAAATTAGTTTCATTTCGAAGGAATCGAAGTGTAGTTTAAAACGTAAGAAACGGAGATGAAAAACTCCAAGTATTTTGAGAATTATAATGGAAATAGTTAGACTCGCGCTTTGGTTTAGCAATTTACTGGCCTACCTCCGATTGATTGACCATAACTCACTCAATTTAACTCGTAATTCATTGAAATCCGTTTCATTTCGAAAGAATCGAAGTGTAGTTTAAAACGAAAGAAACGAAGATGAAAAACTCCAAGTATTTTGAGAGTTATGATGGAAATAGTTAGACTCGCGCTTTGGTTTAGCAATTTACTGGCCTACCTCCGATTGATTGACCATAACTCACTCAATTGAACTTGTAATTCATTGAAATTAGTTTCATTTCGAAGGAATCGAAGTGTAGTTTAAAACGAAAGAAACGAAGATGAAAAACTCCAAGTATTTTGAGAGTTTTGATGGAAATAGTTAAACTCGCGCTTTGGTTTAGCAGTTTACTGACCTACCTCCGATTGATTGACCATAACTCACTCAATTTAACTCGTAATTTATTGAAATCGGTTTCATTTTGAAGGAATCGAAGTGTAGTTTAAAACGAAAGAAACGAAGATGAAAAACTCCAAGTATTTTGAGAGTTATTATGGAAATAGTTAGACTCGCGCTTTGGTTTAGCAATTTACTAACCTACCTCCGATTGATTGACCATAACTCACTCAATTGAACTCGTAATTCATTGAAATTAGTTTCAGTTCGAAGGAATCGAAGTGTAGTTTAAAACGAAAGAAACGGAGATGAAAAACTCCAAGTATTTTGAGAGTTATAATGGAAATAGTTAGACTCGCGCTTTGGTTTAGCAATTTACTGGCTTACCTCCGATTGATTGACCATAACTCACTCAATTTAACTCGTAATTCATTGAAATCCGTTTCATTTCGAAGGAATCGAAGTTTAGTTTAAAACGAAAGAAACGAAGATGAAAAACTCCAAGTATTTTGAGAGTTATGATGGAAATAGTTAGACTCGCGCTTTGGTTTAGCAATTTACTGGCCTACCTCCGATTGATTGACCATAACTCACTCAATTGAACTCGTAATTCATTGAAATTAGTTTCATTTCGAAGGAATCGAAGTGTAGTTTAAAACGAAAGAAACGGAGATGAAAAACTCCAAGTATTTTGAGAGTTATGATGGAAGTGGTTAGACTCGCGCTTTGGTTTAGCAATTTACTGACCTACCTTCGATTGATTGACCATAACTCAGTTAATTCGACTCGTAATTCATTGACATTAGTTCCATTTTGAAGGAATCGAAGTGTAGTTTAAAACGAAAGAAACGAAGGAATCTAAGTGTAGTTTAAAACGAAAGAAACAGAGATGAAAAACTCCAAGTATTTTGAGAGTTATGACGGAAATAGTTAGACTCGCGCTTTGGTTTTACAATTTACTGACATACGTCCGATTGATTGACCATAACTCACTCAATTGAACTCGTAATTCATTGAAATTAGTTTCATTTCGAAGCAATCGAAGTTTAGTTTAAAACGAAAGAAACGGAGATGAAAAACTCCAAGTATTTTGAGAGTTATGATGGAAGTGGTTAGACTCGCGCTTTGGTTTAGCAATTTACTGACCTACCTTCGATTGATTGACCATAACTCAGTTAATTCGACTCGTAATTCATTGACATTAGTTCCATTTCGAAGGAATCGAAGTGTAGTTTAAAATGAAAGAAACAGAGATGAAAAACTCCAAGTATTTTGAGAGTTATGATGGAAATAGTTAGACTCGCGCTTTGGTTTAGCAATTTACTGACCTACCTCCGATTGATTGACCATTACTCACTCAATTGAACTCGTAATTCATTGAAATTAGTTTCATTTCGAAGGAATCGAAGTGTAGTTTAAAACGAAAGAAACGGAGATGAAAAACTCCAAGTATTTTGAGAGTTATGATGGAAGTGGTTAGACTCGCGCTTTGGTTTAGCAATTTACTGACCTACCTTCGATTGATTGACCATAACTCAGTTAATTCGACTCGTAATTCATTGACATTAGTTCCATTTTGAAGGAATCGAAGTATAGTTTAAAACGAAAGAAACGAAGGAATCTAAGTGTAGTTTAAAACGAAAGAAACGAAGATGAAAATCTCCAAGTATTTTGAGAGTTTTGATGGAAATAGTTAGACTCCCGCTTTGGTTTAGCAATTTACTGCCCTACCTACGATTGATTGACCATAACTCACTCAATTGAACTCGTAATTCATTGAAATTAGTTTCATTTCGAAGGAATCGAAGTGTAGTTTAAAACGAAAGAAACGGAGATAAAAAACTCCACGTATTTTGAGAGTTATGATGGAAGTGGTTAGACTCGCGCTTTAGTTTAGCAATTTACTGACCTACCTTCGATTGATTGACCATAACTCAGTTAATTCGACTCGTAATTCATTGACATTAGTTCCATTTTGAAGGAATCGAAGTGTAGTTTAAAACAAAAGAAACAGAGATGAAAAACTCCAAGTATTTTGAGAGTTATGATGGAAATAGTTAGACTCGCGCTTTGGTTTAGCAATTTACTGACATACCTCCGATTGATTGACCATAACTCACTCAATTTTACTTGTAATTCATTGAAATTAGTTCCATTTCGAAGGAATCGAAGTGTAGTTTAAAACGAAAGAAACGGAGATGAAAAACTTTAAGTATTTTGAGAGTTATGACGAAAATAGTAAGACTCGCGCTTTGGTTTAGCAATTTACTGACCTACCTCCGATT
This sequence comes from Tasmannia lanceolata, assembly GCF_043159265.1. Lineage (NCBI taxonomy): Eukaryota > Viridiplantae > Streptophyta > Magnoliopsida > Canellales > Winteraceae > Tasmannia > Tasmannia lanceolata. Next base: position 2,573,514 of record NW_027518678.1, read on the forward strand.
GATTGACCATAACTCACTCAATTTTACTCGTAATTCATTGAAATTTGTTCCATTTCGAAGGAATCGAAGTTTAGTTGAAAACGAAAGAAACGGAGATGAAAAACAACAAGTATTTTGAGACTTATGATGGCGCTTGTTAGACTCGCGCTTTGGTTTAGCAATTTACTCACTAACCTCCGATTGATTGACCATAACTCACTCAATTTAACTTGTAATTCATTGAAATTAGTTTCATTTCGAAGGAATCTAAGTGTAGTTTAAAACGAAAGAAACGAAGATGAAAAACTCCAAGTATTTTGAGAGTTTTGATGGAAATAGTTAGACTCGCGCTTTGGTTTAGCAATTTACTGACCTACCTCCGATTGATTGACCATAACTCACTCAATTTAACTCGTAATTCATTGAAATCAGTTTCATTTCGAAGGAATCGAAGTGTAGTTTAAAACGAAAGAAACGAAGATGAAAAACTCCAAGTATTTTGAGAGTTATGATGGAAATAGTTAGACTCGCGCTTTGGTTTAGCAATTTACTGACCTACCTCCGATTGATTGACCATAACTCACTCAATTGAACTCGTAATTCATTGAAATTAGTTTCATTTCGAAGGAATCGAAGTGTAGTTTAAAACGAAAGAAACGGAGATGAAAAACTCCAAGTATTTTGAGAGTTACGATGGAAATAGTTAGACTCGCGCTTTGGTTTAGCAATTTACTGACATACCTCCGATTGATTGACCATAACTCATTCAATTTAACTCGTAATTCATTGAAATCAGTTTCATTTCGAAGGAATCGAAGTGTAGTTTAAAACGAAAGAAACGAAGATGAAAAACTCCAAGTACTTTGAGAGTTATGATGGAAATAGTTAGACTCGCGCTTTGGTTTAGCAATTTACTGACCTACCTCCGATTGATTGACCATAACTCACTCAATTGAACTCGTAATTCATTGAAATTAGTTTGATTTCGAAGAAATCGAAGTGTAGTTTAAAACGAAAGAAACGGAGATGAAAAACTCCAAGTATTTTGAGAGTTATGATGAAAATAGTTAGACTCGCGCTTTGGTTTAGCAATTTACTGACCTACCTCCGATTGATTGACCATAACTCACTCAATTGAACTCGTAATTCATTGAAATTAGTTTGATTTCGAAGAAATCGAAGTGTAGTTTAAAACGAAAGAAACGGAGATGAAAAACTCCAAGTATTTTGAGAGTTATGATGAAAATAGTTAGACTCGCGCTTTGGTTTAGCAATTTACTGACCTACCTCCGATTGATTGACCATAACTCACTCAATTTAACTCGTAATTCATTGAAATCCATTTCATTTCGAAGGAATCGAAGTGTAGTTTAAAACGAAAGAAACGGAGATGAAAAACTCCAAGTATTTTGAGAGTTATGATGGAAGTGGTTAGACTCGCGCTTTGGTTTAGCAATTTACTGACTTACCTTCGATTGATTGACCATAACTCAGTTAATTCGACTCGTAATTCATTGACATTAGTTCCATTTTGAAGGAATCGAAGTGTAGTTTAAAACGAAAGAAACGAAGGAATCTAAGTGTAGTTTAAAACGAAAGAAACGAAGATGAAAAACTCCAAGTATTTTGAGAGTTTTGATGGAAATAGTTAGACTCGCGCTTTGGTTTAGCAATTTACTGACCTACCTACGATTGATTGACCATAACTCACTCAATTGAACTCGTAATTCATTGAAATTAGTTTCATTTCGAAGGAATCGAAGTGTAGTTTAAAACGAAAGAAACGGAGATAAAAAACTCCACGTATTTTGAGAGTTATGATGGAAGTGGTTATACTCGCGCTTTGGTTTAGCAATTTACTGACCTACCTTCGATTGATTGACCATAACTCAGTTAATTCGACTCGTAATTCATAGACATTAGTTCCATTTTGAAGGAATCGAAGTGTAGTTTAAAACGAAAGAAACAGAGATGAAAAACTCCAAGTATTTTGAGAGTTATGATGGAAAGAGTTAGACTCGCGCTTTGGTTTAGTAATTTTCTGACATACCTCCGATTGATTGACCATAACTCACTCAATTTAACTCGTAATTCATTGAAATCAGTTTCATTTCGAAGGAATCGAAGTGTAGTTTAAAACGAAAGAAACGAAGATGAAAAACTCCAAGTATTTTGAGAGTTATGATGGAAATAGTTAGACTCGCGCTTTGGTTTAGCAATTTACTGACCTACGTCCGATTGATTGACCATAACTCACTCAATTGAACTCGTAATTCATTGAAATTAGTTTGATTTCGAAGAAATCGAAGTGTAGTTTAAAACGAAAGAAATGGAGATGAAAAACTCCAAGTATTTTGAGAGTTATGATGAAAATAGTTAGACTCGCGCTTTGGTTTAGCAATTTACTGACCTACCTCCGATTGATTGACCATAACTCACTCAATTTAACTCGTAATTCATTGAAATCCATTTCATTTTGAAGGAATCGAAGTGTAGTTTAAAACGAAAGAAACGAAGATGAAAAACTCCAAGTATTTTGAGAGTTTTGATGGAAATAGTTAAACTCGCGCTTTGGTTTAGCAGTTTACTGACCTACCTCCGACTGATTGACCATAACTCACTCAATTTAACTCGTAATTCATTGAAATCCGTTTCATTTTGAAGGAATCGAAGTGTAGTTTAAAACGAAAGAAACGAAGATGAAAAACTCCAAGTATTTTGAGAGTTATTATGGAAATAGTTAGACTCGCGCTTTGGTTTAGCAATTTACTAACCTACCTCCGATTGATTGACCATAACTCACTCAATTGAACTCGTAATTCATTGAAATTAGTTTTATTTCGAAAGAATCGAAGTGTAGTTTAAAAGGTAAGAAACGGAGATGAAAAACTCCAAGTATTTTGAGAGTTATAATGGAAATAGTTAGACTCGCGCTTTGGTTTAGCAATTTACTGGCCTACCTCCGATTGATTGACCATAACTCACTCAATTTAACTCGTAATTCATTGAAATCCGTTTCATTTCGAAAGAATCGAAGTGTAGTTTAAAACGAAAGAAACGAAGATGAAAAACTCCAAGTATTTTGAGAGTTATGATGGAAATAGTTAGACTCGCGCTTTGGTTTAGCAATTTACTGGCCTACCTCCGATTGATTGACCATAACTCACTCAATTGAACTCGTAATTCATTGAAATTAGTTTCATTTCGAAGGAATCGAAGTGTAGTTTAAAACGAAAGAAACGAAGATGAAAAACTCCAAGGTTTTTGAGAGTTTTGATGGAAATAGTTAAACTCGCGCTTTGGTTTAGCAGTTTACTGACCTACCTCCGATTGATTGACCATAACTCACTCAATTTAACTCGTAATTCATTGAAATCCGTTTCATTTTGAAGGAATCGAAGTGTAGTTTAAAACGAAAGAAACGAAGATGAAAAACTCCAAGTATTTTGAGAGTTATTATGGAAATAGTTAGACTCGCGCTTTGGTTTAGCAATTTACTAACCTACCTCCGATTGATTGACCATAACTCACTCAATTGAACTCGTAATTCATTGAAATTAGTTTCATTTCGAAGGAATCGAAGTGTAGTTTAAAACGAAAGAAACGAAGATGAAAAACTCCAAGTATTTTGAGAGTTATGATGGAAATAGTTAGACTCGCGCTTTGGTTTAGCAATTTACTGGCCTACCTCCGATTGATTGACCATAACTCACTCAATTTAACTCGTAATTCATTGAAATTCGATTCATTTTGGAGGAATCGAAGTGTAGTTTAAAACGAAAGAAACGAAGATGAAAAACTCCAAGTATTTTGAGAGTTATTATGGAAATAGTTAGACTCGCGCTTTGGTTTAGCAATTTACTGACCTACCTCCGATTGATTGACCATAACTCACTCAATTGAACTCGTAATTCATTGAAATTAGTTTCATTTCGAAGGAATCTAAGTGTAGTTTAAAACGAAAGAAACGAAGATGAAAAACTCCAAGTATTTTGAGGGTTTTGATGGAAATAGTTAGACTCGCGCTTTGGTTTAGCAATTTACTGACCTACCTCCGATTGATTGACCATAACTCACTCAATTTAACTCGTAATTCATTGAAATTAGTTTCATTTCGAAGGAATCGAAGTGTAGTTTAAAACGAAAGAAACGGAGATGAAAAACTCCAAGTATTTTGAGAGTTACGATGGAAATAGTTAGACTCGCGCTTTGGTTTAGCAATTTACTGACATACCTCCGATTGATTGACCATAACTCACTCAATTTAACTCGTAATTCATTGAAATCAGTTTCATTTCGAAGGAATCGAAGTGTAGTTTAAAACGAAAGAAACGAAGATGAAAAACTCCAAGTACTTTGAGAGTTATGATGGAAATAGTTAGACTCGCGCTTTGGTTTAGCAATTTACTGACCTACCTCCGATTGATTGACCATAACTCACTCAATTGAACTCGTAATTCATTGAAATTAGTTTGATTTCGAAGAAATCGAAGTGTAGTTTAAAACGAAAGAAACGGAGATGAAAAACTCCAAGTATTTTGAGAGTTATGATGAAAATAGTTAGACTCGCGCTTTGGTTTAGCAATTTACTGACCTACCTCCGATTGATTGACCATAACTCACTCAATTGAACTCGTAATTCATTGAAATTAGTTTGATTTCGAAGAAATCGAAGTGTAGTTTAAAACGAAAGAAACGGAGATGAAAAACTCCAAGTATTTTGAGAGTTATGATGAAAATAGTTAGACTCGCGCTTTGGTTTAGCAATTTACTGACCTACCTCCGATTGATTGACCATAACTCACTCAATTTAACTCGTAATTCATTGAAATCCATTTCATTTCGAAGGAATCGAAGTGTAGTTTAAAACGAAAGAAACGGAGATGAAAAACTCCAAGTATTTTGAGAGTTATGATGGAAGTGGTTAGACTCGCGCTTTGGTTTAGCAATTTACTGACTTACCTTCGATTGATTGACCATAACTCAGTTAATTCGACTCGTAATTCATTGACATTAGTTCCATTTTGAAGGAATCGAAGTGTAGTTTAAAACGAAAGAAACGAAGGAATCTAAGTGTAGTTTAAAACGAAAGAAACGAAGATGAAAAACTCCAAGTATTTTGAGAGTTTTGATGGAAATAGTTAGACTCGCGCTTTGGTTTAGCAATTTACTGACCTACCTACGATTGATTGACCATAACTCACTCAATTGAACTCGTAATTCATTAAAATTAGTTTCATTTCGAAGGAATCGAAGTGTAGTTTAAAACGAAAGAAACGGAGATAAAATACTCCACGTATTTTGAGAGTTATGATGGAAGTGGTTATACTCGCGCTTTGGTTTAGCAATTTACTGACCTACCTTCGATTGATTGACCATAACTCAGTTAATTCGACTCGTAATTCATTGACATTAGTTCCATTTTGAAGGAATCGAAGTGTAGTTTAAAACGAAAGAAACAGAGATGAAAAACTCCAAGTATTTTGAGAGTTATGATGGAAAGAGTTAGACTCGCGCTTTGGTTTAGTAATTTACTGACATACCTCCGATTGATTGACCATAACTCACTCAATTTAACTCGTAATTCATTGAAATTAGTTTGATTTCGAAGAAATCGAAGTGTAGTTTAAAACGAAAGAAATGGAGATGAAAAACTCCAAGTATTTTGAGAGTTATGATGAAAATAGTTAGACTCGCGCTTTGGTTTAGCAATTTACTGACCTACCTCCGATTGATTGACCATAACTCACTCAATTGAACTCGTAATTCATTGAAATTAGTTTGATTTCGAAGAAATCGAAGTGTAGTTTAAAACGAAAGAAATGGAGATGAAAAACTCCAAGTATTTTGAGAGTTATGATGAAAATAGTTAGACTCGCGCTTTGGTTTAGCAATTTACTGACCTACCTCCGATTGATTGACCATAACTCACTCAATTGAACTCGTAATTCATTGAAATTAGTTCGATTTCGAAGAAATCGAAGTGTAGTTTAAAACGAAAGAAATGGAGATGAAAAACTCCAAGTATTTTGAGAGTTATGATGAAAATAGTTAGACTCGCGCTTTGGTTTAGCAATTTACTGACCTACCTCCGATTGATTGACCATAACTCACTCAATTTAACTCGTAATTCATTGAAATCCATTTCATTTCGAAGGAATCGAAGTGTAGTTTAAAACGAAAGAAACGAAGATGAAAAACTCTAAGTATTTTGAGAGTTTTGATGGAAATAGTTAAACTCGCGCTTTGGTTTAGCAGTTTACTGACCTACCTCCGACTGATTGACCATAACTCACTCAATTTAACTCGTAATTCATTGAAATCCGTTTCATTTTGAAGGAATCGAAGTGTAGTTTAAAACGAAAGAAACGAAGATGAAAAACTCCAAGTATTTTGAGAGTTATTATGGAAATAGTTAGACTCGCGCTTTGGTTTAGCAATTTACTAACCTACCTCCGATTGATTGACCATAACTCACTCAATTGAACTCGTAATTCATTGAAATTAGTTTCATTTCGAAAGAATCGAAGTGTAGTTTAAAACGTAAGAAACGGAGATGAAAAACTCCAAGTATTTTGAGAGTTATAATGGAAATAGTTAGACTCGCGCTTTGGTTTAGCAATTCACTGGCCTACCTCCGATTGATTGACCATAACTCACTCAATTTAACTCGTAATTCATTGAAATCCGTTTCATTTCGAAAGAATCGAAGTGTAGTTTAAAACGAAAGAAACGAAGATGAAAAACTCCAAGTATTTTGAGAGTTATGATGGAAATAGTTAGACTCGCGCTTTGGTTTAGCAATTTACTAGCCTACCTCCGATTGATTGACCATAACTCACTCAATTGAACTCGTAATTCATTGAAATTAGTTTCATTTCGAAGGAATCGAAGTGTAGTTTAAAACGAAAGAAACGAAGATGAAAAACTCCAAGTATTTTGAGAGTTTTGATGGAAATTGTTAAACTCGCGCTTTGGTTTAGCAGTTTACTGACCTACCTCCGATTGATTGACCATAACTCACTCAATTTAACTCGTAATTTATTGAAATCGGTTTCATTTTGAAGGAATCGAAGTGTAGTTTAAAACGAAAGAAACGAAGATGAAAAACTCCAAGTATTTTGAGAGTTATTATGGAAATAGTTAGACTCGCGCTTTGGTTTAGCAATTTACTAACCTACCTCCGATTGATTGACCATAACTCACTCAATTGAACTCGTAATTCATTGAAATTAGTTTCAGTTCGAAGGAATCGAAGTGTAGTTTAAAACGAAAGAAACGGAGATGAAAAACTCCAAGTATTTTGAGAGTTATGATGAAAATAGTTAGACTCGCGCTTTGGTTTAGCAATTTACTGACCTACCTCCGATTGATTGACCATAACTCACTCAATTTAACTCGTAATTCATTGAAATCCATTTCATTTCGAAGGAATCGAAGTGTAGTTTAAAACGAAAGAAACGAAGATGAAAAACTCCAAGTATTTTGAGAGTTATTATGGAAATAGTTAGACTCGCGCTTTGGTTTAGCAATTTACTAACCTACCTCCGATTGATTGACCATAACTCACTCAATTGAACTCGTAATTCATTGAAATTAGTTTCATTTCGAAAGAATCGAAGTGTAGTTTAAAACGTAAGAAACGGAGATGAAAAACTCCAAGTATTTTGAGAGTTATAATGGAAATAGTTAGACTCGCGCTTTGGTTTAGCAATTCACTGGCCTACCTCCGATTGATTGACCATAACTCACTCAATTTAACTCGTAATTCATTGAAATCCGTTTCATTTCGAAAGAATCGAAGTGTAGTTTAAAACGAAAGAAACGAAGATGAAAAACTCCAAGTATTTTGAGAGTTATGATGGAAATAGTTAGACTCGCGCTTTGGTTTAGCAATTTACTAGCCTACCTCCGATTGATTGACCATAACTCACTCAATTGAACTCGTAATTCATTGAAATTAGTTTCATTTCGAAGGAATCGAAGTGTAGTTTAAAACGAAAGAAACGAAGATGAAAAACTCCAAGTATTTTGAGAGTTTTGATGGAAATTGTTAAACTCGCGCTTTGGTTTAGCAGTTTACTGACCTACCTCCGATTGATTGACCATAACTCACTCAATTTAACTCGTAATTTATTGAAATCGGTTTCATTTTGAAGGAATCGAAGTGTAGTTTAAAACGAAAGAAACGAAGATGAAAAACTCCAAGTATTTTGAGAGTTATTATGGAAATAGTTAGACTCGCGCTTTGGTTTAGCAATTTACTAACCTACCTCCGATTGATTGACCATAACTCACTCAATTGAACTCGTAATTCATTGAAATTAGTTTCAGTTCGAAGGAATCGAAGTGTAGTTTAAAACGAAAGAAACGGAGATGAAAAACTCCAAGTATTTTGAGAGTTATAATGGAAATAGTTAGACTCGCGCTTTGGTTTAGCAATTTACTGGCTTACCTCTGATTGATTGACCATAACTCACTCAATTTAACTCGTAATTCATTGAAATCCGTTTCATTTCGAAGGAATCAAAGTTTAGTTTAAAACGAAAGAAACGAAGATGAAAAACTCCAAGTATTTTGAGAGTTATGATGGAAATAGTTAGACTCGCGCTTTGGTTTAGCAATTTACTGGCCTACCTCCGATTGATTGACCATAACTCACTCAATTGAACTCGTAATTCATTGAAATTAGTTTCATTTCGAAGGAATCGAAGTGTAGTTTAAAACGAAAGAAACGGAGATGAAAAACTCCAAGTATTTTGAGAGTTATGATGGAAGTGGTTAGACTCGCGCTTTGGTTTAGCAATTTACTGACCTACCTTCGATTGATTGACCATAACTCAGTTAATTCGACTCGTAATTCATTGACATTAGTTCCATTTTGAAGGAATCGAAGTGTAGTTTAAAACGAAAGAAACGAAGGAATCTAAGTGTAGTTTAAAACGAAAGAAACAGAGATGAAAAACTCCAAGTATTTTGAGAGTTATGACGGAAATAGTTAGACTCGCGCTTTGGTTTTACAATTTACTGACATACGTCCGATTGATTGACTATAACTCACTCAATTGAACTCGTAATTCATTGAAATTAGTTTCATTTCGAAGGAATCGAAGTTTAGTTTAAAACGAAAGAAACGGAGATGAAAAACTCCAAGTATTTTGAGAGTTATGATGGAAGTGGTTAGACTCGCGCTTTGGTTTAGCAATTTACTGACCTACCTTCGATTGATTTACCATAACTCAGTTAATTCGACTCGTAATTCATTGACATTAGTTCCATTTCGAAGGAATCGAAGTGTAGTTTAAAATGAAAGAAACAGAGATGAAAAACTCCAAGTATTTTGAGAGTTATGATGGAAATAGTTAGACTCGCGCTTTGGTTTAGCAATTTACTGACTTACCTCCGATTGATTGACCATAACTCAGTTAATTCGACTCGTAATTCATTGACATTAGTTCCATTTTGAAGGAATCGAAGTGTAGTTTAAAACGAAAGAAACGGAGATGAAAAACTCCAAGTATTTTGAGAGTTATGATGAAAATAGTTAGACTCGCGCTTTGGTTTAGCAATTTACTGACCTACCTCCGATTGATTGACCATAACTCACTCAATTTAACTCGTAATTCATTGAAATCCATTTCATTTCGAAGGAATCGAAGTGTAGTTTAAAACGAAAGAAACGGAGATGAAAAACTCCAAGTATTTTGAGAGTTATGATGGAAGTGGTTAGACTCGCGCTTTGGTTTAGCAATTTACTGACTTACCTTCGATTGATTGACCATAACTCAGTTAATTCGACTCGTAATTCATTGACATTAGTTCCATTTTGAAGGAATCGAAGTGTAGTTTAAAACGAAAGAAATGGAGATGAAAAACTCCAAGTATTTTGAGAGTTATGATGGAAATAGTTAGACTCGCGCTTTGGTTTAGCAATTTACTGACCTACCTCCGATTGATTGACCATAACTCACTCAATTGAACTCGTAATTCATTGAAATTAGTTTGATTTCGAAGAAATCGAAGTGTAGTTTAAAACGAAAGAAACGGAGATGAAAAACTCCAAGTATTTTGAGAGTTATGATGAAAATAGTTAGACTCGCGCTTTGGTTTAGCAATTTACTGACCTACCTCCGATTGATTGACCATAACTCACTCAATTGAACTCGTAATTCATTGAAATTAGTTTGATTTCGAAGAAATCGAAGTGTAGTTTAAAACGAAAGAAACGGAGATGAAAAACTCCAAGTATTTTGAGAGTTATGATGAAAATAGTTAGACTCGCGCTTTGGTTTAGCAATTTACTGACCTACCTCCGATTGATTGACCATAACTCACTCAATTTAACTCGTAATTCATTGAAATCCATTTCATTTCGAAGGAATCGAAGTGTAGTTTAAAACGAAAGAAACGGAGATGAAAAACTCCAAGTATTTTGAGAGTTATGATGGAAGTGGTTAGACTCGCGCTTTGGTTTAGCAATTTACTGACTTACCTTCGATTGATTGACCATAACTCAGTTAATTCGACTCGTAATTCATTGACATTAGTTCCATTTTGAAGGAATCGAAGTGTAGTTTAAAACGAAAGAAACGAAGGAATCTAAGTGTAGTTTAAAACGAAAGAAACGAAGATGAAAAACTCCAAGTATTTTGAGAGTTTTGATGGAAATAGTTAGACTCGCGCTTTGGTTTAGCAATTTACTGACCTACCTACGATTGATTGACCATAACTCACTCAATTGAACTCGTAATTCATTAAAATTAGTTTCATTTCGAAGGAATCGAAGTGTAGTTTAAAACGAAAGAAACGGAGATAAAATACTCCACGTATTTTGAGAGTTATGATGGAAGTGGTTATACTCGCGCTTTGGTTTAGCAATTTACTGACCTACCTTCGATTGATTGACCATAACTCAGTTAATTCGACTCGTAATTCATTGACATTAGTTCCATTTTGAAGGAATCGAAGTGTAGTTTAAAACGAAAGAAACAGAGATGAAAAACTCCAAGTATTTTGAGAGTTATGATGGAAAGAGTTAGACTCGCGCTTTGGTTTAGTAATTTACTGACATACCTCCGATTGATTGACCATAACTCACTCAATTTAACTCGTAATTCATTGAAATTAGTTTGATTTCGAAGAAATCGAAGTGTAGTTTAAAACGAAAGAAATGGAGATGAAAAACTCCAAGTATTTTGAGAGTTATGATGAAAATAGTTAGACTCGCGCTTTGGTTTAGCAATTTACTGACCTACCTCCGATTGATTGACCATAACTCACTCAATTGAACTCGTAATTCATTGAAATTAGTTTGATTTCGAAGAAATCGAAGTGTAGTTTAAAACGAAAGAAATGGAGATGAAAAACTCCAAGTATTTTGAGAGTTATGATGAAAATAGTTAGACTCGCGCTTTGGTTTAGCAATTTACTGACCTACCTCCGATTGATTGACCATAACTCACTCAATTGAACTCGTAATTCATTGAAATTAGTTCGATTTCGAAGAAATCGAAGTGTAGTTTAAAACGAAAGAAATGGAGATGAAAAACTCCAAGTATTTTGAGAGTTATGATGAAAATAGTTAGACTCGCGCTTTGGTTTAGCAATTTACTGACCTACCTCCGATTGATTGACCATAACTCACTCAATTTAACTCGTAATTCATTGAAATCCATTTCATTTCGAAGGAATCGAAGTGTAGTTTAAAACGAAAGAAACGAAGATGAAAAACTCTAAGTATTTTGAGAGTTTTGATGGAAATAGTTAAACTCGCGCTTTGGTTTAGCAGTTTACTGACCTACCTCCGACTGATTGACCATAACTCACTCAATTTAACTCGTAATTCATTGAAATCCGTTTCATTTTGAAGGAATCGAAGTGTAGTTTAAAACGAAAGAAACGAAGATGAAAAACTCCAAGTATTTTGAGAGTTATTATGGAAATAGTTAGACTCGCGCTTTGGTTTAGCAATTTACTAACCTACCTCCGATTGATTGACCATAACTCACTCAATTGAACTCGTAATTCATTGAAATTAGTTTCATTTCGAAAGAATCGAAGTGTAGTTTAAAACGTAAGAAACGGAGATGAAAAACTCCAAGTATTTTGAGAGTTATAATGGAAATAGTTAGACTCGCGCTTTGGTTTAGCAATTCACTGGCCTACCTCCGATTGATTGACCATAACTCACTCAATTTAACTCGTAATTCATTGAAATCCGTTTCATTTCGAAAGAATCGAAGTGTAGTTTAAAACGAAAGAAACGAAGATGAAAAACTCCAAGTATTTTGAGAGTTATGATGGAAATAGTTAGACTCGCGCTTTGGTTTAGCAATTTACTAGCCTACCTCCGATTGATTGACCATAACTCACTCAATTGAACTCGTAATTCATTGAAATTAGTTTCATTTCGAAGGAATCGAAGTGTAGTTTAAAACGAAAGAAACGAAGATGAAAAACTCCAAGTATTTTGAGAGTTTTGATGGAAATTGTTAAACTCGCGCTTTGGTTTAGCAGTTTACTGACCTACCTCCGATTGATTGACCATAACTCACTCAATTTAACTCGTAATTTATTGAAATCGGTTTCATTTTGAAGGAATCGAAGTGTAGTTTAAAACGAAAGAAACGAAGATGAAAAACTCCAAGTATTTTGAGAGTTATTATGGAAATAGTTAGACTCGCGCTTTGGTTTAGCAATTTACTAACCTACCTCCGATTGATTGACCATAACTCACTCAATTGAACTCGTAATTCATTGAAATTAGTTTCAGTTCGAAGGAATCGAAGTGTAGTTTAAAACGAAAGAAACGGAGATGAAAAACTCCAAGTATTTTGAGAGTTATAATGGAAATAGTTAGACTCGCGCTTTGGTTTAGCAATTTACTGGCTTACCTCTGATTGATTGACCATAACTCACTCAATTTAACTCGTAATTCATTGAAATCCGTTTCATTTCGAAGGAATCAAAGTTTAGTTTAAAACGAAAGAAACGAAGATGAAAAACTCCAAGTATTTTGAGAGTTATGATGGAAATAGTTAGACTCGCGCTTTGGTTTAGCAATTTACTGGCCTACCTCCGATTGATTGACCATAACTCACTCAATTGAACTCGTAATTCATTGAAATTAGTTTCATTTCGAAGGAATCGAAGTGTAGTTTAAAACGAAAGAAACGGAGATGAAAAACTCCAAGTATTTTGAGAGTTATGATGGAAGTGGTTAGACTCGCGCTTTGGTTTAGCAATTTACTGACCTACCTTCGATTGATTGACCATAACTCAGTTAATTCGACTCGTAATTCATTGACATTAGTTCCATTTTGAAGGAATCGAAGTGTAGTTTAAAACGAAAGAAACGAAGGAATCTAAGTGTAGTTTAAAACGAAAGAAACAGAGATGAAAAACTCCAAGTATTTTGAGAGTTATGACGGAAATAGTTAGACTCGCGCTTTGGTTTTACAATTTACTGACATACGTCCGATTGATTGACTATAACTCACTCAATTGAACTCGTAATTCATTGAAATTAGTTTCATTTCGAAGGAATCGAAGTTTAGTTTAAAACGAAAGAAACGGAGATGAAAAACTCCAAGTATTTTGAGAGTTATGATGGAAGTGGTTAGACTCGCGCTTTGGTTTAGCAATTTACTGACCTACCTTCGATTGATTTACCATAACTCAGTTAATTCGACTCGTAATTCATTGACATTAGTTCCATTTCGAAGGAATCGAAGTGTAGTTTAAAATGAAAGAAACAGAGATGAAAAACTCCAAGTATTTTGAGAGTTATGATGGAAATAGTTAGACTCGCGCTTTGGTTTAGCAATTTACTGACTTACCTCCGATTGATTGACCATTACTCACTCAATTGAACTCGTAATTCATTGAAATTAGTTTCATTTCGAAGGAATCGAAGTGTAGTTTAAAACGAAAGAAACGGAGATGAAAAACTCCAAGTATTTTGAGAGTTATGATGGAAGTGGTTAGACTCGCGCTTTGGTTTAGCAATTTACTGACCTACCTTCGATTGATTGACCATAACTCAGTTAATTCGACTCGTAATTCATTGACATTAGTTCCATTTTGAAGGAATCGAAGTATAGTTTAAAACGAAAGAAACGAAGGAATCTAAGTGTAGTTTAAAACGAAAGAAACGAAGATGAAAAACTCCAAGTATTTTGAGAGTTTTGATGGAAATAGGTAGACTCGCGCTTTGGTTTAGCAATTTACTGCCCTACCTACGATTGATTGACCATAACTCACTCAATTGAACTCGTAATTCATTGAAATTAGTTTCATTTCGAAGGAATCGAAGTGTAGTTTAAAACGAAAGAAACGGAGATAAAAAACTCCACGTATTTTGAGAGTTATGATGGAAGTGGTTAGACTCGCGCTTTGGTTTAGCAATTTACTGACCTACCTTCGATTGATTGACCATAACTCAGTTAATTCGACTCGTAATTCATTGACATTAGTTCCATTTTGAAGGAATCGAAGTGTAGTTTAAAACGAAAGAAACAGAGATGAAAAACTCCAAGTATTTTGAGAGTTATGATGGAAATAGTTAGACTCGCGCTTTGGTTTAGCAATTTACTGACATACCTCCGATTGATTGACCATAACTCACTCAATTTTACTTGTAATTCATTGAAATTAGTTCCATTTCGAAGGAATCGAAGTGTAGTTTAAAACGAAAGAAACGGAGATGAAAAACTTCAAGTATTTTGAGAGTTATGACGAAAATAGTAAGACTCGCGCTTTGGTTTAGCAATTTACTGACCTACCTCCGATTGATTGACCATAACTCACTCAATTTTACTCGTAATTCATTGAAATTTGTTCCATTTCGAAGGAATCGAAGTTTAGTTGAAAACGAAAGAAACGGAGATGAAAAACAACAAGTATTTTGAGACTTATGATGGCGCTTGTTAGACTCGCGCTTTGGTTTAGCAATTTACTCACTTACCTCCGATTGATTAACCATAACTCACTCAATTTAACTCGTAATTCATTGAAATTAGTTTCATTTCGAAGGAATCTAAGTGTAGTTTAAAACGAAAGAAACGAAGATGAAAAACTTCAAGTATTTTGAGAGTTTTGATGGAAATAGTTAGACTCGCGCTTTGGTTTAGCAATTTACTGACCTACCTCCGATTGATTGACCATAACTCACTCAATTTAACTCGTAATTCATTGAAATCAGTTTCATTTCGAAGGAATCGAAGTGTAGTTTAAAACGAAAGAAACGAAGATGAAAAACTCCAAGTATTTTGAGAGTTATGATGGAAATAGTTAGACTCGCGCTTTGGTTTAGCAATTTACTGACCTACCTCCGATTGATTGACCATAACTCACTCAATTGAACTCGTAATTCATTGAAATTAGTTTCATTTCGAAGGAATCGAAGTGTAGTTTAAAACGAAAGAAACGGAGATGAAAAACTCCAAGTATTTTGAGAGTTACGATGGAAATAGTTAGACTCGCGCTTTGGTTTAGCAATTTACTGACATACCTCCGATTGATTGACCATAACTCACTCAATTTAACTCGTAATTCATTGAAGTCAGTTTCATTTCGAAGGAATCGAAGTGTAGTTTAAAACGAAAGAAACGAAGATGAAAAACTCCAAGTACTTTGAGAGTTATGATGGAAATAGTTAGACTCGCGCTTTGGTTTAGCAATTTACTGACCTACCTCCGATTGATTGACCATAACTCACTCAATTGAACTCGTAATTCATTGAAATTAGTTTGATTTCGAAGAAATCGAAGTGTAGTTTAAAACGAAAGAAACGGAGATGAAAAACTCCAAGTATTTTGAGAGTTATGATGAAAATAGTTAGACTCGCGCTTTGGTTTAGCAATTTACTGACCTACCTCCGATTGATTGACCATAACTCACTCAATTGAACTCGTAATTCATTGAAATTAGTTTGATTTCGAAGAAATCGAAGTGTAGTTTAAAACGAAAGAAACGGAGATGAAAAACTCCAAGTATTTTGAGAGTTATGATGAAAATAGTTAGACTCGCGCTTTGGTTTAGCAATTTACTGACCTACCTCCGATTGATTGAACATAACTCACTCAATTTAACTCGTAATTCATTGAAATCCATTTCATTTCGAAGGAATCGAAGTGTAGTTTAAAACGAAAGAAACGGAGATGAAAAACTCCAAGTATTTTGAGAGTTATGATGGAAGTGGTTAGACTCGCGCTTTGGTTTAGCAATTTACTGACTTACCTTCGATTGATTGACCATAACTCAGTTAATTCGACTCGTAATTCATTGACATTAGTTCCATTTTGAAGGAATCGAAGTGTAGTTTAAAACGAAAGAAACGAAGGAATCTAAGTGTAGTTTAAAACGAAAGAAACGAAGATGAAAAACTCCAAGTATTTTGAGAGTTATGATGGAAATAGTTAGACTCGCGCTTTGGTTTAGCAATTTACTGGCCTACCTCCGATTGATTGACCATAACTCACTCAATTGAACTCGTAATTCATTGAAATTAGTTTCATTTCGAAGGAATCGAAGTGTAGTTTAAAACGAAAGAAACGAAGATGAAAAACTCCAAGGTTTTTGAGAGTTTTGATGGAAATAGTTAAACTCGCGCTTTGGTTTAGCAGTTTACTGACCTACCTCCGATTGATTGACCATAACTCACTCAATTTAACTCGTAATTCATTGAAATCCGTTTCATTTTGAAGGAATCGAAGTGTAGTTTAAAACGAAAGAAACGAAGATGAAAAACTCCAAGTATTTTGAGAGTTATTATGGAAATAGTTAGACTCGCGCTTTGGTTTAGCAATTTACTAACCTACCTCCGATTGATTGACCATAACTCACTCAATTGAACTCGTAATTCATTGAAATTAGTTTCATTTCGAAGGAATCGAAGTGTAGTTTAAAACGTAAGAAACGGAGATGAAAAACTCCAAGTATTTTGAGAATTATAATGGAAATAGTTAGACTCGCGCTTTGGTTTAGCAATTTACTGGCCTACCTCCGATTGATTGACCATAACTCACTCAATTTAACTCGTAATTCATTGAAATCCGTTTCATTTCGAAAGAATCGAAGTGTAGTTTAAAACGAAAGAAACGAAGATGAAAAACTCCAAGTATTTTGAGAGTTATGATGGAAATAGTTAGACTCGCGCTTTGGTTTAGCAATTTACTGGCCTACCTCCGATTGATTGACCATAACTCACTCAATTGAACTTGTAATTCATTGAAATTAGTTTCATTTCGAAGGAATCGAAGTGTAGTTTAAAACGAAAGAAACGAAGATGAAAAACTCCAAGTATTTTGAGAGTTTTGATGGAAATAGTTAAACTCGCGCTTTGGTTTAGCAGTTTACTGACCTACCTCCGATTGATTGACCATAACTCACTCAATTTAACTCGTAATTTATTGAAATCGGTTTCATTTTGAAGGAATCGAAGTGTAGTTTAAAACGAAAGAAACGAAGATGAAAAACTCCAAGTATTTTGAGAGTTATTATGGAAATAGTTAGACTCGCGCTTTGGTTTAGCAATTTACTAACCTACCTCCGATTGATTGACCATAACTCACTCAATTGAACTCGTAATTCATTGAAATTAGTTTCAGTTCGAAGGAATCGAAGTGTAGTTTAAAACGAAAGAAACGGAGATGAAAAACTCCAAGTATTTTGAGAGTTATAATGGAAATAGTTAGACTCGCGCTTTGGTTTAGCAATTTACTGGCTTACCTCCGATTGATTGACCATAACTCACTCAATTTAACTCGTAATTCATTGAAATCCGTTTCATTTCGAAGGAATCGAAGTTTAGTTTAAAACGAAAGAAACGAAGATGAAAAACTCCAAGTATTTTGAGAGTTATGATGGAAATAGTTAGACTCGCGCTTTGGTTTAGCAATTTACTGGCCTACCTCCGATTGATTGACCATAACTCACTCAATTGAACTCGTAATTCATTGAAATTAGTTTCATTTCGAAGGAATCGAAGTGTAGTTTAAAACGAAAGAAACGGAGATGAAAAACTCCAAGTATTTTGAGAGTTATGATGGAAGTGGTTAGACTCGCGCTTTGGTTTAGCAATTTACTGACCTACCTTCGATTGATTGACCATAACTCAGTTAATTCGACTCGTAATTCATTGACATTAGTTCCATTTTGAAGGAATCGAAGTGTAGTTTAAAACGAAAGAAACGAAGGAATCTAAGTGTAGTTTAAAACGAAAGAAACAGAGATGAAAAACTCCAAGTATTTTGAGAGTTATGACGGAAATAGTTAGACTCGCGCTTTGGTTTTACAATTTACTGACATACGTCCGATTGATTGACCATAACTCACTCAATTGAACTCGTAATTCATTGAAATTAGTTTCATTTCGAAGGAATCGAAGTTTAGTTTAAAACGAAAGAAACGGAGATGAAAAACTCCAAGTATTTTGAGAGTTATGATGGAAGTGGTTAGACTCGCGCTTTGGTTTAGCAATTTACTGACCTACCTTCGATTGATTGACCATAACTCAGTTAATTCGACTCGTAATTCATTGACATTAGTTCCATTTCGAAGGAATCGAAGTGTAGTTTAAAATGAAAGAAACAGAGATGAAAAACTCCAAGTATTTTGAGAGTTATGATGGAAATAGTTAGACTCGCGCTTTGGTTTAGCAATTTACTGACCTACCTCCGATTGATTGACCATTACTCACTCAATTGAACTCGTAATTCATTGAAATTAGTTTCATTTCGAAGGAATCGAAGTGTAGTTTAAAACGAAAGAAACGGAGATGAAAAACTCCAAGTATTTTGAGAGTTATGATGGAAGTGGTTAGACTCGCGCTTTGGTTTAGCAATTTACTGACCTACCTTCGATTGATTGACCATAACTCAGTTAATTCGACTCGTAATTCATTGACATTAGTTCCATTTTGAAGGAATCGAAGTATAGTTTAAAACGAAAGAAACGAAGGAATCTAAGTGTAGTTTAAAACGAAAGAAACGAAGATGAAAATCTCCAAGTATTTTGAGAGTTTTGATGGAAATAGTTAGACTCCCGCTTTGGTTTAGCAATTTACTGCCCTACCTACGATTGATTGACCATAACTCACTCAATTGAACTCGTAATTCATTGAAATTAGTTTCATTTCGAAGGAATCGAAGTGTAGTTTAAAACGAAAGAAACGGAGATAAAAAACTCCACGTATTTTGAGAGTTATGATGGAAGTGGTTAGACTCGCGCTTTAGTTTAGCAATTTACTGACCTACCTTCGATTGATTGACCATAACTCAGTTAATTCGACTCGTAATTCATTGACATTAGTTCCATTTTGAAGGAATCGAAGTGTAGTTTAAAACGAAAGAAACAGAGATGAAAAACTCCAAGTATTTTGAGAGTTATGATGGAAATAGTTAGACTCGCGCTTTGGTTTAGCAATTTACTGACATACCTCCGATTGATTGACCATAACTCACTCAATTTTACTTGTAATTCATTGAAATTAGTTCCATTTCGAAGGAATCGAAGTGTAGTTTAAAACGAAAGAAACGGAGATGAAAAACTTCAAGTATTTTGAGAGTTATGACGAAAATAGTAAGACTCGCGCTTTGGTTTAGCAATTTACTGACCTACCTCCGATTGATTGACCATAACTCACTCAATTTTACTCGTAATTCATTGAAATTTGTTCCATTTCGAAGGAATCGAAGTTTAGTTGAAAACGAAAGAAACGGAGATGAAAAACAACAAGTATTTTGAGACTTATGATGGCGCTTGTTAGACTCGCGCTTTGGTTTAGCAATTTACTCACTAACCTCCGATTGATTGACCATAACTCACTCAATTTAACTTGTAATTCATTGAAATTAGTTTCATTTCGAAGGAATCTAAGTGTAGTTTAAAACGAAAGAAACGAAGATGAAAAACTCCAAGTATTTTGAGAGTTTTGATGGAAATAGTTAGACTCGCGCTTTGGTTTAGCAATTTACTGACCTACCTCCGATTGATTGACCATAACTCACTCAATTTAACTCGTAATTCATTGAAATCAGTTTCATTTCGAAGGAATCGAAGTGTAGTTTAAAACGAAAGAAACGAAGATGAAAAACTCCAAGTATTTTGAGAGTTATGATGGAAATAGTTAGACTCGCGCTTTGGTTTAGCAATTTACTGACCTACCTCCGATTGATTGACCATAACTCACTCAATTGAACTCGTAATTCATTGAAATTAGTTTCATTTCGAAGGAATCGAAGTGTAGTTTAAAACGAAAGAAACGGAGATGAAAAACTCCAAGTATTTTGAGAGTTACGATGGAAATAGTTAGACTCGCGCTTTGGTTTAGCAATTTACTGACATACCTCCGATTGATTGACCATAACTCATTCAATTTAACTCGTAATTCATTGAAATCAGTTTCATTTCGAAGGAATCGAAGTGTAGTTTAAAACGAAAGAAACGAAGATGAAAAACTCCAAGTACTTTGAGAGTTATGATGGAAATAGTTAGACTCGCGCTTTGGTTTAGCAATTTACTGACCTACCTCCGATTGATTGACCATAACTCACTCAATTGAACTCGTAATTCATTGAAATTAGTTTGATTTCGAAGAAATCGAAGTGTAGTTTAAAACGAAAGAAACGGAGATGAAAAACTCCAAGTATTTTGAGAGTTATGATGAAAATAGTTAGACTCGCGCTTTGGTTTAGCAATTTACTGACCTACCTTCGATTGATTGACCATAACTCACTCAATTGAACTCGTAATTCATTGAAATTAGTTTGATTTCGAAGAAATCGAAGTTTAGTTTAAAACGAAAGAAACGGAGATGAAAAACTCCAAGTATTTTGAGAGTTATGATGAAAATAGTTAGACTCGCGCTTTGGTTTAGCAATTTACTGACCTACCTCCGATTGATTGACCATAACTCACTCAATTTAACTCGTAATTCATTGAAATCCATTTCATTTCGAAGGAATCGAAGTGTAGTTTAAAACGAAAGAAACGGAGATGAAAAACTCCAAGTATTTTGAGAGTTATGATGGAAGTGGTTAGACTCGCGCTTTGGTTTAGCAATTTACTGACTTACCTTCGATTGATTGACCATAACTCAGTTAATTCGACTCGTAATTCATTGACATTAGTTCCATTTTGAAGGAATCGAAGTGTAGTTTAAAACGAAAGAAACGAAGGAATCTAAGTGTAGTTTAAAACGAAAGAAACGAAGATGAAAAACTCCAAGTATTTTGAGAGTTTTGATGGAAATAGTTAGACTCGCGCTTTGGTTTAGCAATTTACTGACCTACCTACGATTGATTGACCATAACTCACTCAATTGAACTCGTAATTCATTGAAATTAGTTTCATTTCGAAGGAATCGAAGTGTAGTTTAAAACGAAAGCAACGGAGATAAAAAACTCCACGTATTTTGAGAGTTATGATGGAAGTGGTTATACTCGCGCTTTGGTTTAGCAATTTACTGACCTACCTTCGATTGATTGACCATAACTCAGTTAATTCGACTCGTAATTCATAGACATTAGTTCCATTTTGAAGGAATCGAAGTGTAGTTTAAAACGAAAGAAACAGAGATGAAAAACTCCAAGTATTTTGAGAGTTATGATGGAAAGAGTTAGACTCGCGCTTTGGTTTAGTAATTTTCTGACATACCTCCGATTGATTGACCATAACTCACTCAATTTAACTCGTAATTCATTGAAATCAGTTTCATTTCGAAGGAATCGAAGTGTAGTTTAAAACGAAAGAAACGAAGATGAAAAACTCCAAGTATTTTGAGAGTTATGATGGAAATAGTTAGACTCGCGCTTTGGTTTAGCAATTTACTGACCTACGTCCGATTGATTGACCATAACTCACTCAATTGAACTCGTAATTCATTGAAATTAGTTTGATTTCGAAGAAATCGAAGTGTAGTTTAAAACGAAAGAAATGGAGATGAAAAACTCCAAGTATTTTGAGAGTTATGATGAAAATAGTTAGACTCGCGCTTTGGTTTAGCAATTTACTGACCTACCTCCGATTGATTGACCATAACTCACTCAATTTAACTCGTAATTCATTGAAATCCATTTCATTTTGAAGGAATCGAAGTGTAGTTTAAAACGAAAGAAACGAAGATGAAAAACTCCAAGTATTTTGAGAGTTTTGATGGAAATAGTTAAACTCGCGCTTTGGTTTAGCAGTTTACTGACCTACCTCCGACTGATTGCCCATAACTCACTCAATTTAACTCGTAATTCATTGAAATCCGTTTCATTTTGAAGGAATCGAAGTGTAGTTTAAAACGAAAGAAACGAAGATGAAAAACTCCAAGTATTTTGAGAGTTATTATGGAAATAGTTAGACTCGCGCTTTGGTTTAGCAATTTACTAACCTACCTCCGATTGATTGACCATAACTCACTCAATTGAACTCGTAATTCATTGAAATTAGTTTTATTTCGAAAGAATCGAAGTGTAGTTTAAAAGGTAAGAAACGGAGATGAAAAACTCCAAGTATTTTGAGAGTTATAATGGAAATAGTTAGACTCGCGCTTTGGTTTAGCAATTTACTGGCCTACCTCCGATTGATTGACCATAACTCACTCAATTTAACTCGTAATTCATTGAAATCCGTTTCATTTCGAAAGAATCGAAGTGTAGTTTAAAACGAAAGAAACGAAGATGAAAAACTCCAAGTATTTTGAGAGTTATGATGGAAATAGTTAGACTCGCGCTTTGGTTTAGCAATTTACTGGCCTACCTCCGATTGATTGACCATAACTCACTCAATTGAACTCGTAATTCATTGAAATTAGTTTCATTTCGAAGGAATCGAAGTGTAGTTTAAAACGAAAGAAACGAAGATGAAAAACTCCAAGGTTTTTGAGAGTTTTGATGGAAATAGTTAAACTCGCGCTTTGGTTTAGCAGTTTACTGACCTACCTCCGATTGATTGACCATAACTCACTCAATTTAACTCGTAATTCATTGAAATCCGTTTCATTTTGAAGGAATCGAAGTGTAGTTTAAAACGAAAGAAACGAAGATGAAAAACTCCAAGTATTTTGAGAGTTATTATGGAAATAGTTAGACTCGCGCTTTGGTTTAGCAATTTACTAACCTACCTCCGATTGATTGACCATAACTCACTCAATTGAACTCGTAATTCATTGAAATTAGTTTCATTTCGAAGGAATCGAAGTGTAGTTTAAAACGTAAGAAACGGAGATGAAAAACTTCAAGTATTTTGAGAGTTATAATGGAAATAGTTAGACTCGCGCTTTGGTTTAGCAATTTACTGGCCTACCTCCGATTGATTGACCATAACTCACTCAATTTAACTCGTAATTCATTGAAATCAGTTTCATTTCGAAGGAATCGAAGTGTAGTTTAAAACGAAAGAAACGAAGATGAAAAACTCCAAGTATTTTGAGAGTTATGATGGAAATAGTTAGACTCGCGCTTTGTTTTAGTAATTTACTGACCTACCTCCGATTGATTCACCATAACTCACTCAATTGAACTCGTAATTCATTGAAATTAGTTTGATTTCGAAGAAATCAAAGTGTAGTTTAAAACGAAAGAAACGGAGATGAAAAACTCCAAGTATTTTGAGAGTTATGATGAAAATAGTTAGACTCGCGCTTTGGTTTAGTAATTTACTGACCTACCTCCGATTGATTGACCATAACTCACTCAATTTAACTCGTAATTCATTGAAATCCATTTCATTTCGAAGGAATCGAAGTGTAGTTTAAAACGAAAGAAACGAAGATGAAAAACTCCAAGTATTTTGAGAGTTTTGATGGAAATAGTTAAACTCGCGCTTTGGTTTAGCAGTTTACTGACCTACCTCCGATTGATTGACCATAACTCACTCAATTTAACTCGTAATTCATTGAAATCCGTTTCATTTTGAAGGAATCGAAGTGTAGTTTAAAACGAAAGAAACGAAGATGAAAAACTCCAAGTATTTTGAGAGTTATTATGGAAATAGTTAGACTCGCGCTTTGGTTTAGCAATTTACCAACCTACCTCCGATTGATTGACCATAACTCACCCAATTGAACTCGTAATTCATTGAAATTAGTTTCATTTCGAAGGAATCGAAGTGTAGTTTAAAACGAAAGAAACGGAGATGAAAAACTCCAAGTATTTTGAGAGTTATAATGGAAATAGTTAGACTCGCGCTTTGGTTTAGCAATTTACTGACCTACCTCCGATTGATTGACCATAACTCAATCAATTTCACTCGTAATTCATTGAAATCCGTTTCATTTCGAAGGAATCGAAGTGTAGTTTAAAACGAAAGAAACGAAGATGAAAAACTCCAAGTATTTTGAGAGTTATGATGGAAATAGTTAGACTCGCGCTTTGGTTTAGCAATTTACTGGCCTACCTCCGATTGATTGACCATAACTCACTCAATTGAACTCGTAATTCATTGAAATTAGTTTCATTTCGAAGGAATCGAAGTGTAGTTTAAAACGAAAGAAACGGAGATGAAAAACTCCAAGTATTTTGAGAGTTATGATGGAAGTGGTTAGACTCGCGCTTTGGTTTAGCAATTTACTGACCTACCTTCGATTGATTGACCATAACTCAGTTAATTCGACTCGTAATTCATTGACATTAGTTCCATTTTGAAGAAATCGAAGTGTAGTTTAAAACGAAAGAAACGAAGGAATCTATGTGTAGTTTAAACCGAAAGAAACAGAGATGAAAAACTCCAAGTATTTTGAGAGTTATGACGGAAATAGTTAGACTCGCGCTTTGGTTTTACAATTTACTGACATACGTCCGATTGATTGACCATAACTCACTCAATTGAACTCGTAATTCATTGAAATTAGTTTCATTTCGAAGGAATCGAAGTTTAGTTTAAAACGAAAGAAACGGAGATGAAAAACTCCAAGTATTTTGAGAGTTATGATGGAAGTGGTTAGACTCGCGCTTTGGTTTAGCAATTTACTGACCTACCTTCGATTGATTGACCATAACTCAGTTAATTCGACTCGTAATTCATTGACATTAGTTCCATTTTGAAGGAATCGAAGTGTAGTTTAAAACGAAAGAAACAGAGATGAAAAACTCCAAGTATTTTGAGAGTTATGATGGAAATAGTTAGACTCGCGCTTTGGTTTAGCAATTTACTGACCTACCTCCGATTGATTGACCATTACTCACTCAATTGAACTCGTAATTCATTGAAATTAGTTTCATTTCGAAGGAATCGAAGTGTAGTTTAAAACGAAAGAAACGGAGATGAAAAACTCCAAGTATTTTGAGAGTTATGATGGAAGTGGTTAGACTCGCGCTTTGGTTTAGCAATTTACTGACCTACCTTCGATTGATTGACCATAACTCAGTTAATTCGACTCGTAATTCATTGACATTAGTTCCATTTTGAAGGAATCGAAGTGTAGTTTAAAACGAAAGAAACGAAGGAATCTAAGTGTAGTTTAAAACGAAAGAAACGAAGATGAAAAACTCCAAGTATTTTGAGAGTTTTGATGGAAATAGTTAGACTCGCGCTTTGGTTTAGCAATTTACTGACCTACCTACGATTGATTGACCATAACTCACTCAATTGAACTCGTAATTCATTGAAATAAGTTTCATTTCGAAGGAATCGAAGTGTAGTTTAAAACGAAAGAAACGGAGATAAAAAACTCCAAGTATTTTGAGAGTTATGATGGAAGTGGCTAGACTCGCGCTTTGGTTTAGCAATTTACTGACCTACCTTCGATTGATTGACCATAACTCAGTTAATTCGACTCGTAATTCATTGACATTAGTTACATTTTGAAGGAATCGAAGTGTAGTTTAAAACGAAAGAAACAGAGATGAAAAACTCCAAGTATTTTGAGAGTTATGATGGAAATAGTTAGACTCGCGCTTTGGTTTAGCAATTTACTGACATACCTCCGATTGATTGACCATAACTCACTCAATTTTACTTGTAATTCATTGAAATTAGTTCCATTTCGAAGGAATCGAAGTGTAGTTTAAAACGAAAGAAACGGAGATGAAAAACTTCAAGTATTTTGAGAGTTATGACGAAAATAGTAAGACTCGCGCTTTGGTTTAGCAATTTACTGACCTACCTCCGATTGATTGACCATAACTCACTCAATTTTACTCGTAATTCATTGAAATTTGTTCCATATCGAAGGAATCGAAGTTTAGTTGAAAACGAAAGAAACGGAGATGAAAAACAACAAGTATTTTGAGACTTATGATGGCGCTTGTTAGACTCGCGCTTTGGTTTAGCAATTTACTCACTTACCTCCGATTGATTGACCATAACTCACTCAATTTAACTCGTAATTCATTGAAATCCATTTCATTTCGAAGGAATCGAAGTGTAGTTTAAAACGAAAGAAACGAAGATGAAAAACTCCAAGTAGTTTGAGAGTTATGATGGAAATAGTTAAACTCGCGCTTTGGTTTAGCAGTTTACTGACCTACCTCCGATTGATTGACCATAACTCACTCAATTTAACTCGTAATTCATTGAAATCCGTTTCATTTTGAAGGAATCGAAGTGTAGTTTAAAATGAAAGAAACGAAGATGAAAAACTCTAAGTATTTTGAGAGTTATTATGGAAATAGTTAGACTCGCGCTTTGGTTTAGCAATTTACTAACCTACCTCCGATTGATTGACCATAACTCACTCAATTGAACTCGTAATTCATTGAAATTAGTTTCATTTCGAAGGAATCGAAGTGTAGTTTAAAACGAAAGAAACGGAGATGAAAAACTCCAAGTATTTTGAGAGTTATAATGGAAATAGTTAGACTCGCGCTTTGGTTTAGCAATTTACTGGCTTACCTCCGATTGATTGACCATAACTCACTCAATTTAACTCGTAATTCATTGAAATCCGTTTCATTTCGAAGGAATCGAAGTTTAGTTTAAAACGAAAGAAACGAAGATGAAAAACTCCAAGTATTTTGAGAGTTATGATGGAAATAGTTAGACTCGCGCTTTGGTTTAGCAATTTACTGGCCTACCTCCGATTGATTGACCATAACTCACTCAATTGAACTCGTAATTCATTGAAATTAGTTTCATTTCGAAGGAATCGAAGTGTAGTTTAAAACGAAAGAAACGGAGATGAAAAACTCCAAGTATTTTGAGAGTTATGATGGAAGTGGTTAGACTCGCGCTTTGGTTTAGCAATTTACTGACCTACCTTCGATTGATTGACCATAACTCAGTTAATTCGACTCGTAATTCATTGACATTAGTTCCATTTTGAAGGAATCGAAGTGTAGTTTAAAACGAAAGAAACGAAGGAATCTAAGTGTAGTTTAAAACGAAAGAAACAGAGATGAAAAACTCCAAGTATTTTGAGAGTTATGACGGAAATAGTTAGACTCGCGCTTTGGTTTTACAATTTACTGACATACGTCCGATTGATTGACCATAACTCACTCAATTGAACTCGTAATTCATTGAAATTAGTTTCATTTCGAAGGAATCGAAGTTTAGTTTAAAACGAAAGAAACGGAGATGAAAAACTCCAAGTATTTTGAGAGTTATGATGGAAGTGGTTAGACTCGCGCTTTGGTTTAGCAATTTACTGACCTACCTTCGATTGATTGACCATAACTCAGTTAATTCGACTCGTAATTCATTGACATTAGTTCCATTTTGAAGGAATCGAAGTGTAGTTTAAAATGAAAGAAACAGAGATGAAAAACTCCAAGTATTTTGAGAGTTATGATGGAAATAGTTAGACTCGCGCTTTGGTTTAGCAATTTACTGACCTACCTCTGATTGATTGACCATTACTCACTCAATTGAACTCGTAATTCATTGAAATTAGTTTCATTTCGAAGGAATCGAAGTGTAGTTTAAAACGAAAGAAACGGAGATGAAAAACTCCAAGTATTTTGAGAGTTATGATGGAAGTGGTTAGACTCGCGCTTTGGTTTAGCAATTTACTGACCTACCTTCGATTGATTGACCATAAGTCAGTTAATTCGACTCGTAATTCATTGACATTAGTTCCATTTTGAAGGAATCGAAGTGTAGTTTAAAACGAAAGAAACGAAGGAATCTAAGTGTAGTTTAAAACGAAAGAAACGAAGATGAAAAACTCCAAGTATTTTGAGAGTTTTGATGGAAATAGTTAGACTCGCGCTTTGGTTTAGCAATTTACTGACCTACCTACGATTGATTGACCATAACTCACTCAATTGAACTCGTAATTCATTGAAATTAGTTTCATTTCGAAGGAATCGAAGTGTAGTTTAAAACGAAAGAAACGGAGATAAAAAACTCCAAGTATTTTGAGAGTTATGATGGAAGTGGCTAGACTCGCGCTTTGGTTTAGCAATTTACTGACCTACCTTCGATTGATTGACCATAACTCAGTTAATTCGACTCGTAATTCATTGACATTAGTTACATTTTGAAGGAATCGAAGTGTAGTTTAAAACGAAAGAAACAGAGATGAAAAACTCCAAGTATTTTGAGAGTTATGATGGAAATAGTTAGACTCGCGCTTTGGTTTAGCAATTTACTGACATACCTCCGATTGATTGACCATAACTCACTCAATTTTACATTTTAATTCATTGAAATTAGTTCCATTTCGAAGGAATCGAAGTGTAGTTTAAAACGAAAGAAACGGAGATGAAAAACTTCAAGTATTTTGAGAGTTATGACGAAAATAGTAAGACTCGCGCTTTGGTTTAGCAATTTACTGACCTACCTCCGATTGATTGACCATAACTCACTCAATTTTACTCGTAATTCATTGAAATTTGTTCCATATCGAAGGAATCGAAGTTTAGTTGAAAACGAAAGAAACGGAGATGAAAAACAACAAGTATTTTGAGACTTATGATGGCGCTTGTTAGACTCGCGCTTTGGTTTAGCAATTTACTCACTTACCTCCGATTGATTGACCATAACTCACTCAATTTAACTCGTAATTCATTGAAATCCATTTCATTTCGAAGGAATCGAAGTGTAGTTTAAAACGAAAGAAACGAAGATGAAAAACTCCAAGTAGTTTGAGAGTTACGATGGAAATAGTTAAACTCGCGCTTTGGTTTAGCAGTTTACTGACCTACCTCCGATTGATTGACCATAACTCACTCAATTTAACTCGTAATTCATTGAAATCCGTTTCATTTTGAAGGAATCGAAGTGTAGTTTAAAATGAAAGAAACGAAGATGAAAAACTCCAAGTATTTTGAGAGTTATTATGGAAATAGTTAGACTCGCGCTTTGGTTTAGCAATTTACTAACCTACCTCCGATTGATTGACCATAACTCACTCAATTGAACTCGTAATTCATTGAAATTAGTTTCATTTCGAAGGAATCGAAGTGTAGTTTAAAACGAAAGAAACGGAGATGAAAAACTCCAAGTATTTTGAGAGTTATAATGGAAATAGTTAGACTCGCGCTTTGGTTTAGCAATTTACTGGCTTACCTCCGATTGATTGACCATAACTCACTCAATTTAACTCGTAATTCATTGAAATCCGTTTCATTTCGAAGGAATCGAAGTTTAGTTTAAAACGAAAGAAACGAAGATGAAAAACTCCAAGTATTTTGAGAGTTATGATGGAAATAGTTAGACTCGCGCTTTGGTTTAGCAATTTACTGGCCTACCTCCGATTGATTGACCATAACTCACTCAATTGAACTCGTAATTCATTGAAATTAGTTTCATTTCGAAGGAATCGAAGTGTAGTTTAAAACGAAAGAAACGGAGATGAAAAACTCCAAGTATTTTGAGAGTTATGATGGAAGTGGTTAGACTCGCGCTTTGGTTTAGCAATTTACTGACCTACCTTCGATTGATTGACCATAACTCAGTTAATTCGACTCGTAATTCATTGACATTAGTTCCATTTTGAAGGAATCGAAGTGTAGTTTAAAACGAAAGAAACGAAGGAATCTAAGTGTAGTTTAAAACGAAAGAAACAGAGATGAAAAACTCCAAGTATTTTGAGAGTTATGACGGAAATAGTTAGACTCGCGCTTTGGTTTTACAATTTACTGACATACGTCCGATTGATTGACCATAACTCACTCAATTGAACTCGTAATTCATTGAAATTAGTTTCATTTCGAAGGAATCGAAGTTTAGTTTAAAACGAAAGAAACGGAGATGAAAAACTCCAAGTATTTTGAGAGTTATGATGGAAGTGGTTAGACTCGCGCTTTGGTTTAGCAATTTACTGACCTACCTTCGATTGATTGACCATAACTCAGTTAATTCGACTCGTAATTCATTGACATTAGTTCCATTTTGAAGGAATCGAAGTGTAGTTTAAAATGAAAGAAACAGAGATGAAAAACTCCAAGTATTTTGAGAGTTATGATGGAAATAGTTAGACTCGCGCTTTGGTTTAGCAATTTACTGACCTACCTCTGATTGATTGACCATTACTCACTCAATTGAACTCGTAATTCATTGAAATTAGTTTCATTTCGAAGGAATCGAAGTGTAGTTTAAAACGAAAGAAACGGAGATGAAAAACTCCAAGTATTTTGAGAGTTATGATGGAAGTGGTTAGACTCGCGCTTTGGTTTAGCAATTTACTGACCTACCTTCGATTGATTGACCATAACTCAGTTAATTCGACTCGTAATTCATTGACATTAGTTCCATTTTGAAGGAATCGAAGTGTAGTTTAAAACGAAAGAAACGAAGGAATCTAAGTGTAGTTTAAAACGAAAGAAACGAAGATGAAAAACTCCAAGTATTTTGAGAGTTTTGATGGAAATAGTTAGACTCGCGCTTTGGTTTAGCAATTTACTGACCTACCTACGATTGATTGACCATAACTCACTCAATTGAACTCGTAATTCATTGAAATTAGTTTCATTTCGAAGGAATCGAAGTGTAGTTTAAAACGAAAGAAACGGAGATAAAAAACTCCAAGTATTTTGAGAGTTATGATGGAAGTGGCTAGACTCGCGCTTTGGTTTAGCAATTTACTGACCTACCTTCGATTGATTGACCATAACTCAGTTAATTCGACTCGTAATTCATTGACATTAGTTACATTTTGAAGGAATCGAAGTGTAGTTTAAAACGAAAGAAAAAGAGATGAAAAACTCCAAGTATTTTGAGAGTTATGATGGAAATAGTTAGACTCGCGCTTTGGTTTAGCAATTTACTGACATACCTCCGATTGATTGACCATAACTCACTCAATTTTACATTTTAATTCATTGAAATTAGTTCCATTTCGAAGGAATCGAAGTGTAGTTTAAAACGAAAGAAACGGAGATGAAAAACTTCAAGTATTTTGAGAGTTATGACGAAAATAGTAAGACTCGCGCTTTGGTTTAGCAATTTACTGACCTACCTCCGATTGATTGACCATAACTCACTCAATTTTACTCGTAATTCATTGAAATTTGTTCAATATCGAAGGAATCGAAGTTTAGTTGAAAACGAAAGAAACGGAGATGAAAAACAACAAGTATTTTGAGACTTATGATGGCGCTTGTTAGACTCGCGCTTTGGTTTAGCAATTTACTCACTTACCTCCGATTGATTGACCATAACTCACTCAATTTAACTCGTAATTCATTGAAATCCATTTCATTTCGAAGGAATCGAAGTGTAGTTTAAAACGAAAGAAACGAAGATGAAAAACTCCAAGTAGTTTGAGAGTTATGATGGAAATAGTTAAACTCGCGCTTTGGTTTAGCAGTTTACTGACCTACCTCCGATTGATTGACCATAACTCACTCAATTTAACTCGTAATTCATTGAAATCCGTTTCATTTTGAAGGAATCGAAGTGTAGTTTAAAATGAAAGAAACGAAGATGAAAAACTCCAAGTATTTTGAGAGTTATTATGGAAATAGTTAGACTCGCGCTTTGGTTTAGCAATTTACTAACCTACCTCCGATTGATTGACCATAACTCACTCAATTGAACTCGTAATTCATTGAAATTAGTTTCATTTCGAAGGAATCGAAGTGTAGTTTAAAACGAAAGAAACGGAGATGAAAAACTCCAAGTATTTTGAGAGTTATAATGGAAATAGTTAGACTCGCGCTTTGGTTTAGCAATTTACTGGCTTACCTCCGATTGATTGACCATAACTCACTCAATTTAACTCGTAATTCATTGAAATCCGTTTCATTTCGAAGGAATCGAAGTTTAGTTTAAAACGAAAGAAACGAAGATGAAAAACTCCAAGTATTTTGAGAGTTATGATGGAAATAGTTAGACTCGCGCTTTGGTTTAGCAATTTACTGGCCTACCTCCGATTGATTGACCATAACTCACTCAATTGAACTCGTAATTCATTGAAATTAGTTTCATTTCGAAGGAATCGAAGTGTAGTTTAAAACGAAAGAAACGGAGATGAAAAACTCCAAGTATTTTGAGAGTTATGATGGAAGTGGTTAGACTCGCGCTTTGGTTTAGCAATTTACTGACCTACCTTCGATTGATTGACCATAACTCAGTTAATTCGACTCGTAATTCATTGACATTAGTTCCATTTTGAAGGAATCGAAGTGTAGTTTAAAACGAAAGAAACGAAGGAATCTAAGTGTAGTTTAAAACGAAAGAAACAGAGATGAAAAACTCCAAGTATTTTGAGAGTTATGACGGAAATAGTTAGACTCGCGCTTTGGTTTTACAATTTACTGACATACGTCCGATTGATTGACCATAACTCACTCAATTGAACTCGTAATTCATTGAAATTAGTTTCATTTCGAAGGAATCGAAGTTTAGTTTAAAACGAAAGAAACGGAGATGAAAAACTCCAAGTATTTTGAGAGTTATGATGGAAGTGGTTAGACTCGCGCTTTGGTTTAGCAATTTACTGACCTACCTTCGATTGATTGACCATAACTCAGTTAATTCGACTCGTAATTCATTGACATTAGTTCCATTTTGAAGGAATCGAAGTGTAGTTTAAAATGAAAGAAACAGAGATGAAAAACTCCAAGTATTTTGAGAGTTATGATGGAAATAGTTAGACTCGCGCTTTGGTTTAGCAATTTACTGACCTACCTCTGATTGATTGACCATTACTCACTCAATTGAACTCGTAATTCATTGAAATTAGTTTCATTTCGAAGGAATCGAAGTGTAGTTTAAAACGAAAGAAACGGAGATGAAAAACTCCAAGTATTTTGAGAGTTATGATGGAAGTGGTTAGACTCGCGCTTTGGTTTAGCAATTTACTGACCTACCTTCGATTGATTGACCATAAGTCAGTTAATTCGACTCGTAATTCATTGACATTAGTTCCATTTTGAAGGAATCGAAGTGTAGTTTAAAACGAAAGAAACGAAGGAATCTAAGTGTAGTTTAAAACGAAAGAAACGAAGATGAAAAACTCCAAGTATTTTGAGAGTTTTGATGGAAATAGTTAGACTCGCGCTTTGGTTTAGCAATTTACTGACCTACCTACGATTGATTGACCATAACTCACTCAATTGAACTCGTAATTCATTGAAATTAGTTTCATTTCGAAGGAATCGAAGTGTAGTTTAAAACGAAAGAAACGGAGATAAAAACCTCCACGTATTTTGAGAGTTATGATGGAAGTGGTTAGACTCGCGCTTTGATTTAGCAATTTACTGACCTACCTTCGATTGTTTGACCATAACTCAGTTAATTCGACTCGTAATTCATTGACATTAGTT
The DNA here is from genome assembly GCF_043159265.1 of Tasmannia lanceolata. Taxonomy (NCBI): domain Eukaryota; kingdom Viridiplantae; phylum Streptophyta; class Magnoliopsida; order Canellales; family Winteraceae; genus Tasmannia; species Tasmannia lanceolata. The sequence continues at coordinate 2,607,137 of NW_027518678.1, forward strand.
CCATTTCGAAGGAATCGAAGTGTAGAAACGAAAGAAACGGAGATGAAAAACTTCAAGTATTTTGAGAGTTATGACGAAAATAGTTAGACTCGCGCTTTGGTTTAGCAATTTACTGACCTACCTCCGATTGATTGACCATAACTCACTCAATTTTACTCGTAATTCATTGAAATTTGTTCCATTTCGAAGGAATCGAAGTGTAGTTTAAAATGAAAGAAACAGAGATGAAAAACTCCAAGTATTTTGAGAGTTATGATGGAAATAGTTAGACTCGCGCTTTGGTTTAGCAATTTACTGACCTACCTCTGATTGATTGACCATTACTCACTCAATTGAACTCGTAATTCATTGAAATTAGTTTCATTTCGAAGGAATCGAAGTGTAGTTTAAAACGAAAGAAACGGAGATGAAAAACTCCAAGTATTTTGAGAGTTATAATGGAAATAGTTAGACTCGCGCTTTGGTTTAGCAATTTACTGGCTTACCTCCGATTGATTGACCATAACTCACTCAATTTAACTCGTAATTCATTGAAATCCGTTTCATTTCGAAGGAATCGAAGTTTAGTTTAAAACGAAAGAAACGAAGATGAAAAACTCCAAGTATTTTGAGAGTTATGATGGAAATAGTTAGACTCGCGCTTTGGTTTAGCAATTTACTGGCCTACCTCCGATTGATTGACCATAACTCACTCAATTGAACTCGTAATTCATTGAAATTAGTTTCATTTCGAAGGAATCGAAGTGTAGTTTAAAACGAAAGAAACGGAGATGAAAAACTCCAAGTATTTTGAGAGTTATGATGGAAGTGGTTAGACTCGCGCTTTGGTTTAGCAATTTACTGACCTACCTTCGATTGATTGACCATAACTCAGTTAATTCGACTCGTAATTCATTGACATTAGTTCCATTTTGAAGGAATCGAAGTGTAGTTTAAAACGAAAGAAACGAAGGAATCTAAGTGTAGTTTAAAACGAAAGAAACAGAGATGAAAAACTCCAAGTATTTTGAGAGTTATGACGGAAATAGTTAGACTCGCGCTTTGGTTTTACAATTTACTGACATACGTCCGATTGATTGACCATAACTCACTCAATTGAACTCGTAATTCATTGAAATTAGTTTCATTTCGAAGGAATCGAAGTTTAGTTTAAAACGAAAGAAACGGAGATGAAAAACTCCAAGTATTTTGAGAGTTATGATGGAAGTGGTTAGACTCGCGCTTTGGTTTAGCAATTTACTGACCTACCTTCGATTGATTGACCATAACTCAGTTAATTCGACTCGTAATTCATTGACATTAGTTCCATTTTGAAGGAATCGAAGTGTAGTTTAAAATGAAAGAAACAGAGATGAAAAACTCCAAGTATTTTGAGAGTTATGATGGAAATAGTTAGACTCGCGCTTTGGTTTAGCAATTTACTGACCTACCTCTGATTGATTGACCATTACTCACTCAATTGAACTCGTAATTCATTGAAATTAGTTTCATTTCGAAGGAATCGAAGTGTAGTTTAAAACGAAAGAAACGGAGATGAAAAACTCCAAGTATTTTGAGAGTTATGATGGAAGTGGTTAGACTCGCGCTTTGGTTTAGCAATTTACTGACCTACCTTCGATTGATTGACCATAAGTCAGTTAATTCGACTCGTAATTCATTGACATTAGTTCCATTTTGAAGGAATCGAAGTGTAGTTTAAAACGAAAGAAACGAAGGAATCTAAGTGTAGTTTAAAACGAAAGAAACGAAGATGAAAAACTCCAAGTATTTTGAGAGTTTTGATGGAAATAGTTAGACTCGCGCTTTGGTTTAGCAATTTACTGACCTACCTACGATTGATTGACCATAACTCACTCAATTGAACTCGTAATTCATTGAAATTAGTTTCATTTCGAAGGAATCGAAGTGTAGTTTAAAACGAAAGAAACGGAGATAAAAACCTCCACGTATTTTGAGAGTTATGATGGAAGTGGTTAGACTCGCGCTTTGATTTAGCAATTTACTGACCTACCTTCGATTGTTTGACCATAACTCAGTTAATTCGACTCGTAATTCATTGACATTAGTTCCATTTCGAAGGAATCGAAGTGTAGAAACGAAAGAAACGGAGATGAAAAACTTCAAGTATTTTGAGAGTTATGACGAAAATAGTTAGACTCGCGCTTTGGTTTAGCAATTTACTGACCTACCTCCGATTGATTGACCATAACTCACTCAATTTTACTCGTAATTCATTGAAATTTGTTCCATTTCGAAGGAATCGAAGTTTAGTTGAAAACGAAAGAAACGGAGATGAAAAACAACAAGTATTTTGAGAATTATGATGGCGCTTGTTAGACTCGCGCTTTGGTTTAGCAATTTACTCACTTACCTCCGATTGATTGACCATAACTCACTCAATTTAACTCGTAATTCATTGAAATTAGTTTCATTTCGAAGGAATCTAAGTGTAGTTTAAAACGAAAGAAACGAAGATGAAAAACTCCAAGTATTTTGAGAGTTTTGATGGAAATAGTTAGACTCGCGCTTTGGTTTAGCAATTTACTGACCTACCTCCGATTTATTGACCATAACTCACTCAATTTAACTCGTAATTCATTGAAATCAGTTTCATTTCGAAGGAATCGAAGTGTAGTTTAAAACGAAAGAAACGAAGATGAAAAACTCCAAGTATTTTGAGAGTTATGATGGAAATAGTTAGACTCGCGCTTTGGTTTAGCAATTTACTGACCTACCTCCGATTGATTGACCATAACTCACTCAATTGAACTCGTAATTCATTGAAATTAGTTTGATTTCGAAGAAATCGAAGTGTAGTTTAAAACGAAAGAAACGGAGATGAAAAACTCCAAGTATTTTGAGAGTTATGATGAAAATAATTAGACTCGCGCTTTGGTTTAGTAATTTACTGACCTACGTCCGATTGATTGACCATAACTCACTCAATTTAACTCGTAATTCATTGAAATCCATTTCATTTCGAAGGAATCGAAGTGTAGTTTAAAACGAAAGAAACGAAGATGAAAAACTCCAAGTATTTTGAGAGTTTTGATGGAAATAGTTAAACTCGCGCTTTGGTTTAGCAGTTTACTGACCTACCTCCGATTGATTGACCATAACTCACTCAATTTAACTCGTAATTCATTGAAATCCGTTTCATTTTGAAGGAATCGAAGTGTAGTTTAAAACGAAAGAAACGAAGATGAAAAACTCCAAGTATTTTGAGAGTTATTATGGAAATAGTTAGACTCGCGCTTTGGTTTAGCAATTTACCAACCTACCTCCGATTGATTGACCATAACTCACTCAATTGAACTCGAAATTCATTGAAATTAGTTTCATTTCGAAGGAATCGAAGTGTAGTTTAAAACGAAAGAAACGGAGATGAAAAACTCCAAGTATTTTGAGAGTTATAATGGAAATAGTTAGACTCGCGCTTTGGTTTAGCCATTTACTGACCTACCTCCGATTGATTGACCATAACTTACTCAATTTAACTCGTAATTCATTGAAATCCGTTTTATTTCGAATGAATCGAAGTGTAGTTTAAAACGAAAGAAACGAAGATGAAAAACTCCAAGTATTTTGAGAGTTATGATGGAAATAGTTAGACTCGCGCTTTGGTTTAGCAATTTACTGGATTACCTCCGATTGATTGACCATAACTCACTCAATTGAACTCGTAATTCATTGAAATTAGTTTCATTTCGAAGGTATCGAAGTGTAGTTTAAAACGAAAGAAACGGAGATGAAAAACTCCAAGTATTTTGAGAGTTATGATGGAAGTGGTTAGACTCGCGCTTTGGTTTAGCAATTTACTGACCTACCTTCGATTGATTGACCATAACTCCGTTAATTCGACTCGTAATTCATTGACATTAGTTTCATTTTGAAGGAATCGAAGTGTAGTTTAAAACGAAAGAAACGAAGGAATCTAAGTGTAGTTTAAACCGAAAGAAACAGAGATGAAAAACTCCAAGTATTTTGAGAGTTATGACGGAAATAGTTAGACTCGCGCTTTGGTTTTACAATTTACTGACATACGTCCGATTGATTGACCATAACTCACTCAATTGAACTCGTAATTCATTGAAATTAGTTTCATTTCAAAGGAATCAAAATTTAGTTTAAAACGAAAGAAACGGAGATGAAAAACTCCAAGTATTTTGAGAGTTATGATGGAAATGGTTAGACTCGCGCTTTGGTTTAGCAATTTACTGACCTACCTTCGATTGATTGATCATAACTCAGTTAATTCGACTCGTAATTCATTGACATTAGTTCCATTTTGAAGGAATCGAAGTGTAGTTTAAAACGAAAGAAACAGAGATGAAAAACTCCAAGTATTTTGAGAGTTATGATGGAAATAGTTAGACTCGCGCTTTGGTTTAGCAATTTACTGACCTACGTCCGATTGATTGACCATTACTCACTCAATTGAACTCGTAATTCATTGAAATTAGTTTCATTTCGAAGGAATCGAAGTGTAGTTTAAAACGAAAGAAACGGAGATGAAAAACTCCAAGTATTTTGAGAGTTATGATGGAAGTGGTTAGACTCGCGCTTTGGTTTAGCAATTTACTGACCTACCTTCGATTGATTGACCATAACTCAGTTAATTCGACTCGTAATTCATTGACATTAGTTCCATTTTGAAGGAATCGAAGTGTAGTTTAAAACGAAAGAAACGAAGGAATCTAAGTGTAGTTTAAAACGAAAGAAACGAAGATGAAAAACTCCAAGTATTTTGAGAGTTTTGATGGAAATAGTTAGACTCGCGCTTTGGTTTAGCAATTTACTGACCTACCTACGATTGATTGACCATAACTCACTCAATTGAACTCGTAATTCATTGAAATTTGTTTCATTTCGAAGGAATCGAAGTGTAGTTTAAAACGAAAGAAACGGAGATAAAAAACTCCAAGTATTTTGAGAGTTATGATGGAAGTGGCTAGACTCGCGCTTTGGTTTAGCAATTTACTGACCTACCTTCGATTGATTGGCCATAACTCAGTTAATTTGACTCGTAATTCATTGACATTAGTTCCATTTTGAAGGAATCGAAGTGTAGTTTAAAACGAAAGAAACAGAGATGAAAAACTCCAAGTATTTTGAGAGTTATGATGGAAATAGTTAGACTCGCGCTTTGGTTTAGCAATTTACTGACATACCTCCGATTGATTGACCATAACTCACTCAATTTTACTTGTAATTCATTGAAATTAGTTTCATTTCGAAGGAATCGAAGTTTAGTTGAAAACGAAAGAAACGGAGATGAAAAACAACAAGTATTTTGAGACTTATGATGGCGCTTGTTAGACTCGCGCTTTGGTTTAGCAATTTACTCACTTACCTCCGATTGATTGACCATAACTCACTCAATTTAACTCGTAATTCATTGAAATCCATTTCATTTCGAAGGAATCGAAGTGTAGTTTAAAACGAAAGAAACGAAGATGAAAAACTCCAAGTATTTTGAGCGTTTTGATGGAAATAGTTAAACTCGCGCTTTGGTTTAGCAGTTTACTGACCTACCTCCGATTGATTGACCATAACTCACTCAATTTAACTCGTAATTCATTGAAATCCGTTTCATTTTGAAGGAATCGAAGTGTAGTTTAAAACGAAAGAAACGAAGATGAAAAACTCCAAGTATTTTGAGAGTTTTGATGGAAATAGTTAAACTCGCGCTTTGGTTTAGCAGTTTACTGACCTACCTCCGATTGATTGACCATAACTCACTCAATTTAACTCGTAATTCATTGAAATCCGTTTCATTTTGAAGGAATCGAAGTGTAGTTTAAAACGAAAGAAACGAAGATGAAAAACTCCAAGTATTTTGAGAGTTATGATGGAAATAGTTAGACTCGCGCTTTGGTTTAGCAATTTACTGACATACCTCCGATTGATTGACCATAACTCACTCAATTTTACTTGTAATTCATTGAAATTAGTTCCATTTCGAATGAATCGAAGTGTAGTTTAAAACGAAAGAAACGGAGATGAAAAACTTCAAGTATTTTGAGAGTTATGACGAAAATAGTAAGACTCGCGCTTTGGTTTAGCAATTTACTGACCTACCTCCGATTGATTGACCATAACTCACTCAATTTTACTCGTAATTCATTGAAATTTGTTCCATTTCGAAGGAATCGAAGTTTAGTTGAAAACGAAAGAAACGGAGATGAAAAACAACAAGTATTTTGAGACTTATGATGGCGCTTGTTAGACTCGCGCTTTGGTTTAGCAATTTACTCACTTACCTACGATTGATTGACCATAACTCACTCAATTTAACTCGTAATTCATTGAAATCCATTTCATTTCGAAGGAATCGAAGTGTAGTTTAAAACGAAAGAAACGAAGATGAAAAACTCCAAGTATTTTGAGAGTTTTGATGGAAATAGTTAAACTCGCGCTTTGGTTTAGCAGTTTACTGACCTACCTCCGATTGATTGACCATAACTCACTCAATTTAACTCGTAATTCATTGAAATTAGTTTCATTTCGAAGGAATCGAAGTGTAGTTTAAAACGAAAGAAACGGAGATGAAAAACTCCAAGTATTTTGAGAGTTACGATGGAAATAGTTAGACTCGCGCTTTGGTTTAGCAATTTACTGACATACCTCCGATTGATTGACCATAACTCACTTAATTTAACTCGTAATTCATTGAAATCAGTTTCATTTCGAAGGAATCGAAGTGTAGTTTAAAACGAAAGAAACGAAGATGAAAAACTCCAAGTATTTTGAGAGTTATGATGGAAATAGTTAGACTCGCGCTTTGGTTTAGCAATTTACTGACCTACCTCCGATTGATTGACCATAACTCACTCAATTGAACTCGTAATTCATTGAAATTAGTTTGATTTCGAAGAAATCGAAGTGTAGTTTAAAACGAAAGAAACGGAGATGAAAAACTCCAAGTATTTTGAGAGTTATGATGAAAATAGTTAGACTCGCGCTTTGGTTTAGCAATTTACTGACCTACCTCCGATTGATTGACCATAACTCACTCAATTTAACTCGTAATTCATTGAAATCCATTTCATTTCGAAGGAATCGAAGTGTAGTTTAAAACGAAAGAAACGAAGATGAAAAACTCCAAGTATTTTGAGAGTTTTGATGGAAATAGTTAAACTCGCGCTTTGGTTTAGCAGTTTACTGACCTACCTCCGATTGATTGACCATAACTCACTCAATTTAACTCGTAATTCATTGAAATCCGTTTCATTTTGAAGGAATCGAAGTGTAGTTTAAAACGAAAGAAACGAAGATGAAAAACTCCAAGTATTTTGAGAGTTATTATGGAAATAGTTAGACTCGCGCTTTGGTTTAGCAATTTACTAACCTACCTCCGATTGATTGACCATAACTCACTCAATTGAACTCGTAATTCATTGAAATTAGTTTCATTTCGAAGGAATCGAAGTGTAGTTTAAAACGAAAGAAACGGAGATGAAAAACTCCAAGTATTTTGAGAGTTATAATGAAAATAGTTAGACTCGCGCTTTGGTTTAGCAATTTACTGGCTTACCTCCGATTGATTGACCATAACTCACTCAATTTAACTCGTAATTCATTGAAATCCGTTTCATTTCGAAGGAATCGAAGTTTAGTTTAAAACGAAAGAAACGAAGATGAAAAACTCCAAGTATTTTGAGAGTTATGATGGAAATAGTTAGACTCGCGCTTTGGTTTAGCAATTTACTGGCCTACCTCCGATTGATTGACCATAACTCACTCAATTGAACTCGTAATTCATTGAAATTAGTTTCATTTCGAAGGAATCGAAGTGTAGTTTAAAACGAAAGAAACGGAGATGAAAAACTCCAAGTATTTTGAGAGTTATGATGGAAGTGGTTAGACTCGCGCTTTGGTTTAGCAATTTACTGACCTACCTTCGATTGATTGACCATAACTCAGTTAATTCGACTCGTAATTCATTGACATTAGTTCCATTTTGAAGGAATCGAAGTGTAGTTTAAAACGAAAGAAACGAAGGAATCTAAGTGTAGTTTAAAACGAAAGAAACAGAGATGAAAAACTCCAAGTATTTTGAGAGTTATGACGGAAATAGTTAGACTCGCGCTTTGGTTTAGCAATTTACTGGCTTACCTCCGATTGATTGACCATAACTCACTCAATTTAACTCGTAATTCATTGAAATCCGTTTCATTTCGAAGGAATCGAAGTTTAGTTTAAAACGAAAGAAACGAAGATGAAAAACTCCAAGTATTTTGAGAGTTTTGATGGAAATAGTTAGACTCGCGCTTTGGTTTAGCAATTTACTGACCTACCTACGATTGATTGACCATAACTCACTCAATTGAACTCGTAATTCATTGAAATTAGTTTCATTTCGAAGGGATCGAAGTGTAGTTTAAAACGAAAGAAACGGAGATAAAAAACTCCAAGTATTTTGAGAGTTATGATGGAAGTGGCTAGACTCGCGCTTTGGTTTAGCAATTTACTGACCTACCTTCGATTGATTGACCATAACTCAGTTAATTCGACTCGTAATTCATTGACATTAGTTCCATTTTGAAGGAATCGAAGTGTAGTTTAAAACGAAAGAAACAGAGATGAAAAACTCTAAGTATTTTGAGAGTTATGATGGAAATAGTTAGACTCGCGCTTTGGTTTAGCAATTTACTGACATACCTCCGATTGATTGACCATAACTCACTCAATTTTACTTGTAATTCATTGAAATTAGTTCCATTTCAAAGGAATCGAAGTTTAGTTGAAAACGAAAGAAACGGAGATGAAAAACAACAAGTATTTTGAGACTTATGATGGCGCTTGTTAGACTCGCGCTTTGGTTTAGCAATTTACTCACTTACCTCCGATTGATTGACCATAACTCACTCAATTTAACTCGTAATTCATTGAAATCCATTTCATTTCGAAGGAATCGAAGTGTAGTTTAAAACGAAAGAAACGAAGATGAAAAACTCCAAGTATTTTGAGAGTTTTGATGGAAATAGTTAAACTCGCGCTTTGGTTTAGCAGTTTACTGACCTACCTCCGATTGATTGACCATAACTCACTCAATTTAACTCGTAATTCATTGAAATTAGTTTCATTTCGAAGGAATCGAAGTGTAGTTTAAAACGAAAGAAACGGAGATGAAAAACTCCAAGTATTTTGAGAGTTACGATGGAAATAGTTAGACTCACGCTTTGGTTTAGCAATTTACTGACATACCTCCGATTGATTGACCATAACTCATTTAATTTAACTCGTAATTCATTGAAATCAGTTTCATTTCGAAGGAATCGAAGTGTAGTTTAAAACGAAAGAATTGAAGATGAAAAACTCCAAGTATTTTGAGAGTTATGATGGAAATAGTTAGACTCGCGCTTTGGTTTAGCAATTTACTGACCTACCTCCGATTGATTGACCATAACTCACTCAATTGAACTCGTAATTCATTGAAATTAGTTTGATTTCGAAGAAATCGAAGTGTAGTTTAAAACGAAAGAAACGGAGATGAAAAACTCCAAGTATTTTGAGAGTTATGATGAAAATAGTTAGACTCGCGCTTTGGTTTAGCAATTTACTGACCTACCTCCGATTGATTGACCATAACTCACTCAATTTAACTCGTAATTCATTGAAATCCATTTCATTTCGAAGGAATCGAAGTGTAGTTTAAAACGAAAGAAACGAAGATGAAAAACTCCAAGTATTTTGAGAGTTTTGATGGAAATAGTTAAACTCGCGCTTTGGTTTAGCAGTTTACTGACCTACCTCCGATTGATTGACCATAACTCACTCAATTTAACTCGTAATTCATTGAAATCCGTTTCATTTTGAAGGAATCGAAGTGTAGTTTAAAACGAAAGAAACGAAGATGAAAAACTCCAAGTATTTTGAGAGTTATTATGGAAATAGTTAGACTCGCGCTTTGGTTTAGCAATTTACTAACCTACTTCCGATTGATTGACCATAACTCACTCAATTGAACTCGTAATTCATTGAAATTAGTTTCATTTCGAAGGAATCGAAGTGTAGTTTAAAACGAAAGAAACGGAGATGAAAAACTCCAAGTATTTTGAGAGTTATAATGAAAATAGTTAGACTCGCGCTTTGGTTTAGCAATTTACTGGCTTACCTCCGATTGATTGACCATAACTCACTCAATTTAACTCGTAATTCATTGAAATCCGTTTCATTTCGAAGGAATCGAAGTTTAGTTTAAAACGAAAGAAACGAAGATGAAAAACTCCAAGTATTTTGAGAGTTATGATGGAAATAGTTAGACTCGCGCTTTGGTTTAGCAATTTACTGGCCTACCTCCGATTGATTGACCATAACTCACTCAATTGAACTCGTAATTCATTGAAATTAGTTTCATTTCGAAGGAATCGAAGTGTAGTTTAAAACGAAAGAAACGGAGATGAAAAACTCCAAGTATTTTGAGAGTTATGATGGAAGTGGTTAGACTCGCGCTTTGGTTTAGCAATTTACTGACCTACCTTCGATTGATTGACCATAACTCAGTTAATTCGACTCGTAATTCATTGACATTAGTTCAATTTTGAAGGAATCGAAGTGTAGTTTAAAACGAAAGAAACGAAGGAATCTAAGTGTAGTTTAAAACGAAAGAAACAGAGATGAAAAACTCCAAGTATTTTGAGAGTTATGACGGAAATAGTTAGACTCGCGCTTTGGTTTTACAATTTACTGACATACGTCCGATTGATTGACCATAACTCACTCAATTGAACTCGTAATTTATTGAAATTAGTTTCATTTCGAAGAAATCGAAGTTTAGTTTAAAACGAAAGAAACGGAGATGAAAAACTCCAAGTATTTTGAGAGTTATGATGGAAGTGGTTAGACTCGCGCTTTGGTTTAGCAATTTACTGACCTACCTTCGATTGATTGACCATAACTCAGTTAATTCGACTCGTAATTCATTGACATTAGTTCCATTTTGAAGGAATCGAAGTGTAGTTTAAAATGAAAGAAACAGAGATGAAAAACTCCAAGTATTTTGAGAGTTATGATGGAAATAGTTAGACTCGCGCTTTGGTTTAGCAATTTACTGACCTACCTCCGATTGATTGACCGTTACTCACTCAATTGAACTCGTAATTCATTGAAATTAGTTTCATTTCGAAGGAATCGAAGTGTAGTTTAAAACGAAAGAAACGGAGATGAAAAACTCCAAGTATTTTGAGAGTTATGATGGAAGTGGTTAGACTCGCGCTTTGGTTTAGCAATTTACTGACCTACCTTCGATTGATTGACCATAACTCAGTTAATTCGACTCGTAATTCATTGACATTAGTTCCATTTTGAAGGAATCGAAGTGTAGTTTAAAACGAAAGAAACGAAGGAATCTAAGTGTAGTTTAAAACGAAAGAAACGAAGATGAAAAACTCCAAGTATTTTGAGAGTTTTGATGGAAATAGTTAGACTCGCGCTTTGGTTTAGCAATTTACTGACCTACCTACGATTGATTGACCATAACTCACTCAATTGAACTCGTAATTCATTGAAATTAGTTTCATTTCGAAGGAATCGAAGTGTAGTTTAAAACGAAAGAAACGGAGATAAAAAACTCCACGTATTTTGAGAGTTATGATGGAAGTGGTTAGACTCGCGCTTTGGTTTAGCAATTTACTGACCTACCTTCGATTGATTGACCATAACTCAGTTAATTCGACTCGTAATTCATTGATATTAGTTCCATTTTGAAGGAATCGAAGTGTAGTTTAAAACGAAAGAAACAGAGATGAAAAACTCCACGTATTTTGAGAGTTATGATGGAAATAGTTAGACTCGCGCTTTGGTTTAGCAATTTACTGACATACCTCCGATTGATTGACCATAACTCACTCAATTTTACTTGTAATTCATTGAAATTAGTTCCATTTCGAAGGAATCGAAGTGTAGTTTAAAACGAAAGAAACGGAGATGAAAAACTTCAAGTATTTTGAGAGTTATGACGAAAATAGTTAGACTCGCGCTTTGGTTTAGCAATTTACTGACCTACCTCCGATTGATTGACCATAACTCACTCAATTTTACTCGTAATTCATTGAAATTTGTTCCATTTCGAAGGAATCGAAGTTTAGTTGAAAACGAAAGAAACGGAGATGAAAAACAACAAGTATTTTGAGACTTATGATGGCGCTTGTTAGACTCGCGCTTTGGTTTAGCAATTTACTCACTTACCTCCGATTGATTGACCATAACTCACTCAATTTAACTCGTAATTCATTGAAATTAGTTTCATTTCGAAGGAATCTAAGTGTAGTTTAAAACGAAAGAAACGAAGATGAAAAACTCCAAGTATTTTGAGAGTTTTGATGGAAATAGTTAGACTCGCGCTTTGGTTTAGTAATTTACTGACCTACCTCCGATTTATTGACCATAACTCACTCAATTTAACTCGTAATTCATTGAAATCAGTTTCATTTCGAAGGAATCGAAGTGTAGTTTAAAACGAAAGAAACGAAGATGAAAAACTCCAAGTATTTTGAGAGTTATGATGGAAATAGTTAGACTCGCGCTTTGGTTTAGCAATTTACTGACCTACCTCCGATTGATTGACCATAACTCACTCAATTTTACTCGTAATTCATTGAAATTTTTTCCATTTCGAAGGAATCGAAGTTTAGTTGAAAACGAAAGAAACGGAGATGAAAAACAACAAGTATTTTGAGACTTATGATGGCGCTTGTTAGACTCGCGCTTTGGTTTAGCAATTTACTCACTTACCTCCGATTGATTGACCATAACTCACTCAATTTAACTCGTAATTCATTGAAATTAGTTTCATTTCGAAGGAATCTAAGTGTAGTTTAAAACGAAAGAAACGAAGATGAAAAACTCCAAGTATTTTGAGAGTTTTGATGGAAATAGTTAGACTCGCGCTTTGGTTTAGCAATTTACTGACCTACCTCCGATTTATTGACCATAACTCACTCAATTTAACTCGTAATTCATTGAAATCAGTTTCATTTCGAAGGAATCAAAGTGTAGTTTAAAACGAAAGAAACGAAGATGAAAAACTCCAAGTATTTTGAGAGTTATGATGGAAATAGTTAGACTCGCGCTTTAGTTTAGCAATTTACTGACCTACCTTCGATTGATTGACCATAACTCAGTTAATTCGACTCGTAATTCATTGACATTAGTTCCATTTTGAAGGAATCGAAGTGTAGTTTAAAACAAAAGAAACGAAGGAATCTAAGTGTAGTTTAAAACGAAAGAAACGAAGATGAAAAACTCCAAGTATTTTGAGAGTTTTGATGGAAATAGTTAGACTCGCGCTTTGGTTTAGCAATTTACTGACCTACCTACGATTGATTGACCATAACTCACTCAATTGAACTCGTAATTCATTGAAATTAGTTTCATTTCGAAGGAATCGAAGTGTAGTTTAAAACGAAAGAAACGGAGATAAAAAACTCCACGTATTTTGAGAGTTATGATGGAAGTGGTTAGACTCGCGCTTTGGTTTAGCAATTTACTGACCTACCTTCGATTGATTGACCATAACTCAGTTAATTCGACTCGTAATTCATTGATATTAGTTCCATTTTGAAGGAATCGAAGTGTAGTTTAAAACGAAAGAAACAGAGATGAAAAACTCCACGTATTTTGAGAGTTATGATGGAAATAGTTAGACTCGCGCTTTGGTTTAGCAATTTACTGACATACCTCCGATTGATTGACCATAACTCACTCAATTTTACTTGTAATTCATTGAAATTAGTTCCATTTCGAAGGAATCGAAGTGTAGTTTAAAACGAAAGAAACGGAGATGAAAAACTTCAAGTATTTTGAGAGTTATGACGAAAATAGTTAGACTCGCGCTTTGGTTTAGCAATTTACTGACCTACCTCCGATTGATTGACCATAACTCACTCAATTTTACTCGTAATTCATTGAAATTTGTTCCATTTCGAAGGAATCGAAGTTTAGTTGAAAACGAAAGAAACGGAGATGAAAAACAACAAGTATTTTGAGACTTATGATGGCGCTTGTTAGACTCGCGCTTTGGTTTAGCAATTTACTCACTTACCTCCGATTGATTGACCATAACTCACTCAATTTAACTCGTAATTCATTGAAATTAGTTTCATTTCGAAGGAATCTAAGTGTAGTTTAAAACGAAAGAAACGAAGATGAAAAACTCCAAGTATTTTGAGAGTTTTGATGGAAATAGTTAGACTCGCGCTTTGGTTTAGTAATTTACTGACCTACCTCCGATTTATTGACCATAACTCACTCAATTTAACTCGTAATTCATTGAAATCAGTTTCATTTCGAAGGAATCGAAGTGTAGTTTAAAACGAAAGAAACGAAGATGAAAAACTCCAAGTATTTTGAGAGTTATGATGGAAATAGTTAGACTCGCGCTTTGGTTTAGCAATTTACTGACCTACCTCCGATTGATTGACCATAACTCACTCAATTTTACTCGTAATTCATTGAAATTTTTTCCATTTCGAAGGAATCGAAGTTTAGTTGAAAACGAAAGAAACGGAGATGAAAAACAACAAGTATTTTGAGACTTATGATGGCGCTTGTTAGACTCGCGCTTTGGTTTAGCAATTTACTCACTTACCTCCGATTGATTGACCATAACTCACTCAATTTAACTCGTAATTCATTGAAATTAGTTTCATTTCGAAGGAATCTAAGTGTAGTTTAAAACGAAAGAAACGAAGATGAAAAACTCCAAGTATTTTGAGAGTTTTGATGGAAATAGTTAGACTCGCGCTTTGGTTTAGCAATTTACTGACCTACCTCCGATTTATTGACCATAACTCACTCAATTTAACTCGTAATTCATTGAAATCAGTTTCATTTCGAAGGAATCAAAGTGTAGTTTAAAACGAAAGAAACGAAGATGAAAAACTCCAAGTATTTTGAGAGTTATGATGGAAATAGTTAGACTCGCGCTTTGGTTTAGCAATTTACTGACCTACCTCCGATTGATTGACCATAACTCACTCAATTGAACTCGTAATTCATTGAAATTAGTTTGATTTCGAAGAAATCGAAGTGTAGTTTAAAACGAAAGAAACGGAGATGAAAAACTCCAAGTATTTTGAGAGTTATTATGAAAATAGTTAGACTCGCGCTTTGGTTTAGCAATTTACTGACCTACCTCCGATTGATTGACCATAACTCACTCAATTTAACTCGTAATTCATTGAAATCCATTTCATTTCGAAGGAATCGAAGTGTAGTTTAAAACGAAAGAAACGAAGATGAAAAACTCCAAGTATTTTGAGAGTTTTGATGGAAATAGTTAAACTCGCGCTTTGGTTTAGCAGTTTACTGACCTACCTCCGATTGATTGACCATAACTCACTCAATTTAACTCGTAATTCATTGAAATCCGTTTCATTTTGAAGGAATCGAAGTGTAGTTTAAAACGAAAGAAACGAAGATGAAAAACTCCAAGTATTTTGAGAGTTATTATGGAAATAGTTAGACTCGCGCTTTGGTTTAGCAATTTACTAACCTACCTCCGATTGATTGACCATAACTCACTCAATTGAACTCGTAATTCATTGAAATTAGTTTCATTTCGAAGGAATCGAAGTGTAGTTTAAAACGAAAGAAACGGAGATGAAAAACTCCAAGTATTTTGAGAGTTATAATGGAAATAGTTAGACTCGCGCTTTGGTTTAGCAATTTACTGGCTTACCTCCGATTGATTGACCATAACTCACTCAATTTAACTCGTAATTCATTGAAATCCGTTTCATTTCGAAATAAATCGAAGTTTAGTTTAAAACGAAAGAAACGAAGATGAAAAACTCCATGTAATTTGAGAGTTATGATGGAAATAGTTAGACTCGCGCTTTGGTTTAGCAATTTACTGGCCTACCTCCGATTGATTGACCATAACTCACTCAATTGAACTCGTAATTCATTGAAATTAGTTTCATTTCGAAGGAATCGAAGTGTAGTTTAAAACGAAAGAAACGGAGATGAAAAACTCCAAGTATTTTGAGAGTTATGATGGAAGTGGTTAGACTCGCGCTTTGGTTTAGCAATTTACTGACCTACCTTCGATTGATTGACCATAACTCAGTTAATTCGACTCGTAATTCATTGACATTAGTTCCATTTTGAAGGAATCGAAGTGTAGTTTAAAACGAAAGAAACGAAGGAATCTAAGTGTAGTTTAAAACGAAAGAAACAGAGATGAAAAACTCCAAGTATTTTGAGAGTTATGACGGAAATAGTTAGACTCGCGCTTTGGTTTTACAATTTACTGACATACGTCCGATTGATTGACCATAACTCACTCAATTGAACTCGTAATTCATTGAAATTAGTTTCATTTCGAAGGAATCGAAGTTTAGTTTAAAACGAAAGAAACGGAGATGAAAAACTCCAAGTATTTTGAGAGTTATGATGGAAGTGGTTAGACTCGCGCTTTGGTTTAGCAATTTACTGACCTACCTTCGATTGATTGACCATAACTCAGTTAATTCGACTCGTAATTCATTGACATTAGTTCCATTTTGAAGGAATCGAAGTGTAGTTTAAAATGAAAGAAACAGAGATGAAAAACTCCAAGAATTTTAAGAGTTATGATGGAAATAGTTAGACTCGCGCTTTGGTTTAGCAATTTACTGACCTACCTCCGATTGATTGACCATTACTCACTCAATTGAACTCGTAATTCATTGAAATTAGTTTCATTTCGAAGGAATCGAAGTGTAGTTTAAAACGAAAGAAACGGAGATGAAAAACTCCAAGTATTTTGAGAGTTATGATGGAAGTGGTTAGACTCGCGCTTTGGTTTAGCAATTTACTGACCTACCTTCGATTGATTGACCATAACTCAGTTAATTCGACTCGTAATTCATTGACATTAGTTCCATTTTGAAGGAATCGAAGTGTAGTTTAAAACGAAAGAAACGAAGGAATCTAAGTTTAGTTTAAAACGAAAGAAACGAAGATGAAAAACTCCAAGTATTTTGAGAGTTTTGATGGAAATAGTTAGACTCGCGCTTTGGTTTAGCAATTTACTGACCTACCTACGATTGATTGACCATAACTCACTCAATTGAACTCGTAATTCATTGAAATTAGTTTCATTTCGAAGGAATCGAAGTGTAGTTTAAAACGAAAGAAACGGAGATAAAAAACTCCACGTATTTTGAGAGTTATGATGGAAGTGGTTAGACTCGCGCTTTGGTTTAGCAATTTACTGACCTACCTTCGATTGATTGACCATAACTCAGTTAATTCGACTCGTAATTCATTGATATTAGTTCCATTTTGAAGGAATCGAAGTGTAGTTTAAAACGAAAGAAACAGAGATGAAAAACTCCACGTATTTTGAGAGTTATGATGGAAATAGTTAGACTCGCGCTTTGGTTTAGCAATTTACTGACATACCTCCGATTGATTGACCATAACTCACTCAATTTTACTTGTAATTCATTGAAATTAGTTCCATTTCGAAGGAATCAAAGTGTAGTTTAAAACGAAAGAAACGGAGATGAAAAACTTCAAGTATTTTGAGAGTTATGACGAAAATAGTTAGACTCGCGCTTTGGTTTAGCAATTTACTGACCTACCTCCGATTGATTGACCATAACTCACTCAATTTTACTCGTAATTCATTGAAATTTGTTCCATTTCGAAGGAATCGAAGTTTAGTTGAAAACGAAAGAAACGGAGATGAAAAACAACAAGTATTTTGAGACTTATGATGGCGCTTGTTAGACTCGCGCTTTGGTTTAGCAATTTACTCACTTACCTCCGATTGATTGACCATAACTCACTCAATTTAACTCGTAATTCATTGAAATTAGTTTCATTTCGAAGGAATCTAAGTGTAGTTTAAAACGAAAGAAACGAAGATGAAAAACTCCAAGTATTTTGAGAGTTTTGATGGAAATAGTTAGACTCGCGCTTTGGTTTAGCAATTTACTGACCTACCTCCGATTTATTGACCATAACTCACTCAATTTAACTCGTAATTCATTGAAATCAGTTTCATTTCGAAGGAATCGAAGTGTAGTTTAAAACGAAAGAAACGAAGATGAAAAACTCCAAGTATTTTGAGAGTTATGATGGAAATAGTTAGACTCGCGCTTTGGTTTAGCAATTTACTGACCTACCTCCGATTGATTGACCATAACTCACTCAATTTTACTCGTAATTCATTGAAATTTTTTCCATTTCGAAGGAATCGAAGTTTAGTTGAAAACGAAAGAAACGGAGATGAAAAACAACAAGTATTTTGAGACTTATGATGGCGCTTGTTAGACTCGCGCTTTGGTTTAGCAATTTACTCACTTACCTCCGATTGATTGACCCTAACTCACTCAATTTAACTCGTAATTCATTGAAATTAGTTTCATTTCGAAGGAATCTAAGTGTAGTTTAAAACGAAAGAAACGAAGATGAAAAACTCCAAGTATTTTGAGAGTTTTGATGGAAATAGTTAGACTCGCGCTTTGGTTTAGCAATTTACTGACCTACCTCCGATTTATTGACCATAACTCACTCAATTTAACTCGTAATTCATTGAAATCAGTTTCATTTCGAAGGAATCAAAGTGTAGTTTAAAACGAAAGAAACGAAGATGAAAAACTCCAAGTATTTTGAGAGTTATGATGGAAATAGTTAGACTCGCGCTTTGGTTTAGCAATTTACTGACTTACCTCCGATTGATTGACCATAACTCACTCAATTGAACTCGTAATTCATTGAAATTAGTTTGATTTCGAAGAAATCGAAGTGTAGTTTAAAACAAAAGAAACGGAGATGAAAAACTCCAAGTATTTTGAGAGTTATGATGAAAATAGTTAGACTCGCGCTTTGGTTTAGCAATTTACTGACCTACCTCCGATTGATTGACCATAACTCACTCAATTTAACTCGTAATTCATTGAAATCCATTTCATTTCGAAGGAATCGAAGTGTAGTTTAAAACGAAAGAAACGAAGATGAAAAACTCCAAGTATTTTGAGAGTTTTGATGGAAATAGTTAAACTCGCGCTTTGGTTTAGCAGTTTACTGACCTACCTCCGATTGATTGACCATAACTCACTCAATTTAACTCGTAATTCATTGAAATCCGTTTCATTTTGAAGGAATCGAAGTGTAGTTTAAAACGAAAGAAACGAAGATGAAAAACTCCAAGTATTTTGAGAGTTATTATGGAAATAGTTAGACTCGCGCTTTGGTTTAGCAATTTACTAACCTACCTCCGATTGATTGACCATAACTCACTCAATTGAACTCGTAATTCATTGAAATTAGTTTCATTTCGAAGGAATCGAAGTGTAGTTTAAAACGAAAGAAACGAAGATGAAAAACTCCAAGTATTTTGAGAGTTTTGATGGAAATAGTTAAACTCGCGCTTTGGTTTAGCAGTTTACTGACCTACCTCCGATTGATTGACCATAACTCACTCAATTTAACTCGTAATTCATTGAAATCCGTTTCATTTTGAAGGAATCGAAGTGTAGTTTAAAACGAAAGAAACGAAGATGAAAAACTCCAAGTATTTTGAGAGTTATTATGGAAATAGTTAGACTCGCGCTTTGGTTTAGCAATTTACCAACCTACCTCCGATTGATTGACCATAACTCACTCAATTGAACTCGTAATTCATTGAAATTAGTTTCATTTCGAAGGAATCGAAGTGTAGTTTAAAACGAAAGAAACGGAGATGAAAAACTCCAAGTATTTTGAGAGTTATGATGGAAGTGGTTAGACTCGCGCTTTGGTTTAGCAATTTACTGACCTACCTTCGATTGATTGACCATAACTCAGTTAATTCGACTCGTAATTCATTGACATTAGTTCCATTTTGAAGGAATCGAAGTGTAGTTTAAAACGAAAGAAACGAAGGAATCTAAGTGTAGTTTAAAACGAAAGAAACAGAGATGAAAAACTCCAAGTATTTTGAGAGTTATGACGGAAATAGTTAGACTCGCGCTTTGGTTTTACAATTTACTGACATACGTCCGATTGATTGACCATAACTCACTCAATTGAACTCGTAATTCATTGAAATTAGTTTCATTTCGAAGGAATCGAAGTTTAGTTTAAAACGAAAGAAACGGAGATGAAAAACTCCAAGTATTTTGAGAGTTATGATGGAAGTGGTTAGACTCGCGCTTTGGTTTAGCAATTTACTGACCTACCTTCGATTGATTGACCATAACTCAGTTAATTCGACTCGTAATTCATTGACATTAGTTCCATTTTGAAGGAATCGAAGTGTAGTTTAAAATGAAAGAAACAGAGATGAAAAACTCCAAGTATTTTGAGAGTTATGATGGAAATAGTTAGACTCGCGCTTTGGTTTAGCAATTTACTGACCTACCTCCGATTGATTGACCATTACTCACTCAATTGAACTCGTAATTCATTGAAATTAGTTTCATTTCGAAGGAATCGAAGTGTAGTTTAAAACGAAAGAAACGGAGATGAAAAACTCCAAGTATTTTGAGAGTTATGATGGAAGTGGTTAGACTCGCGCTTTGGTTTAGCAATTTACTGACCTACCTTCGATTGATTGACCATAACTCAGTTAATTCGACTCGTAATTCATTGACATTAGTTCCATTTTGAAGGAATCGAAGTGTAGTTTAAAACGAAAGAAACGAAGGAATCTAAGTGTAGTTTAAAACGAAAGAAACGAAGATAAAAAACTCCAAGTATTTTGAGAGTTTTGATGGAAATAGTTAGACTCGCGCTTTGGTTTAGCAATTTACTGACCTACCTACGATTGATTGACCATAACTCACTCAATTGAACTCGAATTCATTGAAATTAGTTTCATTTCGAATGAATCGAAGTGTAGTTTAAAACGAAAGAAACGGAGATAAAAAACTCCACGTATTTTGAGAGTTATGATGGAAGTGGTTAGACTCGCGCTTTGGTTTAGCAATTTACTGACCTACCTTCGATTGATTGACCATAACTCAGTTAATTCGACTCGTAATTCATTGATATTAGTTCCATTTTGAAGGAATCGAAGTGTAGTTTAAAACGAAAGAAACAGAGATGAAAAACTCCACGTATTTTGAGAGTTATGATGGAAATAGTTAGACTCGCGCTTTGGTTTAGCAATTTACTGACATACCTCCGATTGATTGACCATAACTCACTCAATTTTACTTGTAATTCATTGAAATTAGTTCCATTTCGAAGGAATCGAAGTGTAGTTTAAAACGAAAGAAACGGAGATGAAAAACTTCAAGTATTTTGAGAGTTATGACGAAAATAGTTAGACTCGCGCTTTGGTTTAGCAATTTACTGACCTACCTCCGATTGATTGACCATAACTCACTCAATTTTACTCGTAATTCATTGAAATTTGTTCCATTTCGAAGGAATCGAAGTTTAGTTGAAAACGAAAGAAACGGAGATGAAAAACAACAAGTATTTTGAGACTTATGATGGCGCTTGTTAGACTCGCGCTTTGGTTTAGCAATTTACTCACTTACCTCCGATTGATTGACCATAACTCACTCAATTTAACTCGTAATTCATTGAAATTAGTTTCATTTCGAAGGAATCTAAGTGTAGTTTAAAACGAAAGAAACGAAGATGAAAAACTCCAAGTATTTTGAGAGTTTTGATGGAAATAGTTAGACTCGCGCTTTGGTTTAGCAATTTACTGACCTACCTCCGATTTATTGACCATAACTCACTCAATTTAACTCGTAATTCATTGAAATCAGTTTCATTTCGAAGGAATCGAAGTGTAGTTTAAAACGAAAGAAACGAAGATGAAAAACTCCAAGTATTTTGAGAGTTATGATGGAAATAGTTAGACTCGCGCTTTGGTTTAGCAATTTACTGACCTACCTCCGATTGATTGACCATAACTCACTCAATTTTACTCGTAATTCATTGAAATTTTTTCCATTTCGAAGGAATCGAAGTTTAGTTGAAAACGAAAGAAACGGAGATGAAAAACAACAAGTATTTTGAGACTTATGATGGCGCTTGTTAGACTCGCGCTTTGGTTTAGCAATTTACTCACTTACCTCCGATTGATTGACCCTAACTCACTCAATTTAACTCGTAATTCATTGAAATTAGTTTCATTTCGAAGGAATCTAAGTGTAGTTTAAAACGAAAGAAACGAAGATGAAAAACTCCAAGTATTTTGAGAGTTTTGATGGAAATAGTTAGACTCGCGCTTTGGTTTAGCAATTTACTGACCTACCTCCGATTTATTGACCATAACTCACTCAATTTAACTCGTAATTCATTGAAATCCGTTTCATTTTGAAGGAATCGAAGTGTAGTTTAAAACGAAAGAAACGAAGATGAAAAACTCCAAGTATTTTGAGAGTTATTATGGAAATAGTTAGACTCGCGCTTTGGTTTAGCAATTTACTAACCTACCTCCGATTGATTGACCATAACTCACTCAATTGAACTCGTAATTCATTGAAATTAGTTTCATTTCGAAGGAATCGAAGTTTAGTTTAAAACGAAAGAAACGAAGATGAAAAACTCCAAGTATTTTGAGAGTTTTGATGGAAATAGTTAAACTCGCGCTTTGGTTTAGCAGTTTACTGACCTACCTCCGATTGATTGACCATAACTCACTCAATTTAACTCGTAATTCATTGAAATCCGTTTCATTTTGAAGGAATCGAAGTGTAGTTTAAAACGAAAGAAACGAAGATGAAAAACTCCAAGTATTTTGAGAGTTATTATGGAAATAGTTAGACTCGCGCTTTGGTTTAGCAATTTACCAACCTACCTCCGATTGATTGACCATAACTCACTCAATTGAACTCGTAATTCATTGAAATTAGTTTCATTTCGAAGGAATCGAAGTGTAGTTTAAAACGAAAGAAACGGAGATGAAAAACTCCAAGTATTTTGAGAGTTATGATGGAAGTGGTTAGACTCGCGCTTTGGTTTAGCAATTTACTGACCTACCTGCGATTGATTGACCATAACTCAGTTAATTCGACTCGTAATTCATTGACATTAGTTCCATTTTGAAGGAATCGAAGTGTAGTTTAAAACGAAAGAAACGAAGGAATCTAAGTGTAGTTTAAAACGAAAGAAACAGAGATGAAAAACTCCAAGTATTTTGAGAGTTATGACGGAAATAGTTAGACTCGCGCTTTGGTTTTACAATTTACTGACATACGTCCGATTGATTGACCATAACTCACTCAATTGAACTCGTAATTCATTGAAATTAGTTTCATTTCGAAGGAATCGAAGTTTAGTTTAAAACGAAAGAAACGGAGATGAAAAACTCCAAGTATTTTGAGAGTTATGATGGAAGTGGTTAGACTCGCGCTTTGGTTTAGCAATTTACTGACCTACCTTCGATTGATTGACCATAACTCAGTTAATTCGACTCGTAATTCATTGACATTAGTTCCATTTTGAAGGAATCGAAGTGTAGTTTAAAATGAAAGAAACAGAGATGAAAAACTCCAAGTATTTTGAGAGTTATGATGGAAATAGTTAGACTCGCGCTTTGGTTTAGCAATTTACTGACCTACCTCCGATTGATTGACCATTACTCACTCAATTGAACTCGTAATTCATTGAAATTAGTTTCATTTCGAAGGAATCGAAGTGTAGTTTAAAACGAAAGAAACGGAGATGAAAAACTCCAAGTATTTTGAGAGTTATGATGGAAGTGGTTAGACTCGCGCTTTGGTTTAGCAATTTACTGACCTACCTTCGATTGATTGACCATAACTCAGTTAATTCGACTCGTAATTCATTGACATTAGTTCCATTTTGAAGGAATCGAAGTGTAGTTTAAAACGAAAGAAACGAAGGAATCTAAGTGTAGTTTAAAACGAAAGAAACGAAGATGAAAAACTCCAAGTATTTTGAGAGTTTTGATGGAAATAGTTAGACTCGCGCTTTGGTTTAGCAATTTACTGACCTACCTACGATTGATTGACCATAACTCACTCAATTGAACTCGAATTCATTGAAATTAGTTTCATTTCGAATGAATCGAAGTGTAGTTTAAAACGAAAGAAACGGAGATAAAAAACTCCACGTATTTTGAGAGTTATGATGGAAGTGGTTAGACTCGCGCTTTGGTTTAGCAATTTACTGACCTACCTTCGATTGATTGACCATAACTCAGTTAATTCGACTCGTAATTCATTGATATTAGTTCCATTTTGAAGGAATCGAAGTGTAGTTTAAAACGAAAGAAACAGAGATGAAAAACTCCACGTATTTTGAGAGTTATGATGGAAATAGTTAGACTCGCGCTTTGGTTTAGCAATTTACTGACATACCTCCGATTGATTGACCATAACTCACTCAATTTTACTTGTAATTCATTGAAATTAGTTCCATTTCGAAGGAATCGAAGTGTAGTTTAAAACGAAAGAAACGGAGATGAAAAACTTCAAGTATTTTGAGAGTTATGACGAAAATAGTTAGACTCGCGCTTTGGTTTAGCAATTTACTGACCTACCTCCGATTGATTGACCATAACTCACTCAATTTTACTCGTAATTCATTGAAATTTGTTCCATTTCGAAGGAATCGAAGTTTAGTTGAAAACGAAAGAAACGGAGATGAAAAACAACAAGTATTTTGAGACTTATGATGGCGCTTGTTAGACTCGCGCTTTGGTTTAGCAATTTACTCACTTACCTCCGATTGATTGACCATAACTCACTCAATTTAACTCGTAATTCATTGAAATTAGTTTCATTTCGAAGGAATCTAAGTGTAGTTTAAAACGAAAGAAACGAAGATGAAAAACTCCAAGTATTTTGAGAGTTTTGATGGAAATAGTTAGACTCGCGCTTTGGTTTAGCAATTTACTGACCTACCTCCGATTTATTGACCATAACTCACTCAATTTAACTCGTAATTCATTGAAATCAGTTTCATTTCGAAGGAATCGAAGTGTAGTTTAAAACGAAAGAAACGAAGATGAAAAACTCCAAGTATTTTGAGAGTTATGATGGAAATAGTTAGACTCGCGCTTTGGTTTAGCAATTTACTGACCTACCTCCGATTGATTGACCATAACTCACTCAATTTTACTCGTAATTCATTGAAATTTGTTCTATTTCGAAGGAATCGAAGTTTAGTTGAAAACGAAAGAAACAGAGATGAAAAACAACAAGTATTTTGAGACTTATGATGGCGCTTGTTAGACTCGCGCTTTGGTTTAGCAATTTACTCACTTACCTCCGATTGATTGACCATAACTCACTAAATTTAACTCGTAATTTATTGAAATTAGTTTCATTTCGAAGGAATCTAAGTGTAGTTTAAAACGAAAGAAACGAAGATGAAAAACTCCAAGTATTTTGAGAGTTTTGATGGAAATAGTTAGACTCGCGCTTTGGTTTAGCAATTTACTGACCTACCTCCGATTTATTGACCATAACTCACTCAATTTAACTCGTAATTCATTGAAATCAGTTTCATTTCGAAGGAATCAAAGTGTAGTTTAAAACGAAAGAAACGAAGATGAAAAACTCCAAGTATTTTGAGAGTTATGATGGAAATAGTTAGACTCGCGCTTTGGTTTAGCAATTTACTGACCTACCTCCGATTGATTGACCATAACTCACTCAATTGAACTCGTAATTCATTGAAATTAGTTTGATTTCGAAGAAATCGAAGTGTAGTTTAAAACGAAAGAAACGGAGATGAAAAACTCCAAGTATTTTGAGAGTTATGATGAAAATAGTTAGACTCGCGCTTTGGTTTAGCAATTTACTGACCTACCTCCGATTGATTGACCATAACTCACTCAATTTAACTCGTAATTCATTGAAATCCATTTCATTTCGAAGGAATCGAAGTGTAGTTTAAAACGAAAGAAACGAAGATGAAAAACTCCAAGTATTTTGAGAGTTTTGATGGAAATAGTTAAACTCGCGCTTTGGTTTAGCAGTTTACTGACCTACCTCCGATTGATTGACCATAACTCACTAAATTTAACTCGTAATTCATTGAAATCCGTTTCATTTTGAAGGAATCGAAGTGTAGTTTAAAACGAAAGAAACGAAGATGAAAAACTCCAAGTATTTTGAGAGTTATTATGGAAATAGTTAGACTCGCGCTTTGGTTTAGCAATTTACTAACCTACCTCCGATTGATTGACCATAACTCACTCAATTGAACTCGTAATTCATTGAAATTAGTTTCATTTCGAAGGAATCGAAGTGTAGTTTAAAACGAAAGAAACGGAGATGAAAAACTCCAAGTATTTTGAGAGTTATAATGGAAATAGTTAGACTCGCGCTTTGGTTTAGCAATTTACTGGCTTACCTCCGATTGATTGACCATAACTCACTCAATTTAACTCGTAATTCATTGAAATCCGTTTCATTTCGAAATAAATCGAAGTTTAGTTTAAAACGAAAGAAACGAAGATGAAAAACTCCAAGTAATTTGAGAGTTATGATGGAAATAGTTAGACTCGCGCTTTGGTTTAGCAATTTACTGGCCTACCTCCGATTGATTGACCATAACTCACTCAATTGAACTCGTAATTCATTGAAATTAGTTTCATTTCGAAGGAATCGAAGTGTAGTTTAAAACGAAAGAAACGGAGATAAAAAACTCCAAGTATTTTGAGAGTTATGATGGAAGTGGTTAGACTCGCGCTTTGGTTTAGCAATTTACTGACCTACCTTCGATTGATTGACCATAACTCAGTTAATTCGACTCGTAATTCATTGACATTAGTTCCATTTTGAAGGAATCGAAGTGTAGTTTAAAACGAAAGAAACGAAGGAATCTAAGTGTAGTTTAAAACGAAAGAAACAGAGATGAAAAACTCCAAGTATTTTGAGAGTTATGACGGAAATAGTTAGACTCGCGCTTTGGTTTTACAATTTACTGACATACGTTCGATTAATTGACCATAACTCACTCAATTGAACTCGTAATTCATTGAAATTAGTTTCATTTCGAAGGAATCGAAGTTTAGTTTAAAACGAAAGAAACGGAGATGAAAAACTCCAAGTATTTTGAGAGTTATGATGGAAGTGGTTAGACTCGCACTTTGGTTTAGCAATTTACTGACCTACCTTCGATTGATTGACCATAACTCAGTTAATTCGACTCGTAATTCATTGACATTAGTTCCATTTTGAAGGAATCGAAGTGTAGTTTAAAATGAAAGAAACAGAGATGAAAAACTCCAAGTATTTTGAGAGTTATGATGGAAATAGTTAGACTCGCGCTTTGGTTTAGCAATTTACTGACCTACCTCCGATTGATTGACCATTACTCACTCAATTGAACTCGTAATTCATTGAAATTAGTTTCATTTCGAAGGAATCGAAGTGTAGTTTAAAACGAAAGAAACGGAGATGAAAAACTCCAAGTATTTTGAGAGTTATGATGGAAGTGGTTAGACTCGCGCTTTGGTTTAGCAATTTACTGACCTACCTTCGATTGATTGACCATAACTCAGTTAATTCGACTCGTAATTCATTGACATTAGTTCCATTTTGAAGGAATCGAAGTGTAGTTTAAAACGAAAGAAACGAAGGAATCTAAGTGTAGTTTAAAACGAAAGAAACGAAGATCAAAAAACTCCAAGTATTTTGAGAGTTTTGATGGAAATAGTTAGACTCGCGCTTTGGTTTAGCAATTTACTGACCTACCTACGATTGATTGACCATAACTCACTCAATTGAACTCGTAATTCATTGAAATTAGTTTCATTTCGAAGGAATCGAAGTGTAGTTTAAAACGAAAGAAACGGAGATAAAAAACTCCACGTATTTTGAGAGTTATGATGGAAGTGGTTAGACTCGCGCTTTGGTTTAGCAATTTACTGACCTACCTTCGATTGATTGACCATAACTCAGTTAGTTCGACTCGTAATTCATTGATATTAGTTCCATTTTGAAGGAATCGAAGTGTAGTTTAAAACGAAAGAAACAGAGATGAAAAACTCCACGTATTTTGAGAGTTATGATGGAAATAGTTAGACTCGCGCTTTGGTTTAGCAATTTACTGACATACCTCCGATTGATTGACCATAACTCACTCAATTTTACTTGTAATTCATTGAAATTAGTTCCATTTCGAAGGAATCGAAGTGTAGTTTAAAACGAAAGAAACGGAGATGAAAAACTTCAAGTATTTTGAGAGTTATGACGAAAATAGTTAGACTCGCGCTTTGGTTTAGCAATTTACTGACCTACCTCCGATTGATTGACCATAACTCACTCAATTTTACTCGTAATTCATTGAAATTTGTTCCATTTCGAAGGAATCGAAGTTTAGTTGAAAACGAAAGAAACGGAGATGAAAAACAACAAGTATTTTGAGACTTATGATGGCGCTTGTTAGACTCGCGCTTTGGTTTAGCAATTTACTCACTTACCTCCGATTGATTGACCATAACTCACTCAATTTAACTCGTAATTCATTGAAATTAGTTTCATTTCGAAGGAATCTAAGTGTAGTTTAAAACGAAAGAAACGAAGATAAAAAACTCCAAGTATTTTGAGAGTTTTGATGGAAATAGTTAGACTCGCGCTTTGGTTTAGCAATTTACTGACCTACCTCCGATTTATTGACCATAACTCACTCAATTTAACTCGTAATTCATTGAAATCAGTTTCATTTCGAAGGAATCGAAGTGTAGTTTAAAACGAAAGAAACGAAGATGAAAAACTCCAAGTATTTTGAGAGTTATGATGGAAATAGTTAGACTCGCGCTTTGGTTTAGCAATTTACTGACCTACCTCCGATTGATTGACCATAACTCACTCAATTGAACTCGTAATTCATTGAAATTAGTTTGATTTCGAAGGAATCGAAGTGTAGTTTAAAACGAAAGAAACGGAGATGAAAAACTCCAAGTATTTTGAGAGTTATAATGGAAATAGTTAGACTCGCGCGTTGGTTTAGCAATTTACTGGCTTACCTCCGATTGATTGACCATAACTCACTCAATTTAACTCGTAATTCATTGAAATCCGTTTCATTTCGAAATAAATCGAAGTTTAGTTTAAAACGAAAGAAACGAAGATGAAAAACTCCAAGTAATTTGAGAGTTATGATGGAAATAGTTAGACTCGCGCTTTGGTTTAGCAATTTACTGGCCTACCTCCGATTGATTGACCATAACTCACTCAATTGAACTCGTAATTCATTGAAATTAGTTTCATTTCGAAGGAATCGAAGTGTAGTTTAAAACGAAAGAAACGGAGATGAAAAACTCCAAGTATTTTGAGAGTTATGATGGAAGTGGTTAGACTCGCGCTTTGGTTTAGCAATTTACTGACCTACCTTCGATTGATTGACCATAACTCAGTTAATTCGACTCGTAATTCATTGACATTAGTTCCATTTTGAAGGAATCGAAGTGTAGTTTAAAACGAAAGAAACGAAGGAATCTAAGTGTAGTTTAAAACGAAAGAAACAGAGATGAAAAACTCCAAGTATTTTGAGAGTTATTGACGGAAATAGTTAGACTCGCGCTTTGGTTTTACAATTTACTGACATACGTTCGATTGATTGACCATAACTCACTCAATTGAACTCGTAATTCATTGAAATTAGTTTCATTTCGAAGGAATCGAAGTTTAGTTTAAAACGAAAGAAACGGAGATGAAAAACTCCAAGTATTTTGAGAGTTATGATGGAAGTGGTTAGACTCGCGCTTTGGTTTAGCAATTTACTGACCTACCTTCGATTGATTGACCATAACTCAGTTAATTCGACTCGTAATTCATTGACATTAGTTCCATTTTGAAGGAATCGAAGTGTAGTTTAAAATGAAAGAAACAGAGATGAAAAACTCCAAGTATTTTGAGAGTTATGATGGAAATAGTTAGACTCGCGCTTTGGTTTAGCAATTTACTGACCTACCTCCGATTGATTGACCATTACTCACTCAATTGAACTCGTAATTCATTGAAATTAGTTTCATTTCGAAGGAATCGAAGTGTAGTTTAAAACGAAAGAAACGGAGATGAAAAACTCCAAGTATTTTGAGAGTTATGATGGAAGTGGTTAGACTCGCGCTTTGGTTTAGCAATTTACTGACCTACCTTCGATTGATTGACCATAACTCAGTTAATTCGACTCGTAATTCATTGACATTAGTTCCATTTTGAAGGAATCGAAGTGTAGTTTAAAACGAAAGAAACGAAGGAATCTAAGTGTAGTTTAAAACGAAAGAAACGAAGATAAAAAACTCCAAGTACTTTGAGAGTTTTGATGGAAATAGTTAGACTCGCGCTTTGGTTTAGCAATTTACTGACCTACCTACGATTGATTGACCATAACTCACTCAATTGAACTCGTAATTCATTGAAATTAGTTTCATTTCGAAGGAATCGAAGTGTAGTTTAAAACGAAAGAAACGGAGATAAAAAACTCCACGTATTTTGAGAGTTATGATGGAAGTGGTTAGACTCGCGCTTTGGTTTAGCAATTTACTGACCTACCTTCGATTGATTGACCATAACTCAGTTAATTCGACTCGTAATTCATTGATATTAGTTCCATTTTGAAGGAATCGAAGTGTAGTTTAAAACGAAAGAAACAGAGATGAAAAACTCCACGTATTTTGAGAGTTATGATGGAAATAGTTAGACTCGCGCTTTGGTTTAGCAATTTACTGACATACCTCCGATTGATTGACCATAACTCACTCAATTGAACTCGTAATTCATTGAAATTAGTTTGATTTCGAAGAAATCGAAGTGTAGTTTAAAACGAAAGAAACGGAGATGAAAAACTCCAAGTATTTTGAGAGTTATGATGAAAATAGTTAGACTCGCGCTTTGGTTTAGCAATTTACTGACCTACCTCCGATTGATTGACCATAACTCACTCAATTTAACTCGTAATTCATTGAAATCCATTTCATTTCGAAGGAATCGAAGTGTAGTTTAAAACGAAAGAAACGAAGATGAAAAACTCCAAGTATTTTGAGAGTTTTGATGGAAATAGTTAAACTCGCGCTTTGGTTTAGCAGTTTACTGACCTACCTCCGATTGATTGACCATAACTCACTAAATTTAACTCGTAATTCATTGAAATCCGTTTCATTTTGAAGGAATCGAAGTGTAGTTTAAAACGAAAGAAACGAAGATGAAAAACTCCAAGTATTTTGAGAGTTATTATGGAAATAGTTAGACTCGCGCTTTGGTTTAGCAATTTACTAACCTACCTCCGATTGATTGACCATAACTCACTCAATTGAACTCGTAATTCATTGAAATTAGTTTCATTTCGAAGGAATCGAAGTGTAGTTTAAAACGAAAGAAACGGAGATGAAAAACTCCAAGTATTTTGAGAGTTATAATGGAAATAGTTAGACTCGCGCTTTGGTTTAGCAATTTACTGGCTTACCTCCGATTGATTGACCATAACTCACTCAATTTAACTCGTAATTCATTGAAATCCGTTTCATTTCGAAATAAATCGAAGTTTAGTTTAAAACGAAAGAAACGAAGATGAAAAACTCCAAGTAATTTGAGAGTTATGATGGAAATAGTTAGACTCGCGCTTTGGTTTAGCAATTTACTGGCCTACCTCCGATTGATTGACCATAACTCACTCAATTGAACTCGTAATTCATTGAAATTAGTTTCATTTCGAAGGAATCGAAGTGTAGTTTAAAACGAAAGAAACGGAGATAAAAAACTCCAAGTATTTTGAGAGTTATGATGGAAGTGGTTAGACTCGCGCTTTGGTTTAGCAATTTACTGACCTACCTTCGATTGATTGACCATAACTCAGTTAATTCGACTCGTAATTCATTGACATTAGTTCCATTTTGAAGGAATCGAAGTGTAGTTTAAAACGAAAGAAACGAAGGAATCTAAGTGTAGTTTAAAACGAAAGAAACAGAGATGAAAAACTCCAAGTATTTTGAGAGTTATGACGGAAATAGTTAGACTCGCGCTTTGGTTTTACAATTTACTGACATACGTTCGATTAATTGACCATAACTCACTCAATTGAACTCGTAATTCATTGAAATTAGTTTCATTTCGAAGGAATCGAAGTTTAGTTTAAAACGAAAGAAACGGAGATGAAAAACTCCAAGTATTTTGAGAGTTATGATGGAAGTGGTTAGACTCGCACTTTGGTTTAGCAATTTACTGACCTACCTTCGATTGATTGACCATAACTCAGTTAATTCGACTCGTAATTCATTGACATTAGTTCCATTTTGAAGGAATCGAAGTGTAGTTTAAAATGAAAGAAACAGAGATGAAAAACTCCAAGTATTTTGAGAGTTATGATGGAAATAGTTAGACTCGCGCTTTGGTTTAGCAATTTACTGACCTACCTCCGATTGATTGACCATTACTCACTCAATTGAACTCGTAATTCATTGAAATTAGTTTCATTTCGAAGGAATCGAAGTGTAGTTTAAAACGAAAGAAACGGAGATGAAAAACTCCAAGTATTTTGAGAGTTATGATGGAAGTGGTTAGACTCGCGCTTTGGTTTAGCAATTTACTGACCTACCTTCGATTGATTGACCATAACTCAGTTAATTCGACTCGTAATTCATTGACATTAGTTCCATTTTGAAGGAATCGAAGTGTAGTTTAAAACGAAAGAAACGAAGGAATCTAAGTGTAGTTTAAAACGAAAGAAACGAAGATCAAAAAACTCCAAGTATTTTGAGAGTTTTGATGGAAATAGTTAGACTCGCGCTTTGGTTTAGCAATTTACTGACCTACCTACGATTGATTGACCATAACTCACTCAATTGAACTCGTAATTCATTGAAATTAGTTTCATTTCGAAGGAATCGAAGTGTAGTTTAAAACGAAAGAAACGGAGATAAAAAACTCCACGTATTTTGAGAGTTATGATGGAAGTGGTTAGACTCGCGCTTTGGTTTAGCAATTTACTGACCTACCTTCGATTGATTGACCATAACTCAGTTAGTTCGACTCGTAATTCATTGATATTAGTTCCATTTTGAAGGAATCGAAGTGTAGTTTAAAACGAAAGAAACAGAGATGAAAAACTCCACGTATTTTGAGAGTTATGATGGAAATAGTTAGACTCGCGCTTTGGTTTAGCAATTTACTGACATACCTCCGATTGATTGACCATAACTCACTCAATTTTACTTGTAATTCATTGAAATTAGTTCCATTTCGAAGGAATCGAAGTGTAGTTTAAAACGAAAGAAACGGAGATGAAAAACTTCAAGTATTTTGAGAGTTATGACGAAAATAGTTAGACTCGCGCTTTGGTTTAGCAATTTACTGACCTACCTCCGATTGATTGACCATAACTCACTCAATTTTACTCGTAATTCATTGAAATTTGTTCCATTTCGAAGGAATCGAAGTTTAGTTGAAAACGAAAGAAACGGAGATGAAAAACAACAAGTATTTTGAGACTTATGATGGCGCTTGTTAGACTCGCGCTTTGGTTTAGCAATTTACTCACTTACCTCCGATTGATTGACCATAACTCACTCAATTTAACTCGTAATTCATTGAAATTAGTTTCATTTCGAAGGAATCTAAGTGTAGTTTAAAACGAAAGAAACGAAGATGAAAAACTCCAAGTATTTTGAGAGTTTTGATGGAAATAGTTAGACTCGCGCTTTGGTTTAGCAATTTACTGACCTACCTCCGATTTATTGACCATAACTCACTCAATTTAACTCGTAATTCATTGAAATCAGTTTCATTTCGAAGGAATCGAAGTGTAGTTTAAAACGAAAGAAACGAAGATGAAAAACTCCAAGTATTTTGAGAGTTATGATGGAAATAGTTAGACTCGCGCTTTGGTTTAGCAATTTACTGACCTACCTCCGATTGATTGACCATAACTCACTCAATTGAACTCGTAATTCATTGAAATTAGTTTGATTTCGAAGGAATCGAAGTGTAGTTTAAAACGAAAGAAACGGAGATGAAAAACTCCAAGTATTTTGAGAGTTATAATGGAAATAGTTAGACTCGCGCGTTGGTTTAGCAATTTACTGGCTTACCTCCGATTGATTGACCATAACTCACTCAATTTAACTCGTAATTCATTGAAATCCGTTTCATTTCGAAATAAATCGAAGTTTAGTTTAAAACGAAAGAAACGAAGATGAAAAACTCCAAGTAATTTGAGAGTTATGATGGAAATAGTTAGACTCGCGCTTTGGTTTAGCAATTTACTGGCCTACCTCCGATTGATTGACCATAACTCACTCAATTGAACTCGTAATTCATTGAAATTAGTTTCATTTCGAAGGAATCGAAGTGTAGTTTAAAACGAAAGAAACGGAGATGAAAAACTCCAAGTATTTTGAGAGTTATGATGGAAGTGGTTAGACTCGCGCTTTGGTTTAGCAATTTACTGACCTACCTTCGATTGATTGACCATAACTCAGTTAATTCGACTCGTAATTCATTGACATTAGTTCCATTTTGAAGGAATCGAAGTGTAGTTTAAAACGAAAGAAACGAAGGAATCTAAGTGTAGTTTAAAACGAAAGAAACAGAGATGAAAAACTCCAAGTATTTTGAGAGTTATTGACGGAAATAGTTAGACTCGCGCTTTGGTTTTACAATTTACTGACATACGTTCGATTGATTGACCATAACTCACTCAATTGAACTCGTAATTCATTGAAATTAGTTTCATTTCGAAGGAATCGAAGTTTAGTTTAAAACGAAAGAAACGGAGATGAAAAACTCCAAGTATTTTGAGAGTTATGATGGAAGTGGTTAGACTCGCGCTTTGGTTTAGCAATTTACTGACCTACCTTCGATTGATTGACCATAACTCAGTTAATTCGACTCGTAATTCATTGACATTAGTTCCATTTTGAAGGAATCGAAGTGTAGTTTAAAATGAAAGAAACAGAGATGAAAAACTCCAAGTATTTTGAGAGTTATGATGGAAATAGTTAGACTCGCGCTTTGGTTTAGCAATTTACTGACCTACCTCCGATTGATTGACCATTACTCACTCAATTGAACTCGTAATTCATTGAAATTAGTTTCATTTCGAAGGAATCGAAGTGTAGTTTAAAACGAAAGAAACGGAGATGAAAAACTCCAAGTATTTTGAGAGTTATGATGGAAGTGGTTAGACTCGCGCTTTGGTTTAGCAATTTACTGACCTACCTTCGATTGATTGACCATAACTCAGTTAATTCGACTCGTAATTCATTGACATTAGTTCCATTTTGAAGGAATCGAAGTGTAGTTTAAAACGAAAGAAACGAAGGAATCTAAGTGTAGTTTAAAACGAAAGAAACGAAGATAAAAAACTCCAAGTACTTTGAGAGTTTTGATGGAAATAGTTAGACTCGCGCTTTGGTTTAGCAATTTACTGACCTACCTACGATTGATTGACCATAACTCACTCAATTGAACTCGTAATTCATTGAAATTAGTTTCATTTCGAAGGAATCGAAGTGTAGTTTAAAACGAAAGAAACGGAGATAAAAAACTCCACGTATTTTGAGAGTTATGATGGAAGTGGTTAGACTCGCGCTTTGGTTTAGCAATTTACTGACCTACCTTCGATTGATTGACCATAACTCAGTTAATTCGACTCGTAATTCATTGATATTAGTTCCATTTTGAAGGAATCGAAGTGTAGTTTAAAACGAAAGAAACAGAGATGAAAAACTCCACGTATTTTGAGAGTTATGATGGAAATAGTTAGACTCGCGCTTTGGTTTAGCAATTTACTGACATACCTCCGATTGATTGACCATAACTCACTCAATTTTACTTGTAATTCATTGAAATTAGTTCCATTTCGAAGGAATCGAAGTGTAGTTTAAAACGAAAGAAACGGAGATGAAAAACTTCAAGTATTTTGAGAGTTATGACGAAAATAGTTAGACTCGCGCTTTGGTTTAGCAATTTACTGACCTACCTCCGATTGATTGACCATAACTCACTCAATTTTACTCGTAATTCATTGAAATTTGTTCCATTTCGAAGGAATCGAAGTTTAGTTGAAAACGAAAGAAACGGAGATGAAAAACAACAAGTATTTTGAGACTTATGATGGCGCTTGTTAGACTCGCGCTTTGGTTTAGCAATTTACTCACTTACCTCCGATTGATTGACCATAACTCACTCAATTTAACTCGTAATTCATTGAAATTAGTTTCATTTCGAAGGAATCTAAGTGTAGTTTAAAACGAAAGAAACGAAGATGAAAAACTCCAAGTATTTTGAGAGTTTTGATGGAAATAGTTAGACTCGCGCTTTGGTTTAGCAATTTACTGACCTACCTCCGATTTATTGACCATAACTCACTCAATTTAACTCGTAATTCATTGAAATCAGTTTCATTTCGAAGGAATCGAAGTGTAGTTTAAAACGAAAGAAACGAAGATGAAAAACTCCAAGTATTTTGAGAGTTATGATGGACATAGTTAGACTCGCGCTTTGGTTTAGCAATTTACTGACCTACCTCCGATTGATTGACCATAACTCACTCAATTGAACTCGTAATTCATTGAAATTAGTTTGATTTCGAAGAAATCGAAGTGTAGTTTAAAACGAAAGAAACGGAGATGAAAAACTCCAAGTATTTTGAGAGTTATGATGAAAATAGTTAGACTCGCGCTTTGGTTTAGTAATTTACTGACCTACCTCCGATTGATTGACCATAACTCACTCAATTTAACTCGTAATTCATTGAAATCCATTTCATTTCGAAGGAATCGAAGTGTAGTTTAAAACGAAAGAAACGAAGATGAAAAACTCCAAGTATTTTGAGAGTTTTGATGGAAATAGTTAAACTCGCGCTTTGGTTTAGCAGTTTACTGACCTACCTCCGATTGATTGACCATAACTCACTCAATTTAACTCGTAATTCATTGAAATCCGTTTCATTTTGAAGGAATCGAAGTGTAGTTTAAAACGAAAGAAACGAAGATGAAAAACTCCAAGTATTTTGAGAGTTATTATGGAAATAGTTAGACTCGCGCTTTGGTTTAGCAATTTACCAACCTACCTCCGATTGATTGACCATAACTCACTCAATTGAACTCGTAATTCATTGAAATTAGTTTCATTTCGAAGGAATCGAAGTGTAGTTTAAAACGAAAGAAACGGAGATGAAAAACTCCAAGTATTTTGAGAGTTATGATGGAAGTGGTTAGACTCGCGCTTTGGTTTAGCAATTTACTGACCTACCTTCGATTGATTGACCATAACTCAGTTAATTCGACTCGTAATTCATTGACATTAGTTCCATTTTGAAGGAATCGAAGTGTAGTTTAAAACGAAAGAAACGAAGGAATCTAAGTGTAGTTTAAAACGAAAGAAACAGAGATGAAAAACTCCAAGTATTTTGAGAGTTATGACGGAAATAGTTAGACTCGCGCTTTGGTTTTACAATTTACTGACATACGTCCGATTGATTGACCATAACTCACTCAATTGAACTCGTAATTCATTGAAATTAGTTTCATTTCGAAGGAATCGAAGTTTAGTTTAAAACGAAAGAAACGGAGATGAAAAACTCCAAGTATTTTGAGTGTTATGATGGAAGTGGTTAGACTCGCGCTTTGGTTTAGCAATTTACTGACCTACCTTCGATTGATTGACCATAACTCAGTTAATTCGACTCGTAATTCATTGACATTAGTTCCATTTTGAAGGAATCGAAGTGTAGTTTAAAATGAAAGAAACAGAGATGAAAAACTCCAAGTATTTTGAGAGTTATGATGGAAATAGTTAGACTCGCGCTTTGGTTTAGCAATTTACTGACCTACCTCCGATTGATTGACCATTACTCACTCAATTGAACTCGTAATTCATTGAAATTAGTTTCATTTCGAAGGAATCGAAGTGTAGTTTAAAACGAAAGAAACGGAGATGAAAAACTCCAAGTATTTTGAGAGTTATGATGGAAGTGGTTAGACTCGCGCTTTGGTTTAGCAATTTACTGACCTACCTTCGATTGATTGACCATAACTCAGTTAATTCGACTCGTAATTCATTGACATTAGTTCCATTTTGAAGGAATCGAAGTGTAGTTTAAAACGAAAGAAACGAAGGAATCTAAGTGTAGTTTAAAACGAAAGAAACGAAGATGAAAAACTCCAAGTATTTTGAGAGTTTTGATGGAAATAGTTAGACTCGCGCTTTGGTTTAGCAATTTACAGACCTACCTACGATTGATTGACCATAACTCACTCAATTGAACTCGTAATTCATTGAAATTAGTTTCATTTCGAAGGAATCGAAGTGTAGTTTAAAACGAAAGAAACGGAGATAAAAAACTCCACGTATTTTGAGAGTTATGATGGAAGTGGTTAGACTCGCGCTTTGGTTTAGCAATTTACTGACCTACCTTCGATTGATTGACCATAACTCAGTTAATTCGACTCGTAATTCATTGATATTAGTTCCATTTTGAAGGAATCGAAGTGTAGTTTAAAACGAAAGAAACAGAGATGAAAAACTCCACGTATTTTGAGAGTTATGATGGAAATAGTTAGACTCGCGCTTTGGTTTAGCAATTTACTGACATACCTCCGATTGATTGACCATAACTCACTCAATTTTACTTGTAATTCATTGAAATTAGTTCCATTTCGAAGGAATCGAAGTGTAGTTTAAAACGAAAGAAACGGAGATGAAAAACTTCAAGTATTTTGAGAGTTATGACGAAAATAGTTAGACTCGCGCTTTGGTTTAGCAATTTACTGACCTACCTCCGATTGATTGACCATAACTCACTCAATTTTACTCGTAATTCATTGAAATTTGTTCCATTTCGAAGGAATCGAAGTTTAGTTGAAAACGAAAGAAACGGAGATGAAAAACAACAAGTATTTTGAGACTTATGATGGCGCTTGTTAGACTCGCGCTTTGGTTTAGCAATTTACTCACTTACCTCCGATTGATTGACCATAACTCACTCAATTTAACTCGTAATTCATTGAAATTAGTTTCATTTCGAAGGAATCTAAGTGTAGTTTAAAACGAAAGAAACGAAGATGAAAAACTCCAAGTATTTTGAGAGTTTTGATGGAAATAGTTAGACTCGCACTTTGGTTTAGCAATTTACTGACCTACCTCCGATTTATTGACCATAACTCACTCAATTTAACTCGTAATTCATTGAAATCAGTTTCATTTCGAAGGAATCGAAGTGTAGTTTAAAACGAAAGAAACGAAGATGAAAAACTCCAAGTATTTTGAGAGTTATGATGGAAATAGTTAGACTCGCGCTTTGGTTTAGCAATTTACTGACCTACCTCCGATTGATTGACCATAACTCACTCAATTTTACTCGTAATTCATTGAAATTTGTTCCATTTCGAAGGAATCGAAGTTTAGTTGAAAACGAAAGAAACAAAGATGAAAAACAACAAGTATTTTGAAACTTATGATGGCGCTTGTTAGACTCGCGCTTTGGTTTAGCAATTTACTCACTTACCTCCGATTGATTGACCATAACTCACTCAATTTAACTCGTAATTTATTGAAATTAGTTTCATTTCGAAGGAATCTAAGTGTAGTTTAAAACGAAAGAAACGAAGATGAAAAACTCCAACTATTTTGAGAGTTTTGATGGAAATAGTTAGACTCGCGCTTTGGTTTAGCAATTTACTGACCTACCTCCGATTTATTGACCATAACTCACTCAATTTAACTCGTAATTCATTGAAATCAGTTTCATTTCGAAGGAATCAAAGTGTAGTTTAAAACGAAAGAAACGAAGATGAAAAACTCCAAGTATTCTGAGAGTTATGATGGAAATAGTTAGACTCGCGCTTTGGTTTAGCAATTTACTGACATACCTTCGATTGATTGACCATAACTCACTCAATTGAACTCGTAATTCATTGAAATTAGTTTGATTTCGAAGAAATCAAAGTGTAGTTTAAAACGAAAGAAACGGAGATGAAAAACTCCAAGTATTTTGAGAGTTATGATGAAAATAGTTAGACTCGCGCTTTGGTTTAGCAATTTACTGACCTACCTCCGATTGATTGACCATAACTCACTCAATTTAACTCGTAATTCATTGAAATCCATTTCATTTCGAAGGAATCGAAGTGTAGTTTAAAACGAAAGAAACGAAGATGAAAAACTCCAAGTATTTTGAGAGTTTTGATGGAAATAGTTAAACTCGCGCTTTGGTTTAGCAGTTTACTGACCTACCTCCGATTGATTGACCATAACTCACTCAATTTAACTCGTAATTCATTGAAATCCGTTTCATTTTGAAGGAATCGAAGTGTAGTTTAAAACGAAAGAAACGAAGATGAAAAACTCCAAGTATTTTGAGAGTTATTATGGAAATAGTTAGACTCGCGCTTTGGTTTAGCAATTTACTAACCTACCTCCGATTGATTGACCATAACTCACTCAATTGAACTCGTAATTCATTGAAATTAGTTTCATTTCGAAGGAATCGAAGTGTAGTTTAAAACGAAAGAAACGGAGATGAAAAACTCCAAGTATTTTGAGAGTTATAATGGAAATAGTTAGACTCGCGCTTTGGTTTAGCAATTTACTGGCTTACCTCCGATTGATTGACCATAACTCACTCAATTTAACTCGTAATTCATTGAAATCCGTTTCATTTCGAAATAAATCGAAGTTTAGTTTAAAACGAAAGAAACGAAGATGAAAAACTCCAAGTAATTTGAGAGTTATGATGGAAATAGTTAGACTCGCGCTTTGGTTTAGCAATTTACTGGCCTACCTCCGATTGATTGACCATAACTCACTCAATTGAACTCGTAATTCATTGAAATTAGTTTCATTTCGAAGGAATCGAAGTGTAGTTTAAAACGAAAGAAACGGAGATGAAAAACTCCAAGTATTTTGAGAGTTATGATGGAAGTGGTTAGACTCGCGCTTTGGTTTAGCAATTTACTGACCTACCTTCGATTGATTGACCATAACTCAGTTAATTCGACTCGTAATTCATTGACATTAGTTCCATTTTGAAGGAATCGAAGTGTAGTTTAAAACGAAAGAAACGAAGGAATCTAAGTGTAGTTTAAAACGAAAGAAACAGAGATGAAAAACTCCAAGTATTTTGAGAGTTATGACGGAAATAGTTAGACTCGCGCTTTGGTTTTACAATTTACTGACATACGTCCGATTGATTGACCATAACTCACTCAATTGAACTCGTAATTCATTGAAATTAGTTTCATTTCGAAGGAATCGAAGTTTAGTTTAAAACGAAAGAAACGGAGATGAAAAACTCCAAGTATTTTGAGAGTTATGATGGAAGTGGTTAGACTCGCGCTTTGGTTTAGCAATTTACTGACCTACCTTCGATTGATTGACCATAACTCAGTTAATTCGACTCGTAATTCATTGACATTAGTTCCATTTTGAAGGAATCGAAGTGTAGTTTAAAATGAAAGAAACAGAGATGAAAAACTCCAAGTATTTTGAGAGTTATGATGGAAATAGTTAGACTCGCGCTTTGGTTTAGCAATTTACTGACCTACCTCCGATTGATTGACCATTACTCACTCAATTGAACTCGTAATTCATTGAAATTAGTTTCATTTCGAAGGAATCGAAGTGTAGTTTAAAACGAAAGAAACGGAGATGAAAAACTCCAAGTATTTTGAGAGTTATGATGGAAGTGGTTAGACTCGCGCTTTGGTTTAGTAATTTACTGACCTACCTTCGATTGATTGACCATAACTCAGTTAATTCGACTCGTAATTCATTGACATTAGTTCCATTTTGAAGGAATCGAAGTGTAGTTTAAAACGAAAGAAACGAAGGAATCTAAGTGTAGTTTAAAACGAAAGAAACGAAGATAAAAAACTCCAAGTATTTTGAGAGTTTTGATGGAAATAGTTAGACTCGCGCTTTGGTTTAGCAATTTACTGACCTACCTACGATTGATTGACCATAACTCACTCAATTGAACTCGTAATTCATTGAAATTAGTTTCATTTCGAAGGAATCGAAGTGTAGTTTAAAACGAAAGAAACGGAGATAAAAAACTCCACGTATTTTGAGAGTTATGATGGAAGTGGTTAGACTCGCGCTTTGGTTTAGCAATTTACTGACCTACCTTCGATTGATTGACCATAACTCAGTTAATTCGACTCGTAATTCATTGATATTAGTTCCATTTTGAAGGAATCGAAGTGTAGTTTAAAACGAAAGAAACAGAGATGAAAAACTCCACGTATTTTGAGAGTTATGATGGAAATAGTTAGACTCGCGCTTTGGTTTAGCAATTTACTGACATACCTCCGATTGATTGACCATAACTCACTCAATTTTACTTGTAATTCATTGAAATTAGTTCCATTTCGAAGGAATCGAAGTGTAGTTTAAAACGAAAGAAACGGAGATGAAAAACTTCAAGTATTTTGAGAGTTATGACGAAAATAGTTAGACTCGCGCTTTGGTTTAGCAATTTACTGACCTACCTCCGATTGATTGACCATAACTCACTCAATTTTACTCGTAATTCATTGAAATTTGTTCCATTTCGAAGGAATCGAAGTTTAGTTGAAAACGAAAGAAACGGAGATGAAAAACAACAAGTATTTTGAGACTTATGATGGCGCTTGTTAGACTCGCGCTTTGGTTTAGCAATTTACTCACTTACCTCCGATTGATTGACCATAACTCACTCAATTTAACTCGTAATTCATTGAAATTAGTTTCATTTCGAAGGAATCTAAGTGTAGTTTAAAACGAAAGAAACGAAGATGAAAAACTCCAAGTATTTTGAGAGTTTTGATGGAAATAGTTAGACTCGCGCTTTGGTTTAGCAATTTACTGACCTACCTCCGATTTATTGACCATAACTCACTCAATTTAACTCGTAATTCATTGAAATCAGTTTCATTTCGAAGGAATCGAAGTGTAGTTTAAAACGAAAGAAACGAAGATGAAAAACTCCAAGTATTTTGAGAGTTATGATGGAAATAGTTAGACTCGCGCTTTGGTTTAGCAATTTACTGACCTACCTCCGATTGATTGACCATAACTCACTCAATTTTACTCGTAATTCATTGAAATTTTTTCCATTTCGAAGGAATCGAAGTTTAGTTGAAAACGAAAGAAACGGAGATGAAAAACAACAAGTATTTTGAGACTTATGATGGCGCTTGTTAGACTCGCGCTTTGGTTTAGCAATTTACTCACTTACCTCCGATTGATTGACCCTAACTCACTCAATTTAACTCGTAATTCATTGAAATTAGTTTCATTTCGAAGGAATCTAAGTGTAGTTTAAAACGAAAGAAACGAAGATGAAAAACTCCAAGTATTTTGAGAGTTTTGATGGAAATAGTTAGACTCGCGCTTTGGTTTAGCAATTTACTGACCTACCTCCGATTTATTGCCCATAACTCACTCAATTTAACTCGTAATTCATTGAAATCAGTTTCATTTCGAAGGAATCGAAGTGTAGTTTAAAACGAAAGAAACGAAGATGAAAAACTCCAAGTATTTTGAGAGTTATGATGGAAATAGTTAGACTCGCGCTTTGGTTTAGCAATTTACTGACCTACCTCCGATTGATTGACCATAACTCACTCAATTGAACTCGTAATTCATTGAAATTAGTTTGATTTCGAAGAAATCGAAGTGTAGTTTAAAACGAAAGAAACGGAGATGAAAAACTCCAAGTATTTTGAGAGTTATGATGAAAATAGTTAGACTCGCGCTTTGGTTTAGTAATTTACTGACCTACCTCCGATTGATTGACCATAACTCACTCAATTTAACTCGTAATTCATTGAAATCCATTTCATTTCGAAGGAATCGAAGTGTAGTTTAAAACGAAAGAAACGAAGATGAAAAACTCCAAGTATTTTGAGAGTTTTGATGGAAATAGTTAAACTCGCGCTTTGGTTTAGCAGTTTACTGACCTACCTCCGATTGATTGACCATAACTCACTCAATTTAACTCGTAATTCATTGAAATCCG
Organism: Tasmannia lanceolata; assembly: GCF_043159265.1. NCBI lineage: Eukaryota > Viridiplantae > Streptophyta > Magnoliopsida > Canellales > Winteraceae > Tasmannia > Tasmannia lanceolata. The sequence continues at coordinate 2,650,997 of NW_027518678.1, forward strand.
TTTCATTTTGAAGGAATCGAAGTGTAGTTTAAAACGAAAGAAACGAAGATGAAAAACTCCAAGTATTTTGAGAGTTATTATGGAAATAGTTAGACTCGCGCTTTGGTTTAGCAATTTACCAACCTACCTCCGATTGATTGACCATAACTCACTCAATTGAACTCGTAATTCATTGAAATTAGTTTCATTTCGAAGGAATCGAAGTGTAGTTTAAAACGAAAGAAACGGAGATGAAAAACTCCAAGTATTTTGAGAGTTATGATGGAAGTGGTTAGACTCGCGCTTTGGTTTAGCAATTTACTGACCTACCTTCGATTGATTGACCATAACTCAGTTAATTCGACTCGTAATTCATTGACATTAGTTCCATTTTGAAGGAATCGAAGTGTAGTTTAAAACGAAAGAAACGAAGGAATCTAAGTGTAGTTTAAAACGAAAGAAACAGAGATGAAAAACTCCAAGTATTTTGAGAGTTATGACGGAAATAGTTAGACTCGCGCTTTGGTTTTACAATTTACTGACATACGTCCGATTGATTGACCATAACTCACTCAATTGAACTCGTAATTCATTGAAATTAGTTTCATTTCGAAGGAATCGAAGTTTAGTTTAAAACGAAAGAAACGGAGATGAAAAACTCCAAGTATTTTGAGTGTTATGATGGAAGTGGTTAGACTCGCGCTTTGGTTTAGCAATTTACTGACCTACCTTCGATTGATTGACCATAACTCAGTTAATTCGACTCGTAATTCATTGACATTAGTTCCATTTTGAAGGAATCGAAGTGTAGTTTAAAATGAAAGAAACAGAGATGAAAAACTCCAAGTATTTTGAGAGTTATGATGGAAATAGTTAGACTCGCGCTTTGGTTTAGCAATTTACTGACCTACCTCCGATTGATTGACCATTACTCACTCAATTGAACTCGTAATTCATTGAAATTAGTTTCATTTCGAAGGAATCGAAGTGTAGTTTAAAACGAAAGAAACGGAGATGAAAAACTCCAAGTATTTTGAGAGTTATGATGGAAGTGGTTAGACTCGCGCTTTGGTTTAGCAATTTACTGACCTACCTTCGATTGATTGACCATAACTCAGTTAATTCGACTCGTAATTCATTGACATTAGTTCCATTTTGAAGGAATCGAAGTGTAGTTTAAAACGAAAGAAACGAAGGAATCTAAGTGTAGTTTAAAACGAAAGAAACGAAGATGAAAAACTCCAAGTATTTTGAGAGTTTTGATGGAAATAGTTAGACTCGCGCTTTGGTTTAGCAATTTACTGACCTACCTACGATTGATTGACCATAACTCACTCAATTGAACTCGTAATTCATTGAAATTAGTTTCATTTCGAAGGAATCGAAGTGTAGTTTAAAACGAAAGAAACGGAGATAAAAAACTCCACGTATTTTGAGAGTTATGATGGAAGTGGTTAGACTCGCGCTTTGGTTTAGCAATTTACTGACCTACCTTCGATTGATTGACCATAACTCAGTTAATTCGACTCGTAATTCATTGATATTAGTTCCATTTTGAAGGAATCGAAGTGTAGTTTAAAACGAAAGAAACAGAGATGAAAAACTCCACGTATTTTGAGAGTTATGATGGAAATAGTTAGACTCGCGCTTTGGTTTAGCAATTTACTGACATACCTCCGATTGATTGACCATAACTCACTCAATTGTACTTGTAATTCATTGAAATTAGTTCCATTTCGAAGGAATCGAAGTGTAGTTTAAAACGAAAGAAACGGAGATGAAAAACTTCAAGTATTTTGAGAGTTATGATGAAAATAGTTAGACTCGCGCTTTGGTTTAGCAATTTACTGACCTACCTCCGATTGATTGACCATAACTCACTCAATTTTACTCGTAATTCATTGAAATTTGTTCCATTTTGAAGGAATCGAAGTTTAGTTGAAAACGAAAGAAACGGAGATGAAAAACAACAAGTATTTTGAGACTTATGATGGCGCTTGTTAGACTCGCGCTTTGGTTTAGCAATTTACTCACTTACCTCCGATTGATTGACCATAACTCACTCAATTTAACTCGTAATTCATTGAAATTAGTTTCATTTCGAAGGAATCTAAGTGTAGTTTAAAACGAAAGAAACGAAGATGAAAAACTCCAAGTATTTTGAGAGTTTTGATGGAAATAGTTAGACTCGCGCTTTGGTTTAGCAATTTACTGACATACCTCCGATTTATTGCCCATAACTCACTCAATTTAACTCGTAATTCATTGAAATCAGTTTCATTTCGAAGGAATCGAAGTGTAGTTTAAAACGAAAGAAACGAAGATGAAAAACTCCAAGTATTTTGAGAGTTATGATGGAAATAGTTAGACTCGCGCTTTGGTTTAGCAATTTACTGACCTACCTCCGATTGATTGACCATAACTCACTCAATTGAACTCGTAATTCATTGAAATTAGTTTGATTTCGAAGAAATCGAAGTGTAGTTTAAAACGAAAGAAACGGAGATGAAAAACTCCAAGTATTTTGAGAGTTATGATGAAAATAGTTAGACTCGCGCTTTGGTTTAGTAATTTACTGACCTACCTCCGATTGATTGACCATAACTCACTCAATTTAACTCGTAATTCATTGAAATCCATTTCATTTCGAAGGAATCGAAGTGTAGTTTAAAACGAAAGAAACGAAGATGAAAAACTCCAAGTATTTTGAGAGTTTTGATGGAAATAGTTAAACTCGCGCTTTGGTTTAGCAGTTTACTGACCTACCTCCGATTGATTGACCATAACTCACTCAATTTAACTCGTAATTCATTGAAATCCGTTTCATTTTGAAGGAATCGAAGTGTAGTTTAAAACGAAAGAAACGAAGATGAAAAACTCCAATTATTTTGAGAGTTATTATGGAAATAGTTAGACTCGCGCTTTGGTTTAGCAATTTACCAACCTACCTCCGATTGATTGACCATAACTCACTCAATTGAACTCGTAATTCAATGAAATTAGTTTCATTTCGAAGGAATCGAAGTGTAGTTTAAAACGAAAGAAACGGAGATGAAAAACTCCAAGTATTTTGAGAGTTATAATGGAAATAGTTAGACTCGCGCTTTGGTTTAGCAATTTACTGACCTACCTCCGATTGATTGACCATAACTCACTCAATTTAACTCGTAATTCATTGAAATCCGTTTCATTTCGAAGGAATCGAAGTTTAGTTTAAAACGAAAGAAACGAAGATGAAAAACTCCAAGTATTTTGAGAGTTATGATGGAAATAGTTAGACTCGCGCTTTGGTTTAGCAATTTACTGGCCTACCTCCGATTGATTGACCATAACTCACTCAATTGAACTCGTAATTCATTGAAATTAGTTTCATTTCGAAGGAATCGAAGTGTAGTTTAAAACGAAAGAAACGGAGATAAAAAACTCCAAGTATTTTGAGAGTTATGATGGAAGTGGTTAGACTCGCGCTTTGGTTTAGCAATTTACTGACCTACCTTCGATTGATTGACCATAACTCAGTTAATTCGACTCGTAATTCATTGACATTAGTTCCATTTTGAAGGAATCGAAGTGTAGTTTAAAACGAAAGAAACGAAGGAATCTAAGTGTAGTTTAAACCGAAAGAAACAGAGATGAAAAACTCCAAGTATTTTGAGAGTTATGACGGAAATAGTTAGACTCGCGCTTTGGTTTTACAATTTACTGACATACGTCCGATTGATTGACCATAACTCACTCAATTGAACTCGTAATTCATTGAAATTAGTTTCATTTCGAAGGAATCGAAGTTTAGTTTAAAACGAAAGAAACGGAGATGAAAAACTCCAAGTATTTTGAGAGTTATGATGGAAGTGGTTAGACTCGCGCTTTGGTTTAGCAATTTACTGACCTACCTTCGATTGATTGACCATAACTCAGTTAATTCGACTCGTAATTCATTGACATTAGTTCCATTTTGAAGGAATCGAAGTGTAGTTTAAAACGAAAGAAACAGAGATGAAAAACTCCAAGTATTTTGAGAGTTATGATGGAAATAGTTAGACTCGCGCTTTGGTTTAGCAATTTACTGACCTACCTCCGATTGATTGACCATTACTCACTCAATTGAACTCGTAATTCATTGAAATTAGTTTCATTTCGAAGGAATCGAAGTGTAGTTTAAAACGAAAGAAACGGAGATGAAAAACTCCAAGTATTTTGAGAGTTATGATGGAAGTGGTTAGACTCGCGCTTTGGTTTAGCAATTTACTGACCTACCTTCGATTGATTGACCATAACTCAGTTAATTCGACTCGTAATTCATTGACATTAGTTCCATTTTGAAGGAATCGAAGTGTAGTTTAAAACGAAAGAAACGAAGGAATCTAAGTGTAGTTTAAAACGAAAGAAACGAAGATGAAAAACTCCAAGTATTTTGAGAGTTTTGATAGAAATAGTTAGACTCGCGCTTTGGTTTAGCAATTTACTGACCTACCTACGATTGATTGACCATAACTCACTCAATTGAACTCGTAATTCATTGAAATTAGTTTCATTTCGAATGAATCGAAGTGTAGTTTAAAACGAAATAAACGGAGATAAAAAACTCCAAGTATTTTGAGAGTTATGATGGAAGTGGCTAGACTCGCGCTTTGGTTTAGCAATTTACTGACCTACCTTCGATTGATTGACCATAACTCAGTTAATTTGACTCGTAATTCATTAACATTAGTTCCATTTTGAAGGAATCGAAGTGTAGTTTAAAACGAAAGAAACAGAGATGAAAAACTCCAAGTATTTTGAGAGTTATGATGGAAATAGTTAGACTCGCGCTTTGGTTTAGCAATTTACTGACATACCTCCGATTGATTGACCATAACTCACTCAATTTTACTTGTAATTCATTGAAATTAGTTCCATTTCGAAGGAATCGAAGTTTAGTTGAAAACGAAAGAAACGGAGATGAAAAACAAGTATTTTGAGACTTATGATGGCGCTTGTTAGACTCGCGCTTTGGTTTAGCAATTTACTCACTTACCTCCGATTGATTGACCATAACTCACTCAATTTAACTCGTAATTCATTGAAATCCATTTCATTTCGAAGGAATCGAAGTATAGTTTAAAACGAAAGAAACGAAGATGAAAAACTCCAAGTATTTTGAGAGTTTTGATGGAAATAGTTAAACTCGCGCTTTGGTTTAGCAGTTTACTGACCTACCTCCGATTGATTGACCATAACTCACTCAATTTAACTCGTAATTCCTTGAAATCCGTTTCATTTTGAAGGAATCGAAGTGTAGTTTAAAACGAAAGAAACGAAGATGAAAAACTCCAAGTATTTTGAGAGTTTTGATGGAAATAGTTAAACTCGCGCTTTGGTTTAGCAGTTTACTGACCTACCTCCGATTGATTGACCATAACTCACTCAATTTAACTCGTAATTCATTGAAATCTGTTTCATTTTGAAGGAATCGAAGTGTAGTTTAAAACGAAAGAAACGAAGATGAAAAACTCCAAGTATTTTGAGAGTTATGATGGAAATAGTTAGACTCGCGCTTTGGTTTAGCAATTTACTGACATACCTCCGATTGATTGACCATAACTCACTCAATTTTACTTGTAATTCATTGAAATTAGTTCCATTTCGAAGGAATCGAAGTGTAGTTTAAAACGAAAGAAACGGAGATGAAAAACTTCAAGTATTTTGAGAGTTATGACGAAAATAGTAAGACTCGCGCTTTGGTTTAGCAATTTACTGACCTACCTCCGATTGATTGACCATAACTCACTCAATTTTACTCGTAATTCATTGAAATTTGTTCCATTTCGAAGGAATCGAAGTGTAGTTTAAAACGAAAGCAACGGAGATGAAAAACTCCAAGTATTTTGAGAGTTACGATGGAAATAGTTAGACTCGCGCTTTGGTTTAGCAATTTACTGACATACCTCCGATTGATTGACCATAACTCACTTAATTTAACTCGTAATTCATTGAAATCAGTTTCATTTCGAAGGAATCGAAGTGTAGTTTAAAACGAAAGAAACGAAGATGAAAAACTCCAAGTATTTTGAGAGTTTTGATGGAAATAGTTAGACTCGCGCTTTGGTTTAGAAATTTACTGACCTACCTCCGATTGATTGACCATAACTCACTCAATTTAACTCGTAATTCATTGAAATCCATTTCATTTCGAAGGAATCGAAGTGTAGTTTAAAACGAAAGAAACGAAGATGAAAAACTCCAAGTATTTTGAGAGTTATGATGGAAATAGTTAGACTCGCGCTTTGGTTTAGCAATTTACTGACATACCTCCGATTGATTGACCATAACTCACTCAATTTTACTTGTAATTCATTGAAATTAGTTCCATTTCGAAGGAATCGAAGTGTAGTTTAAAACGAAAGAAACGGAGATGAAAAACTTCAAGTATTTTGAGAGTTATGACGAAAATAGTAAGACTCGCTTTGGTTTAGCAATTTACTGACCTACCTCCGATTGATTGACCATAACTCACTCAATTTTACTCGTAATTCATTGAAATTTGTTCAATTTCGAAGGAATCGAAGTTTAGTTAAAAACGAAAGAAACGGAGATGAAAAACAACAAGTATTTTGAGACTTATGATGGCGCTTGTTAGACTCGCGCTTTGGTTTAGCAATTTACTCACTTACCTCCGATTGATTGACCATAACTCACTCAATTTAACTCGTAATTCATTGAAATCCATTTCATTTCGAAGGAATCGAAGTGTAGTTTAAAACGAAAGAAACGAAGATGAAAAACTCCAAGTATTTTGAGAGTTTTGATGGAAATAGTTAAACTCGCGCTTTGGTTTAGCAGTTTACTGACCTACCTCCGATTGATTGACCATAACTCACTCAAATTAACTCGTAATTCATTGAAATTAGTTTCATTTCGAAGGAATCGAAGTGTAGTTTAAAACGAAAGAAACGGAGATGAAAAACTCCAAGTATTTTGAGAGTTACGTTGGAAATAGTTAGACTCGCGCTTTGGTTTAGCAATTTACTGACATACCTCCGATTGATTGACCATAACTAACTTAATTTAACTCGTAATTCATTGAAATCAGTTTCATTTCGAAGGAATCGAAGTGTAGTTTAAAACGAAAGAAACGAAGATGAAAAACTCCAAGTATTTTGAGAGTTATGATGGAAATAGTTAGACTCGCGCTTTGGTTTAGCAATTTACTGACCTACCTCCGATTGATTGACCATAACTCACTCAATTGAACTCGTAATTCATTGAAATTAGTTTGATTTCGAAGAAATCGAAGTGTAGTTTAAAACGAAAGCAACGGAGATGAAAAACTCCAAGTATTTTGAGAGTTATGATGAAAATAGTTAGACTCGCGCTTTGGTTTAGCAATTTACTGACCTACCTCCGATTGATTGACCATAACTCACTCAATTTAACTCGTAATTCATTGAAATCCATTTCATTTCGAAGGAATCGAAGTGTAGTTTAAAACGAAAGAAACGAAGATGAAAAACTCCAAGTATTTTGAGAGTTTTGATGGAAATAGTTAAACTCGCGCTTTGGTTTAGCAGTTTACTGACCTACCTCCGATTGATTGACCATAACTCACTCAATTTAACTCGTAATTCATTGAAATCCGTTTCATTTTTAAGGAATCGAAGTGTAGTTTAAAACGAAAGAAACGAAGATGAAAAACTCCAAGTATTTTGAGAGTTATTATGGAAATAGTTAGACTCGCGCTTTGGTTTAGCAATTTACTAACCTACCTCCGATTGATTGACCATAACTCACTCAATTGAACTCGTAATTCATTGAAATTAGTTTCATTTCGAAGAAATCGAAGTGTAGTTTAAAACGAAAGAAACGGAGATGAAAAACTCCAAGTATTTTGAGAGTTATAATGGAAATAGTTAGACTCGCGCTTTGGTTTAGCAATTTACTGGCGTACCTCCGATTGATTGACCATAACTCACTCAATTTAACTCGTAATTCATTGAAATCCGTTTCATTTCGAAGGAATCGAAGTTTAGTTTAAAACGAAAGAAACGAAGATGAAAAACTCCAAGTATTTTGAGAGTTATGATGGAAATAGTTAGACTCGCGCTTTGGTTTAGCAATTTACTGGCCTACCTCCGATTGATTGACCATAACTCACTCAATTGAACTCGTAATTCATTGAAATTAGTTTCATTTCGAAGGAATCGAAGTGTAGTTTAAAACGAAAGAAACGGAGATGAAAAACTCCAAGTATTTTGAGAGTTATGATGGAAGTGGTTAGACTCGCGCTTTGGTTTAGCAATTTACTGACCTACCTTCGATTGATTGACCATAACTCAGTTAATTCGACTCGTAATTCATTGACATTAGTTCCATTTTGAAGGAATCGAAGTGTAGTTTAAAACGAAAGAAACGAAGGAATCTAAGTGTAGTTTAAAACGAAAGAAACAGAGATGAAAAACTCTAAGTATTTTGAGAGTTATGACGGAAATAGTTAGACTCGCGCTTTGGTTTTACAATTTACTGACATACGTCCGATTGATTGACCATAACTCACTCAATTGAACTCGTAATTCATTGAAATTAGTTTCATTTCGAAGGAATCGAAGTTTAGTTTAAAACGAAAGAAACGGAGATGAAAAACTCCAAGTATTTTGAGAGTTATGATGGAAGTGGTTAGACTCGCGCTTTGGTTTAGCAATTTACTGACCTACCTTCGATTGATTGACCATAACTCAGTTAATTCGACTCGTAATTCATTGACATTAGTTCCATTTTGAAGGAATCGAAGTGTAGTTTAAAACGAAAGAAACGAAGGAATCTAAGTGTAGTTTAAAACGAAAGAAACGAAGATGAAAAACTCCAAGTATTTTGAGAGTTTTGATGGAAATAGTTAGACTCGCGCTTTGGTTTAGCAATTTACTGACCTACCTACGATTGATTGACCATAACTCACTCAATTGAACTCGTAATTCATTGAAATTAGTTTCATTTCGAAGGAATCGAAGTGTAGTTTAAAACGAAAGAAACGGAGATAAAAAACTCCACGTATTTTGAGAGTTATGATGGAAGTGGTTAGACTCGCGCTTTGGTTTAGCAATTTACTGACCTACCTTCGATTGATTGACCATAACTCAGTTAATTCGACTCGTAATTCATTGACATTAGTTCCATTTTGAAGGAATCGAAGTGTAGTTTAAAACGAAAGAAACAGAGATGAAAAACTCCAAGTATTTTGAGAGTTATGATGGAAATAGTTAGACTCGCGCTTTGGTTTAGCAATTTACTGACATACCTCCGATTGATTGACCATAACTCACTCAATTTTACTTGTAATTCATTGAAATTAGTTCCATTTCGAAGGAATCGAAGTATAGTTTAAAACGAAAGAAACGAAGATGAAAAACTCCAAGTATTTTGAGAGTTTTGATGGAAATAGTTAAACTCGCGCTTTGGTTTAGCAGTTTACTGACCTACCTCCGATTGATTGACCATAACTCACTCAATTTAACTCGTAATTCATTGAAATCCGTTTCATTTTGAAGGAATCGAAGTGTAGTTTAAAATGAAAGAAACGAAGATGAAAAACTCCAAGTATTTTGAGAGTTATGATGGAAATAGTTAGACTCGCGCTTTGGTTTAGCAATTTACTGACATACCTCCGATTGATTGACCATAACTCACTCAATTTTACTTGTAATTCATTGAAATTAGTTCCATTTCGAAGGAATCGAAGTGTAGTTTAAAACGAAAGAAACGGAGATGAAAAACTTCAAGTATTTTGAGAGTTATGACGAAAATAGTAAGACTCGCGCTTTGGTTTAGCAATTTACTGACCTACCTCCGATTGATTGACCATAACTCACTCAATTTTACTCGTAATTCATTGAAATTTGTTCCATTTCGAAGGAATCGAAGTGTAGTTTAAAACGAAAGCAACGGAGATGAAAAACTCCAAGTATTTTGAGAGCTACGATGGAAATAGTTAGACTCGCGCTTTGGTTTAGCAATTTACTGACATACCTCCGATTGATTGACCATAACTCACTTAATTTAACTCGTAATTCATTGAAATCAGTTTCATTTCGAAGGAATCGAAGTGTAGTTTAAAACGAAAGAAACGAAGATGAAAAACTCCAAGTATTTTGAGAGTTTTGATGGAAATAGTTAGACTCGCGCTTTGGTTTAGAAATTTACTGACCTACCTCCGATTGATTGACCATAACTCACTCAATTTAACTCGTAATTCATTGAAATCCATTTCATTTCGAAGGAATCGAAGTGTAGTTTAAAACGAAAGAAACGAAGATGAAAAACTCCAAGTATTTTGAGAGTTATGATGGAAATAGTTAGACTCGCGCTTTGGTTTAGCAATTTACTGACATACCTCCGATTGATTGACCATAACTCACTCAATTTTACTTGTAATTCATTGAAATTAGTTCCATTTCGAAGGAATCGAAGTGTAGTTTAAAACGAAAGAAACGGAGATGAAAAACTTCAAGTATTTTGAGAGTTATGACGAAAATAGTAAGACTCGCTTTGGTTTAGCAATTTACTGACCTACCTCCGATTGATTGACCATAACTCACTCAATTTTACTCGTAATTCATTGAAATTTGTTCAATTTCGAAGGAATCGAAGTTTAGTTGAAAACGAAAGAAACGGAGATGAAAAACAACAAGTATTTTGAGACTTATGATGGCGCTTGTTAGACTCGCGCTTTGGTTTAGCAATTTACTCACTTACCTCCGATTGATTGACCATAACTCACTCAATTTAACTCGTAATTCATTGAAATCCATTTCATTTCGAAGGAATCGAAGTGTAGTTTAAAACGAAAGAAACGAAGATGAAAAACTCCAAGTATTTTGAGAGTTTTGATGGAAATAGTTAAACTCGCGCTTTGGTTTAGCAGTTTACTGACCTACCTCCGATTGATTGACCATAACTCACTCAAATTAACTCGTAATTCATTGAAATTAGTTTCATTTCGAAGGAATCGAAGTGTAGTTTAAAACGAAAGAAACGGAGATGAAAAACTCCAAGTATTTTGAGAGTTACGTTGGAAATAGTTAGACTCGCGCTTTGGTTTAGCAATTTACTGACATACCTCCGATTGATTGACCATAACTAACTTAATTTAACTCGTAATTCATTGAAATCAGTTTCATTTCGAAGGAATCGAAGTGTAGTTTAAAACGAAAGAAACGAAGATGAAAAACTCCAAGTATTTTGAGAGTTATGATGGAAATAGTTAGACTCGCGCTTTGGTTTAGCAATTTACTGACCTACCTCCGATTGATTGACCATAACTCACTCAATTGAACTCGTAATTCATTGAAATTAGTTTGATTTCGAAGAAATCGAAGTGTAGTTTAAAACGAAAGCAACGGAGATGAAAAACTCCAAGTATTTTGAGAGTTATGATGAAAATAGTTAGACTCGCGCTTTGGTTTAGCAATTTACTGACCTACCTCCGATTGATTGACCATAACTCACTCAATTTAACTCGTAATTCATTGAAATCCATTTCATTTCGAAGGAATCGAAGTGTAGTTTAAAACGAAAGAAACGAAGATGAAAAACTCCAAGTATTTTGAGAGTTTTGATGGAAATAGTTAAACTCGCGCTTTGGTTTAGCAGTTTACTGACCTACCTCCGATTGATTGACCATAACTCACTCAATTTAACTCGTAATTCATTGAAATCCGTTTCATTTTTAAGGAATCGAAGTGTAGTTTAAAACGAAAGAAACGAAGATGAAAAACTCCAAGTATTTTGAGAGTTATTATGGAAATAGTTAGACTCGCGCTTTGGTTTAGCAATTTACTAACCTACCTCCGATTGATTGACCATAACTCACTCAATTGAACTCGTAATTCATTGAAATTAGTTTCATTTCGAAGAAATCGAAGTGTAGTTTAAAACGAAAGAAACGGAGATGAAAAACTCCAAGTATTTTGAGAGTTATAATGGAAATAGTTAGACTCGCGCTTTGGTTTAGCAATTTACTGGCGTACCTCCGATTGATTGACCATAACTCACTCAATTTAACTCGTAATTCATTGAAATCCGTTTCATTTCGAAGGAATCGAAGTTTAGTTTAAAACGAAAGAAACGAAGATGAAAAACTCCAAGTATTTTGAGAGTTATGATGGAAATAGTTAGACTCGCGCTTTGGTTTAGCAATTTACTGGCCTACCTCCGATTGATTGACCATAACTCACTCAATTGAACTCGTAATTCATTGAAATTAGTTTCATTTCGAAGGAATCGAAGTGTAGTTTAAAACGAAAGAAACGGAGATGAAAAACTCCAAGTATTTTGAGAGTTATGATGGAAGTGGTTAGACTCGCGCTTTGGTTTAGCAATTTACTGACCTACCTTCGATTGATTGACCATAACTCAGTTAATTCGACTCGTAATTCATTGACATTAGTTCCATTTTGAAGGAATCGAAGTGTAGTTTAAAACGAAAGAAACGAAGGAATCTAAGTGTAGTTTAAAACGAAAGAAACAGAGATGAAAAACTCCAAGTATTTTGAGAGTTATGACGGAAATAGTTAGACTCGCGCTTTGGTTTTACAATTTACTGACATACGTCCGATTGATTGACCATAACTCACTCAATTGAACTCGTAATTCATTGAAATTAGTTTCATTTCGAAGGAATCGAAGTTTAGTTTAAAACGAAAGAAACGGAGATGAAAAACTCCAAGTATTTTGAGAGTTATGATGGAAGTGGTTAGACTCGCGCTTTGGTTTAGCAATTTACTGACCTACCTTCGATTGATTGACCATAACTCAGTTAATTCGACTCGTAATTCATTGACATTAGTTCCATTTTGAAGGAATCGAAGTGTAGTTTAAAACGAAAGAAACGAAGGAATCTAAGTGTAGTTTAAAACGAAAGAAACGAAGATGAAAAACTCCAAGTATTTTGAGAGTTTTGATGGAAATAGTTAGACTCGCGCTTTGGTTTAGCAATTTACTGACCTACCTACGATTGATTGACCATAACTCACTCAATTGAACTCGTAATTCATTGAAATTAGTTTCATTTCGAAGGAATCGAAGTGTAGTTTAAAACGAAAGAAACGGAGATAAAAAACTCCACGTATTTTGAGAGTTATGATGGAAGTGGTTAGACTCGCGCTTTGGTTTAGCAATTTACTGACCTACCTTCGATTGATTGACCATAACTCAGTTAATTCGACTCGTAATTCATTGACATTAGTTCCATTTTGAAGGAATCGAAGTGTAGTTTAAAACGAAAGAAACAGAGATGAAAAACTCCAAGTATTTTGAGAGTTATGATGGAAATAGTTAGACTCGCGCTTTGGTTTAGCAATTTACTGACATACCTCCGATTGATTGACCATAACTCACTCAATTTTACTTGTAATTCATTGAAATTAGTTCCATTTCGAAGGAATCGAAGTATAGTTTAAAACGAAAGAAACGAAGATGAAAAACTCCAAGTATTTTGAGAATTTTGATGGAAATAGTTAAACTCGCGCTTTGGTTTAGCAGTTTACTGACCTACCTCCGATTGATTGACCATAACTCACTCAATTTAACTCGTAATTCATTGAAATCCGTTTCATTTTGAAGGAATCGAAGTGTAGTTTAAAATGAAAGAAACGAAGATGAAAAACTCCAAGTATTTTGAGAGTTATGATGGAAATAGTTAGACTCGCGCTTTGGTTTAGCAATTTACTGACATACCTCCGATTGATTGACCATAACTCACTCAATTTTACTTGTAATTCATTGAAATTAGTTCCATTTCGAAGGAATCGAAGTGTAGTTTAAAACGAAAGAAACGGAGATGAAAAACTTCAAGTATTTTGAGAGTTATGACGAAAATAGTAAGACTCGCGCTTTGGTTTAGCAATTTACTGACCTACCTCCGATTGATTGACCATAACTCACTCAATTTTACTCGTAATTCATTGAAATTTGTTCCATTTCGAAGGAATCGAAGTGTAGTTTAAAACGAAAGCAACGGAGATGAAAAACTCCAAGTATTTTGAGAGCTACGATGGAAATAGTTAGACTCGCGCTTTGGTTTAGCAATTTACTGACATACCTCCGATTGATTGACCATAACTCACTTAATTTAACTCGTAATTCATTGAAATCAGTTTCATTTCGAAGGAATCGAAGTGTAGTTTAAAACGAAAGAAACGAAGATGAAAAACTCCAAGTATTTTGAGAGTTTTGATGGAAATAGTTAGACTCGCGCTTTGGTTTAGAAATTTACTGACCTACCTCCGATTGATTGACCATAACTCACTCAATTTAACTCGTAATTCATTGAAATCCATTTCATTTCGAAGGAATCGAAGTGTAGTTTAAAACGAAAGAAACGAAGATGAAAAACTCCAAGTATTTTGAGAGTTATGTTGGAAATAGTTAGACTCGCGCTTTGGTTTAGCAATTTACTGACATACCTCCGATTGATTGACCATAACTCACTCAATTTTACTTGTAATTCATTGAAATTAGTTCCATTTCGAAGGAATCGAAGTGTAGTTTAAAACAAAAGAAACGGAGATGAAAAACTTCGAGTATTTTGAGAGTTATGACGAAAATAGTAAGACTCGCTTTGGTTTAGCAATTTACTGACCTACCTCCGATTGATTGACCATAACTCACTCAATTTTACTCGTAATTCATTGAAATTTGTTCAATTTCGAAGGAATCGAAGTTTAGTTGAAAACGAAAGAAACGGAGATGAAAAACAACAAGTATTTTGAGACTTATGATGGCGCTTGTTAGACTCGCGCTTTGGTTTAGCAATTTACTCACTTACCTCCGATTGATTGACCATAACTCACTCAATTTAACTCGTAATTCATTGAAATCCATTTCATTTCGAAGGAATCGAAGTGTAGTTTAAAACGAAAGAAACGAAGATGAAAAACTCCAAGTATTTTGAGAGTTTTGATGGAAATAGTTAAACTCGCGCTTTGGTTTAGCAGTTTACTGACCTACCTCCGATTGATTGACCATAACTCACTCAATTTAACTCGTAATTCATTGAAATTAGTTTCATTTCGAAGGAATCGAAGTGTAGTTTAAAACGAAAGAAACGGAGATGAAAAACTCCAAGTATTTTGAGAGTTACGATGGAAATAGTTAGACTCGCGCTTTGGTTTAGCAATTTACTGACATACCTCCGATTGATTGACCATAACTCACTTAATTTAACTCGTAATTCATTGAAATCAGTTTCATTTCGAAGGAATCGAAGTGTAGTTTAAAACGAAAGAAACGAAGATGAAAAACTCCAAGTATTTTGAGAGTTATGATGGAAATAGTTAGACTCGCGCTTTGGTTTAGCAATTTACTGATCTACCTCCGATTGATTGACCATAACTCACTCAATTGAACTCGTAATTCATTGAAATTAGTTTGATTTCGAAGAAATCGAAGTGTAGTTTAAAACGAAAGCAACGGAGATGAAAAACTCCAAGTATTTTGAGAGTTATGATGAAAATAGTTAGACTCGCGCTTTGGTTTAGCAATTTACTGACCTACCTCCGATTGATTGACCATAACTCACTCAATTTAACTCGTAATTCATTGAAATCCATTTCATTTCGAAGGAATCGAAGTGTAGTTTAAAACGAAAGAAACGAAGATGAAAAACTCCAAGTATTTTGAGAGTTTTGATGGAAATAGTTAAACTCGCGCTTTGGTTTAGCAGTTTACTGACCTACCTCCGATTGATTGACCATAACTCACTCAATTTAACTCGTAATTCATTGAAATCCGTTTCATTTTGAAGGAATCGAAGTGTAGTTTAAAACGAAAGAAGCGAAGATGAAAAACTCCAAGTATTTTGAGAGTTATTATGGAAATAGTTAGACTCGCGCTTTGGTTTAGCAATTTACTAACCTACCTCCGATTGATTGACCATAACTCACTCAATTGAACTCGTAATTCATTGAAATTAGTTTCATTTCGAAGAAATCGAAGTGTAGTTTAAAACGAAAGAAACGGAGATGAAAAACTCCAAGTATTTTGAGAGTTATAATGGAAATAGTTAGACTCGCGCTTTGGTTTAGCAATTTACTGGCGTACCTCCGATTGATTGACCATAACTCACTAAATTTAACTCGTAATTCATTGAAATCCGTTTCATTTCGAAGGAATCGAAGTTTAGTTTAAAACGAAAGAAACGAAGATGAAAAACTCCAAGTATTTTGAGAGTTATGATGGAAATAGTTAGACTCGCGCTTTGGTTTAGCAATTTACTGGCCTACCTCCGATTGATTGACCATAACTCACTCAATTGAACTCGTAATTCATTGAAATTAGTTTCATTTCGAAGGAATCGAAGTGTAGTTTAAAACGAAAGAAACGGAGATGAAAAACTCCAAGTATTTTGAGAGTTATGATGGAAGTGGTTAGACTCGCGCTTTGGTTTAGCAATTTACTGACCTACCTTCGATTGATTGACCATAACTCAGTTAATTCGACTCGTAATTCATTGACATTAGTTCCATTTTGAAGGAATCGAAGTGTAGTTTAAAACGAAATAAACGAAGGAATCTAAGTGTAGTTTAAAACGAAAGAAACAGAGATGAAAAACTCCAAGTATTTTGAGAGTTATGACGGAAATAGTTAGACTCGCGCTTTGGTTTTACAATTTACTGACATACGTCCGATTGATTGACCATAACTCACTCAATTGAACTCGTAATTCATTGAAATTAGTTTCATTTCGAAGGAATCGAAGTTTAGTTTAAAACGAAAGAAACGGAGATGAAAAACTCCAAGTATTTTGAGAGTTATGATGGAAGTGGTTAGACTCGCGCTTTGGTTTAGCAATTTACTGACCTACCTTCGATTGATTGACCATAACTCAGTTAATTCGACTCGTAATTCATTGACATTAGTTCCATTTTGAAGGAATCGAAGTGTAGTTTAAAATGAAAGAAACAGAGATGAAAAACTCCAAGTATTTTGAGAGTTATGATGGAAATAGTTAGACTCGCGCTTTGGTTAAGCAATTTACTGACCTACCTCCGATTGATTGACCATTACTCACTTAATTGAACTCGTAATTCATTGAAATTAGTTTCATTTCGAAGGAATCGAAGTGTAGTTTAAAACGAAAGAAACGGAGATGAAAAACTCCAAGTATTTTGAGAGTTATGATGGAAGTGGTTAGACTCGCGCTTTGGTTTAGCAATTTACTGACCTACCTTCGATTGATTGACCATAACTCAGTTAATTCGACTCGTAATTCATTGACATTAGTTCCATTTTGAAGGAATCGAAGTGTAGTTTAAAACGAAAGAAACGAAGGAATCTAAGTGTAGTTTAAAACGAAAGAAACGAAGATGAAAAACTCCAAGTATTTTGAGAGTTTTGATGGAAATAGTTAGACTCGCGCTTTGGTTTAGCAATTTACTGACCTACCTACGATTGATTGACCATAACTCACTCAATTGAACTCGTAATTCATTGAAATTAGTTTCATTTCGAAGGAATCGAAGTGTAGTTTAAAACGAAAGAAACGGAGATAAAAAACTCCACGTATTTTGAGTGTTATGATGGAAGTGGTTAGACTCGCGCTTTGGTTTAGCAATTTACTGACCTACCTTCGATTGATTGACCATAACTCAGTTAATTCGACTCGTAATTCATTGACATTAGTTCCATTTTGAAGGAATCGAAGTGTAGTTTAAAACGAAAGAAACAGAGATGAAAAACTCCAAGTATTTTGAGAGTTATGATGGAAATAGTTAGACTCGCGCTTTGGTTTAGCAATTTACTGACATACCTCCGATTGATTGACCATAACTCACTCAATTTTACTTGTAATTCATTGAAATTAGTTCCATTTCGAAGGAATCGAAGTGTAGTTTAAAACGAAAGAAACGGAGATGAAAAACTTCAAGTATTTTGAGAGTTATGACGAAAATAGTTAGACTCGCGCTTTGGTTTAGCAATTTACTGACCTACCTCCGATTGATTGACCATAACTCACTCAATTTTACTCGTAATTCATTGAAATTTGTTCCATTTCGAAGAATTCGAAGTTTAGTTGAAAACGAAAGAAACGGAGATGAAAAACAACAAGTATTTTGAGACTTATGATGGCGCTTGTTAGACTCGCGCTTTGGTTTAGCAATTTACTCACTTACCTCCGATTGATTGACCATAACTCACTCAATTTAACTCGTAATTCATTGAAATTAGTTTCATTTCGAAGGAATCTAAGTGTAGTTTAAAACGAAAGAAACGAAGATGAAAAACTCCAAGTATTTTGAGAGTTTTGATGGAAATAGTTAGACTCGCGCTTTGGTTTAGCAATTTACTGACCTACCTCCGATTGATTGACCATAACTCACTCAATTTAACTCGTAATTCATTGAAATCAGTTTCATTTCGAAGGAATCGAAGTGTAGTTTAAAACGAAAGAAACGAAGATGAAAAACTCCAAGTATTTTGAAAGTTATGATGGAAATAGTTAGACTCGCGCTTTGGTTTAGCAATTTACTGACCTACCTCCGATTGATTGACCATAACTCACTCAATTGAACTCGTAATTCATTGAAATTAGTTTGATTTCGAAGAAATTGAAGTGTAGTTTAAAACGAAAGAAACGGAGATGAAAAACTCCAAGTATTTTGAGAGTTATGATGAAAATAGTTAGACTCGCGCTTTGGTTTAGCAATTTACTGACCTACCTTCGATTGATTGACCATAACTCAGTTAATTCGACTCGTAATTCATTGACATTAGTTACATTTTGAAGGAATCGAAGTGTAGTCTAAAACGAAAGAAACAGAGATGAAAAACTCTAAGTATTTTGAGAGTTATGATGGAAATAGTTAGACTCGCGCTTTGGTTTAGCAATTTACTGACATACCTCCGATTGATTGACCATAACTCACTCAATTTTACTTGTAATTCATTGAAATTAGTTCCATTTCGAAGGAATCGAAGTGTAGTTTAAAACGAAAGAAACGAAGGAATCTAAGTGTAGTTTAAAACGAAAGAAACGAAGATGAAAAACTCCAAGTATTTTGAGAGTTTTGATGGAAATAGTTAGACTCGCGCTTTGGTTTAGCAATTTACTGACCTACCTACGATTGATTGACCATAACTCACTCAATTGAACTCGTAATTCATTGAAATTAGTTTAATTTCGAAGGAATCGAAGTGTAGTTTAAAACGAAAGAAACGGAGATAAAAAACTCCAAGTATTTTGAGAGTTATGATGGAAGTGGCTAGACTCGCGCTTTGGTTTAGCAATTTACTGACCTACCTTCGATTGATTGACCATAACTCAGTTAATTCGACTCGTAATTCATTGACATTAGTTCCATTTTGAAGGAATCGAAGTGTAGTTTAAAACGAAAGAAACAGAGATGAAAAACTCTAAGTATTTTGAGAGTTATGATGGAAATAGTTAGACTCGCGCTTTGGTTTAGCAATTTACTGACATACCTCCGATTGATTGACCATAACTCACTCAATTTTACTTGTAATTCATTGAAATTAGTTCCATTTCGAAGGAATCGAAGTTTAGTTGAAAACGAAAGAAACGGAGATGAAAAACAACAAGTATTTTGAGACTTATGATGGCGCTTGTTAGACTCGCGCTTTGGTTTAGCAATTTACTCACTTACCTCCGATTGATTGACCATAACTCACTCAATTTAACTCGTAATTCATTGAAATCCATTTCATTTCGAAGGAATCGAAGTGTAGTTTAAAACGAAAGAAACGAAGATGAAAAACTCCAAGTATTTTGAGAGTTTTGATGGAAATAGTTAAACTCGCGCTTTGGTTTAGCAGTTTACTGACCTACCTCTGATTGATTGAACATAACTCACTCAATTTAACTCGTAATTCATTGAAATCCGTTTCATTTTGAAGGAATCGAAGTGTACTTTAAAACGAAAGAAACGAAGATGAAAAACTCCAAGTATTTTGAGAGTTTTGATGGAAATAGTTAAACTCGCGCTTTGGTTTAGCAGTTTACTGACCTACCTCCGATTGATTGACCATAACTCACTCAATTTAACTCGTAATTCATTGAAATCCGTTTCATTTTGAAGGAATCGAAGTTTAGTTTAAAACGAAAGAAACGAAGATGAAAAACTCCAAGTATTTTGAGAGTTATGATGGAAATAGTTAGACTCGCGCTTTGGTTTAGCAATTTACTGACATACCTCCGATTGATTGACCATAACTCACTCAATTTTACTTGTAATTCATTGAAATTAGTTCCATTTCGAAGGAATCGAAGTGTAGTTTAAAACGAAAGAAACGGAGATGAAAAACTTCAAGTATTTTGAGAGTTATGACGAAAATAGTAAGACTCGCGCTTTGGTTTAGCAATTTACTGACCTACCTCCGATTGATTGACCATAACTCACTCAATTTTACTCGTAATTCATTGAAATTTGTTCCATTTCGAAGGAATCGAAGTTTAGTTGAAAACGAAAGAAACGGAGATGAAAAACAACAAGTATTTTGAGACTTATGGTGGCGCTTGTTAGACTCGCGCTTTGGTTTAGCAATTTACTCACTTACCTCCGACTGATTGACTATAACTCACTCAATTTAACTCGTAATTCATTGAAATCCATTTCATTTCGAAGGAATCGAAGTGTAGTTTAAAACGAAAGAAACGAAGATGAAAAACTCCAAGTATTTTGAGAGTTTTGATGGAAATAGTTAAACTCGCGCTTTGGTTTAGCAGTTTACTGACCTACCTCCGATTGATTGACCATAACTCACTCAATTTAACTCGTAATTCATTGAAATTAGTTTCATTTCGAAGGAATCGAAGTGTAGTTTAAAACGAAAGAAACGGAGATGAAAAACTCCAAGTATTTTGAGAGTTACGATGGAAATAGTTAGACTCGCGCTTTGGTTTAGCAATTTACTGACATACCTCCGATTGATTGACCATAACTCACTTAATTTAACTCGTAATTCATTGAAATCAGTTTCATTTCGAAGGAATCGAAGTGTAGTTTAAAACGAAAGAAACGAAGATGAAAAACTCCAAGTATTTTGAGAGTTATGATGGAAATAGTTAGACTCGCGCTTTGGTTTAGCAATTTACTGACCTACCTCCTATTGATTGACCATAACTCACTCAATTGAACTCGTAATTCATTGAAATTAGTTTGATTTCGAAGAAATCGAAGTGTAGTTTAAAACGAAAGAAACGGAGATGAAAAACTCCAAGTATTTTGAGAGTTATGATGAAAATAGTTAGACTCGCGCTTTGGTTTAGCAATTTACTGACCTACCTCCGATTGATTGACCATAACTCACTCAATTTAACTCGTAATTCATTGAAATTAGTTTCATTTCGAAGGAATCGAAGTGTAGTTTAAAACGAAAGAAACGGAGATGAAAAACTCCGAGTATTTTGAGAGTTATAATGGAAATAGTTAGACTCGCGCTTTGGTTTAGCAATTTACTGACCTACCTCCGATTGATTGACCATAACTCACTCAATTTAACTCCTAATTCATTGAAATCCGTTTCATTTCGAAGGAATCGAAGTGTAGTTTAAAACGAAAGAAACGAAGATGAAAAACTCCAAGTATTTTGAGAGTTATGATGGAAATAGTTAGACTCGCGCTTTGGTTTAGCAATTTACTGACATACCTCCGATTGATTGACCATAACTCACTCAATTTTACTTGTAATTCATTGAAATTAGTTCCATTTCGAAGGAATCGAAGTGTAGTTTAAAACGAAAGAAACGGAGATGAAAAACTTCAAGTATTTTGAGAGTTATGACGAAAATAGTAAGACTCGCTTTGGTTTAGCAATTTACTGACCTACCTCCGATTGATTGACCATAACTCACTCAATTTTACTCGTAATTCATTGAAATTTGTTCAATTTCGAAGGAATCGAAGTTTAGTTGAAAACGAAAGAAACGGAGATGAAAAACAACAAGTATTTTGAGACTTATGATGGCGCTTGTTAGACTCGCGCTTTGGTTTAGCAATTTACTCACTTACCTCCGATTGATTGACCATAACTCACTCAATTTAACTCGTAATTCATTGAAATCCATTTCATTTCGAAGGAATCGAAGTGTAGTTTAAAACGAAAGAAACGAAGATGAAAAACTCCAAGTATTTTGAGAGTTTTGATGGAAATAGTTAAACTCGCGCTTTGGTTTAGCAGTTTACTGACCTACCTCCGATTGATTGACCATAACTCACTCAATTTAACTCGTAATTCATTGAAATTAGTTTCATTTCGAAGGAATCGAAGTGTAGTTTAAAACGAAAGAAACGGAGATGAAAAACTCCAAGTATTTTGAGAGTTACGATGGAAATAGTTAGACTCGCGCTTTGGTTTAGCAATTTACTGACATACCTCCGATTGATTGACCATAACTCACTTAATTTAACTCGTAATTCATTGAAATCAGTTTCATTTCGAAGGAATCGAAGTGTAGTTTAAAACGAAAGAAACGAAGATGAAAAACTCCAAGTATTTTGAGAGTTATGATGGAAATAGTTAGACTCGCGCTTTGGTTTAGCAATTTACTGATCTACCTCCGATTGATTGACCATAACTCACTCAATTGAACTCGTAATTCATTGAAATTAGTTTGATTTCGAAGAAATCGAAGTGTAGTTTAAAACGAAAGCAACGGAGATGAAAAACTCCAAGTATTTTGAGAGTTATGATGAAAATAGTTAGACTCGCGCTTTGGTTTAGCAATTTACTGACCTACCTCCGTTTGATTGACCATAACTCACTCAATTTAACTCGTAATTCATTGAAATCCATTTCATTTCGAAGGAATCGAAGTGTAGTTTAAAACGAAAGAAACGAAGATGAAAAACTCCAAGTATTTTGAGAGTTTCGATGGAAATAGTTAAACTCGCGCTTTGGTTTAGCAGTTTACTGACCTACCTCCGATTGATTGACCATAACTCACTCAATTTAACTCGTAATTCATTGAAATCCGTTTCATTTTGAAGGAATCGAAGTGTAGTTTAAAACGAAAGAAACGAAGATGAAAAACTCCAAGTATTTTGAGAGTTATTATGGAAATAGTTAGACTCGCGCTTTGGTTTAGCAATTTACTAACCTACCTCCGATTGATTGACCATAACTCACTCAATTGAACTCGTAATTCATTGAAATTAGTTTCATTTCGAAGAAATCGAAGTGTAGTTTAAAACGAAAGAAACGGAGATGAAAAACTCCAAGTATTTTGAGAGTTATAATGGAAATAGTTAGACTCGCGCTTTGGTTTAGCAATTTACTGGCATACCTCCGATTGATTGACCATAACTCACTAAATTTAACTCGTAATTCATTGAAATCCGTTTCATTTCGAAGGAATCGAAGTTTAGTTTAAAACGAAAGAAACGAAGATGAAAAACTCCAAGTATTTTGAGAGTTATGATGGAAATAGTTAGACTCGCGCTTTGGTTTAGCAATTTACTGGCCTACCTCCGATTGATTGACCATAACTCACTCAATTGAACTCGTAATTCATTGAAATTAGTTTCATTTCGAAGGAATCGAAGTGTAGTTTAAAACGAAAGAAACGGAGATGAAAAACTCCAAGTATTTTGAGAGTTATGATGGAAGTGGTTAGACTCGCGCTTTGGTTTAGCAATTTACTGACCTACCTTCGATTGATTGACCATAACTCAGTTAATTCGACTCGTAATTCATTGACATTAGTTCCATTTTGAAGGAATCGAAGTGTAGTTTAAAACGAAATAAACGAAGGAATCTAAGTGTAGTTTAAAACGAAAGAAACAGAGATGAAAAACTCCAAGTATTTTGAGAGTTATGACGGAAATAGTTAGACTCGCGCTTTGGTTTTACAATTTACTGACATACGTCCGATTGATTGACCATAACTCACTCAATTGAACTCGTAATTCATTGAAATTAGTTTCATTTCGAAGGAATCGAAGTTTAGTTTAAAACGAAAGAAACGGAGATGAAAAACTCCAAGTATTTTGAGAGTTATGATGGAAGTGGTTAGACTCGCGCTTTGGTTTAGCAATTTACTGACCTACCTTCGATTGATTGACCATAACTCAGTTAATTCGACTCGTAATTCATTGACATTAGTTCCATTTTGAAGGAATCGAAGTGTAGTTTAAAATGAAAGAAACAGAGATGAAAAACTCCAAGTATTTTGAGAGTTATGATGGAAATAGTTAGACTCGCGCTTTGGTTAAGCAATTTACTGACCTACCTCCGATTGATTGACCATTACTCACTTAATTGAACTCGTAATTCATTGAAATTAGTTTCATTTCGAAGGAATCGAAGTGTAGTTTAAAACGAAAGAAACGGAGATGAAAAACTCCAAGTATTTTGAGAGTTATGATGGAAGTGGTTAGACTCGCGCTTTGGTTTAGCAATTTACTGACCTACCTTCGATTGATTGACCATAACTCAGTTAATTCGACTCGTAATTCATTGACATTAGTTCCATTTTGAAGGAATCGAAGTGTAGTTTAAAACGAAAGAAACGAAGGAATCTAAGTGTAGTTTAAAACGAAAGAAACGAAGATGAAAAACTCCAAGTATTTTGAGAGTTTTGATGGAAATAGTTAGACTCGCGCTTTGGTTTAGCAATTTACTGACCTACCTACGATTGATTGACCATAACTCACTCAATTGAACTCGTAATTCATTGAAATTAGTTTCATTTCGAAGGAATCGAAGTGTAGTTTAAAACGAAAGAAACGGAGATAAAAAACTCCACGTATTTTGAGTGTTATGATGGAAGTGGTTAGACTCGCGCTTTGGTTTAGCAATTTACTGACCTACCTTCGATTGATTGACCATAACTCAGTTAATTCGACTCGTAATTCATTGACATTAGTTCCATTTTGAAGGAATCGAAGTGTAGTTTAAAACGAAAGAAACAGAGATGAAAAACTCCAAGTATTTTGAGAGTTATGATGGAAATAGTTAGACTCGCGCTTTGGTTTAGCAATTTACTGACATACCTCCGATTGATTGACCATAACTCACTCAATTTTACTTGTAATTCATTGAAATTAGTTCCATTTCGAAGGAATCGAAGTGTAGTTTAAAACGAAAGAAACGGAGATGAAAAACTTCAAGTATTTTGAGAGTTATGACGAAAATAGTTAGACTCGCGCTTTGGTTTAGCAATTTACTGACCTACCTCCGATTGATTGACCATAACTCACTCAATTTTACTCGTAATTCATTGAAATTTGTTCCATTTCGAAGAATTCGAAGTTTAGTTGAAAACGAAAGAAACGGAGATGAAAAACAACAAGTATTTTGAGACTTATGATGGCGCTTGTTAGACTCGCGCTTTGGTTTAGCAATTTACTCACTTACCTCCGATTGATTGACCATAACTCACTCAATTTAACTCGTAATTCATTGAAATTAGTTTCATTTCGAAGGAATCTAAGTGTAGTTTAAAACGAAAGAAACGAAGATGAAAAACTCCAAGTATTTTGAGAGTTTTGATGGAAATAGTTAGACTCGCGCTTTGGTTTAGCAATTTACTGACCTACCTCCGATTGATTGACCATAACTCACTCAATTTAACTCGTAATTCATTGAAATCAGTTTCATTTCGAAGGAATCGAAGTGTAGTTTAAAACGAAAGAAACGAAGATGAAAAACTCCAAGTATTTTGAAAGTTATGATGGAAATAGTTAGACTCGCGCTTTGGTTTAGCAATTTACTGACCTACCTCCGATTGATTGACCATAACTCACTCAATTGAACTCGTAATTCATTGAAATTAGTTTGATTTCGAAGAAATTGAAGTGTAGTTTAAAACGAAAGAAACGGAGATGAAAAACTCCAAGTATTTTGAGAGTTATGATGAAAATAGTTAGACTCGCGCTTTGGTTTAGCAATTTACTGACCTACCTTCGATTGATTGACCATAACTCAGTTAATTCGACTCGTAATTCATTGACATTAGTTACATTTTGAAGGAATCGAAGTGTAGTCTAAAACGAAAGAAACAGAGATGAAAAACTCTAAGTATTTTGAGAGTTATGATGGAAATAGTTAGACTCGCGCTTTGGTTTAGCAATTTACTGACATACCTCCGATTGATTGACCATAACTCACTCAATTTTACTTGTAATTCATTGAAATTAGTTCCATTTCGAAGGAATCGAAGTGTAGTTTAAAACGAAAGAAACGAAGGAATCTAAGTGTAGTTTAAAACGAAAGAAACGAAGATGAAAAACTCCAAGTATTTTGAGAGTTTTGATGGAAATAGTTAGACTCGCGCTTTGGTTTAGCAATTTACTGACCTACCTACGATTGATTGACCATAACTCACTCAATTGAACTCGTAATTCATTGAAATTAGTTTCATTTCGAAGGAATCGAAGTGTAGTTTAAAACGAAAGAAACGGAGATAAAAAACTCCAAGTATTTTGAGAGTTATGATGGAAGTGGCTAGACTCGCGCTTTGGTTTAGCAATTTACTGACCTACCTTCGATTGATTGACCATAACTCAGTTAATTCGACTCGTAATTCATTGACATTAGTTCCATTTTGAAGGAATCGAAGTGTAGTTTAAAACGAAAGAAACAGAGATGAAAAACTCTAAGTATTTTGAGAGTTATGATGGAAATAGTTAGACTCGCGCTTTGGTTTAGCAATTTACTGACATACCTCCGATTGATTGACCATAACTCACTCAATTTTACTTGTAATTCATTGAAATTAGTTCCATTTCGAAGGAATCGAAGTTTAGTTGAAAACGAAAGAAACGGAGATGAAAAACAACAAGTATTTTGAGACTTATGATGGCGCTTGTTAGACTCGCGCTTTGGTTTAGCAATTTACTCACTTACCTCCGATTGATTGACCATAACTCACTCAATTTAACTCGTAATTCATTGAAATCCATTTCATTTCGAAGGAATCGAAGTGTAGTTTAAAACGAAAGAAACGAAGATGAAAAACTCCAAGTATTTTGAGAGTTTTGATGGAAATAGTTAAACTCGCGCTTTGGTTTAGCAGTTTACTGACCTACCTCTGATTGATTGAACATAACTCACTCAATTTAACTCGTAATTCATTGAAATCCGTTTCATTTTGAAGGAATCGAAGTGTACTTTAAAACGAAAGAAACGAAGATGAAAAACTCCAAGTATTTTGAGAGTTTTGATGGAAATAGTTAAACTCGCGCTTTGGTTTAGCAGTTTACTGACCTACCTCCGATTGATTGACCATAACTCACTCAATTTAACTCGTAATTCATTGAAATCCGTTTCATTTTGAAGGAATCGAAGTTTAGTTTAAAACGAAAGAAACGAAGATGAAAAACTCCAAGTATTTTGAGAGTTATGATGGAAATAGTTAGACTCGCGCTTTGGTTTAGCAATTTACTGACATACCTCCGATTGATTGACCATAACTCACTCAATTTTACTTGTAATTCATTGAAATTAGTTCCATTTCGAAGGAATCGAAGTGTAGTTTAAAACGAAAGAAACGGAGATGAAAAACTTCAAGTATTTTGAGAGTTATGACGAAAATAGTAAGACTCGCGCTTTGGTTTAGCAATTTACTGACCTACCTCCGATTGATTGACCATAACTCACTCAATTTTACTCGTAATTCATTGAAATTTGTTCCATTTCGAAGGAATCGAAGTTTAGTTGAAAACGAAAGAAACGGAGATGAAAAACAACAAGTATTTTGAGACTTATGGTGGCGCTTGTTAGACTCGCGCTTTGGTTTAGCAATTTACTCACTTACCTCCGACTGATTGACTATAACTCACTCAATTTAACTCGTAATTCATTGAAATCCATTTCATTTCGAAGGAATCGAAGTGTAGTTTAAAACGAAAGAAACGAAGATGAAAAACTCCAAGTATTTTGAGAGTTTTGATGGAAATAGTTAAACTCGCGCTTTGGTTTAGCAGTTTACTGACCTACCTCCGATTGATTGACCATAACTCACTCAATTTAACTCGTAATTCATTGAAATTAGTTTCATTTCGAAGGAATCGAAGTGTAGTTTAAAACGAAAGAAACGGAGATGAAAAACTCCAAGTATTTTGAGAGTTACGATGGAAATAGTTAGACTCGCGCTTTGGTTTAGCAATTTACTGACATACCTCCGATTGATTGACCATAACTCACTTAATTTAACTCGTAATTCATTGAAATCAGTTTCATTTCGAAGGAATCGAAGTGTAGTTTAAAACGAAAGAAACGAAGATGAAAAACTCCAAGTATTTTGAGAGTTATGATGGAAATAGTTAGACTCGCGCTTTGGTTTAGCAATTTACTGACCTACCTCCTATTGATTGACCATAACTCACTCAATTGAACTCGTAATTCATTGAAATTAGTTTGATTTCGAAGAAATCGAAGTGTAGTTTAAAACGAAAGAAACGGAGATGAAAAACTCCAAGTATTTTGAGAGTTATGATGAAAATAGTTAGACTCGCGCTTTGGTTTAGCAATTTACTGACCTACCTCCGATTGATTGACCATAACTCACTCAATTTAACTCGTAATTCATTGAAATTAGTTTCATTTCGAAGGAATCGAAGTGTAGTTTAAAACGAAAGAAACGGAGATGAAAAACTCCGAGTATTTTGAGAGTTATAATGGAAATAGTTAGACTCGCGCTTTGGTTTAGCAATTTACTGACCTACCTCCGATTGATTGACCATAACTCACTCAATTTAACTCCTAATTCATTGAAATCCGTTTCATTTCGAAGGAATCGAAGTGTAGTTTAAAACGAAAGAAACGAAGATGAAAAACTCCAAGTATTTTGAGAGTTATGATGGAAATAGTTAGACACGCGCTTTGGTTTAGCAATTTACTGGCCTACCTCCGATTGATTGACCATAACTCACTCAATTGAACTCGTAATTCATTGAAATTAGTTTCATTTCGAAGGAATCGAAGTGTAGTTAAAACGAAAGAAACGGAGATGAAAAACTCCAAGTATTTTGAGAGTTATGATGGAAGTGGTTAGACTCGCGCTTTGGTTTAGCAATTTACTGACCTACCTTCGATTGATTGACCATAACTCAGCTAATTCGACTCGTAATTCATTGACATTAGTTCCATTTTGAAGGAATCGAAGTGTAGTTTAAAACGAAAGAAACGAAGGAATCTAAGTGTAGTTTAAAACGAAAGAAACGAAGATGAAAAACTCCAAGTATTTTGAGAGTTATGATGGAAGTGGTTAGACTCGCGCTTTGGTTTAGCAATTTACTGACCTACCTTCGATTGATTGACCATAACTCAGTTAATTCGACTCGTAATTCATTGACATTAGTTCCATTTTGAAGGAATCGAAGTGTAGTCTAAAACGAAAGAAACAGAGATGAAAAACTCTAAGTATTTTGAGAGTTATGATGGAAATAGTTAGACTCGCGCTTTGGTTTAGCAATTTACTGACATACCTCCGATTGATTGACCATAACTCACTCAATTTTACTTGTAATTCATTGAAATTAGTTCCATTTCGAAGGAATCGAAGTGTAGTTTAAAACGAAAGAAACGAAGGAATCTAAGTGTAGTTTAAAACGAAAGAAACGAAGGAATCTAAGTGTAGTTTAAAACGAAAGAAACGAAGATGAAAAACTCCAAGTATTTTGAGAGTTTTGATGGAAATAGTTAGACTCGCGCTTTGGTTTAGCAATTTACTGACCTACCTCCGATTGATTGACCATAACTCACTCAATTTAACTCGTAATTCATTGAAACTAGTTTCATTTCGAAGGAATCGAAGTGTTGTTTAAAACGAAAGAAACGGAGATGAAAAACTCCAAGTAGTTTGAGAGTTATGTTGGAAATAGTTAGACTCGCGCTTTGGTTTAGCAATTTACTGACCTACCTACGATTGATTGACCATAACTCACTCAATTGAACTCGTAATTCATTGAAATTAGTTTCATTTCGAATGAATCGAAGTGTAGTTTAAAACGAAATAAACGGAGATAAAAAACTCCAAGTATTTTGAGAGTTATGATGGAAGTGGCTAGACTCGCGCTTTGGTTTAGCAATTTACTGACCTACCTTCGATTGATTGACCATAACTCAGTTAATTTGACTCGTAATTCATTAACATTAGTTCCATTTTGAAGGAATCGAAGTGTAGTTTAAAACGAAAGAAACAGAGATGAAAAACTCCAAGTATTTTGAGAGTTATGATGGAAATAGTTAGACTCGCGCTTTGGTTTAGCAATTTACTGACATACCTCCGATTGATTGACCATAACTCACTCAATTTTACTTGTAATTCATTGAAATTAGTTCCATTTCGAAGGAATCGAAGTTTAGTTGAAAACGAAAGAAACGGAGATGAAAAACAAGTATTTTGAGACTTATGATGGCGCTTGTTAGACTCGCGCTTTGGTTTAGCAATTTACTCACTTACCTCCGATTGATTGACCATAACTCACTCAATTTAACTCGTAATTCATTGAAATCCATTTCATTTCGAAGGAATCGAAGTATAGTTTAAAACGAAAGAAACGAAGATGAAAAACTCCAAGTATTTTGAGAGTTTTGATGGAAATAGTTAAACTCGCGCTTTGGTTTAGCAGTTTACTGACCTACCTCCGATTGATTGACCATAACTCACTCAATTTAACTCGTAATTCCTTGAAATCCGTTTCATTTTGAAGGAATCGAAGTGTAGTTTAAAACGAAAGAAACGAAGATGAAAAACTCCAAGTATTTTGAGAGTTTTGATGGAAATAGTTAAACTCGCGCTTTGGTTTAGCAGTTTACTGACCTACCTCCGATTGATTGACCATAACTCACTCAATTTAACTCGTAATTCATTGAAATCCGTTTCATTTTGAAGGAATCGAAGTGTAGTTTAAAACGAAAGAAACGAAGATGAAAAACTCCAAGTATTTTGAGAGTTATGATGGAAATAGTTAGACTCGCGCTTTGGTTTAGCAATTTACTGACATACCTCCGATTGATTGACCATAACTCACTCAATTTTACTTGTAATTCATTGAAATTAGTTCCATTTCGAAGGAATCGAAGTGTAGTTTAAAACGAAAGAAACGGAGATGAAAAACTTCAAGTATTTTGAGAGTTATGACGAAAATAGTAAGACTCGCGCTTTGGTTTAGCAATTTACTGACCTACCTCCGATTGATTGACCATAACTCACTCAATTTTACTCGTAATTCATTGAAATTTGTTCCATTTCGAAGGAATCGAAGTGTAGTTTAAAACGAAAGCAACGGAGATG
This sequence comes from Tasmannia lanceolata, assembly GCF_043159265.1. Lineage (NCBI taxonomy): Eukaryota > Viridiplantae > Streptophyta > Magnoliopsida > Canellales > Winteraceae > Tasmannia > Tasmannia lanceolata. The sequence continues at coordinate 2,682,204 of NW_027518678.1, forward strand.
AAAAACTCCAAGTATTTTGAGAGTTACGATGGAAATAGTTAGACTCGCGCTTTGGTTTAGCAATTTACTGACATACCTCCGATTGATTGACCATAACTCACTTAATTTAACTCGTAATTCATTGAAATCAGTTTCATTTCGAAGGAATCGAAGTGTAGTTTAAAACGAAAGAAACGAAGATGAAAAACTCCAAGTATTTTGAGAGTTTTGATGGAAATAGTTAGACTCGCGCTTTGGTTTAGAAATTTACTGACCTACCTCCGATTGATTGACCATAACTCACTCAATTTAACTCGTAATTCATTGAAATCCATTTCATTTCGAAGGAATCGAAGTGTAGTTTAAAACGAAAGAAACGAAGATGAAAAACTCCAAGTATTTTGAGAGTTATGACGAAAATAGTAAGACTCGCTTTGGTTTAGCAATTTACTGACCTACCTCCGATTGATTGACCATAACTCACTCAATTTTACTCGTAATTCATTGAAATTTGTTCAATTTCGAAGGAATCGAAGTTTAGTTGAAAACGAAAGAAACGGAGATGAAAAACAACAAGTATTTTGAGACTTATGATGGCGCTTGTTAGACTCGCGCTTTGGTTTAGCAATTTACTCACTTACCTCCGATTGATTGACCATAACTCACTCAATTTAACTCGTAATTCATTGAAATCCATTTCATTTCGAAGGAATCGAAGTGTAGTTTAAAACGAAAGAAACGAAGATGAAAAACTCCAAGTATTTTGAGAGTTTTGATGGAAATAGTTAAACTCGCGCTTTGGTTTAGCAGTTTACTGACCTACCTCCGATTGATTGACCATAACTCACTCAAATTAACTCGTAATTCATTGAAATTAGTTTCATTTCGAAGGAATCGAAGTGTAGTTTAAAACGAAAGAAACGGAGATGAAAAACTCCAAGTATTTTGAGAGTTACGTTGGAAATAGTTAGACTCGCGCTTTGGTTTAGCAATTTACTGACATACCTCCGATTGATTGACCATAACTAACTTAATTTAACTCGTAATTCATTGAAATCAGTTTCATTTCGAAGGAATCGAAGTGTAGTTTAAAACGAAAGAAACGAAGATGAAAAACTCCAAGTATTTTGAGAGTTATGATGGAAATAGTTAGACTCGCGCTTTGGTTTAGCAATTTACTGACCTACCTCCGATTGATTGACCATAACTCACTCAATTGAACTCGTAATTCATTGAAATTAGTTTGATTTCGAAGAAATCGAAGTGTAGTTTAAAACGAAAGCAACGGAGATGAAAAACTCCAAGTATTTTGAGAGTTATGATGAAAATAGTTAGACTCGCGCTTTGGTTTAGCAATTTACTGACCTACCTCCGATTGATTGACCATAACTCACTCAATTTAACTCGTAATTCATTGAAATCCATTTCATTTCGAAGGAATCGAAGTGTAGTTTAAAACGAAAGAAACGAAGATGAAAAACTCCAAGTATTTTGAGAGTTTTGATGGAAATAGTTAAACTCGCGCTTTGGTTTAGCAGTTTACTGACCTACCTCCGATTGATTGACCATAACTCACTCAATTTAACTCGTAATTCATTGAAATCCGTTTCATTTTGAAGGAATCGAAGTGTAGTTTAAAACGAAAGAAACGAAGATGAAAAACTCCAAGTATTTTGAGAGTTATTATGGAAATAGTTAGACTCGCGCTTTGGTTTAGCAATTTACTGACATACCTCCGATTGATTGACCATAACTCACTCAATTTTACTTGTAATTCATTGAAATTAGTTCCATTTCGAAGGAATCGAAGTATAGTTTAAAACGAAAGAAACGAAGATGAAAAACTCCAAGTATTTTGAGAGTTTTGATGGAAATAGTTAAACTCGCGCTTTGGTTTAGCAGTTTACTGACCTACCTCCGATTGATTGACCATAACTCACTCAATTTAACTCGTAATTCATTGAAATCCGTTTCATTTTGAAGGAATCGAAGTGTAGTTTAAAACGAAAGAAACGAAGATGAAAAACTCCAAGTATTTTGAGAGTTATGATGGAAATAGTTAGACTCGCGCTTTGGTTTAGCAATTTACTGACATACCTCCGATTGATTGACCATAACTCACTTAATTTAACTCGTAATTCATTGAAATCAGTTTCATTTCGAAGGAATCGAAGTGTAGTTTAAAACGAAAGAAACGAAGATGAAAAACTCCAAGTATTTTGAGAGTTATGATGGAAATAGTTAGACTCGCGCTTTGGTTTAGCAATTTACTGACCTACCTCCGATTGATTGACCATAACTCACTCAATTGAACTCGTAATTCATTGAAATTAGTTTGATTTCGAAGAAATCGAAGTGTAGTTTAAAACGAAAGCAACGGAGATGAAAAACTCCAAGTATTTTGAGAGTTATGATGAAAATAGTTAGACTCGCGCTTTGGTTTAGCAATTTACTGACCTACCTCCGATTGATTGACCATAACTCACTCAATTTAACTCGTAATTCATTGAAATCCATTTCATTTCGAAGGAATCGAAGTGTAGTTTAAAACGAAAGAAACGAAGATGAAAAACTCCAAGTATTTTGAGAGTTTTGATGGAAATAGTTAAACTCGCGCTTTGGTTTAGCAGTTTACTGACCTACCTCCGATTGATTGACCATAACTCACTCAATTTAACTCGTAATTCATTGAAATCCGTTTCATTTTGAAGGAATCGAAGTGTAGTTTAAAACGAAAGAAACGAAGATGAAAAACTCCAAGTATTTTGAGAGTTATTATGGAAATAGTTAGACTCGCGCTTTGGTTTAGCAATTTACTAACCTACCTCCGATTGATTGACCATAACTCACTCAATTGAACTCGTAATTCATTGAAATTAGTTTCATTTCGAAGAAATCGAAGTGTAGTTTAAAACGAAAGAAACGGAGATGAAAAACTCCAAGTATTTTGAGAGTTATAATGGAAATAGTTAGACTCGCGCTTTGGTTTAGCAATTTACTGGCGTACCTCCGATTGATTGACCATAACTCACTAAATTTAACTCGTAATTCATTGAAATCCGTTTCATTTCGAAGGAATCGAAGTTTAGTTTAAAACGAAAGAAACGAAGATGAAAAACTCCAAGTATTTTGAGAGTTATGATGGAAATAGTTAGACTCGCGCTTTGGTTTAGCAATTTACTGGCCTACCTCCGATTGATTGACCATAACTCACTCAATTGAACTCGTAATTCATTGAAATTAGTTTCATTTCGAAGGAATCGAAGTGTAGTTTAAAACGAAAGAAACGGAGATGAAAAACTCCAAGTATTTTGAAAGTTATGATGGAAGTGGTTAGACTCGCGCTTTGGTTTAGCAATTTACTGACCTACCTTCGATTGATTGACCATAACTCAGTTAATTCGACTCGTAATTCATTGACATTAGTTCCATTTTGAAGGAATCGAAGTGTAGTTTAAAACGAAATAAACGAAGGAATCTAAGTGTAGTTTAAAACGAAAGAAACAGAGATGAAAAACTCCAAGTATTTTGAGAGTTATGACGGAAATAGTTAGACTCGCGCTTTGGTTTTACAATTTACTGACATACGTCCGATTGATTGACCATAACTCACTCAATTGAACTCGTAATTCATTGAAATTAGTTTCATTTCGAAGGAATCGAAGTGTAGTTAAAACGAAAGAAACGGAGATGAAAAACTCCAAGTATTTTGAGAGTTATGATGGAAGTGGTTAGACTCGCGCTTTGGTTTAGCAATTTACTGACCTACCTTCGATTGATTGACCATAACTCAGCTAATTCGACTCGTAATTCATTGACATTAGTTCCATTTTGAAGGAATCGAAGTGTAGTTTAAAACGAAAGAAACGAAGGAATCTAAGTGTAGTTTAAAACGAAAGAAACGAAGATGAAAAACTCCAAGTATTTTGAGAGTTATGATGGAAGTGGTTAGACTCGCGCTTTGGTTTAGCAATTTACTGACCTACCTTCGATTGATTGACCATAACTCAGTTAATTCGACTCGTAATTCATTGACATTAGTTCCATTTTGAAGGAATCGAAGTGTAGTCTAAAACGAAAGAAACAGAGATGAAAAACTCTAAGTATTTTGAGAGTTATGATGGAAATAGTTAGACTCGCGCTTTGGTTTAGCAATTTACTGACATACCTCCGATTGATTGACCATAACTCACTCAATTTTACTTGTAATTCATTGAAATTAGTTCCATTTCGAAGGAATCGAAGTGTAGTTTAAAACGAAAGAAACGAAGGAATCTAAGTGTAGTTTAAAACGAAAGAAACGAAGATGAAAAACTCCAAGTATTTTGAGAGTTTTGATGGAAATAGTTAGACTCGCGCTTTGGTTTAGCAATTTACTGACCTACCTCCGATTGATTGACCATAACTCACTCAATTTAACTCGTAATTCATTGAAACTAGTTTCATTTCGAAGGAATCGAAGTGTTGTTTAAAACGAAAGAAACGGAGATGAAAAACTCCAAGTAGTTTGAGAGTTATGTTGGAAATAGTTAGACTCGCGCTTTGGTTTAGCAATTTACTGACCTACCTACGATTGATTGACCATAACTCACTCAATTGAACTCGTAATTCATTGAAATTAGTTTCATTTCGAATGAATCGAAGTGTAGTTTAAAACGAAATAAACGGAGATAAAAAACTCCAAGTATTTTGAGAGTTATGATGGAAGTGGCTAGACTCGCGCTTTGGTTTAGCAATTTACTGACCTACCTTCGATTGATTGACCATAACTCAGTTAATTTGACTCGTAATTCATTAACATTAGTTCCATTTTGAAGGAATCGAAGTGTAGTTTAAAACGAAAGAAACAGAGATGAAAAACTCCAAGTATTTTGAGAGTTATGATGGAAATAGTTAGACTCGCGCTTTGGTTTAGCAATTTACTGACATACCTCCGATTGATTGACCATAACTCACTCAATTTTACTTGTAATTCATTGAAATTAGTTCCATTTCGAAGGAATCGAAGTTTAGTTGAAAACGAAAGAAACGGAGATGAAAAACAAGTATTTTGAGACTTATGATGGCGCTTGTTAGACTCGCGCTTTGGTTTAGCAATTTACTCACTTACCTCCGATTGATTGACCATAACTCACTCAATTTAACTCGTAATTCATTGAAATCCATTTCATTTCGAAGGAATCGAAGTATAGTTTAAAACGAAAGAAACGAAGATGAAAAACTCCAAGTATTTTGAGAGTTTTGATGGAAATAGTTAAACTCGCGCTTTGGTTTAGCAGTTTACTGACCTACCTCCGATTGATTGACCATAACTCACTCAATTTAACTCGTAATTCCTTGAAATCCGTTTCATTTTGAAGGAATCGAAGTGTAGTTTAAAACGAAAGAAACGAAGATGAAAAACTCCAAGTATTTTGAGAGTTTTGATGGAAATAGTTAAACTCGCGCTTTGGTTTAGCAGTTTACTGACCTACCTCCGATTGATTGACCATAACTCACTCAATTTAACTCGTAATTCATTGAAATCCGTTTCATTTTGAAGGAATCGAAGTGTAGTTTAAAACGAAAGAAACGAAGATGAAAAACTCCAAGTATTTTGAGAGTTATGATGGAAATAGTTAGACTCGCGCTTTGGTTTAGCAATTTACTGACATACCTCCGATTGATTGACCATAACTCACTCAATTTTACTTGTAATTCATTGAAATTAGTTCCATTTCGAAGGAATCGAAGTGTAGTTTAAAACGAAAGAAACGGAGATGAAAAACTTCAAGTATTTTGAGAGTTATGACGAAAATAGTAAGACTCGCGCTTTGGTTTAGCAATTTACTGACCTACCTCCGATTGATTGACCATAACTCACTCAATTTTACTCGTAATTCATTGAAATTTGTTCCATTTCGAAGGAATCGAAGTGTAGTTTAAAACGAAAGCAACGGAGATGAAAAACTCCAAGTATTTTGAGAGTTACGATGGAAATAGTTAGACTCGCGCTTTGGTTTAGCAATTTACTGACATACCTCCGATTGATTGACCATAACTCACTTAATTTAACTCGTAATTCATTGAAATCAGTTTCATTTCGAAGGAATCGAAGTGTAGTTTAAAACGAAAGAAACGAAGATGAAAAACTCCAAGTATTTTGAGAGTTTTGATGGAAATAGTTAGACTCGCGCTTTGGTTTAGAAATTTACTGACCTACCTCCGATTGATTGACCATAACTCACTCAATTTAACTCGTAATTCATTGAAATCCATTTCATTTCGAAGGAATCGAAGTGTAGTTTAAAACGAAAGAAACGAAGATGAAAAACTCCAAGTATTTTGAGAGTTATGACGAAAATAGTAAGACTCGCTTTGGTTTAGCAATTTACTGACCTACCTCCGATTGATTGACCATAACTCACTCAATTTTACTCGTAATTCATTGAAATTTGTTCAATTTCGAAGGAATCGAAGTTTAGTTGAAAACGAAAGAAACGGAGATGAAAAACAACAAGTATTTTGAGACTTATGATGGCGCTTGTTAGACTCGCGCTTTGGTTTAGCAATTTACTCACTTACCTCCGATTGATTGACCATAACTCACTCAATTTAACTCGTAATTCATTGAAATCCATTTCATTTCGAAGGAATCGAAGTGTAGTTTAAAACGAAAGAAACGAAGATGAAAAACTCCAAGTATTTTGAGAGTTTTGATGGAAATAGTTAAACTCGCGCTTTGGTTTAGCAGTTTACTGACCTACCTCCGATTGATTGACCATAACTCACTCAAATTAACTCGTAATTCATTGAAATTAGTTTCATTTCGAAGGAATCGAAGTGTAGTTTAAAACGAAAGAAACGGAGATGAAAAACTCCAAGTATTTTGAGAGTTACGTTGGAAATAGTTAGACTCGCGCTTTGGTTTAGCAATTTACTGACATACCTCCGATTGATTGACCATAACTAACTTAATTTAACTCGTAATTCATTGAAATCAGTTTCATTTCGAAGGAATCGAAGTGTAGTTTAAAACGAAAGAAACGAAGATGAAAAACTCCAAGTATTTTGAGAGTTATGATGGAAATAGTTAGACTCGCGCTTTGGTTTAGCAATTTACTGACCTACCTCCGATTGATTGACCATAACTCACTCAATTGAACTCGTAATTCATTGAAATTAGTTTGATTTCGAAGAAATCGAAGTGTAGTTTAAAACGAAAGCAACGGAGATGAAAAACTCCAAGTATTTTGAGAGTTATGATGAAAATAGTTAGACTCGCGCTTTGGTTTAGCAATTTACTGACCTACCTCCGATTGATTGACCATAACTCACTCAATTTAACTCGTAATTCATTGAAATCCATTTCATTTCGAAGGAATCGAAGTGTAGTTTAAAACGAAAGAAACGAAGATGAAAAACTCCAAGTATTTTGAGAGTTTTGATGGAAATAGTTAAACTCGCGCTTTGGTTTAGCAGTTTACTGACCTACCTCCGATTGATTGACCATAACTCACTCAATTTAACTCGTAATTCATTGAAATCCGTTTCATTTTGAAGGAATCGAAGTGTAGTTTAAAACGAAAGAAACGAAGATGAAAAACTCCAAGTATTTTGAGAGTTATTATGGAAATAGTTAGACTCGCGCTTTGGTTTAGCAATTTACTGACATACCTCCGATTGATTGACCATAACTCACTCAATTTTACTTGTAATTCATTGAAATTAGTTCCATTTCGAAGGAATCGAAGTATAGTTTAAAACGAAAGAAACGAAGATGAAAAACTCCAAGTATTTTGAGAGTTTTGATGGAAATAGTTAAACTCGCGCTTTGGTTTAGCAGTTTACTGACCTACCTCCGATTGATTGACCATAACTCACTCAATTTAACTCGTAATTCATTGAAATCCGTTTCATTTTGAAGGAATCGAAGTGTAGTTTAAAACGAAAGAAACGAAGATGAAAAACTCCAAGTATTTTGAGAGTTATGATGGAAATAGTTAGACTCGCGCTTTGGTTTAGCAATTTACTGACATACCTCCGATTGATTGACCATAACTCACTTAATTTAACTCGTAATTCATTGAAATCAGTTTCATTTCGAAGGAATCGAAGTGTAGTTTAAAACGAAAGAAACGAAGATGAAAAACTCCAAGTATTTTGAGAGTTATGATGGAAATAGTTAGACTCGCGCTTTGGTTTAGCAATTTACTGACCTACCTCCGATTGATTGACCATAACTCACTCAATTGAACTCGTAATTCATTGAAATTAGTTTGATTTCGAAGAAATCGAAGTGTAGTTTAAAACGAAAGCAACGGAGATGAAAAACTCCAAGTATTTTGAGAGTTATGATGAAAATAGTTAGACTCGCGCTTTGGTTTAGCAATTTACTGACCTACCTCCGATTGATTGACCATAACTCACTCAATTTAACTCGTAATTCATTGAAATCCATTTCATTTCGAAGGAATCGAAGTGTAGTTTAAAACGAAAGAAACGAAGATGAAAAACTCCAAGTATTTTGAGAGTTTTGATGGAAATAGTTAAACTCGCGCTTTGGTTTAGCAGTTTACTGACCTACCTCCGATTGATTGACCATAACTCACTCAATTTAACTCGTAATTCATTGAAATCCGTTTCATTTTGAAGGAATCGAAGTGTAGTTTAAAACGAAAGAAACGAAGATGAAAAACTCCAAGTATTTTGAGAGTTATTATGGAAATAGTTAGACTCGCGCTTTGGTTTAGCAATTTACTAACCTACCTCCGATTGATTGACCATAACTCACTCAATTGAACTCGTAATTCATTGAAATTAGTTTCATTTCGAAGAAATCGAAGTGTAGTTTAAAACGAAAGAAACGGAGATGAAAAACTCCAAGTATTTTGAGAGTTATAATGGAAATAGTTAGACTCGCGCTTTGGTTTAGCAATTTACTGGCGTACCTCCGATTGATTGACCATAACTCACTAAATTTAACTCGTAATTCATTGAAATCCGTTTCATTTCGAAGGAATCGAAGTTTAGTTTAAAACGAAAGAAACGAAGATGAAAAACTCCAAGTATTTTGAGAGTTATGATGGAAATAGTTAGACTCGCGCTTTGGTTTAGCAATTTACTGGCCTACCTCCGATTGATTGACCATAACTCACTCAATTGAACTCGTAATTCATTGAAATTAGTTTCATTTCGAAGGAATCGAAGTGTAGTTTAAAACGAAAGAAACGGAGATGAAAAACTCCAAGTATTTTGAAAGTTATGATGGAAGTGGTTAGACTCGCGCTTTGGTTTAGCAATTTACTGACCTACCTTCGATTGATTGACCATAACTCAGTTAATTCGACTCGTAATTCATTGACATTAGTTCCATTTTGAAGGAATCGAAGTGTAGTTTAAAACGAAATAAACGAAGGAATCTAAGTGTAGTTTAAAACGAAAGAAACAGAGATGAAAAACTCCAAGTATTTTGAGAGTTATGACGGAAATAGTTAGACTCGCGCTTTGGTTTTACAATTTACTGACATACGTCCGATTGATTGACCATAACTCACTCAATTGAACTCGTAATTCATTGAAATTAGTTTCATTTCGAAGGAATCGAAGTGTAGTTAAAACGAAAGAAACGGAGATGAAAAACTCCAAGTATTTTGAGAGTTATGATGGAAGTGGTTAGACTCGCGCTTTGGTTTAGCAATTTACTGACCTACCTTCGATTGATTGACCATAACTCAGCTAATTCGACTCGTAATTCATTGACATTAGTTCCATTTTGAAGGAATCGAAGTGTAGTTTAAAACGAAAGAAACGAAGGAATCTAAGTGTAGTTTAAAACGAAAGAAACGAAGATGAAAAACTCCAAGTATTTTGAGAGTTATGATGGAAGTGGTTAGACTCGCGCTTTGGTTTAGCAATTTACTGACCTACCTTCGATTGATTGACCATAACTCAGTTAATTCGACTCGTAATTCATTGACATTAGTTCCATTTTGAAGGAATCGAAGTGTAGTCTAAAACGAAAGAAACAGAGATGAAAAACTCTAAGTATTTTGAGAGTTATGATGGAAATAGTTAGACTCGCGCTTTGGTTTAGCAATTTACTGACATACCTCCGATTGATTGACCATAACTCACTCAATTTTACTTGTAATTCATTGAAATTAGTTCCATTTCGAAGGAATCGAAGTGTAGTTTAAAACGAAAGAAACGAAGGAATCTAAGTGTAGTTTAAAACGAAAGAAACGAAGATGAAAAACTCCAAGTATTTTGAGAGTTTTGATGGAAATAGTTAGACTCGCGCTTTGGTTTAGCAATTTACTGACCTACCTCCGATTGATTGACCATAACTCACTCAATTTAACTCGTAATTCATTGAAACTAGTTTCATTTCGAAGGAATCGAAGTGTTGTTTAAAACGAAAGAAACGGAGATGAAAAACTCCAAGTAGTTTGAGAGTTATGTTGGAAATAGTTAGACTCGCGCTTTGGTTTAGCAATTTACTGACCTACCTACGATTGATTGACCATAACTCACTCAATTGAACTCGTAATTCATTGAAATTAGTTTCATTTCGAATGAATCGAAGTGTAGTTTAAAACGAAATAAACGGAGATAAAAAACTCCAAGTATTTTGAGAGTTATGATGGAAGTGGCTAGACTCGCGCTTTGGTTTAGCAATTTACTGACCTACCTTCGATTGATTGACCATAACTCAGTTAATTTGACTCGTAATTCATTAACATTAGTTCCATTTTGAAGGAATCGAAGTGTAGTTTAAAACGAAAGAAACAGAGATGAAAAACTCCAAGTATTTTGAGAGTTATGATGGAAATAGTTAGACTCGCGCTTTGGTTTAGCAATTTACTGACATACCTCCGATTGATTGACCATAACTCACTCAATTTTACTTGTAATTCATTGAAATTAGTTCCATTTCGAAGGAATCGAAGTTTAGTTGAAAACGAAAGAAACGGAGATGAAAAACAAGTATTTTGAGACTTATGATGGCGCTTGTTAGACTCGCGCTTTGGTTTAGCAATTTACTCACTTACCTCCGATTGATTGACCATAACTCACTCAATTTAACTCGTAATTCATTGAAATCCATTTCATTTCGAAGGAATCGAAGTATAGTTTAAAACGAAAGAAACGAAGATGAAAAACTCCAAGTATTTTGAGAGTTTTGATGGAAATAGTTAAACTCGCGCTTTGGTTTAGCAGTTTACTGACCTACCTCCGATTGATTGACCATAACTCACTCAATTTAACTCGTAATTCCTTGAAATCCGTTTCATTTTGAAGGAATCGAAGTGTAGTTTAAAACGAAAGAAACGAAGATGAAAAACTCCAAGTATTTTGAGAGTTTTGATGGAAATAGTTAAACTCGCGCTTTGGTTTAGCAGTTTACTGACCTACCTCCGATTGATTGACCATAACTCACTCAATTTAACTCGTAATTCATTGAAATCCGTTTCATTTTGAAGGAATCGAAGTGTAGTTTAAAACGAAAGAAACGAAGATGAAAAACTCCAAGTATTTTGAGAGTTATGATGGAAATAGTTAGACTCGCGCTTTGGTTTAGCAATTTACTGACATACCTCCGATTGATTGACCATAACTCACTCAATTTTACTTGTAATTCATTGAAATTAGTTCCATTTCGAAGGAATCGAAGTGTAGTTTAAAACGAAAGAAACGGAGATGAAAAACTTCAAGTATTTTGAGAGTTATGACGAAAATAGTAAGACTCGCGCTTTGGTTTAGCAATTTACTGACCTACCTCCGATTGATTGACCATAACTCACTCAATTTTACTCGTAATTCATTGAAATTTGTTCCATTTCGAAGGAATCGAAGTGTAGTTTAAAACGAAAGCAACGGAGATGAAAAACTCCAAGTATTTTGAGAGTTACGATGGAAATAGTTAGACTCGCGCTTTGGTTTAGCAATTTACTGACATACCTCCGATTGATTGACCATAACTCACTTAATTTAACTCGTAATTCATTGAAATCAGTTTCATTTCGAAGGAATCGAAGTGTAGTTTAAAACGAAAGAAACGAAGATGAAAAACTCCAAGTATTTTGAGAGTTTTGATGGAAATAGTTAGACTCGCGCTTTGGTTTAGAAATTTACTGACCTACCTCCGATTGATTGACCATAACTCACTCAATTTAACTCGTAATTCATTGAAATCCATTTCATTTCGAAGGAATCGAAGTGTAGTTTAAAACGAAAGAAACGAAGATGAAAAACTCCAAGTATTTTGAGAGTTATGACGAAAATAGTAAGACTCGCTTTGGTTTAGCAATTTACTGACCTACCTCCGATTGATTGACCATAACTCACTCAATTTTACTCGTAATTCATTGAAATTTGTTCAATTTCGAAGGAATCGAAGTTTAGTTGAAAACGAAAGAAACGGAGATGAAAAACAACAAGTATTTTGAGACTTATGATGGCGCTTGTTAGACTCGCGCTTTGGTTTAGCAATTTACTCACTTACCTCCGATTGATTGACCATAACTCACTCAATTTAACTCGTAATTCATTGAAATCCATTTCATTTCGAAGGAATCGAAGTGTAGTTTAAAACGAAAGAAACGAAGATGAAAAACTCCAAGTATTTTGAGAGTTTTGATGGAAATAGTTAAACTCGCGCTTTGGTTTAGCAGTTTACTGACCTACCTCCGATTGATTGACCATAACTCACTCAAATTAACTCGTAATTCATTGAAATTAGTTTCATTTCGAAGGAATCGAAGTGTAGTTTAAAACGAAAGAAACGGAGATGAAAAACTCCAAGTATTTTGAGAGTTACGTTGGAAATAGTTAGACTCGCGCTTTGGTTTAGCAATTTACTGACATACCTCCGATTGATTGACCATAACTAACTTAATTTAACTCGTAATTCATTGAAATCAGTTTCATTTCGAAGGAATCGAAGTGTAGTTTAAAACGAAAGAAACGAAGATGAAAAACTCCAAGTATTTTGAGAGTTATGATGGAAATAGTTAGACTCGCGCTTTGGTTTAGCAATTTACTGACCTACCTCCGATTGATTGACCATAACTCACTCAATTGAACTCGTAATTCATTGAAATTAGTTTGATTTCGAAGAAATCGAAGTGTAGTTTAAAACGAAAGCAACGGAGATGAAAAACTCCAAGTATTTTGAGAGTTATGATGAAAATAGTTAGACTCGCGCTTTGGTTTAGCAATTTACTGACCTACCTCCGATTGATTGACCATAACTCACTCAATTTAACTCGTAATTCATTGAAATCCATTTCATTTCGAAGGAATCGAAGTGTAGTTTAAAACGAAAGAAACGAAGATGAAAAACTCCAAGTATTTTGAGAGTTTTGATGGAAATAGTTAAACTCGCGCTTTGGTTTAGCAGTTTACTGACCTACCTCCGATTGATTGACCATAACTCACTCAATTTAACTCGTAATTCATTGAAATCCGTTTCATTTTGAAGGAATCGAAGTGTAGTTTAAAACGAAAGAAACGAAGATGAAAAACTCCAAGTATTTTGAGAGTTATTATGGAAATAGTTAGACTCGCGCTTTGGTTTAGCAATTTACTGACATACCTCCGATTGATTGACCATAACTCACTCAATTTTACTTGTAATTCATTGAAATTAGTTCCATTTCGAAGGAATCGAAGTATAGTTTAAAACGAAAGAAACGAAGATGAAAAACTCCAAGTATTTTGAGAGTTTTGATGGAAATAGTTAAACTCGCGCTTTGGTTTAGCAGTTTACTGACCTACCTCCGATTGATTGACCATAACTCACTCAATTTAACTCGTAATTCATTGAAATCCGTTTCATTTTGAAGGAATCGAAGTGTAGTTTAAAACGAAAGAAACGAAGATGAAAAACTCCAAGTATTTTGAGAGTTATGATGGAAATAGTTAGACTCGCGCTTTGGTTTAGCAATTTACTGACATACCTCCGATTGATTGACCATAACTCACTTAATTTAACTCGTAATTCATTGAAATCAGTTTCATTTCGAAGGAATCGAAGTGTAGTTTAAAACGAAAGAAACGAAGATGAAAAACTCCAAGTATTTTGAGAGTTATGATGGAAATAGTTAGACTCGCGCTTTGGTTTAGCAATTTACTGACCTACCTCCGATTGATTGACCATAACTCACTCAATTGAACTCGTAATTCATTGAAATTAGTTTGATTTCGAAGAAATCGAAGTGTAGTTTAAAACGAAAGCAACGGAGATGAAAAACTCCAAGTATTTTGAGAGTTATGATGAAAATAGTTAGACTCGCGCTTTGGTTTAGCAATTTACTGACCTACCTCCGATTGATTGACCATAACTCACTCAATTTAACTCGTAATTCATTGAAATCCATTTCATTTCGAAGGAATCGAAGTGTAGTTTAAAACGAAAGAAACGAAGATGAAAAACTCCAAGTATTTTGAGAGTTTTGATGGAAATAGTTAAACTCGCGCTTTGGTTTAGCAGTTTACTGACCTACCTCCGATTGATTGACCATAACTCACTAAATTTAACTCGTAATTCATTGAAATCCGTTTCATTTCGAAGGAATCGAAGTTTAGTTTAAAACGAAAGAAACGAAGATGAAAAACTCCAAGTATTTTGAGAGTTATGATGGAAATAGTTAGACTCGCGCTTTGGTTTAGCAATTTACTGGCCTACCTCCGATTGATTGACCATAACTCACTCAATTGAACTCGTAATTCATTGAAATTAGTTTCATTTCGAAGGAATCGAAGTGTAGTTTAAAACGAAAGAAACGGAGATGAAAAACTCCAAGTATTTTGAAAGTTATGATGGAAGTGGTTAGACTCGCGCTTTGGTTTAGCAATTTACTGACCTACCTTCGATTGATTGACCATAACTCAGTTAATTCGACTCGTAATTCATTGACATTAGTTCCATTTTGAAGGAATCGAAGTGTAGTTTAAAACGAAATAAACGAAGGAATCTAAGTGTAGTTTAAAACGAAAGAAACAGAGATGAAAAACTCCAAGTATTTTGAGAGTTATGACGGAAATAGTTAGACTCGCGCTTTGGTTTTACAATTTACTGACATACGTCCGATTGATTGACCATAACTCACTCAATTGAACTCGTAATTCATTGAAATTAGTTTCATTTCGAAGGAATCGAAGTTTAGTTTAAAACGAAAGAAACGGAGATGAAAAACTCCAAGTATTTTGAGAGTTATGATGGAAGTGGTTAGACTCGCGCTTTGGTTTAGCAATTTACTGACCTACCTTCGATTGATTGACCATAACTCAGTTAATTCGACTCGTAATTCATTGACATTAGTTCCATTTTGAAGGAATCGAAGTGTAGTTTAAAATGAAAGAAACAGAGATGAAAAACTCCAAGTATTTTGAGAGTTATGATGGAAATAGTTAGACTCGCGCTTTGGTTAAGCAATTTACTGACCTACCTCCGATTGATTGACCATTACTCACTTAATTGAACTCGTAATTCATTGAAATTAGTTTCATTTCGAAGGAATCGAAGTGTAGTTTAAAACGAAAGAAACGGAGATGAAAAACTCCAAGTATTTTGAGAGTTATGATGGAAGTGGTTAGACTCGCGCTTTGGTTTAGCAATTTACTGACCTACCTTCGATTGATTGACCATAACTCAGTTAATTCGACTCGTAATTCATTGACATTAGTTCCATTTTGAAGGAATCGAAGTGTAGTTTAAAACGAAAGAAACGAAGGAATCTAAGTGTAGTTTAAAACGAAAGAAACGAAGATGAAAAACTCCAAGTATTTTGAGAGTTTTGATGGAAATAGTTAGACTCGCGCTTTGGTTTAGCAATTTACTGACCTACCTACGATTGATTGACCATAACTCACTCAATTGAACTCGTAATTCATTGAAATTAGTTTCATTTCGAAGGAATCGAAGTGTAGTTTAAAACGAAAGAAACGGAGATAAAAAACTCCACGTATTTTGAGTGTTATGATGGAAGTGGTTAGACTCGCGCTTTGGTTTAGCAATTTACTGACCTACCTTCGATTGATTGACCATAACTCAGTTAATTCGACTCGTAATTCATTGACATTAGTTCCATTTTGAAGGAATCGAAGTGTAGTTTAAAACGAAAGAAACAGAGATGAAAAACTCCAAGTATTTTGAGAGTTATGATGGAAATAGTTAGACTCGCACTTTGGTTTAGCAATTTACTGACATACCTCCGATTGATTGACCATAACTCACTCAATTTTACTTGTAATTCATTGAAATTAGTTCCATTTCGAAGGAATCGAAGTGTAGTTTAAAACGAAAGAAACGGAGATGAAAAACTTCAAGTATTTTGAGAGTTATGACGAAAATAGTTAGACTCGCGCTTTGGTTTAGCAATTTACTGACCTACCTCCGATTGATTGACCATAACTCACTCAATTTTACTCGTAATTCATTGAAATTTGTTCCATTTCGAAGAATTCGAAGTTTAGTTGAAAACGAAAGAAACGGAGATGAAAAACAACAAGTATTTTGAGACTTATGATGGCGCTTGTTAGACTCGCGCTTTGGTTTAGCAATTTACTCACTTACCTCCGATTGATTGACCATAACTCACTCAATTTAACTCGTAATTCATTGAAATCCATTTCATTTCGAAGGAATCGAAGTGTAGTTTAAAACGAAAGAAACGAAGATGAAAAACTCCAAGTATTTTGAGAGTTTTGATGGAAATAGTTAAACTCGCGCTTTGGTTTAGCAGTTTACTGACCTACCTCTGATTGATTGACCATAACTCACTCAATTTAACTCGTAATTCATTGAAATCCGTTTCATTTTGAAGGAATCGAAGTGTACTTTAAAACGAAAGAAACGAAGATGAAAAACTCCAAGTATTTTGAGAGTTTTGATGGAAATAGTTAAACTCGCGCTTTGGTTTAGCAGTTTACTGACCTACCTCCGATTGATTGACCATAACTCACTCAATTTAACTCGTAATTCATTGAAATCCGTTTCATTTTGAAGGAATCGAAGTTTAGTTTAAAACGAAAGAAACGAAGATGAAAAACTCCAAGTATTTTGAGAGTTATGATGGAAATAGTTAGACTCGCGCTTTGGTTTAGCAATTTACTGACATACCTCCGATTGATTGACCATAACTCACTCAATTTTACTTGTAATTCATTGAAATTAGTTCCATTTCGAAGGAATCGAAGTGTAGTTTAAAACGAAAGAAACGGAGATGAAAAACTTCAAGTATTTTGAGAGTTATGACGAAAATAGTAAGACTCGCGCTTTGGTTTAGCAATTTACTGACCTACCTCCGATTGATTGACCATAACTCACTCAATTTTACTCGTAATTCATTGAAATTTGTTCCATTTCGAAGGAATCGAAGTTTAGTTGAAAACGAAAGAAACGGAGATGAAAAACAACAAGTATTTTGAGACTTATGGTGGCGCTTGTTAGACTCGCGCTTTGGTTTAGCAATTTACTCACTTACCTCCGACTGATTGACTATAACTCACTCAATTTAACTTGTAATTCATTGAAATCCATTTCATTTCGAAGGAATCGAAGTGTAGTTTAAAACGAAAGAAACGAAGATGAAAAACTCCAAGTATTTTGAGAGTTTTGATGGAAATAGTTAAACTCGCGCTTTGGTTTAGCAGTTTACTGACCTACCTCCGATTGATTGACCATAACTCACTCAATTTAACTCGTAATTCATTGAAATTAGTTTCATTTCGAAGGAATCGAAGTGTAGTTTAAAACGAAAGAAACGGAGATGAAAAACTCCAAGTATTTTGAGAGTTACGATGGAAATAGTTAGACTCGCGCTTTGGTTTAGCAATTTACTGACATACCTCCGATTGATTGACCATAACTCACTTAATTTAACTCGTAATTCATTGAAATCAGTTTCATTTCGAAGGAATCGAAGTGTAGTTTAAAACGAAAGAAACGAAGATGAAAAACTCCAAGTATTTTGAGAGTTATGATGGAAATAGTTAGACTCGCGCTTTGGTTTAGCAATTTACTGACCTACCTCCTATTGATTGACCATAACTCACTCAATTGAACTCGTAATTCATTGAAATTAGTTTGATTTCGAAGAAATCGAAGTGTAGTTTAAAACGAAAGAAACGGAGATGAAAAACTCCAAGTATTTTGAGAGTTATGATGAAAATAGTTAGACTCGCGCTTTGGTTTAGCAATTTACTGACCTACCTCCGATTGATTGACCATAACTCACTCAATTTAACTCGTAATTCATTGAAATTAGTTTCATTTCGAAGGAATCGAAGTGTAGTTTAAAACGAAAGAAACGGAGATGAAAAACTCCGAGTATTTTGAGAGTTATAATGGAAATAGTTAGACTCGCGCTTTGGTTTAGCAATTTACTGACCTACCTCCGATTGATTGACCATAACTCACTCAATTTAACTCATAATTCATTGAAATCCGTTTCATTTCGAAGGAATCGAAGTGTAGTTTAAAACGAAAGAAACGAAGATGAAAAACTCCAAGTATTTTAAGAGTTATGATGGAAATAGTTAGACTCGCGCTTTGGTTTAGCAATTTACTGGCCTACCTCCGATTGATTGACCATAACTCACTCAATTGAACTCGTAATTCATTGAAATTAGTTTCATTTCGAAGGAATCGAAGTGTAGTTAAAACGAAAGAAACGGAGATGAAAAACTCCAAGTATTTTGAGAGTTATGATGGAAGTGGTTAGACTCGCGCTTTGGTTTAGCAATTTACTGACCTACCTTCGATTGATTGACCATAACTCAGTTAATTCGACTCGTAATTCATTGACATTAGTTCCATTTTGAAGGAATCGAAGTGTAGTTTAAAACGAAAGAAACGAAGGAATCTAAGTGTAGTTTAAAACGAAAGAAACGAAGATGAAAAACTCCAAGTATTTTGAGAGTTATGATGGAAGTGGTTAGACTCGCGCTTTGGTTTAGCAATTTACTGACCTACCTTCGATTGATTGACCATAACTCAGTTAATTCGACTCGTAATTCATTGACATTAGTTCCATTTTGAAGGAATCGAAGTGTAGTCTAAAACGAAAGAAACAGAGATGAAAAACTCTAAGTATTTTGAGAGTTATGATGGAAATAGTTAGACTCGCGCTTTGGTTTAGCAATTTACTGACATACCTCCGATTGATTGACCATAACTCACTCAATTTTACTTGTAATTCATTAAAATTAGTTCCATTTCGAAGGAATCGAAGTGTAGTTTAAAACGAAAGAAACGAAGGAATCTAAGTGTAGTTTAAAACGAAAGAAACGAAGATGAAAAACTCCAAGTATTTTGAGAGTTTTGATGGAAATAGTTAGACTCGCGCTTTGGTTTAGCAATTTACTGACCTACCTACGATTGATTGACCATAACTCACTCAATTGAACTCGTAATTCATTGAAATTAGTTTCATTTCGAAGGAATCGAAGTGTAGTTTAAAACGAAAGAAACGGAGATAAAAAACTCCAAGTATTTTGAGAGTTATGATGGAAGTGGCTAGACTCGCGCTTTGGTTTAGCAATTTACTGACCTACCTTCGATTGATTGACCATAACTCAGTTAATTCGACTCGTAATTCATTGACATTAGTTCCATTTTGAAGGAATCGAAGTGTAGTTTAAAACGAAAGAAACAGAGATGAAAAACTCTAAGTATTTTGAGAGTTATGATGGAAATAGTTAGACTCGCGCTTTGGTTTAGCAATTTACTGACATACCTCTGATTGATTGACCATAACTCACTCAATTTTACTTGTAATTCATTGAAATTAGTTCCATTTCGAAGGAATCGAAGTTTAGTTGAAAACGAAAGAAACGGAGATGAAAAACAACAAGTATTTTGAGACTTATGATGGCGCTTGTTAGACTCGCGCTTTGGTTTAGCAATTTACTCACTTACCTCCGATTGATTGACCATAACTCACTCAATTTAACTCGTAATTCATTGAAATCCATTTCATTTCGAAGGAATCGAAGTGTAGTTTAAAACGAAAGAAACGAAGATGAAAAACTCCAAGTATTTTGAGAGTTTTGATGGAAATAGTTAAACTCGCGCTTTGGTTTAGCAGTTTACTGACCTACCTCTGATTGATTGACCATAACTCACTCAATTTAACTCGTAATTCATTGAAATCCGTTTCATTTTGAAGGAATCGAAGTGTACTTTAAAACGAAAGAAACGAAGATGAAAAACTCCAAGTATTTTGAGAGTTTTGATGGAAATAGTTAAACTCGCGCTTTGGTTTAGCAGTTTACTGACCTACCTCCGATTGATTGACCATAACTCACTCAATTTAACTCGTAATTCATTGAAATCCGTTTCATTTTGAAGGAATCGAAGTGTAGTTTAAAACGAAAGAAACGAAGATGAAAAACTCCAAGTATTTTGAGAGTTATGATGGAAATAGTTAGACTCGCGCTTTGGTTTAGCAATTTACTGACATACCTCCGATTGATTCACCATAACTCACTCAATTTTACTTGTAATTCATTGAAATTAGTTCCATTTCGAAGGAATCGAAGTGTAGTTTAAAACGAAAGAAACGGAGATGAAAAACTTCAAGTATTTTGAGAGTTATGACGAAAATAGTAAGACTCGCGCTTTGGTTTAGCAATTTACTGACCTACCTCCGATTGATTGACCATAACTCACTCAATTTAACTCGTAATTCATTGAAATTAGTTTCATTTCGAAGGAATCGAAGTATAGTTTAAAACGAAAGAAACGGAGATGAAAAACTCCAAGTATTTTGAGAGTTACGATGGAAATAGTTAGACTCGCGCTTTGGTTTAGCAATTTACTGACATACCTCCGATTGATTGACCATAACTCACTTAATTTAACTCGTAATTCATTGAAATCAGTTTCATTTCGAAGGAATCGAAGTGTAGTTTAAAACGAAAGAAACGAAGATGAAAAACTCCAAGTATTTTGAGAGCTATGATGGAAATAGTTAGACTCGCGCTTTGGTTTAGCAATTTACTGACCTACCTCCGATTGATTGACCATAACTCACTCAATTGAACTCGTAATTCATTGAAATTAGTTTGATTTCGAAGAAATCGAAGTGTAGTTTAAAACGAAAGAAACGGAGATGAAAAACTCCAAGTATTTTGAGAGTTATGATGAAAATAGTTAGACTCGCGCTTTGGTTTAGCAATTTACTGACCTACCTCCGATTGATTGACCATAACTCACTCAATTTAACTCGTAATTCATTGAAATTAGTTTCATTTCGAAGGAATCGAAGTGTAGTTTAAAACGAAAGAAACGGAGATGAAAAACTCCAAGTATTTTGAGAGTTATAATGGAAATAGTTAGACTCGCGCTTTGGTTTAGCAATTTACTGACCTACCTCCGATTGATTGACCATAACTCACTCAATTTAACTCGTAATTCATTGAAATCCGTTTCATTTCGAAGGAATCGAAGTGTAGTTTAAAACGAAAGAAACGAAGATGAAAAAATCCAAGTATTTTGAGAGTTATGATGGAAATAGTTAGACTCGCGCTTTGGTTTAGCAATTTACTGGCCTACCTCCGATTGATTGACCATAACTCACTCAATTGAACTCGTAATTCATTGAAATTAGTTTCATTTCGAAGGAATCGAAGTGTAGTTTAAAACGAAAGAAACGGAGATGAAAAACTCCAAGTATTTTGAGAGTTATGATGGAAGTGGTTAGACTCGCGCTTTGGTTTAGCAATTTACTGACCTACCTTCGATTGATTGACCATAACTCAGTTAATTCGACTCTTAATTCATTGACATTAGTTCCATTTTGAAGGAATCGAAGTGTAGTTTAAAACGAAAGAAACGAAGGAATCTAAGTGTCGTTTAAACCGAAAGAAACAGAGATGAAAAACTCCAAGTATTTTGAGAGTTATGACGGAAATAGTTAGACTCGCGCTTTGGTTTTACAATTTACTGACATACGTCCGATTGATTGACCATAACTCACTCAATTGAACTCGTAATTCATTGAAATTAGTTTCATTTCGAAGGAATCGAAGTTTAGTTTAAAACGAAAGAAACGGAGATGAAAAACTCCAAGTATTTTGAGAGTTATGATGGAAGTGGTTAGACTCGCGCTTTGGTTTAGCAATTTACTGACCTACCTTCGATTGATTGACCATAACTCAGTTAATTCGACTCGTAATTCATTGACATTAGTTCCATTTTGAAGGAATCGAAGTGTAGTTTAAAACGAAAGAAACAGAGATGAAAAACTCCAAGTATTTTGAGAGTTATGATGGAAATAGTTAGACTCGCGCTTTGGTTTAGCAATTTACTGACCTACCTCCGATTGATTGACCATTACTCACTCAATTGAACTCGTAATTCATTGAAATTAGTTTCATTTCGAAGGAATCGAAGTGTAGTTTAAAACGAAAGAAACGGAGATGAAAAACTCTAAGTATTTTGAGAGTTATGATGGAAGTGGTTAGAATCGCGCTTTGGTTTAGCAATTTACTGACCTACCTTCGATTGATTGACCATAACTCAGTTAATTCGACTCGTAATTCATTGATATTAGTTCCATTTTGAAGGAATCGAAGTGTAGTTTAAAACGAAAGAAACGAAGGAATCTAAGTGTAGTTTAAAACGAAAGAAACGAAGATGAAAAACTCCAAGTATTTTGAGAGTTTTGATGGAAATAGTTAGACTCGCGCTTTGGTTTAGCAATTTACTGACCTACCTACGATTGATTGACCATAACTCACTCAATTCAACTCGTAATTCATTGAAATTAGTTTCATTTCGAAGGAATCGAAGTGTAGTTTAAAACGAAAGAAACGGAGATAAAAAACTCCAAGTATTTTGAGAGTTATGATGGAAGTGGTTAGACTCGCGCTTTGGTTTAGCAATTTACTGACCTACCTTCGATTGATTGACCATAACTCAGTTAATTCGACTCGTAATTCATTGACATTAGTTCCATTTTGAAGGAATCGAAGTGTAGTTTAAAACGAAAGAAACAGAGATGAAAAACTCTAAGTATTTTGAGAGTTATGATGGAAATAGTTAGACTCGCGCTTTGGTTTAGCAATTTACTGACATACCTCCGATTGATTGACCATAACTCACTCAATTTTACTTGTAATTCATTGAAATTAGTTCCATTTCGAAGGAATCGAAGTTTAGTTGAAAACGAAAGAAACGGAGATGAAAAACAACAAGTATTTTGAGACTTATGATGGCGCTTGTTAGACTCGCGCTTTGGTTTAGCAATTTACTCACTTACCTCCGATTGATTGACCATAACTCACTCAATTTAACTCGTAATTCATTGAAATCCATTTCATTTCGAAGGAATCGAAGTGTAGTTTAAAACGAAAGAAACGAAGATGAAAAACTCCAAGTATTTTGAGAGTTTTGATGGAAATAGTTAAACTCGCGCTTTGGTTTAGCAGTTTACTGACCTACCTCTGATTGATTGACCATAACTCACTCAATTTAACTCGTAATTCATTGAAATCCGTTTCATTTTGAAGGAATCGAAGTGTACTTTAAAACGAAAGAAACGAAGATGAAAAACTCCAAGTATTTTGAGAGTTTTGATGGAAATAGTTAAACTCGCGCTTTGGTTTAGCAGTTTACTGACCTACCTCCGATTGATTGACCATAACTCACTCAATTTAACTCGTAATTCATTGAAATCCGTTTCATTTTGAAGGAATCGAAGTGTAGTTTAAAACGAAAGAAACGAAGATGAAAAACTCCAAGTATTTTGAGAGTTATGATGGAAATAGTTAGACTCGCGCTTTGGTTTAGCAATTTACTGACATACCTCCGATTGATTCACCATAACTCACTCAATTTTACTTGTAATTCATTGAAATTAGTTCCATTTCGAAGGAATCGAAGTGTAGTTTAAAACGAAAGAAACGGAGATGAAAAACTTCAAGTATTTTGAGAGTTATGACGAAAATAGTAAGACTCGCGCTTTGGTTTAGCAATTTACTGACCTACCTCCGATTGATTGACCATAACTCACTCAATTTAACTCGTAATTCATTGAAATTAGTTTCATTTCGAAGGAATCGAAGTATAGTTTAAAACGAAAGAAACGGAGATGAAAAACTCCAAGTATTTTGAGAGTTACGATGGAAATAGTTAGACTCGCGCTTTGGTTTAGCAATTTACTGACATACCTCCGATTGATTGACCATAACTCACTTAATTTAACTCGTAATTCATTGAAATCAGTTTCATTTCGAAGGAATCGAAGTGTAGTTTAAAACGAAAGAAACGAAGATGAAAAACTCCAAGTATTTTGAGAGCTATGATGGAAATAGTTAGACTCGCGCTTTGGTTTAGCAATTTACTGACCTACCTCCGATTGATTGACCATAACTCACTCAATTGAACTCGTAATTCATTGAAATTAGTTTGATTTCGAAGAAATCGAAGTGTAGTTTAAAACGAAAGAAACGGAGATGAAAAACTCCAAGTATTTTGAGAGTTATGATGAAAATAGTTAGACTCGCGCTTTGGTTTAGCAATTTACTGACCTACCTCCGATTGATTGACCATAACTCACTCAATTTAACTCGTAATTCATTGAAATTAGTTTCATTTCGAAGGAATCGAAGTGTAGTTTAAAACGAAAGAAACGGAGATGAAAAACTCCAAGTATTTTGAGAGTTATAATGGAAATAGTTAGACTCGCGCTTTGGTTTAGCAATTTACTGACCTACCTCCGATTGATTGACCATAACTCACTCAATTTAACTCGTAATTCATTGAAATCCGTTTCATTTCGAAGGAATCGAAGTGTAGTTTAAAACGAAAGAAACGAAGATGAAAAAATCCAAGTATTTTGAGAGTTATGATGGAAATAGTTAGACTCGCGCTTTGGTTTAGCAATTTACTGGCCTACCTCCGATTGATTGACCATAACTCACTCAATTGAACTCGTAATTCATTGAAATTAGTTTCATTTCGAAGGAATCGAAGTGTAGTTTAAAACGAAAGAAACGGAGATGAAAAACTCCAAGTATTTTGAGAGTTATGATGGAAGTGGTTAGACTCGCGCTTTGGTTTAGCAATTTACTGACCTACCTTCGATTGATTGACCATAACTCAGTTAATTCGACTCTTAATTCATTGACATTAGTTCCATTTTGAAGGAATCGAAGTGTAGTTTAAAACGAAAGAAACGAAGGAATCTAAGTGTCGTTTAAACCGAAAGAAACAGAGATGAAAAACTCCAAGTATTTTGAGAGTTATGACGGAAATAGTTAGACTCGCGCTTTGGTTTTACAATTTACTGACATACGTCCGATTGATTGACCATAACTCACTCAATTGAACTCGTAATTCATTGAAATTAGTTTCATTTCGAAGGAATCGAAGTTTAGTTTAAAACGAAAGAAACGGAGATGAAAAACTCCAAGTATTTTGAGAGTTATGATGGAAGTGGTTAGACTCGCGCTTTGGTTTAGCAATTTACTGACCTACCTTCGATTGATTGACCATAACTCAGTTAATTCGACTCGTAATTCATTGACATTAGTTCCATTTTGAAGGAATCGAAGTGTAGTTTAAAACGAAAGAAACAGAGATGAAAAACTCCAAGTATTTTGAGAGTTATGATGGAAATAGTTAGACTCGCGCTTTGGTTTAGCAATTTACTGACCTACCTCCGATTGATTGACCATTACTCACTCAATTGAACTCGTAATTCATTGAAATTAGTTTCATTTCGAAGGAATCGAAGTGTAGTTTAAAACGAAAGAAACGGAGATGAAAAACTCTAAGTATTTTGAGAGTTATGATGGAAGTGGTTAGACTCGCGCTTTGGTTTAGCAATTTACTGACCTACCTTCGATTGATTGACCATAACTCAGTTAATTCGACTCGTAATTCATTGATATTAGTTCCATTTTGAAGGAATCGAAGTGTAGTTTAAAACGAAAGAAACGAAGGAATCTAAGTGTAGTTTAAAACGAAAGAAACGAAGATGAAAAACTCCAAGTATTTTGAGAGTTTTGATGGAAATAGTTAGACTCGCGCTTTGGTTTAGCAATTTACTGACCTACCTACGATTGATTGACCATAACTCACTTAATTCAACTCGTAATTCATTGAAATTAGTTTCATTTCGAAGGAATCGAAGTGTAGTTTAAAACGAAAGAAACGGAGATAAAAAACTCCAAGTATTTTGAGAGTTATGATGGAAGTGGTTAGACTCGCGCTTTGGTTTAGCAATTTACTGACCTACCTTCGATTGATTGACCATAACTCAGTTAATTCGACTCGTAATTCATTGACATTAGTTCCATTTTGAAGGAATCGAAGTGTAGTTTAAAACGAAAGAAACAGAGATGAAAAACTCTAAGTATTTTGAGAGTTATGATGGAAATAGTTAGACTCGCGCTTTGGTTTAGCAATTTACTGACATACCTCCGATTGATTGACCATAACTCACTCAATTTTACTTGTAATTCATTGAAATTAGTTCCATTTCGAAGGAATCGAAGTTTAGTTGAAAACGAAAGAAACGGAGATGAAAAACAACAAGTATTTTGAGACTTATGATGGCGCTTGTTAGACTCGCGCTTTGGTTTAGCAATTTACTCACTTACCTCCGATTGATTGACCATAACTCACTCAATTTAACTCGTAATTCATTGAAATCCATTTCATTTCGAAGGAATCGAAGTGTAGTTTAAAACGAAAGAAACGAAGATGAAAAACTCCAAGTATTTTGAGAGTTTTGATGGAAATAGTTAAACTCGCGCTTTGGTTTAGCAGTTTACTGACCTACCTCTGATTGATTGACCATAACTCACTCAATTTAATTCGTAATTCATTGAAATCCGTTTCATTTTGAAGGAATCGAAGTGTAGTTTAAAACGAAAGAAACGAAGATGAAAAACTCCAAGTATTTTGAGAGTTTTGATGGAAATAGTTAAACTCGCGCTTTGGTTTAGCAGTTTACTGACCTACCTCCGATTGATTGACCATAACTCACTCAATTTAACACGTAATTCATTGAAATTAGTTTCATTTCGAAGGAATCGAAGTGTAGTTTAAAACGAAAGAAACGGAGATGAAAAACTCCAAGTATTTTGAGAGTTACGATGGAAATAGTTAGACTCGCGCTTTGGTTTAGCAATTTACTGACATACCTCCGATTGATTGACCATAACTCACTTAATTTAACTCGTAATTCATTGAAATCAGTTTCATTTCGAAGGAATCGAAGTTTAGTTTAAAACGAAAGAAACGAAGATGAAAAACTCCAAGTATTTTGAGAGTTATGATGGAAATAGTTAGACTCGCGCTTTGGTTTAGCAATTTACTGACCTACCTCCGATTGATTGACCATAACTCACTCAATTGAACTCGTAATTCATTGAAATTAGTCTGATTTCGAAGAAATCGAAGTGTAGTTTAAAACGAAAGAAACGGAGATGAAAAACTCCAAGTATTTTGAGAGTTATGATGAAAATAGTTAGACTCGCGCTTTGGTTTAGCAATTTACTGACCTACCTCCGATTGATTGACCATAACTCACTCAATTTAACTCGTAATTCATTGAAATCCGTTTCATTTTGAAGGAATCGAAGTGTAGTTTAAAACGAAAGAAACGAAGATGAAAAACTCCAAGTATTTTGAGAGTTATTATGGAAATAGTTAGACTCGCGCTTTGGTTTAGCAATTTACCAACCTACCTCCGATTGATTGACCATAACTCACTCAATTGAACTCGTAATTCATTGAAATTAGTTTCATTTCGAAGGAATCGAAGTGTAGTTTAAAACGAAAGAAACGGAGATGAAAAACTCCAAGTATTTTGAGAGTTATAATGGAAATAGTTAGACTCGCGCTTTGGTTTAGCAATTTACTGGCTTACCTCCGATTGATTGACCATAACTCACTCAATTTAACTCGTAATTCATTGAAATCCGTTTCATTTCGAAGGAATCGAAGTTTAGTTTAAAACGAAAGAAACGAAGATGAAAAACTCCAAGTATTTTGAGAGTTATGATGGAAATAGTTAGACTCGCGCTTTGGTTTAGCAATTTACTGGCCTACCTCCGATTGATTGACCATAACTCACTCAATTGAACTCGTAATTCATTGAAATTAGTTTCATTTCGAAGGAATCGAAGTGTAGTTTAAAACGAAAGAAACGGAGATGAAAAACTCCAAGTATTTTGAGAGTTATGATGGAAGTGGTTAGACTCGCGCTTTGGTTTAGCAATTTACTGACCTACCTTCGATTGATTGACCATAACTCAGTTAATTCGACTCGTAATTCATTGACATTAGTTCCATTTTGAAGGAATCGAAGTGTAGTTTAAAACGAAAGAAACGAAGGAATCTAAGTGTAGTTTAAAACGAAAGAAACAGAGATGAAAAACTCCAAGTATTTTGAGAGTTATGACGGAAATAGTTAGACTCGCGCTTTGGTTTTACAATTTACTGACATACGTCCGATTGATTGACCATAACTCACTCAATTGAACTCGTAATTCATTGAAATTAGTTTCATTTCGAAGGAATCGAAGTTTAGTTTAAAACGAAAGAAACGGAGATGAAAAACTCCAAGTATTTTGAGAGTTATGATGGAAGTGGTTAGACTCGCGCTTTGGTTTAGCAATTTACTGACCTACCTTCGATTGATTGACCATAACTCAGTTAATTCGACTCGTAATTCATTGACATTAGTTCCATTTTGAAGGAATCGAAGTGTAGTTTAAAATGAAAGAAACAGAGATGAAAAACTCCAAGTATTTTGAGAGTTATGATGGAAATAGTTAGACTCGCGCTTTGGTTTAGCAATTTACTGACCTACCTCCGATTGATTGACCATTACTCACTCAATTGAACTCGTAATTCATTGAAATTAGTTTCATTTCGAAGGAATCGAAGTGTAGTTTAAAACGAAAGAAACGGAGATGAAAAACTCCAAGTATTTTGAGAGTTATGATGGAAGTGGTTAGACTCGCGCTTTGGTTTAGCAATTTACTGACCTACCTTCGATTGATTGACCATAACTCAGTTAATTCGACTCGTAATTCATTGACATTAGTTCCATTTTGAAGGAATCGAACTCTAGTTTAAAACGAAAGAAACGAAGGAATCTAAGTGTAGTTTAAAACGAAAGAAACGAAGATGAAAAACTCCAAGTATTTTGAGAGTTTTGATGGAAATAGTTAGACTCGCGCTTTGGTTTAGCAATTTACTGACTTACCTACGATTGATTGACCATAACTCACTCAATTGAACTCGTAATTCATTGAAATTAGTTTCATTTCGAAGGAATCGAAGTGTAGTTTAAAACGAAAGAAACGGAGATAAAAAACTCCACGTATTTTGAGAGTTATGATGGAAGTGGGTAGACTCGCGCTTTGGTTTAGCAATTTACTGACCTACCTTCGATTGATTGACCATAACTCAGTTAATTCGACTCGTAATTCATTGACATTAGTTCCATTTTGAAGGAATCGAAGTATAGTTTAAAACGAAAGAAACAGAGATGAAAAACTCCAAGTATTTTGAGAGTTATGATGGAAATAGTTAGACTCGCGCTTTGGTTTAGCAATTTACTGACATACCTCCGATTGATTGACCATAACTCACTCAATTTTACTTGTAATTCATTGAAATTAGTTCCATTTCGAAGGAATCGAAGTGTAGTTTAAAACGAAAGAAACGGAGATGAAAAACTTCAAGTATTTTGAGAGTTACGATGGAAATAGTTAGACTCGCGCTTTGGTTTAGCAATTTACTGACATACCTCCGATTGATTGACCATAACTCACTTAATTTAACTCGTAATTCATTGAAATCAGTTTCATTTCGAAGGAATCGAAGTGTAGTTTAAAACGAAAGAAACGAAGATGAAAAACTCCAAGTATTTTGAGAGTTATGATGGAAATAGTTAGACTCGCGCTTTGGTTTAGCAATTTACTGACCTACCTCCTATTGATTGACCATAACTCACTCAATTGAACTCGTAATTCATTGAAATTAGTTTGATTTCGAAGAAATCGAAGTGTAGTTTAAAACGAAAGAAACGGAGATGAAAAACTCCAAGTATTTTGAGAGTTATGATGAAAATAGTTAGACTCGCGCTTTGGTTTAGCAATTTACTGACCTACCTCCGATTGATTGACCATAACTCACTCAATTTAACTCGTAATTCATTGAAATTAGTTTCATTTCGAAGGAATCGAAGTGTAGTTTAAAACGAAAGAAACGGAGATGAAAAACTCCGAGTATTTTGAGAGTTATAATGGAAATAGTTAGACTCGCGCTTTGGTTTAGCAATTTACTGACCTACCTCCGATTGATTGACCATAACTCACTCAATTTAACTCATAATTCATTGAAATCCGTTTCATTTCGAAGGAATCGAAGTGTAGTTTAAAACGAAAGAAACGAAGATGAAAAACTCCAAGTATTTTGAGAGTTATGATGGAAATAGTTAGACTCGCGCTTTGGTTTAGCAATTTACTGGCCTACCTCCGATTGATTGACCATAACTCACTCAATTGAACTCGTAATTCATTTAAATTAGTTTCATTTCGAAGGAATCGAAGTGTAGTTAAAACGAAAGAAACGGAGATGAAAAACTCCAAGTATTTTGAGAGTTATGATGGAAGTGGCTAGACTCGCGCTTTGGTTTAGCAATTTACTGACCTACCTTCGATTGATTGACCATAACTCAGTTAATTCGACTCGTAATTCATTGACATTAGTTCCATTTTGAAGGAATCGAAGTGTAGTTTAAAACGAAAGAAACAGAGATGAAAAACTCTAAGTATTTTGAGAGTTATGATGGAAATAGTTAGACTCGCGCTTTGGTTTAGCAATTTACTGACATACCTCCGATTGATTGACTATAACTCACTCAATTTTACTTATAATTCATTGAAATTAGTTCCATTTCGAAGGAATCGAAGTTTAGTTGAAAACGAAAGAAACGGAGATGAAAAACAACAAGTATTTTGAGACTTATGATGGCGCTTGTTAGACTCGCGCTTTGGTTTAGCAATTTACTCACTTACCTCCGATTGATTGACCATAACTCACTCAATTTAACTCGTAATTCATTGAAATCCATTTCATTTCGAAGGAATCGAAGTGTAGTTTAAAACGAAAGAAACGAAGATGAAAAACTCCAAGTATTTTGAGAGTTTTGATGGAAATAGTTAAACTCGCGCTTTGGTTTAGCAGTTTACTGACCTACCTCTGATTGATTGACCATAACTCACTCAATTTAACTCGTAATTCATTGAAATCCGTTTCATTTTGAAGGAATCGAAGTGTACTTTAAAACGAAAGAAACGAAGATGAAAAACTCCAAGTATTTTGAGAGTTTTGATGGAAATAGTTAAACTCGCGCTTTGGTTTAGCAGTTTACTGACCTACCTCCGATTGATTGACCATAACTCACTCAATTTAACTCGTAATTCATTGAAATCCGTTTCATTTTGAAGGAATCGAAGTGTAGTTTAAAACGAAAGAAACGAAGATGAAAAACTCCAAGTATTTTGAGAGTTATGATGGAAATAGTTAGACTCGCGCTTTGGTTTAGCAATTTACTGACATACCTCCGATTGATTCACCATAACTCACTCAATTTTACTTGTAATTCATTGAAATTAGTTCCATTTCGAAGGAATCGAAGTGTAGTTTAAAACGAAAGAAACGGAGATGAAAAACTTCAAGTATTTTGAGAGTTATGACGAAAATAGTAAGACTCGCGCTTTGGTTTAGCAATTTACTGACCTACCTCCGATTGATTGACCATAACTCACTAAATTTAACTCGTAATTCATTGAAATTAGTTTCATTTCGAAGGAATCGAAGTATAGTTTAAAACGAAAGAAACGGAGATGAAAAACTCCAAGTATTTTGAGAGTTACGATGGAAATAGTTAGACTCGCGCTTTGGTTTAGCAATTTACTGACATACCTCCGATTGATTGACCATAACTCACTTAATTTAACTCGTAATTCATTGAAATCAGTTTCATTTCGAAGGAATCGAAGTGTAGTTTAAAACGAAAGAAACGAAGATGAAAAACTCCAAGTATTTTGAGAGCTATGATGGAAATAGTTAGACTCGCGCTTTGGTTTAGCAATTTACTGACCTACCTCCGATTGATTGACCATAACTCACTCAATTGAACTCGTAATTCATTGAAATTAGTTTGATTTCGAAGAAATCGAAGTGTAGTTTAAAACGAAAGAAACGGAGATGAAAAACTCCAAGTATTTTGAGAGTTATGATGAAAATAGTTAGACTCGCGCTTTGGTTTAGCAATTTACTGACCTACCTCCGATTGATTGACCATAACTCACTCAATTTAACTCGTAATTCATTGAAATTAGTTTCATTTCGAAGGAATCGAAGTGTAGTTTAAAACGAAAGAAACGGAGATGAAAAACTCCAAGTATTTTGAGAGTTATAATGGAAATAGTTAGACTCGCGCTTTGGTTTAGCAATTTACTGACCTACCTCCGATTGATTGACCATAACTCACTCAATTTAACTCGTAATTCATTGAAATCCGTTTCATTTCGAAGGAATCGAAGTGTAGTTTAAAACGAAAGAAACGAAGATGAAAAAATCCAAGTATTTTGAGAGTTATGATGGAAATAGTTAGACTCGCGCTTTGGTTTAGCAATTTACTGGCCTACCTCCGATTGATTGACCATAACTCACTCAATTGAACTCGTAATTCATTGAAATTAGTTTCATTTCGAAGGAATCGAAGTGTAGTTTAAAACGAAAGAAACGGAGATGAAAAACTCCAAGTATTTTGAGAGTTATGATGGAAGTGGTTAGACTCGCGCTTTGGTTTAGCAATTTACTGACCTACCTTCGATTGATTGACCATAACTCAGTTAATTCGACTCTTAATTCATTGACATTAGTTCCATTTTGAAGGAATCGAAGTGTAGTTTAAAACGAAAGAAACGAAGGAATCTAAGTGTCGTTTAAACCGAAAGAAACAGAGATGAAAAACTCCAAGTATTTTGAGAGTTATGACGGAAATAGTTAGACTCGCGCTTTGGTTTTACAATTTACTGACATACGTCCAATTGATTGACCATAACTCACTCAATTGAACTCGTAATTCATTGAAATTAGTTTCATTTCGAAGGAATCGAAGTTTAGTTTAAAACGAAAGAAACGGAGATGAAAAACTCCAAGTATTTTGAGAGTTATGATGGAAGTGGTTAGACTCGCGCTTTGGTTTAGCAATTTACTGACCTACCTTCGATTGATTGACCATAACTCAGTTAATTCGACTCGTAATTCATTGACATTAGTTCCATTTTGAAGGAATCGAAGTGTAGTTTAAAACGAAAGAAACAGAGATGAAAAACTCCAAGTATTTTGAGAGTTATGATGGAAATAGTTAGACTCGCGCTTTGGTTTAGCAATTTACTGACCTACCTCCGATTGATTGACCATAACTCACTCAATTTAACTCGTAATTCATTGAAATTAGTTTCATTTCGAAGGAATCGAAGTATAGTTTAAAACGAAAGAAACGGAGATGAAAAACTCCAAGTATTTTGAGAGTTACGATGGAAATAGTTAGACTCGCGCTTTGGTTTAGCAATTTACTGACATACCTCCGATTGATTGACCATAACTCACTTAATTTAACTCGTAATTCATTGAAATCAGTTTCATTTCGAAGGAATCGAAGTGTAGTTTAAAACGAAAGAAACGAAGATGAAAAACTCCAAGTATTTTGAGAGTTATGATGGAAATAGTTAGACTCGCGCTTTGGTTTAGCAATTTACTGACCTACCTCCTATTGATTGACCATAACTCACTCAATTGAACTCGTAATTCATTGAAATTAGTTTGATTTCGAAGAAATCGAAGTGTAGTTTAAAACGAAAGAAACGGAGATGAAAAACTCCAAGTATTTTGAGAGTTATGATGAAAATAGTTAGACTCGCGCTTTGGTTTAGCAATTTACTGACCTACCTCCGATTGATTGACCATAACTCACTCAATTTAACTCGTAATTCATTGAAATTAGTTTCATTTCGAAGGAATCGAAGTGTAGTTTAAAACGAAAGAAACGGAGATGAAAAACTCCGAGTATTTTGAGAGTTATAATGGAAATAGTTAGACTCGCGCTTTGGTTTAGCAATTTACTGACCTACCTCCGATTGATTGACCATAACTCACTCAATTTAACTCATAATTCATTGAAATCCGTTTCATTTCGAAGGAATCGAAGTGTAGTTTAAAACGAAAGAAACGAAGATGAAAAACTCCAAGTATTTTGAGAGTTATGATGGAAATTGTTAGACTCGCGCTTTGGTTTAGCAATTTACTGGCCTACCTCCGATTGATTGACCATAACTCACTCAATTGAACTCGTAATTCATTGAAATTAGTTTCATTTCGAAGGAATCGAAGTGTAGTTAAAACGAAAGAAACGGAGATGAAAAACTCCAAGTATTTTGAGAGTTATGATGGAAGTGGTTAGACTCGCGCTTTGGTTTAGCAATTTACTGACCTACCTTCGATTGATTGACCATAACTCAGTTAATTCGACTCGTAATTCATTGACATTAGTTCCATTTTGAAGGAATCGAAGTGTAGTTTAAAACGAAAGAAACGAAGGAATCTAAGTGTAGTTTAAAACGAAAGAAACGAAGATGAAAAACTCCAAGTATTTTGAGAGTTATGATGGAAGTGGTTAGACTCGCGCTTTGGTTTAGCAATTTACTGACCTACCTTCGATTGATTGACCATAACTCAGTTAATTCGACTCGTAATTCATTGACATTAGTTCCATTTTGAAGGAATCGAAGTGTAGTCTAAAACGAAAGAAACAGAGATGAAAAACTCTAAGTATTTTGAGAGTTATGATGGAAATAGTTAGACTCGCGCTTTGGTTTAGCAATTTACTGACATACCTCCGATTGATTGACCATAACTCACTCAATTTTACTTGTAATTCATTGAAATTAGTTCCATTTCGAAGGAATCGAAGTGTAGTTTAAAACGAAAGAAACGAAGGAATCTAAGTGTAGTTTAAAACGAAAGAAACGAAGATGAAAAACTCCAAGTATTTTGAGAGTTTTGATGGAAATAGTTAGACTCGCGCTTTGGTTTAGCAATTTACTGACCTACCTACGATTGATTGACCATAACTCACTCAATTGAACTCGTAATTCATTGAAATTAGTTTCATTTCGAAGGAATCGAAGTGTAGTTTAAAACGAAAGAAACGGAGATAAAAAACTCCAAGTATTTTGAGAGTTATGATGGAAGTGGCTAGACTCGCGCTTTGGTTTAGCAATTTACTGACCTACCTTCGATTGATTGACCATAACTCAGTTAATTCGACTCGTAATTCATTGACATTAGTTCCATTTTGAAGGAATCGAAGTGTAGTTTAAAACGAAAGAAACAGAGATGAAAAACTCTAAGTATTTTGAGAGTTATGATGGAAATAGTTAGACTCGCGCTTTGGTTTAGCAATTTACTGACATACCTCCGATTGATTGACTATAACTCACTCAATTTTACTTATAATTCATTGAAATTAGTTCCATTTCGAAGGAATCGAAGTTTAGTTGAAAACGAAAGAAACGGAGATGAAAAACAACAAGTATTTTGAGACTTATGATGGCGCTTGTTAGACTCGCGCTTTGGTTTAGCAATTTACTCACTTACCTCCGATTGATTGACCATAACTCACTCAATTTAACTCGTAATTCATTGAAATCCATTTCATTTCGAAGGAATCGAAGTGTAGTTTAAAACGAAAGAAACGAAGATGAAAAACTCCAAGTATTTTGAGAGTTTTGATGGAAATAGTTAAACTCGCGCTTTGGTTTAGCAGTTTACTGACCTACCTCTGATTGATTGACCATAACTCACTCAATTTAACTCGTAATTCATTGAAATCCGTTTCATTTTGAAGGAATCGAAGTGTACTTTAAAACGAAAGAAACGAAGATGAAAAACTCCAAGTATTTTGAGAGTTTTGATGGAAATAGTTAAACTCGCGCTTTGGTTTAGCAGTTTACTGACCTACCTCCGATTGATTGACCATAACTCACTCAATTTAACTCGTAATTCATTGAAATCCGTTTCATTTTGAAGGAATCGAAGTGTAGTTTAAAACGAAAGAAACGAAGATGAAAAACTCCAAGTATTTTGAGAGTTATGATGGAAATAGTTAGACTCGCGCTTTGGTTTAGCAATTTACTGACATACCTCCGATTGATTCACCATAACTCACTCAATTTTACTTGTAATTCATTGAAATTAGTTCCATTTCGAAGGAATCGAAGTGTAGTTTAAAACGAAAGAAACGGAGATGAAAAACTTCAAGTATTTTGAGAGTTATGACGAAAATAGTAAGACTCGCGCTTTGGTTTAGCAATTTACTGACCTACCTCCGATTGATTGACCATAACTCACTCAATTTAACTCGTAATTCATTGAAATTAGTTTCATTTCGAAGGAATCGAAGTATAGTTTAAAACGAAAGAAACGGAGATGAAAAACTCCAAGTATTTTGAGAGTTACGATGGAAATAGTTAGACTCGCGCTTTGGTTTAGCAATTTACTGACATACCTCCGATTGATTGACCATAACTCACTTAATTTAACTCGTAATTCATTGAAATCAGTTTCATTTCGAAGGAATCGAAGTGTAGTTTAAAACGAAAGAAACGAAGATGAAAAACTCCAAGTATTTTGAGAGCTATGATGGAAATAGTTAGACTCGCGCTTTGGTTTAGCAATTTACTGACCTACCTCCGATTGATTGACCATAACTCACTCAATTGAACTCGTAATTCATTGAAATTAGTTTGATTTCGAAGAAATCGAAGTGTAGTTTAAAACGAAAGAAACGGAGATGAAAAACTCCAAGTATTTTGAGAGTTATGATGAAAATAGTTAGACTCGCGCTTTGGTTTAGCAATTTACTGACCTACCTCCGATTGATTGACCATAACTCACTCAATTTAACTCGTAATTCATTGAAATTAGTTTCATTTTGAAGGAATCGAAGTGTAGTTTAAAACGAAAGAAACGGAGATGAAAAACTCCAAGTATTTTGAGAGTTATAATGGAAATAGTTAGACTCGCGCTTTGGTTTAGCAATTTACTGACCTACCTCCGATTGATTGACCATAACTCACTCAATTTAACTCGTAATTCATTGAAATCCGTTTCATTTCGAAGGAATCGAAGTGTAGTTTAAAACGAAAGAAACGAAGATGAAAAAATCCAAGTATTTTGAGAGTTATGATGGAAATAGTTAGACTCGCGCTTTGGTTTAGCAATTTACTGGCCTACCTCCGATTGATTGACCATAACTCACTCAATTGAACTCGTAATTCATTGAAATTAGTTTCATTTCGAAGGAATCGAAGTGTAGTTTAAAACGAAAGAAACGGAGATGAAAAACTCCAAGTATTTTGAGAGTTATGATGGAAGTGGTTAGACTCGCGCTTTGGTTTAGCAATTTACTGACCTACCTTCGATTGATTGACCATAACTCAGTTAATTCGACTCTTAATTCATTGACATTAGTTCCATTTTGAAGGAATCGAAGTGTAGTTTAAAACGAAAGAAACGAAGGAATCTAAGTGTCGTTTAAACCGAAAGAAACAGAGATGAAAAACTCCAAGTATTTTGAGAGTTATGACGGAAATAGTTAGACTCGCGCTTTGGTTTTACAATTTACTGACATACGTCCGATTGATTGACCATAACTCACTCAATTGAACTCGTAATTCATTGAAATTAGTTTCATTTCGAAGGAATCGAAGTTTAGTTTAAAACGAAAGAAACGGAGATGAAAAACTCCAAGTATTTTGAGAGTTATGATGGAAGTGGTTAGACTCGCGCTTTGGTTTAGCAATTTACTGACCTACCTTCGATTGATTGACCATAACTCAGTTAATTCGACTCGTAATTCATTGACATTAGTTCCATTTTGAAGGAATCGAAGTGTAGTTTAAAACGAAAGAAACAGAGATGAAAAACTCCAAGTATTTTGAGAGTTATGATGGAAATAGTTAGACTCGCGCTTTGGTTTAGCAATTTACTGACCTACCTCCGATTGATTGACCATTACTCACTCAATTGAACTCGTAATTCATTGAAATTAGTTTGATTTCGAAGAAATCGAAGTGTAGTTTAAAACGAAAGAAACGGAGATGAAAAACTCCAAGTATTTTGAGAGTTATGATGAAAATAGTTAGACTCGCGCTTTGGTTTAGCAATTTACTGACCTACCTCCGATTGATTGACCATAACTCACTCAATTTAACTCGTAATTCATTGAAATTAGTTTCATTTCGAAGGAATCGAAGTGTAGTTTAAAACGAAAGAAACGGAGATGAAAAACTCCAAGTATTTTGAGAGTTATAATGGAAATAGTTAGACTCGCGCTTTGGTTTAGCAATTTACTGACCTACCTCCGATTGATTGACCATAACTCACTCAATTTAACTCGTAATTCATTGAAATCCGTTTCATTTCGAAGGAATCGAAGTGTAGTTTAAAACGAAAGAAACGAAGATGAAAAAATCCAAGTATTTTGAGAGTTATGATGGAAATAGTTAGACTCGCGCTTTGGTTTAGCAATTTACTGGCCTACCTCCGATTGATTGACCATAACTCACTCAATTGAACTCGTAATTCATTGAAATTAGTTTCATTTCGAAGGAATCGAAGTGTAGTTTAAAACGAAAGAAACGGAGATGAAAAACTCCAAGTATTTTGAGAGTTATGATGGAAGTGGTTAGACTCGCGCTTTGGTTTAGCAATTTACTGACCTACCTTCGATTGATTGACCATAACTCAGTTAATTCGACTCTTAATTCATTGACATTAGTTCCATTTTGAAGGAATCGAAGTGTAGTTTAAAACGAAAGAAACGAAGGAATCTAAGTGTCGTTTAAACCGAAAGAAACAGAGATGAAAAACTCCAAGTATTTTGAGAGTTATGACGGAAATAGTTAGACTCGCGCT
This sequence comes from Tasmannia lanceolata, assembly GCF_043159265.1. Classification (NCBI taxonomy): domain Eukaryota; kingdom Viridiplantae; phylum Streptophyta; class Magnoliopsida; order Canellales; family Winteraceae; genus Tasmannia; species Tasmannia lanceolata. The sequence continues at coordinate 2,721,193 of NW_027518678.1, forward strand.
TTGGTTTTACAATTTACTGACATACGTCCGATTGATTGACCATAACTCACTCAATTGAACTCGTAATTCATTGAAATTAGTTTCATTTCGAAGGAATCGAAGTTTAGTTTAAAACGAAAGAAACGGAGATGAAAAACTCCAAGTATTTTGAGAGTTATGATGGAAGTGGTTAGACTCGCGCTTTGGTTTAGCAATTTACTGACCTACCTTCGATTGATTGACCATAACTCAGTTAATTCGACTCGTAATTCATTGACATTAGTTCCATTTTGAAGGAATCGAAGTGTAGTTTAAAACGAAAGAAACAGAGATGAAAAACTCCAAGTATTTTGAGAGTTATGATGGAAATAGTTAGACTCGCGCTTTGGTTTAGCAATTTACTGACCTACCTCCGATTGATTGACCATAACTCACTCAATTTAACTCGTAATTCATTGAAATTAGTTTCATTTCGAAGGAATCGAAGTATAGTTTAAAACGAAAGAAACGGAGATGAAAAACTCCAAGTATTTTGAGAGTTACGATGGAAATAGTTAGACTCGCGCTTTGGTTTAGCAATTTACTGACATACCTCCGATTGATTGACCATAACTCACTTAATTTAACTCGTAATTCATTGAAATCAGTTTCATTTCGAAGGAATCGAAGTGTAGTTTAAAACGAAAGAAACGAAGATGAAAAACTCCAAGTATTTTGAGAGTTATGATGGAAATAGTTAGACTCGCGCTTTGGTTTAGCAATTTACTGACCTACCTCCTATTGATTGACCATAACTCACTCAATTGAACTCGTAATTCATTGAAATTAGTTTGATTTCGAAGAAATCGAAGTGTAGTTTAAAACGAAAGAAACGGAGATGAAAAACTCCAAGTATTTTGAGAGTTATGATGAAAATAGTTAGACTCGCGCTTTGGTTTAGCAATTTACTGACCTACCTCCGATTGATTGACCATAACTCACTCAATTTAACTCGTAATTCATTGAAATTAGTTTCATTTCGAAGGAATCGAAGTGTAGTTTAAAACGAAAGAAACGGAGATGAAAAACTCTTAGTATTTTGAGAGTTATAATGGAAATAGTTAGACTCGCGCTTTGGTTTAGCAATTTACTGACCTACCTCCGATTGATTTACCATAACTCACTCAATTTAACTCATAATTCATTGAAATCCGTTTCATTTCGAAGGAATCGAAGTGTAGTTTAAAACGAAAGAAACGAAGATGAAAAACTCCAAGTATTTTGAGAGTTATGATGGAAATTGTTAGACTCGCGCTTTGGTTTAGCAATTTACTGGCCTACCTCCGATTGATTGACCATAACTCACTCAATTGAACTCGTAATTCATTGAAATTAGTTTCATTTCGAAGGAATCGAAGTGTAGTTAAAACGAAAGAAACGGAGATGAAAAACTCCAAGTATTTTGAGAGTTATGATGGAAGTGGTTAGACTCGCGCTTTGGTTTAGCAATTTACTGACCTACCTTCGATTGATTGACCATAACTCAGTTAATTCGACTCGTAATTCATTGACATTAGTTCCATTTTGAAGGAATCGAAGTGTAGTTTAAAACGAAAGAAACGAAGGAATCTAAGTGTAGTTTAAAACGAAAGAAACGAAGATGAAAAACTCCAAGTATTTTGAGAGTTATGATGGAAGTGGTTAGACTCGCGCTTTGGTTTAGCAATTTACTGACCTACCTTCGATTGATTGACCATAACTCAGTTAATTCGACTCGTAATTCATTGACATTAGTTCCATTTTGAAGGAATCGAAGTGTAGTCTAAAACGAAAGAAACAGAGATGAAAAACTCTAAGTATTTTGAGAGTTATGATGGAAATAGTTAGACTCGCGCTTTGGTTTAGCAATTTACTGACATACCTCCGATTGATTGACCATAACTCACTCAATTTTACTTGTAATTCATTGAAATTAGTTCCATTTCGAAGGAATCGAATTGTAGTTTAAAACGAAAGAAACGAAGGAATCTAAGTGTAGTTTAAAACGAAAGAAACGAAGATGAAAAACTCCAAGTATTTTGAGAGTTTTGATGGAAATAGTTAGACTCGCGCTTTGGTTTAGCAATTTACTGACCTACCTACGATTGATTGACCATAACTCACTCAATTGAACTCGTAATTCATTGAAATTAGTTTCATTTCGAAGGAATCGAAGTGTAGTTTAAAACGAAAGAAACGGAGATAAAAAACTCCAAGTATTTTGAGAGTTATGATGGAAGTGGCTAGACTCGCGCTTTGGTTTAGCAATTTACTGACCTACCTTCGATTGATTGACCATAACTCAGTTAATTCGACTCGTAATTCATTGACATTAGTTCCATTTTGAAGGAATCGAAGTGTAGTTTAAAACGAAAGAAACAGAGATGAAAAACTCTAAGTATTTTGAGAGTTATGATGGAAATAGTTAGACTCGCGCTTTGGTTTAGCAATTTACTGACATACCTCCGATTGATTGACTATAACTCACTCAATTTTACTTATAATTCATTGAAATTAGTTCCATTTCGAAGGAATCGAAGTTTAGTTGAAAACGAAAGAAACGGAGATGAAAAACAACAAGTATTTTGAGACTTATGATGGCGCTTGTTAGACTCGCGCTTTGGTTTAGCAATTTACTCACTTACCTCCGATTGATTGACCATAACTCACTCAATTTAACTCGTAATTCATTGAAATCCATTTCATTTCGAAGGAATCGAAGTGTAGTTTAAAACGAAAGAAACGAAGATGAAAAACTCCAAGTATTTTGAGAGTTTTGATGGAAATAGTTAAACTCGCGCTTTGGTTTAGCAGTTTACTGACCTACCTCTGATTGATTGACCATAACTCACTCAATTTAACTCGTAATTCATTGAAATCCGTTTCATTTTGAAGGAATCGAAGTGTACTTTAAAACGAAAGAAACGAAGATGAAAAACTCCAAGTATTTTGAGAGTTTTGATGGAAATAGTTAAACTCGCGCTTTGGTTTAGCAGTTTACTGACCTACCTCCGATTGATTGACCATAACTCACTCAATTTAACTCGTAATTCATTGAAATCCGTTTCATTTTGAAGGAATCGAAGTGTAGTTTAAAACGAAAGAAACGAAGATGAAAAACTCCAAGTATTTTGAGAGTTATGATGGAAATAGTTAGACTCGCGCTTTGGTTTAGCAATTTACTGACATACCTCCGATTGATTCACCATAACTCACTCAATTTTACTTGTAATTCATTGAAATTAGTTCCATTTCGAAGGAATCGAAGTGTAGTTTAAAACGAAAGAAACGGAGATGAAAAACTTCAAGTATTTTGAGAGTTATGACGAAAATAGTAAGACTCGCGCTTTGGTTTAGCAATTTACTGACCTACCTCCGATTGATTGACCATAACTCACTCAATTTAACTCGTAATTCATTGAAATTAGTTTCATTTCGAAGGAATCGAAGTATAGTTTAAAACGAAAGAAACGGAGATGAAAAACTCCAAGTATTTTGAGAGTTACGATGGAAATAGTTAGACTCGCGCTTTGGTTTAGCAATTTACTGACATACCTCCGATTGATTGACCATAACTCACTTAATTTAACTCGTAATTCATTGAAATCAGTTTCATTTCGAAGGAATCGAAGTGTAGTTTAAAACGAAAGAAACGAAGATGAAAAACTCCAAGTATTTTGAGAGCTATGATGGAAATAGTTAGACTCGCGCTTTGGTTTAGCAATTTACTGACCTACCTCCGATTGATTGACCATAACTCACTCAATTGAACTCGTAATTCATTGAAATTAGTTTGATTTCGAAGAAATCGAAGTGTAGTTTAAAACGAAAGAAACGGAGATGAAAAACTCCAAGTATTTTGAGAGTTATGATGAAAATAGTTAGACTCGCGCTTTGGTTTAGCAATTTACTGACCTACCTCCGATTGATTGACCATAACTCACTCAATTTAACTCGTAATTCATTGAAATTAGTTTCATTTCGAAGGAATCGAAGTGTAGTTTAAAACGAAAGAAACGGAGATGAAAAACTCCAAGTATTTTGAGAGTTATAATGGAAATAGTTAGACTCGCGCTTTGGTTTAGCAATTTACTGACCTACCTCCGATTGATTGACCATAACTCACTCAATTTAACTCGTAATTCATTGAAATCCGTTTCATTTCGAAGGAATCGAAGTGTAGTTTAAAACGAAAGAAACGAAGATGAAAAAATCCAAGTATTTTGAGAGTTATGATGGAAATAGTTAGACTCGCGCTTTGGTTTAGCAATTTACTGGCCTACCTCCGATTGATTGACCATAACTCACTCAATTGAACTCGTAATTCATTGAAATTAGTTTCATTTCGAAGGAATCGAAGTGTAGTTTAAAACGAAAGAAACGGAGATGAAAAACTCCAAGTATTTTGAGAGTTATGATGGAAGTGGTTAGACTCGCGCTTTGGTTTAGCAATTTACTGACCTACCTTCGATTGATTGACCATAACTCAGTTAATTCGACTCTTAATTCATTGACATTAGTTCCATTTTGAAGGAATCGAAGTGTAGTTTAAAACGAAAGAAACGAAGGAATCTAAGTGTCGTTTAAACCGAAAGAAACAGAGATGAAAAACTCCAAGTATTTTGAGAGTTATGACGGAAATAGTTAGACTCGCGCTTTGGTTTTACAATTTACTGACATACGTCCGATTGATTGACCATAACTCACTCAATTGAACTCGTAATTCATTGAAATTAGTTTCATTTCGAAGGAATCGAAGTTTAGTTTAAAACGAAAGAAACGGAGATGAAAAACTCCAAGTATTTTGAGAGTTATGATGGAAGTGGTTAGACTCGCGCTTTGGTTTAGCAATTTACTGACCTACCTTCGATTGATTGACCATAACTCAGTTAATTCGACTCGTAATTCATTGACATTAGTTCCATTTTGAAGGAATCGAAGTGTAGTTTAAAACGAAAGAAACAGAGATGAAAAACTCCAAGTATTTTGAGAGTTATGATGGAAATAGTTAGACTCGCGCTTTGGTTTAGCAATTTACTGACCTACCTCCGATTGATTGACCATTACTCACTCAATTGAACTCGTAATTCATTGAAATTAGTTTCATTTCGAAGGAATCGAAGTGTAGTTTAAAACGAAAGAAACGGAGATGAAAAACTCTAAGTATTTTGAGAGTTATGATGGAAGTGGTTAGACTCGCGCTTTGGTTTAGCAATTTACTGACCTACCTTCGATTGATTGACCATAACTCAGTTAATTCGACTCGTAATTCATTGATATTAGTTCCATTTTGAAGGAATCGAAGTGTAGTTTAAAACGAAAGAAACGAAGGAATCTAAGTGTAGTTTAAAACGAAAGAAACGAAGATGAAAAACTCCAAGTATTTTGAGAGTTTTGATGGAAATAGTTAGACTCGCGCTTTGGTTTAGCAATTTACTGACCTACCTACGATTGATTGACCATAACTCACTCAATTCAACTCGTAATTCATTGAAATTAGTTTCATTTCGAAGGAATCGAAGTGTAGTTTAAAACGAAAGAAACGGAGATAAAAAACTCCAAGTATTTTGAGAGTTATGATGGAAGTGGTTAGACTCGCGCTTTGGTTTAGCAATTTACTGACCTACCTTCGATTGATTGACCATAACTCAGTTAATTCGACTCGTAATTCATTGACATTAGTTCCATTTTGAAGGAATCGAAGTGTAGTTTAAAACGAAAGAAACAGAGATGAAAAACTCTAAGTATTTTGAGAGTTATGATGGAAATAGTTAGACTCGCGCTTTGGTTTAGCAATTTACTGACATACCTCCGATTGATTGACCATAACTCACTCAATTTTACTTGTAATTCATTGAAATTAGTTCCATTTCGAAGGAATCGAAGTTTAGTTGAAAACGAAAGAAACGGAGATGAAAAACAACAAGTATTTTGAGACTTATGATGGCGCTTGTTAGACTCGCGCTTTGGTTTAGCAATTTACTCACTTACCTCCGATTGATTGACCATAACTCACTCAATTTAACTCGTAATTCATTGAAATCCATTTCATTTCGAAGGAATCGAAGTGTAGTTTAAAACGAAAGAAACGAAGATGAAAAACTCCAAGTATTTTGAGAGTTTTGATGGAAATAGTTAAACTCGCGCTTTGGTTTAGCAGTTTACTGACCTACCTCTGATTGATTGACCATAACTCACTCAATTTAATTCGTAATTCATTGAAATCCGTTTCATTTTGAAGGAATCGAAGTGTAGTTTAAAACGAAAGAAACGAAGATGAAAAACTCCAAGTATTTTGAGAGTTTTGATGGAAATAGTTAAACTCGCGCTTTGGTTTAGCAGTTTACTGACCTACCTCCGATTGATTGACCATAACTCACTCAATTTAACACGTAATTCATTGAAATTAGTTTCATTTCGAAGGAATCGAAGTGTAGTTTAAAACGAAAGAAACGGAGATGAAAAACTCCAAGTATTTTGAGAGTTATGATGGAAGTGGTTAGACTCGCGCTTTGGTTTAGCAATTTACTGACCTACCTTCGATTGATTGACCATAACTCAGTTAATTCGACTCGTAATTCATTGACATTAGTTCCATTTTGAAGGAATCGAACTGTAGTTTAAAACGAAAGAAACGAAGGAATCTAAGTGTAGTTTAAAACGAAAGAAACGAAGATGAAAAACTCCAAGTATTTTGAGAGTTTTGATGGAAATAGTTAGACTCGCGCTTTGGTTTAGCAATTTACTGACCTACCTACGATTGATTGACCATAACTCACTCAATTGAACTCGTAATTCATTGAAATTAGTTTCATTTCGAAGGAATCGAAGTGTAGTTTAAAACGAAAGAAACGGAGATAAAAAACTCCACGTATTTTGAGAGTTATGATGGAAGTGGGTAGACTCGCGCTTTGGTTTAGCAATTTACTGACCTACCTTCGATTGATTGACCATAACTCAGTTAATTCGACTCGTAATTCATTGACATTAGTTACATTTTGAAGGAATCGAAGTGTAGTTTAAAACGAAAGAAACAGAGATGAAAAACTCCAAGTATTTTGAGAGTTATGATGGAAATAGTTAGACTCGCGCTTTGGTTTAGCAATTTACTGACATACCTCCGATTGATTCACCATAACTCACTCAATTTTACTTGTAATTCATTGAAATTAGTTCCATTTCGAAGGAATCGAAGTGTAGTTTAAAACGAAAGAAACGGAGATGAAAAACTTCAAGTATTTTGAGAGTTATGACGAAAATAGTTAGACTCGCGCTTTGGTTTAGCAATTTACTGACCTACCTCCGATTGATTGACCATAACTCACTCAATTTTACTCGTAATTCGTTGAAATTTGTTCCATTTCGAAGGAATCGAAGTTTAGTTGAAAACGAAAGAAACGGAGATGAATAACAACAAGTATTTTGAGACTTATGATGGCGATTGTTAGACTCGCGCTTTGGTTTAGCAATTTACTCACTTACCTCCGATTGATTGACCATAACTCACTCAATTTAACTCGTAATTCATTGAAATCCATTTCATTTCGAAGGAATCGAAGTGTAGTTTAAAACGAAAGAAACGAAGATGAAAAACTCCAAGTATTTTGAGAGTTTTGATGGAAATAGTTAAACTCGCGCTTTGGTTTAGCAGTTTACTGAACTACCTCCGATTGATTGACCATAACTCACTCAATTTAACTCGTAATTCATTGAAATTAGTTTCATTTCGAAGGAATCGAAGTGTAGTTTAAAACGAAAGAAACGGAGATGAAAAACTCCAAGTATTTTGAGAGTTACGATGGAAATAGTTAGACTCGCGCTTTAGTTTAGCAATTTACTGACATACCTCCGATTGATTGACCATAACTCACTTAATTTAACTCGTAATTCATTGAAATCAGTTTCATTTCGAAGGAATCGAAGTTTAGTTTAAAACGAAAGAAACGAAGATGAAAAACTCCAAGTATTTTGAGAGTTATGATGGAAATAGTTAGACTCGCGCTTTGGTTTAGCAATTTACTGACCTACCTCCGATTGATTGACCATAACTCACTCAATTGAACTTGTAATTCATTGAAATTAGTTTGATTTCGAAGAAATCGAAGTGTAGTTTAAAATGAAAGAAACGGAGATGAAAAACTCCAAGTATTTTGAGAGTTATGATGAAAATAGTTAGACTCGCGCTTTGGTTTAGCAATTTACTGACCTACCTCCGATTGATTGACCATAACTCACTCAATTTAACTCGTAATTCATTGAAATCCGTTTCATTTTGAAGGAATCGAAGTGTAGTTTAAAACGAAAGAAACGAAGATGAAAAACTCCAAGTATTTTGAGAGTTATTATGGAAATAGTTAGACTCGCGCTTTGGTTTAGCAATTTACCAACCTACCTCCGATTGATTGACCATAACTCACTCAATTGAACTCGTAATTCATTGAAATTAGTTTCATTTCGAAGGAATCGAAGTTTAGTTTAAAACGAAAGAAACAGAGATGAAAAACTCCAAGTATTTTGAGAGTTATAATGGAAATAGTTAGACTCGCGCTTTGGTTTAGCAATTTACTGACCTACCTCCGATTGATTGACCATAACTCACTCAATTTAACTCGTA